>NC_064252.1:32541623-34019123 GCF_003254725.2 Canis lupus dingo
TGGTTTCAGTATTTTACCATTAAATATGTTTTCTGTAAGTACTTTTTTATGGATGCTCTCTTTCACGTTAAGGAAGGTACCTTCTAGACCTAGCTTATTGAGACTAAATGGAAATTGAATTTAGTGGCTGCTCTTTCTGTGTGTACAATTAGTAATACGATTTTTTTCTTTTATTCTGTGAATGAGGTGAATTGCATTAACCAATTTTAAACTAATCATTGTTCTGAAGATAAGTCCAACTTGATTATTATATATAATATTTTTTATATGTTGTTGGATTTGGCTTACAAATATGATGTGTTTAGGGATGCCTGGGTGGCTCAACGGTTGAGTGTCTGCCTTTGGCTCAGGGCATGATCCCAGTCTGGGGATTGAGTCCCTTGTCGGGCTCCCTGGGAGGAGCCTGCTTCTCTCTCTGCCTGTGTCTCTGCCTCTCTCTCTGTGTCTCTCATGAATAACTAAATAAAATCTTAAAAAAACAAACAAACAAATATGATATGTTTAATATCCTTGTGAATGAGATTAGTTTGTAATTTTCCATTTGTACTGTCTAATTTTGGTGTTAAGGTAAATTTAACTTCATAAAGTGAGTTGAAGAGTGTTCCTTTCTTGTCTATCCTCTGTATGAGATTAGCATTACATTAGAGTTATGTATTCCTTGAAAGTTTGGTATAATTTATCTCTAAAGCTGATTGGCTTTTGTGTATTGCTTATAAGAATTTTATTTTTATTATTATTATTTTTAAAATTATTTATTTATTTATTTATGATAGTCACACAGAGAGAGAGAGAGGCAGAGACACAGGCAGAGGGAGAGGGAGAAGCAGGCTCCATGCACCGGAAGCCCAATGTGGGATTCGATCCCGGGTCTCCAGGATCGCGCCCTGGGCCAAGGGCAAGCGCCAAACCGCTGAGCCACCCAGGGATCCCTGCTTATAAGAATTTTAACCACAGATTCAGTTTCTTTAATGGTGATAGGACTGTTCATGTTCTGTTTTTGCTTAAGTCAGTTTTGATAAGTTGTAAATTTCTTCTTGAGTCAGTTTTAGTGAGAAATTTATCAATTTCGTCTAAGGTTTCAAACTTACTGGCATAAAATTGTTCATATTATCTTATTTTCTATTTAATTCTGGCAGTATTTTTTATTCTTTTCTTTTTTAGTATTTTTTATTCTTAATAAAAAAAATTTATCTGAGAGGAACAAGGGTGGCACAGTCCGTTATGTGACCAACTCTTGGTTTTTGGCTCAGGTTATGATCTCAGGGTTGTGAGATTGAGCCCTGCATCAGGCTCTGCACTCAGCATGGAGTCTGCTCAAGACTCTGTCCCTTTCTTCCCACAAGCTCCCTGTCTCAAACAAAGAAGTCTTTTACAAAAATTTATATCTGAGATTATATCTCCTTTTTATTCTTAATATTGCTTATTTTGTCTCCTCCCCCCCTTTCCTCTTAATTAGCTTTCAAATAATACTTTTTGGCTTTGTTTTATTATGTATTTGTATTCTGTTTCCATTAATTACTGTTCTTTATCATTTCCCTCTTTCTTTTTTATTAGAATTTATTCTGTGTTTTTCTAATTCAGTTTCAAGTCTCCTAAAAAGCATTTAAGCCTGCACATTTTCTTCTAATACTATCTTTTTTGTTTTGCATTCTTCACGTTTGAGATGTATTTTCTTCATTATCGTTCAGTTGCAGTTATTTTCCAAAATCTATTATGTTCTTTGTCCTGTTAATTGTTTAGAAAAATGTTTTTAAAATTTCAAGATATAAGAGTATCAGTTCTTTTAAATTTGTTAAGTACAGTGTTATGACCAAGTATAGGGTCAGTTTTCATAAATGTTCTACATACACTTGAATACATATTCTTTGCTTATTGGGTATAACTGTATTTTGTCTGCTCTGTGTACTGTATCTTTGCTTTTGGTTTTGTGTAGTTTCAGTTGGATGAGTCTAGATGTAAATGTCTGTCTCCTGGGACGCCTGGGTGGCTCAGAGGTTGAGCGCCCGCCTTGGGCCCAGGGTGTGACCCCGGGAACCCAGGATCAAGTCCCGCATCGGGCTCCCTGCATGGAGCCTGCTTCTCCCTCTGCCTGTGTTTCTGCCCCGCCCCCTCTCTCATGAATAAATAAATAAAATTAAAAAAAAAATCTTAAAAAAAAAAATTGTCTCCCTCTTGACTCTCCCTCCCTGTATCTCTGCCCTTTTCTGTCTGTTCTTTGTTTCTTTTTTTTTTTTTTTTTTTTTTTTTTTTTATTTATGATAGAGAGAGAGAGAGAGAGGCAGAGACATAGGCAGAGGGAGAGGCAGGCTCCATGCACCGGGAGCCCGATGTGGGATTCGATCCCGGGTCTCCAGGATCGCGCCCTGGGCCAAAGGCAGGCGCCAAACCGCTGCGCCACCCAGGGATCCCTGTTCTTTGTTTCTATCTTTACTTACCTCCACCATCTCTGTCCTACTCCCCATCTCCTACCCTGTATCCCCCTCATTCTTAACCTGAATTGGTACCTTTTAGCAGTTCCAGAAAATTCTCAGTCATCTTCAGGCCTCTCAGCCTGCAACTCAGATTAAGTTCCTGTTTCCTTGGATATTTTGTGATTGGTTAATTTTTGGTGGAATTTTTTAAATGGAAATTGAGGCATGGATTTGAATACAGAGAGGATTTATAATTTATTTTAAATTATTCCAGATTACAATCTACCTGGGACCACTTTAAATGCAATTTTATGCTTGAGGTGTTTGGGACCACTTAAATTCCATGAATTGGTACTGAGATTATGCTTTTGGGCACAAGGTATTTTTTAAAATAAATTTTTAATTAAAAAAAATTTTTTTAAGATTTTTATTTATTTATTCATGATAGACATAAAGAGAGAGAGAGAGAGGTAGAGACACAGGTAGAGGGAGAAGCAGGCTCCATGCCGGGAGCCCGACGCGGGACTCGATCCCACGACTCCAGGATCGCGCCCTGGGCCAAAGGCAGGCGCTAAACTGCTGAGCAACCCAGGGATCCCCTAAAATAAATTTTTAAAAATAATTTTAGATTTATAGAAAACATACAAAGATAGTGTAGAGAGTTTCTGTGTAATCTCTACCCAGTCTTCCCTAATATTAATATCTTAAACAGTATCTTAGAAGCACTAACTAACCTCCAGACGTTATTCAGATTTCCACTAATGGTTTTTTCCTATTCCAGGATCCCATCCAAAATATCACATGGCATTCAGTCATATGTCTCCTTAATCTCTTCTATGACAGTTTCTCAAGTTTTTCTTGTTTTTTATGATCTTTATGGTTTTGAGTACTGGTTATGTATTTTTGTAGACTGGCCCTCAATTTAGGTTTGATTTTTTTTTCATAATTAGACTAGGATATGGGTTTTGTGAAAAACCCATAGTGGTAAAATGTGCTTCTCATCATATCATGTCAGGATGTACGGGATATCAACATGTTGTGATGTTTATTCTGATTATGTGGTTAAGGTGCTGTTTGCCAGGTTTCTCCACTGTAAAGTTACTGTGTTATCCCTTTCCATTCAGGAATGGGAAATTTTATTTTCTTTCAACCCAGTCTGTAAAGACAGGCAAGTTCCCTTGTTGCTCTATACTGTGACTTAAGATTTATGCCTTATTTTATACTTGAACTATTAATAGAGCTTTTTGAAATCCAGGTTTATATTGAGGGTCTTTTATTGGCTTCCTCACTTTGGATGGGCCTTGCGCTTTATCTCTGGTCCTTCTCAACTTGGATTAAGCTAAGGGTTTTCGGTGGTCTATAGAAATTCTCTAGGCTAAAGCTGACCTTAGTAACCTACTTACACTCTTGTGACTCCTTACTTTTGGGGCAGTCCGGTGAATTATGTTTAAAAGTTTTGTTTTGTTGTACCTGTTAGTTTGTTATTAGTTATTTCTGTAGGGATATCTTAATTCAATGTTCTGTAAGCAATGGAATTTGGCAGGTTTCTTTGACATTGATTTTGAATATATTTTGAAGTGTTAACACTGGATTGGGGGGGCGGGATATAAATCTTAGCATAGGAAGTATGATACTTGTATCATTCTCCCAGCCTCCTCCCCACCCCAGCATACATACAATTCTTAAGAAATCCTTGATTTAAAGTTACCTTTTTTTCTGCTTTGATTATCCTTTCCTATTTTATCCTCTTGGTCAACACTTATGGATTCCAAACTCTGCTCAAATGTTTTCTTCCTCATGCCCTCCCATGTCCCCTTTTCCCTGCTCCCATACACAGAGTTAGATTACTTCTGTGCTGCCATAATACACCATTAAGAAATTTACCATGTGGTACATAAACATCAGTGTTTGGTTTACATATTATGGTAGATGTTATTCTCTTTACCATTATTTGGTGTCTTTTTCTGCAGGAAGTTTATTTTATACTTTCAGCCTTTCTTGAAGTCTGGCTTGGCCATGTGACCTGCTTTGACCAATTAAATGTGAGCAGAAATGCCTTTGCTTATCTGCAGTAGATGTATATAGCATGAGTGAGAAATAAACTTTAGTTATTTTAAAACACTGAGCTCGGGGCAGCCCGGGTGACTCAGTGGTTTAGCACCGCCTTCAGCCCAGGATGTGGTCCTAGAGACCCGGGATCAAGTCCCACGTCAGGCTTCCTGCACGGAATGGAGCCTGCTTCTCCACTCTGCCTGTGTCTGTGCCTCTCTCTCTCTCTGTGTCTTTCATGAATAAATAAATAAAATCTTTAAAAAAACAAAACAAAAAACCAAAAAAAAAAAATAAAAAAAACAAAACAACAACAACAAAAAAAAACACTGAGCTCTTTGGGGGTTTGTTACTTCAGTGTAAACATATTCTGTCTTGATTGACACCCCCATCTTGAAGGCAAAAACTATATTCTGGCAATTTTTTATGTCCTTAAAGCTGTTGGACTAGTTTCCGTAAAACATTTTAGATTATTATATACCCTGTAGGAAAGCAGCATTATATAGTGCAAAGAGCATGGGTTTGGGGTCAGACATATTCAAATTAAATTTTTACTTTATTGGTTAGTTGAGTTACTTTGGAAAATGTCCTTGATGAGTTTTAGATTCATTCTTTAAATGAGATAACTTATAAAGTTGTTGGAAATACATGTAAAGTATTTACATTCAGAGAATGTTCTTTCCATTGACTATTGACTCAAGTCTTAAAAATTCCTTTCTACTAATTAAGGAATCAATCCCATTTACAATTGCACCAAAACCAATAAGATACCTAGGAATAAAGCTAACCAAAGAGGTGAAAGACCTGTCCTCTGAAAACTATAAAACACTGATGAAAGAAATTGAAGATGACACAAAAGAATGGAAGACGTTCCCTGCTTATGGAATGGAAGAACAAATATTATTAAAATGTCTATAATACCCAAAGCAATCTACACATTTAATACAATCTCTATCAAAAATGCCAGCAACATTTTTCACAGAGCTGGAACAAACAATCCTAAAATTTGTTTGAAAACACAAAAGACCCCAAATAGCCAAAGCAACCTTGAAAAAGAACAGCCAAAGGCATCATAATTCTGGATTTCAAGTTATATTACAAAGCTGTAGTTATCAAAACAGTATAACACTGGCACAGAAAATAAATACATAGAATGGAACAGAAAACTCAGCAATGAACATGCAGGTAGACCAATATATGGTCAATTACTCTTTGACAGCAGGAAAGAATATCCAGTGGGAAAGAGACAGTCTTTACAACGAATGGTGTTAGGAAAACTGGACAGCAGTGTTCAAAAGAATGAAACTGAGCCACTTTCTTACACAATATACAAAAATAAATAAAAAAATTGATTCATTTTTTGCGAGATCTGAAACCATAACAATCCTAGAGGAGGGGATCCCTGGGTGGCTCAGCGGTTTAGTGCCTGCCTTTGGCCCAGGGCATGATCCTGGAGTCCTGGGATCAAGTCCCACATCCGGCTCCTGTCATGGGGCCTGCTTCTCCCTCTGCCTGTGTCTCTGCCTCTCTCTGTCTCTGTCTCTCATGAATAAATAAATAAAATATTTAAAAAAATTATAGAGGAGAACATATGCAGTAACAACCTCTTTGACATTGACTGTAGCAACTTCTTTCTAGATGTAACCCCTGAGGCAAAGGAAATTGAAGCAAAACTAAACTGTCGAGACTTCATCAAAATAAAAAGCTTCTGCAAAGCAAACATTCAACAAAACTAAAAATCAGCCTGTGGAAGGGGAGAGGATAATTGCAAATAACCTCTGATAAAGGGTTGGTATCCAAAATATATAAAGAACTTCTAAAACTCAGCACCAAAAACCCCCCAAGTAATTCAGTGAAAAAATGGGTACAAGACATGAACAGACATTTTAACAAAGAAGACATCCGGATGGCCAACAGACACATGAAAAGTTGCTTAACATCACTCCTCATCAGAAAACTGCAAATCATCGCTTCTCGGCCTTTTGGCTAAGATCAAGTGCAGAAAACTGCAAATCAAAACTACAATGAGATATCACCTCACACCTGTCAGAATGGCTAAAATCAAAAACACAAAAAACAAGTATTGGTGAGGATGGAGAAAAGGTGAACCCTCTTGTACTCTTGGTGGAAATGCAAATGATGCAGCCACTGTGAAAAATAGTACTACCTCAAAAAGTTAAAAATAAAACTACCCTGTGATTAATTGCACTACTAGATATTTATCCAAAGAATACAAAAATACTAATTTGAAGGGATACATGTACCCAAATGTTTGTAAGCAGCATTATCTACAATAGCCAAATTATGAAAACAGCTCAAGTGTCCATTGACTGATGAATGGATAAAGAAGTGGTATATACATACACATACACACACACATATATACATACACAATGAAATATTATTCAGCCATTAAAAGAACAAAATCTTGCCATTTGCAACAACATGGATAGAGCTAGAGAGTCTTATGCTAAGTGGAGTAAGTCAGAGAAAGACAAATACATATGACTTCACTCGTGCAATTTAAGAAATAAAGCAAATGAGCAAAGGGTAAAAAGAGAGGCAACCTGAGAAACCTTTTTAAAAAAAAAAACATATATTCGATGTGTATCCAGTTTTCTTTTGTTTTAAAGATTTTATTTATTTATTCATGAGAGACACAGAGAGAGAGGCAGAGACATAAGCTAAGGGAGAAGCAGGCTCCCTGCAGGGAGCCTATTGCGGGACTCAATCGCAGGACCCCAGGATCATGACCTGAGCCAAAGGCAGAGGCTCAGTCACTGAGCCACCCTGGTGTCCCAAGAAGCAGATTCTTAACTATAGAGAACAAATTGATGGTTACCAGAGAGGAGGTGGGTTAAATAGGTGATGGGGATTAAGGAGTGCACTTGTGATGAGCACTGGGTGTTACATGGAAGTGTTGAATCACTATATTGTATACCTGAAACTGATATTAATTTATGCTGTATGTGAACTAACTGGAAATTAAATAAAAGCTTGGGGAAAAAATCTCTTTTTCTTGCCTTCATCAATTTATTTGGTTAGTCATTAGATAAATTTTTTTTGAACTTCTGCTATATGTTATACATTGTCTAGGCGCTGGAAAGTGGATAACAAGATCGAGTCCCAGTCTAAGGAGGTTACAGTCCAGTAGCCAGTAATTCTCGCTCCCTATCTCCAGCTATTAAAATCATACTAATATTGCAAGGCCTCTCTCTATGATCAGCACATCTTTGAAATTTTTGCCTAAATTTTTCCCCATCTCAAAAAGAGAAATCAAAAAGTGATTTCT
This sequence comes from Canis lupus dingo, assembly GCF_003254725.2. NCBI lineage: Eukaryota > Metazoa > Chordata > Mammalia > Carnivora > Canidae > Canis > Canis lupus. The sequence continues at coordinate 32,549,376 of NC_064252.1, forward strand.
CCCTCTTGTTTTTTTTTTTTTGTTTTTGTTTTTGTTTTTGTTTTTAGATTTTATTTGTTTGAGAGAGAGAGAACATGCACGTGTGCATGAACAGGGGTGAGGACCAGAGGGAGAAGCAGACTTTCTGCTGAGCTGGGAACCTGACTCAGGACTCAATCCCAGGACACAGGGATCATAACCTGAGCCGAAGGCAGAGGCTCAACCCACTGAGCCACCCTGGTACCCTTTCCCTTTTGATTTTTTTTAAAGCAATAGTAATGTTATCCATACATATCTCTTATAATATATGTTGCATTCTACCTGGCAGGTTCTATTATATTCATACACATCATGTATATTTTTAAGTTTCTAGATTTTCAGCTTCTTGAGCATTGAATATACCTATCACTTATCTTCTATTTCTCAAATCAATGAAATTATGTGAATAATGAATAATATCACTCCTTAGAGGTGTTTTAGGAATTTGTGGGGCATCTTTGTTCATCACAATAATTGGAGGGCACTAGTGGAATTAGTGAGGAGAAGCCAAGAATGAAAGACTTCTTGCAATGTTCAGGACAGTCTCTCAAGATAAATTGTTGTCTTGAGTCCCAATAACTTTCAAATATTCTGCCAGATGTTTCATGTAATTGAAAAACTTATGAAATTCTCTGAATCTAGAGCCTAAGTCCATGTTTACATGTAAGTGCTAGGTATTTCTTATGAAATTTTTATTGTATTTTTTTTAAGATTTTATTTATTTGACAGAGCACAAGCAGGGGGATCAGGAGTGGGAGAGGGAGAAGCAGATTTTTTGGTGCTTAAGAGACTGAGCCATGCAAGTGCCTCCTTATGAAATTTTAATGTATACTGTTTTCCTAGAATGTATTTATCTCCTTTGTAAATTAAGGAAAGATTGTACGTTTTGTCTAGAATTTTACTAAGTCTTACTCAACATTACAGAAAATCATGTCACCAAAGGCAGTACTACTTACAGTGTTTGAGTCACCAATAATACAACTGTATCACTCTGTTTTTGTAGCTCTTGAATTTAGAATGATTCTGGATGTAGGTTAGGCATTCAACGAATTCATTGTTTTCTTTTGTTATACTCAGATATTTACATTTGGAAGTATGTGTTATTTTTAAAATATAAGTGACCTTCCTTTAATTTTTCCCATATATTACAGTGAAGTATTAAATTAATGCTTTAAATTTGTGCATATAGATATGCTATATTATCTATAAATTTCTTTTTTAAATTTTTATTTAAATTTCAGAATTTAAAAGAGGACACTGCAAAATATTTGTTGTAAAAAGCAACATTGTATTATGTTATAAATTCTGTGATTTATGACTATTAGAGCCTGGCAAAATAAAAAATTTATTTAAAAATATATACTTAATTACTATTGAAAATTAAACTATTCTCTTTAGGGAAAATGTATATCACAAATATTCTAACAATCTGAATAATGATTATTTAATGATTATTAAATGAAAGCACCAAAAATTTGTTACAAGCCAAAAAAAATCATATCCAAACTTTATTCAATTTATAGAGAGAAAGTTTGCTACTTATAAAGTTTTCTAATACAACACCATAGACTTTGGTTAATGACTAAGATTGTCTGCTTGTTTTCTTTATTATAATTAATATGTCCAGAACCTTAATTTTTATTTTATTTTTTTTAAGGATTTTGTTTATTTGAGAGAGAGAGAACACAAGTGGGAAGAACGGCAGAGGAAGAGGGAGAAGCAGACTCCCCACTGAGTAGGGAGCTGGCCCTGGGACTCAATCCCAGGACCATGGGATTGTTTCATGCAGAGAACGGAAAATATTTTCTATGTGATTTTAATTATTTTTTAAATTAGCTTTTTAGAGTCAGCAATGAATTATTTTGATTTAGATACTCTAAGTGTAATTTTCTTCTTTGAGCATATGATAAGATATATTTTATAAACTAAAGTGAAGAACCAGATGGTTTTATTCTGGTATGATACATGTTAATTTGTATGCCTTGTTTTCAACAACCGTGGGATTATGTTATATCCCATCATTGCCTTTTTTAGACTATTTTATAGACAGAACTAGAAATTCTGGTTATATAAAGCTATTCTAGCACAGGCGAGAAAGTAGGTCATTGTGACGGGGAGTATACCAAACCGCCCATTGGTTGCTATAGCAATGACCTACTTTAAGAAACTATTTCTGTTGATTCATGTTGAAATCATCTGTTGGAAATGGTATAAGGAAACTCATGGCATGTAGATTTTTTTTTTTTTTCTAATGGCAGTAAGTTAGTGATCTCTGGAGGTTTAAAAAAAAACTTTAATATTTTTAAAGCTAAGGAGTTTATTTTCTTACTTAACACCCATTCTATTTATTTTGAAGTGATGCAATTAGCAATGTAAATAACAGGAGAACTGTGCTTCTGTATAGCTAATATAATTATGCAAAGAGTTGTAGTGAGTTTTACTACCCTTTGGTCTTTAAAAACTAACCTGTTGCATGTGGTTAATAGCTTTATTAACTGAGCCTCCAAATGGGTATCGTAATATGCCATATTAAGAGAAGATCAGAAAATATGTTCCTGTTAAAAGTGTACCTTATGTATTTTCAAAGTATTATATTGAATTATTCCATTGAATATTAGAGGCCTGTTCTGAGGCACATGTAATATATAAAGGCTGAAATTGATGTGTTCTCTGGAACACACTGAATCTGAACTTTGGCAGAACTGACTCTTCCTGATTAAGGGTAAAGGATGAAAGGTTAGATTTTTATATAACACCCTTTCAAATGACATTATTATCCCTTTAGCACTGAAAAGAAATCTTACATGTCAATGAGTTGATACTTTGAACCTCTCGGATATTAGAGGTTTCATTTTTATGCTATTATCAAGGAAGGATTATATACTTAGATAAGTTGATTCAGGATCTTAATTGCACTGTGTCTTGTGTGTGTGTGTGTGTCTGTCTGTCTGTCTGTGTGTGTGTAATTTTAATCCTAGTGTTGTTAACATACAGTGTTATATTCATTTCAGGTCTAAATATAGCAATTCAGCAATTCCGTATATTACTCAATGCTCATCAAGATAAGTGTACTTTCAGTCCCCTTCCCTATTTCATCCATTCTCCCACCCACCTCCCCTCTGATAGCCATCTGTTCATTCTCTGTAGTTAGGAGTCTGTTTTTTGATTTGTCTCTTTCTTATCCCCTCCTTCGTTAATTTGTTTTATTTTTATTTTTTTAAATTTTTATTTATTTATGATAGTCACACACACAGAGAGAGAGAGAGAGGCAGAGACATAGGCAGAGGGAGAAGCAGGCTCCATGCACCGGGAGCCCAACGTGGGATTCAATCCTGGGTCTCCAGGATTGTGCCTCTGGGCCAAAGGCAGGCGCTAAACCGCTGTGCCACCCAGGGATCCCTGTTAATTTGTTTTATTTCTTAAATTCCACATATGAGTGAAATCCTATTGTTTTTCTCTGACTGGCTTATTTCACTTAGCATTATACTTTCTAGTTGGCTATATGTTATTGTAAATGCCAAGGTTTCATTCCTTTTTATGGTTGAGTAATATTCCATGGTATATCTAAATATATGTATATCTTCTTTATCCATCTTTTGATGGACACTTGGGCTGCTTTCATTGTTTGATTATTTTAAATAATGCTGTAATAAACAGGGGTGTGTGTAACCCTTTGAATTAGTGTTTTTGTATTTTTTGGGTAAATATCCAGTAGTGCAATCCTGGATTATAAAAAAGTTCTATTTTTAAACTTTTTATTTTATTTAAATTTTTAAATTTTTTATTTTAAACTTTTTGAGGAACCTCTATACTGTCTATAGCATGACTGCACCGGTTTGCATTCCCATCTCCAGTGCACAAAAGTTCCTTTTTCTCCCATCCTCACCAACACTTGTTTCTTGAGTTTTTGATTTTAGCCATACTCATAGGTGTGAGGTTGTTTGTCATTGTGGTTTTGATTTGCAGTTCCCTGATGATGCATGATGTTTATCTTTTCATGTATCTGTTGGCCATCTGGATGTCTTCTTTGAAGAAATGTCTATTCATTTCTTTTGCCCATTTTTAATTGATTATTTGTTTTTTGGGTGTTAAGTTCTTATATATTTTGCATACTAACCTTTTATTGGAATATGTCATTTTTAAATATCTTCATTCAGTAAGTTGTCTTTTAGTTTTATTAATTGTTTCCTTCTCTGTGGAGAAGCTTTTTATTTTGATGTAGTCCCAAAAGTTTATTTTTGCTTTTGTTTCCCTTGCTCCTGTTATATATCTATTCATGTTCACATTGCCTTGTCACTGGGAAAGATTTTCAATGACCCTTTGTTCAAAGTCACATTCAGGAGAAATTATGAATCTGAGACAATTCTCCATACAGATGTAAGCATCCAGCTAATTATCTTCTGTTGTCATGCCCAGGTATTTACATATAGAAATACATGTTACTTTTTTTTAGAAATATAAATTATTCCAAGAGGAGAATAATGATAACTTCTGCACTATCAAGTGCTAGTAATTCTACCAGGTGATTTTATAGTGTTTCTAGTTTTTTCAACAAACAAGATAACTCTATGGGTTTGGGCTTTTTTTAATTCTATTTTTAATTTTTTCAATAGGTTATATTGATCACATGGCATTCGTTTACTAAATATAGAAACCAAAACACAGGGTAAGAAAACTGCACAGTTAGGAAAGAGACATAGATACTAATTTGAAATACACCAGAAAGGGAAGAATACATAGATACTTAATTTCAAATACATCTGATGTATTTGAAATACATCAGAAGGTGATGTCTATATATGATAGCTATAATATAAAGTGAATATGAACATTTCTCTAGGATGAGGCCATTGTGTCCTGTGGTAGTTTAGATGATGGGGAAATTACTTTCACCTCAAAGTCTGAAGATTAATAGGATATGAACTTGAAGAGATCGAAATTGAAGAGAAGGAAATTCTAGGCTGAGGGAAGATCATGGAGCAAATTCCAGGAGAGTGGATATGTGGCAAGAAGGTAGTTTCGTATGGTGGGAAGGAAGGGGGAATGTAAGAAATGATCCTGGTGGGTATCCCTGGGTGGCTCAGCGGTTAGCGCCTGCCTTTGGCCCACGGTGTGATCCTGGAGTCCCACGTCGGGCTCCCGGCATGGAGCCTGCTTCTCTCTCTGCCTGTGTCTCTGCCTCTCTGTCTCTGTATCTCTCATAAATAAATAAATAAAATCTTAAAAAAAAAAAAAAAAGAAAAGAAAAGAAATGATCCTGGAACCCTAAGATAGTGGCCAAGCAAAATAATGTGTTCTTTTCCCTCAGAAAGATTTGGTGTAGGGATCCCTGGGTGGCACAGCGGTTTAGCGCCTGCCTTTGGCCCAGGGCGCGATCCTGGAGACCCGGGATCGAATCTCACGTCCGGCTCCCGGTGCATGGAGCCTGCTTCTCCCTCTGCCTGTGTCTCTCCCTCTCTCTGTCTCTCTCTCTCTCTGTGACTATCATAAATAAATAAAAATTAAAAAAAAGAAAGATTTGGTGTAGTACATAAAATGGATTAGAATAGGGAAGAGATGTTGGTAGGAAGGAGTTTTTAAGGCATTGCAATAAATAATACCAGCGAGAGATAACAAGGGCTAGAACACAAGTGGTATGAAGAAGGGGACCAAAAATAATAGATAACACATAATTGTGCTTATTATGGATCAGCCACTGCTCTGAGGGCTTCAAGTATATTAGTTAATTTAATTCTCACACATGCTGTGATATAGGTGCTATTACTATCCCAGTCACATAGGTAAGGAAAATTGCACTTTTCAGGATTTATTGAAGGACAGTAATTTGTTGCTAGACCTGTTAAATTATGTGACATCCATGTAATGGAATGGTATGAAACCATCAAAATTGATGCCATAGATGTCTATTGCTTTGAAAGATATTTACTGTGTGTTAAGCCATGTTTGCAGTAGATACAGTATTTCTCAGTTTGTTTTACTCTGAAAGACTGTTCCTTATTAATTTTGTACCTTTTATGAAGTAAAAGAAAAAAAAAAAGCAAGCATGTTTCTCTCATCTTTACTCCCACCCCAAATTCCCACTCCCCAAAGGTAGCTGTTACTAATAATTTATAAGTATCCTGCCAATAATTTTCTTTTTTTTTCTTTTATTTATTATTTATGATAGTCACAGAGAGAGAGAGAGAGAGAGAGAGAGGCAGAGACACAGGCAGAGGGAGAAGCAGGCTCCATGCACCGGGAGCCCGATGTGGGATTCAATCCCGGGTCTCCAGGATCGCGCCCTGGGCCAAAGGCAGGCGCCAAACCGCTGCGCCACCCAGGGATCCCGTATCCTGCCAATAATTTTCTTATGCACATATAGCATAAGTAAATATGTGCAAATTTTATCTTATGAAAATAATAGATGCATTTGGGTTTAGAAGTCACAGTGCAAAGGTACTATATTTTTTAAAGTACATATATTTGTATTTACTTCTCTGTATTTGGGTGTACTTCTTTAATTTTTATGTGAAATTACAATGCTGTAGATGATAACATCTGTGGAAGAAAAACATCATACTATGGAAGAAAAACAACATACTTAAATATATCTATTCCTTTGTTTTATGCAGTATCAAAACAAAATTCACTCTTTGGTTGCATTTTCCATTGTAGCATGTTGCTTTAGTCCATAGCATTCTCTACAGTGTTTTTGGTTCATAGGGTGTTTATTGAAAAGAATTAAGAATGTTTATTTAGCCTGTGAATAAGAAAGGGAAAAATAAGGCCAGTTATTAATTAATCCAGGCTTACTTGTTTATTTTATGCATTAATCAGGTTTTTTTTTCTTTTCCCATTTTTTTTCCATCTGTCATTGACCTGTTTCACCATATGGAAACATTTCCATTCTGAAACTAATGGTACAAAAGAGATTTGAGGATTATATCTGCCTTGGATTATCCTTCCAGGACATTTTAGTTTTGTACTGTTTAAGAAAATGTAAATTTGCTAGTTCATTCAACTTCTTAATTTTTTATCTGACTGCTACAGTGTAAAAAAACTTTTATCAAGCAAATACATAAAATTAGATGCTTTCTAATAAACATCACCAAACATGATAAATTATTCAATTATGGATAATTTTCTAAAAATCAGGTACTTTTGTATTGATTTAACAATAACAATCTTCTCCCCCAAAGTATTTGTGCATTTGTGGGGGTAGGTTGGGGTAGGGGTCAGTGTTAGAGCAGTGACTGGTTCCAAACAGTCAGGTTTTGGAACAGGAACAGTCAGGAACAGTCAGGCTGGTTCCAGACAGAGCAGGTATGAGGTAAAACATAAATGTGAAGATAGAAGAGTTTATTTCCTATTTGTTTAAAGACAATTATGCGGCATCCTAAAAGTGGTATGATGGGAGTCCTCAGTGAAAAGAATATCAAACTTGACTAAGTATACTGATGTTACTAATAACTACAACTGTAAAAAATTAACAAAACTTTCTTGATGAAATGATGGGATCAGAATAGGCAGATGATTTAGACTGAACAACTTCCTAGAATAATGGTGTCCGGTAGAACTTTCTGCAGTGATGGAAATGTTCTTCACCTGTGCTGTCCAATATGGTACGACTAGGCACACATGTGGCTGTTGAGAGGCCTTAAAGTGTGGCAAGTGTGACTGAGAAACTGAACTGTTAATTTTGATTAAATTTAAATGACTATATGTTCTTAGTAGCTACCGTATTGAACAACACATTTCTGAAACATGCCTTTCATTCATATTTACTACTCACAAGTAAGACACAATCACTATTCTCAGAGACCATGTGGCCTGTGGAAAAGGCATACAAATATTTAACCTTGCGATCAGATACATGAAAGGAGCAGAATAAAGAGGAAATAAGATATGTCCAGCTGAGGGGAATAAAATCTACATGAAATGTTAGAGAAATTAACATGAGGCAAACAGGTTGAATTTTCCAGGGGTGACCTCTTTTTCAGATTTGCCCTTAGAGACTGCTCCATTTCTTCACAATAAAAGATGTACAGTAAGCAGTCTTTTGGTGCTGCCCCAGAATTTCCCAACATATCTATCATGTGTAAATCTTGTTGATACTTATTTCATTGAGAAAGATCCATCTGTCTCGTGGAGTTTTTCTTTTTTAATTAACCTGGAATTAACTGAGTTAATGCCACATAATTTAACAACTTATTATCAGTTTTTTTAATTATATAAGAAACTTGAAAATTGGCATTATGTTTTCTCTCTCTTAGATGATTACAATATCCCCTAATACTCAAATTCTTAAATTACTCGCTTGGAGTGATTAAATAGGATGTTTCCATTTTTTTTTCAGTAGAAAAAAATGTTCTAGATTTTTCAAAGTGGCTTCTCTGTTTGAACCTGAGTTCATTTCATCAATGAAACAAATCACTTCATTTAATTATATAATTTTTATGTTTACAAATTAATATTGCTAACATTCACTCACTATTATTTAAATGGAAGTTAGTGATTTAATTTAGGGATTATATTAAAACACCGAGAAACTTGTAATTAAAAGATTATAAATATAATTTCTGAAAATAGTAATTTATAGGTCAGTTAGAAATAAGATAACAAGAGATAATAAAATTATGAGGTTGGCATATCAATTTTTAGAATAATATGCTTTTGTAATACTTTATCTTCTAAACATGCATGTTTAAGAATTTTAATATTTTTCTCTGTAGATTTTTGCTTCAATGTCTTGAAGACCTTGATGCCAATCTGCGAAAGTTAAACTCTCGTCTGTTTGTGATTCGTGGACAGCCAGCAGATGTGTTTCCCAGGCTTTTTAAGGTAATCTTAAAAATCTTTGCATAAAGTAATAATCTTTTGTCAGAGAAGACACATATTTGTTTTTTGTTTTTTGTTTTTTTTTTTTCACATATTTGATATATAAAGTATTTGAGGTAATTTAAGTTTTGGGAAATTCTTTTTATTTAATAAAAGTTTCACATGGCAGAATCAGACAGTGAAAAAAGTGATTTACAATGAAAAGTTAAATCTTCCTTCTGCCTTAAAGTGCTAGTTCCCTTCCCAGAAGCAACAACTACTACCAATTTCTTATGTATGCATTAGAAATTTTTTTTGCATTAATAAGACTATAGGGGGTGGGAGTGAATGGGTGACGGGCACTGGGGGTTATTCTGTATGTTAGTAAATTGAACACCAATAAAAAATAAATTAAAAAAAAAATAAGACTATATATGTGCATGTATCTGTATCTATTTATCTAATACCTGTAGGTCCATCAATATATATAAATCTGCATTTATGTGTGTTACCATCCCCCTTTCTAATAACAAAGATAGGACACACATATTTTACACCATATGTGCCATGCTTAGCAAATGCTAAGCGAAATAAGTCATAGACAAATACCATATGACATCATTCCTATGTGGAGTTTAAGAAACAAAACAAGCAAGCAAAGGAAAAAAAAAATCAAGAAAACAGACTCTTAACTATAGGGAACAAACTGATGGTTACCAGAGAAGAGGGGATGGTGGGGGGTAAGGGATGGGTGAAATAAATTAAGTGATGGGGATTAAGGAGTGCTCTTGTGATGAGCACTGAGTGGTGTATAGAATTGTTGAATCGCTGTATTGCACCCCTGAAACTAATATAACAGTGTATATTAACTATATTGGAATTAAGATAAAAAAGATAAAAACAAAAATATCACAAAACTTTTATTTACTTGTTTTAAAAAAATTAAGTCAGCAAGTCTTTTGTGATTTTTGTTTTAAGGTTTCTTTTACCTAAATTAACATATTATTGGATCAGACTACCTTTTGCATTTAGATGCTGTCCTGGTCTTTATTGGTTTGGCAGAAAAGCAGTGATTTCCACTTGGGCCATAAAATACTGTTACATAAAAATACACACAGACACATGGAGTGCTTACTGTTTTATTCTGATTTATCCTTGGGCTACATATCATATAAAATATGACTTAGGAAAACTTCATTCCAGATTATATACTATGTATAGAGCTGTAGAGGGAATTAATTCCTTTTTTTTATTGCTTCGATGTTTTTATTTTTACTTTTTGTTTAGAGATGCTACATGCATGTGTTTTTTTAAAAAAATAAATAAATAAATTAAAAAGAGCCTGAAAGGATATACAATAAAAAACAGGTCTCCTTCCCACCCTGTACCCTCACACCACCACCTCTCTGAGGGAAAATATACTTATTTTGTTGGTAACCAGCTGACTCATTTATATTATTGTCTCTGGTTTTATTATTTTAGTACAGAAAATAGAATTTCTAATAGGTAAGTAATCTGGGACACGTGGGTGGCTCAGCGGTTGGGCGTCTGCCTTTGGCTTAGGGTATGATCCCGGGGTCCCAGGATCGAGTCCCACACTGGACTCTTTGCGTGGAGCCTGTTCTCCCTTTGCCTATGTCTCTGCCTTGCTCTCTCTGTCTGTCATGAATAAATAAATAAAGTCTTTAAAAAGAAATAGATAACTAATCCTGTTTCCCACTTGGGAGGTGAAACTGCTTTAGGTGTTTGAGATGACAGTCGTTCCAGTAGTGATGTTTAGTATGTATCTTCTCCTCTCTGGAGCATTCACTTATTCTATTTTTATTGAGTAGATTTAGGGATAGAGTCAGAGCATTTTTATATACACGTATTTATATATATGTCTGATAAACTGTTGTATTTTCTGGTGTGTTTTCTAACTTAGAATTTTTCCCAGTTCTGAACTTATATGGGGCTTTTTTTTAAACTTTTTTTTCTGTTCTGAAGAAATGATAAACTTAGCAGATACCAATGTAGGATACACTATTAATCATATGAAATTTACATAAATTATTATTATGCAATTAAATCTTCCACATCTTCCACATTTGGTCCCAGAAAGGTAAGCTGCCAAAACCATGTACATTCTAGGCCTGGCAGAAACTTTTTTTGTAAAGATTTTTATTTATTCATGAGACAGAGAGAGAGAGAGAGAGAGACAGGCAGAGGGAAGAGCAGGCTCCCTGGGGGCAGCCCGGTGTAGGACTCGATCCCAGAACCCCTGGGATCACATCCTGAGTCAAAGGCAGACGCTCAACCACTGAGCCACCCGGGCACCCCTGGCAGAAACTTCAATGAAGAGTTTAAACATTAAAACATTCTCACTATATCCAAGAAACAGGGACTAAAGTCTTTATGGATGATTTCACTGAATTGTAACAAAAGTTTTATTCAAAATCACAGAATAAATCAAAGTACATCTACAGCCACTAACATTTCACATGCATAAAATTTATATTATGCTTTTTGAGTTATTTTTGATTCTTGCTCTATTATTCTATAGCACATGCTTATTTGTTTTTTTTTTAATTTTTTAAAATTTAAATTCCATTTGCCAACATCATATAACACCCAGGGTTCATCCTATGAAGTGCCCTTCTCAGTGCCCATCACCCAGTCACCCCCCCACTCTCCTCCCCTTTTGCAACCCTTTGTTTCCCAGAGTTAGGAGTTTCTCATGGTTTGTCTTCCTCTGTTTTTTCGCCACTCAGTTTTTCCCTCCTTTCCTTTATAATCCCTTTCACTATTTCTTATATTCCACATATCAGTGAAACCATATGATGATTTTCTTTCTCCGATTGACATCTCACTCAGCATAATACCCTCCAGTTCCTTACATATTGAAGCAAATGGTAGATATTCGTCCTTTCTGATGGCTGAGTAATATTCCATTATATATATATATATATATATATATATATATATATATATATATACACACACACACACACACACCACATCTTCATTATCCATTCATCTGTCAAAGGACATCTTGGCTCCTTCCACAGTTTGGCTATTGTCGACATTGCTGCTATAAACATTGGGGTGCAAATGTCCCATCATTTCACTACATCCATCTTTGGGGTAAGTACCCAGTAGTGCAGTTGCTGGGTCGTAGGGTAGCTCTATTTTTAACTTCTTGAGAAACTTACGCACTGTTTTCCAGAGTGACTGTACCAACTTAACATTCCCACCAACAGTGCAAGAGGGTTCCCCTTTATCCACATCCTCTCCAACATTTGTTGTTTCCTGTCTTGTTCATTTTAGCCATTCTCACTGGTTTGAGGTGGTATCTCATTGTGGTTTTGATTTTTATTTCCCTGATGGCAAGTGATGTGGAGCATTTTTTCATGTTCTTATTGGCTATGTGTAGGTCTTCTTTGGAGAAATGTCTGTTCATGTCTTCTGCCCATTTCAAGACTGGATTGTTTGTTTCTTGGGTGTTGAGTTTGATAAGTTCTTTATAGATCTTGGATACTAGCCCTTTATCTGATATGTCATTTGCGAATATCTTCTCCCATTCTGTAGGTTGTCTTTTAGCTTTGTTGATTGTTTCCTGTGCTGTGCAGAAGCTTTTTATCTTGATGAAGTACCAGTAGTTCATTTTTGCTTTTATTTCCCATCATAAGATGGGTCTTGCAAGAAGTTGCTGTGGCCAAGTTCAAAAAGGGTGTTGCCTGTGTTCTTTAGTATTTTGATGGATTTTTGTCTCACATTTAGATCTTTCAGCCATTTTGAGTTTATCTTTGTGTATGGTGTAAGAGAATGGTCCAGTTTCATTCTTCTGTATGTGACTGTCCAATTTTCCCAACACCATTTATTGAAGAGTCTTTTTCCCAGTGGATATTCTTTCCTGTGTTGTCAAAGATGAGTTGACCATAAAGTTGAGAGTCCATTTTTGGGTTCTCTATTCTGTTCAATTGATCTATCTGTTTTTGTGCCAGTACCATACTGATGATCACAGCTTTGTAATACAGCCAGAAGTCAGGCATTGTGATGTCCCCAGCTTTGGTTTTCTTTTTCAACATTCCTCTGGCTATTTGGGGTCTTTCTGATTCCATACAAATTTAAGATTATTTGTTCCAACTCTGAAGAAAGTCTGTGGTAGTTTAATAGGAATTGCATTGAATGTGTAAATCGCCTTGGGTAGCATAGACATTTTCACAATATTTATTCTTCCAATCCATGAGTGTGGGATGTTTTTCCATTTCTTTGTCTTCCTCAATTTCTTTCAGAAGTGTTCTGTAGTTTTTAGAGTATAGATCCTTTACCTCTTTGGGTTAGGTTTATTCCTAGGTACCTTATGGTTTGGGGTGCAATTGTGAATGGGATTGATTCCTTAATTTCTCTTTCTTCAGTCTCATGGTTAGTGTATAGAAATCCCACTGGTTTCTGGGCATTGATTTTGTATCCTGCCACATTGCTGAATTGCTGTATGAGTTCTAGCAATTTTGGGGTGGAGTCTTTTGGGTTTCCTATTTACAGTATCATGTCATCTGCAAAGAGGGAGAGTTTGACTTCTTTGCCAATTTGAATGCTTTTTCTTTCTGTTGTCTGATGGCTGCGGTTAGGACTTCTAGTACTATGTTGAATAGCAGTGGTGAGAATGGACATCCCTGTCATGTTCCTGATCTTAGGGGAAAGGCTCTCAGTGTTTCCCCATTGAGAATGATATTCACTATGGGCTTTTCATAAAGGTTTTTATGATACTGAGAAAAATTCTCTTTATCCCTACGCTTTGAAGAGTTTTAATCAGGAATGGATGCTGTATTTTGTCAAATGCTCTCTTTGCATCTATTGAGAGGATCATATGGTTCTTGTCTTTTCTTTTATTGATGTGATCTGTCACGTTGATTGTTTTATAAATGTTGAACCACTGCACATGCTTATTTGAATAAGAGATTAATTCAGCAGATAGTGATTGAGTGCCTATTATGTACAAGACAGAGTTCAAGGGGGTATGGATATTCTGGTGAACCAAAGAGAAGTCATTCCTACCTTGGCAGAGCTTATATGATAGTGGGAAGGAGGCAGATAATAAACTAGTAAATATGCAATGTCAGGCAGTAATAGGTGCTAAAATAAAGTGTGGGATATTAAGTGCTGAGGTGAGGGAAGGGTAATTACTTTATATGGAATCATGGGAAGCTTAACTTCTAAGATGATCTATATGGCAAACATGTGAAGAGACTGAGCCATGTAAATATCTGGAGTGTGATATTGTGAATCCACAACATTTTGCACCTTGTTCCATCAAAAGGTCAAGTTTAAATATGGGGTGGCCATATAACTTATTTTGACCAACTGCCAAGGACGACACTGAGTTCCAAATCCTAAGCCTCAAGCAACATTGAAGTCTGCCTTTGCCCTTTTAGAATGCTTTTTGTATCATGCAGAGAGTATTGGCTAAAATATCAAATTATGGGAGACTGTGTAGAGATAGAGGGCCAATCAACAGCCAGCACGAACGTCTGAGATGTAGAAGAGAGATTATTTTAGATCCTTTAGGCTCTGCCAAGCTGTCAGCTGATTGCAAGCTCATTTGTGAGCCCAGGTGAGATCAACAGAACCACACCATCTAGTTAATTGACAGACTTGTGAGGATCATTTTGAGCTGCTAAGATTACTGTAACATGGGGAAAGAATGTTGTAGGCAAAGGGGACAGGAGTTACAAAGGCCTTCATATGGAAGTGTGCTATGACTTGTTTAGGAACAACAAGAAGGCTAGCATGACTAGAAGCAGTGAGTGAAAAGCACAGAAAGGGTCAAAGAGGTTGCAAGGAGCCAGATCACAGGACTCTGTTTATAGACCATGTTTAAAAGTTTGGCTGTTACTCTGAGTGAAATGGGATGCCGTAGAAATTTTTGAGTAGGAGTGATATGATTTCACTTATGTTTTCTTTTTTTTTCTTTATTATTGAAGTATAACTGACATTCAATTTTTTTTTTTTTTTTAATTCGACAGAGAGAGAGGCAGAGACACAGGCAGACAGAGGGAGAAGCAGGCTCCATGCAGGAAGCCTGACGTGGGACTCGATCCTGGGTCTCCAGGATCACACCCCGGGCTGCAGGTGGCGCTAAACCGCTGCACCACTGGGGCTGCCCTTGACATTCAATGTTATATTAGTTTCAGGTATAGAGCATATCAGCTTAACAATTCTATATATTAGTGCTATATATTAGTGTAAGTGTGGTCATCGTCTGTCACCATACAGTGTTATATATTATTGATGATATTCTCTATGCTGTACCTTTTGATCTCCATGACTTATTTATTTTATAACTGGAAGTTTGTATCTGTTAATCTCCTTTATCTATTTTGTTCCTTTTCCTACCCACCTTCCATCTGGCAACCACCACTTTGTCCTCTGTATTTAAGAGTCTGTTTGGTTTGTTTGTTAATTGCTTTGTTTTTTAGATTCCATAAATAAGTGAAATCATATATTTGCCTTTCCCTGTCTTACTTATTTCACTTAGAATAATATACTCTAGGTCCATTTGTATTGTTGTAAATGGCAAGATTTCATTCTTTTTTGTGACTGATATTCTAGTGTGTTTGTGTGTGTGTGTGTGTGTATGTATAGACACACATGCAACATCATCTTTATTCATCCATCTATCAGCAGATACTTAGGTTGCTTCTGTATCTTGACTGTTATAAATCATGCTGCAGCAAACATAGAGGTACATATATCTTTTGAATTAGTGTTTTCATTTTCTTTGGGTAGATACCCAGTAGTGGAATTACTGGATCATACGGTATTTCTATTTTTAATTTTATGAGGAACCTCTATACTGTTTTCTGCAGTGGTCGCACTAGTCCATATTCCCACCAACATTGCATCAAGGTTTCTTTTTCACCACAGTCTTGCCAACACTTGTTATTTCTTGTCTTAATACTAGCCATCCTGAATGGTGTGAGATGATATCTTATTTGTGGTTTTGATTTGCATTTCCCTGATGATGAGTTATATTGAGCATCCTTTTTTTTTTTTGTATCTGTTGGCCATGTGTATATTTTCTTTGAAAAATGTTTATTCAGATCCTTTAACCATTTTGTAAATTTAAATTTAATTAATTAATGTATAGTATATTATTCATTTCAGAGAGAGAGTTTAATGATTGATTCATCAGTTGCATATAATACCCAGTGCTCAGGACATTAAGTGCCCTCCTTAATGCCATAAGAGACTCTTAGCTATAGGAAACAAACTGAGAGTCATTTGGCCATTTTAAATCAGATTTTTGAGGGGGATTTTGATGTTGAGTTTTATAAGCTCTTTATATATTTTGGATATATCATTTGCAAATATTGTCTTCCATTCAGTAGATTGTCTTTTTTGTTTTGTTCATTTCCTTCATTGTGCAGAGCTTTTTATTTTGGTGTATTCCCAATAGTTTATTTTTTATCTTTATTTTTTTCCAATAGTTTAATTTGCTTTTGTTTTCCTCGTCAGAAGAGACATTCATAAATATGTTGCTAAGGCTAATATCTCAACAATGAGAAGAAAGTGAATATGCCACAAAATCATGGGTTGGTTTTTTTTAACCTACTAGGGAGTTGAGGCCACAGAGAAACCTAAACTAAATTCCTTAAAGAGATGAACCTTTCATAGAAAAGAGACTCATGTCTCTATCCATGGGGACACAGCAGAAAAAGAAGGGAATCCACTATAGTTGAGAGTAAAAAGAAACCAGTCAAAATCTACCAAGCTTTTCATGGTCACATGTGGAATCTGACACTTGTGGAACAATAGTAAATGGCCTAACATATGTATAATTATAGACCTAGGAAAAAAGAGGGGAAAGAGAGTGGGACAGAAAAAAAATGTTGGAAGATACAATGATTAAGAATTTTCTAAATTTTTTTTCAAATATTTTATTTATTTATTTGAGACAGAGAGCACACATGTGAGGAGGAGGGGAGAAGCAGGCTCCCTGCTCAGCAGGGAGCCTGATGCAGGGCTCCATCCCAGGACCTGGAATTATGACCTGAACTGAAGGCAGATGCTCAACCGACTGAGTCAACCAGGTGCCCCAAGAATTTTCTAAAATTGATAAAAGTTGACACTTGACAGTGTCAAGTCAAGATGCGCAACAAAACCCCAAACAGCATAAATGTAAAGAAAACCACATATTGCCACATCAAAGTCAATTAACTGAAAACCAAAATTAGAAAATTCTATAAGCAGCCAGAGGAGAAAAGACATATTCAGGGAGCCACAAT
The DNA here is from genome assembly GCF_003254725.2 of Canis lupus dingo. Taxonomy (NCBI): domain Eukaryota; kingdom Metazoa; phylum Chordata; class Mammalia; order Carnivora; family Canidae; genus Canis; species Canis lupus. The sequence continues at coordinate 32,566,457 of NC_064252.1, forward strand.
AAGAATGTTAGTGTTGTTTGTTTGTATCGGAAACAGTTGAGTCCAGATGGTACTTGAATGACATCTTTAAAGAACTACAAAAGGGATGCCTGGGAGACTCATTTGGTTGAGCATCCAACTCTTGGTTTCATCTCAGGTCATGATCTCGTGGGTTGTGAGATTGAGCCCTGCATCAGCTCCTTACTCAGTGGGTAGTCTGCTTGAAAAATTCTCAAAAAAAATAAAAAAAAAAGAAAAAAGAAAAAGAAAAATTCTCTCCCTTTGCCCCTCCCTTCACTTGAGTACTCTTTCTAAAAATAAATAAATCTTTTAGAAAAAAAGAACTACAAACAATTTTGTTAACTTAGCGGAAATATTCATTAAAAAAAAAAAAAGTAGGGATCCCTGGGTGGCGCAGCAGTTTGGCACCTGCCTTTGGCCCAGGGCGCGATCCTGGAGACCCGGGATCGAATCCCACGTCGGGCTCCCGGTGCATGGAGCCTGCTTCTCCCTCTGCCTGCGTCTCTGCCTCTCTCTCTCTCTCTCTCTCTCTCTCTCACTGCGTGCCTATCATTAAAAAAAAAAAAAAAAGAAAAAAAGTAGTGGTGCCTGGGTGGCTCAGTCAGTTAAGCATCCAGCTCTTGATACTGGCACAGGTCATGATGTCAGGGTTTTGAGAAGCCCTGTGTCATGCTCTGAGCTCAGGGGGGAGTCTGCTTGAAATTTTCTTTCCCTCTGCCCTCCCCCAAAATGAATAAATAATTAATTTTTTAAAAAAGGAAGAAGGTAGTCTACGTACCATTATGAATGTGCCTGATCTTGTCTGATCTTAGAAGCTAAGCAATTAGTACTTGGATAGGAGTCTGCCTGGGAATACCTACCTGGTGCTGTAGGCATAGCTAGCTAGCTAGCTAGCTACCTACCTACCTGGTGCTGTAGGCATAAATAGATAGCTATCTGGTGTTGTAGGGATAGATTAGATAGATAGATAGATAGATAGATAGATAGATAGATAGATGATAGAAAGATTGATTTAAAAAAGTAAGATGAAGGCATTTTCAGGTAGACAAAAACAGAACAATTCATTTCCACAGATTTATACTATACAAAATACTAAAGGAAGCTCTGCTAGGTGAAAGGAAGTTATTCTAGATGAAAGACAGGATCTGCAAGAAAGATGAAAGAGCACTAAATATGTGGGTAAATATAAAAGACCAACCTTTTTGTTATTTTTAGTTATGTTATTTATCCTATTTTCTTTAAAAGACTATTAACAGGTTAAAACCAACTAATAGCAGTGAATTCTAGGAGATAATACCGATATTAAAGGCTTATAACATACAAAAGTAAAATTTATAAAAGGACCACACAAGATGGAAGCAAAAGAAATACAAGTATCTATAAGTTCTTATATTATTCAATAGTAATATATGATTTGAAGGTAGACAGTGATAAGAATGCACAGTGATCTAAAATAGCATAAAGAGCTATTTGAAAAAAGTTAATAGAGTTTAAAATGGAATACTAAAAATACTTGACTCATTCAAATGAAAGCAGATGGATAAATTTAAGCTCAGCTATATCAATTTTATTCAGTGTAAATGGTCTACTTTAAGCTCACCATTTAAAAGGCACAAGTTGTCAGACTGGATAAAGAATAAGCAAGAACCCAAATGTATACTGATTAGAAGAGACATTTTCAAAATATGAAGAGGGACACCTGGGGGGCTTAGTCAGTTAAGCTCCCAGCTCTTGATTTTGACTCAGGTCATGATCTCAGGGTCCTGGGATGGAGCCCTGTGTTGGGCTCCTTACTCAGCGGGGAATCTGCTTAAGGATTCTCTCATCCTCTCCCTTTGCCCTTCCTCCTACTCATGCTTTCTCTCTCTCTCTCAAATCAATACATCTTTAAAAAATATAAATAAGAATATGAAAAACAGATGCAGGTTTCTAGCTGTAGAATGAATAAGTCACAGGAATAAAAGGCACAGCATAGGGAATGTAGTCCATGATATTGTAATAGTAATAGTGTTTTTTAATCACAGATGGTAGCTACATTTGTGGTAAGGATAGTATAACATATAGAGAATTTGAATCAGTATGTTGTAGGTCTGAAACCAGTGTAGCATTTTGTATTAACTCTACTCAGATAAAAAATAATTAACAGTTTGAAATGAAAAAGATGTAAACAGTAAGCATAAGGAAGCCGAATTCAAGACAAAATTATCGGGATGCCTGCGTGGCTCAGTTGTTGAGCGTCTGCCTTTGGCTCAGGGCTTGATCCCTGGTATGGGGATTGTGTCATGCGTCAGGCTCCCTCGAGGAGCCTGCTTCTCTGACTACCTATGTCTCTGCCTCTCTCTGCATCTCTCATGAATAAATAAATAAAAATCTTAAAATATATATATATGAGAAATTAAGAGCAATCTTACATCAAGAAGATATAACCATTATAAATGTATATATGTACCAACTAACAGTATAAAATATGTTAATCTCAAACTGGTAAACTCTGTTACTGATAGAATATAAAAAAATTAATGAAGATATGGATAATATGAATAATGCTATCAACCACGTTGGTGTACTAATATTTGCAGAACACTATGCCCCAAAACTACACTTTTTTTTTTAGTGCATATGAAATACTAAGACCATATGTTCAGCCACAAAACATATCAATAATTTTTTAAAAACTGGCATCTTTTATAGAATATATTATTTGACTTTAATAGAATGAAATAAATAGTAAGAAATGTTTTTAAAATATTAAACTTTAACTTGCTATTAAAAAACAAACATTTATGGGATTCAGCTACAGCAGTGCTTTGAGGACAATTAATAGCTTTTAGCACTCTATTAGAAAAAAAATCAAAGAACTAAGTCCACCTTAAAAATAGAAAAAAAGAATAAATCAAGCCTAAAGTATAGTAAGTAGAAGAAAGGGAATAATAAACAGAGGAATGGAAATCAATGAAACAAAGCAGGCAAACAATAAAGAAAATAAATTGCAATACTCAGTTTATTGTCTCTCAGTTCTAATCTATCCTTCTAGGTCCTGCTTTGTGATAGTGAAGCTGGATGCTGTTAATATTTCTCCTTTGTCAGCTGGCTTGATGCTAGGTTATGTCAACAGATGTTGGTAGTTCTCTGCAAAGTCATAATAGGAGAAAAGTGGCTTTCCTTATTGGTAGCCCTATGCTTTTTTCTTGGGACATTAGCCAGCAGTTGAGCATGTGGGAGACCCAGTAGTATTTATTTCAGCTTCCCTTTTGGACAAGCCCCTGCCTAACCACATCCTCTGGCAAATTTCCCTGCCCCCAGGCCACTTACACAGACCAACTCCAGCTCACCTATACCCTGTAGGAAGTTTTTCAGCCACCCAAGGTGCTATTCCTATGAACCAGGTCTGCCTAGCCCTTTGGCAAGTTCTTTCTCTCCAGGGAAGGTTTTGTGTTATTGTGGCAGCAAAACCCAGGCATTGAGGTGTGAATATCAGTGGAGGGTTCTTTTCTTAATTTCTTAGTAGCTGCATTCTGCAATTGCTAATTTTGGACACCGTAGACAACAGAAGCCACATAAGCAATTGTAAATTTTCTAATCGCCACATTAAAAAAAGTAAAAAGAAACAGACAAAGTTAAGGTTAAGAATATATTTTACTTAAAAAATATATTTAACCCAGGATATCAAAATATTTTCCTTTCAATATAAGATGATTATTCAAATTGTAAGCTATTTTAACTTTTTTTCATATGAAATCTTTGAAATCCAGCATATATTATATGCTTACAGCACATCTCTGTTCCAGCTACCTACATTTCAACTGCTCAGAAGCCACTTCTATGGCTAGTGACTATATACCATATTGGATAGTGTACCCTTAACTCATTCTTTTTTACTCTTTGTCATTGTTGACCACCTTTTACTTGCTAATAATCCTTTATATTAAATTTTCTGTGTTCAAACTGCTGATGTTTCTTTTCCTGACTGAATGAACCCTGATTGATTCAGTCAGCAAAGCCAAAAGCTAGGTCTTCGAAAAGATTAAATTGATAAACTACTAACAATATTGATCAGGGTGAAAAAGGAGAAAATTACTTTTATCAGGAATAAAAAGGGGGATATCAATAGAGATTCTCTAAATTTCAAAAGGATACTAAAAGATGTTAAAACATAATGCCAATAAATTATATGACTAAGATGAAAAATTTCTTGAAAGTAGGAGTTGTAAAAGTTTCAGAAAAAAATGAATAGCCCTATTTTAGTATATGTGCTGCTGAAGCAAGCACAAATAGCCCTATATCTCTTAAAGAAATTGAACTTATAGGGGCGCCTGGGTGGCTCCATTGGTTAAGCATCTGCCTTTGGCTCAGGTCATGATCCTAGTGTCCTGGGATCGAGCCCCACATTGGGCTCCCTGCTCAGCCTGGAGCCTACTTCTTCCTCTCCCCCCTGCTTGCCACTCTGCCTATGTGTGTGCTTACTCTGTCTCGTTCTCTCTCTCTCAACTAAAATCTTTTTTTTTTTTTAGAAATTTTTAAAAATTTTATTTATTTATTAGGCAGAGGGAGAAGCAGGCTCCACACAGGGAGCCTGATGTGGGACTCAATCCCAGGACACCAGGATCACGCCCTGAGCCAAAGGCAGGTGCTTAACCACCGAGCCACCCAGGCGTCCCTCAAATAAAATCTCTTAAAAAAAAATTGAGTTTGTAATTGAAAACCTTCCTTATAAATAAAACTCCAGGCCCAAGATTGCTTTAGATGTGAATTCTATCACGTATTTGAGAAAGAAATCATACCAGTTTTACAACACCTTTCAGAAAACATAGGAAAATGTAGGGAACAATTCCCCAAAACACTTATTTTATGAGACCAGCATAACTTTAACACCATACTCTAATATCAAAACCCGAGGAAGAAATCTTAAGAAAAAAAAGTAAGGATAGCCAGTGTCCCCCAGAAACAGGCTCATATCCTTAACAATATATTAATAAATTGAAATTAGCAATATTTTAAAATAATACTACCTCAATTTTTCCCAGGAATACAAAGTTGGTTTAACATTATAAAAATCAATTAAAGTAATTCTTCCTATTAAAAGAAAAAAGGAAAAGCTATTACAGTTATCACAATAGATGAAGAAAAAGCATTCAGCATCCATTTATGGTTTGCTTAAAACTAGGAATAAGCAAACTAGGAATATAAACTTGGTAAATATTAATTTGATAAAGGCTGTCTTTTAAAAAAAAAGTTTACCTATTTGAGAGAGCATAATGAATGAGAACACGAGTAGGTGGAGAGAGACAGAGGGAGAAGAAGAAACAGGCTCCCTGATGTGCAGCTTGATCCCAGGAGCCTGGGATCATGATCTGAGCTGACAGCAGACATTTAACCAACGGAGCCACCCAGGTGCTCTGATAATGATGGTCGACTAAAAACATAGCTAACGTCATTCTTAATGGTAAAATACCGAGTGCTTTCCACCTAAGATAGGGAGCAATCAAGGATATAAACTTTCACTACCAACTGAAAGCCTTGCAAGTGGAATTGGAGAAGAAAGAGTAGATAATTAGTTTACTAACTTACCCTCATCCCCATATTCTCTACCATAGCATTATGTTTTTTTCTAATAGTTATTATGTATTTACTTCTTAAATTTACCTTTGTGTTGCCAGTCTTCCTGTAAGCTCCAAGAGGGAGGGACCTAGCATTGTATCCCCCTGTAATAAGAACTATAATATTCATGTATGAATTAATACATTTAATGTTTGGGGAACCTTCTCTTCCCTAGCTTTTCGTTTTTCTTTTTTCTTTTTCTTTTTTTTTTTGTGCGCGTGTGGGCTTTTTTTTTTTTTTTTTTTTTGCTTTTCGTTTTTCTTATGGAGAGATGTTCACTAATTTATCCCCAAGGAAGAAGTAAAAGATTTCATTGATCAGTTTAGTAAAAGGAGCTAGATGAGTATAGCTCAGATTGTACCTTTTCTTCTCAGTGGCTGAGAGCACACATCCTCTTCTTTTCTCCTGTGTGATAAGTTTTATGGGGGTAGTATATACTGCAGGGAAGGTGCTGCTTATCATTGGATGGGTTAATCTCTTTAATTCTGGGGTGAAATATTAGCAAGCTTACCTGCCCGTAAACCTATTATGTTTTCTCCAATTTATCTTTACTAGTAATGTTGTCTATATTTTGATTCCCTTCCTTTTCAAAAGTGTTATTGACTTATTTTAAACTCTACCATTTATCTAAAAACTAAAAAAAAAATTTATAAAAAAAATCATAAAATTATAAACTATTTAGGAAAAAAGTTGTAGCATATATGGCAGAGAAAGGTTGAATTCATTAAAATTTAGAGCGCTCGGGGATCCCTGGGTGGCGCCGCGGTTTGGCGCCTGCCTTTGGCCCAGGGCGTGATCCTGGAGACCTGGGATCGAATCCCATGTCCGGCTTCCCGTGCATGGAGCCTGCTTCTCCCTCTGCCTGTGTCTCTGCCCCCCCACCCCTGTGACTATCATAAATAAATAAATGAATAAATTAAAAAAAAATTTAGAGAGCTCTTACAAGTCCGCAAGAGAAAAATTCACTGTGCTAGAAAACCAAGCAAACATAAGTTGCAGCTCACCAAAGAAGAAGTATACAAATGGCTAGTAATAATAGCTGCCATTCATTGAGGACTTACTGTGTACTATGTCCTTAACAATTTACATGTATTATTTAATCTTTCAGCAACCCTGTATGATTTTTTTTCATTTTACTGCAGCAAACACATAGTGTTTATTATGTGGTAGGTACTCTCTAAGCACATTACTCACGTTCTACTCATTTTATAGGTGAAGAAGCAGGCATAAAGAATTTAGCCATTTGTGCAAATAGTTGAGCCAGTCTTTGAACTCAGGTCTGACTTTAGATCCTGTGATTTAAACTACTATTCTATACTAGCAGTATAGAAACAAAGTAATATAATGCTTTCCCACCCTTATTTTAATTTTGTTTCTAAATTTCAAAAACAATACATGATTGTTCTAACAAATGTGAACAGTGCAACAGTGTGTAAAATAAAAATAATTCCCTTTTGCACTCTGAAATTTCAAAGCTAACAGCTATCCAAAGGTAACAGCTATCCATGACTTGGTATGCATTCTTCAAAATGTTCAAGGAAGGAAAATGTTTAAAATGAGATATTATTTTTCTGTCTATACCATGTGTATTTGTTAGTAGTTTATTTTATTTTATTTTTTTATTTATTTATGATAGTCACAGAGAGAGAGAGAGAGGCAGAGACACAGGCAGAGGGAGAAGCAGGCTCCATGCACCGGGAGCCCGATGTGGGATTCGATCCCAGGTCTCCAGGATCGCGCCCTGGGCCAAAGGCAGGCGCCAAACCGCTGCGCCCCCCAGGGATCCCTTGTTAGTAGTTTCAAAAAACCTTCAACACACTCTACTGGCAAGTATATGGGGACCAAACACATTGGTATTCTACTGATGAGAATGAGAATTGGTACAATATATCTGGTGGAAAATTTGACAATGTCAAAATTTTTTTTTTTTTTAATTTTTATTTGATAGTCACACAGAGAGAGAGAGAGAGGCAGAGACACAGGCAGAGGGAGAAGCAGGCTCCATGCACCGGGAGCCCGACGTGGGATTTGATCCCGGGTCTCCAGGATCGCGCCCTGGGCCAAAGGCAGGCGCCAAACCGCTGCGCCACCCAGGGATCCCGACAATGTCAAAATTTTAAATGCACTTATCTATTCATTGTTTTTCAAGGAACTGTTTCTAGGAAAAATAGAATTAAGGCCCCCAAAATGTTTAAGATGCATTCATAAAGATAAGGATATACACTGCAGTGTTTATACTAGCATTTTTTTTAACCTACCATTGGGAACAGTCCTTGTCTAATTTGTACAGATTTGGAGAATTAGTGTGTTACCATATAGTTAGTTAAATAATAGTAGACTTAACAGTTGATTTTTTTTTCTTGTAAGATATATCAGAGTACATTTAAGAATTGAAAAAGTTACTACATGGGCAGCCTGGGTGGCTCAGCGTTTTAGCGCCGCCTTCGGCCCAGGGCGTGATCCTGGAAATCTGAGATCGAGTCCCATGTCGGACTCCCTGCATGAAGCCTGCTTCTCCCTCTGCCTGTGTCTCTGCCTCTCTCTCTCTCCTCTCTGTGTATTCTCATGAATAAATAAATAAAATCTTTAAAAATAATAAATTTAAAAAGTTACTACCCCCTTCGGAAATTACAATTGCTTTAAGTCACAGCCTCCACATTGAAAATCACTATAAGGTAATGTGTACAGAGCTTATCAATATAGCACCTGATACTCAATAAATATCTGACATTATTACTATCTCTGTATCTCCACAGTTAACATTTTTTGGTAATCGGAAATAAAAAATTGTAAAACAGAGTACCTCTGCAAAGTACCATATTAACTATCAAAGGTTTGTGAAAGGGATGCCTGGGTGGCTCAGTGGTTGAGCATCTGCCTTTGGCCCAGGGCGTGATTCTGCAGTTCCGGGATTGAGTCCCACGTCAGGCTCCCTGCACGGAGCCTGCTTCTCTCTTTGCCTGTGTCTCTGCTGATCTCTCTCTCTCTCGAATAAATAAATAAAATCTTTAAAAATAAAGTTAAAAAAAAAAGGTTTGTGAAAGACCAATTCTTAGAATCAGCAGACAAAAATACCCTCTAAGTATTCCTGTTCTTTTTGAACTTGGGCAGGTCCCTAAATTTTTAAAATAACCTTATCTGCCAAATGGAGTTATCAACCAGAGTTATCAACCTGCTAAACTGAGGTTTATTTTGAGGAGCAAATGAGATAATATAAGTGTAATTTATTTGAAAAGTAAAGTGCTATACAAACACAATTATTGTAGGAAGCTGATCTTAAGCATACTACTAGATTGTCTACTGCCTACTGCAGTGCCTAAAATCTAGTGAGTGTTCATTTCTTAGTTACATAATTCTAAATTTATAAATTGTGTGTTTTTTCCTGCATATTCAAAGTTTATGTATGATCATTTTATATGTAGAATTGGAGCTTTTCACATTTTTACCAGAATGTATTGTTATAATGGAAAAATAATAATTAAAATTTGTGTACATTTTGTCCCTTTTCCTTATTTTAGGAATGGAACATTACTAAACTTTCAATTGAGTATGATTCTGAGCCCTTTGGAAAGGAACGAGATGCAGCTATTAAGAAACTGGCTACTGAAGCTGGAGTAGAAGTAATTGTACGAATTTCACATACATTATATGACCTGGACAAGTAAGTTTTTTTTCTTTTTGTTTATTTTGATAAGATGCACATAATATTTGTTATCTCAACCATTTTTAAGTGTACAGATCAGTGGTGTTACGTACATGGACAAGGGGCACCTGGATGGCTCAGTCAATTAAGCATCTGACTCTTGATCTCAGCTCATGTCTTAATCTCAGGATCCTTTTATTTTTATTTTTTTAAGATTTTATTTATTTATTCATAGACACAGAGAGAGAGGCAGAGACACAGGCAGAGGGAGAGGGAGAAGCAGGCTCCATGCAGGGAGCCCGATGTGGGACTTGATCCCGGGCCTCTGGCATCACACCCCAGGCTGCAGGCAGCGCCAAACCGCTGCGCCACCGGAGCTGCCCTCAGGATCCTTTTTAAAAAAATACATGGACAAGTAAATTTTAACCCACAGGACTTAAGTTTTTTAAAATGGAAGTAACAACATATACATAATAGAATTGTGGGAGAATTCAATGAATATATGTCAGACCCTTAGCATTTTATTGAACTTCTCTGATTTTTTACTTACTCAGTGACAGATGCCAGAATCCAGACAAATGAGTGCAGAAGATAAAAATACTTAGAATTTCAATTTCAAACTATTAAGAGTGGGCAGCTCGGATGGCTCAGCGGTTTAGCGCCACCTTCGGCCCAGGGCGTGATCCTGGGGTCCCGGGATCGAGTCCCACATCAGGCTCCCTGCATGGAGCCTGCTTCTCCCTCTGCCTGTGTCTCTGCCTCTCTGTGTGTGTCTCTCATGGGGAAATAAGTAAAATCTTAAAAAAAAAAAAAAAAGACTATTAAGAGCATCACAAAAGTTTCCTTGATTATTCTAACTTGGCCTGTGGTCTTACCTTTTTGGGCTCTTAGCAATATTACTTTCATAGTTTAGATGACACAAAATGCTGTGATATATTTAGTCTGATTGTCTGAAGGTTTTCTTTTTATTTCATTTGTGTTTATCTTGTCTATCTGGATTTTAAGTCCAGTTGCAAATTGTATGTGATATTACTATGTATCACTGTGGCCCTCTGAACAGTGGTATAATATCTTATTTCTCAAAGTATATTTCTTGAAATACCGTTTCTTGGTGATGCTTTGTCCAAAAAAGATTCTGTAGTCAAGTTTGAATTTAGGAAGTATTACATGGTTTGAGTCTTGAAGGTTCACAAGATTCATTAAGTTAGTAAGTTTTGGCATACTGTTGTCCTTGTAAGTCCTGAACTTGAAATCTCATAATTTATGTACCTTTTAAATTATTTTACTTTTAGTTATTTAATCATTTTATCTAGTTAATAAAGCTAATTCTGTGTTACATGACAAACTAGTTAATTTTATTCTCCTCTTCCAAATGTATGAAAAAACTATGGCTTGATTTCAGGCAGGGATCTTATTTCACATAGCATTATATTCTCTAGCTCTATCCCATGTTGTTGCAAATGGCAAGGTTTTGTTCTTTTTTATGGCTGAATAATATTCCTATGCGTGTGTGTGTGTGTGTGTGTGTGTGTGTGTGTCTTTTTTATCCATTGATGGACACTTGGACTGCTTCCATAGTTTGGCTGTTGTAAATAATGCTGCTATAAATGTAGGAATGCATGTATCCCTTTTAATACTAATTTTTGTATGTTGGGGGTAAATACCCAGTAGTACAATTACTGGATCTTAGGGTAATTATATTTCTAACTTTTGGGGGAACTTCTATATCATTTTCCATAGTGACTGCATCAGTTTGCATTCCCACCGAGAGTGTAAGAAGGTTCTCTTTTCTCCATATCCTCACCAACACTTGTTTCTTGTGTTTTTAAATTTAGCTGTTCTGACAGGTGTGAGGTGATTTTGTAGTTTTGATTTGCAATTCCCTGATGAGTGATACTGAACATCTTTTCATGTATCTCTTGGCCATCTGGATGTCTTCTTTGGAAAAATGTCTGATCATATATTCTGCTCTTTAAAAAAAAAGATTTTATTTATTTATTATTGATGAGAGACACAGAGAGAAAGAGACAGACACAGCAGAGGGAGAAGCAGGCTCCTTTCAGGGAGTCTGATGCAGGACTTGATCTCCAGACTGGGATTACACCCTGAGCTTAAGGCAGATGCTCAACCGCTGAGCTACCCAGGCGTCTCTATCCTGCCCATTTTTAATTGGATGATTTGGGTTTGGGGTGTTGAGTTTTATAAGTTCGTTATTTATTTTGTATACCAGCCTTTTATCAGCTATGTCATTTGTAAATATCTTCTCCCATTCGGTAGGTTGCCTTTTAGTTTTGTTGATTGTTTCCTTTGCAGAACCTTTTTATTTTGTTGAAGCCCCATAGTTTATTTTTGCTTTTATTTCCCTTGCCTGAGGAGGCATATCTAGAAGAATGTTGCTATAGCTGATGTCAGAGAAATTACTGCCTGTGCTCTCTTCAAGAATTGTTACGGTTTCAGATCTTACACTTAGTTCTTTAATCCATTTTGAGTTTATTTTTGTGTATGGTGCAAGAAAGTGGTCCAGTTTCATTCTTTTCCATGTAGCTATCAGGTTTTCTTAACACTATTTGTTAAAGAGACATTTCCCCATTGTATATTCATTCTTCCTTTGTCAAAGGTTAACTGACCATTTATAATTGTGGGTTTATTTCTGGTTTTCTATTCTATTCCACTGATCTGTGTGTCTCTTTTTATGCCAGTACCACACTGTTTTAATTACTACCACTTTGTAATATAACTTAAAATTTGGAATTGTGATACCTCCAGTTTTTTTCTTTTTCACAATTGCTTTGGCAATTACAGGTCTTCTGTGGTTCCACACCAGCTTTAGAATTGTTTGTTCTAGCTCTGTGAAAAATGCTGTTGATATTTTGATAGGGATTGCATTAAATGTGTATGTTGCTTTATTTTTAAGATTTTATTTATTTATTTATGAGAGACACAAAGAGAAAGGCAGAGACATAGGCAGAGGAAGAAGCAGGCTTCTCAAGGGGAGCGCAATGCAGGACTCGATCCCAGGACTCTGGGACCATGCCCTGAGCCAAAGACAGATGTTCAACCACTGAGCCACCCAGGTGTCTCTGTATATTGCTTTGAGTAGTGTAGACATTTTAACAATTTTGTTAATTTTTAAACAAAAGTTAAAGTTTATGTAATCTCTACATCCAACATGGGGCTCAAAGTCATGACCCCAACATCAAGAATTAATTGCATGCTCTTTTGACTGAGCCAGCCAGGTGCCTCATTAGTATTTGTTCTTTCAACCTAGGAGCATGGAGTATCTTTCTCTTTCTTTGTGTTGTCTAGAATTTGTTAGCATTTTATAGTTTTTGGAGTACAAGTCTTTCACCTCTTTGGTTAACTTTATTCCTAGATATATTAAATTTTTTTAAATGATTTTGTTTATTTATTTGAGAGAGAGAGAGAGTGAGCACAAGTAGATGTGGGGAGAAGAGGGAGAAACAGACTCCCACTGAGCAAGGAGCCTGGGATCATGATGACCTGACCCGAAAGCAGTTGCTTAACTGACCAAGCCACCCAGATTCCCTGATATTTTATTTATTTATTTTGGCGCAATTATAAATGAGACTGTTTTCTTAATTACACTTCCAAATTCATTCTGTGAGGCCAGTGTTAGCCTGATACCAAACCAGATAAAGACACCATAAAAAGGATCGATAGGCCAATATCTCTCATGAATGTAGAGGCAAAAATTTTCAGCAGAATACTAGCAAACAGATTCCGACAGTACATTAAAAAATTATACACCATGATCAAGTGGGATTTATTCCTAACATGTGAACATGACTCAATATTTGCAAAATAATCAACCTGATATGTTACATCAGTAAGAGGATAAAAATCATATGATCATTGGGTCCCTGGGTGGCTCAGTCAGTTAAACGTCTGCTTTCAGCTCAGGTCATGATCCTGGAATTGAGCCCCACATTAGTCTCCTTGCGTCTCCCTCTCCCTCTGTGCCTACCCCTATTTGGGTGCTCACATGCGCATGTGTGCGTGCTCTCTCTCTCTCAAATCTTTTTTAAAAACCCATATGATCATTTCAGTAGATGCAGAAAAAGCATTTGACAAAGTGCGTGCAACATCCATTCATGATAAGAATCTTCTGCAGGTGAGTCTAGAGGAAACATATTTCAACATAATAAAGGCCTTACATGAAAAACTAAGAGCTTTCTCCCTAAAGTCAGGAATAAGACAAAGATGTCCACTCCCACCACTTTTATGCAACATAGTACTAGAAGTCCTAGCCACAGCAGTTAGACAATATAAAGAAATAAAAGGGATCCAGATTGTTAAGGAAAAAGTAAAACTCTCACTATTTACAGATGACATGATACTGTGTATATAAAAACCCTGAAGACTCTGCCAAAAAACTACTAGAACTGATAAAGGAATTCAGTAAAAATGTAGATACAAAACCAATGTATAAAGAGCTGTTGCATTCCTATACACTATTAATGAAAAATAGAATTTAAGAAGCAAAACAAACAAGAATAGGGGAAAAAAAAGAGAGGCAATCCAAGAAACAGACTCTTAACTATAGAGAACAAACTGATGGTTACCAGAGGGGAGGTGGGTGAGGAGTGGGTTAAATAAGTGGTGGGGATTAAGGAGTACACTTATGATGAGCAACCTCGTGTTGTGTGGAAGTGTTGAATTGTACTAAATGTACACCTGAAACTAATATTACACTGCATGTTAACTAACTGGAATTTAAAACTTTTAAGAAATGTACTATATTTGGATTAAGAAAACCTTGATTTACTATTTATTAATTATGCAACCTTGACTAATTCGTTTAGCTCTTTTGGTAGGCTTTAGTTTCTGAACCATAAAATGATGGCATGGATTTTACCAGTAATTCTTTGTTAGGGCTAAATGCCAAGCAAAATGGCCATAGTAAAAAAGAATAATTAGTTATTCGTGAGTAGTGTCTAATGCACACTATGATTGGCAAAGCTAATCCTCTTTTTAGTATGACTTGATTGAGGCATTTAGTGATCAGAAGTAAATATAAAGTATGTTCATAAGACATATATGCTGGCAAATTTAACAAAGGCATGATGAGCACAACAGGAAGTAGCAATTGATTATTTCTATAGTTATAGAATCCTAGTAATACTTGCTTTATTGCCCTTCAGTATAATATTGGTCTGGTTTAGTTTTTACTGATGATTAAGAGATTCTTTGAGCTGAGTTGTAATATTTTTACCTTTTCATATATATATATAACTTTTATGTTATTGCCTTTAGGCTAACTTAGCCATCACTCATAGGTGCTTAATAATACCCTTTGTCTTAAGGTTTTGTTATTCGCATGCTGTATATTTTTGACACACAACAGATGTCTAGAAAATGAGAATAATTTTTAGATATTTTAATAAGTTTCCTGGTCATATAAGAAGTTTATATCCTCCTGGAAGTCTTAAGTAATTAATTTTGTTTTCTGATCTTAAGCATTCTTAGAACTTATCAACAAAGTATATTATCATTTTTTAATATTAACTGCATTTTACTAAGTTTTTTGTTTTTGTTTTTGTTTTTTTTGCATTTTACTAACTTTGTAATAGGATCATCGAACTCAATGGTGGACAACCACCTCTTACATATAAAAGATTCCAGACTCTCATCAGCAAAATGGAACCACTAGAGATACCAGTAGAGACAATTACTTCAGAAGTAGTAGAAAAGTGCACAACTCCTCTGTCTGATGACCATGATGAGAAATATGGGGTCCCTTCACTGGAAGAACTAGGTAGGTGTAAATGAAGTTTGAGAGTTAATAAATCTCTCAGAAAATCTCACTTCTAATTTAACATATAAGGTTTTTGCTTTAAAAGGGAAAGGAGAAAAAAGTCTAAAAGAAACTCTTAAGCAAAGAAGTGATAAATTTGTACATTATTTGTTTTCTAAATATGATCTATTATCACCTTAAGATGTTTGTCCAAAAGAATAGAGACCATGTTATATCCTTATATGTGAGGACCTATCCAGGGCCCTCAGTTCATTTTTATGCTACTGTCATAATTTTTCTGCAAAGTAGTTTTTCCCAATTATTATGGTTCAATAAAAATTATTTTAGTTCTAGAAGAATATTTTTTCTTTTTTCTGTTTCTTTTTTTTTTTTTTAGGTTTTGATACAGATGGTTTGCCCTCTGCAGTATGGCCAGGCGGAGAAACTGAAGCACTTACACGTTTGGAAAGGCATTTGGAAAGAAAAGTATAATTATAGATCATGCTTATATTTCCAAACTGGCATTTAAAAAAAAATTCACTCTTTTTTAAAAGCAATATATAGACTGTTAAACAGAAGAATTAAAATAGTTAAAATAGCATAAACCTAATTGTTTGAAAATTAACAACCATCTCTTTGTTTGAATATTTTTTCCTCCTCTGCTGACAATTTCCTCTTTATCTACTACCAGTACTACCTCTTCTATTCTTTCTGTGTAAGCTGGTATCTGATGACCATAACTTTGAAGCTATTCTTCTATTTCACCTTTACCTCAATGTCAAGGAGACAGGTTGAAAGTCCTCTCAGCTTGGTGTTAGGAATTTGAATATAATTTATTTCATATGAGTATGTGCTACACGAGGATGGCTGAAACAGAAGAATGCTCACATTTATTCTGTTGTGTTTTGTTATTAAAACATGTTTGTGACTGGGAAAATAAAATTTTATCTCCAAGAACTGTGTAACCTTTAAAAAATATGTCTGTTTTAAACACTCTTTTAAAATGGAAAAGGCAGTTAGTTAGCATAATTTTCTCTGTGTATTTTCAGGCTTGGGTGGCAAACTTTGAAAGACCTCGAATGAATGCAAATTCCCTGCTCGCTAGCCCTACTGGACTCAGTCCTTATCTCCGATTTGGTTGTTTGTCATGTCGACTATTTTACTTCAAACTCACAGATCTCTACAAAAAGGTATTGTCTAAAACTGAAGCTTATTTTTCAAAATACTTCTTTAAAAATTGCTGATAATAATACTTTGCTTTTTAACCTTAGGTGAAGAAGAATAGTTCCCCTCCCCTTTCCCTTTATGGGCAACTGTTATGGCGTGAATTTTTCTATACAGCAGCAACAAATAATCCACGCTTTGATAAAATGGAAGGAAACCCCATCTGTGTTCAGATTCCTTGGGATAAAAATCCCGAGGCTTTAGCAAAATGGGCAGAAGGCCGGACAGGCTTTCCATGGATTGATGCCATCATGACACAGCTTCGTCAGGAGGGTTGGATTCACCATTTAGCCAGACATGCAGTAGCTTGCTTCCTGACCCGAGGTGACCTGTGGATTAGTTGGGAAGAAGGAATGAAGGTGAGTATTCTTCTAACTAATGTTAGCACAGTCTTATTTTGAAGGACTCTATACCTTATTAAGACAATTCCTGGAAGTTGTCTATTATTTAGATTCATTTATAGTCTAATTTTTTCAGCAGGTAAAGATTTTAATTCCCTAACACAGGCATACTCTTGGAGAGCAGAATGGTGTATTCAGACAGGAAAAATGGTGAAAACTGGTTTTATTTTTTTTTTTTAAGATTTGATTTATTTATTTGAGAGGGAATGCAAGAAACTATAAACAGGGGGAGTGGCAAAGGGAGAGAAAGAAGCAGGCTCCCTGCTGAGCAGGAAGCATGATGTGGGCTCCATTCTAGGACCCTAGGGTCATGATATGAGCTGAAGGCAGACATTTTACTGACTGAGCCACCCAGGCACCCCCAGAAAACTGGTTTGATGAACCTAAAGTCATTTCAGAGACTGAACCAGCCTGGCCATCAAGGGAACTATAAGGTTTAACACACTGGACTCATTAGATGAAATATTTATAAGTGATCATTTCTGTTACAAAAATGGATTTGCCCAAGAATTCTTAGAAGTAATGAATTTATATTATAAAAATTATGTAACATTTTGCCTCACTTTAACATTATACTTTTTAGTGATCTATTATGTAAAGTGAAGCATACTGCATTTTGTGACATCAACCTGTGGTCATACATAATAGGATTAGATTTTCCCTATCCAGGGACCTTTTTTTTTTTTAAAGATTTATTTATTTATTCGAGAGAGAGAGAGAGAGAGAGAGAGGCAGAAATCTAGGCCGAGAGAGAAGCAGGCTCCTTGCAGGGAGCCTGATGTGGGACTCGATCCCCGGACCTGGGATCATGCCCTGAGCCAAAGGCAGATGCTCAACCGCTGAGCCTCCCAGGCATCCCACAAGGACCATTTCTGATCCTCTTTTTTTTTTTTTCATCTCCTGTATTTCTTAGTACAAAGTTGTACATGAGGTAGATAGATGTATATAGTACACACTTAATGACTTTATAAAAAGACATTTTAATTCTGTTTCCCTTTTGCTGAAGGAATTCCAAATTTAAACTCTATAATGCTAGTGCCTTTTTTTTTTCTTTTTTGCTAGTGCATTTTTTTTTTTTTTTCGCTAGTGCATTTTTAAAGGTCATTTATATTTGGGTGCTCCCTGTATGTAGACCAGTATATCAAACTTCTAAGTTTTTGTTAGTTATTTACTTGGTAGCATCTTTGCTTTCTTGAAAGTGTTTACTGCTTTTTTTCTTGCATTTTTAATTGAATCAGTAGCTTGAGTAATTATTTTATCCTCTTCCCAATAACATTGCAAAGACCAGAGAGATAAATTCTATTCAGAAATTCACTTATACTACTGATATTTTTCTTTCCCTGAAATAACTCAGTACAGAATAGAACATTGACAAGGAGGCTAACATTGGAATGTTCAATTTTACAGTTCTGTGCTAGATTTTCTTTGCCTTGACTTTTGATCTACAGAGTCCTGGAAAATGCTTGCTTTGAGAATTATATGTGTACAAACTAATTGGTTACTGTTACTTCTGAAGGTATTTGAAGAATTATTGCTTGATGCAGATTGGAGCATAAATGCTGGAAGTTGGATGTGGCTGTCTTGTAGTTCCTTTTTCCAACAGTTTTTTCACTGCTATTGCCCTGTTGGTTTTGGTAGGAGAACAGATCCCAATGGAGACTATATCAGGTAAATCAAGGGTGATTATTACTCAGTTTGGAATAACTAATCCAGGAAGAACGTTTCATGTTAAAGCAACACTTAAGGTTTTTTTCCACTCATCATGGGCAGCAGAGATGAGGAGATGGGTAAACAAATCATTAAATGGTATTGACTTGATTTTGGTCATTCATAGCTAATAATAAGTTTGTTATAATTTGCTTGTAGTTTATTTTATTAATAGTTTTTCTTCCTTCTCCCAAAAGGCGTTATTTGCCTGTCCTAAGAGGTTTCCCTGCAAAATATATCTATGATCCCTGGAATGCACCAGAAGGTATCCAAAAGGTAGCCAAATGTTTGATAGGAGTTAATTATCCTAAACCAATGGTGAATCATGCTGAGGCAAGCCGTTTGAATATTGAGAGGATGAAGCAGATCTACCAGCAGCTTTCACGATACAGAGGACTGGGTATGTCAGTAATTACCTTTGGTTTGTTTCTTTGGCAGGTGTTTATGTACCTATCCTTGAATTTGATCTTGATCATATTTTAATAGGAGTTTTTTTTCCCTTTAGGTCTTCTTGCATCAGTGCCTTCTAATCCTAATGGGAATGGAGGCCTCATGGGGTATTCTCCTGGAGAAAATATTCCAGGTTGTAGCAGCAGTGGAAGTAAGTGAAAAGGAAATTTCTATACTTAACATAAAGAGATTAATAATCAAATATATTTTTATTGAGTCTCACTGTAATGTTTTTTCTGCATACATGTGTACAGACACACACACACACACACACACACACACACACACACACGCCCTCCCTCATTCCATTAGTGATATTTGGGAGATGGAAAACATTATGTGTAGTAGAATTTAGCTCAAGGTAAAGATCTTGCAAACTGAATGAAGAGGGCAATTTTAAGGGTAAAATGAAACTTATATTTTCTGAAGGCTCATTATTTTTTAGTTTGTTAGGTGCATATCAGGTATAAGGTTATTAGTTAAGGTCAGTGGTCCTGTGAATATGGCCAAAAGATTTATCATACACACGCATAGTCTTTAGTCTTTTTGCACACGAGTTTTTCCTTACAGTCTGATTGATAGTGGTTTTCTATATGATAAATATTTGGTTGCCACATATATTCTTAATGTGTGTATTAATAACGTCAAGAAGCCAGTATTTATTGGTAATTTGAATCATTGTGTCAGTTTTCAAAGATTCTAACCAAAAATAGCATCATGGGGATCCCTGGGTGGCGCAGGGGTTTGGCGCCTGCCTTTGGCCCAGGGCGCGATCCTGGAGACCTGGGATCGAATCCCATATCGGGCTCCCGGTGCATGGAGCCTGCTTCTCCCTCTGCCTGTGTCTCTGCCTCTCTCTCTTTCTCTCTGTGTGACTATCATAAATAAATAAAAAAATTAAAAAAAAAAAACACAAAAATAGCATCATGGTAATTAATTTGATTACAAACAAGGCAGCATTTGAGGGATGCTTATTTTTTTTCCAAAAAGGTCACGTTTAAAATTGATATTAAGAATAAAACTTATTTTAAAAATTGAGCCTTTCTGATTCAGAAATACACTCCATCCTTTTGAGAGCATATATTTATTCTCTAACAATTAGATTAAGGAGAAAGGAACAAAACATTCATTTTAACTATCTACTTTGTGCACAGTACAAGGGGATTTTTGCCACATTGTCACAATAACCTGGGAGGTGGTGGTGGAAATAAGCCAAGAAAGGTTAGGTAAATTAACTATGATTCCACAGTAAGTAAAATTCAGATCCAGATCTGACTAGTCCTAAAGTCCTTATTGGGCCTCCCCTGCAAATGTAATGCCATATGTACTTTTATAAGATCAAGCATTTTTTTACTGGAATGTCTAGTAGTTGTCAGTGATGGCAGTATACTTCAGAAGTGTTCTTCTGAGAGTCTCCTACAATTTGAACTTCAGTAAGATATCAATTTAGTAGTTTTGTCAGATCTCTTGTTCACTTCACAGCTTGCTTCCTCTGTCCATACATGAATTTGAGGGACAGAAGTTCTGTGAAGCACATAAATAGTAGGCAGGTAACAGAAGGGTAGGAAGCAACAGGCATCAGGTGCCCAACTAATGGGTGGTGATGGTACAGACTGCCTCTTGTTCCACTCAAATCTGTATTTATTATTTGGAATTAACCATAAAAACTAATTATGGTAGGAAGTTAAATTGAAATAATTTTGCTTTACAAATACACATGTATTTTATGATATAATAGGATTAATAAATCCTGAAGTACTCTAATCATGTAAATAGTTGGCTGTAACACACTTTGTATTAGGTGCTATGAGGCGAAAAAAGTTATAAATTGTAAGATGCTGCTTCCACATACAATAGGGGAAAAAAAAGATCATTGAGCACTTAAGGAACTACAGAAGTTTTCTTGCAAGATGGTGGGTTGGGTAGCATTTGGGTAGGCAGCTGAAGGAGAGAGCATTGTGGACCTGGAAATGAGAGTGATTATGGAAAGATCCTGAGGGTTTGGACTATGCGATTAAACATTTCTCTCCCTTCTGGTTTCTGTTCCATTTGAAAGGACATTTAGATACTTCTGTAGCATATTTCTTTATGCCCTCTACTTACCCTGTTTGTAGGCTTTTATTTTACAGTATCTCAAAGGGCAAGGTTCTTTATGACTTGTACACAGATGACTTGAAGTATTGTTGTTCTTATGATAAAACGCAATCTATGATAGTAATATGTTTTAGTTTTTATTTAAAATTTTTTTCTATTAAAAATAGTAATTAGCGGGGCAGCCCCAGTGGCGCAGCGGTTTGGCGCCGCCTGCAGCCTGGGGTGTGATCCTGGGGACCTGGGATCAAGTCCCATGTCGGGCTCCCTGCATGGAGCCTGCTTCTCCCTCTGCCTGTGTCTGCCTCTCAGTCTCTCTCTCTCGCTGAATAAAATGAATAAATCTTTAAAAAAAATAAAAATAGTAATTAGCATTATTAGTCATTAGGGAAATGCAAATTAAAACCCCTAAGAGATGATATTTCATACCCACTTAGGGTAACCAACTATCACTGATTACCTGGGATTGAGGGGCTTCCTGAGACCTGGGACTTGCAGTGCTAACACTTGAAAAATCCCAGATAAACTGGAGTGAATTGGTTACCCTGAACTCACTCCAGTGCCTAAAACATGATAGACCGTAAAAAGTGTTGTGGAGGACGTGAAGAGACTGGAACCCTCATATGTTGTTGAGAGATGGGCTGTAAAATCGTACAGCCACTTTGGGAAACAGGATGGCAGTTTCTTACAAGCTAAACATTAATTTAACATACAATCCAGAAATTCCATTCCTAAGTATCTATTCAAAAAAAATGAAAATATATGTCTACACAAAGACGTAAGAATCAGAAGAATGTTTATGATAGTTTTATTTATAATAGTCAAAATATGGCACATCCACACAATGGAATATTCATTAATAAGAAGGAATAAAATGTTGGTACATACTACAACATGGATAAACCTCAAAAATATTAAGTTAAAGAATCCAGACATAAAAGACCACATACTGCACAATTCCATTTATATGAACTATCTAGAAAAGGTGTATCTTCAAAATAAACCAAGGAAGTTAATGGTTAATTTAGATATAGGGGTAGGAATGAGAATGAATGCAAATTGGGATGAAAATGTTCTAAAATTGGATTGTCCTGATGATTACAGAACTCTGTAAAGTTACTAAAAATTATTGAATTGTATACTTAAAACAGGAATTTTATGTTATGTAAATTGTACCTCAGAACTGCTTTTAAAAAAAACTATTCACGGGAATCCCTGGGTGGCTCAGCGGTTTAGTGCCTGCCTTCGGTCCAGGGTGTGATCCTGGAGTCCAGGGATCGAGTCCCACATCGGGCTCCCTGCATGGAGCCTGCTTCTTCCTCTGCCTGTGTCTCTGCCAGTCTCTCTCTCTCTCTCTCTCGGTCTCTCAAGAATAAATAAATAAATAAAATCTTTAGAAAAAAATTAAATTAAATTAAAATAAAAAAAACTATTCACTATATATAATTTCGGAAATTCAGAAAAATAGAAAAGAAGAAAAAAATCACCCACAATTCCATTCAGTAAAGACAGTTACTATAAAAATTTTGGTATATTTCCTTTGAATATCTTTTCTGTGCAGTTTTCCCTCCACAATATCTTTAAGTTAGAATTTTATGAGTGAAAAACCCTTGGTGCTACGGACAGTGTAACATAAGAGGAGTATGATCATATGAACTTTTTGCCCTTAGAAAATGTGGGATTTTTTTAAAAACAACAAATATGGGTTTTTTAAAGTTGTTTTCATTCTAAAATTCCCATCTTATATAATCTTGGCATTTGAAATTTAACTACTGCAGTGTCTTTGAAGACATAATGAATATGGGGATTTCTGATTTTTCTAAGTAGCCAGTCATAAGCCAGTTGGTCTAGCAAAGATCTTTACTCATTGTCTCTTATACTGTTATTCTTGTGAAAATATAATTTATTGTATTTTTATGGGAAAGTAATAGGCAGTTGAGATATTCATGAATTTAGAGACACAGGAAGATTCTGAGTACTTATTATTTAGCTCTGTAAAGAATAAAATGCTATCTTAAGGAAATTCTGAATGTATTTATTGAGCTTATTAATTTGCCTTTCATCTTCAAAACTAATCACTCCTGATTAATACTATAATTTTTTTTGCCTGTTTTTGAACTTTATAGAGTCCTGCTGTTTGTATTCTTTTTTGTATGTGGCTGCTTTCACTCAGTATTTTTTGTTTATGAGATTATTCTTATTTGTCTTAGAACTGGAAGTGGAATAAAATTAATGAAGTTGAGAAAATGAGGTGACTAGTCCGTGATTTAGCCTATCTCTGTGATTCTTCCAGTAAAATTGACTTTTCTTTCCTTGGTATCCCCACTGTATGCCATAGCAGCCTCCACCCCAGCTTAGTAATATTTGTATCCCTAGTACCTGGTATAATCTGTAGCATAAAGGAGCACTTGACAAATGTATAAGTGTGACTAATGTATAAGGTGTATTTGTTGAGATTTCCTTTCTTTTTTAAAAAATATTTATTTATGGGACGCTTTGGTGGCTCAGTGGTTGAGCCTCTGCCTTTGGCTTAGGTCGTGATCCCAGGGTCTGGGATCAAGTCCCTCATCGGGCTCTCTGCAGGAAGCCTGCTTCTCCCTCTGCCTGCATTTCTGCCTCTGTGTGTGTGTGTGTGTGTGTGTGTGTGTGTGTGTGTGTGTCTTATGAATAAAAAAATAAAATCTTTTTTAAAAATTTATTTATTTTAGAGAGAAAGAGAGCAGGGGGAGGGAGAGAAGGAGGTAGAGAATCCCAAGCAGACTCCCTGCTGATTGGGGAACCTGACTCAGGGCTCCATTCTGAGATCATGACCCAAGCGGAAACTGAGTCCAGTGCTCAACCTACTTAGCTACCCAGGCACCCCTGTTGAAGTTTCCATGATTGCAAAATATATGCAATATGAAACTTAGCATTTAACCATTTTAAATGTACAATTCAGTGGAATTAAGTACATTCACATTGTTATGTGAAGTTTTTAATTTTTTTTAAAGATTTTTATTTATTTATTCATGAGAGACACAGAGAGAGGCAGAGACATAGGCAAAGAGAGAAGCAGGCTCCATGCAGGGAGCCCGACGTGGGACTCGATCCTGGGACTCCAGGATCACGCCCTGGGCTGAAGGCAGGCACTTTAACTGCTGAGCCAGCCAGGTGTCCCTGTTATGTGAAGTTTTAAATAATCTTGTACAATAATGCAAGGCAGCAAGTATCACTATTAGGGTAAGTCTGATGATAAAACTAGGAGTAGCACCATTCAGTGGTGAATTTGCTGTAGTCCAGAATCTGACCTTCAACCTTACAAGTCCAAGAACTGAGTGTTTTTAGTTTAATTAGAGGTGACCTTAAGCATCTGACTCTTGATTTGGCTCAGGTCATGATCTCAAGGTAGTTAGATCAAACCCCACATCTGCTCCACCCTGGTTATGGAGCCTGCTTAAAAGATTCTCTCTCTCCCTCTGCCCCTCCCCCTCAAACAAACAAACAAACAAACAAACCACGTGATTTAAAATATCAACAGGGAATACTAATTATTTATGATGGAGGTATCCCTTTCCAGTGGTAAAAGACCTCATCCCGGATCAGGGCATGCACTTTCCCAATTTGGAGTACCTGAAAAGCTGAATCCTTTATCCAGAGGAACTTGAGCATGAAATTAAGTAGATTGCCTTGTTCAAACCATGAGGTGACTTTTCTTAGTGGGTAGAATGTGCATATTTGTCCATAATATAGACACACTGACAAAAATGTTTCTCTAGCACCTACCATCTGTGTCAACCCATTCTCCTATAACATTATTTCTTTTTAGAAAGATTAATATAATTCCTTAGGCTAGGTAACTGCCACATTGTGTTTCCTCCTCCTTGTGTGCTTTGAATTGTTTAATTCTCATCTGGCAGACCCTATTCACTTATCTCCAAGGACATATGTTTTGGCCAGGCACTGAATGTGGAATCGAGGGACAAGAAGTGAAAGGATATATATCTCACTGTTGCCCTATATTTTGCTTCCATGGTCAAGTGTCTAATTGTCATTCAGTAAAGAAATGTTTTTTAGACAAAGATTTTTAGTGATACTGCCTTTGAACCAAAAGTCAACATTTCTATGATCCTAAGTTTAAATTTTCCTAATTTGGGCGTGTGATTTTGGTTCCTGTGAAGGATTGAGGTTTAGTCCTAAAAAGCATAAATGCCCTTAATACAATTATTTAAAAATGAATTTGTAGTCTTAATACATATGACTTGGAATTTAAGTAATTTTACTGTGTTTTAAATACTAACAGGTTGCTCTCAAGGGAGTGGTATTTTACACTATGCTCATGGAGACAGTCAGCAAACTCACCTATTAAAGCAAGGTAAGAATGAAGCATTTGAGCATACTGTTCTTTGTACCTTTCCTATCTTAAATATACATTTTTTAAATATATAGGAAGAAGCTCCATGGGCACTGGTCTCAGCAGTGGGAAACGTCCTAGTGAGGAAGAGGACACACAGACTATCAGTCCTAAAGTCCAGCGACAGAGCACTAATTAGGTAAATATTTTAGAGCTCGATTTCTTGTTTTAGTGTGTAATCAACATAAATTAAGACAATTTCCAAAATGGAGCTAATCATTTTTTTCAAACTAGAGAGACTGAGGCATACATTTTTCAGTGATTATTATAAAATCATTTAATTCTTAGACAAGAGAAGTGCATCTCTACTTTTCAAATTGTTGCACTAGATTTTATGGTCATCTTAATTGATGATCTTTAAATTTGGAAAAGTTTTGATATTGTGCTTAAGTGATTTCTCAGAAAAAGATATCTTTTTCATTTCCTTACTATGTGACCATAAATTTAAAACAATTAGTGACTTTTTATTTTAGTGGTATTAATATAATTCTTTTATGAACTTTTTCCCAAATCTTTGTCTCTTAAATATTTGTTTCTTTTTCCTATTGTGATACTGCTGAAATCTAAATTCTTTCCAGTTCAAGAATAGTTTAATTTTTTAAGATACTGTCCTTTTTCTTAGAGGTATAAAAAAGCCATGGCTATATTCATGTGGAATATTATTTATGATTTAAATTTATATGAAAAGCATCTATAGCAGTATATTTGCCAGTTTTTAAAGACTTATTTCTTCAGTTATCTTAAACTGTTTGCATTTTTAAAATTATTGCTAACTATATTTATCATGGTGAACATTGAGTTATGTATGGAATTGTTGAATCAATATGATGTACACCTGAAACTTAATATAATATTGTATGTTAGTTATACTTCAGTAATAATATATATATGAACAGCAATAATAAAAAGTAAGTTTAAAAAAATTGCTGTTTTTTTAGTATCAATTCTAATTAGACTGTAAATTTCTCGAAGATAAGATCAGTAAACACTCAACAAATTTTTATCATTTAATTCCTTGCAATCAAACTTTACCCAGTTTTTTTTTCCCCCTTAAATCACAGAAAACATTCAGGAGGAATACTGTTGCAGCTGAAATTGGTGGGGAGTTCAGTACTTATTTTAGTTAAATTATTTAAAATGTTCTTCATTGATGGAAAGCAGTTACATTTTGAAATGCATTGTTTCTAATGACATTTCTGTAGTTTTAAACTTTTTAATGAATTTCGCATAGGACAAATGGTAATTTGTATATAAAGAACTTGGTAAAAAATTTGCTTAATGTAAATATAAATAGTCACAATTAGTATAGACCCATCAATATATTTTTGATAATTTTTCATGTATGGTAAAAGTTACAGTGACAAACTGATATTCTGATATAAAAAGTTTTGAGAGTCAATGTGGGAAAATAAGGAGGTTTTTAGATTTTCTTAAAAGACTTTGTTAAAATTTTAGGACAAAATTTTCTTGACATCATTGTTTGATCTAACTTTACACTTTGATAATAATGTTTTAGAAAATGTGTGCAATCAAAATTGGTAGTTAGAGCCTCTGTTAACACAGACAATATATGTTTTAAAGCTTCATGTATGCCTGTTTTGACCCAAATCTGTGGAAGTATCATGTGTTAAGTTCTCCCTGTCTCCCTTTGTTCATTTACAGCTAAGTGACCTTGTTATTAAAGTATATGCATATATGGAATCTTGTGTACTTGGTGGTGGTTGTTTTTTCTTTTCTTCTTTTTTGTTTTTGTTTTAGGTAAGTGGGAGAGCGTTGTTACATGAGATGTGATTACAAACTAGAGGGTCTATAAACCACATGTAACCATTCTGGATGAAGGAACAGCTCCCTTTTATTTAGTAGTATAGTATTTTTCAAAATTATTCCAAATAAGATTACTATCTTCCAAATGCTTTATACTTTAAAAAATACCTATCTGGAAGAAAGATTTAAAATCAAAGAGGTTATTTCAGGTAATGGGGCTTGTAACCATGAGTTAGTCATAACAGTTAATAATGTGGGCTCTGGAGTCCAAGGCTTGGCTCTGCTACTCATTAGCTTTGACACTTTTTTAAAAAAAAAAGATTTTATTTATTTATTCATGAGAGACATAGAGAGGCAGAGATGCAGGCTCCTCTCAGGGAGCCCAATGTGGGACTCCACCCCCGGACCCCGGGATGACAACCTGAGCTGAAGGCAGACGCTCAACTGCTGAGCCACCCAGGCATCCCTCGCTTTGAGATCTTGGGCAAGTTATTAACTTATTAACTTTCTGTGCCTACATATGAAATGTTCATAAGAGCACCTGGCATGTGGCATGTGGCAGGATGGTCCATAGGCATTAGCTGCAGGCCTGCTCTGTGTTGTATAGCTCCTTAGATTGTGCAGTGTGTATATAGTCTGCCTTACTGTAAGCTGCAGCTGTGGTTGGCCGTTGTTATTTTCATTACTATTATTATCCCATTCCTGTCTATTGTAGGCTAGTTTTTGCCTTTTGGAATTGTGGCTTTTTATTTTCCCAGTCTTTAGTTGTGATAGATGTTCAGTGTGATAATTGTACTTGAAGATAACTTAAGAATAATTTGAGTCTAAAATCCAAAAACAAAAAAACCAAAAAATAAATAAAATCCAAAAACAGTAATCTATATTTTTATATGATATGCATTTTAAAAAGCATCCTGAGTAATGAATTAATACTGATTGATAATACTGATTAATAAGTTTCATTACTGAGAAAAGAAAAAAATATGCCTTTCTTTCACCACTGTTAATAAAGAGTGATATTTTAATGGTTTTTCATGATGGCTTGTATTTAACAAACTACTCTTTGGACTTGATTGTACTGTACAGCATTGAGAAATTCATAGACCTGGAATTTGCCATCATCCAAGGGAATAAAAGATTCGGTGTCGTTTTTTGTTTTGTTTTTTGTTTTGTTTTGTTTTGTTCTTTTTAAGTAGGCTCCACAACACTGGGCTTGAACTCATAAGCCTGAGATCAAGACCTGAGCAGAGATCAAGAGTCAGATGCTTAACAGACTGAGCCACCCGGGTACCCCCCTAAAAGATTCAGTTTTAATATGAATAAATATTTAAGTAAAAGAACATTGTTTCAGCATTGACACTTATATTTTACTTTTAAATGTAAGGGGATTTTGTTTTTTAGGAGGGTTTTGGAAAGCTTTTTCAGTTTGTTTAAATTGTAACTAAAAAGAATCACTGAAAGGGAAAGACAGGTATCAGTGTATTCCAGTAGAGCAAGTGTTTGAATAGTGTTTTCCCCTAAGCAAGAAGGGTTAGTGTTCTGAAAACCCTGCTAGTGGTTGAGGGATTTAAGAACTTGTATTCATTCAGGAAATATATCTTGAAATCTTGTTAACAAAACCTGTTCTGTTCTGGCAACTTGGAAAAATTGAGTTGAGGAAAATGAACTTTTGAAAGAACCTTTGCAAAGTTTTTATGTTTTTACATTCAGTTGAAATAAATTCATAAACCTGGGATATAAAAGACTAATAATAGTATATTTTTAATGCACCTCTTAAGTACTAGACACTTCAGGATCTGCCCACAATTTCAAACATGTTTATAATATTCTTATAGGTAATATCCATAATATTGGCTTCTTTCCTCCATTTCTCCATTCAAGTGGGCTTTTTTTCCCCTGATTGCATGCGTCCTAGAAATTCACTGAATCCTTGGAATGGAAAAAATTTTAGGTAGCATTTATTTAATACAGTTGACATTGCTGACTTGGTCAATTTCAGTTTGATCACAATGCACAGGGTCATATGTATTGCCATTTCTTAACACAATTATGTGGAGCCCTGGTACAAGCTAAACTGCCAGCGCCTAGTGTGCATGTTTGCTCCCGTCTTCCTGATCAGTGATTGCAGCATGTACTTCTAAGGTGCTTGAGTTTACACTCCTTAATTTCCTTCTCTTCTCTGTATCCTACTCTAATTCCCTTTTACTAAATGCAGTGAAAGGGATCCCTGGGTGGCGCAGCGGTTTAGCGCCTGCCTTTGGCCCAGGGCGCGATCCTGGAGACCCGGGATCGAGTCCCATGTCGGGCTCCCGGTGCATGGAGCCTGCTTCTCCCTCTGCTTCTGTCTCTGCCTCTCTCTCTCTCTCTCTCTGTGTGTGACTATCATAAATAAATACAAAATTAAAAAAAAAACAACACTAAATGCAGTGAAACATTTTGGTTTATCTAGACCCCAGATCCTTGTATTGCAGGAGAAAAATGTTCAATAAAGCCATGAATTAATAGGATTTTTATATAAGGATAACTCAGAAGGAGAAGGATTACTAGACCACCCCCTGATCTCACATACATTAGCTACTCATTTAATTCTAGAATGTCCTGGAGATCAAAATTGATCTTGAGATAAGGAGCTAGAATTCTTGCTGCTACTTTGTGTAATTAAAATACAAATGTCAGTCCCTCTCAAAAAGCCTACTGAGCACAAACTATATTAAGGCTAGACTCCAGTTAGCAATTACTGGGTTCCTATAATGTGTCACATACTGTTCATAGGAAAATAAATTCATAATTATCCACAAGGAGTTCACAAAATGAGAGGGCAGTCTGGAAGAATTATAGTGGTGTATGTTCAGGCCACGTTAGAGTTGTGCACGGTGTGCTGTGAAACATGAAGGGAGAGATCTCCAGTCTAGGAAAAATCACAGTTTTCTCACTCCAACTCTACACAGGATTATAGGACAACTAGGCAGGGTGGGGGCACCCTGTCTTTGGAAATGAAATTGACCTTGTTGGGATTAATGTTATGGGTTGTGAATGTCTTTGTCCTCCACTGTTCTACGTGTAAACTTCATCAGGACAGGGAATGTACTTTATTCCCTCTTGTCTTGTCTTCTCATAGCTGTTTCACATGCTTGGAACTTAATAGGCATACCATAAAGATTTGTTGATTGATAGATAAATGTGAAAATAAATGGGATAGACATTGAGACTGGCTTTAAGGAGAGATTAGTTTATGAGGTTAGCATCACAGGTAATAATTAGAATGTAAGCCACTGGGCAGTTCATCAGAAAAGGCAAGTATTTAGGTCAAAGTGGCAGGCTTTTTTTCTCTTTTTCTTTTCTTTTTTTTTTTTTTTTGAGGGAGGCTTTTAAAGACGAGTTAGACACAGTCGCTCACTACTGGGGGCAGGTGGGAGAGGTAGCAGGAAGACTAGATATGTTCCAAAGAGGTTTTTTTGGTTTGTTTTTTGATCTACATTTCTTTTGTAAATTAGTTCTTTACCTATCAAATTATTTTTGGAACTCTGAATGGCTATAACTTAGAGGTACAGCGGTTTCTGAGTTACTTTTACGTTTCTTCTTATGGGCTGGTGACATTCCCCAAGGTACCGCACTCCCGGGTTTCTAACTGCTGGCAGGAAAAGGGTGTGAAAATGCCAGGCGCAATAACTGCTAGCACCTGGCTGCGTTCCCAAGAAGGCGGATTCCCACGCCGGCCGGCCCCCGCCGCGCAGCCCCGCCCCCGCCGCGCAGCCCCGCCCCCGCCGCGTAGGCACGCCTTGCGTGAGGGTCACGTAGCCCGTGTCCCGCACCTTGATTGGCTGTGTTGGGACTGCGGTTACGCCCTCGGGCTCCGATTGGCTGCGGGTAGAGGGGCAGGTGGCCGGGACGGCGGTGCTGAGGGGAGTTCGCGGCGTTCTCGGGACCCTAGTCTCGGGCCCCTGCCCCCTGTTCCCAGGCCTCGGGAAGACTGCAGGCTACGGGAAATCTCTGCGGGGGGAGGGAGGAAGGACGGAGGGACCCGGGACTCACTGCGTCTTGCATGGAGTGGACAGGTGAGTCGCACACCTTTCTCCGCCCCCGGGGTTGAGCCTTAGCCACGCCCCGGCTGACAGGCGTGGGTCGGGGGCCGCGCACCGCGGAACCGGACCCCCCCCCTCACCCCCCCCGCCCCCCGCCAGCCGCTCAGCGCGCTCGGGCTGCTTGGCGGTGGATGCCCAGGCGCCGCAAGTCAGAAGCTCCTCTGGAAAAGCGCAGGCCCCACACGATGGATGTGTGGCTTTCGCTCATTCCCGGAGATTCTCTTCCTTCGGTTCTCATTTTTACTTCCTAACAAATATTGGGGTTAATTTGGAACTGTCAGCAGATCACACAGGTTATAAGAGTAGAACTTAATTATTACTGATGTTGTGGAGCGAACTGTATTAAGTATGAAAATTGCACACATTCCAGAATTGAACTTAACTCCTCAAGAATGCTTAAGAAACATGAAGTACCTGGGGATAGACCATGTTATGAGTTAACATTTGCTAAGAGCATTACTGTGTAGGGCACAGGCTAAGAGCTGTACTCTGGAGCCAAGTTGTTGGGTTTGAATCCAAGGTCTGCCCTTTATTAGCTGAGCAGCCTTGGGAAGGTTACTATACTCTGTTTCCTCATCTTTAAAATGGGCTGTGGTGGTTTAATAACGTTTCCAAATGCTCTGTAAGTGGTTTATGGTATTAACTTAGTCTTCACAGTCACTCAGGATATAGTGTCCCCATTTTCTGACACTGAGGCACAGAGAGGTGATGTGACTTTTTCCCAAGTCCCAACACAACCAATGACCAGGAATTAAGCTCTGGCAGACCACAGTTTTACATACCATATTAGATTGCCTCATGGAGTGGGTTTGTGCATTCAGTCTCAGTTGTCAAATAACTGATTTTGTTCCTCTGTGGGCCAAGTTCTTTGCTGGGAACAAGAGAGAGACAAACAGCACTCAGACCCTGCCCTCCCAGTGCTTGCAATCTAGTGCAGGTTGTTTATAGCTGGGCTGCAGGGTGCCCATGAATCCTGGTAAAATCTTTTGCAAGATGTGAGTATAGGTCTTCCCCCCGCCCCTTTTTGGGAAGAGTCTGGCTCTTACCAGGTTCTCTAATGGGTCTGTGATCCAAAGATATGAGGAAACATTTTGGCAGAAGACCTGACAAATGTAATGTAATGACTGACAACACAGCATGAGCTTAAAAAAAAAGGAAAACCACTGGTTGAATGGATTAAGAACTTTACAGGAGTTTCACTACTACAGTAGGGTCAAGAGGGTGCTGTGTGCGAGCACACATGAGGTCCTCCTGTCCAGGAATGCCCCCTAGAGTCAGCAATGCCAATGAAGTGAAGGGTAGGGAAGCAATTCATTGGAACATGGCCCTCATGGAGGGTGAGAGAAAAACACATGAACAGCTGCAGCTATGACAGTGGCACAAGGAGAGGTCTGTGGTGCCATCAAAGCCTATAATGGGGACTGGAGGCTTCATCCATTTATGATGGAAGTTTCCCTGAGAAAGTGACACTCAGACCTAGGAGTTAGGCAGGGGCACTTTGGGCATGGGCAAAGCCTTCAAAGCCCCGGTGGTAGGAACTGGTACAGTACCAGGGACTGGAAAGAACTGGGTGGCTGTGGGGTTGGGGATGAGGCGGGTGAGCACAGATTTGGATGGTAACAGAACCGAGATAGAAAGGCCATTTAGACCATGGTGTAAAGACATTTTTATTTTGTTTTATGTCTTTATCCTAAAGTGCCATTGAAAAGTTTATTGCAGGGAGGTGACAAGATCACATTTTGAGAAGAAGTTGGAGAGAAGCCCAAGTGATTAACTGAAGCCCTGGATGAGGACAGGATCTCTGAGGAGAAACTGGAAGGTAAGAAGAGAAGGTCTAGAATCAAGCCTTGAAGATGAGCCTGCAGAGGAGAGAGATAAAGGGAAGTCAGAGTGTAGCAAGGAGGGGGAGGAAAGCTGAGAGAGGGGGAAGTCCTGGAAATCAGGTGAGAGAATTTCATGGAGAAAGTAGTCAACCCTGCTGAAAGCTGCAGAGGTCAAAAGAGGAACGAACAGGACTCATCGGCTCTAATCTCATGGAAGGTTTTTACTGCGATCTATATAATAGGAGGAGAGGAAGTGGAAAGAAAGATCTGCAAGAATTAACTGAGGGTAAGAGAAAATAGGGTTTTAGCTGGAGTGGAAGGTGTTTAGTGGAAGTGGAGTGAGAAGAGCCATTGAGCTGAAGGAGTGAGTCTGAGAAAGAAGGGCTCTGGAGATTTCAGGGCAGGGAGGTTGGGATCAGCACAGCGGCAGGGATTACCCGGCATACTGAAAGGTATAGCTGTAGGAAAGGGCGGAGGAAGCTGGAGGTCCGAGCTGAGGAGATTTGACATCGTTGGTTGGGGATGTGCAAGAGTGCGTTGACCCAGAGGTGGTTTTACAAGGTGTGGCAGAGGTAGCCAAGTGCGCAGCAAAGAAATTAGCCTCGGGGCTCATTCAGGGACTTGTAGGATAGCTGGGGGCGGGAGGGCAGAGGCAGGTAGAATCCCAGGCTATAGGGTTAAGGAGGCCTCACAGATGAAGAAAGGAAAGATTGTTCAAAAACAGTGCTTAGAGACAAACTAACCTTTTGATAATCTGTTTAGACTTTCAGCTCACACCAGAAATGTCAAGTGAATTAAAGGAGCTCACTTTTTAAAATCAAAAATATAGAAGGACATATGGGTGAATTTTTATCTGATCACATACATATAAGCAGTAGAAATCATCCAGGAAAGGAAAACCTCCGTGACCCTTGACCACTAAAAATTAACCACTCTGTTCTGACACATGCTCTACTGTGTATGAACCTTGAAGATGTTATGCCAATTGCAAGACATAAACCAAATGCAACAGGACAAATACTGTTTGATACCATTTATGTGAAGTACCAGGAATAGGCAAATTCCTAGAGACAGAAAGTAGAAAAGAAATTACCAGGGGCTGAGAGGAGGAAGGATTGGGGAGTAATTGTTTAATGTGAAAGGAGTTTGTGTTTGGGGTAATGAAAAAGTTCTGGAAATAGTGGTAGAGGTTGTACAACATTATGAATTTACTTACTACCACTGGATTTTATACTTAAAATGGTTACAGTGGTAAAGTTTATACCTTACCACAATAAAAAATGTAAGCACTTTGGTAATTCTGGAATATACCATAAAAAACTGAAAGTGACTTAGAGAGACGATTGTGTTTTCTTTTTTAATATATGAAGAGTTTGTATAAGTTTTTTTTAAAAAGCAAAAACAAACAGAATAGGCTCAAAAAAAATAAAAAGCAAAAACATTGCAGTTTAAAAAGGCAGGAATAGTTCATTCACAAAAGGAATTAAAGATGGGCAAAATAATGCATTAAGCTCAGCCTCATTAATAGAAGAAAATGAAGTTAAATTAGTATTGTGTTCATTTTTCAGACATTAAAATTAAAAATGATGAATCAGGGGACACCTAGGTGGCTTAGCTGTTGAGCCTTCGGCTCAGGGTGTGATCCTACAGTCTAGGGATCGAGTCCCACATCGGGCTCCCTGCATGGAGCCTGCTTCTCCCTCTGCCCATGTCTCTGCCTCTCTCTCTCTGTGTCTCTCCTGAATAAATAAATAAAATCTTTAAAAAAATTTTTAAAAAAAACTGAAGAATCAGTCATACTGCTTGGTCAACTGAGTTATTTTTCTGGATAGTAAGTTAACAACCTAGCTTTTCAAATGTTCCCACATCTCCTCTTCAGTAATTCTACTCCTAGGAATTCATCCTAAAAGAAAAAACGATGAAATGTGGACAGATAACAGTCACCATATAACAGGTATTACAAATAGCTCAAATACTCAGTGTTAGGGGATGAATTACAGAATTACAATATATCTATCCCATATATCATGTACTCATTTTAAATGTTTATGGAGTGTTTTTGATGCCAAGGTTACTTAGAGTGGATAAAATAAAAGAAGAAATAATTTGTATATATAATGTGTGTTAATTATAGAGGAGTCACAACATTTGTGTTCTTCACTTTTGCAGTCAACTGTTTGCTCATCAGAGAGAGAGAGTGAGAAGGAGCAAGATGGCTTTAATTGTGAGACAACTCACTGAGCGCATAATAGTTCACCCTGAAGTAAGCAGGAAATGTGAGACGGCCTGCTTTACCCTCAGACTCATTGGGCAGGAACGTCTTGGTGTGGTCAGCATGGTGCTAATGTTTAATCTGTCATTTTGTATAGTACAACCCTCTCACTAAACCAAATATTTCATCTGGTGCTTGGCCAAACACCAGAATTTTCTAGTGCAGGAGGAACCCCTTGCTATACTGGACTTACAAGAAGACATGTCTGTATTTAGTATGGTTTCTGCTTAAGATATTTTTGAGAAAAATTCTGAGTCTTCACAAGTTCAAATTGTAGGATGAGCTTAGACCCTAATTCTCATATACAAGGTAGCTTTGCTTTATGTATTTAAAAATCATAACAAAGGGGACAAGAATCAGAAAAAAACAGATGTGTGTCAATTATGAACAGTTGTGAAGGACTTTCCCACACCTTAGTCTTTTGGCAAATTCCCTTTGGTGAGAACATCTTGC
This sequence comes from Canis lupus dingo, assembly GCF_003254725.2. Classification (NCBI taxonomy): domain Eukaryota; kingdom Metazoa; phylum Chordata; class Mammalia; order Carnivora; family Canidae; genus Canis; species Canis lupus. Next base: position 32,602,110 of record NC_064252.1, read on the forward strand.
TTTTATAAGCAATTACTTGGGACAACTAAAGCATTTAAAATAGTTTTCATGGGCAGCCCGGGTGGCTCAGCGGTTTACTGCCACCTTCAGCCCAGGGCATGATCCTGGAGACCCGGGATCGAGTCCCACGTCGGGCTCCCTGCGTGGAGCCTGCTTCTCCCTCTGCCTGTGTCTCTGCCTCTCTCTCTGTGTGTGTCTCTCATGAATAAATAAAATCTTAAAAATTAGTTTTCACAATTTTCACTTATTCTTTGTAGATAATGCACTTCTGTCTAAAATACAATTTAAAGTCCTATTACTATAAGAATTTTAGCTCCAGGTGTTTGCTAGCAATGGCTACTATTTATTGAGTGCTTACTGTGTACCAGGCTCTGTGCAAAAGCACTGGACTCACAGTATCTCTGTATACTGTAAAGGTTTATGTACTTTGTTTCCCTTTTATAGTTGGTACTATTAGTAGTTGTACTTATTGAACATTTACTGTGAGGCACTGTTCTAATCACTACTTGTTTACTTACTTAATCTGAGGCTAAGTAACTGTCCCAACAAGATGACCCCATAAATTAGAACCAGGACTGAGCTCGGACATTGTGGCCACAGAGCCAGTGCTTCTTCCAGCATGTGGTACAGATGTGAGGCCCAAGACTGGGTGGGACTCCAGATTAGATCTGCTTGTACCCATCCTTACTATGTAGTATATCTCCTGCTTCCTGTTAAAATCCATGATACTCTTAGAAATTTTTTTTTCTCTTAGAAACTTTTAAATAGCTTAATATTTACATTTTGGTTGTTTGGAGTCATCTAAAGGAAACTGGTAATAGGAATTATATGAAAAATACTCTGGTTGAACCATGAGAAGTAAAACAAACTATGCTTATAATTATTTGGGACACCATGGCACTCACAATGAGCTATTATCACAATTGGTAAACCAAACTGAGAACATTGTTGCTTGTTATTTTTCCTTAGAGAATAGTGATTTATTTGCCTTAGTTAGGACAGGCTTGAAAGTGAAAAGTCCTTGGCATGTATGGCAATGGCATTATTAAGGGTAGGGGTTGGATTATGGCTTTTTTCAACTTTCCTTCAAACCTAGAAATAGGAAAGGAAGGTTATTAACTAGCTAAGTAAGTAGTTCATGCTTTCGTGGCAGGGATGTGACACTTAACCCTCTAAGGTACTGAAAGTTAAGATGCACCGTGGGTGGCTCAGTCGGTTAAGAGTCTGCCTTCAGCTCAGGTCATGATCTCAGGGTCCTGGGATGGAGCCTGCATTTGGTGGGAAGGTGTCCCTGCTTAGCGGAGTGTCTGCTTCTTCCTCTTTCTCTGCCATTCCTCCCCTCCCTGCCTTGTACATGCTCTCTCTCAAATAAATAAAATCTTAAAAAAAAAAGTTAAGACAGCAAACTAGACATGTTTACATTACGCTGATAAGGAAATCGTGCCAAAGTCCATAATGCATTAAGCACAGTATAGCCATCTCTAGGGACCTAAGGCTGTCAAGTGGGGACAGCTGGTTAGACTGCTGTAAAGAAGTACGGTCCCTATTCCACTTAATTTGATTGCCCGTTGCTCCTCTGAGGCAGTTACGTAGCATTCCTCACTTTATCTGGCTAGGACTTTAATTTTGGATTTATAAAGGATTTTCACATAATTCTCATAAAATAAGTTTATACTTTATATATTTAAAGTTTATACTTTTATCATTATTATTACTATTATTAAAATGTTAATTTTAAATAAATTGGGTATTAATCATTCAGCAGAAATACTTACTCTAAAATATAAAATTAGAGATGACTCCCCAATAAGTATTTGCTCTAGCTAAATGTTAGGAAAAAAGAAAACCCTGTGTGTGTGTGTGTATGTGTGTGTGAAAAGTAAAATATGTCTCCTAAAGAAAAACAACAGTTGTAGGAAAGGGGATTTGTGTCAGAATAACATTTGAGGTCTTTGAATCCTTGAACTCTATGGACTTGCTACTGAGCTATAAAATGGAAATTATTCACAAGGTTGTGGCAAAGCTCAACATAGACAATGTGTTTGTAACAAATGTCTTAAGTTGTGAAGAGGTGTATTAGTTACTTTATAAATTACTTAAGAGGATATATATAATATTTCACAGAAAGTTTGAGGCTAACTTTGGCAAAATTCAGTTTTTCTAAGTTAAATCTGTTATTTCTGTGCTTATTGCTTAGAGCCCAAATATGTGGTTGCATTGAAAGTCAGACCCCTTATATTAAAACCTGTGTTCTTTGTTACAGGTATGATGAGTACATTCTGAGTCCCAGGATAGTGGGAAGCCACCAATGGAGTGCAAGCATGCTATGGAAATTGCTGATAAGATCCCAGCTGTGCAGGCTGTGTTCCTTCAGAAAGATGCTGTCGGCTTCAAAATACAGACCCTCTTTAGCGTCCTTCACCTATACAACTGATCATCAGTCAAACAAAGAAAATAAAAGAACAGTGGAAAAACTCTATAAATTTTCAGTTGACATCAGGAAAATTCGCAGATTAAAAGGATGGGTCCTTTTTGAAGATGAAACCTATGTTGAAGAAGTTGCAGATGTTTTACAACAACTAGGTGCCAATGAAGCTACTGTTGCCAGTATTTTGGAACGTTGCCCAGAAGCAATTGTCTGCAGTCCAACCACTGTTAACACTCAGAGAGAAGTCTGGCAGTTGGTCTGCAAAAATGAGCAAGAGTTAGTTAAGTTAATAGAACAGTTTCCAGAATCTTTCTTTACTATTAAAGACCAGGAAACCCAGAAGCTGAACATTCAGTTCTTTCAAGAGTTGGGACTCAAAAATGTGGTCATTGGCAGATTTTTGACAACTGCATCTAATATTTTTCATAACCCTATTGAGAAAAATAGGCAAATGATAAGTATTCTCCAAGAGAGTTACCTAAATTTGGGTGGCTCTGAGGCCAACATGAAAGTTTGGTTACTGAAATTATTAAGCCAGAATCCATTTATATTGCTAAATTCTTCTGCAGCTATAAAGAAAACACTAGAATTTCTCCAGGAGCAAGGTTTCACAAACTTTGAAATTCTCCAGCTTTTATCCAAACTCAAAGGATTTCTTTTTCAGCTTTGCCCAGGAAATATACAGAATAGCATTTCCTTCTCTAAAAATGCTTTTAAATGTACAGATCATGACCTGAAGCAATTAGTTTTGAAATGTCCTGCCATTTTATATTACTCTGTTCCAGTTTTGGAAGAGAGAATTCAGGGATTACTGAAAGAAGGGATTTCCATAGCTCAGATAAAAGAGACTCCCATGGTTCTTGAATTAACACCACAGATAGTGCAGTACAGGATAAGGAAACTAAATTCCCTAGGCTACAGAATAAAAGATGGACATCTAGCAAATTTAAATGGAACAAAAAAAGAGTTTGAGGCTAACTTTGGCAAAATTCAGGCCAAAAAAGGAAGGCCGTTATTTAACCCTGTGGCACCATTAAATGTTGAAGAGTAACTTGGGGACTGCTGCTGCTTTATAGTATCGCAGAGTGAAGCTGAGTAGCAAAGACTTAAGTGATTCAGGCAGTTTATAGGCACTACTACTTTTAAGAAACTACTAACCTTTTGAGTTGTGTCTAAGTTAATTCCAAAGCAGACAATCTGACTCCTTTGCTATATTTTAAACTATAAACTGCATTTATTTTAAATAAATTTGGTAAATAAAGTTGGTAATTTTGATTTTGAGCTATTTTTAAAAACTCCTGTACTAGTAAGTGGCACATCAGAATGATAACTTTATCAGAGAATCCTTTCTAAGAATTGCCAGGTGCACTCCCTTAATGCAGGTATGGATACATTTTTATTTGTGTAGCACATTTCGTCTGGGACATAGATCCAGTCTGTCTTCCTCACCACCAGCTCTGAAACATCACTCTACTGTGGTCTGAATCCTGTGTGTCTTAGTGTTAAGTGAAATTAGCAAACTTCTAATATTTTTTTTCGAGAAAGCTGATTTTATCTCTTGGTTGTGATAAAGGAGTACCTTTGAGAACCAAATATTTCTCATCCAAAAAAGAACAGAGCTTACTTGTGTGGTTTGTTTAAAACTGACCATCTCCTCTCATAGAACTCCTTTATGTGCACTGATTACTTTCCCCATTTTATAGATGAGGAAACAAGCTTAGAGAGGCCTGCCAAGTGATAGAGCCCAGATTTATTGTGATCTGACTTCTGTTCAAACCTGTGAATAGAAAAAGGATTGCTTAAGAGTTGGCATTAATTAAGAAAAGTTATACCCTGGGGTGCCTGGGCGGCTCAGGAGGTTGACCTCAACTCTTGGATTCAGGTCGGCTCCTGATCTCATGGCTCCGTGCTCAGTGGGAGTCTGCTTGGATATTCCCTCCCTCTGCCCCTTCCTCCTCTCTTGCTTGCTTTCTCTCAAGTAAATGAATCTTTAAAAAAAAAAAAAAAAAAAAGCCACACCCTTACATGACATGCCAAAGGAGTATCAGCTACAAACTTAGGGATTTTTATGCAAAATTTCTTAAATATGAAATGATCTAACTTACATACATTTGAAGTAAGCAGCTTTTTAGAAAACTGAAAATCCAGGTCTGGCTCTGAAAGGGAAAGAGTGTGATGGTACCGATTTTAGTAGCGTTCCAAGTTTCTATTTCTAAATCTTGTTCCAAGATAAACATTACCCAGATAAAGACTGGCTCACTTCCAGCTGTGCAGTTTGAACTTTGTAACAAATATACAGTTGACCTTAACACTCCAGTATCTGTGTCCTATGTGTGCATGGTCTTAAATAATGAAAGACCTTTATTCATTAAGCAAATGCAAGTAATCCTCACTATCCACATCTGTTAGGTTCCTTAGGGTAGTGAAAGATACTCCTGTGCAGCAACTATTAAGTGCCTGGCATATTGTGCTTCAGAACCCTAAGGGTTGAATGCCACCATTTACTGTTCTACAGATGAGGAGACACAGGCACAAAAAGGGTCACTTACTTACCTACCCAAAGTTAAACAGGAATGTTTGTTCAAGAAAAAGAATGGTAGCCAGTAGTAGTTGGGTCAGGAAGGAGTGTCAGGGAGAGTGGCACAGGTTAAGAGTGTCACCTGTCCATCTGAGGAATAGCATCTCATTCTAAGTGTGATGGGAAACCCTTGGAAAATTTCTTTTGGTTGCTGTCCTGACATAATTATCAGTGGTGCACTTTATCTTCCACTGTCAGTCTCCTAGTTTGGAATACATTATACATTTAAATGGTTACCTTAGTTCTATTTTGAGATGCCTGCTAGATAACTGAGCAGACATGTCAAACAGGCAAATGGCCAAGTGTGGAACTGTGAGAAGTCAGGGCGAGAGAGAGAGATTCAGGGATCATCTGTGTATCTATGATATTTAAAGCTGCAATTCTAAATGGGGTTGCCCAGAAATAGATTATAGATTTGTAGTAGTGGCTGGCCATGCCAGGGAAGAGTTGATCAAAAGAAGAGGTCTGCCAAGAAAAGAGGGCATGGTCAATAATATTGAATGCCACAGAGTGGTCAACTAAGATACAGATAAGTGACCAATAGATTTGGCAACAAGGAAATCACTGGGGGGGGGGGGGGGGGGCGGTGCCTGGGTGGCTCAGCGGTTTAGCATCTGCCTTCGGCTCAGGGCGTGACCCCAGGGTTCTGGGATCGAGTCCCACCTCGGGCTTCCTGCAAGGAGCCTGCTTCTCTGTGCCTCTCATGAATAAATAAATCTTAAAAAAAAAAAAAAAAAGAAAATCATTGGTTGGCCCTATTAGGAGTGATTGTGGTGCAATGAGAATGTTAAGAAGACAACTGGAGCGGACTGCAAGGACAGGAGATGGGTAAGAGGCAGGGACTATATAAAGCTTTTCAAGAACTGCAAAGGGAAGCCAGAAAATGAAGGTTTTAAGATTAGGCATAATTTTTCTTAAAAGAAAGCAAACACCAGAAAGTGCTTCTATGCTGATAGGTATGACTCAGGAGAGCGATGGAAGAGATGGAAAAACTGCCGGATTAATATCCTGCAGGGAGTGAAAGTGAACGGATGTTGGGTCAGAGCACTGGTCCACAGAACACGGGAACGGATGCAGGCAGGTTGATGGAGTAAGTGGCATGAGAGGACAGTTACTGCTAGGTTGCCTCTTTTTACACAGGGCAGTAGAAGGGGGGGGGGGGGGCGGCGGTTACTGCAGGAGGGTTGGGAAGGAAGGTACCGGGTGGTGGTTCTGAGTAAGAAAACGAACATACATGAGGGCCTATGAGAAAGTTCGGCAGAGTTGAGTGGCCATTAATTTGAAAAAAGCTTAGTATACATCAGCAAAATTGAGGTGCTCAGGTGAAGGTATGGAAAACCAGAAGCAGTTTCAGTTATAGATACATATTTGTAGCTTACTCTGACTTAACAAGATTAATTTTTTAGAAAATACACATTCATGGCCAAACATGCAGTATCCAGACTTTATTTTCCCTTAGACCAAATCCTATTCCATAGTTTTTAGTCCTTGAACCTTTCTGCCTTTTTCCATAATTGCATTTTTATTCAGGTCTTTCTTCCTAGATAAAATTTTAAATATTCAAAGTCAACAACATAGCAAAGAAACAGCCTTACATAAAACACTAGAGTCAAATTTTACTTCCTCCATGGAAAAAGGCTCTAATAACAATTATTTCCTTTAAACAGTTTATAATTATACTAAATTCATTTCTCTGACAGAATGTAATTAGCTGCCAAAATAAATAGGATTACCTGTAAGATTTCCCGGGAACTCAAGTTAGCCTGGTAAATCCAGCATATATAGTCAGCACTGAATGCCAACCGAAGAATAAAGGACTAGTTACTGAGTAGCCCCATTTCTGTTTCTGGTAATAAGCTGGAGAGGTTGTGACTTACACGAATTTAAAAGTGGTAATAGGAAACTAACACTGAAAGCCTGTTTCGTATTTGTAAAAAGAGATACTTCTCTGGTTCTGATTAAATCAGATAATATATGGACAGCACCTGGCAGGTAAGTAGATACCCAGGGTATTACCAATTTTCTACCTTCCTCCAACCTGGTTCCCATCTTTTGCGTCACTTCTGTCCAGTGAGAGGTGCGAGTTGGTGCCACAGTTGCTTAGGACAGAGTAAGGTGCCTCCTACTTCATCAGATCCCAAACTGTAGACAATAATCACCTGTGGAGGCTGTTAAGCCGCAGTCCTGGGCCCCACCCTGCAGAAACTGAGAAAGTTGGGGTAAAAACCTAAAAACCTGCACTTTTAATCTTCATCAGAGTTGTCTAAAATCTATTTGTATTTCATTGTGTTGGTATCAAAATACATACTTGAAGATGTTTACTCATGTTTGTGCATTAGTATCCAAAATTAAAAACTGACTACAGTACTTACTGAACTGCTATGTAACTAAAAATTTTAAGACTACCGTTTTTCAAATTTCCTTTATTTCCTTAGATCTTAATGAAACATTTCATCTTTTGCAGATCATAGTGCTTTATTAACAGACTTGTGTATTCTTTTCCCATTCCTTTAATACAAAAAAAATTTTATTCAATCACCAGTCATCTTCATCTGACATTTCACTAAGTACAGGATTCATAATGTCAACATTATTAGATCAGTCATTCAAGTGGGTCACACAAGTTCATTGGTATTGTGCCAAATACCCACTCAAAAGATACACTGAATTACAGATGCCTCCAGGTGTATGTATCAACCTTAGTTTCTTGAAGTGAACCAGGACTGTTTCACAGGTCAAACTGCCAGTCTACAGAAATAAGCTGGAAAAGACCCAAGTGTACGGCTATACATATTGAATGGCAAGTTCATTGCTACAAGAACCTCTATAACTGACTGTCCGTTTGTACACTTCTCTGCCATTCTTGCAAAAGCCTCCCCTGAATAAAGTTATAGTTCAGAGTTTAAAGCAAACTTGATGAGATAAAACGTACCAGGTGGCTTTTCTGTGGCAGAAATTACAACCATTTTTCCTCAAGCAATTTTAAAGACAAGCAAGGTTGAAAATAAATATGCAAGCACACAGTAAACTAAGGTCTATATTTAGAAATTCAGGTACAAAGCACAGCAGAGCCTATGACTGTAGAAGATAAATTAGAAATATAAACTAGCAATGAAGCAATAATTTCTTTCAAATAGCAGGAAACAAGTTCTCCAATACCATTATTTTAGATCACTGTTTAGTATTCATCTATTAACTTTGGAGTTTGTTTTAAAAATCCCTTTTGCTGATTATAACATTTGACCAGATATACCAAATAGACCTTAAATCATAGTACATGAAATAAACCACTTAATTTCTGATAAACTCAACAACTTTTTGTATATAATGATGGGCTCAAGAACCTTTGTAGGTTTGCTTAAGATCCCTACTGGTGTTTATGAAAGCTTTTAAAAGTTATGTTCTTATCCATTTGTTGTTCTACATTATTAATGTAAAACTCTTAGTGGTTTAGAAACAAACATTTAAGCCTTGCATGTTGGAGTGATCTGTTTTAAGTTCTCAAGGATGTATTCTGATTTACTCCAGAGCATCACCTCCTTTCCTCCCCTCCCTCACACTCTCTCACACACACACATACACAATTCTGCAAAATGGAGGCAAATTTCCAGACTTCAGTATAAGGAAAACTAAGATTTTTCAGGCTTTGATTATAACCCTTAGTTAAGAGGAATGCCAAATGTATGTGCTACTTTTAAAATTTTTATGAAACAGAATATGAAATAAAAAGATGAATTCCAGCTGTCATATTCTTTGAGAATGAATGAGACATGATGAGACATCTTAACAAAACATGACACTTATCATCCATAATCAAAAATTTCAATTCCCTGCCTGAAGTTGACTTGGAAATGGTACAAAGTCTACGACTTCTCAAAGGATCATAAGATAACATTTTAAAAGCCTGCAAACCACTGAAAGCACTTATATATATTTTACATTCAAAACTAATCTATGGAGCCCATTTCATTCAATTTAAAAGTCAGTTCCCAAATATCTGTGGCTGCTTTTACTGTGTTTTTAAGAAGGGGATTTTAAGCCATCCTAGAGATAAAATTGGTGTGAAGAATTCTTTTTATATCTTAGATGCTTTAGGTGATTAAGAACTTAAAATTGTTACTCCTTAATATGAAACTTCCAAAACAGCTTATGACCAGCAAAGAAATGTTCCTTAGGCACTGTGAGGTGTACTAAGATGGAGCATGAAACCAGGTTGAAGCATACAGTTTGGTAACTACACTGATGGTTAACAAAACGTTAACAAGCACTAACTTACTACCTTATCACTGAGCGCAAGAAATGCCTTTACCCCACTACTCCTGAGATTCTTAAGAGGGAAAACTAATTTCACAAACAATTTAAAAAATAATCCATATATAGTTCTAAGAACTGCACATGTTTAGGGTATTAGAAAAGATGTTTTCTTTTATAAGGCATCAATGATTAAATTAATGTAATGCATATCTAACAAAAGATGGTTAACACTCAGTATCATAAAACCATTTACTCTTCTTTTAAATTTCTCTAATTCCTGCTACTTTTACCAGCTTAAATAAGAAAAGAATGCCTCTTGGCCTAATCAACTATGGTTATAAAAAAAACTAAGACATCTGAAACTATTAGGCACATCAAAGGTACAGTTTATGTAGTTCAAGGTTCCCTTCTTAAGGGGCAAATGAGTTACCTGGCACATTATACATATGGAACTGTAAAGATCATCAACTAAATTCAACTTTCACATTTTTTAGTTTAAACTGAAAGACTTCTAGTAAATATTCAAATATACCATATCTTCAGTTACAATTGAGTAAGTGTAACATTTTACCAGATAAAAAGCTGGAATTTAAGTATGAGAAACCTTCATACACTGTGCTAGTATTGGTCTCTTCTTTTTAGACAAAAGCCAGTCATCAATACTTTCAACACAGCAGTTTAGAAGATAAACGTCCAAACAGGTGACTTGGTTGTAGTCCATAATTTAGCAATTCAATGCCACTGGCATCATAATGCTGTGGAGAGCAAGTGTATCTCCATATTTTAGTCAGATTTGTCTTTCTTCTTTCCTGTTAAGGGCACTTTGTTTACAACAGCAGACCCAACAGCTGTAACACCTCCAGCCACAGCAGACACGCCCCCTTTCACCAGCCCTATTCCCATGGAAGGCACAGTTGTAACAGCTGTCTTGGTCACCTCCAGACTCTTCCCACCAATCCAAGCCACACCACCAATGGTGGCACCAACGGCTCCCTTTGTAACACTGAAGATACCGCCAGTCACACGGGACAACATGCCTGGTTGCTGCTGTGGGTGATCTTTCATTGAACCTAGTGAGAGAAATACGAAGACAGTCAAATATTAAGTCTTTATAAGAGCAGTACAAATCATTAAGTATCCTAAGACTTCCTAACAATCTGGAGGTTGTTTTGATAAGGTGAACCACATAAATACAAATCTGATCAAGACACTAAGGAGCTCTTCCCTCAAGGCTATAATCATGCATGTTTTTAAAATATCCTGGTCCGGATCCCTGGGTGGCGCAGCGGTTTGGCGCCTGCCTTTAGCCCAGGGCGTGATCCTAGAGACCTGGGATCGAATCCCACATCGGGGTCCCGGTGCATAGAGCCTGCTTCTCCCTCTGCCTGTGTCTCTGCCTCTCCCTCTCTCTCTCTCTCTATCATAAATAAATAAAAATTTAAAAAAAGAAAAAAAAAATATCCTGGTCCAATGCTGTCTTGGTATCTGAGAAAAAATGCTTTGGGGACTATCATAAAATATTTTAAAACCTAAATTTAAATGTTTCCTTGATTTACAGTTTTGTTGTTATTAATAAAAATCTTTATATCCTAAAAGGAGCATGAAAAAATAAGAAGATAAATATATTTAGCCTTCATTTCCTTGACAGAATTCAGTCATTAGTCAAACAACCTTCTCCATTTAAAGCAGTGGTTCTCAAAGTTTTGTCTGGAACTGCTGGGGATCCAACAAGACCATTTCAGGGGCTCTGCAGGATAGAAATTATTTTCATAATAATATAACATGTCATCTATCCTTTCACTTTTATTTTCACATTCATTCACAAGTCTACAGAATTTTCCAGAATCTAAATGATGTGCAGTACTCAAGAGACCAAACATAGAAGCAGCTGAGAAACTAGCCATCTTCTATTAGCCCTAACACTAAAGAGATTTGTAAAAATTTAAAAAACAAGGTCACCCACCCTCTTCACATTTTTTGTTTTGTTTTTATTTGGATAGGTGTTTTTCAAAATCTATGTTAATCGTGTTACTATGTAATGAGTCCACTGGAGTCTTTAATGAATAAAATATTTAATTTCCATTATTATTTATATGCCAAATATCAACAAAGATAGCTTTTTGGGGTCCTCAATTTTTAAAAGCATCTTGCAACCAAAAAGCTTGAGAACCACTAATTTAAATACATATGGGTATTATTTTAATAATAATTTACATTTTAATAATGTATTTAAAGAGCTAATGATACATAAAAATAGGAAAATTATTCATCTCTTAAAATGTTACTTACCTAAAATCATTTTTGTAATGTTGAGAAACTACAGCTATGCTTAATACTTTCACTGCCTCAGTAATTCTTACAGGAGAGAGCATATGATTTAAACATCTAGTCTGTAAAAACTCCTTTACTCCAGAAAGGGTAGTATCAATATGAAAATTCATATTTATTTAAGTCATCAGATTGTTATCTGGTTTGTTTCACTTTGTTTTGAATAGAGCCATCCAAACTGGCATGGAACCTCAAACTCAGGAATAAAATAACAGGAAGATTTCATAAAAATCTTCTTGTGTCAGTCTCAAATAAACACAGGTCTTTCCTCCTTTGTAATCTAATGATTTAGATACCAACAACACGTAAGCTATGATGTCTATATTTTTCTAAACTTCACGGAAAAACACTTGGTCACGAAACAGATCAGGCTTTATTCACTGAAAAGGTACACTGACACAAAGAAAAGCAAATTCTTGGGTATACAGGCCCAACTAGGACCATCAAAGTTACTAACTCCTAGCAGAATATGATTATCAGGGAAGATAACACTGGGAAACGGATAATATTTTCTTAAATATTTTATTTATTTATTCATGAGAGAGAGAGAGAGAGAGAGAGAGGCAGAGACACAGGCAGAGGGAGAAGCAGGCTCCATGCACCGGGAGCCCAACGTGGGATTCGATCCCAGGTCTCCAGGATCGCGCCCTGGGCCAAAGGCAGGCGCTAAACCACTGCGCCACCCAGGGATCCCTCATCCTTTATTCTTTACCTTGATTCTCTATCTTACCTATTATGACTGTCCTGTACGAACATACAGCTGTCAAACAAAATCACTATTTGGTTTAGTTTAATAATATTCTAGGGCAGCCCCAGTGGCTTAGCAGTTTAGCGCCACCTTGAGCCCGGGGCGTGATCCTGGAGAACCAGGATCAAGTCCCACATCAGACTCCCTGCATGGAGCCTGCTTCTCCCTCTGCCTGTGTCTCTGTCTCTGTGTGTGTCTCTCATGAATAAATAAATAATAATAATAAATAATAATAATATTCTACAGCAAAATCATAAGTAGAAAATGCCTATAGTCCTTTTCTGTGTATAGTCAAGACATTCACATTTGCAGTTAGTGTTTCCAAGGATTTTTGAAGTTTAGGTAAGAAAATGATTCATGATGTCACAATTTTCAAACAAAAAGAGAATTTAATCAGACCCTAAGACCATGTATTAATATAGAAAGAAGAGCTACCAATTATAAATAACAGCTTAATAACAAATCTCCAAATCTCAAGTGCCTCTTGAATTGAGTTTTTGTAATGCATGACATTAAAATTAAATATAGTCCATCCTTCCTCTGCACCCTACACCTATTCTTAACAAATGAAAGGATACTCTAACTTATGAAATGGTCTTAATAAGAGTAGCAAAAGAAAAGATCTTACATAATAAAACAGCTGCATGGTGTCCCCATTCACCAATATCTGTGCTTTCTTAAAAGCTAAAAATGCTGATCTTCAACTATTTTTGGAACATATTCACTGACAAGGTAAACAGATTGTTACTTTAAATTTAACAAAAACAATCGGAATTTTAATTCAGTAGGATGTTTGTTTCCATTCTTAGTGTGTCAGGTGCATACTTACCTTCTGGTGGTTCATCACTAAGGTATGATGGGAGTTCTTGATTTTTATCTGCCTGATTCATGATCTCCTAAAAAACATATACACATTTCATTGTAACCTCAATAATCTGAGATGACCTCCTATCACATACTAAATTAAGACAATCCATTTTATTCAGATAAACATTTTAAAACACTTGTAGCAAAACTTCATCTTACTCCTCTCTTACTTTGTGGTGTTTAGGAAATACTTTTAATTACACTAGTGTACAATACAAATCTTATCTCAAACACCAACCAAACAGTAACAAGTATAGTATTATATTTTTACTGTTGCTTACTAATTCAAAGTTGGAAGGTGGGGATTAGACAAAAATCGTGTTTCCTCCTACAGGAAACCATTAACCGTATTGGTTAACGGTAATTTCACAACAGACTTAAGGAAAACCTATACTATACTAAAAAATATGTTCTACCTGAAAATTTTCTAAAAATCATGATATCCTTCTATAAAGGTGGCATTACCTATCTGAATCATTAAGAGATGGATTTTGATTACTTTTTTATTGTTTTTAGAGCTCTTAAAAACACAGGTAGCAAAAGAACTCAAGATCTATGAAAAAATATATATGCGATTATCTCACTATGAAAAGGAAATGAACCTAAGAAATAAAATAAGCTACACTGGAATGACGAAAACAGTTAAACTTTCTTTTGCCAATTTCCTTTACTATCTTTAAATATTTGCTTTTATAGTCATTTGACCAAGAAAATATTAAAGCAAGTCGGGACTGGAATACTAGTATTCCAGTACTACAAGTATTAGAATACTATTTAAAGAATTTAAAACAAAACATGCAGAAATTCTGGCAGAGTATGTGTGTCCCTTCCTGATGAAAAACTACTGTGGAGTCACCTTCTTCCCCACTGAGCTGTTAATTCCAAGAGGAGAGACTATTTAGCTTGTTTCCAGGATCTGTATATCATATAGGTGCAAGCCAGATCACCTGGCTGATCAACCAGTTAACAGATGCTACCACGCTGTGTACAGAAATACGAGGAAATTACATACACATATACATCTGACACAAGTGAACTGGAGTATAAAAACAGGTATGATGCAATGGGGAGGGTGCCTGGCTGGCTCAGTCTGTGACTCTTGATCTCAGGGTCATGAGTTCAAGGCACACAGTAGGCATAAAGCTTATTTAAACAACAGGTGTGACAGTAATTGCATGTATTTCAAAACTGCCTTTCTGTATATATTCCACAAATCCCAACTAAAAGACTCCATTTCCTAATACAGAATCCCTTTTTATTTTTTTATTATTATTAATTTTTAAGAGACACAGAGAGAAAGAGTGGCAGAGACACAGGCAGAGGGAGAAGCAGGCTCCATGCAGGAAGCCCGATGTGGGACTCGATCCCAGGTCTCCAGGATCACACCCTGGGCCGAAGGCAGGCGCCAAACCACTGAGCCACCTGGGCTGCCCCAGAATCCCTTTTTAAAAAATTCTTAATTTTCCCACATATACCTTGTAATTTAAAAAAGAAAAAGGCTACCGTTTTAAAAGATTAAAGCTGCTTTATAAAAAAACATACGCAAGTTCATTTATATAATATGAATTAACTTTATCCTCCTATGAGTAGGCAATGAGGAGCCACGGCAAGATAACATCGTCAGATCTGTGCTTTAAGAAGTTATCTGAAGCAAGAACAGATGAAGGTGGGGCACCTGGGTGGCTCAGTTGGTTAAGTGGCTGACTTGATTTCAGCTCAGGTCATGGTCTTGGGGTGGGGCTCTACACTCACTGCATCTGCTTGAGATTCTCTTTCTCCCTCTCCCTCTGTCCATCCCCCTGCTCATGCTTGCTTTCTCTTGGTTTCAAATAAATAAATATAAATTTTTTAAAAGGAACAGATGAAGGACAGAGATTAAACACCGTAAGTGGCTACTTTAGAAGTTTGGTGAGATGGGAGTAAGTTTAAACTGCCAGTTTTTTCAGTATAAATAAATGTTTGAACAAAAACCTAGGAGTCGGGATCCCTGGGTGGCGCAGCGGTTTGGCGCCTGCCTTTGGCCCAGGGCGTGATCCTGGAGACCCGGGATCGAATCCCATGTCGGGCTCCCGGTGCATGGAGCCTGCTTCTCCCTCTGCCTGTGTCTCTGCCTCTCTCTCTCTCTCTCTCGCTCTCTGTGACTATCATAAATAAATAAAAATTAAAAAAAAAACAAAAAACCTAGGAGTCAACCCTCGACTTTCTGATTTTTACATTCCCATCTAATCATCAGTAAATTCTGCTGCCTAAATCAATCCAGAATACAACCATTTCTCATCACCTCTACTGCTACCACTTTCAGTTAAACTATAGTAGCTCTTGCTTGGGCTGCGACAAAGTCTCTTATCTGGCCTCTGAGCTTCTACCTTTGTTCTTCAGTTTAGCCCTGCCATACTCTGCTTAAACCCCTACAACTGCTTCCTGTTTTGCTCAGAATAAAATCTAGAGTTGAGGCCTGACATCTAACACTCTGATAGCGTCTCCTACCATTCTGCCTCTCACTCGTAGCAGTCCAGAAACACGGGTTTCCCTGCTCATCCTCTCCTGAGAGGCTCTTCCCCAAGACATGTGCATGGCTTGCTTCCTTACGTCCTTCAAGTCTCTATGCAAATTTTTCCTTTAATAGAGATCTTCCCAGACCACCTGACAATAGATTAGCACCCCCCTCCACTCCTCTCCCTATCATTTTCACCTAACCTTGCTCTATTTTCTTTATTGCTCTGTCACTTGATCATATGCATCAAATATATATATATTTTATATACATATATGTATATATACATACATATATGCATATAAATACACACATACATATATATGTATACATATATGTATACATATATGTATATAAAATATATATACTTTATGTCTTCCACTATTTGAATGTAAACTCCAGGAGAACGAGGCTTGGTTTTATTCACTGCTCCATCCCCAGAGCCTTTTTCAATGCCTGATGCTTGGTAGACAATACTTGGATTTTTTGTATGAAGTGGAAAAGAGCTTGGGTATTAATATGAGAGAAAAGGAAAATATAGGATGTAAAATTTCTAGTCTGAGCAATGAAGTAGACAAAAAAGATAAAGACAAGGTATAGGAGACAAGAAACTACTTCTGAGAGAAGATGACGGACTTTTTAAAATTTTTATTTTATTGTGTTAAGAATACTTAACTGAGATCTGCCCTCTAAAATATAAGTGTATACTACATTACTGTTGACTATAGGTATGATGAAGGATTTGTTTTTGAACAGCTGGATTTGAAATGCCTTCAGGACATCTACCGGATATGTTTATTAGCAGGCAACTGGACTTAAGGGGTCTGAAACTTAGCATGAAGTTTGAGTTAGAGTTGAGGCCCTGAGAGTGGTTTGAAGTGATAGCTACACATGTTGGGGATTGATGATACGATCAAGGAAAAGAATGGTAATAGAGAAGTAGACCGATAACCTTAATTAGACTGCTCATATTTAAGAGGTAAGTGAAAGGGAAGCCAGCAAAAACAAATAAAATATAAAATACATCTGAAAGTGTACAAATGAGTACAGCCTCCTGGAAGGCAAGAGATGAATTTATAAGCTTCCCAGAGACACATACAATGCAGACATTAATATAATTTATGGAGACCAAATACTATGGGGAAATGATAATGTTACATTTAGAGAATATAAAAGGCATATATATAGCATATAATCCAATTTTTTAAATGCACATAAAAAGACTGAAAGGAAGCATACCAAAATGTTGATAAATACTGCCACTAAGGGAGTAGAAATATTTGTATAGAGACGAGAGAGAGAAAAAGAAATACCATCCTCCCCTTTAATATATAGATATACATATGTATATTTAAAATCTGTATTTTTTTACCATAAACATGTATTGCTTTTGTACTTCAAGAAAACTGCATATTTTTAATTCTTAGAAATCAGTGATATTCAAAAAGGATATTTTCAAAGATTACACAGCTCATCTACCTAGTTTTTATACTATTTTAGATTTTTATCCTTAAATCAAATTGATCATCTAACAAACAACATACTTAAATCACAAAATGCTGATTTGAAGAAAATGACATCAGCAAGTTTAATTCTTGGTTTTGTCCTTGGTAAGGAAACCATGACAAAGAAAGAGTCTTATGCAGGCTACTAGTACACTGACTACTGCACTGTAAAGAAGTTACCTACTACATCACTCGATAGCTCTGATACAGAACTCCACATAAGAAATTTCTTTAGCGGAATTCAGAAAAACTTTTGTTTCCTCAACATATTTAGAACATTTTCTTCTCTTTGAGACCTACGTACTTTTCTATTTAAAAGATACAAAGAAAGATGATAATTCCCTTTTTCCTTTGGCTTCCAGGAAACTTACAACTAAAATCCCAACTTAACTGGGTAGGTTCCTGTAGCCTGCGTAGTTGTCCTATTTTCCCCCAACTCCACACCTCAGGACTTCCACTCTTATCGCTGTTGTCCAGGGTTGGTTTGCAATTTCAATTTCTTATATCCTTACCATTTTGTTAGTATATGTTTTTGTAAGCTTGACACACAGTATTTGCAGAATAAATGGGATAAAATTATCTTATCCACATTAATTCTAGGCATCACAAGAAAAAATACATACCAATATATGGCCCAAATTTTTCATTAAAAAGAAAGAGAATACTTTAAGCTAGAATTGTGCTTTTAAGAGCAGTATGCCAGGGGCTTCAAGAACCACAAGAGAGATATGATGCATGTATTTTACTACACAGTAATTTAAAATACTTTTTGTGTTTAAATATACACTAATTAAAAAGATAATTGAAAAGTGCTTGGGAATTTTTAGGATAACTAGACTCTCAAGAAATTTCATTCCTGCTTGGAACTTCTTCAGGATATACTCTCAGATTTACCAGCTCTCTCCCCAACCCACGACAACCCCCCATCCCCCATGAATTTACTCTGCTCCTGTTAGATATATGTTTGGTAGAAGAATGAATGAATGAATGAATGAATGAATGAATGGATTTATTTATTTATTTATTTATTTATTTATTTATTTATTTATTTATTTATTTTTGGTAGAAGAATTTAAAATGTAGATAGAAAATCTGAAAATCTGGAGTCCTGCCAGGTTAGAAGCCTGGCTACTGAGAACAGAGGAACTGGCTATTAGAGGGCTTTGAAAGTCCTAAGAGTCCATAGAGATTGATTTTTGTTTTGTATACATATTTTTTAATGTTTGAGTTTCTTGTACATCACTGGTGTTAACGCAAGCATGTAGTATTAAAATTCCTCTAGAACTCTTAGGGTAATAAAAATTGTGTAAAAGCTGCAAGTATTTGGAATATTGTTGTTTTCTAAATTCCTAATTTGGTCATAAGCCATAAAATACCTTATAAAAGTATTTTTGCTAAAATCCTTAACTATCTGCAGTGCCACCTGTACTATTTACTCACCTAAATCATTCCCAACCCCTACACACATGTATGTCCCAAACTTTTAGTGATATTACCTCTTTACAGACCCACCTTATCACTAAGGAGAACTATTCTTTTTATCACCATCATTACATGAGTCTTGTTTCTTTTAAATTGAGAATTATAAACACAAACACACTCCTAATCTCTTAAAACTAGGAAAGGTAAATAATCTGCATGTAAAATTTAGAAGTATACACATGGAGACAAGTAACAATTGACAAAATGTCAAAATGACCATTTAGATTAAACAAAATTATTGAACTCTATTCAAACCAAAACTCAGTGAGTCATTAGTTCAACATATACTTGGGTCCCTACTATGTGCCAGACACCCTGTTAGGCACTGAGACTTCAGTGTGATTCAGCACACACAGGACTCCTCTAAACCAGTTTACCCAAAGCGGACACACTTCCTGGCACTTATCAATTTATTTCATCCAAAAACCAAAAAATGATATGCTCTCTAGGAACTCATAATATACACAAGTTTCTATTTAAAAAAGTACCTTCCTAAGGAAGGCAATAAAAACAGAAAACAGCCTTTAGATCAGGACAAATAAGTGCATATCCTTGGATATAAATCAGTTTTACCACTTGTTCCTAACATGTGAACAAATTTAGAGTACCAACTAAAACTGGCTATCGGTGTATTTTTTTAAGAAATTGTGAAATGTGAAAGACTTCTTTGCTGTAGACTACAACTTGTCAGTAGTTATCTAGGCATTCTGGACCAAGGAGAAGCAATTCTTGTCCAGTACAATAGCATTACAGCAGCTGGTAAATATATTGAGCTAGGGTTAATAACAACACTATTCCCTAGAGGGTAATTTCTTCCAATAATAGAAATAAGTAAACAAATGCCTCTTAGGAACCCCCCGTCCCTTTTTTAAAGGAAAACAGATGAATCAATGTTGTTTGTGGAAATCTATAACATCTGATACATAAAGTTTTCATTAATGGTGAGGACAGAGTCTGAAAATAGTACACAAATTTCCCTGTGGCTAAACACTCCTTTGTGTACCTAAGGAAGTTAAACAGCACTAACATACTATATGAAGCCTAACTACAAAATACAGTACACAACAGCTTACCTTCAAAGCCACTTCAAAAACCTGTTATTAAATAGTAAATGCCAATTTTCTGTAGGAAAAAGACTATAAATGAATTAGCTTAATTCTTCTACACCTTCTATATATAGGAACTTTGCCACATCCTCATTCCCATTTTAGCTTCTTTGCCAAGTAACTACAAGGAGTTTCAAAAATATGTTTAAACAGAGCTTTAATACACATACACCAATAAGCAGTGTATATTAAAACACCAGCTTACTGTGTTTAGGCTCCTCTAGTTAACCAACTCTCCTGAACAGGCTGCTTTTAAACATGGCCCCCGCCCATTAAATCAACAGCACACAGGCTACAAGAAATGCATTGAATCTGGCAGGGAAGAAAAAGTAATCCATCAGTAAACTTT
Organism: Canis lupus dingo; assembly: GCF_003254725.2. NCBI lineage: Eukaryota > Metazoa > Chordata > Mammalia > Carnivora > Canidae > Canis > Canis lupus. The sequence goes on from NC_064252.1 coordinate 32,622,249, forward strand.
TAAGTGATCACCTTAGTGATAGTAACAACTAACAGTATCAAAATGGCAATTTTTAAGTGTTGCCTTTAAATGAAACATTAAGCAGAACAAATCAGATAACCAGTACACCAATTATCTTCACTAAATTATACCTCATTAGTTCCACAGATATTTGTGTCCTTCTTACGTCACACACTGTGTTAGGCACTGAGGTTACAACCAGAACAAGCATGTGAAGGCCCTACTCTGAAGGTTTATATGTAATCCAGTGAGATACCTTCAGGAAGTAGCAAAAACAGCAAGTACTCAGTGACTTAGACAAAGACGGGTAAAGATTTTCCTAAAGTTAACAAAACACACACACACACACACACAGAGGAACTTTTCCATCTATCCTGAAACTTTTCTAATGATATTCTTCTTTCTATATGGACATATTTTTACTGAACTTGGTTTCTGGTACATCTGCCATAACAGACTGAAGAAAGTGGAAAAAAAGTCAAAACAGAGTGCATATAGGTTTATTAAAGATTATCTCCCTATTTCTTTTAAAAAAGCAGGCATAGCCACATAGGCAAACACAGACCTGTTGATGTGGTATCAATATTCCTGGGAACCCTTAAGGGCACCCACACCAGTGAATGTTCTAAAGGTTAAACAATCACATATAGCAAATAATGTATTTTCACTTGGAACTAGCACAAGTGTTCACAAAGGTGTAACAAATAAGAACGCTCCTCTTTAGGGGTTTCTAAACCTTTCCCAGCGGCTCCTTCTCCCCGCACCGATCTCTTTAGTCACAAGCAAGTCTTTTTCTTTTTTTCTTTGGCAGAGGGAGTGACGTGGCAGGGGAGGCAGAAAATGACCCTGGAGAAGCCGTGACTAGGGCTAAGCTCAGCACCTCCTCCCTCTGCTCCACGTTGTACACCCAGCACACCCCCACTCCCATCGGGTTCCAGAATTCCTGTCTTCTCACGCGGAAAAGGCGATGTGTTTAGGCGGGCATCTGATTGGAAGCGGGAGCTTGGGGACCAGTCCCGAGGCTGCGTGTGCACAGCAGGACGGTTTCTACTCAGACTCGGGAGGCAATGATGGCACCGACGGGTGCTCCAGCCGCGGTCCCCAGGCCCCCGGGCGCCGCCAGCGCCTCTCCCTTCCACACTCTCCGCTTGAGGCTGGGCGTCAGAGTCGCGCCTTTCTACCTGGAAGAGCACTGGGGCCCAAAGCTGCGTGCCTGAGCCCCAAGGAGCGCTTCATCAACAGGTCGGGAGTCAGCGCGGCGGGGAAGCCCAGCACACGGCCCCCGGCCGCATCCCGCTCGGCTCCAAGCCGCTGACGCCCTCCCCCACCCCCCAGCCTGACGCCGAGAGCTGAGACGCGAACGCGCGGCTTCCAAGGGGAGCCCCGGTCACAAAGCAGGGCTGGGGAGTCCGGGACACGTCAGGAATAACAACGCCGCCACGAACCTCAGTCCGCCCCCAGCGTCGTCCCGCCCCTCCCCCTTTCCCGCTCGGTCCCCCCGAAAGGCTGCGCTCGGGGAAGCCAGGCCCGGGGCGGTGAGGCGCAGGAGAGCTAACGGAAGAAGGCGCCGGGAGGAGGACAGGAAGCCGCCACGGCGCCCCCCGCCCTCCCGGCCCCACTCGCTCACCTCCGGGGTCGAGGGTCGGCGCCTGGAGCCGGGGCTGGGCGGGGGGAGCGGGCCGCACCGAGCGGGGCTGCGGGCGCCTGGGCGACGGGCACGGCCCCGGGCAGCCGCGGGCTCCGGAGGCGCCTCCTCAAGCTCTGGAACCCGAAGACTCCGCGGGCGACGGCGGCTCTAGCGGCCTCTGGATGCGGACGTGGCGCCGGACGCGACCCGCCCCCTCCGCCGCCTCCTCCGCTCCCGCCTCCTCCCGCGCCTCGGCTCCGACGCGCACGCGCGCCCCAGGCCCCTCCCGCGCCCACCCGGCACACGCCCACCCGCGTCTCGGGCCGCCCCGCCCCCCCAGCGGCCCCCCGCCGGCCGCCTCTGAGCGTGCGCACGCGCGGCGCCCCCGCGACCGGCTCCCGGCTCCCGCGCCCCGCGCCCCGCCCCCCGCCCTCCGGGAGCCTCCGCGGGCGCCCCGGGCCCGCCTGCGCGCGCGCCTGGGCCTGGGCCGCCCGCCCCTTCCCGGCGCCGTCCAATCCGCTCGGCCGGGGGGCGCCGAGCCGCGGGAACGCGCCGGCCGCGGCCCTCAGGCCTCCAGCCTCGGCCCCGCGGCTTCGCGAAGCTCTGGTTCCGCCGCGAGTAACGGTCGGTCGGAACTCAGAACCTTTGCCCTGCGGGGGGGTGGACGGTCGCCAGTCTGTGGGGCCCTTCCGTGGCCCGGGGGCTTCAGAACCTTCTCCCCTCCCCTGCTGCCCCTCGGGGGAGAGGCGGGCTGGGCCTTCGCGGCGACGCCGCCCGCTTACGCCTGTGGTCGTTACTGTACAGCTGCCCTGCCCCGGCCCCGGCCCCGGCCCCGGCGGGAGAACCGCTGGGTTGGTGGCCGCCCGGCGCCCCGCAGGGCTCGGGGCTCGGGGCTCGGGGCTCGCCAGGCACTCGAAATGGGCCCGGGAGAGTGGGCTTGGTAGTAGGACTCAGGAGAGGCGGGAGCGAGACACCTGGCGCGGCGCCCCTCCCTCGGCTCCTGCTGACCCGCTGCCCGCCGTGGCGGAGGCTCTGCCCGCGGTTCCGGACGGTGTGGACAAGCGAGCCGTGCGGGGAGGATGCTGCGTGCACCTGAGCCCTGTGCAGGTGTGGGGATGGAGGCGATGAGGGGCGAGAGGCTGATGCTCGACTAGGTAAACGCGACCCGCTGACCTTTCTCTGCCTCTCCTTTCGCACCTTAACATGGAGGAGGACTGTAAGCCCATCACAGGTTTGTCTTTGAATCAAGAGATGGTGGGTGTGAAAGGGCTTTCCAAAAAGGTGAATTCCTATACAAGTGTGAGATCTTCCTTCACGGTCCAGGCAGCAAGACAAAACATGCGAAGTAACCAGTCAGGAAACTCAAAAAGATGTCCCTCCTCCCCACCCCACCCCCACCCCCGCCCCAATGAAAAATAATCCGGGTGATGCAACCGAATCTTTTTTTTTTTTTTTTTTTTTTTTATGCAACCGAATCTTAACTGTTGACCAGGCGCAGACAAGGACACGCTAACCGGGGAGAGCATCCCTGAAGAAGCTAACTTTGATCCACGTCATAAATGTAGTGGACTAAATATAGTTTATGGTTTCAGCCTAGCCATTGATTTATCAAAGCAGCAAATCAGATCCACTTAAACTATGGATTTGAAACTATCAAGATATTTTAGTTTTCCAGATCTTAAAGGAGAAATTAAATAATATTGTCACTTTAAAATATAATTCGGATGGGGGTGCCCGGGTGGCTCAGTGGCTTAAATGTGGGACTCTTTGTTTTTGATCAGGTCATGATCTCATGATGGAGCCCACCTCTGGTTCTGCACTGGTTCTGAAGCCTGCTTAGAATTCTTTCTCTCCCTCTATGTCCTTCCCCCGCCCCTCTAAAAATAAATAAATAAATAAAATATAACATGATTTGGATGATTAGCAGGCTCTACAGATTGTGTGTTTATCACATGTGAAGAGTTGGGTACGTACTCTATCTTATCACAGAAGCCTCTGTCCTTAATACATGAATTTTTAAAAAGATTTTATTTGACATAGAGGACACAAGAAGGAGGAGTGGTAGGGAGAGGGAGAAGAAGGCTCCCTGCTGAGCAGAGAGCCTGATGGAAGACTCCATCCCAGGACCCTGAGATCATGACCTGAGCTGAAGACAGATGCTTAACTGAGCCACCCGGGTGCCCCAATACATGACTTCTAGGGTGAACACTAAGCAGAATGACAAAGTACAAAATTGCACTGTTCTTCCCTTGCACTTTTTTCTCTCCACAGGAGAATTTAATCATTATTGAAGTATAAATGATTAATAAAATTGAGGCCACTCCTGGGAGATTGTACATTTTTAGTTATTACAGTCATAATCCACAGCAGTGGTTAAAAACCATCACATAAACCAACCAAAATGTAGGGGAGCTCTTTGGAAGTTTGTGAGTTCACCAGACCTTTATAAAACTGCCAGTATTTCTTAAAAGGTTGACGCTATCATTTTTTATTACCACAGTATTCAAACCTATAAAAATGAATATCACCACTCAGTGCCCACCCACCCCTAGATCTAAAATGAAAATAAATATTATAATCATGATGGAATGGTTTCTACAGAAGGATGCTGTCTTGATTTGATGTACATTGGTGCAGCAGAAGGAGCCTCAAGGAAGTCAGGCCCTCTTCATTTTATAGACTGAATCCACTCAGGTCTTGATTCCTGTTCCATGAAATCTCATTCTCAGATTATTAAAATGAAACTATTTCTAGATGTTATTTTGAAAGACTGTATAATGTCTTAAAATGGTGAGTCCACGGAGCCTTCAGGCAATAACGGTCTTTTAATACAACAAATTCTTAATGCACCTATATTAATTATCCAGTCTCTTAAACCACCAAGTTTTCCTCTAGCTGGTTACACACAGAGAGCTTTCTGCATTATTGAAAAATTAGAAATTAGATGTGATATCACATGCTTAACAGGATGGGGCATCCAAAAAGTAGGTGCCAGAAGGAAGCAAGCTGTACACCAGAAACATGAAAGCAAGAAATAAGTTATTTATAGGCATTGAAGTTGAAAGAGATCCCAATCCAAGTCTATCCATCCCACGAGTCTACCTCCTAGCATAGGCACAATAATAGTTTTCATTGTTGAACTGCTGACCACTTAGTGTTTCTATGTGAACTCATTTAAATGACAAATCATTTGGTATAAGGTCCACATATTTTCCAATGTTCCATCATATCTTTATGAATGTAGTGCATCATCTTGGCGTTTTGAAATGAGCTGGACAGTTAACAGCTTTATATAGATTTTTTTTAAATTTTTATTTATTTATGATAGTCACAGAGAGAGAGAGAGAGGCAGAGACACAGGCAGAGGGAGAAGCAGGCCCCATGCACCGGGAGCCCGACTGTGGGATTCGATCCCGGGTCTCCAGGATTGCGCCCTGGGCCAAAGGCAGGCGCCAAACCACCGCGCCACCCAGGGATCCCCAGCTTTATATAGATTATCACATAATGTAAATTATTTTGCTTTTCTATTCTCACTTTCTTACTCTTTTTTGACTTCCTGGCACAATTACCTGGACTATTCTTGGTTTTCCTTAACTTTTTCTGTGATATAACTAAGGTTTATTTACACAATTTTTTGGCACATACCTCATTCCTCCCAATAATCCAGTGAGGCAATATTCATATGAGGAAACACGTAGAGAAGTTAGATAATTTATCCAAGAGCTTACAGTCAGTAAAGAGCAGATCCTGGAGTCAAACACTTTTTTTTCTGACATCAAGAGGCTGACTTGGTGCTGTCAGCCAGGGCTTGGTGTTCCTAGGAGCTGGCCTGGCGTAGTGAGGCCTTAATGTCTCCTGTGGAACATAAACAGTTTCAGAAAACATCAGCATAAGAAAAGGCCACCACATGATCATGATGGATCAGGACAAAAATAAGACTACTCCATAACCATGTCTGAATGTAGACAGAAACATAAGCCTATCCATGCCCCCAAATGGAATACACAAACTGAAAATATAAAATAATGTGACTGTTACTTCTTTACCAATTACACCTTAAGCCTCAGGCTAGTCTCTCTTTTTACATAAGATTTATTAAGATACCCAATCATAGACTTACCCCTGCTCCCTAACAGCATCCACTTTAAAGCAAAATTCCTCAAATCACCTAACACAAATTCATATCTTAATGTAAGTCCTTTCCAACATCCTTTTACTGAGATGCCTCACTGTTGCCCGTGGTTTGTCCTTCCCCTTGTTGAAATGAGTTATAAGGTCACCTTGTTCAACCACTGGTGTTCCTGGTGATGTCTGGCTAGAAAGCATTGACAATTCTTTCTAGACTGTCCAATACAATGCATATCTGTGGAGCAGAAAGCACACTACTTATGCATTTTGTGCCAAAGAAAGTGGGAACCGTCCCCTTATCTCTAGCCATAGGATTGTCACACCAAAGCTAGAGAATGTTGTCCTTTTTGTAGATCATATATAGAGTGTCTGATAGATGGAGTCTCCAAAAGATAGTGAAAAGAAAAAAAAAATGTTGGAATAATTGAACATTATTTTGCAAGAAAAAAAGAGAACAACCTGTCAACCCATACCTTGCCCCACATACAAAATAACTCAAAATGGATCATAAATCTAAAATTATAAAACTTTTAGAAGAAAACATAGGAGAAAGTCTTTGTGATTCTGGGTTAGGCAAAACATTTCTTACAACACTCAAAGCATGATCCATTAAAAAATTAATTTATAAAAACTTCTCTTTGACAGTGTTTAGAAAATGAAAAAACAAGTAACAGACTGAGAAAATATTTGCAAAATATGTATCTGATAAATGCCTGTATTCAGAATACATGAAGAACCACAACTCAATAAAAAAGACAAGCAAACCAGTTTTTAACTGCCAACTGATTACCAATCACAAATTAAGATAAATCTTAAAAAAAAAAAGAAATGTTTTTGTACAAATGAGGAACTACTTGGTTTATAGTGGAGTAACTTCAAACTGGAGTTGAAAGTCACTGCCAACTGATTATCAATCACAAGATAAAGGTAGTTAGGGTGCCTCAAATTAAGATTGAGGTAGTTACGGTGCCTGAGTGGCTAAGTTAAGTGTCTGACTTCAGCTCAGGTCATGATCTCAGGGTCCCTGGATTGAGCCCTGTGTCGAGCTTCCCACAGCAGGGAGTCTGATTGTCCCTCTCCCTCTGCCTCCCTAACTCATTCATTCATTCTCTCTCTCTCTCTCTCATAAATAAAATCTTAAACAAAGCCAAAAAACATTGGGGGTAGTTGAATGAGCACCACAGGAGATATATCGGTGGCAAAAGAAATGATGTCATCATTAATCATTAGGGGAATGCAAATCAAAATCACAATGAAATACCACCCCTTGGCCAAAATAAAAATAATTCCAATTGCTGTTGAGGATGTTTGAGCAACTAGAACTCCCAGACATTGTGGGTGGAACTGCAGAATAGTAGAGAGACACTTGAGTAAACAGTTTGGCAGTCTCTTAGAAAGCTAAGTGTAACTGTACCATGTGACCCAGCAATACCATTCCAAGATATTTACCCAAGAGAAATGAAAACGTGTTTACACAAAAACCTGGACACCCATTTTATAATAGCCCAATACTGGAAACAATCTAAGTTCCTTTTAACTGGTGAATAGATAAGCAAATAGTGGTACATATATACAATGGAATCTAGTTATCAGTAAAAGGAACAAACTATTGATATAACAACATAAATCTCAAATGTATTCTTCTAAGTGAAAGAAGCAAATTCAAAAATCTGAATACTGATGTTTCCAGGTATGTGACATTCTGTAAAAGCCAAAACTATAGGAAAAGAAGAAAACAGATTAGTGGTTGCATGGGAGTTAGAAGTGTTGACTAAGGGACTTTTTGGGGTGATGTAACAGTTCTATAGCTTGAGTGTGATGTGGGTTACACATTGCATCTTTCAAAGCTCAAAATTTTGAAGCAATTTCAGGAGCAGTTTTATTGCATGTCAATTACATCTCAATAAACCTGATTGAGAAAAATGTTGAAATGGAAAAAAAATTGAGATGAGGTAGGGCCACAGGGCACCATGAATATACAAAGACAACAACAGTAGCCCTCCTGATAATTAAATTCTAAATTTTAAAAAGATAAATTTTTAGTGCATAATCCATATTATAAAAAAATTTGTCCTTTTTTTTCTTTCTTGTAGAGTAAGTTCATAGTACATTGAAATGTTTTTGTACCAGGGTGCCTGGGCAGCTCAGCCAGTTAAGCATCTGACTTTTAGTTCAGTTCAGGTCATGATCTCAAGATCCTGGGATTGAGCCCGTGTTGGGCTCCCACTCAGTGGAGAGTCTGCTTATCTTCCTCTCCCTCTCCCTATGCCCATCCCCTACGCTTAAGCGCAAGCACACTCTCATACACACTCTCTCTCAAATAAATAAATATTTTAAAAAAGAAATGTTTTGGTACAAACGAACTACTTGGTTTATAGTGGAGTAACTTAAAATTGGAGTTGAAAGTCACTGCCAACTGATTATCAGTCACAAATTAAGATAAAACATGTCTGAAATTAAGAACTTTGGGAAAATATATTTGGATTTCAAAAACTCTATTTACAGCTTTGTGGGAACATGTTTATTGTACAGATGAGTACTAATGCTGTACTGTAGAGGTAAAGACATTTGAGAGCCTACCAGTAGCCAATAGTGGTCAAGTAGGCAAAAGTAGGTTAAAAACATAGAAATTGAGCATCTTCAAACTCAGGTTGTGTTACTGATGGGATGCTTATGAAGTGGGCATGCCATGAAGTGCTACCCTATAGGAGCATAAGTGGCTGCTCTCCTTTGGACCTAGGGAAAAGGAATGAAGATGAGAATATTTGCTTATTCATTAGTTAAACGGCACTTAGATTATTTCCAGTTTGGGGCCATTATAAAATATGTGTCCAGGTTTTTGTGTAAACATGCTGTCATTTCTCTTGGGTAAATATCTAATTTAAGAGTGATTTAAAATGGTCCAATACTTTTATAACCTCTATCATGTGATATAGAGATCTAGCAGAGATACAGATGGATTAATTTGAGATTAATTTCACAGTCCATGGTAATGGCCCATCCTGGATGTCACCCACTAGTACTCAGAAGGCCTCCTTTTGATGGACTTTTTCGTTTCCCATTTCTTTATGGCAGTGGTGGCCAGAGTTTCCATTCTGCTTTAAGTGCTACAGACCCCTTCTAAGTAGCAGTTAGAGAAGACTGCACTGCACGGTACCTGGAAACCTTCTAGTTTCACTTGCAGAATTCAGTCTCACTCATAGTTCCCTGGGTGAGCATGAAACTTCATCAGACTGCCATAGAGCTCTTTACTTAAAGTGTCTCAATGCACCAAATTGGTTTATCTACCAACTCTTCAAATATCAGTAGCTACAATTGTCTTTGTTTTCCTGAACTTTCCAGACAGGGATTCAAGACATTTTTTTCCTGAAGGAGAAAAATTTTGGAGTTAAGCATTTCATATCTGGTATGTATTTGGGGTCAACCACTTGTACTTTCATATCTTTCAGAAAATCATCTTTGTGTATTCCTAGTTAGGGAGTACATATCAGCAGATTTCCCTAGTATCTCTTCCTTCTGCTCAGCAATCATGAATTTTAAAGAAAAATCTCCATCTGACTTACGCCCATTTCTAGCCCTGAATGTAAATTCCTCTTTGGCATTTGTCAATTTTTTTTTCCAGTTCTGCAATTCTCTCCAAGTCTCCTAATCTAGACCTAGGACAGAGATTTTAAAGATTTTTAAGATTTAATTTTAAGATTTTTAAAGATTGTTTAAAGATTCTTATTTCTTCTGTCAATTGGCAATTTGATCTTCTTCTTTTAGCCATTGAAGGTTTGTCTGGCTCATCTCTCCCTATGACTTAGAATTTTCTCAAGTCCAATGTAGTCTGCAATTTTTAGTCTCTTCCCTAACCCCTCCATGGTCAGAAGAGACAGCACAGGCTACAATGTGTACATTGAAGGTAATGTTCTCTCTTCCCAATATTTCCCAAAAGGAGGGAATTCGATTATTGAAAAGAAAACAGTTTTTAAAAAAGATTTTATGTATTTATTTTAGAGAGAGCTTGAAAACAAGTGGGGCAGAGGGGATGGGAGAGGAAAAAAGTCTGAAGCAGACTCTACACTGAACACAGAGGCCAATGCGGGGCTGGATCTCAAGACTCTGAGATCATGACCTGAGCCAAAACCATGAGTTGGATGCTTGACTGACTAAGCCACCCAGGCACCCCAGAAAACAATTTTAATAAAATTTGTGGTAAAGTTGAAATAATGTAGGTGCTTTCATAGACTACTGCTATATTGGGATCTTAGTGAGGAACCATTTTATTATAGGAAATTGGTTTCCAGAAAGGGATCATTTTCTTGTGAGAAAGAAAAACCCACTTGAGCTAGAGTAAAAAAAAAGGAGGTGGAATTGGGAAGATGATTGTGTAGACATCTCATGGAAGGCAAGAACAGTAAGTGTAACCAGACCTCACGAAGGTCTTTAACCATGAACTGGTGGACTCTGATTGAGGAAGCCACTATTATCTTTCCATATCCCTTACCAGATTTGCTTTACACCAGCTTTCCCACTATAATTATTTGAACTCAAGTCTATCTGCCTAGGGAAAACAGCCTATGTACCCCAGTTTGAATCTGGTTCCTACTCCTGGCTCTGCCTCCTAGAATGATAGAATGCTAAGTATCCTATAGTCTGACTCTGCTACAGGCCTACTCTTCCTATGGGCTGTTTGGCTTTGGTTTCTCTTTGTTTTTGTTTGTTTGTTTGTTTGTTTTGGTTTGGTTTGGTTTTGGTTTCTTTGGTTTCTCTTTGAATAGTTTCTCTCATTATTTGAGGGAACTGCTGTAGCCTTTGTTTCTTGTAGCCTGGAGAATCTAACCAAAGCATCGGGCATTTCTTACATATCATCCATATATCTAGCACTAGAAGATCGGTGACATAAACCTTACCCCTAGATAGTTCACTCTTAAGGCAAGACATGTGGACATTAACCATTTATAAAGCATTGAAGAAGAATACAAATGTCAAAATGAGTGGTCAGGCAATGAGGACTGAATGAATACAGAAACAATAGATATGGATGTGGCCTGCAGAGAGCTTCTAGGATAGAGAGGGGGAAGGAAGGCATCTTTTAATAAGTATTAAGTGCCTACTTTTAAGGACTGGGGCTGGATACTTATAAATAGGTAGAGTGGAATAATTACTATTTTTCACCCACATCCAGTATAGATGTTAGACCCATGAAGGGAACTAGTAATAAAAACTTCATCTTGGGACAAAGCACCCAAAGTGGTAGCAGAGTTTACCTGATAGGAAGTTTTTCAAGGATAAAGAGTTTAGTAGCAATTGGTGAGAATGGGCAAAGTGGAGCTTTAAAAAATATACACATGTCCATCGAAGGATGAATGGATAAAGAAGATGTGGTTTATGTATAAAATGGAATATTATTCAGCCATTAGAAACAACAAATACCCACCATTTGCTTCAACGTGGATGGAACTGGAGGGTATTATGCTGAGTGAAGTAAGTCAATTGGAGGACAAACATTATATGTTCTCATTCATTTGGGGAATATAAGTAATAGTGAAAGGGAATAGAAGGGAAGGGAGAAGAAATGTGTGGGAAATATCAGAAAGGGAGACAGAACATAAAGACTCCTAACTCTGGAAAACGAACTAGGGGTGGTGGAAGGGGAGGAGGGCGGGGGGGTGGGGGTGAATGGGTGACGGGCACTGAGGGAGGCACTTGACGGGATGAGCACTGGGTGTTATTCTGTATGTTGGCAAATTGAACACCAATAAAAAATAAATTTATTTAAAAATAAATAAATAAATAAATAAATAAATAAATAAATAAAAAAAAAATATACACAGTAGAGCTGCAGTAGTCACATTGAAAGAACATGTATGTTCACCCTGAGGTGGGAAACTTACTGAGTTAACATTTTCCATGTGACCCCAGAACACAGCATGATTTTTCTGGGATTTGTGTGAACCACAGTAAGAAAGCCTCTCAGTTTGGGAACAATTTCCCATCTATGGTTTAGGCAATACTATATGAATTTAAAGGGTACGGTCTTTCCTTTACAGGTGAAGGAAAAACTGAGGATTTCTAGCATCTTAAGTCAAGTCCTCTGTTAACCAGGGAAGATGGATTTCTCATACCATGAAATACTAATATCAAACAATATGTGAAGGCAAATGAGTTCCAGGAGAAGAGACCCTGTTTTAGAACAACTTTTGAAATCTGTAATGTATATGCAACATAGAATTTGAGAGAAATAACCACAAATCCTTCACCAAAGTGTGAAGGAGCCAACATTAATCTCTCCCTAGATCTAAAACTGTCAAGCTAAAATTTGTTATCACTGACTCCTTGACCTACTTTCCTGCATTGCTTTGAGGGCACATCCTTACATGGGGTCTAATCATTTATTTGCCAAGAGATTAATTAGCTTTTCAGAGCCTCTGTGCTAGTTAATAGTCCCAAAATAGACCACTAGTCCCACAGCCCATTGCTTTTTAGGAAGATAGATTATAGGGGTGACAAAATTTGAGCAAGATATATCTGTTGGTGCCTCTCCGCTTATGAAAGACGTGACCTCCAACCTCCTCAACTCAGTTGGTCTCTAGTGGGTTGCCTTAATAATGCCCCCCCCCCACACTTCCCTCAAGATTCCTAGAGCCTTGAATAGATAAATCTAAGTTTCGAGGTGATGTGACTAGGCAATATGATATAGAAAATCAAAGTCCAGGTGCTGCAACCAGACTTGGGTTTTAATCGTGACTCTGCTGCATTGGTCAGGTTACTTGTCTGGGCTTCTTTTCCTGATCTTTAAAATGTAGACTGATAGTCCTCATCTCCTAAAATTGTGATGATGATCAAGTAACAACGTATTAAACTGCTTACTCACAGAGTAAGTTCTCAGTATATATTAGCTGTTTGTATTGTGATAGAATTGAAGGCACAACATCTTCTGCCTTCAAGCTGTTGAGGCTTGGGAGTAAATTGGATCCACTGGGGCTATCAGAGCTTCAGAGGAGCTAAGACACATGGATGTCTTTGATTGAATTGTTGATCAATATAGCAGAACCTAAATTCCCAACTTAGTTGAGGACAACTGCATCCTTCTAGTTGCTCAGCTCAAACGCTTTGGAGTCATCTTGAGCAACTTGTTCATAGCTCACATTCAGTCTTTGGGGAAATTGTTATCTATACCTTCAAAACATATCCTGAATCCAATCATTTCCCTTTTCCATTGCTACCACTGTGGTCCAGATTTCCATCATTTCTTGCCTGAATTATTGCATAGTCTTCTAACCAGTCTCCCTATTCTCACACTTCCACCTATAAAGTCAGCTCTCAACAGAGTATTCAGAGTGATCCTTTTACAATGTCAATCATATTATGTCAGCTTTTCGCTCAGAATTTCCCAGTGGCTTTCTATCTTATTCAGAGTAAAAGCCAAAATTCTTTCACTTCCTACAAAGGCCTTGTGGGAACTGTACTCTTTCCCCCATCCTGACCTTGACTTCATCTTCTGTTCTTACCCCTTAAACACTCTACTCCAGCCAGCTTTGCCCAAACCTGTCAAATATTCTCCTTCCTCATGGACTTCATATTTGCTATTCTCTCCCCTAGAATGCTTGGGATTCTGGCTTCTACCTCACTTCCTTCAGATCCGCTCTAATGTCACTTTATTAGGGAGGTTTTTTTGTGTGTTTGTGACAAATCTATTTTGTAATGCAAAACCTAGAAGTTACCCTCATCTAACTTCCTTAGAAATATATAACTAATAAATCTTTAAATCAACTATAACTTTAGAAAAATATTGTTACAATACTGTAAAAAAAAATGATGACAAAGGGCAACAAAATTTCCTTGCAGGACAAAGAAACTTAACAGAAAAATGTTCACCCAAAGCAAAAGAAAATAATTACCAATTATCCCAATGTGATCTCTCAGAAACTGTTGATTCTAAGAAGGGAAAAACACATGGTAGAGGTAAAAGAGCTCACAAAAGAAATGGCCAGATAATAGGAGGTACTAGCTAGATAATAGGAGGGGGTGAAGCATTAAGTGGTAGGTATCAAAGGAGAAACAAGAGAAAACAAAACCATTACCAAAAAAGACTAAGTTATCACAAGCACAAGCAAGACAAAATTTTAAAATATATTTTTTTTCTGAAACCAATTAAAATCTACATTTTAACTGATACCTGACAATTTACAAAAAAATTCCTCAACAATGGCCCACACAATATTCTACTAAAATCATTGGATATTAAAAGATAAAGAATGTAACTTCTAGAAGAAAACCTAGCATAAAATCCTCATGATCTTGGGTTAGACAAAGTACAACACCAAAATCACTTCCAGAAAAGATAAAATTGATAAACTAGACTTAATCAAAATTTAAAACTTTTGTACTTCATGAAACACCATTGAAATAAAAAGACAAACCACAGAGAAAATATTTGCAAATCATACATTTTATAAAGGACCTGTACCCAGAATATAGAAAGACCTTAACAATAAAAAGACAATCCAATGAAAAAACCAAGGCAGCCCAGATGGCTCAGCGGTTTAGCACTGCCTTTGGCCCATGGCGTGATCCTGGAGACGCGGGATTGAGTCCCACATTGGGCTCCCTGCATGGAGCCTGCTTCTCCTTCTGCCTGTGTCTCTGCCTCTCTCTCTCCTCTCTGTGTTTCTCAATAATAAATAAATAAAATCTTAAAAAATAAAAAACCACCAAGCAAAATAATAAGCATTTTTACCTATAAAAGATATATGAATGACTAATAAGTACCTGAGAAGATGCACAATATCATTAGTCATTAGGGAAGTGTAAATCAAAACCACAATGAAATACCACTTCATACCCACGAAAATGGCTATAATCAAAAGATAGGCTACAACCTATGGTGATTTTACTATAGCCATATAGAAACTAGAACTCTCAGACATTGCTGGTGAGGGTATAAAATGGTACAACCACTTTGGAAAACAGTTTGATAGTTTCTTAAAAAGGTAAACACACATGACCTAGCAATTCCACTCCTAGAGAGAAAAAAAAGGAAAATATTTTTACAAAGACTTTTTTGCAAATGTTCATAGCAGTATTATTTACAAGAGCCTAAATGTAGAAATAATCAAAATGCTCACCAACTGGTGAATAGATAAAATATAGTAGTCAGTTCTCATTGTTCAGGGATTCCACATTTGCAAATTTGCCTACTTGCTAAAACTTATTTGTAACCTCAGAATCAATAGGAATTTCCTGGCCATTCTTGGATATACACATGTGCAGCAGCAGATTTGAGTCACCCAATAAATGTGTTTCCAGCTGAGGTCACTCAAGGCAGCACTCTCTGCCTTCTTGTTTCAGCTCTCTTCCTGTACAGAACTGTCCTTTTGCAATCCATTTAGTGCCATGTTTTTCACATTGTTTGTGCTTTTTGTTGGTGATTTTGTTTAAAATATCATCCAAGCTTGGGGCTGAAGTGCCATCTAGCATTCCTCAGCACAAGAAGGTTGTGATGTCCCTTGTGGAAAAAATACACGTGCTAGAGAAGCTTCATTCAGGCATGAGTTATAGTGCTGTTTGCCATGAGTTCAATGTTAATAAATCAACAATATATAGTAAATATGATGTCTTTAAACAGAAACACACACAAAACAAAGTTTTATATATAAATATATATGTTGATGAATATATATATAACATATATGTTGAATATATATATATATATATATATATATATATATATGAAAATGACATGTTGCAGGCACTTAACCATGCATTTCCCTTAGGACCAGTAATTCAATATTCAGTAAATTCAGTGTTTGAAGTGATTTTATAGAACATAACTACCAGGAATAATGAGAATAGACTGTAGTAAAAAGGAACAAACCACTGATAGATGTGACAACATACATAAACACGCTATGGATGTAAGAGAAATGAGAAATTGAGACCCAAAGGAACATGCCAGTTCATAAGTATACAATTAGATAATTTTATTATTAAGCAAAAAAAAAAAAACAGCAGAGAAGGACAAAGGACAAACATTATATGGTCTCATTCATTTGGGCAATATAAAAATTAATGAAAGGGAGTAAAGGGAAAGGAGAGAAAATGAGTGAAAATATCAGTGAGGGTGGCAAAACATGAGAGACACCTAACTCTGGGAAATGAACAAGGGGTTGTGGAAAGGGAGCTGGGATGGGGTGGGGTGGGGTGACTGGTTGATGGGCACTGAGGGGGGCACTTGGCAGGATGAGCACTGGGTGTTATGCTATATGTTGGCAAATTGAACTCCAGTTAAAAAAAAGAAACCCCCCCCCCAAAAAAAAAAAAAAAAAGAAAGAAACCCAGAATGCATGCAAGTTACAAGTGGCTACAAAGCTACAGTGGATTTTTAGTTTTATTTATCTGGAGCTAAAGCTATTGTTGTGATACATCATCCTACTTTTGATAGAAGCAGCTTTTCAATTTGTATTACTAGGTACACTGAGCTTACTCTGACATCATCTATTTTGTAATTTTTTATCAGGCTTACTCTGATTTTCATAATTTATCAGGCTTACTTTCACATTCTGTTCCTCATAATTTTTATCAGTACCCCCTATGGTTGCCTCTGCCAGTGCAGCTAGTACACATGATTAGTTACACGTTTCAACATTCCTCAGTAATGCTTCCCACTTGTGAAAGAATACAGATGCAAAAGACTACATTTTACATGATCTCATTTTTGTGACATTTCCAGAAAAGGCAGTTCCCTTTTAATTTTTTTATTTTTTCAAAGATTTTATTTTTAAGTAATCTATATACCCAACATTGGGCTCAAACAACCCCAAGATCAAGAGTCACACACTCGACTGATCCAGCCAGGCACCCTGGCAAATCCTTTTTTAAATTGAGACATAAGGGTGCCTGGGTGGCTCATCAGTTAAGAGTCTGTCTTTAGCTCAGGCCATGATCTTAGGGTCCTGGGATTATGCCCAGCATCTCTCTCTCCCTCTGTCACTCCCGCAGCTTGTTCTCTCTCTCTCTCTCTCTCTCATTCTCTCTCTGTCAAATAAATAAAATCTTTAAAAAATAAAAAGCAATAGAATTGAGATATAATTGACATGTACTGTTGTATTAGTTTTAGGTGTACAACATAATGTTTCAATATATATGTATATTGTGAAGTGATTCCTACAGTAAGTTTACAGTTACATTTTTTTCTTGTGAGACCTTTTAAGATCTGCTCTCTTAGCAACTTTCCAGTATGTGATACAGTATTGTTAACCATGGTCACCGTGCTGTACATTACACCCCAGGGCTTACTTATAACTGGAAGTTTGTGCCTTTTGACCACCTTCACCTATTTTGTCTGCCCCCATACCCCCCACCTCTGGCAACCATTAATCTGTTCTCTGTATCTATGAGTTGCTTTCCTTTAAATGTTTGTTTGTTTCTTTAGACTTCACATTTAAGTGAGATAATGTGGTATTTGTCTTTTTCTTTGTGACTTATTTCGCTTATTGTAATGCCCTCAAGTTCTGTCCACATTGTTCCAAATGACAGAGTTTCCCTTTTTATGGGTGAATGGTATTCCATTGTGTATGTATACAATATTTTTTTAATCCATTGATGGACACTTAGGTTGTTTCCATGTCTTGGCTATTGTAAATAAAGCTATACTGAATACAGTGGTGCAGATATCTTTTTGAGATAGTTATTTTGTTTTCTTTGGATAAATATACATAGTGGGGTTGCAGAGTCACATGATGGTTCTATCAATTTTTTGAATAACCTCTGTACTGTTTTCCATAATGGCTGCACCAATTTATATCCCTACTAACAGTGCTCAGGGGTTCATTTTCTCCCACATCATTGCCAATACTTGTTAGTTCTTGTCTTTTTGATAATAGCTGTTCTAACAGATGTGAGGTGATTATCTCATTGTGGTTTTGATTTGCATCTCCCTGATGATTAGTGATATTGAGCATCTTTTCAGGTACCTGTTGGCCATCTGTATGCCTTTTATTTTTTTAAAAAGATTTGTATTTATTTATTCATGAGACACACACACACAGAGGCAGAGACACAGGCAGAGGGAGAGGCAGGCTCCATGCAGGGAACCCGACGTGGGACTCGATCCACCTCGGGCTGCAGGCGGCGCTAAACTGAGGCTGCCCCCTAAATGCCTTTTAAAAATAAAAATGTCTCTTCAGATTTTCTGCCCATTTAAAAAACCAGATTATGGCTGCGTGTGGACACCACCAAATGAGCATTGTTAAAGTCTCCCGTCCCATGGTTGTCACATCTAAGTCAAGGTCTCCCAAAGACCCTGAACAGCTGTGGAAGCTCTTCATTGAGGGCTGAGCTCTGAAACAACAGATGATAATCTGCAGAGCCATTTTGAGCAAAGGGGAATGCTTCCAGACTGTGTAGTGATGAGAGATCCAAACACCAAGCACTGCAGAGGTTTTGGGTTTATCATGTATGCCACTGTGGAGGAAGTGGATGACGCTATGAATGCAAGGCCAAACCAGGTGGATGGAAGAGTTGTGGAACTAAAGAGGGCTGTTTAAAGAGAAGATTCTCAAAGACCTGGTGCCCACTTCAGTATGAAAACGGGTTTTAGGGGCACCTGGGTGGTTCAGTGGTTGAGCGTCTGCCTTTGGCTCAGGTCATGATCCTAGGGTCCTGGGATCAAGTCCCACTTTGGGCTCCCCACAAGGATCCTGCTTCTCCCTCTGCCTATGTTTCTGCCTTTCTCTGTTTGTGCCTCTCATAAATAAATAAATAAATAAATAAATAAATAAATAAATAAATAAATAAATAAAATCTCTAAAAATACTAGTTTTTGTTGGTGGCATGAAAGAAGACATTGAAGAACATCATCTAAGGGATTATTTTGAATAGTATGGGGAAATTAAAGTGATTGAGATCATGACTAACCAAGGCAGTGGCAAGAAGACAGGCTTTGCTTCTATAGCATTTGATGACCGTGACTCTGCAGACAAGACTGTCATTCAAAAATACCACACTGTGTGAATGGCCACAACTGTGAGGTAAGAAGAGCGACCTCTAAGCAAGAGGCGGCGAGAGCTTCATCCGGCCAAAGAAGTCAAAGTTGTTCCGGAAACTTTGGGGGTGGTTGTGGAGGTGGTTTTGGTGGAAATGACACCTTTGGTCATGGAGGAAACTTCCGTGGGTGATGAGACTTTGATGGCAGTCAAGGTGGTGGCTGAAATAGCAGCAGTGGGAATGGCTATAATGGATTTGGTAACGATGGAAATGTCAGAATAGGATGGTTCTGGCAATGACAACAATCAACCTTCAAATTTTGGAGCCATGAGAGGAGGACATTTCGGAGGCAGAGGCTCCTAGCTCCTGTCATGTTGGAAGCCGATACTTTGCCAAACCACGAAACCGAGGTGGCTCTGATGGTTCCAGCAGCAGTAGCAGCTAAGGCAGTGGCAGAAGGTATTAATTCCTGCCAGGAAACAAAGCTTAGCAGGAGAGGAAAGCCAGGGTAGTGATAGGGAAGCTCAGGTTACAACAGATTGGAGAACTCAGCCAAGCACAGTGGTGGCAGGACCTACCGGCCACAAAGATGACATGATTTAGATAATACTCGTGTGCATGGACCAAAAACCAAGGACAGTATTTGTGATAAATTGTATAACAGGTTATTTTAGTTTCTGTTGTGTGGAAAGTGTAAAGCATTCCACCAAAGGGTTTTAATGTTTTGTTTTGTTTTGTTTTGTTTTTTGGCATCCTTGCTATTGATGACTAAATGTAATAGTCTGATCATGACTCTAAATAAATGTGTCTTTAAAAAAAATAAAAAATAAGGGTGCCTGGGTGGCTCATTCGGCTAAGTCTCTGCTTTCAGTTCAGGTTGTGATCCCAGGCTCCTTGGTCCTGTGTGGCTCCCTGCTCAGTGGGCAGCCTGCTTTTCCCTCTCCTTCTGCCCCTCCCCCTGCTCCTGCTCTCTTTCTCTCATTTTCTCTCTCTCTCTATTAAATAATCTTTTTGAAAAATTAAAAAAGATCGTTTTCAATTGTGTTGTATGAATTCTTTATATTTTTAAATATTAACTCCTTATCAAACATATGATTTATAGACATTTGCTCCCAATTTGTAAGTTGCCTTTTCATTTTGTTGACAGTTTCCTTTGCTGTACAGAAGCTTTTCAGTTTTATGTAGTCCCACTTGCTTATTTTTGCTTTCGTTGTCTGTGCTTTTGGTGTCAAATCCATAAGTCATTGCCAAGAACAATGTCTAGGAGGTTGCTGCCTATGATTTCTTCTAGGCTCCAGGTCTTATGTTTGAGTCTTTGATCCATTTTGAGTTAATTTTTGTGTATGGTGTAAGATAGCAATCCAGGTTTATTCTCTTGCATGTGGCTGTCTGGTTTTCCCAGCCTTGTGTATTAAAGATACTGTCCTTTCTTTATTATATATTTTTGGCTCCTTGGTTGTAAATTGACCATATATGCATGGATTTATTTCTAGGCTTTATTCTGTTCCACTGATCTATGTGTCTGTTTTTATGCTAATACCATATTATTTTGATTACTCTTGCTTTGTAACATAATTTGAAATTGGGAAATGTGATGCTTCCAGCTTTGTTCTTTTTCTCAAGATCACCCTATGTAGGGTCTTCTGTAGTTCCATACAAATTTTATAATTGTTTGTTCTATTTCTGTGAAAAATACCATTAGAATTTTGATAAGGATTGCACTGAATCTGTAGATTGCTTTGGGTGGTTTAGACATTTTAACAATATTAATTCCTCCCAAAAAAACCAATATTAATTCTTCCAGTTCATGAGCATGGAATAGCTTTCCACCTATTTGCATATTTCTCAATTTCTTTCACCACTGTCTTATAGTATTCAGTGTATAGGTCTTTCACCTCCTTGGTTAAATTTATTCCTAGTTATTTTATTTTATTAAGATTTTATTTATTTATTTATTCATGAGACACAGAGAGAGGCAGAGACATAGGCAGAGGGAGAAGCAGGCTCCCTGTGGAACTCGATCCCAGGATCCCAGGATCATGCCCTGAGCCAAATCACTGAGTCACCCAGGTTGCCCCATTTTACTTATTTTTAAAAATTTAAAAATTTTCTCAGTTATCTCTCCATCCAATGTGGGGCTTGAGCTCAGGACCCCAAGTTTAAGAGTCATATACTCTCTTCACTGAGCCAGCCAGGTACCCCTATTCCCAGGGATTTTAATCACTGTGATTCAATTGTAAATGGGATTGTTTTCTTAATTTCTCTTTGTGATAGTTTATTATTCATGTATAAAAATGCAACTGATTTTTCTTACTGATTTTGTATCTTGCAACTTTACCATATTTATTAGTTCTAACAGTTTTTTGGTGGAGCCTTTAGGGTTTTCTATATATAATATGTTATCTGCAAATAGAAATAGTTTTAGTTCTTCCTTTCTGATTTGAATGCCTTTTACTACTTTTGTTTGTTTGTTTCCTAATTCATCTGGTTAGGATTTCTAGCACTATGTTGAAATAAGAGAAATAGCAAATCTTATGAAGATAGAAAACAGATCTGTGGTTGTTGGGGTTGGGAGTTGTAGGGATCTATTGCAAATGGGCACAAGGGATCTTTCTGGGGTGATGAAAAGGTTCTAATTCTGGATTGTGGTAATGGTTGCAGAATTATGTAAATTTACCAAAAATTATTATATTGTACACTTAAAATGAGCAAATATTATGGTACGTAAATATTCCAGAGGCAGAAATAAGGAATTATTTAGGCAACCAGGTAAAAACATCAAATCACTTTTAAAGGAAGAAAGATTAGCTTCTCCTCAGAAGTATACAACTTCTCACAGAAACATTCAACAGCAGAGGACAATGAGGCAATACTACAAAACACACAATGAAAGAAAGGGTAGCCAAAATTATTGTATTGACTTCCCATCTCCCATGATCTTCTGCAGTGTGACCTTGCCACTCTTCCATGCAGAAGTGGGGTCTAATTTTTCCCCCTTTGAATCTGGATGGCCTTAGGGACTCTCTTGTAACCAAGAGAATGAAGTGGAAGTGATGTTGGTGACTTCCAAGTCTAGGTTAAAAGAAGTCTTGCAGCTTCTGCATAGGTCTCTTGCAATACTCACTTCCTAGAATCTCTCTCAGGATGCTTCCTTTAAGAACCCAGGTACCAGGCTGTGCGAAGCCAAACCACATGGAGAGCCACATGGAGATACTCTGGTTGACAGCCCCAGCTGAGCCCAGGTTTCAAACCATCCCAGTCCAGGTGCCAAACTGAGTAAAGAAAGCTCCAGATGATTCCAGCCCCCAGCTGTTTCAGTGCTCCCCCTCCACCAAAAGTTATAGTCTTTTCCCCAACTGAGACCAGAAGCATCACAGAACACAGAAAATTCATCTGTGCTACACCTCATGCAAATCCTGCCCTGTAGAATCTGTGATCATGTAACATGGTTTTGTTGCCTACCACTGGCTTGGGGTGCTTTGTTAAGCCACAAGAGGTAACTAGAACAGCGAGCGTATGATAGAAGTGATACTGTGTTCTCGTTTCAAGCAATCATTTGGCTCATGATTTCAATCTGTCTCATTACTCAAGATGTTCATTTTGATCACTTGTTTAAGGTGGTATCTACTATAACATTACTCTTCCTTTGTAATTAATATTTTGTGCAGAGGTATCGTGACACTTTGTAAATATCCCCATTCCTCATCAAACATTCAATTAATTTGTTTACCTAAATCACTATGGACTCATAGATTTCTATTTTATTCAATAGCTTATCATTATTTTGATGCTCAAATTGGCCTAGTTTTGGCTAGTGGGAACCCCTTTTAGGTTGTCTTCCATGCCCTTTTGACATGTCCCTATAACTTGAGCAGTTTCTAACTTTCTGTTAGAAACAGAAACATCTAACATCTAACAAAATGTTCCAACTTTATCTGTGGTATGTGGAAACCAAGATCTGGCACTGGGTAGGCTCATTGCTGTTAGGTTGTACAAAGACACATTTAGTGATATATTAATAAAATCTATATTTCTATATGCCTACATATTGACTACCATAAGTTTACACCAATACCTCTGATTTGAAATTAATGCTTCAAGGTTCACTTTTTGCCTTCTCCCTTTCCATATTTATTTGTCCTTTCTCTGACAATGAGACACCTGGTTCCCATTATCTTTAATGTATTTACTTATTTGATTAATCCCATTCTATGTAATCAATCTCTCATCACCAGCATGGGCCCATCTTCCATGTTGGCACTTTCCTCTTCCACTTGGGCTTCTGTACCACAGGAATGGCCACTCTCCTCCACGAACATCTTCTTAACTTCACAGGGGCTGTAAAATCCCATACAGCTCCTACCCCACATCAACATCTTCCCCCAGCCCTGTGTCCCTACCCTGCTGTGAAAGCCCCCCTGGCATCTAGTGGTCTTGGACTGAATTGTCACATGGGGAAGGAAAAGAGAAAGAATAGGGAGAAGGGGAAGAGAAAGAAAAAAAAAAAAACCAGAAAGGGGGAACTTACCTTTTTTAAAGTTATGGAAATACATTTTTAAAAAGTTTTTAAGTATAATACGCAAGAGCAAACAAGCTTATCTTTAAGGAATCAAGTATCACATCCATAGCCAATTACAATTATATCTTAGAGCAACATTTGTCTTTGTTTACAAATACAGCAGCGGGTGATAAAACCTAACATCTCAAACAGATTGCTTACTGTTTATAATGCAAACAAATGGATGTGTCTCAATTTGTATTTTAGGCATTTTAACTTAAAATGCATAAAGAATTGCATACATTAAGTTTCTCATTAAAAAGTTAATTAAAATCACAATTTTAAGAAAAAATCAGATTGTAGAAGTCAAGTTTCAAAAAAAATCAAAAAAAGAAGTCAAGTTTCACTTGCAAAAAATTGATTTTTTCAGAAGTCTTTATCACTGAAACTATGTAAGTGTACAAGTAATGAAATGTTTTCATCTCACTGTTTTCCAGGATAAAGACGCTGTC
The DNA here is from genome assembly GCF_003254725.2 of Canis lupus dingo. Taxonomy (NCBI): domain Eukaryota; kingdom Metazoa; phylum Chordata; class Mammalia; order Carnivora; family Canidae; genus Canis; species Canis lupus. Next base: position 32,645,986 of record NC_064252.1, read on the forward strand.
ATTGCCTGTCACTGAAGAGCACATAGTGATTTGTTGCCAGTAAGTAAACTTGATGCAACAATATTGCATCTCAAGGCAGAGTTGACAACTTATCACAATGTGGGACAACCATGACTTACATATGTATTGGCCTGGACTTATTTATTTATTATTATTATTTTTTAAGATTTTATTTATTCATGACAGACGCAGAGAAAGAGAGGCAGAGACACAGACAGAGGGAGAAGCAGGCTCCATGCAGGGAGCCCGACGTGGGACTCAATCCAGGTCTCCAGGATCATGCCCTGGGCTGAAGGTGGTGCTAAACCGCTGAGCCACTCAGGGGTCCCTGGCCTGGATTTTTTTTTTAATTTTTTTTAATTGGAGTTCCATTTGCCAACATATAGCGTATCACCCAGTGCTCATCCCGTCAATTGCCCCCCTCAGTGCTCATCACCCAGTCACCCCAACCCCCACCCACCTCCCCTTCCACTACCCCTTGTTCATTTCCCAGAGTTAGGAGTCTCTCATGTTCTGTCTCCCTCACTGATATTTTCACTCATTTTCTCTCCTTTCCCCTCTATGCCCTTTCACTATTTTTTATATTCCCCAAATGAATGAGACCATATAATGTTTGTCCTTCTCTGATTGACTTACTTCACTCAGCATAATACCCTCCAGTTCCATCCACATTGAAGCAAATGGTGGGTGTTCATCGTTTCTAATGGCTGAGTAATATCCCATTGTATACATAGACCACATCTTCTTTATCCATTCCTCTTTTGATGGACACCGAGGCTCCTTCCCCAGTTTGGCTATTGTGGACATTGTTGCTATAAACATTGGGATGCAGGTGTCCTGCCATTTCACTGCATCTGTATCTTTGGGGTAAATCCCTAGCAGTGCAATTGCTGGGTCGTAGGGTAGCTCTATTTTTAACTCTTTGAGGAACCTCCACACAGTTTTCCAGAGTGGCTGTACCAGGATTTTTTTAAATATAGTTTCTATAAATAGTAGGTTTCAGAGCTGTGTGACCCATTTGGCTAAAAACAATACAAATCAGGTAGAATTCAAAAAAGAGTTTACTAAGTCAAAAAAAATTTACTGATCAAAGCTCAAGAATAAAAATAAACACTGGCTAAAGAGCTCAATACCTGACAGCAGTTACTGACAATTTCAGCTACTGATAAATACTACAAAACATAACCTCAAGAGGACCACATTTACTTTTCTATACTTAGAGCAACCATTTATCTATTTATTTATTATTTTTTAATCATTTATTTAAATTATGGCAATGTGATTGTTTTCAAAAGTGTTTATTTAGGGAAATAGTGATTATAGAAAAATGGTTGAATTGAATTGCCAATGAAGTTGCAAATTCCTTTTTTTTTTAAGATTTATTTATTTGACATAGAGAGAAAGCAAGTGCAAGCAGGAGGGGCAGGAGTGGGAACCGATAGAGAGAGAGAGAGAGAGAGAGAGAGAGACAGAGAGAGACAGAGAGAAAGAGAAAGAAGCAGACTCCTCACTGAGCAGGGACAGCCCCCCTTCCCCCCCCCCCCCCTGCCCTGCAGTGGGAGACTGAGCCTCATGTCAGCTCCCTGCCCAGCAGGGAGTCTGCTTCTTTCTCTCCCTCCTGTATGCACATGTGCTCTCTTTCCCAAATGAATAAAATCTTTTAAAAAGAATTCATCAGACATTTTTCTTAACAAGAGCTTAACTCCTCATCACACTTGAGGGGGTGCTTGGTTTCTAAAAAGTAAGGTATCAAAAGGAGAGGAAAAAATGTAACTTTATAGTGGAGCAACCTAGCAAACTCTATGTCAACCAGATGATCAAGGTTAACATCATCAATGATAAGTCATGTTGATATCTTGTACCCTTAATATGATGTGATGAGAATGACACTCCACTTATGTGGTCTTCCAGTAGCCCCAACACCCCAGTCTACAATGAGAAAAACACCAGACAAACCCCAATGGAGGGATATTCCTCCCAATAGGTGAACAGTACTTCTGGGATCAAGGTCAAGGCTTGGAAAAACAAGGAAAAGCTGAGAAAATGTCATAGTCTGGAGGTACCTAAAGAGGCACAACAAGTTTAATGTGCTGTCCTGGATGAGATCCTGAAACAGAAGAATAAACATCAGAAGAAATCTAATGAAATCCAAACAGAGTGTGAAGTTTAATAGCACTGTGTCAACATTGGTTCCTTGGTTTTGACAAATATGCTATGGTAATATACGATGGTAGCAGCAGGGTAAACTGTGTGAGGGTTATACAAGACTGCTTTCTGCTATCTTTGCAACTTTCCTTTAAACCTAAAACTTCTAAAATCAAACACTTATGGGCAAATGAAATGATCAAATATTAGAAAAAAAAGGCGAGGGTGAATTTCTCTATTGGGAATGCAAGACATTTACTAACTGCCTCAAGACTTAGACACACTGGGAGGCCTGGGTGGCACCGTGGTTGAGTGCCTGCCCAGGGCATGATCCTGGAGTCCCAGGACGTGTCCCACATCGGGCTCCCTGCATGGAACCTGCTTCTCTCTGCCTATGTCTCTGCCTCTTTCTCTGTGTCTCTCATGAATAAATAAATCTTAAAAAAAAAAAAAAAAAGACTTTGACACCCTAAAGAAAAGACTGATAAATCTGGCAAGGTTTTAGAAAACTCTTGTGTATTTGTGTTTGCTAGAATTGCCATAACAGAGTTCAACTTAGTGGTTTAAACAACAGAAACTTAATTCCTCACAATTATGCAGTCTAGGGGTAAGAGATCAACCTGTCAGCAAGGCTGGTTTCTTCTGAGGTCTTGCTCCTTAGTTTATAGATTACCATCTTCTCTCTGTCTTCACATGGTCTTCCCCAGTGTCTATGTTCTAATCTCCTTACAAGGAAATTAGTCATAATGAATTAGGGCCCATCAATACGACCTCATTTTACCTTAATAACCACTTTACAGGACCTATATCTGCAGATAGTCACATTCTCAGGTAAATGTTTGCAACTGATATCACAAAGGGTTAATGTCCTTAATATATAATTTCTAGAAAAGATAAAGACCAAGAATCATATAGAAAAATGAACAAGAGATATTGAGTAGATTCTTCACAGGAAAGAAATACAAAGGCATTTGAAAATATCTCAACCTGGCTCAAAATAAAATCCCATTGTCCACCTCTCAGACTGGCAAAAATGCAAGAGTTTGACAATTAGATTATATTGCTGGAGTCTGTTTTTTGTTTTTTTTTTGGAGTCTGTTTAATAGGCACTTTCATATATTGCCACTAGAAATGCAAAGATAGCACAAGCATCATGGAGGAGAATTTAGCAATATCTAGCAAAATTACCTATGCAAATGCTCTTTGACCCAGAAATCCAACTTCTAGGAATTTATCCCAAGAATTCACTGGCAAAAACATGAAAAGATGTATGTACAAGTTTGTACACTGCAGCACTATTTGCAATAGAAAAAGGCTGGAAACAGGGATCCCTGGGTGGCGCAGCGGTTTGGTCCCTGCCTTTGGCCCAGGGCGCGATCCTGGAGACCGGGGATCGAATCCCACGTCGGGCTCCCGGTGCATGGAGCCTGCTTCTCCCTCTGCCTGTGTCTCTGCCTTTCTCTCTCTCTCTCTCTCTGTGACTATCATAAATAAAAAAATAAAAAAAATAAAAAAAGAAAAAGGCTGGAAACAATCCAAATAACCACCAATAGAAGACTGGTTGAATAAACGTTGGTACATCCACACGTTAGAATCACAGGCATCTGTGCAAAGGAATGAGGACAATCCCTATACACTTCAGTGGAGAGATTTCTAGAATATACCATCAAATGAAAAAGCAAGGTAGAGAAAAGTGTGCACTTCAGTATGTGCTATTTAAGAGAGGAATAAGATCAGACATTTACTAAAGACTGCTAGAGCCTTATCAGAAGGAACTCAAGCACCAGACTGATGAGTTTTTCACTGACTAAAGATGGGACTGTTTAAACCGATAAAAATGGTAACTGCAGAGGAATAAAACATCAAATATCATTGAATCCATGAGTTTATTATGTTATTCAAACTAAAAAAAAAACCCTCATAGTCATTGTTGAAGGTTGCTAGAGAGCCCATTAATCTTTCTGAAAATTAATAAAGGGAAATAAGCCCTTTATTATATGAACTGTAACTCAGGACAAACCAAATGGTGGAAGAAAGCTTCTGTTATGAAAGTATCCTGGCTAAGTAAAAGAAGAATTAATAAAATTAGAATATCACCATTCTGCAAGCCATTAACAAAATAATGAGTCTACTAATGATTGTCATCACTAGCTACTAACATTATAAAAAAAGACAAGCAAGCATTAAATGCCTATACACCTCCACCTATGAAGGATTTTTTTCTCATATAATCAAGTTGGGAATCTGATCCAACCTCTAGGTTTTCCCAGAGATTTTCAAGAACAAGGACAGAGAAAGATGTTAAATAGCAGCACATGGATGCAATCAACAAATTCAGACTAAGTAGTTCTGTGGGAAAAATTATCCATTTCATCAACAAATAAATTGCAAGGGGATAAAAAGAAACCAAGGGAGGACCTCTAGATTAGGAGACTTAAAAGATGTATCAATCAAATGAAGTTATGGACTTTGGGTCCCATTTTAAACTAACCACTATTTAAAAAAAAAAAGGTAAGACAGTGACTGAATGTTTAGTAACACTAAGGAATTATTGTTGATTTTTAGTTGTGATAGTGACATTATGTCTACCTTTTTGAAAAAAGAGCTCTTGTGGCACCTGGGTGGCTCAACTGGTTAAGCATCTGTCTTCAGCTCAGGTCATGATCCTGGGGTCCTAGGATTGAGCCCTCCAACACACTCCCTGCTCAGCGGTGAGTCTGCTTCTCCCTCTCCCTCTGCACCCTCCCCCACCCCCCCCACCCCGGCTCATGCTCTCTCTTTCAAATAAATAAATAAAATCTTTAAAATAAATAAAAACTAAAAAGGAGTTCTTAATAATTTCTCATATATATGTGTATCAAATAATCACATTGTACACCTTTAAACTTATACAATGTTATATAATAATTATATCTCAAAAGCTGGGGGAAAAGAGTCCTTATAATTTAGTACCTACTGTCATATTTTATGAATTATCTAATATATATATAATGTCTGGGATTTGCCTCAAAGTGATCTGTGCGTGGGGGAGTGAGGAGGATCATAGATGATACAAGACTGGCCTTCAATTGATAATAGTTAAACCTGGAGGATGTGTACATAAGGGGATTTAAAAAATTTTTATAACCATTTTTTTAAAGATTATTTATTTATTTATTTATGGTAGACAGAGAGAGAGAGAGGCAAGACACAGGAGGAGGGAGAAGCAGGCTCCATCCCGGGAGCCCGATGCGGGACTCGATCCCGGGACTCCAGGATCGTGCCCTAGGCCAAAGGCAGGCACTAAACCGCTGAGCCACCCAGGGATCCCCTTTTATAACCATTTTTATTTAATTAAAAAAACACTTGAAGGCAAATTAAAATGATTTTCACTGGTAAAGATAGGACAATTTGGACAGCAAAAATGTTATAACTGTTCATATATTCATTTAACCCGATTCCAAAAAAATTAGTAACCATTTTTAAAAATCTAGGCAAGTTGAATCTGAAGTTAACACACAAAAAAGAAGCAATAGTTGCCAGTAAAACTCTAAAAAATAAAACAATAAGAAGAAACTAATCCTATCAAATATTAAACATCCTATGAGAGGACACCTGGGTGGCTCAGCCTTTAAGTGTCTGCCTCGGCTCAGGGCGTGATCCTGGCGTCCTGGGATCAAGTCCCGCATGGGGCTCCCCTCAGGGAGCCTGCTTCTCCCTCTGCCTGTGTCTCTGGGACTCTCTCTGTGTTGCTTGTGAATAAATAAAATCTTTTTTTTTTTTAATAATTAGTTATATAGAATTTAAACTTTCTTTAGAGTTCTTGAGCATACTGTATCAAATTTGTGGATACAGGTTAACATAAAGAAAGAAGAAAAAAAGTTCGAAGACTACTGAATTACAGTTGAATTAAAGAACAAGAAAAGCAACTAGCCAGAAATCATAAAGCTCTAACAAGCTGATGTGTCCACTGGAGGAGTTTTTGTATTATCCATATAGCTGGGCCTCTTTTTGTTTTGTTATTAACAGCACATGCTGTTAGATGATATTCACAGAAGCATGAATATAGTAAATTGTGTGCAGTCATTTTATCTAAGAGGCAAAACTAGATGTCACCAATTCATTGATTCAGAATTAAATCTTTCCTGATTATTCATCATAACACCATAGATATTCTTCTCCAGTTCTCAAACATGTCATGGATTCTTTGTTGGCTAAATTGGTTGATTCATGTAAAGAAAGATTCCTACATCTTTCTTGTAGGGGTTCTGATTTTTGACATAAATAATATTCTAGATGTTATTTTTGTGTTGGGGGGGGTGATCTTTGAAGGCCTGCTGTCAGAACTACTTTCATCTAGTAGTAGGTGTAGACATGGTTCATTTCTACATGTGACCTTTATTTGCTATTCTGTGTCTTTTTCCTTGCTTGTGCACAATGTTTCTCAAATTCAACAGTCTAGAGAAATGTAAAAGGTCCTTGCTACATTAGAAAATAGTTCATATTTCACCATGACAAGATTGGCCATATGGACCACTGCTGAGGCTCTTAAGATGGGTACACAACCATTCCTGTTAAGGTCTTGCTGCTCCAGAGGCTTCTATCTGAAGGAGCTTGGATTCCTTTGCTTCCCATACTGCTAAAGACCCATAGCTTCATAGTGATTCCAGAATATACTGTTAAGTGAAAAGCAAAATGCAGAAAGGTAAGTATAATGTCGGACTTTTTGTAAAACAAAGAAGTTGAAAATAAGAACATATACTTGTATTTTCATAATGAAATGCTAGAATGATACACAAGAAACTTACAAGTAATGGGGTGTAAATGGGTAGTCAGGAGCAAAGGCGGAACAAGATCTCAGTGTGTACCATTTGCTATAATTTTGAATTCTGAACCATGCACCTGAATTATATACTCCAAAGAATTCAAAAACTAAAATGTAGCATATTCATCCCATTGAGTCTACATAGCAGTTGAAATAATTAACTAGATCTATACATATGAACAAGGGAGACCTCAAAAGCAAGGTGAAGAAAGCAACTTGCAGAAAAATACAAACAGTGGGATATCATTTATGTAAAAAAAATCTTAAACATATCCAAAATATTTATGTATTTGTGTGGGAAATACATAAATTCATGCACTCAAAAGGTCACACAAAATTTTTGGTGAGGCTATCCCTGGGAAGGAAGGGAAGAAATTGGAATTGAAGAAAACAAAGGGAAGTTATTAGTGAGTGTTAATTGTTTTACAAAATATTACTGAAGCAACTCTTTAGGGATATGCTGAGCGTTTCTGAACAAGATAATAGTATTATTTGGGCTGTCTTTGAAGACTGATTGCATAGCCCCCTATTGGATATATTAAGTGAGGAGAAACTAAGAGAGACCAGTTAGGAAGCTAACATCCATAATTTAGATGAGAAAAGTTGAAGGATTGCATTAGAATAAAAGCAGTGGGAGTGTCTGTGTGGTTCAGTCGGGTTAAACGTCTGACTCTTGATTTTGGTTCAGGTCATGGTCTCAGGATTATGAGATGGAGCCCAGAGTGGAGCCTGCTTAAGATTCTGTCTCCTTCTGCTCCCCCTCCCCACCAAAAATTGAATGAAAGCAATAATGCTGGGAAGTAGTGAAGAGACAACTATGGTAGGCAAAACAAGGCCTCCAAATACGTCCACATCCCAAACCTCAGAAACGGAATATTCTGTTACATGACCGGGGGAGTTAAAGTTGCAGATGAAATTGACATACTAATCAGCTGACCTTAAATTAAAGGGGTTATCCTGGATTACGTGGGTGAGACCAATGTAATCACATGGATCCTTAAATGGGGAAGAGGGAAGCAGAAGATTCCACAGGCCGTTGCTAGCTTTCGATGGAAGGGAGCCAAAAGCCAAGGAGTGTTAACAGGCTCTAGGAACTAGACAAGGAAAGAAAACGAATCCTCTCCTAAAGCCTCTGCAAGGAATGTGGCTGCCCTGCTGACATATCTTAATTTTGACTCAGTGAGGCCACTGACCACTGTAAGATAACAAATTAATACTGTTTTAGGCAAAAATTTATGGTTGTTTGTTATATCAGTATTGGGAAACTAAAATGTGGCAAAGACATTTAATAGAAGTAATGATTCTTTTTTTTTTCTTTTAATTCTTGAGCCACACAGAGAGAAAGGCAGAGACACAGGCAGAGGGAATGCAGGCTCCCTGCAGGCAGCTCAATGGGGGACTCAATCCCAGGACCTCAGGATCATGACCTGAGCCAAAGGTAGACGCTTCACCGTAGAGCCACCCAGGCATCCCAGAAGTAATGATTCTGTAGGTCTTATCAGATGTCCAGGTATCAATGTTGAGGATGAAAATAAAATGTAAGTAAGTTTAGGGAAAGAAACTAGAACTAGAAAAAGATAGCTGAAGCTCTGGAAGTTTATGTGATGCCAAATAAACAAATGTAAAAATAGAGGTGAAGGAAAAAAAACACAGGAACACCTACATTTGGGGGCCAAGAGGAGAAAGGAGCCATCAAAGTACGAAAATGTGGAGTGGTCAAGGAAGTGTCAATTAGAACCATACCACATCAGAAACCAAGGAACCAAGGAACCAACGTTTTAAGAATGTGGGAGAAGGAAGTAGAGAGCAATTTTAAATGTTCCAGAAATACCAAAAAATTACACAGTTGTCTGCTTACTTTGCACATTGATAGCTTAAAAACCAAAAAACAAAAACAAACAAAACAAAACAAACAAAAACAAAACAGAAAGAAAAAGTCCCCAGGCACTGCCCCCAGAACAAACACTTAAATCAATCTTCAATCTCCGAGGCCAAGGACCACAGCTCAGGGGATTTTAATGTGCAATTAGGATTGGGAGCCAGTGGGGTAACTGTGAAGGGAGCCTTTTCCTGTCACCCAGGAATGGACATGAGGATCTCAGCTGCAGACTGTAGACTCTAGCTCTCCCCCAAGAGAGGCACCAACCATGGGCCCTAGATACCTAGATCCCATCAGTGGTGGAGGTGGAAGTGAGGAGTTGGTGGGAGAAGCGTTTCTTTCCCTGAAGCCAAGAGAGGGAAGGTCCCCCCAAAATCACTTGTAAATATCGGAGTACCTGGAGGAAGAGAATTATACCTTATTCCCACTCTTTCGTCTGCTTAGAGAAGGGCTTACCTGTCTGTCCCTGTGCTTACCTGAGCAGTGGGAAGAGAATGGAGAGGCCAGGTTTTCCCTCTGTGAAGCCAAGAATTGCTTGGGAAGTTGGTTGTGGCAGTGTGTGTGTGGTGGGGGGCAAGGGCAGGGGGATGAAGGTGGTCAAAAAGTATGTGAACTGTCCATATCTTTTTTTTTTAAGGATTTTTATTTATATATTTGACAGAGAGAGAGCACAAGCGGAGGGAGTGGCAGGCAGAGGGAGAGGAAGAAGCAGACTCTCCACTGAGCAGGGAGCCTGATGTGGGGCTCCATCCCAGGACCCCGGGATTATGACCTGAGACGAAAGCAGATGTTTAACCGACTGAGCCACCCAGGTGCCCATGTCTATATTTTTCTAAACACCTCCTCAGAAAAGCTTTTTGTGCTCTCGCAGTGTAGTCTAGCTTCCCTTGTCACCTATTCTCCTGGGACAGCTTTCAGAATGGAATACTCTGAAGTATTTATTTTATTGTGATTATCTGCCCACTTCTTTGAGACTATTAGCTTCACAAGGGTGGTGGTCATATTTTTGTTTTTTCATCTTATCCATTGTACCTCCACCTGACACAAAGTAAGCATTTGCTAAATTCAATTGGATAAGTGAATGGATTTTTAAAAGGAAAAGGAGATCTTTTAACAAAAATGATATATTAAAGTACAAATATATACACAATATAAGCATTACAAATACTGGATAGAGGGGTGCCTGGCTGGCTCAGTCAGAAGAGCATGTGACTCTTGCTCTCGGGGTCATGAGTTCGAGCTCCATGTTGGGTGTGGAGATTATTTTAAAATAAATAAACTTAAAAATACTGCGTAGATATACACAAAATGTTAACATTGATCTCATTTTAGTCATAGGATTTCAAGTTATTTTCTTTGCAATTTATAAAATTTCCACAAAGATGTTACTTTTCTAATCAGAAGCAAGGAAATCATAATATAAAATATACCTCCTGGGGGTATACATTAATGTCTGGCCTGAGGCCTTGTCAGAAAGGACTGGCCTTGAGTTCTGCCTCTGATATTTACCACCCTTGTGAATTGGGGCAGGTTATTATCTACATCTTTTTCCTCATCTGTAAAGTGGAGATAATCCAAGAATCTCTGCATTAGATGGGGATGAGGAGTTAAGTGGGAAAATACATGTAGCATTTGGTACTGGATGCTTCTTAAGTGTTAACTATTAACTGGAGGGCACTCTTTCCCTTGGCACTGTAGTGAGTTTCTACTGTAAATATGTGTGTAAATTCAGGTTGTAGCTAATAATGTTTAAATGCTAAACTTCAACGTGGACAAAAAAAATTAAAAATAATCCAATGTATCACCAACAGGTGGCAGCATGTCACAGTCTTTCCACAACATTGGGCCTGCTATGGTGTCCTTGCTGGACAACTGTCCCTGTTATAATCTATTTTAAAAGGAAGAGGCTATAGAATTCAGTTAATTTATCTCCTTCAATTGATAAATAAGGAAACCTGCAAATAAAGTAAAAGCAAAGAGAACAACCTATTCATTTGCCAGGAAAGAGTGAGGGGTTGGGAGAAGAAATGGGAAGAACAGTCTGTACTTCACATTGAATTTGGGTTATTTCCACAATATTCCTTTTAGCTAATCAAGTAAACTTAGAAAATATAGCAGAAAATATTTTCTAGTTCTCAAATGGAAATATAACTTTGGGGAGAAAGGAATATATTTCTTATTTATGCAAAGTAAATGGTTGGTGAGCCTTAAAATGTAGAGATTTCCTTTCCCCTCTTTTTTTTATATTTTCCAGTTGACAAAAACATCACCCTTTGTTATATCAATAGATCCTCACAATCAGGGCTAAGGGTTATTTTTTCTATTTTACAGACAAGGAGATAGAAGTTCAGAGAAGAAAATACCCTTTTAACGCAGGGAACACAAATTCAAATCCAAGCCATTCATTCATTGCTTTGTTCATTCATTGAAAGCAAGAATTTACAAAGTTCCTGGTATGTGCCAGTGCTATGCCAGCTGCTAGAGATCAGAAATATATTTCCTAATAGGAATATATTTCATCCTAACAGGGCTACAGTGTCTAAAATGCAAAGAACAGGGCTACAGTGTCTAAAATGCAAAGAACCAATTCCTGCTTTTCCCCGCCACATCTGCACAGTGGTCTACACACATAGTACCCAACAGTTACACGGAGCAGCTTGGGAACATCCCCAAAAGCCCTTGAGACCACTGAACTGCAATGAGGGTTTTATTGTTGGTCAAATATTACAGGCTCAGAATTATTATTTTTTAATTTGTATTCTGTTTAGACTTAAAAAAAAAAAGTTTCACTCATTTCTCCCATCTCTTACCCCCCATCTCTGGTAACCACCAATTTGTATTTATGAGCTTGGTGTTTTGTTTTGTTTTTTAGATTCCACATATAAGAGAAATCATATGGTATTTGTTCTTTCTCTACCTGACTTATTTCACTTAGCATAATGCCCTCCAGGTCTATCCATGTTACCACAAATGGCAAGATTTCATTCCTTTTTGTGGCTGAGTAATATTCTGCTGTAGACATATTACAATTCCCTTGTCCATTCATCCATCTATGGATAGTTAGTTTGTTGTGACATACATCTCGGTTATTGGACATAATGCTACCATGGACATAAATTACTGTCTCCATTTTATTTGGATAAATACCCAGAAGTAGAATTGCTGAATCACCTGGTAGCTCTATTTTTAATTTTTTGAGGAGCCTCTATACTGTTTTCTACAGTGGTTTCACCAATTTATATTCCCACCATCAGTGCACGAGGGTTCCCTTCTCTCCACATCCTTACCAATACTTGCTACTTCTTGTTTTCTTGATAACAGCCATACTAAGAGGTATAAGGTGATATCTCATTGTTGTTTTGATTTGCATTTCCCTGATAATAAGTGATGTTGAGCATCTTTTCAGGTACCTTTTGGACACCTGTATGTCTTCTTTATATAAATGTCTATTCAGATATTCTGCCCATTTTTAAATCAGATTGAGTTTTTTTGCTATTGAGTTGTATGAATTCTTGATTTATTTTGGCTATTAGCCCCTTCTCAGTATATGATTTGCAATTATTTCCCCCCATTTAATAGGTAGCCTTTTCATTCTGCTGAATAGTCTCCTTGGCTGTGCGGCAGCTTTCTAGTTTTATGTAGTCCCTTTTGCTTATTTTTGTTTTTGGAATCAAATTTTAAGAATTATCAGCAAGACCTAGGTTGAGGAGCTTACTGCTTATATTTCTTCTAGTGATTTTATGGTTTCAGGTCATATGTTCTTTAATCTAATTCAAGTTAATTTTTATGTACAGTGTGAGATAGTGATCCAGTTTCATTCTTTTACGTGTGGCTGTCTAATTTTTCCCAACACCACTTATTCAAGATACTATCCTTTCCCCATTGTATATTCTTGGCTCTTTTACAGTAAATTAATGGACTATACATGTGTGGGCTTATTTCTGAGCTTTCTATTCTGTTCCATTTATCTATGTGGCTGTATTTATGACAGTACCTTACTGTTTTAATTGCTATAGCTTTGTAATGTATTTTATTTTATTTTTTTTTTTTTAAAGATTTTATTTATTTATTCATGAGAGTCACAGAGAGAGAGAGAGAGAGAAGCAGAGCGAGAAGCAGACTCCATGCACCGGGAGCCCGACGTGGGATTCGATCCCGGGTCTCCAGGATCGCGCCCTGGGCCAAAGGCAGGCGCCAAACCCCTGCGCCACCCAGGGATCCCCTGTAATGTATTTTAAATTGGAGCATGTGATGCCTCCAGTTTTGTTCTTTTTTTTCCAGATTGCTTTGGCTATTCGGGTCCTTTGTGGTTCTGTACAAATTTTAGGATTGTTCTATTTCTGTGAAAAACACCATTGGAATTTTGATAAGGATTGCATTGAATTTGTAGATTGCTTTGGGTGGTATGAACATTTTAACAATATTCTTCTAATTAATGAGCATGGAATATATTTCCATTTATTTGCATCTTTTTCAATTTCGTTCACCAGTGTCTTTTTTTTTTAATTTTTATTTATTTATGATAGTCACAGAGAGAGAGAGAGAGAGAGAGAGAGAGAGAGAGAGAGGCAGAGACATAGGCAGAGGGAGAAGCAGGCTCCATGCACCAGGAGCCCGATGCGGGATTCGATCCCGGGTCTCCAGGATCGCGCCCTGGGCCAAAGGCAGGCGCTAAACCGCTGCGCCACCCAGGGATCCCTCACCAGTGTCTTATAGCTCTCAGTGTACAGGTCTTTCACCTCCTTGGTTAAATATATTCCTAGTTATTTTATTCTCTTTTATTCAATTGTAAATGGGATTATTTTCTAATTTCTTTTTCTGATAGTTTGTTATTAGTGTATAGAAACAACAGACTTTTGTGTATTGATTTTTTATCTTGCAATTTTACTGAATTCATATGTTAGTTCTAATAGTTTTTTGATGGGCAATTACTTTTTAAATGTCTAAGGATTTGTTTATGTATTTTATACTTTCTCATGCTCCAGAAAGCACTTAGGGGCTGCAAGATGTCTGCATAGCCAATGAAGTCTTTGTGTTTTGCATAATAGCCCACAGACCTCTTTTTAAACCGCCAAAGAAAATCTGAACCCACATGGTCCCAGCTGGACTGCTAGATGGCAGTAGTAGCACACGCTGTTTTTAGATTCTGGTTAATAAATCTCACAGAAAGGAAGAGGCCTTCAGGAATAGCTGGTCCATTCTCTCCCATTGTATAGCTACTTGGGAGAGCTGAGGCCTCCAAAGAGAAAGATATCTACAAGGCTAGGTAGGTAGTTCGCCAAATAATCAAAATTGTATACAGATTGCTGACTTCTGTGATTTAGTATTTGCAGGAAAAGTTTCCTTGTGAATTCATTGAAGAACTATTTTAAATTATTTGCTATAAAAATGTTTTTGGGGAAAAAAAGCCATAATACATAGGAATAGGTTAAAAGTTAGTCTGTCTCTCACGCCAACCCCTTACTCTCCTAGATGTTCACTCCAGAAACACCACTATTACCAAGTTCTTGGACAACCATCCAGAGATATATTTAATTAAACACGTGTACACATACACATACATGCACCCACCATACGTCTATTGTGCATTTATAATATCTAATTTGCGTGTGTGTGCTTGTGTGTGTTCAGATGGATATAAGATGTGTATGGAATATAAAATAATATGAACAAAAGTGGGAGAGCTGTGGACCTCAGGAAAATGTTTCCTTCATCCTCCCAACCTTAAATAAATAAATAAATAAATAAATAAATAAATAAATAAATAAATAAATAAAGGCAGCAGAGGTGGAAGTCCATGAAGTGGTTTCCAAACTCTGGAGTGGCTCTATTTTTACCATTCCTCTGTTAGTTTAACAGATTAAAACTCTGCCAGTGACACGCATAGATCTCTATAAACCCTGCCTTCTGAAGCTCTCCCTGCTGTAATTAAATTACTGTAAATACAATTAGAAGACCCCTCTAGGTGGTCTGTGCAACACCAGCCCAGAAAGTATTGTCTTGAGATATTTGAAACAAAGGTAAAGAGCAAAGTGGTGGAATCCCCTTAATCTTGGGGGCCAATCCTCTGAGGATTCGTGGCCATGCTCTAACAGGCAGTGGGTGTTAGACACTGCAAGCTGCTCTTTCAGGAGCTGTTTTCAGTCATTCCTGGACTTCAGGGTCCCTGTGGGAGCTCCAGCCTCTGTTACCAACTTCCTGCCCTCCCCCGCTTTGAAGCTCTCTCCCAGTCTCTACTGGTGATTTGCAAATTCTCCAATCCAGAAGTGGAGAGTCTGGGTAGTTAGTACTTTGCATCAACACCTTTTGCATGGGATTGGGAGCTGTTGCTATGTGGCCCACGTGTGTTGCTCAACAAGCTTAAACTTTGCATAGCCCGTGCTAAACTAATTTGCGTCAATTTGTCTACATCATGCCAACAATCGTTCTGAGAGCCTTGAATAGAACATACAAGACTGCTGATAAAGGCCCTAGGAGCAGATGCCACCGGCCATTCTGCGGGGCCTCCCTGTCGCTAGTTCTTCACCATGGTTTCTTCATATCCTAGTGACAATGTTAGTTTTTCCACCCTGGGGTTAAAACTTTTTTTTTTTTTAAACAATGGACAGCCCCATACAACTGGCACTCCAACTGACTCTTTTTTTTTTTTTTTAAGAAAGACATGGCTGGGACTGAATTATAGCCCGTGTTTCCTAACCACTTCCCCCTCCCCCCCAACTTTCAGAGAAAGCAAGTGGAGCTAAGTTTTTGGGAAAGGGTTTCTGCGACTGTGGCAAAGTGTTTTTCTGATCTGTCAATTGTGTTGGACTAAAATTTTAAGCCTAAAAGCCCATCGCTTTTTATGGAAAGATATATTTCTGGTAAATAAGAAATTAACATTCAGAGTAGGGTCCGTAGAAGCAGCATAAGACAACCAAAGTAATTTGTGCCACATGATCTCTAGGAAACATTTTCACATTTAGGAGAAAAGTTTTTTTTTTTACTCAAAGCCAGATCTGGAAATACACTGATTCGGTCAGTCTGGGAAAGGCACCAGAGACCCCGGGAGCTAACTGAATTTCTACAGGGAAATCTATTCAGTTCATAGTTTATTCCTGTTTGTGAGTTTTGTCATTCTATAATGGCTCTTCCTACATTAACCCATTAGATATGGGTTATATGCAACTAATAAGAAATTTTTTCAATTCACCAAGTGATCACTGACTGCCTACTGTGTGCCAGGCCCCCTTCCAGGCACTTGGGATATGGCAGTGACATGGCCTTTGCTATTGGGGCACCTCGGAAACAGACACTAAATAAAGAGACCCATAAGTATAGACTAATAGGCAATGGGAATGCCAGGTGGTGGAGGATACTAAGAAGAAAACTGAAGGGAGGGGGCACCTGGCGGGGTCATTTGGAAGAACATGCGACTCTTGTTCTCAGGGTTGTAAGTTCAAATCCCACGTTGGGTGTAGAGATCACTTAAACTTTTAAAAAGTTAAAAAAAAAAAAACTTAAGGAGAGAAAGAATTCAAAGAGCTACTTTTTTAGATACAAAGGACAGAGAAGCTGTCAACAGTGATTTGACATTTGGATAGAAGCTTGTGGGAAGGAGGTCAACAAGCCTTGAAAATGTCCAGGCAGAGGGAATAGGGGAGCCAAAGTGTCTGAGGTGGGAATGGCTTTGCATGTTCCTGGCCAGTGCATCTGGAGACCAGGGAGCTAGGAGGGCAAGAAGGGAGATGATGAAGTTCCTGAAAGTTGAGAATGAACAGGAATGGCAAACGCTACAGCATCATGGGCATCTCCATTAATTAGTGTCTCAGTGAATCTAGATGTCAGTAGACTGGTTCCTGGCCTCTCAAGCTACTTTTGCAGAGAACCCTAGAGAAAGGTGACTGACTGAAAAGTCAGTGGGAGTATTTGCAGCTGATTGAAGCTAACAAGCATATGATGAGCTACTCAAATTCATTAGTAATTGCTATAGGTTGAAATATGTCCCTTCAAAATTCTACATTGAAATCCTAACTTCCAGTGTGATGATTTTAGGAGAGGTGAGACCTTTGGGAGGTATTTTAATCATGAAGGTAGAGCCTTCATGAATAGAATTAGTGCCCTTATAAAACGGGCCCCAGAGAGCTTTCTGGTGTCTCTGCCATGTGAAGGAAGACACAGTGAGAAAATGGCCATTTGCCACACAGAACCCCACCAGGCTGGCACCATGATCTCAGACTTCCAGACTGCAGAACTGAGAAATTTGTATTGTGTATAAACCACCCAGTCTATGGAATTCTGTTACCGCAGCCCGAACAGACCAAGACAGCAATTTTTTAAGTTTGCAGATTAGAGCAACAGTGAGGTATAACTTTTCTGCCAACCACCTGGCAAAACTTAGAAAGCTGAATAATGTCAAGTGCTGTCAGAGGCACAGGACCAGTGGAAGCCTCATATACAGCCAGCTGGGGTGATGGTAGGCAGATTCAGCCATTCTAAGAACAATCTGGAATTCCTTAGGCAATTTAATTTCTGAAATATCCTCTGACCGAGCAGTCCTGTTCCTAGTATTTATATGCTCCCTAGAAATTCTATTGTGGATAAAAGGTCACAGCCTAGGAATTTAAAGGCAGGACTTTATAAAAACTACACTGCAGGAAGAAAGGGAGGAATTACTCATCAGCCAGGGCCAAGAGGACCCTACAATCCAGATCCAGGAACTGCCAGGGCAGATCTCATACCTACTGAAGGGCTGGGCCACTTACCTTCCAGCAGCGAGGCTGACCATCCTCAGGAATCAGCCGCCCTCCCTAGCACATAGAGCATCAGGCCAAGGGTACACATGGAGGCCTACATACAATGTCCAAATGTTTAAAATTTACAAATCAAACCATGTAACATGTTCTATCCTCCTACCTCAACAAATGTACCTTTGTGACAGTCTATAAGGCAACATTTGAAATTCGAATTCTTGGATTCCTCAGAGTCCAAAGGAGCCAGCTCTTGGCCTAAAAACGTCCCCCTCTGCTCTTCTCACTCTGGACTCCAGCCTGTATCTGGAGGAGGCTTGAATGTACATGTGTGGACACTCACCCTGCATGTCCAAGTCCCAATGAGCAGCTGCTGTGGGGCCATCCCTCAGACCCAGCAGTACTTAACTTACGCAGAGACCTACACAGGTCCTGTCGATGAACTTGGGCTATCTGAGGTCCAGAGTACTTGGGTGATCATGTCTCCTTGACCACACAGACTGTGTTCCATTTTGTGTGACACAGCCAGAAAAAGGCTGGAGTGGGGCTCTCCAGAGTGAAGGAAGCAGGGCAGAGGCCCCTCTTGCTTGGGTACGAAGGTGATACCTTTAGAGAGGTAAGCAGGGCCAAGTTGTGAAGGGGCCCTGAATGCCATGCTGTGGAAAGCAGACTTTATTTCAGGAGCTATAGGGAATGAACATAAGTTTAAAGTAGAGTTTATGATAGTAAAACTAGACATGATAGAAAAGTAGAAGCATTTTGAGACCATTAAAAGTTAGACTGCCAAAATACTAAAATACCACTTACTAGCTATGGAGCCTTGGATGATTCTACTTAAGCTTTCTGGTCGTCAGTTTCCCCATTTGTAAAACAAGTGGATTAGACAACAGTCTCAAAAATCCCTTCTGTCAAAACCTCAGTTTTTCTTGTCTGTATTGTCTGTAAAACAAGTGGGTTAAGCCAGATGAGGGATTTTTAGTATTCTCAGGGCTCTACCCCTACCCCCACTCCAGACCATCTAAGTCAGGATCTTGTTTCTTAAAGCTCCTCCAGGCGATTCTAACTGCAGCCAGGGTTGAGAACCCTTGGACCTGATGATACTCTCCAGGGTCCCTCTCCTGCCTCCACCTGAATGTCTCCATCTGTCAAAAGCACTCAGGGCAATATTATCAGTCTCCTGATTTCATCTCTCATTTCATTCCAGGACTTGAGACCCTCTTGAGACTCAGTGATTCAAACAAGCAGGGTGTTGTTGGGGGAGGAGCCACGGCTCTGAGGGAGGCCTTGGTCACGAGGTCACCTGCGTTTGTGGAAAGCAAGCAGGCCGGAGCTGGAGTTTGTGGCGTGGGGCAATTAGGACAGGTGCTGCTGGTGAGAATAGACCCTGTGGACAGAGCTGCCAAGGTTGGGACTTGGCAGAAGGGAAGCCACTTCTCAGCCCTTGTGAATGGCCTGACACTTCCTGGCAGCTCCTCGGTGCCACCAGGCACCTGCAGGCCAGGGCTTCTTGGCAGGTGAGGAAGAACGAGAATAGGGCTTTTCTCAAGCTGTTCCCCAGAACCACATCTCTTGACATCTGGGGAGGCGAGGGGTGGAAGAGACAAGCCACTGCGTGTTCCTCCCGGCCTGTGAAAGCCTTGTGGGTGGGGAGGCAGGAAAGCGCATTTGTGCTGAAGTGCCACTCTCCAGCCCTACGTCCGGAGCTTAGCATGTTCCAGGCACCGTGAATGAGCCCGGCTGACGCTTTGTATCCAATGTAGAGTGGCCTCTTTTCACACGGCTGGCACTGGAGGCCGATGACCACTCGGGTCGGATCCAGAGCTCCCCGGGAGCTTGGCAGAGCTGAATCGCGGCTCTGTGGGGCAGCAGGGACAATACCGTCACCGTAGAGCAGGATTCTCAGGCCTCAAAGGAATAACGTCCTTCTGTTAGGGACCAGCAAGCTGCCGCTGCCCCTGTCCACCCCTCCTGGAGCCCACATCTCTCTCAAATGCAAGGACCACAAATGTCACACAAGATTCTGGGATGTGAGGGCTCAGTTCTGGAGACTGGATGCCAAGATATCAGAATGTCCAGGATAATCCAATGGTTTCTGGGAACAACAGGAGTGAATACTGTAATAAGGATCATCCCTGAGACTTTGAGGTTCGAGTTAAAGTCATATTTACCACTTTTTAAAAATGAATTAAGCAGGAATTTTATTTCCAAACTCTTCAAAAACTATTACAAATATAAAGTATCTTTTTAAAAAGTGTCCCAGATGAAATCAAAGGCACATCATCAAACATTTGTGATGTGGAGAGTTCTTTTAGGTTGTAATATTTTCACATTACTTTGTTTTTAACCACCTGCAATGTTCTCTAGGTCATATTTTAAGCAGTTTTTAAAGGCATGAAGTACTGTATTGTTTTTAAAAAGGACAACCACAAATATAAAGGAAAGGAACTTAAGACAAAGATCAAATCTGGATTAATATACTGGATGGGGCAATCTAATACACAATACAGCATTAATCTTTCCAAACAAGTCTGCTAAGAAACAGCTCCCATAGTTAGTGTTTAAAAATAAATCATCTCATTTAGAAAAACCAAGATATAATTTGATTACTAAAGCCTATTCTTCCCCTAATTTTATACTCGTCTGCATTTATAAATTATAAAACCATGAGAAAAGAACAAATTTTGTTGCAGTATATCTTAGGGCCACAAATTGCAAATATTCAATTAAAATTTTTTTAAATGTTTTCCTTCCTAAAATGTAAACATGCAGTAAATAAAACATATATAATATTCCAGGTATAGAAACACCACTAGTTGACTTACGAAAGAAATGTATTTTGATATGTTTGGTGATAAGACTTTGTCAAGTATAAAGCACTTCACCAAAAGAACCAGGCCATTATTCTTTAAAAGTTTACTCCTCTGCCCAATTTCCCTATTTGAATTGACTCACCCAATTTCTGCAGAATTTTGGCTGTAATACCAGGGCACAAGAAAGATCTGAAATATCTTAAAGTTATTTGGCTAGAGAAAAGTGTTTTCTTGAGTCATGGAGGCATTCATCACTTTGTGCTTCAAAGTATTCCTTGGTGGACTTCTTCACAGTCCCCAAAGCAAAGCCCAAGATCTAGGCTCCTGGAGCGTGTTGCTTCTGGCTGCACTTCTCACCAGCAGGGCACCCTTGCAGGCATTCTGCATGCAGCACTGACTGGTGCAGCTCTGCAGCTGCCGAGACCCGGAACCTCTCCACCCTGGCCTCCGGTTTGAGCTGCTCTACCAGGTGGTTGCTGAGCTCCCAGGGCGGGTACACAAGGCTGGGCTAGGCCTTGAAGCCTTCGTCCTTGATACCTTCTCTGTGCTGGTTCATCTTCTAAGACCCTTAAACAATAGCCTGCAATGGTGTTATGGGCTGAATTGTGTGTCCCCCAATTTTTTAAGCCCTAACCCCCCATATCTCAGGATGTGTCTGTATTTGGAAATAGGGCCTTTCAAGAGGTAATTAAGTTAAAATGAAGTCATTAGAGTGGGCCCTAATCTAATACAACTGGTGTCCTAAAGAGACAAGATTAGGACATAGACCACACAGACAGAGGGGTAACCGCGTGAAGACACATGGAGAAGACAGCCATTTACAAGAGGAGAAGAGAGGTCTCAGAAGGAACCAACTCTCCTGACACCTTGCCCTTGGACCTCTAGCCTCCAGAGGCATGAGAAAATACATTTCTGTTGCTTAAGCTGCATAGTCTGCAGTATTCATTACAACAGCCCTGACAAACAATCATAGATGGAGATATTTCCATTTCATGGCTGAGGTTTGGGGAAGTGAAGCTGCTTGTTCAAATCTGTAGAGCCATGATTCAAACTCTGCTCTAATACCAAACCCAACCTTCTCCCACTAAGCTATGCCTCCTGTAAACCTAGGGAGCAGCTGGGAAGAAGTGTGGTGAGCACACAGAGAGCTTGATACTAAAGGGAAACAAAGTAGAAGAACTTGTTTGTGCTCCTCACCTTGACCAGCTCTGGAGACATTTTTGGTGTCTGAGACTTCATAAATATTGTTGAGGCTTCCTGAAAAGGTTTTGAAAAGGGAGAGGTAAAAGGACCAGATGGTTTTATTTCTATCCTAATCAGGGTGCACATGACTACCAGAAACAAAAACCTATTCTCCCAGCTTAGTGAAAAAAAAAAAAAAAAAGTCAGTGTAAGGGAAGGATATGGGGGGCATCCCACAGTTTCCAAGGGCAAAAAATGTAGTCAAGTCTCAGAAAGGACCAGAACTAGAAACTGTGTTAGCCCCTCTCCTACCCTGCGTTTGATAGATGCATAGAGTTTTCATGGGAAGATCTTCCAATTCACGATTGACTGAGGACTTTGTGAAATTTCCTTTGTAGAGACGCCTGGTCTGGTAAAACAGAATCAAGAAGTGTGGTTCCAACACCAAGCTGGCGGGGAAGGTGCATGGCTCCTGGAGCCAGAGCAGACTCGGGTTTGCCATCAGAATCTGCAGTCTACTTCCTGGCTAAGTTATCTTGGGAAAACTCTGTTGCTCTGAGGCTCCATTTCCCCCATTGGAAAATAAGGATAGTCGAGCTCGTTTCAAATGTGTCAAAGAGGCCCGGTGCCTGGCTTGGTATCAAATGTACTTTGCTTCCTCACCTTCACTTAACAAGATGGAGGTGGCATCTGCTAGAGAACCCCTGGGGTTTATATCACATCGAAGCCCTCAATGTGTGACACTGCAGAGGTGACCTGGAGATTGAAACTAGGGAGTTCCAACAGTTCATTGCGAGTGGTGATGACAACTACTTTTCTTTGAATATTAACTCTTGCCCGGGGTGGGAGTCTATATTATCTCCTCTTCATCAATTGGCTTTCTTCCCATGCTTGAAGCCCCAAAGGCCCTGGAGAGGCTTTCAGAAGAACTATGAAGTAAAACATCCATCACACAATTTTTATATATAGGAAACAAGGGGAAGAGGTGGTTTTGTATGGTACTCTAATCAGCAAAATCAAGAAGCAATGAACACTGCAATCTTTTCTGATGACCTTCTTCTCTATCACTTTGTGATGTCCAGAAGTGTCCTTATCTGAGCAAGTGTTAGTGGGTTTTTCCTCCCGAGGAAGAAATGGGTGCACAGAGAGTCTAATGGGTAGTTCGAGAACAGAACTAATTAATGGACTTTCAGAGAGAGGATACCGATGTCCTAAATGCTGGTCCAGTTTCCTGAGTCCGCCAATCCTATCTTCCCCTTCCCTCACTCCCTCCATGAGAGCCTGAGCTCTCCAGACAGCTCCCTTCATGCTCAGTCTTCAGGAAGGTTCTGATGCTTGTTAGGAAAGCAGAGTTACAGAGCTCACGTCCTGTGGCACTAAAAGAGTCACCAGGAGCACAAGGGTTTGGCCCAAGCAGCTGCCCGCTTTCTGCATCATCTGAAATGAAGTCCAGATACCTCAATGACCCTAACTGGAAGCTCTGGAAAACAGAAGAGAGGATAGGAACAACAAGAACTTGCAGATACCACTGTAAGGAGTATGTGTAATGCATCCACTTTGGAAAACCATTTGCCATATGTCCTCACATGCTAGGAAACCTTCACATGCTATGGTTCAGCATGTTCACTCAGGTGTGTGACCTAAGAAGTAAGCCCAAAACTATCAGGAGATCTTGTACAAGAGCATTCTTAAAAGCATTATTTGTAATAATCTGGAAAGAATTCAAATGTCCATTAACAATGGAAGGGATAAATTGTCGTAGTCATGGAATGGACTTCTATACCCCGCAGGTACATGGAACAGTGAGGATAAATGTCACAGCATTAAAGGAAAGAGGTCAGAACCAAAAGAATTCCTAAACTTCCATTTATATGAAGTTCAAAAATAAGCAAACAGGAAGTCACTCTGTATAGGGATGCACACTGGGATAGTAAAATAATAGAGAAGAACATGGAGAAAATTACGGTCAAGGTCAGTGATTACCCTTGGGTGAGGGGTGGAAGGGGGATGATTTACAACTGGAAAAAGGTAGGGGAGTGTCTGGAGTGCTGGCAATGTTCTCATCTTCTGACTTGGAGTTTCACAGGCATGCATTTAAGGACACTTCATGCAGCTGTACCTTTGGGTTTTATGACTGCATGCTGCTAGGCCCCTGTCCCTGCCCTGCCGCCCCCTCACACCCCCAGGACACACACGTTCTTATACGTGACTATTACCGGGACTAGAATTTGAGTCTGAATCTACCTGATTCTTCCACCACTCTAGCATTCAGCCATGGGCTTGGGACCCTCTGTCTAGCCTTCTTGGCCTAAATTTCCTGGCCTCTAGTCTAGGGTTTCTTAACCTGGGGCCCCCATCCATTTCGGGAGTCTGCAACTCCCCTGATGCTGTTTGTCAAATTGTGTGTACATGTGACTTTTTTCTAGGGGTGGTTCTAACATCTTTGGATTCCTAGAGTGATCTGTGACCCACAAAAGGTTAAGAACCACTGCTAGAACCCTCTCAACTGGCTTAAACAAACAAATGGATAGAAGTGCCCCAGGCCTCGAGCAAGATCCTGGAAAGTCCAGGGCTTTGGGGTGACTCCCTGTGGCATTCTAGAGCCACAGGATCTTTGCTGTCTGTACCATACTGTGACTGCACTTTACCTGGGCCTGTGCCACCAGGTTGGGCCAGGGCTGGCAGGCACAGGGTAATGGAAAAGGCTCTGCAGGTGGGTGGGTGGGAGCAGCTCACAGGGAAGCAAGTGGTCGGAGGGCTGGGCAGGTACCCAGAAAAGTGTCAGCTACAGCTACAAGTGGGAGAAATTATGAAGAGTCCAGAAGGCCTGGGGTTGGAGGAGATTGATCTTTGAGCTGGGGTCTTCCCAATCATTCCCCAGGTCTCCCTCTACACTCATTTCAGTTTCGTAATGAGTCAAACAAGGACTCATTGGATCACCGATCCAGAAGCCCACGGTGATCGGTGACCAGTGTTAGAGCTCCCATACCCCAGGAACACTCAGGCCATTCCCATGGGCACCCTCCCCAACCTCGCCCCAGGGCTCATTTACATATGGCTTTGCAGCTTCTTTTCCCCTTGGTTCTATCTCACTGAGGGCTGGAAGGCTGTTTTCCCAACACACACAGCCCACTTTTCCAGGGCACATTCCCCCACTCCTTCTAATTAAATATGGCTCTCTGGTTGATTCACACTCACTCTCCTGAGAGCCTCATCATTAGACTCAGACTCAGACTCAGAATTCAGAAGTGGAGTTTTTACTAGCTGGTCTCTCAATGTGAGCTTGTCAGAGAGCACCAGAGTTGTGGTAGTCCCCGAGGCCTAGGACATTGGTTGCTTCTCATTTGAGTTCTTGTGATGGTTTTTCTGCAGTGGTTACAGGCAGATCACCTCTCTGTCACAGGGCTGGCTCTCTGAGATCTGTTCCAGTTTTATTCTCCCCACATCTGCTGCTTTTCTGGAACTCAGTAGATGGTAGTTTGACTATGCTATGTAGTTTTCTTGGAGAGGCAGCCCAGGATTTTATAGGTTCACAGTAACGGGGGGCGGAGGGGAGAGGCCCCGTTGGACCTCAGAGCCACGTAGAACCACGGACTTCTGCTTATCAACACACTTTGCCCATCCCTGCCTCTCTCTCATTTTCTCAGATCAGCTTTCTCCAGTGGACTGGACCCATGGCTGTTAGCAATCTGCGTGGCTTCTGTCTTTTTCGTCAGAGAAAAATTGAGTCTCTCTCCCTACTTCCATTCAAAAAGTTTTAGGGGTGTATCAGTTGGACCAAACTAGGATATGCTGCAGAAACAAACATCTTCTACAATCTCAGTGCCTTAAAACATCGAGGTTTATCTCAACATCTGTTCCAAGTCTCTTGTGATACTTGTGATCATGTGGCAAAGGTGAAGCCTGCTCTTACACTGCAGCCTGCCTGGGGCTGCTCAGATGGAGGTGAGCACAAGATGCTATGTGGAAAATGACACCTACCTTAGCCTAGAAGAGTAAGAAGAGACCGACAGGATGCTTTCTTAGAGGAGCTCGTGCTTGAACTGAGCTTTATGAGACAGCAGCAATGAGCCAGGTGGGGGTGAGAGAGAGGATTCTGGCTCAGGTAAAGGAAAAGGCACCTGCAAAAGTTTGCATGCAAGACAGACAGAATTTCCTGGGGAGAGTAAATAATTCACTGAGGCTTCCCCAGGCCCTCTGCCGAGGTGATGTGCTATTTTGGACAGGCCTTAGTTTCCCCTTCTATAAGTTAGGGACAGTAATAGGCCTATCTCCTTGGATTGTTATGAGGATTCAATAGTAATGTCTATATGTCTCTAGCACCGTTAGTCATAAGCTCTTGATATATGGTATAGATGTGACCAGTGTTGAGAGGCAGTCAAGTGTCATGGTTAGGACCGTGGATGTTGGAACCTGATTACTTGAGTTCAAATCCCTGCTCTGTCATTAGTCCCTTGGGGTAGGAATACAGATAGTACCTAGGGTTTGTGTGAATATTCCTTGAGGTGACATATGTGCAGTGCTGGTGTTCAGAGGACTCTGGGTTTGTTCATGTGATTGGGGGCAAGTGAGTGCTGGGTAAAAGGGTCAGCAGAGGCCAAGGCATGTCCCTCAGCTGCATAGATACAGATCCAAGTTTGTGAGGGCTCATGATTAGACAGTTCTTGTCGCTCATTCTAAGCAAAGGACGCAAAGTTATGAATACAAAGTTAGACATGAAAGTAAAATTTGGTCAGAATGATGAAAAGAATCACAATAAATATAAAATGTTAATAGTTTGCAAATATCAAAAAATTCAGAAAAATACATGTTTTTATTAGTTATTTGATATCCTCTATTATAATTATTGTCCTACATTAGCTGCATATTCTTGATCACCTCTTCATATTGAAAATGATTTTTGTTATATTTTCTGTAGACAAATTAGACAGAAAAATAATCTAGCCTCTCCTGTAGTGTGGCTGATCAAAATTTTTAATATGGATAGTTTGGAAGTATTTATTTCAATCCCACAACAAAACTTATATACCAGCAATGTCTTACAAGTGTTTTAGAACTGTTGTCAAATTTGGAGAAATATAAAATTCCTGTCATGAAGGAACTATAAGATTTCAAGGCATTTAAAGTTTTCTGGCACAGTGACTGCTATTAGATACTCATTGAATTGATGATGCCAATGAGTATATCAATTACTTATTGAAATGATGCTGCCAAAATGTCTTTTTTTTTTTTTTTAAGATTTTATTTATTTGGGATCCCTGGGTGGCGCAGCGGTTTGGCGCCTGCCTTTGGCCCAGGGCGCGATCCTGGAGACCCAGGATCGAATCCCACGTCGGGCTCCCGGTGCATGGAGCCTGCTTCTCCCTCTGCCTGTGTCTCTGCCTCTCTCTCTCTCTCTCTGTGTGACTATCAGAAATAAATAAAGAAAAAAATATTAAAAAAAAAAAAGATTTTATTTATTCATGAGACAGAGAGAGAGACACATACACAGGCAGAGGGAGAAGCATGCTCCTTGCAGGGAGCCTGATGTGGGACTCAGTCCCTGGACTGAGTTGGCCAAAAGCAGACTGCTGAGCCACCCAGTTGTCTGAAGCCAAAATGTCTTTAATGGTCTCGTGGTAGTCTGTATCATATTCTCTTCATAGTTGAGAGTATTTCTTGACACATCTGTAAGAAATTCAAATCTATTCCCGATATATTTCCATGATTCACTCTTCTTCATTAACTAGATCTGTAATCCAAAATCCTAATTTTTATTTCTACTTGATATGTGTCTCTTCTTCTCAATAAGCAAAGGTATATCAAATCTTATCTGAAATTGATTTTGTTATTTTCAGTGTCAGAATATTTCCTTTTATTTCATTGCTCATCTTTATTTCTTTTGTTTCATTTGCCATATTTTACATGAATTTCCTCTAGAGGAAATACGTCGTAAATATATTTAAAGATGCATCCCCTTCAGGAGTCTGGAAATTTCTCATTTTTTCTTAAGTTCTCAAAGCATCTTTCATATTGTGGTTAGAACAGAACATGCCCAGCTCAGCCTACTCTTAGCAAGACCCCCAGAATGCCCTCAGCCAGGACAATGCCACCTGATGAAGGGAAGTGTGATAAAAGATGGAGTAAAAAGAAACAGTGATTTTAAGTCATAATCTTTAATTTTTATAGATTCAAGATCTGTGGCCCTTTGCTGGGGTTTTCCCAGAGCCTTAAAGGGGCTCAGAAACTTAATCTTCATTGAACTCAAGGCAAGCTCACTTCTCTCTCTGGTATCAGCTACATCTCCACCTCCTCCAAGAAGCCCTCTCTGAATGGTCTCAGTGAACCCATTTTCCCCTCTCCCACTGCATTAGTCACATGGTGCAATATTTGTGGATTTACTCCTCTGTGTCCTCTTGCCAGGTCCCTGAAGGTCAGGACCCTTGCTTCCCTAGAGCCCAACGCTGTCTTTATTAAGTTAGGTGCTATAGCGTGGCCTGGGAATTCACTGACATTTATTTGTACCATGTACAAAGTCCTGGTCTAATTACTATCTACTATTATCATTGCAAAAATTAATTAGACCTGATTCTTGTCTTTGAGCACCTTTCAAGGGACACAAGTCATACATAAAAATACTCTTAAAAAATAGTGTATTACAAACCATTTCCTGTTACATATCCAATCAGTTGCTTTAAAAAAAAAAACTTTATTTTGAAGCAATTGTAGATTCACATGTAGTTATAAGAAACAAGACATCTTGTCTAACTATAATATCACAATCAAGAAATTGATATTGATAGGATCCATTGAGTTTATAGAGTTCACACTTTTACAGACATTTGTGTGTGTTTAACTCTATGCAATTTTGTCACATATATGGGAGTTGCTTTTTTAAAAAATATTTTATTTATTTATTCATGAGAGACACAGAGAAAGAGAGAGAGGCAGAGACACAGGCAGAGGGAGAAGCAGGCTCCATGCAGGGAGCCCGATGTGGGACTCGATCCCGAGACTCCAGGATCACGCCCTGGGCTGAAGGCAGACGCTCAACCGCTGAGCCACCCAGGCGTCCCGGGAGTTGCTTTTTAAAGTTTCTTAATTGCTTAATTATTTTTAGAAAATACTACAAGGTAACCATAAGTTGATTTGAAACAACACTGAATAAAGGTGCTTATAAGCTCACGTTTAAGATTCGGATTTCACTCTGAAGGCAGCAGAGTCACTGCAACGGTTAGAATGCACATCTTTGAAATCTGTGTCCAGCTGGTGGAAGATGGGCCGGTTGAAGGGGGCCTGTCGGAGCGGGACTGTTCACCAGCCGCAGTGTCCTACCCGCGCCCATGCAGCTGTGAGCCCACCTGCCCACACCCGCACGCCCAGGCGCCCTCACAGCCCCGGCCCGCCAGACTAGGCGGATTTCTGGAAAGCAGCCACTCTAGCAGCTAAGGAAGCCGAGCTCTGTGGTCATCGGACTCTGATGGGCCCTTTCGCTTGGGAGCTGCTTCCAGGGTGGCCGTTGCCTCATTTTGCCCGGGAGTGGGTTTCTCTGTCTGCTCTGAAGGGGGGTGAGCCCCGGGGAGCCGCCTGGGGTCAGAGGTGTGCAGGGGTAAACCGAGATCCCAGGCCGGCCCTCCCCGACCTCCCGCTCTTCCCAGAGCGCAAGCGCCAGGCCTGGGCCTCCGCGGCCAGCAGGTGGCAGAGGGGGCCGGTCAGGGACGCGACGGGGACGGGACGGGGACCGCGAGGGCGGGCGGGACCGGGCGGCCTCCCCGGGAGCGAGCGGGGGGCGGGGCCTGGGCGGGGGCGGGCCTGGGCGGAGCCTGAGGGGGCGTGGCCTGGTCGGGGGCGGGGCTCGCTGAGGCTCCCGTGACCCGGGGCCCGCGAACACCGGCGTGAGCAGGACGCTGACCGCCCAGGAGACAGACGGTAAACACACACTCACAAGCATATAATCATGTAATTACAAGTTGGGAGAAGAGTTGTGAAAGGAGAAAACAGGGGACTGTGGGTCTCCCCGGGACCTGGGTAGACTTCCTTCCGGAAGCTTCTCGCATCTCGACCCGAGTTCTGCCTGCGTGGCCGCCGCCAAGCTGGGTGGGCGAGCTGGGCCGTGGGCTCCAGGGTCAGCAGTGAGGCTTGACTGTAAAGCCCTGTGTAAACTGCCCTCGGGAGCTTACGAAGAGTAGTCCAGAAAGGCTGGGAGCCCCGGCCGCTTCTCAGAACGTGTATTTATTTATAGAGCTCCATTCTGGGCCCCCAATGCTGTGGTCTGAGTGCGAGTCCCCACCCCCCACGCAGCCACCTCCAGATCCAGAAGTTGAAATCCTAATGCCCAACGTGGTGGTCCTGGAGGACTTAGGAGGTGGGCCTTTGGGAGGTGATTGCGTCATGAGGGTAGAACGGTCACCAACGAGATTAGCGCCCTTGTCCCTCCCGCCAGGTGAGGGTACAGGAAGTAAGTGTGCAGCCTGGAAGAGGGCGGTCACCTACCGGTGCCGCCACCTGATTCTGGACTTTCTGCCTCCACACCTGGGAGAAATAAATTTCTGTTGTTCATAAGCCATCCAGTCTGTGGTGTTTTGTTCTTTTTTTTTTTTTTAAGATTTCATTTAATTATTCAGTCATGAAAGACACACAGAGAGAGAGAGAGAGAGAGAGGGGGGCAGAGACACAGGCAGAGGGAGAAGCAGGCTCCATGCAGGGAGCCTGATGTGGGACTTGACCCTGGGTCTCCAGGATCACACCTGGGCTGAAGGCAGGTGCTAAACCGCTGAGCCACCCACGGATCCCCTGTTCTAGCAGCCTGAACAGACTCAGACTTCATCCTCGGAGGTATTGTTTCACCTCTCCCAGGGGTTGGAATGCTGAAGGCGACCCCACAGCGCCCTGTGCATTAGTACAAAGTACTTGTTAGACCCACTCCTAATTTCCTGTGGGTCTCTCTCAGAAACTTTAGGCTTCTTCTTCTTCTTTTTTTTTTTTTTTTAAAGATTTTATTTATTTATTTATACATAAGAGAGAAACTCTAGGTTTCTTGAGTGGTGGATTGTGGTTCCATCTCTGTCATCCAGCAGCAGCTGCATCTCTACCACCATCATCATCACCATCATCACAGCTAACGCTGGGGCAGTGTTTTCAGTGTGCTCTGCACGGTTCTGACCTCTTGACATACATTCATTTCTGGCTCATTGTAACCCCTATATACACAAGCATCAAGTGAATAAGCACAATGAAAGGAAAGTCTTGGAAAGCTTCACAGAGGAGGTGACTTCAAGATGGATTTTTTTAAAAGATGTTATTTATTCATGAGAGACAGAGACACAGACAGAGGGAGAAGCAGGCTCCCCGCATTGGAAGCCGGATGTGGGACCTGCCCCTGGATCCCTGGGATCATGCCCTGAGCCAAGGCAGACTTTTGACCACTGAGCCACCCAGGGGCCCCTCCAGATGGATTTTGAAGGCCTGAGTTCACCAAGCAGAGAAGTGGGGATTCATCATTCCAAGGTGGCCTGGGCAGATATGAAGGAGCACCTCAGGCATTCAAGGAATGCTAATTAGATCAATGTGGCTGGATGTGTGGGAGGTGAGGACGGGACAGAAATATTAGGATTGGAACACTTACTTGGGTATAAGGCATTCTTGTTAAGAAGGCAGTTTTGGGGTTTTGTTTTTTGCTTTTGTTTTTTAATCCACTCTATACATCAGGCATCTAGAGCAGTGATCTCTCAGGAAGAGGGTGGTTTGCGTGCCTCCCAGGGATGTGCTAGATGATCTCAGGAGGTGTGGGAAGAAAATATTGGAATTTCTATTTTAATTTTTTATCTTACCCTTTAAACATTTCTATTTTGGTAAAAAGTTGAGAACAGCACTGTCCAATAGAACTCTGCGTGATGATGGAGATGTGTTATATCAGCACTTGAAGTGTGTACGACCAAGGAACTGAATTTTTAATTTTTTAAAAATTTAAAGTACCCTAAGTGTAAATAGCCACATGTAGTCAGTGACGACTATGTCGAATGGTGAGGGTTCTAGTGTGCATTAATACTGGGGTTTATGTGCCTAATTTGATACATAAATGAGAAAACATAAAGGTACAGCTCAGGTTGTTACTGGTGGCACATGCAATCAAAACCGTGTACAGACCATTGGTCCAGAGAGCAGAATTAAATATAGAGCTGGAACCAAAGTACTGAAAAACGGCAAAGTTGGTGTAGCTCTAAGGGATTAGGCAGAGATGTCTCAGAATTTAAAACATCTGAAAATCAAAAGGGATCTTATAGCTCTCTAATTTTCTTGAAGAAAATAAGCCTTGGTCCAAGAGGGTAGGGACTGAAATTCATAGCTTCAGTCTTACTTCTGCATGTGACAGGCTGTCCCATACCAGCCTTTCTACATCTACCTCCCACCCCTCCGTCCGATTCTTCTCTCCCTGGTGCTGTTCCAATCTGTGATGATACAGTTGTTCACTTGCAAATACAGTCTGTCTCCTCCCGACAGCTAGACTGTCAGCTCCATGGAGACAGCACCATGTCTCTTGTTTACCACTCTATGCCCAGGACCTGGCATACAGTAAGTGCTCAAAATGCATTTGCTTGATAAATGGTTTAGGAGGTGGATTGGATGGAGTGGGATCCACACTGGGAATAATGAGAGATCAGACTAAACAGATATTGGGAGATGGGGACAGAGACACTCTGAGCGGTCAGTGCCCCAGGGCCCCCCTGGTAGCCACACATGTGGTCGGTAACTGTTGGCTAATGGTGAAAAGTCCGATGGACCTGGGTTCGAAGTCCAGTTCTATCACTTACGGTAGTAGGACCTTAGATAATATCCTCAGCTTTTCTAAGTATTTAGTTTCCTCAGCTATAAAGTGAGGAAAAGAACAATACTGTTTCTTAAAGTTGTTAGTTGGATTAAAGAATATATGTATATCCATATATTAGACACTAGTACCTAGACTATCTAGTGCATAGTACAGACACTATGGAGTTTTTATTCAATGTCAATCCAATGCATGTATGACCCTGAATGATACCATGTATAGACACAAGAGAAAGACACAGTAGGGAAATGGCCATGGGATCAAAGGACTGGTATTTTTTGATGAAATAAATTGTCAGAGCCTCAAATGTAGTCACATAGAAATGTGATGCACCAAACTGTCCCTTAGAAAATATAGGGTTACTTACTGGAAAGCAGTTTGGCTGGATGTAACAAAAGCCTTAAGAATGCTTATTCCTCATTTCCAGTAAGTAATTTCACTTCTAGGAATCCATACTAAGTAAGTAATAAGAGATACAAAGATTTTCTTACAGATGCCATGACTATAAGGCCCAAATAATAAAAACTTAAATAGTAAGCAACCTAATCAGCCAGCAATGGAGGAATACTTAAGGGCAGTACGACCATGTGAAGCAATACGATGCAAATAACTAA
Organism: Canis lupus dingo; assembly: GCF_003254725.2. NCBI lineage: Eukaryota > Metazoa > Chordata > Mammalia > Carnivora > Canidae > Canis > Canis lupus. The sequence goes on from NC_064252.1 coordinate 32,678,950, forward strand.
AAAACCAAGTGTTTCAGAATATATCACAGAGAAGAGGCTCATGTTATTAATAATAAGTGAAAAAAGTAGATAAAATTCTATGTAATATCACAGTAGTAAAATATGTGTTTTAAAAAAAAAGACGAGGGATCCCTGGGTGGCGCAGCGGTTTGGCGCCTGCCTTTGGCCCAGGGCGCGATCCTGGAGACCTGGGATCGAATCCCACATCAGGCTCCCAGTGCATGGAGCCTGCTTCTCCCTCTGCCTGTGTCTCTGCCTCTCTCTCTCTCTGTGACTATCATAAATAAATAATAAAAAAAATAATAATAAAAATAAAAAAATAAAAAAAAAGACGAGGAAGACACTAAATTCTTAGCTGTGATTATCTTTGGTGGGTAGGTCAGCGACACTCGGGTCAGCCCACCGATGTTCCCATCCCTGGTCTTGGCTCCATGGTGTAGTTCAGGCGGCCCAGGGTAGCCGGTGTGTCAGCTCTCGGGTGCACTCTTGAGACTGGAAGGGACTTCCGCCAAACCTCAGTGTGATTCTTCGAGAAGAAGGCTCATGCTAAGGGTGGTAGCCTGAGGGAGAGGGCACAGCACTTGGGAGTTAGAGAATCTAAATTTAATCCCTGGTTTGTCCACAAAATAGCAGTGGGATCTGGGCAACTTCCTGTAGCTCTCTTCACCTTGGTTTCATCATCTGTAAAATAAAGGGAGTGGACTGAGGTGGTCTCCAAGGTACCTTTAGGCTTTGACACTCTGCTCGCCTTTCTTTCTTTTTTTTTTTAATAAATTTATTTTTTATTGGTGTTCAATTTGTCAACATACAGAATAACACCCAGTGCTCATCCTGTCAAGTGCCCACCTCAGTGCCCACCACCCAGTCACCCCCACCCCCCGCCCAGCTCCCCTTTCGTTTAACAAGTACTCGTTGAGCACTTTCTCTGTGCCAAACACTATTCCGGAGACTGGGGATAAATAGGGAACAAGGCAAATGTCTGTCCTCTTTCTAGTAAACTCTAAACCATAATAGAATCGAAGCAGGATGTTTTGACTCATCACTTCTTAAAATGAGTTTTTAAGTGATCCCGCCTTCCCTTCAGCTCTTTTCTCCTCACTTCCACGTTTCAAACTTTTATTTTTATATTGTCAAGATTGATACATCTAAATTCTGTTGGGTAATGACACATCTTCTCTACTTTGTCTATGTGTTGATTCTAAAAATTTAGGATCAATAACTATTCCTCATCTGAGTCAAGTCATTGCCTGTGATTACATTTCCTTTTTTTTTTTTTTGTGATTACATTTCCTTTTGTGCATGGCTGTTCATTTCCTGAAGTTTCTAATTGCCTTCTTTTCTCAGACAATTTGCCTGTCTCATATATTCAATTTAAAAAGAAAACAAAACAAAACAAAAAAGAAGACACTTCCTCATGGCAGATATGGCAGTTAGAGTTGAATGGGGGAGCAGAAGCACTGGGTACGTCACACGAGACAGGATTTATTTATTTATTTATTTATTGAGACAGGATTTATTATAGAAGCTGCACCACATTATAACTCTAGATCTGTCCCCGCCCCATGTGGGAAAACTACCTCCCATGCACAGCCCCCCTCCCCCAACCCCGCCACCGCCATGTCTCTCACATTCCTCCAACTCTTGCATTCTCCAAGACCTAGAGCTTTGCTACTCAAAGTTGGTCTGTGGACCAGTATCATTGATTGGCTTCACCTGGGACTTTGTTAGACATGCACACTATCAGTTCACCCAGTCCCGCTGAATCAGAATCTGCATTTTAGCTGGGTTCCTAGGGCATTTGTATGTCTAGTAACATTTGAAAAGCACCGGTCTGGGTTACTTTGTGGAGCTTGATGTTTCCTTTCTGCCTGCTCTGGTTCATTGCAATGAATTCCTATCACTAAATGGCCCTAAAACTGTTCACTTTACCGCTGAGGCCCTTCAGAGTCAATGCTGTGCCTGAGGAGGCCCCGTCTTTGTTGTTATTAATGATGATGATAATAATAATAGATACTATCTATTGATTACTATGTGCCTGGTATTGTGCTATGCATTTTATTTTTTAAAGTAGGCTCCATGCTGGGCCCCAACACAGGGCTTGAACTCATGACCCTGAGATCAAGATCTGAGCTAGGATCAAGACTCAGGTGCCCAACCAACTGAGCCCCCCAGGCACCCCAGTGCTATGCATTTTATATGCACAGCCTCATTTCATGTTCTCAAGCCCCATGGCATGAGTATCATAATTATCTCCATATACTAGGTGAAAAAATGAGGTTCAAGACGTGAAGGCACTTGCCCAAAGTCACACTGCGAATAACTGATGCATCAAGGATTCAGTTCCAAGCTTGTATGACTCTAGAGTCTTTATCTTTTTTTTAAGATTTTATTTATTTATTCATGAGAGACACACACAGAGAGAGAGAAAGAGAGGTAGAGACACAGGCAGAGGGAGAAGCAGGCTCCATGCAAGGAGCCCGACATGGGACTCAATCCTAGGCCTCCAGGATCACACCTGGGCTGAAGGCAGTGCCAAACCGCTGAGCCACCCGGGCTGCCCTAGAGTCTTTATCTTGAAATCATGAGAATACAATGTACACACAGGCAGGCGCACATCTCATCATTGTACAACTGCTCCTCCAGCCCTTTTCATGCTCCCTTCCATTCACTAACCCTGCGAGAGTAATTTCTAGCCTCACTGCTTCATGTCTACACGGATAGATTAGTTGTCTGGGTTTGTACTTTATATAAAGGGAATATAACACAAGATATTCTCTTATCATAGTACAACTACTGAATCAAGCCTCTTGGACTTCCCATTTTTATGATGTGCTACCTTCCCTGGCTTCTCTTGTTCCACATTATGTTGTGAGATTCATGCATATTGTTGCGTGTGGTGTAGATTGTCTGTTCTGATTGCTGTGTGAATATACCACAATTACTTACCTGATCTAGTGTGGATGGGCATTTGGGTGCCTTCCCAGTTTCAGGCGCTTATGAATACGTGAACATTCTAGCACACGTCTTAGGGTGAACATATGGGTACATTCCTAGGAGTAGCATTGGTAGATAACACAGAGCATGTATATTCAGCTTCCGTAGATCCTGGAGTGGATTAGCTCTTTAGCTCGAATCAGCTGCGTATGAGAGCTCTGGTGGCTTTACTCCTTTGCCAACTCACTTGGTCACAATTTGGCACAGTTCATCTTTTTTCATTTTAGTCATTCTTGTGGCTTTATAGCCAAAGTCCATGTATTTCTTACACCTCTTTAGTGGATGCATTTGTTTCGTGGTCACTCCTGGTTGCCTACTCAGAATTCACTTTTATCCCCTTCTTTCCAAAAGAATCTGATTTTTTCCCCCTCATGTCTCCACTTCTTACCCTGGACTTCAGGGGAAGCTGATCTCAGCCCTGGTTACATGTGTAGGCTTTATTAATGAAGGGTAATTATTCTCCCCTTAATAATGTCAGTTCAGGGATGCACAGGTGATCCAATTCCATTCAAAGAATCTTCAGGTTGATTAGGAGGATTTGGGAAGTCCCCTTACCCTTAAGAGGGAGGCACAGGGATAGATGATCTTAGATACTGTCGGGTCTGGGTGTGACGTCTGCGACTTCTGTCATCTTGCTAACTTTGAGGTGAAGCAATGTGCTTTTTAACATCATGGAGCTGTTGAATCACACGCTTTGGGCCTCAGTTTGGGTGCAAGAAAATATTCCCTTTGTGAAAATAAAGGAAACCTCATTTAAAATGGAACCGGAGCTCTGAAGGGGCGCTTGCAGGCAGATACTCCCCGCAGAGCCTGCATCACCAGCTGGAAGAAAGAAGATGAGAATTGTTTTGACAAGGGAGGACATTTTTCACATAGGGATTTCATCTTCTGCTTTTTTTTTTTTAAGATTTCATTCATTCATTCATTCATTCATTCATTCATTCATTCATTCATTTGTGAGAAGGAGAGCACAAGCAAGAGGAGCAGGAGCAGAAGAGGGAGAAGCTGACTCCCTGCTGAGGAGGGAACCCAATTCAGGGGCTCCATCCTAGGACCCTGAGATCACGACCTGAGCTGAAGGCAGACGCTTAAGAGACCGAACCCCCAGGCGCCCCCATCTTGTGCTTTTAAGAAAAAGAAGGAAGATGCCTCCCTGCACAGGAACAGTACATCACCCACCAGCTGGCAGCCAGTGAGAAATCACAACCTGCGACTCTTCTCCCACAAACTTTTATTCAACGTCTCCTCCCAACCAGGTTTCCTCCTACCTAATAAAAGCTGACCTTCTCTCCCTCTCTTCAGAATAGCCTGCGGGTCACTGTAGCTTGCTTGTCCCAAAAGCAATTCCTCCGCTATTCTCAAATAAACTTGTTTTGTTAGTAAAATAACTGGTTAATTTATTTTTAAGGTTGATCCCTTCTTATTCAAGTCAGATTAGGTAAAAGTTTCTGTACGTTGAATCAATACAACTTATTTTCAGGTTAGTGCCCACCGACATCTGTGCAGAGCTGGGGCTGAGAACCCTGCTACTTCTTCTGGGAGGCCGTCCATAGGAATTCCGTCCAGGGAAAGTGTCTGCAGCCACTGAGGCAAGTGGCTCCGGAGGGATGGGGGCAGAGGAAGGGACACAGGACCGCTGGGCTGCGGAGGCCCAGAGCTGAAGCCCCTTCCACTTGCTGGAGCGCCACCCTCCAGCCAGGCCTTCACCCCCATGAACCTTAGTTTCTGTTTTTTTGGTTCTCCCCTCCCCTCCCCTCCTTTTCTTTTCTTTTTTTTTCTTTTCTTTCTTTTCTTTTCTTTTCTTTCTTTTCTTCTTCTCTTCTCTTTTCTCTCTTTCTTTCTCTTTCTTTCTCTCTTCTCTTCTCTTCTCTTCTCTTCTCTTCTCTTCTCTTCTCTTCTCCCCTTTCCCTTTCTTTTCTTTTTCTTTCTTTCTTCCTTTCTTTTTCTTTCTTCTTTCTTTCTTTCTTTCTTTCTTTCTTTCTTTCTTTCTTCTTTCTTTCTTTCTCTTTCTTTCTTTCTTTCTTCTTTTCTTTTTCTTTTTTGTCGATAAATCAGGAACTGGGAATCCCAGCTTGCCTCTCAGGGTGTGGGTTGGAAGGAGCTTCTTGAAGGGAAAGCTGTCCTAGGCAGTCAGGGGCTGCACAGGCCAGGGCTGCCACTCCGGGTAGACCTGCCCCTGGCTGAAGCTAGCTGGGGCGCCAGAGGGGGGAGCCGGCAGGCCTCCGGACCCCGGTGCACTGGAGGGAGGCCTCAGTGACTCAGCCTCTCCCCTCCCCGAGGGGGCGCCTCATGGGTTTTGCCTCTTCCCCAAAGGCAAGCCTAAGAGGGTCCTGGAGTAGAGCTGGGTCATTGTTTCCTGGGGCATTTCTCTCAACTAGCCTCCCCCCAACGCCTCCACCTCTCCCTCCCACCCCCACCCCTCCCCCCAAGCCCTCCACCTCCCTCCCACCCCCACCCCGCCCCCCTCCCCTCCCTGGAGCCCAGCTCCCCTGGCCCTGTGCAGGGCGGTGGCCGGTGGCGCCCGGGGCCTTTGTTGGGTCGCACAGCACCGTCGCCTCCGGCCGCTCTTGCTCATTTCTCTGGGCGCTGTGCTGAGAAGGCCTTGGGAGCCTCTCTCTTCAGCCGCCCTTTATTGAATTTCACCTCCATTTTGTTTCCTTTCCAAACAGGAACATCATTTATCCTGGACTCCACGTCGCGGAGGTCTCCAAGAGCTCTCTCTTTCCCAGCGAGGATTGTTGACACAGACGATCCGCTTCGGGCCTCCCGCCCCTCCCCGCAAACGGGCCCTAGAGAGTCCCCAGCTGCGCCCCGGCGCCCCGCCCTTCGGTGCCGCCACGGGACGGGCTGACCTGCAGCAAAAAGGGGACAAGTTTCAGACGTTTGTGCTTTAAGTCAGGCGAGCCGATGGCACAAAGAAAGTGCATCATTTTATTCTAAATGCTTTTTAAATAAGTGTCGCTTGGCCATAATCAGCCCTAGAGGATGGAGAGGTTCAAAGCCCCAAAGCCGTCACACAGATCTGCGGGGGTTTTCTCCCTCTTAGATTATGTGACTTGACCCCAAGAAAACCGGGGCGGGGCGGGGTGTGTGTGCCCCCCGCCCCCCTCCTCTCCCGGGCGGGGAGCGTGGAAGGTTTGCCGGGCCGGGGGTGGCGGCCCACGGGCCGGGAGCGCCCCTCCACGTTTTGCTCCTGTTTGGGGAGGTACTAGGAAGGGGGGGCGGAGGCCGGGGAGCCTCGCGGAGGTGCGCGCGCAGGGCTGCGGCGGGGGGGGGGGGGGGCGTGCAGGGCGGCGGGCGCGGGTGCAGCCCCGGAGGCGCGGCCCTGCGGGGACGGCGGGCGGGAGCTGGGGGTGCCGGGGCCGAGGGGGCGCGGGGGGCGCGGGGGGGCGCAGGGGGCGCCTCGCCAGTCCCCGCGGGCACGCGTCGCCGACACCCCACGTGGCGCCCGGTCCAAGACCTTCGGAAACCGGGGAGCTCAGGAAGCGCCCCCGGGTGAGATGCGGCGTAGGGAGAGGCCGCCCCGCGGGGCGCGTGGCCCCGGTCCGCGCCGCCCGAAGCCAACCCGCTGAGGGACTAACCGTCTGATCCCCGTTTCCTGTCTGTAAATTAGGAAAAATAACAGCGGCTATGCGATGGGTGCCCCGAGGACCGCAGGGAGAATGACTGAAGTCAGCTCAGATGAATGAACACTAGAGGTCATGTGCCCCCCCCCCCCCCAATTCTGGACCAACGGAGGACCCAGTAGGATGCAACCCCACTAGCTTGCAAGTGAAGATATTTTTCAGATTCCAAGCGTCTTGAGATGGAAAAGGCCTCTGGGGGACCAGACCAAGTGGCATCAGAGCGCCTGGCCTCCAGTCAAGGACGAACACCCTCTCAGGAGACTCCTACCCCAAAGTTTGCCCTTAAAAGCCCTCCTTTGCAAGCCATCAGGGCGTTGGGGACTTGAGCATTAGCACCCCGTGTTCTCCTGGGCGGCGCCCACCAGTGAATAGCCTACCTTTCTTCACTGCAAAAGCTGGGTGTCTGTTCTCGTTGGCTTGCTGCAACGGGGTGTGCAAACTCTCGTTTGGTTCGTTGACGTGATCATACAAAGCCCTTAGTATCATCAAGTGAGTACTTACTACACTTAGTCTAATTATTCCTGAGCATTTTGAGGGGACAAGCGGGGCCTGGTAAAGGATGGCTTCCCTTCCCTCTCTTCTTTGCTTCCTTCCTGCCTCCCAGACACAGGGAAGAGAGCCAGTGTTCCGCGCAGGTTTAGGGGTCACCTGTGCCGCAGTTGTGGTGTAGTAATGTAAAACATGACCTGGGGCTCACACACATACACACGAAATCCCTGCTGTGCCAATTGCAGCTTTGTGACACTGGCCACGTTGCCTCATCTTTCCGAGCCTCATTTTTCTCATCAGCGAAAAGGTGTGCGAATCCCGACCTGCTGGTATGTTGAGGTGAAGCTGTAATGTGTACTTCTGCCTTCGTTCCGGGGGCCTTGGGGCCTTCCTGCCTTGCATTTCACCCTGGAGAACGTGTCTGTGGAGATCATAGGGGGATTCTGAGGGGAGGTAGGGGTGAGGGAGGGGACCGCTGGGGAGGGGGGCTCCCGGGAGGAGGGCCCGCTGAAGAGCCTGAAGGCTGTGCGGGGTCTGACCTTCCCCGTGTTTCTCACACGGTGGTTCCTGCTGTTACCACTTTGCTTGATGATAAGGATGCGGAGGACAATGGCAGCTGTGATATTATAATCTATGATAAATATGTATTTGGCCTTTGTCCCAGTTCCTGGCTCACAGAGCTCCTAAAACCCTTGGAATTTCCTAAGGGATGAGAGTTGGGGGTGTCTCTTGTTATGTTAAGGGGGTGACTGGTGGACAGAGGAGGCTCCGTCCTGGTGATTAGAGGGTTGGAGCTTTCAGACCCACCACCTCCCTGACCTCCAGGCAGGGGCCTCAGGTTGACTTGGTCACCCACGGCCACCGATGGAATCCTGCCTGTGGCCTGAAGCCTCCATAAACCCCACCAGGATGGGGTTGGTGACCACACGGAGGCTGGGGGAGCGTGGAAGCTCGGGGCCCCACACCTTGCCCCACATCGCCTCCCCCTGGCTGGTGGTGACTTGTGTCCTCTCCCAGCAGGCCGGTGATCTAGTAAGTAAAACAGATCTCGGTCCTGTGAGCTGCTCTAGGGTCTTCCTAGCACCCAAGGGGACAGGGTCATCGGAGGGTCCGGGAGGTCGCACGGGTGACAACCCAGCATTGTGACGAAGTGGGGGCGGGGCAGCCTGCGGTCGGAGCCCTTCACCTGCTGGTGGCCGTCGCCTGCAGAGCACAGACTGTGGGGCCGGCCAGGGTGTGGCAGGGCTGTGGGTGAAGGCGTCGCAGGGGGAGGGCTGGGCTTTCCCACAAGCTTTGGAAATCCCCTTCCTGAGATCCCCTAGTACAGTGAAGACTGGTGAGAACTTAAGAAAAAAAAAAAAAAAACAACAACAACCATGTATTGAAAAACCAGGGAAAAGCACGTGTAAACAGGCCCGGGAAGTGCGGGAAGCCCAAAGGCCAGGGCTTCCTCCTCGGGCTCCTGCAGGATTTGTCATATTTATACCCTGGGTCCGATACCGTGTGTCCTCGGCTTTTGAGTTACCCACATATACTTAAAAACAAAGCGTCTGGTGACCAAGCTTCCCGCCATCAGGTGGTTTTCCTGCATTGTATTCTGCTCTGGATGGATTTCTTTTAGGTCCTTGCTTCCTCTCTATTCTCATAAAGGAGTTGAAGTCTGTAATTCAGCGCAGTTTTGTAGGCCATTTCTTTGGCTCTTTGCTTCTCTGTTCGTTTTGGATTGTGGTTTTCATGTGTGGGTTTCCTCAAATATCTATTGACCCCGGAGTGTCTCTTCCTATTTCAGAGCGAGTCAGTGACCCCCCTCCCCCAAACTGCAAGCTCTCTGGGAGCTGCTTGTGTATGGTGTGGGGCCGCCGGTTCCAGCCTGGTGGCCACTCTGTCCCGTCTCCTTCCTACCCGCTGGACTCCACCACCCCCGGGCTCTCCGGGTCTGTTGTTTCCCCGCTTTGCACTTGCGTTTCCCACTTCCCGTGGCCTGGAGAGAATCCGCCCCGGGGGTTCCCTTTGCTCCTTCACCTCTTTCATGTCTCTGCTCAAATAACACTTGGCCATGGAGGCCTCCCTGGTGCCCTCAGTAAAGCTTCTCCCCAGCCCACCTCGGCTTCAGTGCCTGTGGGTCCCCTGACAGGCGTCTCGCAGGGCACGCTGTCACGTCCACCGCTGTGCTGTGCAGTCCCAGCGCCATGTGAGCAGGGTCTTTGTTTTGCTCACTATGCGCCTGCTGTACCTGAGGCCTGGCACGTTAGTGTTAAATGCAAGCTCGATGAAGGAAGGGAGAAAGGAGCGGTGGCTTCACTGGGCGGGGAAGGGCCAGCATCTGGCCTCTTCATTGGCAGATCCCTAACCTTCAGCCTGTCTAGATCCTTCGTTTGGGTTAGTTGCCTCAACCACGGAGTCCTGGCTGCCAGTGTTCTTGGAATTGACTGGGAGAAGGTATTTTATCTGATTCTCTTGGATGCAGCAAAGTAGCCCTGTCTTCTGCACCTGAGACCTTTGGATGAACTCATCCCGGGAGTAGACCAGCAATCTCCTGGTTGTGGAGGCAGAGCAGGCTGGGGAGACCAGGTGACTGCCAGTCACCCCACCCACACCCTTATGCTCAGAAGGACCCTGCACCTCTGACTCCTGAGCCCTCTGGGGTTCTGCAGGGTTTATCACAAGGATGTGCTGGTAACTGTTTAATTGGCTCGCCAGGGAGAAAAGCCCTGATTTGCAGTGTTGGCTCATTCCCGGGGTGGAAGTCCTCCCACCGGAGCCGAGCTTAAGCTGTCATCATGACGTCTCTGAACAGGACTTGGGAAGAAATGAGCAGGAGGCCCCTGGTGTTCCACCTTCCGGACGCAATAGACGTGACTGACTTCAAGAGCATAGATAATAAGACCTAGTTACATAATAGGGAGGTGAAGACTTTTGAACAGCTATTAGCTTTATTAAATATAAGTTAATTGAGGTTTACCTAATTTTTCAATTAGCAATAATCGTACCTCAGATAAACCTCATTGGCTATGATATTGCCACTGCGCAAAGCTTACCTAATTTTTAATAATGGTTCTTTTTAACCAGCTTGGAATTTTCCTAAAAATTTGACCGTCAGCTCTTGTGGGCTGCTATCAGCCGGTTCTAGCATGTGTCCTCTCGCTGTTGGATTCCCTCTTGCAGGCTTTCATTTTTAGGTATCTGGTATTTTCTTTCTATGTCAGTTATTCCTGCTTCATCTAATTTCCAGTTTCTAAAGTTTTGTTGATGGCTCTTTCCTGCTTGTCCTCTTAATTCTCACTGTCCTATTAGGCTTAAGCCTTCTTTAAAAACATCCATTTACTTCCATTTTGATGGGTTTCCAGAAGATGGTCAAGGTAAATGCAGGTGTGCAAAGTGTTCTGTTTAACTAGAAGTGTCTGCAGTTAGAATCACTTTGAACTTCTTAGACACACATACTTAAAAATGTACCTTTTGACTATATTATTTGGCTTATATGGTTTCTCTCTTTTTTGTTGACTGTTAAACAGTTGGTAACCTCATATGGCTCATGTAAACTTTTAGTATGAAATTTAATTCATTAATTTCCATTGCTTTACTGTGGTTTTGGTGTGAGAATGGTTTCATTTTAACACCACAGGAGTAACTCTTTTCTTTTAGCCGCCTAGAAGTCAGACCTTAAACCATTGTCAAGTTTTAGTTTCAAGGGTCTGTGTTTTAGGTAAAATGAGGTAGTGGTTTTTAAAATCTATCCGTATGTGTTTTATTTTCCTGAATTTGTCTTTATTCCCAGCGAGTTTATCTGTCTTGAGGCAGAGGGTAGAGGAGGAGGGAATTAGAATTGTTAAAGCAGCAAAGAAGGAAATTCGTGTTGAGGTTTTTTTCACTTTGAAGACAAAATAATAGGCTTAAAAGTCACTTACTGTGAAAAAAGGATTTCATCAATTCCTTTATCTCCTCCTGCACTATAACAAGACTTGGACTTCGATTGTAATTGAGACCCTATTACATCTCCATCCTCTCCACAGCTTGGTTGTTCATGTCCTGTTTCCTTTAACAGAAAGATACTCATGTTCTTCCACTACTAAACTAGTTTGAGTTTTCTTTTTATTTTTTTATTTTTAAAAGATTTTATTTATTTATTCATGACAGACACACACAGAGGGAGAGAGAGAGAGGCAGAGACACAGGCAGAGGGAGAAGCAGGCTCCATGCAGGGAGCCCAACATGGGACTTGATCCCATCCCGCGTCTCCAGGATCTGGCCCTGGGCTGAAGGCGGCGCTAAACCGCTGAGCTACCAGGGCTGCCTGAGTTTTTTTTTTTTTTTTTTTTAATTCAATTTGCCAATAGATAGTTTAACACCCAGTGCTCATCCCATCACGCACCCTCCTTCATGCCCGTCACCCAGCTACTTCATCCCCGGCCTACCTCCCCTCCAGCGACCCTCAGTTTGTTTTCCAGAATGAAGAGTCTAGTTGGAATTTGTTACTTGTTTCTAAGAGTTCTAAGTCTTTTCAGTTATGATAATTTTTTTTAAAAGCCTAAACGTTGTGGGTCTCCGTTCCACAGGATAGCTGTTTTATTAGCAGTATCTTGACTGAGAAAAATCTAGCTAATAGCTAGATGGGCAAAAAGATATAATGAATTCAGTAATGCTTATGAATGAACTTTATTCATTGCATCAACATGTATATATACAGTATTTGTAAAATAGGAGTGCCTGCATGACTAAGCCACTGGTTATTCAGTGTATAAATGATGCTTGGGGACCATACACATTTTTAGATTCCTTGAAATAACTCCGAGCTTCACCTGCCTGTTGCCAGACCCAAAGACGCTTCGTTCGCGGGTTGGCAACCACTGCTTTAGATTACCTTCTCCCCAAAACCCTTTCCATTGGAGCTGAAATGAGCTCCTTCTTGCCTTTCTCCAAGACCACATTAAATTTATTCCAGCTTCTAAGGACCTCTTAACTCCATCCTGCTCTTCTACACCTACTGCCACGGCACCTGTCCAGGCTCTGCTTGCCCTCCCAGGCCCCGATGCAACAGACGGTCTGTCTGGTCTCTTCTACTGTCTGTTCCCCTCCGATATGTACTTGGTAGGGCAGGTTTTTCATATCGTGTCCTTCCCTTGCCAGCAGGTTGCCACTCCTGTGTCCCGTCATAACAGCTGGGATACCTTTGTTTCAGTCCTACTTACCTGTTTGTGTCCTGCAAACATGTCCTGTGCCTTTTGCTTATGAGCTTTTGTTTGAACCAGTTCTTTTGGCTTTCCCTATACATGACAAGCTCATGCCCCACTCAGAGATGACCTACGAGATTTTAAGCAATCCCCAGGAGCCTCCTGCTCAGTGGTAGCTGCACCTGTTCCTGGTCTTCTGTAAGCGCTTTGATGCAGGCGTTGGTGATGGACATCACACTGTGGACACCATGGGGAAAGGAACGTTTGTATCTCTCCAAGCACCTTAGACAGGGCCTGGTACATGCTAGAGGCCCAATCAATGTCTACTGAACAGATTGATGTGGATTGGTCTGTTTATGAGTAGTCTTGAAGACTAGTTCCTGAGTAGGATTCAAAGTATTTTATTATAAAGCCTTGGAAATGGAACAAGAAAAATATGTGAAAATTATTTTCCTGATTGTTTTTTTTCCCATTTTAGTCTCTTGACATTTTTTTTCTCCCAAATAAGTGAGACTTTATTTCCTCTTTCTGATTGCAAAAGCAACACATGGTCTAAGATTTACATGTATGTCACACAGGCTTGAGGTCAGATTTTGCTACTCAGTGGCTGTGTTGCTTATACACAGTACTTGCTCTCTGTATACCTTAGTTCTCTCACCTGAATATGGAGATCATTGGAATAGTTCTCCCTAAGAGTGTCATGAAGAGGACATTAGAAAGTGTATGTAAAGTGGTTAGCACAGTATCCGGCACACAGTTGCTCCGTAAATGTGCACAGCTGAAATTATGGTCCATGCAGAAAAGGTAAAGTTCTGTGAGACCAGGGATACAGCTGGAGCCTTGGGCTCAGGACCTTCACTGTGTTGCATTAGAAGAAAACTTAAATCTGACTCCAGAAGCCATGGATAAGAATCTCAATCTTTTTTTCAGGACAGCCTTTCTCAACTGTGGCTCACATGAACCACAAAACTCACAAAATGGCCACAGTGACTCTTTTTTGCCCCTGAGGATGCTACATAACTAGCACTATTCTAGATGCACAGGAGGGCTGACGGACTACATGCAGTGCTTGATTGAGGACGCTGAGGCTTCGGCCTCTCCCCACCCAACCCCTCTTGGAAGACTTGGGGCTGGGCTTGGCACAATGCTGCCTGTCTTCCCTGGGAAGCTCATTTTCCCCAGCCTTCTAAGGACAGCTGATAAAAATCTCTCCCTCCCTCACCCATATTTGTTCCTGGAACACCATTCATCTGTTCCTACTCCACATCGTGCTGACACACACCCAGTAGTTCTGACAGGTTTCATCTTCTCTTGAACGGACAGCTTGTGTCTCCTGAAACTTGTGTGCCCGTTTCCTCTGGGATCGCTGTGAAGTGCATCGCCAAGAAACACAGGTCCCTAACTGGATTCTATAGCAGTAAACCTTGACATTTTTTCATATGCAGACCTCTAAAAGTCCTCTGGGTCCCTTGCAACTGCCAAATGCCTCTCCATGACAAAAACCCTAGAATTATCTGGGCACTTAATCTAAGCATGTCATGATTTGTGCTGCTGAGGCTTCTATAAACGGGTGCTGTAGGGCTGAGCAAATCTGCCTCACTTGGAGTCCTTCCTATTTTCTGTTGACAGGGCTCATGCTATCTCCCAGGAAGGCACCATGCACCTTTTTGGGGGGTGAGGGCCATGATATCTTGTGTGTTAGCAAGAAGGAATAATATTGGGTAGGCAGTTAGCAGTGTCTACCACAATTCATATAATGGAATATCATATAGCCATTGCTTTTTGAAGAATATTTATTGACATGGGAAAATGCTCACAATATGTTAAAGAAAGCAGGATACAAATCTGTAAATACAGTATGATCCCAGTCTTGTAATAAAATAAATTATATATGCATAGAAAATATACAGGACAGAAATACACTAAAACATTAACAGTGATTATCTTGGTGGTGGGATTTGGGTGAATTAACTTTAATTTTCTGCATTTTCCAAACTTTTCATAATGAACCTATATTACTTTCATAATGGGAGAGGTGGTGGTGGGGAGAAGTCCATACAGGTGACACCTTACACCTAGTACTGGGAGGCAGTGAGACTGATGTGGTAAGGGGATACACTGTACTTGTACCGCCTCGGGCAGTGTCACTGTTTATAAAGGAGGGAAGTAAACACCTGTCTCCCCCCTCCCAGGACCACTGGGTATGGGAAAGGGGCCCCAAGCATCTGGCAGTTGTTACTCTACAGCAGCAGCTCTAGTAGCTTATTTTAGTACATGCTCACATGCCCCGGAGCAGCAGGGCTGTGGACGTGAGGGACCAAAGAGCACGGATGGCCACTGTACTCTCCTCATCCCTACTGTGGGCCACCTCGGCAAGCATCTGTCTGGGGGAAGTCTGCAGTCCTGGTCTCTCACCTAAAGAATTCCAGGTCCTTGTTTGAAATCCAGCCCTGAGCAACTCTTCCACTCACAGATCAATTCCAGGTTACCTCCCTGCTTACAAAATTCCTTAAACTGGTTCTTCTGAAATGGTTATTGCTTAAAATGGCCTGAGAATGCCTGCCCTCCAGCACTCCAGGGTCCTAGGAGGCACGGTGAGGACCCAGGTGGTCAGGGTGGTGAGGGGAGGGAGGGAGGTGCCAGACTTGGACTCCTGTTTGCTAGGACACTGGGAAACTGAGGCCTGCCAGAGAAGGTCTCTAACAAGAGATGAGATGAGGTTACATGTCATTAGAGACCTGAAAAGCCCAGCAGGTAGAAAGCACTTAGCAGATGTTCGTTCTCTTTCCAGGGGCAAAATGAGGTCCTTCCACTCCCCCTGCAAATGCTCTCTTCAAAAACAAAGCTTAGTGCTTAGTACCCAGTGCAGGGGAAACTCAAAGTGAAACTCTTGAAAGCACAAGAACACAGCTACTTAACCAGGACTGTTCAAACACTTAGCCTGCATAAGCTGGCAAGATGCTATTCCAGTAAACAGATCTTCATTTAGGGAAGCTGACACTTATGAGAAAGCTATTGGACTGTAGAAATTATAAAAATACTTTAAAATGCATTTGTAGAATGAAGTAACAAAAATACTTTGTCTAAACTTTTTTTCACATAATCTAAATTTATGAATTGCCAAATTTCATTTTATTTACTGTTAAAAATGGGCAACCTACCACTTTTCCAACTATCTGGATGAAGATCCTAAAGGGAGTGTATTGTATTCTTTCTAGCCTTTTATTCTGGAGTATTTTGGATTTACTTAGGTTTTTAAAAATAAATTCTGGGTTCTCTCTTTGAGAATTTGTCAATGGGCCATATTGTAGGTACAGATCCTTCTGGGCCAACCAGTGTCCTCTGGGAACCAGGCCGTCCCAGATTTGCGATGCCTGGTGTAGATCTCCTCCTCCTCCCTACCTTCCTATCTGGTTTTCAGCTGGCCTTCAGTGGCTCTTGGTAGACCTGCCTTCTATCAAGCAGCAGTCTCCTCTGCCATTTTTTTTTTTTAATGGGCTTGAAAGCCAGATAACCTGCTAGAAACATATGCAAATTTTAGTAAAGAGGTGAAAAGAGAGATTCTTGAGGATCTCTCCTATGAGCAAGAGACTCTGGTGATCTCTTTTGGCAGCTCAAAGGCCTTTAAAAAGTCCATCTTTGAACAGTTGTTTTGTCAGAGAAGGGATCTCTGAATAAATGACATTTTCCACTAATACTCTGTGTATGTTACCTATCCTTAAAAGGGCTACTGTGGTAAGGGAGGTAATGGATGTGAAAGCACTTTAGAAAAGCATAAACTCTGAAATATTGTTTACCCCATGTATCTATAAAGAAACACACACAGATGGCTAAATTGAATCAACCCCAATGTTTTATTTAATTTAAAGTTTTAAAAGGCAGTGGTTAAGCACATTATCTATGTGTATATATGTATATATGTATGTATATGTATACATACATACATATATAAAAGGAAACCAACCCCTTTCAGCTTTAGCCACTGATTAGCTAGGCCCACTGTCTATTGCAGGATTCATATTCTACTTCTTCATATGACCAATTCTAAAAGTAAAAATAAACAGCCTTAATCAGTTTAACAGTAACTATCTGTGTTTCTTTTTTTTTTTAAATAAATAAAGTTACCATTAAACTGATCACATACGGTAGAAAGTAGAACACACACACAAGCGCACACACAGTCCCCAGTTTAAAACCTGTGACATATGAATGACCTATATGTACAAATGGGTGCTGCTGACTTCCTCCATCCCTGGTGGAGGCCACGAGAGAACTCCCAGTGTGCCGGGAGGCCCCATCCCCTCTGCTGGGTTGGAGGATGTGTGTTCCTGGCACCCCGAGTTAGACCTCAGAATGCATGCTCCCATGCAATGATACAGATGGGGGTTCAGTTCTATGCTACTAGTGTTAAGGTACATAAGGGAATAAATAGGCATCTGTAGCTGCCTCAGAACTAAACCATCATTTATAACCCTTTATAGGGAGAAATGTATTCTGAAGTTCTCGATAAGGGACTTACAAACTTTTAGAATGTAATCTGTTTGTAAGTCTGGGGCTGTGTGTGTGCATGTTGTGTGTGCATTTCCACATATTTGTACAAAATTGAAATGAAGAGTGGGGCCAGGTTTATGGAGCAGCTGCTTGGCTTCCATGTAGTCGGTTCTGATCTAATAGGTCACTTGCCTCAGCCCTTAGCAGCTTGCTCTGCTGCCGACGCGCCTCCGTCTGCTGGAGAGATTCAGAAGGGGCAGCTTTCACAAGCGAGAGGAAGGCCACGACTCAATCTTCTAAGAACCTTGGCAAACAGAACGGCCAGATTCAACTGGGGCTGCTTTACAGGATGAAGTCCTGCAGTTCCATCCTGATGAAACGGAATTCCTCTTTCCTGTGGTTAGCCCCTGCCACTCCATCTACCTGCAGCTCTGGATGAATGCCTCGGTATCGCAAAAACACAGGATCACCTCTTAAATATGCTGGATTCTCAATGAGTAAACCAGTTAATGTGTTTCTAGCCAAAGCAAGGGCATAAATGTTTTAGAGAAAAGACTCCCCTGGAGCTACAGAGAAAAGATGCTAATAAAAGCAGTACTGAGTGCTGGGCAAGTGACGTTCTCAGTCTGTGTCCGAGCTGGTCTCTTCGATGACAGAGTACTGGCTGAGGGCCTCCTCCAAAGGCGTGATTGTCCCGTCGGGCTTCAGTCCCATTGGTTTAAGCAACTCCTCTCTGGAAAAACGAGAGAAAAGAGAGAGAAAAAAAAAAGTATTCACCAGCATCACACACACACCCCTTCCCTCCACCCCAATCCACATCCTTTTAAAAAGAAGAGTCTTTAAAAACCAAAGTATTTTTCCTCAAGCTCTCTGTGTGTTTGTAACAGGAAAGATGAAAGGGGCATGGAAAGAAAAAGAGGGAGATAAAAGACTTCATTCACACAGGCCAAACCTACTAAGCCAATTAAAAGTATGAAAAGTCAAGGTCTAAACGGGCTCAGGACAAGGAGCAGGTCTCTTCTGTTTTTAATAATTAACTTTTTTTCCTTTTGTGGAATCATTGTTTTAGTGAAGTTGAAGCTGCCAAAATTTCACGGGTCCCGGTGGGCCAGGCAGACAATCAAGTGGATGATTTGATACGTATGGATTTTGTTCAACGGAATAAATCTGTCACATTTGATTTTGCCTCTCCAATCTCTAGTGAGACATAAGTACTTCTTGATTCAATCCAAGTCAACTGGCCTTCCCCAACTTTCTCCCTCCCTTTTATTTCCTTCTCTCTCTCTTTCCTCCTTTTTTTTTTTTTTTTTTTTTTTTAAAAACACCATTGCTTTTGTTTGTGGCAGTTTAATTATGGGATTGACAGCCATTTTAATCTCTTCAAAGCTCCCCAACTGCCTCTTTTCAGCTAATCCAATTATATCTACTCCACAAGTTACAGCCTCATCTAAAGATGATTAATTATTGATTAAGTCAATCAAAAAGCATTAGGAAAGATTTATTTAATCTTTTCATAGGCTCTTATTTATTACATGGAGATTATGGCAAATGTACCTGTTGAGTTACTAACTCTAGCCCTTCTCCCACCCCAAAAATGTCAGCAGTGCACTTTAAGAGTAGCCTCAAAGAGGCACATGAGAAATAAAATTTATTTCTCAAGGAAATGGGCATCACCCCCTGAAAACATGTCTATAACCAAGAACCCACATGGCAGCAGCTGCAATGTTGGCAGGATCTGGAGTGAAGGGGAACAATAAAAGCTGCTTTCCCTCTGCCTCCTTGCTGTTGTCCTTGAGGACAGCACAAAGAAGGGCTCCCTCCTGGGGAGGGCCAGCCACACAGCACTGTGAGGTGTTAGAGGCACAGTGAAACTCCTGGGGAGAGGTAAGAACAGCTCAGTGTTCCCTGGATCAGACAATAGGAGCCTAATCAAGCAGCTCTGGCTAGCGCCAGAAGATGATCCGAGTAATGGGGGGGCTGCAAGGCTATGCCGAGGCTCCTGAGTTATAAAGGAGATGTTCCTAGTCCAAGAAATGGGGTCAGAATCATAGAACTTATAATTGAAGGGGCCTCAGAGATCATTTAGTCCAACCCCCTTGTTTATTAAATGAGACTAAGTGACTTACCCAAGGTCACACACCTAGTGCCAAGCTCGACCTGGGACACAGGTCTTCTGAACCTTGGGCTTGTGCTCTTTGCAGTATACCACATCTGGATTAACTGCCCTAATGGCACTGCAGGAGCGCACTAAGTTCAGTTGTTTAACGTCTGTTCAACACCTACAGGCCAGGAGCTAGGTCATAGGCCATAGGCCAGGCAGGGAAAGGAAGAGTGGGTACAACAGTCCTTAAGGAGCAGGTGAAACACATATGAAAAATAACTCTGTACATAATGGGGTAAATGCTGTCACAGTATCTGACAGCATGGTAGCTCCTAAGACGAAGCACAGACTGTACTGCCTGGGGAAGGTAGGCATGGCATCACAAGTAAGTTATCTAATGCCAGGCAAAGAAGGCATAGGAGACTGTGTAAAGGGCTCTGTATGGTCCCATCTACTTGTGTGTTTTGTATCCCTCTTTGGATTGTGTCCATTTCTTTTCTATCTCTTTGCTTCCATGAAGCTCGGAAGGGCCCAGTGTTTGGAGAGTGGTGAGGGTCAATGAAGGAGTAGCAGGAGGAAAGGCTCAAAGGTAGTCTGAGGTTGAGTGGGTAAGTGTCTAAAATATTATGGTAAGGAGCTTAGGTTTTGCCCTGTAAGGGACATCCCATCTGTTGCATAGGGCAGTGTCTCTGGCAGCAATGTGGAAGGCGCACTGGACCAGGGGGATCCTGACGGCAGAGAGACCAGTCATTAGGATGTTACTGTACAGTGTATGTGGGCTGTGGCCTGCTGGAAGGGGAGAGGGCTGGTAAAGGATAGAGTAGGGAATAGACTGTCCCTATGGCTTCCAGCTCAGATGACTAAGAGGATGGTGATAGAATTCACTGGAGCAAGAACACAGCAGATGAAGCAGATTTTGGAGGGGAGATGCTGACACCTTTTAGGACATGAAGAGCTTGAGGCCTTTGCAGAAAACCAGCTAGACAACCTGGTTCCATGAAAACTTCCCTCTAGCACTGATATAGTCCACATATCTATAGTTTTACAACCTAGTTCCCTAGTTCTATCTGCTCATGTTAAAGGATTTTGTGACACTGGATACTACTTACTAATGACATAAAAGGAAAAAGGGATAATTGGCTGGGACTAAAACACTGAGGGTAAGAAAGTTGAAAGGTCTAAAGGAACCCAGTGGATGAGGGTAGTCAGATGGGCTAGGGAATCAAGGATCGGGATAGGTAGAAGCAGGACCCTGGATGGGACTAGAGGAATTCTACTGAGATTGGTGATAAGACGCTGGGTAGATAGGCCCCTGCCCACTCCATCTGCCCCCACTATCAACATGACTCTACTTCTGTGACAACAGGATGATGCTGGGCAAGCTACTGGCTGTAACAGAGCAGTTAGCACCTTCTTCAAATCTAGGAGTAATATTTTCAAATCAAGTCCATCAGTTTCATCCCTATTCCAATTTCATGATGGAAATAATTAACATTAATTTCATGGCCTGATTATAGGAACTGGTCTATGAGATAATGGGCCCCATATTTTAATTCTCACTTGTGAAGTATGCTTCTCAAGCATTTATTTTTTAGGTCCTTTTTATCACCCTTCCACTAACATGAAAGCTCCTCTGAGGGCTCCATGGAATGCCTGGCCTTATTAAGGACACCTCAGTTGGAGAGATGCCAGTGGTAACTGGCCATAAATCATGCATTTATACAAATTAATTAAGGTATCAATGTGATACAGTGTAAAAAACAAAAATATCTGGAGTTAGGAAGTCTTTTTGGAGCCTTGGCTCTTCCACTTACCAGTTGTGTGATCTTGGGCAAGTCTGAGTCTCAGTTTCCCTATCTGTGAAATGGGGATAATGCTAATACTAGCTCTACCTACTTCCTAGTGATGATGTAAGGAGTAACTATGACAGAACCAGTGGTGGTAGCAATAACAACAATGATGTAGATCAAAGAGTTCTATGAACTGCAAAGGTCCTAAATATTAGTTATTATTGTGGTACAGTGAAAAGCACATACAGGTTTTGGAGTCAGACAGACCTAGGTTCTAACCCTGAGTCCACAGTCACTAACAGTAAGACCTTAAACTCTCTGAATTTCAATTTCCTTATCTGTAGAATTGGGATAGAAATACCTACCTCATCGAGTTGTCATGAAGGCAAAAGGCCACTATACACATAAACTGTAGTGTAATGGCTGGAATGAAGCTGGAACCACAAGTTGCATTTCCTGTCTTTATGTGCTTATGGGAGGCCTCCCCAAGCTTGATAGGGCACTCTGGGAGTAAGTGGGGGGATGAAAATGCAGAAGCAAATAAAAGACATGGTCCCTGTCCTCAAGAAGCTTTTAGTCAGTTCAGAAGATAAAACACACACACATTAAACAATATTAAAAGAATTACAGAACAGCAGATCAACAAGCTTGAGATGATTAACAGGCAGAGCCCTGCTTTCCCTAACTTGACAGTTCATCAATAATATACTCTTATTGTAATCAAAATATGTTTAAAGGAAATTTGTCCTGTTTGGGAGTGGAAAGAGAGAGGATCTCTCACAGCTTTATGACTGTGTTTTCTGCTGGACTCCAGGCTTGTCACATTCCCATCTCAATGTTTCTGATCTTGCTCTCTATCATACAACAGCCCACAAATACCCAAATGAAATCTTTGATATAGAGACTCACTCCTAAAAGGTCTGATGAATGACCTGGTTATACTAGACTGTTTTATTTAATAAGATATTATATCTAGATCAGCAAGATGTGGATGGAGAATGGGAAGCAGTAATGAATACCACAGAAATGTTATTGCACCATCATCTGGGCTATGTACATGTGGGAGGGACACAGGAGGAGGTGGGGATGCTGATCACAGGCTCCTCGCAGGAGACAACTCAGGGCCAGACTGTAATGGCAGGGATGGACATGGATTCATGGGGATAAAGGCATCCTAGGAACAGAAGAATTAGTCAAGCAAAGGCACAGAAGCAAGGGTTAGTTGTGTGCAGAGACTGGCAAGCAGGCTGGTTTGGCTGAGATAAAGGAAAAAGAAAGCTCAAAACAGATATGGGGTACAAAACAGGATCTGAATGGAGACTTTGAAATCCTAGGCTGACAAGTCTAGATTATAGTTATAGAGGTATTTTGGTCTTCTATTTCAAGGGTCCCCTATCTAAGAATATTTATTAAAAATAATTCTCATTACAAAGTTTGAAAGACATGAAACAGTATTGCCCTGACATTAAAAAGAAACTGTTCTATGCTTTACGTATTCAATTTTCATATCTCTATGTGTCTAGCACAGGCGCCTTGCCAACAACAGGTTCTCAGTAAGTGTTTATGACCTAAATTGAGTTGCCGTTGATATTATCTTGTACTTTCACAAAAAGGGAAGGTATAGTGTTTTATGGGACTCTTAATAAATAAACCATGATCAAGAGAAAAGCCACATCTTTGAGTGGAAGATTCACTTTCATCATCAAGATCTACAGAGTTAGGAAAGGTATTAGCCTTCTATAGGAAATTCTGAATAATGCTTTCCAGGGATTTCTTGTTCTCTGGTAGACCGTGAGCAACTTGAGGGCAGAGTCCATGTCTTATCTGGCTATGATCTGCAGTATCTAGTATAGGCTGGGGGCACATAGTAGGTGCTCAGTAAATGTTTGTTAAGAGGCTATATTATAGGGGTCGTGACATAAATGGAGAATGGTAGAGAACCATTTGTCAAGAATCCTCTTATTATTTTTAATTATTATTTTCCTGATGAGTCAATGTCATTAGACATTCTGACAATGCAGCAGAAATCAGGCCCCCTTTGTACCACACAGCCTGGAATTCTCAACCACTAACTGTGTAGACTCAGCTTCTTACATCCAGACATTGGGAGGTCTAGATTCTAGACTCAGATCGTCCTCTAACTGGCTGGGTGTCCTTGGGCAAGTCATTTTCTTCTCTGGGCTTGAGTCTACCCATCTATAAAATGAAGGGGTTGGACAAGATGATCCCCAAGATTCTATTCTATGAGTCTAAATATTAGCTACTAAATAATTTTCATCCTTTATAGAGCTGAAAGGTTTTTAAGACACTAAAATTCAATAATGCTGAGCCTTTGTTTCTAATCAAGATATATATTCAAAGCCTAAGAGTCAAACACAGCATCCTACCTATAACTGACTGACACCAAGACCAGAAATCCTTTCTGCAAAACTACTGGCAGATGATTAGAATGGTTACGAAAGTAAATCAAAGCAATGGCAAGTGTTACAAGAAAGGATCTAAATTCAATCATGGCCCTCAAAAAATAGGCCATTTCATGAAGAGTTATTGCCCTAAATATGAAGGTCATATCTAAAAAGGATGGCTAGGTGTCAGGTAATATGTACATCATAGTTAAACGGATATACTGTATATTGAAATGTGCATCAGGATTAAGATATTCACATAGCAACAACTCCTTCATACTTACCTTCAATGCTATACACAGGCCTTAACACAAGTTAAGACTGCCCTCGTTATCATCAAAAAGTACAGTGATGTCTACTGGATAAAGAGCCCATTCTAGGCACTGTGACAGTATCATGGCGGGCTTCTCATCTGATCAGGCATCTGGCCAGGGAAGAGATAAGCCTCCAAGAATGTTCAACTGGAACGAAACATCATTTAGAAATTTGATCTTACTAAACGATAAGGAACCATAATCTATAAGGGCTTGGCCAGGCACGAGGACATAGATAAAGCACGTCCAAGAAAGGAAACCCTATTTTGCCCCAGCCTAACCCTTGGGACTACTAATGGAAACCAAAAAATACTTTCTTAAAGATTTAGGGGGTGGGAGATTATGGGATTTATACCATATTTAAATTTTTATGGTCTTTTTTTTTTTTTTTTTTTTTTTTGCCCCCAGATATATTTTAACATTTTCCTGAGCCACCATTTTCCTATAAGGATGGTCCTCTGGGATGCCTGGGCTTATAATTTCTCAGAACCTTAGATAAGGTTCCATTTCTTAGGGCTTCTGGTTCCTATGTAAGTGCAATATTGGGGCAGAAATGACAGTGCAATATTGGGGCTCAGATACTAACATACCCAATCGCACATTACAGAATAGGCCAGATGTATGCGTGTATAAAACACTTTACTTGACCTGGAAGCAAGAGAATACTCTTGCCCACAGCACATGTTTTTGTGCAATACAAACAAAGCATTCAATTCAAGAGTACTTGTTGAAAAACAGGACATAATTAAGCAGTTGGTAAAATGCATTCTTGTTTCCCACTTGCAGATCTCCCAAGAGTCCCTTCGAATTTACCTATACGAGTTTCAGCTTCCCGCTTGCCACTTAGCTTGATAACGACTCAAAAATCATTCCCTTGTTTTCAAGGGCTCTTCTTTCTTGTCTGCTCTGTGTACTACAGGGCAGTATTGACACATGGAATTAATGACAGGGTCTGTAATGAAACAACAGTCATGCAAACACCAGTCTGCTCTTTTGATAAAACAGCATGTTAGAGACCTATTCACCTCCCTCTAATTGAGTACTGCATAATAGTTCCGTTCCTTTTATGTAATATATTTTGTTCTATGATTAGAAAAGAAGAAAGGGGGAAACCTGTGAGGCACTGCTTCCTTCAATCGCCCCCTGATTAATTCTCTGTTTCTAATGAGGGTGGCTGCTATTTAGGCAGGTTCTGTTACATACTTGTTTTGTTGACTTCTGTACAATGTATAACAAAACCCAAGACGGGATAATTGGGAACCATTTCTGTGGCACAGGGATTCCTGCTCTTAATGTAAGGTTGGCTTGGAAAAAAAGAACCCTGACATTTTAAATTAGCCATTTCATATTTAATTCCTTTTCACATTTGAAAGATAGGATGAGAAGCTGGTAAGTAAATAAAACATTTTTAATGAACACAGAGCTTTTCCAAAAATGCCTGCTAGAATGGAGCCGGTGCTAGCCCAGAGAAAGCAGCTCTGTAATCTTTGCCCTAATTCCAAGTCTGAAAGTGCATCTTATTTCAAGATTTCAGCATCGCTGGAACAGTCCATAATACACTGAAGTACAGTGGACTGCCTAATAACTTGTTGATTTGCTTATAAGTGTTTATAACCCCTTTTTCTCATAGAAAAGTATAACCTTGGCCATTGCTTAACATGTTCAGTTACATACTGGGCAAGAATGTCCTTTGGGCTTGGACCCTAACCCTTTATCCTTCATGATTTTGCATCTAATGGCCTCCTAGTGCTGACTGGGTACACTGATCTTTAACTAAGCCACTAACCCAGTATATCTGGAGAGGTATGGTGGCTTTACCATAGCAAATTTAAAGTCTCTAACCTGCCTCTTCCAAAGCAATTCTGAGATCTTCCCTCAGACCTTACCATTGTGTTTTGGGACTGGGTACAATTAGGAAGGTAAATATGTAGCATAAAAATATCATTTCCATGACAAACGGATATAGCATATTGTCCACTACTTTGGTCTACTTTCTACTTTGTAAAGGTAATTGGGAGTTGACTAAACAGTCCCATTGGGAAGCCTTTTTAAAGTTAGATTTTCTTAATGTGATTGCATTAAATTTAAGAATTTGTTAGAATACTTATAATTATTGTCTTTTTAAAGTAATTAAAAGAACTTATATTAACATAGAGTCATAGCAATTTCACTGGTTTCCTTCATATAAAGGTATGTGTGTGTGTATGTTTGATATAAACTATTTATTTTAACATCTCACCTGATCTTTGAGAAGACCTCTACTATGGAATGAAAAAGCAGGAATACGTGTCTTCCAGATCTTAATTCTCTTCTCAGGTAAATATGCTGACTATCTATCTTTGTGCTTTGCATTTACTTAAAATTTAGACCATCTTATTTAAAGTCAGACTGACACATTTTTGAGAGCTGTTGGTCATTTTTCAAAATAATGTAAGATCTGGGGTCTTAAGACTAAGAACTGAATCTTGGCTATGTCATTAACCAGATGCCCAATCTTGGGTCAGTCACTTAATGATTGGTCCCACTTATTTCTCAGTGAAATACTCCTTGCCCTATCTAATTCAGATGGTTGTTTTACTGATCATTGGAGATCATATATATGGAAGCACTTTTTCAACTTTAAAGCACTGTAGAAATATTAGTCTTGTATCCTCATTTCTGTTAGAAGATCACATGCAAAGCTTCTAAAAGTTTGTTACCTACCTCACATTAAACAGCATGGTTAAAAAAAATATGGAGAAAGAGGTTAGAGACAGTGCTAAGAATCAAATTCAGTTTTATCCTGAAGTGGAAGTCATCTATTTCTTGGCAATTTCTCTACAGAATGTTTCTATCCTGTTGTTCAAATTAGCAAAATAATTATAAGGGGGTCAGCCTGCCCAGTGACACTGTTGAGTAAAACAGTAGATATAGAAGTTCCTACATGCTCTCCCCAATTAGAAAGATGTAAAAGTTGAAGGAGGGTATCTAAGAGCACAAACAGCCAGGGGACATTATTCTTATTTGATGTTTCTCTAATAGAAGCCATTTCAGCTAGTGCTTAAGCTAAGAGCTCAAAGTAGTCATTCGTACCACAGAGGTTTAAAGGACAATGACTACCAACAGACAATACAAAGGTAGCAGGACATCCTACTTAGAGATGTCTAGCCAGTGGAAGGGCCCTTGATGACCTAAATACACACAATATCAAGTTTCTCAAATTAATTGCCCCTTCACATTTAAAATCTTTATACTTTTGTACCCACAATAGATCTCATGATGCTTCAAAAATTGGATGTTTCAGAAACATACCTGAAAAACATGTCCTTGACTAACTTATCATAAAGGTGGGTGTAATCAACAGTTGTTGATTAAGCACAGTAACTTATTCATAGGGGAAAAATTACATATTACTTTTCAGTCAGCCAGCTTTAATAAGTCTAAAAATAATCCCAACTTTAATAAGTCTAAAAATAATCTCTGGATTAAAGGGAACTAGTCCCATACTTGGAATCTGCATTTACTAAGAAAGCCATGTCCCAAATACTACACACATTATTTATATACATATAAAATAAGGAATAGATAAGGAAGAAATGGGAAACAATGATTTAAATGTAAAATTTAGATTTTGATAGAATATATAAGCAAAATGGCAATGTACCTTGTTAAATGTGACTGGGGTGGGGTGGGATGGTGTGGGGTGGTGGTGGTGATTAATCAGTGCCTGGTTCCAATTAAGGAACTAAAGGGGATTAGAAAAGTCAAAACAAAGCTTAAACTTGAAATATTATTTCCTTTGGTTAGTTTAAGCTTAAGCCAATCAATCCTCTCTCCCTTCTTCTGGAGGAGGCTGTGTTATTATACATGAGCTGTGTGCTGTAGCTAAGGTGAATGCAATTGTATTAGCTGCACTGGACTTGCTTAACCACACAGTCCCCATTCTGATCTCCCACTTAGGTTGCAGGGGCTTATTTTTTTTCCAATTCAGAGAAGGAATTTTTACCCTTTTTTACCTCTGCTTTCACAAAGAAAGCTTCATTTGACATTTTTAATCTCATGCCTCAGGTCTTTATGTTTGATATACATTACAATGATCATTTTAAATAAATTATATACCCCAATATTTAAATTAGTCAGTCATGGGCCGAAGTACCTTTATGGAATTCCTTTCCAGCCCTGAATTTTATCATATCTGGCTAAGAAATGGAACTGACAAAGGTATAAAGTCTTAAACCACATAGGCTATTTGATAGAGCAAAAAACCGGCCTACAGATTTGGGGATCAGCTGTGCTCATTATTTCATCATCATACACTAGGGGAACCACAGGGTACAAGGCACTGTACTAGCTAGACATGATGGGATTTACAGGGTTCAGATTATTTTCAAACTCTTAAGATCTCCAGGTCCACTGCCAATCCCCTTACCTACATCTGTTGCAAATACAATCCTTATATACACAGACAAAATCACGAGGAATACTACTACTGTTGGTAAGCAGTGGGAAGAAAATGTTTGAGCATGAATCTCTCCACTGTCCTTGGAAATATAGCTATGATAAAGCTGCTGAGGGCGTGAGCTCCTTGTGGCAGTTACTATGTCCAGCATGGGGGCAAAGTGGAAATTAACTTTAATTTTTGCATTGGTGGTTTTATAGTTTTGGTAGTGGATGACATCTATACCCTACACCAGGCTCAGTAACAGTACTTGGCATGACCAACCTTAGTCATCACTTTGGTAATTGCTTTGGCACGGGCCACTGTTGCTAACCACCATCCTGGTGCAGGTCCTTCACATCTGCTCTCCTATGGATGGAAAAAAGGAAGTGTCTAGTGTCCATTCATTGGCCACGTCACCTCCAACCTAGCCTTTACTCACATGCCTTTCAATTCAGGCCCAGGAGAAAATGATTTCATTTTTGAGAAGGAAAGTTAATCAGACAAAGCTACAGTACACTCTTAGCACAATAAAGACTTGGTGGGATGAAGAACATCCTCAGAGTGACAGTTGAGGGAACCAGTAGCACGATGCTGAAGAGGATGATTAAGAAGTGTTCTGGCAAACACTGACTCTAACAGACAGACACAGTAGCACAGTGGACAGAGCAAAGGCCTTGAGTTCTGGAAAATGAAGTTCCTAGCCTCACTTTGTCACGAAGCTAGAAAGAGAATGTATGTGGAAGTGTTTTGTAACTGTTAAAAGGAAATGGATTATCACATCAGTAGCTTGGAAATATTCTGGGCAATTCTTTGGGTTCTTGCTTCCCCCAGTTATAAATCTGATAACAGATTATATTAATCAAATAATAATAAAACAACCTGAGCTTTGTGAAAGAAAGATGCAGTCTGTGAATACCAAAGGTTTCTATTATTGATAAGAATAGATTTCCCTCTACCTGGAATGAATGGTCATTTCTCCACTTATCTATTAAATACCTTTTAACTTCAAGAATCAGCACAAATGCTATCTTCCCTGTGAAATCGTCCTTGATTCATCCAGACAGAATGAACTGCTCCTTTTCCTGGGTATTTACAGTTCAACATAGACCTTATTTTGTCATTATTTCCATCTACCTTGTATTTTAGAACAGATTATAGCCATTATTCTCACTAGAATGTGCATTCCAAAGGCAGAGCCTGTCACGTTCTCTGAATCTCCCTCATCTTCCTAGCACAGTGCCTTGCACAGAGTAGCTGCTTAATAAATGTTCCCTGAATTGTACTGAACTTAGTTTACTTTGGATCTATGCCGTCTCTTCTACCTCAAAAAACCAAAAACCAAAAATCAACAGTGAAGAGAGAGAAGAAACTTAAGACAAACACATAAGATGCATAAAGAATGGGTTCATTCTTTGCATTCCTGCTTTGGAATGCCCACTGCTGATCTCCATACAGTTTTGTCATTATTAGTGAGAGCAAATGTTAGAAAGCACACAAACAAAGGCAGACAATATAAAAAACCCATCACACGTCATGCAAAAAGTCTGTGATTTAGGACTGTTTTTAAAGTTGCCTTTAGCTTCAATTTTAATGGCAAAATTGGTACCATCAAAGCCAACACAAGACATATTTGCTCTGTTTTATACATGCAAAAATCAGTATCACCTTTAGATTGAGTTGGGCATCTGCTGGGTGTTTCTGGGTGAGTAGGCATCTTCTTTGAGGCATAGTTTAAATCAAGTGGAAGCTTGGATATTTCAGACTTGACATTTTTGTATTTATTTGTTGGCAGCTTCTAGAATATGTGGATTCCCCTGGGATTAAAAGGAGAAGGACCTAGCACCATATTCTGTCCCTTGTACAAGGATGCCTTGTGAAAGGGTCTTATCTCTTTTAGTAAGTCAAGTACCTTAATTATACTGTATTATTTTAGGCAGTTTTTTCCCCATCTCCCACTTTCCTAATTTGGAGTTTACTCATCTAGGGTATTGGTAGTTGAACAGCATCTGGGTTCTCTTTTAAGAACTTGTATTATTGGAGTGAAAATTATGAAACTTGTTTACTATCCTGACACACTGATATGCTCCACATAGGTCCTTTTAACACTTCCCTCTCCAGCTTCTACTGTTTCACTTGCTACATCAGGTCCTTTCAGAAGTAGCCAAGCACAATACTTATGTTTCTATATTCATTCAGAGCTTATTGTCTGCTTCTTGTAAGTTTACCCTATACGTATTTGACCAGAATTCCTTCAGTAAAGGAACATGTCAGTTCTATATAAAGGTATGGAGAATGTTGTCTGCAAACAAAGGTCATTTGAAGACTATGAGCATATTCTAACCTTTTTGGAAAAAGATAAAAATTTCAAAGGACTATCTGGAAGTCACTAAATTCTAGTCATATGAGCTTTGTAGATGAAGAAGCTGTTTATTTCTATATAACTTGTACCACACGACCAGCATCATTTGAAACAAGCTTAGACTCTGCAGTGTCCATATACTTGTCACACTCCCCATGTGAGTCAGCCTCCTGCTGTGCTTTTAGCCTCTACTTGTTTCTTTGTTATACCTTTCCCTATAATGTTTGGCTTTCTGGCTTTCCTTGGATTCCAGCTGCTACTTCTCATGACTGAAGGATACTAGCCTTTACATAGTTACTGTGAAAAAGGAGATGATCAGAAGAAATACACCTTTAGTGGCAGCTGCCACCAACACACAGAAGCACTCACTCAAGATGGCTTAAAAGAGACAGTGACTCAATGTATGACTAGAAAACAGAGCAATTTAGGTAAGTGTGAAAGGAATTAATATTTTCTAGTAACTCTTCTAAGATGATGAGTTGCTGATTAGCATATATTTGACTTAGGTATTTTCAAAACTGGCTATTTTGGGAAGGGAAGGCAGTGTGAAGCAAGAAAGGAAGGGGAGATTGTCTTTAGAACCCCTAATTAATACAAGCACTTGCTTTCAGAAAACCCTTAATTTGAGCTATTCCTTTTCACTTTTTCCTGTTGGGTACATGACATTTTAGAATTCTTGGTTTCAGCAGCAACCCAAAAAGACAGAATTGCCAACTTGCACATCAAAAATGAGGGGGAAAAAAAGCATAATGATTTGGAACAAAAACCAAAACAGACTAAAACAAAAAATACAAGAAGCAGCAAAATCACTGAACCTAACTCACAGCATCTTTTTGAAGACAGGGAGGTTAGTTGGTTAAATATCACAGTGATCTAGTTGTTATTATCCTAGCTTTGAGAGTTTAAATGTTTAAGAATGCACATCCAGAAGCGGCACATGTAGAAAAACCATGGTAGCCAAGAGAGATCTGAACTACTGCTGCCCGGGCCACCCTGTTCCAATTAACATGGATTTCCAGAGTTGCTGTTCCATGATAACTCTCAGTAAGAGAGACAAAGAAATAGAACATTTTTAGAAACCAAGCAGAAAATGGATGGGAATACAATACCTGGAAAGTTTATCAAGCATGTTGACAAGTTTCATGGCTTCATATTCTTTTTGTTCTTCTGTCATTTCATCTATGGGGTTTGGCATTGGTTCCTCTAAATGACCAGTGATAAGATTAATGCTACAAAAAGAAAAAAAAGTTATGCTGTATGTTTTAAAATTATGCTCTTTCTATACTTTCTGGTCCAAGTTGTAAGTTATAATAAGAAAGAGTATAATAGCCAAAAATTGGCAATAATAGCAATTTTGTAGTATAGAACTGCTATAGCAATTTTTAAAAGTTTACTTTTTCTACTAATTTGCTTTGGGAAATGGGTGATAGTTTAGCTTTCTTTAAAAAAATAGCTAACTTGCCAACTTTTTTTTAAGGGATGGCTGCTTTTTAAAAATATGAAATTTGGTTGGTGCCGTTAGGATAAATATCCTTGGATGCATAGTTTATTAATTTAAGGGGACAAATGATTTCAGAGTAGGAGAAATCCATATTGTGATACAGCATAAAATAAATGTGTCAAAAAAACTGGAAAAATGATGGCAGAGAGGCTGAAATCTGAAAATGAAAGCATGCCAATTTATCATCTCAGGAAATTAGTCCATTAGTGAGACCACAGAAGGCAGTGAGTGTTCAAATAATAAAAGATAAAGCAGAAGAACAATTTTAATTAGATTTGATCTGACCTAGATTAAAAAAAAAAAGGAATGAAATCTAGCCTACCAAGAGACAGGTATACCATCTGGCTTTCTGGAAATAATTTAATAAAGTACTTAAAATGAATATGTTCCATAAACTTTGTATGAAGTTCTAATACCAAACAAGCTATCCTCTTAGATGAAAGCCGTGCTTTTTTTTTTTTTTTTTTTTTAGAAAGGAGATGAAAGAAAATTCTTCAGTGGCTGCTAAACATCTATAATGTAAACATCTTTCTGGAAAAGCAGACGAGGTTACGGCATTTTTGTTTCAGCCATGTATGGACAGTTTGCAGGGATATTTCATTTGATCATTAAAATCAAACAGCAAATTGCTAATAAAGTGCTTTCTAGGGTCTACTAACCCAAATGCTTTCAGTGGGCAGGTCTGCAGGATAAGCAAATGAATGAACTGGTCAACTGTAAATAGTGTGGAATGCTGGGGACTGGGATAAATTTGAGGGCAGTGCTAGTCTAATATGGCAGGAGATAGAATCCTATGGGCCAAATCAAAGACCCTGTGATCAATCGGATCCTCTGGAGACTACCTTGCAAGCCCTGCTTTAGACTTTGACTTGAGCAGGTTAAGTTTCTTTACTGACCAGGGATTTCTCATCTGAGTAATAAAAGGGTTAGGTCACTAGGTATTATCTATTACTAAAAGATTTCCTACTCTTCTTAGACATTCCTTGGAGGGTACATGATATTCAGATTCTTGGGAAGGACTCTGAGCTCAGTATCCTCACAAACCAGATCTAAAACATTTTTTTTTAATGGTCTTGTAAGACCTATGTCTACAGCCATTATTAAAAAAGTTTTTTTTTCCTTCAAAGCAGTGGATCGACCACCCACCTCCCCGCCTTTTTTTAAACAAATGATATCAACACAGAAAGCCCATATATAAAATAGACAAAGTGGAACTGCTCAGGTAGAAGAGGGTTGGGGTGGTCAAGCAGAGTGGAGGCCTAAAGCCCCTTCTGTTTGTCTATACTTACTTGCTTCCCCTTAAGGTTGCCCCTGAGGCACTTTTAGGATCCCTGGGAGATAGTCTGAAAACTGTAGCCTGTCAGTGAGTCTTAGTTTTGGCTGCACATTATAATCACTTGATAAACTTTAAAGAAAAGGCTTAGGGCTCACCTGAGACCAACTAAATCTATGAGTTTTATTTTCCTGGTGATTGATACACAATGAGGTTAAGAACCACAGGGTTAGGGTGCCCACTTCAGAGACTCATTGTTTGCTACTATTCTTTTTTTTTTTTCTGATCTCATAATAAATGGGAAAAAGTACTAAATGGGGTCATCATAGTCCCTAAAAGTCAAGGACAAACGGGCCCCAGACAAGGTTTCAGAGAACTACAGTGTTTTTAAGATGTATCCAGATGCCACAATGAAAATGTAATTCCACCCATTTATTATTTGCTTAGGTTGTAACAACAGAATGTTTTCACTGGTTTCCTTTCTGCCACCTTCTAAATTAGAAAAACAACGAGTCTTATAAATAAATTAGTGAAGGTACTTATTATAGGCACATACTACTTCCCAAGCAGACAAGGGAAATCAGGTCTTAGAAGAAAGTACAAGGGAAGACAGATATATTAACTATGTAAAACATGTTTGATTTGCCTCTTGAGAGAAGGCTTTTATTCTCAAGTTCAATGGAGGGGTGACTTAAGAAATCAGATCCATCATTTTCAGGGGAAAAATGTGCTAGGAGGATATACTAGTAAGCACTGTAGTATCCACAATATAAAGTCAGGACATGAATTCCTAAATCAGGGCACATTGGATTCTCTTCTTGGTTCTTTAAAGGCTTAATAGAAATGATGTCCATTTTCCACAAGCTGACCTCAAGTCTCCTGCTGCTAAAATGATTTGATGGCTTGCTCTGAAATTAGCTACTAAAGTCACAAAATCCTTTGCTCACTAAGCATAAAAGCAGTGGCCAGAAATTCATTCTTACAGAGTGAGAATTTACCATCCTTTACTCATGCAGTACCTCCAGTCCCCAGAAGAATGTACACTATATCACATAAAACACAAGTTGAGGCATCAAACTGTGCCCCTCTCTTATGGGAAAAATGCCAATGTACTTGGGGTCAGGAGGCAGACATGGACACTGTCTGCCCTCTTGCTCCCCACTTCAAAACAGACTCCTGTGGTTTCCCTACCCAGAGAGGAAGAGAAAACAAATAGTCACTGTAACAACAAAGTGAGATTTCATAAAATAGATTATTTTCATTTAAAAAATCACTTGCCACCTTTATAACCTCAAATAGTATAGTTTAAGACTTAACATTCTAGGTTTCAGGATCTTAACACTGAAATTCTGGGGTTAGTTTTTATCTTGTTCTAAGACTCTGAGTCTTGGGGATCCCTGAGTGGCTCAGCAGTTTGGCGCCTGCCTTTGGCCCAGGGCATGATCCTGGAGTCCCGGGATCCGGTCCCGCATCAGGCTCCTGGCATGGAGCCTGCTTCTCCCTCTGCCTGTGTCTCTGCCTCTCTCTCTCTCTCTCTCTCTCTCTCATAAATAAATAAATAAATAAATAACCTTAAAAAAAAAGACTCTGAGTCTTAAGATGCTATAAGTACACTAACTGTGGTAGATATGTATTGGGTAATTTTATGGTATGATTTTGTTCTACCTTGTCTGTTCCCCTCCCCCATCTTTCCAGTACTCCCCTTCTTTTTTTTTTTTTTTTTTTTTTTTAAGATTTTATATACTTTTATTTGATAGAGAGTACAAGCAGGGCGAGTGGCAGGCAGAGGGAGAAGAAGGACTCTGTTGAGCAGGGAGCCTGATGTGGCCTTGATCCCAGGATTTTGGACCTGAGCTGAAGGCGAATGCTCAACCATTGAGCCACTCAGGCTTCCCCCAGTACTCCAATTCTATGATTATATATGTCTTTCAATTAGGTGACAAGAATTATTTAAACTCCCTTGTAGTATATTATCGAGCATTTTGTATCACATAAAGTCATTATATGAACTGACCAGTTATGGGCCTGGTGATAAAGGGATTAAGACATAAAAAGGTAAGAGCATATGAATATATATGTAAAAGCTGAAATATATTTCAAGACTTTTGCTTTTGATTTGTTGCTACATCTGGCTAACATCAATAGTACTAGGTCATTTAACAAAAAAGCCACTAAAATTTCTCTGAGCTATATGAAAGTTATCTTTAATCTCTAAAAAGTGGGGGATTAAATTTTACTCAAAGTATTCTGGTTAAAAAAGGGGCTTTAAGGACAAATCCTTACAGGGGCTAAGCAGGTAAGATGAATGAAAAGGATCTGCCGTTAAACCAGAGGAGCTAATGCCTGGTATGATGGGGACCACCACCATGCAACTCCATCAGCCAGTTGCTGTGTGAAAATGCAGGCTTAATGTTGTTATCAGAACTTATTCAAAAGAAGTCAGAAATCCAAATTTCCATCTGAAATATCTGAATTCTAAATGTTGGCAAGGAATTAAGAAGCACTATGTGAAACAGAAAATAAAAACACAGAATTAAATAACCAGTGAATGCAACATCAAGGAGGCAAGCAGAACCTAACTTTGGGCTAAATCGAGCCTATCCACAGAGAATTTGCAACCTCTAGAAAAGGGATCAGGGTTTTCAGGAAAAGGCATTTGCAAGCCCAGAGCAGGAAAGGAGGGGGAGATGGGGTAGGAAGGAGAAATTATATGCAAATAAGGCTAGACATGTCTTTCCAGGAAAAACTCCCCAGAATACTTGCCCCCCCCCAACAAAATAATAAAAAGAACAGAGTGGAAATTTACTATATCCTTCAGTAAATAGTAAAAATAAAGTTTGTTTTTTTGTTTGTTTTTTTTTTTTGTATAGCCTCAATATATGGTGACAATTACAATGGGACTTAAAGCAACAAAACAAATCTTGACAAAGAAAAAAAGTCTCTCGTTTCATGCTGGAAAAATTATACAGCTGCTACCACAGCTACTTCTGAGAGAAATATAGTCAAGAAGGAAACACCCCTCAGTTGCTTAGTACAATGATTTTAAGCTTCTGGATGTGATTTTGAAGTAGTGTAGGGTACGAAGAGTATAAGGAAGTATCTTAGAGTTCTACCCACTTTGGCCAGCCCTTCCTTCTGCCCTCCATTTAGCAGCCCTTTAACGACCCCCAGGCTCCTATATATCCAGCTTGAACGCCACTGGTCTAAAATGAGCCAAATGTCATTAGGAACACATCTTTGAATTGACGTTTGGAATGATGTACAAACCACATTAGTCAGTTTCTTATGCCACCTGTAGAGTCAAGGGGTCTCTATGTTCCGAGACATAAAAGAAACAGGTATAAAATTTAGAATTTAGAAATTTTTCTCTTCGATACAGGACCAAAGTTTATCTGAAAACTTATAACAAACATGGCTAGACATATACCAAAAACCTGTGTGGCATGTAACTTGATTCTATGAGTATATTTCTGCTAATTGCAGAAAGCCATTTCCAGTCCATTAAATACACTTACTTTGACACAAAAAAAGATTGTTGTGAAATTAATGATGTTCCATAGCCTGAGTGTAAGCTCCACACAATTCTTGGTTTCAGATTCCATTAAAGGATTATAGGTTACCTTGGTGCAACAATCAGAATCCACTTATATTTTTGACAACAGGACTAGGGCCAATTGGATAAAGGGTAATTTCTCTGCTTCTGCCAATACTAGCAACTGTTGTGAATAAATGCATCATAAGGAAAGCACACTGTGTTCTTGGGAATACTGATTGGTGAAGGGTAATCAGAGTGTAGGGGAGAGAGCAATCTTTTTAGAGGCTGACTTTATAAGCTTGACTAGATTGGTAATAAGTTTTCATAATTTTTAGGTTCTTTGAGCACAGTAGATCACTTTCCAGAGTATAGAGGGTTCTCTTACTTGCACAGTACTTTGTTTCACAAGGATCATTTGAATAAGTATTTTATTTGTTTTTAGGTAGGCTCCACGCCCAACATGGGGCTTGAACTCACAACCCTGAAATCAAGAGTCACATGCTCTACCAACTTAACCAGCCAGGTGCCCCATGAATAAATATTTTAAATGAACAAAATTCGCACCACAGTGTTTTACCTACAAGAGGGAAGATATAAGAAAAAAGCAGATGCAAATCTATCTGAAGGGGAAAGATGTAATGCTAGGTGAGAAACACCTATTTATATTTGTAAACAAGCAATGTTTAAGAAACACAAGATTTAAAAAAAAAAAAAAAAGAAAAGAAACACAAGATTTCACAATGGTGACTATTCTGATCACACTAACGCACCATTCCTATGAATAGTATCGGCCAGGTCCAAAAGTTGAAGAAGATTCCAACTAGGGAGGTAATAAGGCCTAAGTATAGAATCTTCCTAGCCAAGACAATAACAATACCAAACATCATGATGGTCCTTGATTTAAAGAAGAGGTGTTCCCCTGAAATCTAAAATCATTTTCATAATCTAACACATCTCTATTTCCCATTCTATTAGGAGAGACCCAGAGTTCTTGTATTTTCTCCAAGCATTCTGGTGCTTGTGAGACATGTGATCATCACCATTACAGAAGTCATCTACCAAACAAAATCAGCAATATACTCTGTGATATAATGACATCAACCATCTGTGAGCATTTAAAAGTTTTTTTTAATCTTAGTTGACTTGTCCACATAATTTGGGACACAATGAATGCCTAACATAATTTCTACTTTCATTTAAAAATATGAAAGTGTACCTCAAGTAGTAAACTTTAATGTCTCAAATGGAGAGAGATAAATATTAAAATGGAGAGAGATTAAATATGAAAGCACAGTTTATGGAATAGAAAAATCAAGAGCTAGCAGGACTAATTTAGAATGATGACTTCTATAATTAGGGAAAGATTAAAGTATGATTCCTCTATCTAAGCTTCAATTACACAATGGAGATGCCTGATTTATAACATCTAAATGGTGGCAGTCTTAAGAATGTACTGCTTAGAGTCACTGCTAGCTTCCCCAAAAGTCTTTTTTTCTAGGTCACACTCTATAAGATCCTCCTGAGGCTGAAAGCACTGGAGATACTAATAATGCTACCTACCCAGGCCTGATTTGCCAAGGAATACACGTCATATAAGTCTTGTCTAATGAGGGAATGATCTTTACTTTTACCTTCTGATAACATAGTACTTTCATGTTAACAGGGCACAATCTATCCCTTAAAAAAAGCACCTAACTTTGCAGATAATGATTTTCTATCCTTTATCAACTACCACATGATCCTCATTACATTCTAGAAACTGTCAGTAGAAAACCTAGAACGTCAACATCATTGATAATGCCAAAAAGGAAGGGCATACCCTTTTAATATTCAATAATAGAAACCAGAAAATTGAGCTCAAATAACTTCTAATAAGTGGAATTAAGAAATTTACCTGGGATGTGGGTTAAGAAAGGGATGAACAGGATGGGGAAGAAACAGAAGGAAGTAGAGGTGGTCTGTTCTGGGATAAAAGAAGAATTAGTGTCTTTGATTTCTAAGCACTGATTCAGGGAAGACTTGACAGATTCTCTGGTTTGTCTACTCAGTGCAATAATACATCTATTAAAAGACAATTACCCAAATTTTTTATTAAAATTTGCTGCAGCGCTATCCTTTCCTTTTGCTAGTAATGTACCATTTTATTGACTCATAATGGCTTTTGTGCAAGAAGGAAGATCAGAATTCATGGAACTGAACCTATATTTAGATTTCTGAGAAAGACTGAAGCATCAAATAATCAACTTATATACTTCGTCTTGATTATACCTTACTCAACCTTATGGAAAAGAAAGCAAAAACTAGGCAATAATACCTTTTAAGTATATGACGGTAGGTGTCTAAAAATACCATATCTCCAAATACTTAGGAGAGGGTAATGAGCATGCAGCAGAACATTTCTTACAATATAATCCTTCCTCAATTACTTGAAGTCACTCTGTAAGCCACTAGCTATTAAATCACATCTAAAAACACTATTAAATGGAAAGCTTCCAAATCCACAAAAGAAAAGAAACACTTGGAAAATGAGAGACGACGGAAGTGAAAGGCAACTAACCAAATCAAAGGCACAGACATAGTTAGGTGAAAAGAAACTTGATACTATACTTTGGTTTTGCATTTTTGTATTCTTCAGTGTCTGTGTCCTCGTCCTCTGAGTACCAATTATCTCCTCTTCCTCCAGCCAAAAGGCCCCTGGCCGCCAACAGTCCTGCAGCATTCCCATAGCCAGTGTATTTCAGCAGGCTATCCACTGCAAAAACAGAAGAGGTTTTTAGACAGGAATCCGTCAGTGCTCACTGTCATTACCGACTATTCACCAGCACAGGGAAGCTGGAGATACGTATCTCAGCACTAAACCTTAAAATTGAGAGATTTTCAAAGTGTGGTAGTGGTTATACTGACTACCTACAAATTCTCTGACATGCTCTGAATGCCAAAAGCCTTTTTTAAGGTATCAGAAATTCAAGTGGAGCTGTTTAGAATATACTTTGTGGCAAAAGTGGAGCCTCTGTGACCACAGGGTCATCGGTAAGGGTGGTGTTTTAAATTTCTGGTCACAAATCTTATTATTTATCCAGTTTTAGAAAACGATGACTAGAAACTAGAATTAATGAAAGCCAGATTAGA
Source organism: Canis lupus dingo (assembly GCF_003254725.2). Lineage (NCBI taxonomy): Eukaryota > Metazoa > Chordata > Mammalia > Carnivora > Canidae > Canis > Canis lupus. Next base: position 32,718,545 of record NC_064252.1, read on the forward strand.
ATTTTACCAACACAGTCATTATCTAAAATCTTTCGCGTACTCTTTATAGGGAATGGTGGGTAAAGAGTAAAAGAAATCACAAAACTTAAGGATGTTTGCAAAAAGGATAGCTAAGTTACTATTTTTTCAAAAAGTCAGTGACAATACATAAGGACATGATATGCCCTGAGAAGACAGGCCCAGGGGCTAGACTGGCTGGATTTTAGTATATGTGCTGCTGAAGCGAGCACTGGCTGGATTTTAAAAATGGCTCTACCATTTACTAGCTGGTTGACTTAGTGGGAAGTTATCCTATATCCGTGTACCCTACTTTTTCTAATCTGGAGAACTGGAATAATAATCTACTTCACAGGTTAATACATGCAAAGTGCTTAGAAAAGTATCTGGCACAAAGTCAATACTCTTTCTTTTCCCCTGGTAATATCAGGTACAATGAGCATGTTAGGCTTCTCTTAGTGAACCACAGCAGCAACGGCTCAATGAACCACTGGGTGCAGGTCAGTATTACCTTGTCATCAGTGCAAGGTGATAACTTTAACTCTAAGATAAACAGACACATAAAACTTTTGCAGGGAACCTTGAACCACAGTTCAAGGATTTTTTTTTTTTTTTTTTTTGGTAATTTATAAGAACCTTTAACAAAGATACTAAACAATCATTAGCAGCTTTATTTAGCAGGCCTTTTTTTTTTAAAAAAAAAAGATTTTTATTTATTTATTCATGAGAGAGACACAGAAAGAGGCAGACATAGGCAGAGGGAGAAGAGGCTCCCTGTGGGGAGCCCAATGCAGGCCTCGATCCTAGGACCCTGGTATCATGACCTGAATGGAAGGCAGACGCTCAACCACTGAGCCACCCAGGTGTCCCTTAATAGTACTTTCTTTACTTCACGTATAATTTTATTTTATTTTTTAAAAGATTTTATTTATTTACTCATGATAGACATAGAGAAAGAGAGAGAGAGGCAGAGACACAGGCAGAGGGAGAAGCAGGCTTCACGCCGGGACTGAATCCCGGGACTCCAGGACCACACCCTGGGCCAAAGGCAGGCGCTAAACCGCCGAGCCACCCAGGGATCCCCATTCACATATAATTTTAAAATGAACACTAAAATATTCACTCTAGGGGCACGTGGGTGGCTCAGTCAGTTAAGTGGCTGGCTCCTGGTTTCAGCTCAGGTCATGATCTCAGGTCCTGGGAGCAAGCCCCATGTCAGGCTCAGCTCCGAGCTTAGTGAGGGAGTTGGCTCCAGCATAATCTCTCTGTGTCCCTCCACCCCCTGCTCTTTCTCTCTCTCTCTCTGAAATAAATATATCTTTTAAGAAAAATTCAAATTAAAGATAAAAATTTTATTTAAGGTTTTCAATAAAGTGTAATACTAAAGACAACTATAGGAAACAAACCCAACACTATCTTTTTCACATACAAAGCTTTAGTAAAACCTACATCTGAAATACTATTGTAATTCAGATTACTTACCTCAAAAAAGACAAAATAAAGCTGGAGAAGATTCAGAGAAGAGGAATTAAAATGACTTTGGGATCTGAAAGGGCCAGTGGATAGGAAGTATGTAGGTAAGGAAAGGACTATATGTGATCAGAGTATGAAATCATTAAAGACATGGATGGATAGGATGAATAGTACAGGATGGGCTCATTAAATTTTTAAATGTTTTAACTAGAGGATGCCTTCCTTCACACTGAAAATAGGTACTTTGGGGACAAATAAAAGAAAGTCCTACAACATCATAGGATTTATTAAACTGGTGACATCTGTGCAAAAGGAACCATGGATTAATAATATAAGTAGAAAAAAATATAAGTAGATTAAAGTTTACACTATTCTCTTTCAACCATTTTTTGTCTTAAAACCTATTGGTAATTGTTGTCTCTTTGATAATAATTCTCAATAAGTTCTAAATAGAATCATATTAGAATTTATTGTGGTGTTTTAATTTGAAAGCCCTCTGAATAAATCTGAACATGTTCCCTCTTGCTATCAGTGCCTCTGCGAGACTGGGATGGTTTAGATAAGTTAATTAATTCTTAATAGATTATTAGGGAAGTGAATATTCAGTGCATACAGATATTCTTAATATTCATGGAGGTCAGACATGACTTTAATGACACGGTCAGACTCAAGGTCAACGAGGTGAAGGATCATAAATCTGAACCCACATGGCCCTAATACTCTCACTGGAAGCGTTTTTGACAAGGCTTATTTTTTAACAAAGAGGTTTAGTAGTTCCAGGAAAAAAAAAATCACTAAAATTGTAAAAGTCTAAGTTGAGATATGAATATACTTAAAAAAATAACAATAGGAAAGACATAAAATATAGATAACCACCTACAATGACTAAACATTAAAACAGTTTAAGAATGCAGAATTTATGAAAGGCCAAAATAGGTTAAAAAGAAGTAAACAGAACATTAATCTGCTTTCTTAAGCAGAAAATCCTCCTGGAAGCTAGTTGGTAGTAAAAAACACCTAGCACTTTTATGAAAATGCTGCTTACTGTTCATTCATGGCAACAAATGCGTCAACTCTGTGACAGTTTGGGTTACAAAGGGTACTTAAGACACACCTTGCCTTCAAAACAGATAAGGCTATAGTCAATAGTTTTAAAATCAAATGAACTTTTGTTACTAGGATAAAATACTTTAAAAATGAGGGTTGGGGAAGGGAGACAAATGGACTATAAAATCTTCATAGTGAGAAATATTTTCTTTGTGAAGTTCTGATTGACATTATTTGGTGGAATGTTTCGAGCTATTTTCAAATACATTGTATAATAGCCTATTCAGTACTGGGAAGGTAGTAAAAGTAAAAAGTGAGCTGCTAAGGGCAAGGAAAGATTTTCTGTGTGGCCCTTAAAATAAAAAGGAACAATATAAAAATATTTTTTTTGTCCTAGTAATCAATGACATCATCAGGTAAAACTGCAGCAGAAATGAGACAAATCAGCATTCAGTCAGAAAGTTGTAAAAAATATTTCACCATTATTTTATCAAGATGTTAGAAGGCACTATAAACAGAGGAAAACTGACAGTAGCACCCTGCAGTTAGACCTGCACTGGTGGTAATGACATCATTGCTTATACAAATGTGGGCTTTATCACACTCTATCATGAAATCAAAAAGTCCTGCTCTTTCTGAGGAGGAAGAATGGCAGAGCCAGATTCTACCCAGAGACCATTCTCCCCTTCTCTGTTATGTAGAGAAGGTTTTATAATCCTTTTCCTTCCAAATGCTGCAACTTCTAGAAATTTTACACTAGTAGCTTCCTCTAACTATTTTCCCTATTTCCAACCTCATATCCCTCTATTCTTGTTCCATACAATTGCCTCATAGATATTTGTAAAGCAGAAATATGGTGTTATCACTTTCCTGGATAAAACCTCTAAGATCAGCCATAAAGGCTAAGCGTTCTTCATTTTCTGGCCCCTGCCTTCTTTTCCAAACTTGTCTCCTATTATTCCTGCACATCGTGCATTCCTCACATCTTGAACTAGTCTCTTTCATAAACATACCAAGGCTGTTTCCCATTTCTCTGCAAAGATTTTCTCTGTCTCCACACTATCCTATCATTCCCTCTTTCAGGCTGTCACAATACCTGGCACATGCCTCTCTCTTAGTGTACTGAAATTATTTCTTTATATGGAGAGATCCACAGGACCATATTCAATACACTGCATTCAGACAGCAGAAATGTTTACTCTTATAACTATCTGTAAGGTACTATGTTAAAACTGGGGATCCAGAGATGAAGAAAACATGATCTCTGACCTAAAGAAACTCAATGTCTAGAATGTAAGTTCAACAAATTAAGAGAACATAGCAAATATCAAAAGTACTAAAAACAGAAGAAAGTAAAAATGGTAAAAGAAGAGAGAATGATTAACTCTGCCTCCATGATCAGACAAGTCTTCACAGAGATGATACTTAAACTGATCTTCTAGGATAAATAAAGCTCACCATACTAGCAAAGACATTCCATGCAAAGGGAACGGTATCTGCCAAGTCATGATGATAATGCCAAGAAACAGTACAGTATAATCAGGAAAGAATAAAAAATTTAGCACGACTAAGCAGAAAGTATAAGATAATAGCAAACTGAATTTAGAATATATGTTAGGCCATGGAGGCATCTAATAAAATTTGGATTTTACTCGGTGTCAGCTAGATGTATGTATGTATGTATTTATCTAGATGCTTTTAAATTAGAAAGTTTTACAAGGTAGTAATGACAAGATTATATTTTAGAAGAATCATTCTGTTAGCCATGTGGAACACAGATTGAAGAAAACTTGACCAGAAACAGAGGGATATGACAATTTCAATAGTTTAAGAGACATACAGATTGGGAATCCCCAGCAAACAGGCTGAATGTCAAGGGAGAGGATGAGATCATTCAGGAAGCAATGTTAAGTGAGAACATGGATCAGAAGAGAACTCTAGGGAACACTGGCAATTAAGTGCAGGCCAAGACAATCGTCAAGACTGAAAAGAAAGGTCAGAGGAAATCTAGGAGTGTATGGGAGCACAGAAGCAGAGAGTGGTCAATAATAAGATAAAGGCTAAAAAATATCCACTGCTTTTGAACTTAAGTTATCTTATGAGTTTGTTGAGAACACTTCCAATGGAATCTGGGAGGTAGGGAATGGCAATGGGAAGCCTACCTTGCAGAAAGTTGAAGCCTGAGTGGATAGTAAGGATACTAAGAGGAAAAACAGATTAGTCTTTCAAGATGCTAAGATGTGAAGGACAGTGACATGGAGATGTGTATAGGTTGAGTACAACACCTAGAGACAATTAAAAAAGGAATAGAGGGTAACTACTTTCCAAGACAAAAAGATCAGCAGGAAAGGGAGATTCAGCTTCAAGCTAAACAGATTTCTTCCTCAGAGACTGAAATAAAGGAGATCAAAGTAAGCTTGTAGTTGTGGCACTATGTGCTGAGGGTGTCCCAGCCTTATTTCTCTGTGTAATGCAGCCCCTACCACAGTGCCTAGCACACACTGGGAATTAATGAATGTGTTAACAGGGGGAGGGTTGTATTATAAATTATTTTCTTTTAATATATGATATAAGGCCTCTCTTTAGTCCCCTGGATAAAGTACACAATTTGCAGAGCAGGTAATACAAGTTTAGATTTGGCTTAACAGAAGTTGGTAGGAAGGAGCACAAGTTAACCTATGGGCCACTGTCCACTGGGGACACAGTTTTAGCCTGGTACCGATGGGTATTTAAGACACTGGGATGACTCTTTCTGTGGCAAGCCTGCCCTTTGTGTCTCTGCCATTTCAACTTTCATTCTTAATTTAGTCTCTGTGTTCCTAACCCAATTTGACTGCTGCTTGCTGTTTCCACTTAGTGGTGTGACTTTTAAGCCTTAATTGTTGTACGTTCACCTTCAAACTTAGCTTTGAATGTCCTTAAGAAGAATGTTAAACACTGATGAATTATTTGAAATTTATCTCACTTTAATATAGTATGCCTCCATTCCCAACCCAAACTCCAAAATCTGATGACTTACAAGTTGAATGCAGACTACAAACTTTTTTTTTGGCTAGATGCTTTTAAATTAGAATTAGTTGACAGCACTTAAAAACTGGGAGATTTTATGTAAAAATCCAGAGTCCTGGTTTCTCTTGAAAAATCTGGAAGATGTGGTAACGTTAGCCATATGTTCCTTCATGGTAACAATGAGATGGAGCTAAGTAGCAGCAGTGTCCTCTCTCCAATCCTGCACCATCCCCTTGTTCCCCTATTCCAACCCACCGCCTTCCCAGCAATGAATTGTCAGTTTTCATTTATCATCTTACGTCCAGTTCATGTTTATTACCAGCCTGGCATTTGCAGACATGTGAGTTTGTAACCCTTGGTAAGAAAGTAAGTAACATGAAAGCAGAGATTTTGTTTATCTTTATACCTCTGTACTCCCTGGCTCTAGCTGAAAAGGTTTTTTTTGAACAGGTAAATTTTTATTCCAGAAGAATATATCTACTACATATAAAATCAAATTGGAAGGAAAAGCTGATGGTTATATCTGGAATTGTTAAAAGTCAAATGAAAATGATACACTTTTGCTAATATGGGTTGGCTTTTCAAAGTTAATCCTTTCAAATTAAAAACAACAAATTCATTTATAAATGCATATACCATATCTGCTATCACACTAACACATTAGTAAGGTGATTATATTTAAATCTATAATTTATGTATTTAGATATGTAATTATAGAAGAAATAAAACTTCAGCTTCCTCTTTAAAAATTTTTTAAAAGTAAATAAGAAATGCATGCTCAGTGCAGAAAAATTATAATATACACAGAACTAAAAAAAAAGTCACCAGTCATCCTACTACTCAGAGGTAACAATGCATAAAATGTTATATTGTGGTAAACCTCTTTTGATTGAGATACAGATGTGTGATTTAGATTTACGTATACATACATAATTATACTTTAAAAAACAGCTCATTTCCGATTTTGGAAAAACTGATTCAATTCAGCCAGTATTTACAGACTACCATATGCAAGGCACTATACCAGTCACTTAATTCCAAGATGCTACATCAATCTTTTTTCAAAGTCATGAAGGGACTGAATTGTTTAAAAGAGCAGATGTGAGAAAGTTGAAGATAATTACTATAAGAGGAAATGTGGCAGAATGGAAAGAGGACTCAAATTTGCTTTAGCACTCAGCAACTGTGTGACCTTGAAAAAATTACTGCAAGTGCCAGGTTAACTCATTTATGACACTGGAGGGTTCTTATGAGAATTAGATGAGATTATGGCATAGAATGTTTGGAACATGATACCCCCATACATAATAGTTATGTTTATTATCATTATTATATTGATCAAATAGTGTTATTAATATACCATCTTAACAGGAACTGAAGGTGGCTGGGTCAGTCAGAAATAAAGTTTAAGAAGTCAATGGATACAACTCAACAAGCAAAAACCCCAAATAATTATATTAAAAAATGGGCAAAAAGCCTGTAAAGACATTTTTCCAAAAAAGACATACAAATGGCCAACAGGTATTTTTGTGAAAAGATACTCAACATTACTAATCATTAGGAAAATGCAAATCAAAACTACAATGAAAGATCATCTCATATTTGTTAGGATGGCTTTTACCAAAAAGATAAGAGATGATAAGTATTGGCAAGGATGTGGCAAAAAGGGAACCCTTACACACTACTGGTGGGAATGCAAATTAGTGCAGCTACTATGGAGAACAGTACAGAGGTTATTCAAAAAATTAAAAACAAAAAACAAACAAAAAAACGAACTACCACATGATCCATCACTCACTTTTATATCTGAAGCAAATGAAATTATTATCCCCAAGAGATATATCTACACTCCCAAGTTCACTGCAGCATTATTCACAACAGCTAAGATATGGAAACAAGTGGTGTCCATTGTCAGATGAATGGATAAAGGAGATTATGTGTGTGTGTATTTATTTCAGCTGTGATAAAGAATGAAATCCTATTTGTGACAAGTATGAATCTAGAGAACATTATACTAAGTGAATAAGCCAGAGAAAGACAAATACTGTATGATTTTACTTATATGGAGAATATTAAAAAAAAAAAAAATCAAACTCCTAGAAGCAGAGAGTAGAATGGTAGTTGGGGATAGGGGAAATGAGATGCTGATAAAAGGCTATAAGCCTTCAATTATAAGTTCTGAGGATCCAATATACAGCATGGTGACTACAGTTAATACTATTGTATTGTACACTTGAAATTTGCTAAAAGAGTCTTTTTTTAATAAAAGACTAAGTCTTAAGCATTCTCACCACACACAAAACCCCAAAAAGTAACTATGTGAGGTGGCAGATATTTTAATTAACCCGTGTTAATCATTTCACAATGTTCCAATAAAAAAATTAAAAATAAATCACTTCACAATGTAAATATGTACCAAATCATCATGTTGTATAATATACTTTAAATATATACAACTTTACTTGTCAATTATACCTCAATAAAGCTGGGTAATAAAAAAGGATTGAACTAAAGATTTTGAGAGAAGTGAGTTAAGTTTTCTATCTTCAAATTATATCTTACAAAACTGAAATACTTTATAAAAGTGGAATATAAAATCAGCTTAGATGGGAATTTTATACTAGCACATTTATAAAACCAGGAGCTAAAGAAAGAAATAGGTAAAAAAATCTGGATATCTTAAAGTTCTTTGTTTGAGGAACTTGCTTTTGAAGAGCAAATAATCCATATAATTTCAGGAAATATCTGAAACGCCGGGACATCTGCACCCCAATGTTTCTAGCAGCAATGTCCACAATAGCCAAACTGGGGAAGGAGCCTCAGTGTCCATCAAAAGAGGAATGGATAAAGAAGATGTGGTTTATGTATACAATGGAATATTACTCAGCCATTAGAAATGACAAATACCCACCATTTGCTTCAATGTGGATGGAACTGGAGGGTATTATGCTGAGTGAAATAAGTCAATCGGAGAAGGACAAACATTATATGGTCTCATTCATTTGGGGAATATAAATAATAGTGAAAGGGAATAGAGGGGAAGGGAGAAGAAATGGGTACGAAATATCAGAAAGGGAGACAGAACATGGAAGACTCCTAACTCTGGGAAACGAACTAGGGGTGGTGGAAGGGGAGGAGGGCGGGGGGGTGGGAATGACTGGATGCAGGCACTGAGGGGGTACTTGATGGGATGAGCACCGGGTGTTATCCTGTATGTTAGCAAATTGAACACCAATAAAAAATAAATTTATTATTAAAAAAATAAAATAAAATTATTAGCTGTTACCTCAGAAGACAATCACTTTATATATACTTACAGAATGGTGTTTATTACATTGTAGTATAGTTATTTTAAAATTTCTCTCTACCTCTATCTTCTTTAAGAGTAAGGGGTATATCAAGCATTTTTTTGTACTTTCCATCTTCTATTTTATACTTCCATAGTATGCTACGTAGCTCACACTGAATTATTATTTATTGATAAAATAGCTTAGTGAAGAAACCAAGACTCCTATAGCTTTAATTCTAAGAGGAATTAAAAAGGAGAATTAACCCAGGCCTTCATCTGGTTATCAAAATAGTAGCACCTTGAGGGACCTGGCTGGTTCAATCAGTAGAGCTTGCAACTCTCGGTCTCAGGATTGTGACTTTGAGCCCCAAACTGAGTGAAGAGATTACTTAAAAAAATAAAATCTTAAAAAAAAAAAAAAGTAGCACCTGAATTACTTAAACAGATTTTTCATAATGGCTCTAGGTCCTGACTCATCAAGATTAAGAAGTGTGGGTTAAGGATACAGAAGGCAAAGTTTAATTTGAGTATGTTTACACATCTCAATGAATTCAGAAGCACATAGAAAATGTGTTCAAATTATTTTTAATATCTCCTCAGGCCCTTTAATAGAAGATAGGAGTAAGCTCTGAAAAGAGTGGAATGAGGTGGCCACTACTAACACAAAGATTTCTTAAATTCCCTCTGAAAAAATAAAACAGTAGAGAGCAAAGAGAGTTTAACCTACCTCTCTCTTTGCAAAGGACAAAAAGGAATTCAGCAGCAATTTGCTTGACTCCAAGGTCAACATGTGTCATGAGGCGCACCAGCTTATTTCTCACAGTTGAGCCAACTTCAGGTCGATTTGTCACATCCCTCAATGGTGGTAATACCTAATGGCAGAAATGCAAAAACCATCATCAGTTGTGGGTACTAGAGTAAGTAAGGATGGTACCATGCAACTGGTCAGTCTTATGATGTCTATGAGCTCAGTTTTTTAAGAGTGGAAAAAGCTTTAAAAAAAAAATAGAGGTTTGCTTCCAAATAAAACTAAACAAAGAAACCCCCTCAAATGATTTCATGCTTGTAATGAAATTTCATTTGAAGAGAAACATCTCTTCACTGTACCACCATGAAATACTTTAATTCATTTCTGAGTTTTTAATCATCTAAGCATCTGCGGTGCCTTTGCCTGCCTCTGTCAAAATCCATTTTAAAGTCAGGTTCAGGGATCCCTGGGTGGCGCAGCGGTTTAGCACCTGCCTTTGGCCCAGGGCGCGATCCTGGAGACCCGGGATCGAGTCCCACATCGGGCTCCCGGTGCATGGAGCCTGCTTCTCCCTCTGCCTGTGTCTCTGCCTCTCTCTCTCTCTCTCTGTGTGACTATCATAAATAAATAAAAAAAAGTCAGGTTCAAGTTTCTCTTTCTTCCACAGGGAGAATAAATACTCTGATTCCTACTGATTTTTCCCTTCCTGTAATTCCTGCAGCATTTAACTAAAATAAATAAATAAATAAATAAATAAATAAATAAATAAATAAAAAATCTGAACTTGGGTTTTATTTTATAATAAAAATGGCTATTAATTATTGAATGCTTTCTAGGTAGATGCTATAATAGAGGCTATAGATACATTTTCTATAATCAATCTCCACAATAACTTTGCAAAGGAGGTAGTAACATCACCACCATCCCTATTTTATTGATTGATTTGCAGAGGGCCTAGGAAATGTCCTGGTTTGTCTGTTTGCTCACTCACTCACCTATTCATCCACCCAGACTCTTCCCTCTTCAGGGTCTCCTCCTATCTCAACTGGCTGCTCCACCCTAGCCTCTTTTGTCAATTCTCTTTTTTCTTCTTGTTTTCTAAGTATTGGAACATTCAAGGGTTGAGCTCTTGGGCAACATTCTTCACTATTTTCATTTAATCTACTGGTGATCTCATCCAGTTTTATAGCTTTATATGGTCTCCATATACTGAGAGCTCCCTAAATTATATTTCTATCTTAATTTCTTTACTGACTTCTAGAGTTTTAGGCCTCTCAAATTTAGCATGTCCTAAACAGAACTCTTGATGCTTCCACCACAGCTGTTTCTTCTTAGTTTTCCATCCACTTCATTAAATGGTAAGTCTATTTTTCCAACTGCTTAGTACAAACACCTTAGAAATAGCCTCTTCTCTTTCACATCCCACATCCAATCTACCAGCAAATTATATTGTTTATACCTCTGAAATATATCCATAATCCAGACAAACTTACTACCCCCTCTAATATTAGCAACCCTCTAATATTATTATTATTATTATTATTATTATTATTATTATTATTATTTTTAAAATCAGCTTTGCTGGAACTTTTATTTATTTTTTAAAATTGCTTCATTTGTTTGTTACTTATTTATTCATGAGAGACACAGAGAGAAAGAGAGGCAGAGACACAGGCAGAAGCAGGCTCCCTGTAGGGAGCCTGATGTGGGACTCGATCTTGGGTCTCCAGGATCACGCCCTGGGCCAAAGGCGGCGCTAAACGCTGAGCCACCCAGGCTGCCCCAAACCCTCTAATATTAGACGTACCAAGTTACTGGTACGTCTCACCTGAACTGGTTATTATCACAACCTCCTAGTGGCCTCTGCTTCCACCCTGGTCCTTCTGTGATTTATCCTCCACAAAGCAGCTAGGGATCCTCTGAAAGTCAGATCACATCATTCTTGTTCTCAATGTCTTCCAGTTCCTAGGGGTTCTCATTTTACTCATAGTGAAAAACAACGTCCTCACAACATAGGTTTAACATAATCCATCTTCCTGCTATTTTTCTAACTTCATTTCTACTGTACTCCTGGCCTACACTGCTATAGCTGCACAGACCTCCATGGAACTCCTTATATACACCATGGACTTTCCCGTCTCATGGTCTTTGCATTTGTTGTTCCCTCTGCCCAGAAATCCTTTCTCTAGAAACTTTCATGGCTCATTTCCCTTATTTCAGAATCTGTGTTCAAATGTTGCTTATAGGAAGACATTTCCTGATCACTCTATATGACTAACCTTGTGCATTTTTTTTTTTTTTTGTGCTCCCTCTCCCAACCTTAATCTTCCTCACAGCACTCATCACCACCCGATATGGTATGTATTTATTTCTTTACTATTGGCCTTTTTCCACAAGAGTCAAAGCCATAGGGGCAGGGATTTCTTTCTGTTTTATTTACTGCTCTCAGTGCGTGGCATATTACAGATGTTCAATAAATATTTGCTAATGGAAGAATGAATTAATTTGAATATCTTTCTTAAAAAGATTTCATTTATTTTTTCTTTTTTAAAAAAGATTTTATTTTTAAGTTATCTTCTATACCCAACATGGGAGTCAGTTTACAACCCTGAAGTCAAGAGTCATATGCTCTACCAACTGAGCCAGCCAGGCACCCTTCAGATATCTTTTTAAAAACGCCTTCTATAAGCTGGGCACTATAGGAGGAAATGAGGATAAAAACAAAGTCAAATAATAATGAACTCTGCTAGACCCTTCATGTGTATATCATTTTATTTAATCTATTCAACTGACTTTCTTCTTTCCCTTCTCTTTCTATATTGAGTTCCTACCATGTATCAGGAAATACTGGAGGCACTGGAGATATGGCTGTGAATACAAATGGTAACTGAGTCTCAGAAAATTGAATAATCTACCCAAAGTGTTTACAGAAGCCATATTTCAATATTTCTGATAGTGTACAGCACCAGAATTTCTGTGCTCTATAGGCACAAAGTCATTGCACAGTAAACCCTTATTATTTGATTCACTAACCATACTGAGTTTTATATGGTCTCTATATACTGAATGAATTGAAGAATGAGACGTCTAACGAGTAATTTCATGTAGTATGTGCCTACTGTTCTAGAGTGAAGACTCTATAAACAAAGGTTATCACCCCCAAATTTTGTTAGCTATGTTTTGGGTTTCTTAAAACAAGTTTTTAAAACAGAAGTTTGTTGCTTTTATTGTAATGTATCACTCCCAGACAAATTGTATTCATATGGACTCATTCTATTTCTTCCCAAATACCACCCTCCATCTGTCTTTTCCTTGACAGATCTTGTCCATTTCCTTATTCTGTCCAATCCACAGAATCCTTGTCTCTTCTGTAAGTCTCTCCAGACTAAACCAACCTTGGTCAGTAATTTCTACCATCTGTTCTCTTTCTACCTGCCTAAATACCAATTTCCTTTGGGTATGCATGAGTTGGATTTAATCAGATATTAACTACAGGGCATAATAATAATTAATTAGCCATTGTTTCATTTATACTATTATGAAAACTAATCATCTGTTACTTTATATTCTGCCTTTCTTAATCATCATAGTTTAGACTGCATCTTTCTCGGAAGGAAAGCTGATTTTTTTGTGTGTGTCTTGTGTCTTTAATCATCTTTACTTGTCAGGTCTCATCTCTTTATACTGTAGTGCTTCTTTAAGGACAAAAAGTGGGTTTCAGGGCAGCCCCAGTGGCGCAGCGGTTTAGCGCCGCCTGCAGCCCAGGGTATGATCCTGGAGACCCGGGATCGAGTCCCATGTCGGGCTCCTTGCATGGAGCCTGCTTCTCCCTCTGTCTCTGCCTATCTCTCCCTCTGTGTGTGTTTCTCATGAATCAATCAATCAATCAATCAATCTTTAAAAAACAAAAACAAAAACAAAAAGTGGGTTTCATAATCTTTGTATCCACATGATAGGTGACCCAAGGCTTTCATATAAAGATATTGTTTAACAAATAGGCTTTCTGGCTATCCTGTTTAGAGATGGCAAAATCTAAACAGTTCAGTTGAAACTGAATCTTATGTGAAAAAGCTAAAATAGAGAAAACTTAAAATATTTTTCATTTATTATTCTTCACCAAGTCCTATTATTTTAAGTAGAATATCTTAAAATAATCAAATTGGAAATGACCTTAATTCATTAATTAACTATTTTATTTGATTTAAATGAGTATTCATGCTTTCATGGTATTACTTTTTTCTTCCAATGGACTATAAATTCCTCAAAGACAGAGTCTCTACTATCTAATCTCTCCTTAGCAGCAATATCTACTAATGTGCTTCATCATGTAGTAAGGTGCTTACTAAATCTTGATCATACACATAAAGGGGGAAAATGAAGCTGGTTCACTTAATAAGGGAAACTCTATATGGCAAAAAAAGGCAGTGGGGTGAATGGTGGTACCATGTACTAAAATGTGGAAAGAAGGAAAGAAATATGAAGCAACAGGAAATCAAGAGCTTAGGTTAGGATATGTTAAACTTAAGACACCTACTATACATCCCAGGGGATGAGATGAGTAGGTAGTCTGTTACCAGTCTGATGCTGAGGGGACAGGTCAGGGCCAGAGATATAAATTCAGGAGCCAGAGGCATATTTAAATCACTGGCATGGATATTGACTCTGGGCACTCAGAAATTGCAAAGAGGTTCCCTATTGTGTCCTAGAAATCAAGTGAAGAAAGTATTTCAAGAAGGACAGAATACTCAGTCACCTTAAAATGCACTGGGGAATACATTTAAAAAAAAAAGATTGAGAACTATTAGATGAGGCAATGTTGGGTTGGTGACTTTTGATGAGTACCTTTGCAGTGGTGTAGAAAGCATGAAAGCCTAATTACAGTGGGTTCAGGAGAAAAAGATGAGTAAGGTGAATAGAAAAAAGTGAGTGCAGAAAACTCTTCTGAGGAAGAGTGCACTATGAAGAGCAGAGTCATGGGGAGGCAGCTGGAGAAGTGGAATTGAGGGAAGGTGTTTTTGTTTTTAAGATGAAAGATGTTTTTGAGTGAAGACAGAAATGACCTAGAAAATATATATATATATAAAGGTTAATGTAAGTGAGGAGATAAATTCAGGAGCAAAGTTCCTGAGAAGATGAGAAGGAAAGGAATCCAGGACACAAGTGTAGAGGCTGGCCAAAGAAGAAAGTTGTGACAATCCACCCATCATGATAGAAGGGGAGACACAAAGGATATATGATAGGGGCAAATGGACAGAAGACCAGTGGTGGAAAGAATTCTTCCCGTGAACTCTACTAACATCCTACTCCAAACCTTCACCATCAGACCTCTTTTCAGCTGGCCTCCTTGCATCTACTCAGATTGCCCTAGTCTCTTCTACATGTAGTAGATGTAGTAGCCAGAGTATTTTAAAATATAAATGAGGTCCCCTTAATTTAACTCACAAAATGGTCCGATGCTATCTCACTTAGAAGAGAATCAAAAGTCCTATACAACCTTAGGCCATCTGGTTTTTGCTTACCTTTTTTTTTTTTTTTACTTCATCTACCATTCTTCTTCTTACTAACTTGGTCTAGTCTCCTTGCTCTTCCATAAGCATACCAAAGCATCCTGTCATCTCAGGGACTTTGACCTTGTTCTTTCCACATTCCTCTTCCAGATTTTCTCAGAGATCTTTTTCTTACTTACCTAAGTTTCTACTCAATGTCACTTTCTCTGAGAGGCCCTCTCCATTCACCTCAGCCTCCCCATCCCCTGCTGTCTTTCTTTAGAGCACATCACTACTTGCCATCATAACATGTCTTTATTCATTTACTCTTGTTTCCCCACTGTAAGGAAAACTCCACAAGGTAAAGACTTCACCTGTCTTTCAGTGCTTAGAACACAGCACAAAGTAGATCTCAACTGTTTGCTGAATAAATGATTGAATGACTCAGAGAAATACAGAGGGTCACTTTTTTCTGGATTAGGAAGATTTCAAAGATTCAGACAAATTTTCCGAGTTTCTGATTTTATGAAATAAAACCATCATGAAAGAATACCACTTATTAATTTTATTTTTAAAAATGACATATAAGAAGATTAACTATGAGGTATAATATGCATTAAGCACTTACCTGATCTTTGAGAAATTTTCTGATATTTCGATGGGCTCGGGAACATTCTGTTAGTAAGCTGAGAACTGGAGTTAGACCTTCTCTATAGCTACTTCCCTAGAAAGAAAACCAGACATATATATTAGTTTCTGACAGCATTATTTTCCTCTATATAACCGAGCACATTAATACTCCTTTTTGAGGGAGAGGCATTTTATGTTACCAAAGCTTTACAAACTACTTAAGAAGTTATCTTCCTAATGATGTTTCCATTCCATCAATTATGTTCATGTTTATAATGTCTGTTTTTATTCTCCCTGGATCTTTCTACATTTTGTGGGGTCCTCAATGGCTCAGCCCATGGGCATAAATGAGGCAAAGGTTTTGAAAGCCCACCCACATTACCTTGCTGCCTTTTAATATACCTGACAAAGCAAATGACATACAAAAGAAAATAAGCAGCTCACACCAAATGAAATATTGATGATTTTTTTTAAAGATAGCTTTTAGGTATTATGGAAAGTGTTTATCATCAAGTGTTTTGGGGGATAATTTTTATTTCTATGTCTTATAAAATAACTACATGGATAAGTAATTAATTTTTCCTTCACCTTCAGGCACGAGTCACAATTTTGGTATTGCATCAACAAAATTCTTGGCTTTAAACAATTAAATTCACTGGTTTTTGTAACTAATCATATATTGTAATAAAATGATTTCCAGGGTATAATTATGCAATATGTCAGCTATTAAAAAAAAACTGAAATTTAAAAATCATGTCCTGTGATGTTTGCATATATGGCACACATTTACATTAGAAACATCTTTCCAAGTCCACCATTTTATCAGCCTTACCTTGTCTATTCTCTTCTCCATAAAACTGAGTAAAACATGAATGGCTTCCATATTCATACCATTGTATACCATGGTATTGTTTTTCAAAACAGTTTCTTTCTCAGACGTTTTATCACTGGGCAGTTCATCTAGTGTCGTTGCCTCTTGGGCCGTTTCTTCGTGGGTTAATGGACAAATGAGAACATCCAAACAAGAGACCGGAACATTGCTTAAAAGGTTGACTGCATTGCTGAAAAGCAATTTAAAAATACAATATTTTAATTTTACTGAATAGTCCTTTAAAATGCAAACATAATAAGAAGTTCAGAAATGACTTCCAGGAGTCAATTAAAATTTTTCTTTTTCAAAACAAGCCTTTAATATTACCTGGCATTTACTGACTAAGAGACAGAAAATAAAGAGAACTGTTTAAAGTTCACATATGACAAATTAGAAAGAACAGATGTTAAATGGACACAATCACATAATGTCATGTCACATTCTGAAATGCTAAAATAGGAATTAGTGAGCTTTAATACAGCTCTTTAATTTTATTACGACACAATGCTAGCTTTATATTTTTTCCTTGGGATTTTAAATCCTTTTGTGGAGCCACTGGTATTTTATTATTCCTTAGATTATAACATAAAGCATCTGAGAAGCTGTATATAAGCAGCTTATCACAGAGGCAACAGCATTAAAAACCAAATATTATAGGATTAAGTTTTGTTCTTTCTAGACATAAAAAATACAATTTTTAGATCATCCTATTTTTTAAAAGACATTAGGAGAAAATGGGTAATGGTACTTTTTATCTTTTTTTCATCACCAGGTCTCTTTAAAGAAGCCAGCATAGCCATTTCAAATTTCTATCCTGTAGGTCCTTCTACTATGCATTAATGAATACACGCACCTGGAATGCACACCAGTAGGGGGAACCCAAACCTTGTGTTTTTGGTATTACATAAAAATCTTGTTCTGTTGTTAGTGTATAAGAGATTAAAGTGACATTAATAATTTAAAAATTAGACATGTTCTCAATTAACAGATTTTCCTTCAGGCATTATTTCACAGTCTTTCATCTAAAAGGAGGCAGTATTCTCTGCTAACTGGATCTTCTAAGCCTGTGCCTCAGAACTTCCTGATAAACAACAATGGAAAGACAGGCATTACATTTCCTAGTGACAGAGAAGCAGATCTAAAAATAACCACATCCTGACTAAAAATAAACTCTTGCAAATGCAATCAGAAAGTCTAACCACTTGGAAACCAAACTCAGGGCTTAATCTATCCGATGCTGCCTTAATTTAGAACATAGTAATTCCTTTTAATTTAGATTATAGTGACACTCTCAAAGATAAAGTAAACAACAAAACAGAAATAAAATACACATTTTTTTCTTTCTTTCAATCTGAAGTGTAGCTCTCATTTCCCCAAGATTATTTCCTTCCTTCTTTTTATATTATGGAAAAAATATTCATAAGAGATCAAAGTTTAAAAATTAGATAATGCAGAACAATGAATAGTAATGTAAAGGGTATCTAAAAAATATGAACCAAGAAAAAAATAACAAGTCCTATGAATATACAGTTTCTGGTTAAAATACAAGTTATTTGGTGGTCCCCATGAAAAATCTGTTGCTGCTGCTGTGATTACTACTCGCTACTGTTAAACAAAGGTCTTAATTTTGATTATTTTAAAAAAAATCACAAATGGTTGAAATACAACACTTTTCCCACAAACTTTCTTTCAAAAATTTTTGCAAATATCTGTAGTTCCTTATCTAGAGTTAAAAATGTTTTGCTTCTGACTTAAGCATTTGGAAACTGTTATTAAATATAGATTCACTGAGGATGAAAACAAAACGAAAGAACCCTGCCATAGAATTACTTTCTAAAACTGTATAAACCATTTTGAAATGTTAGGTTTTTTTTCAACACATAGGGCAATAGTATTGATAGTATGATTCTCTAAATCTACCATAGAGACCATACTAAAAAGTTTAAGATAATGCATTTCATTATAAAGGAATGTTTCCCGTTAAATTCATTTAAAATAAGCAGTTTCCAAGAATCTGGTAAATTTAAGAAACAAAATGTAGAGTTTGATTCAACAAATGTTTGGAGGTTTTATAGACTTTTCAAGAAAAGTTCCCATTTTCTCATTTCTTATTAAACAACCAGGTTTCCAAACAACGCAAAATTAATTTTCTGGCTCACTGTGTTTGAGCTATTCTCTTTAAGTAAGGAAGGCCCGCTTTTTGAGCTCTGTCACTTCTCTGACAGTTTTATTTGTGGTAGAAGGGTGTATGAAATTCTCCAGCTACCAGGAAGTCAGTGACTATGCACAGATCCGCACAATGGTGTTTGCATTCCTACTCCAGGGGGTAGAAATACTGTGTATATTACTCTCCCCTTTTCAGCTTCCTAGAGATCATTAATCACTGGGACATGACATCCTCCCACTCATGCTCCCAGCCCCCTCCTGATATGCAGATTCAAAAGCAATGCCTATTTAGAACTCCTTAATGCTCTGATTAAAGCCTTTTTATTTGTGAGAGAGGGAAGGCAATCTAAAATCTAGTCCTGTATCATTGGCCTAACATAACTTAATATCAAATAACAACGAGGAACATGATAATGGTACATGTAGACCTATAGCCATTAACAAATCTTTCTGGTTCAAATGTATCTTCTTTATATTTGGGGCTCACATATCTTTTTTTTTTTTATGGCTTGAGTTTACTTAAACCTTAAGATCTCTAAAAGATTAAATTCCTAAATTTAATCTAGCTCAATTCAGTAATTATTTATTAATTATTTGTGTCAGGCATTGTTTTATGAAGAAAAGAGACAAATCCCTGCCTTTATGGAACTTATGTTCCAGCACGAAGAGAACAGTCAATGAAAAGTAAAAACAAATAAGATGACTGAATAGCACGATTGAAGGTGGTAAAATGGCCTGGCAAGGAAACCCAGGATGGTAAGACCGAACATGTGAGTTATAATTTTGAATAGAGTAGTTAGGGTAGTCCTCACTAAAATGGTGTCTTTTAAGCAAAGTCTGAAAGGAAGTAAGGGAGTGAACCATGTGCCTAAGTGGGGAAAGAACATTTCACATAGAAGAGGAAGAGCAAAGACTCCAAGGTAGAAGTAGTGGTATGACTGAAGAACTGTAAAGAAGTTAATCTTGCTGAACCACAAATACAGAAAAAGGAGTAGGATAGGATATCAGATAGGTATAGGGGGGGCAGATTGGTTTTGCAGGCTATTATAATTTAATTTTAATCTCAATGAAATGGGAGCCACTGTAGGGTTCTAGATGGTGATATACTCTAATTTACTTTAAAAGGGTCACTCTACTGTATTGAGAACTGATGGTAAGACATCAAAGGTGAGAAGAATGAAGATGTTACTATAATAATTCAGGTGACTGATCATGATGGTAACAGTGAAGTGATTGTATCTGGATACATTTTGAAGGATATTTCTTGATAGGTAGTTGTGACGTGTGAGACCAAGGTTCTAGCCTTAGCAAGTGGAAAGCTAGAGTTCCCATAAACTGAAATGCGAAATGCTGCAGGAGAAGCAACTTTTTAGGGGAAGACTAAAAGCTTAACTTTGAATATGTTAAGTTTGGGACATCTATTAGATTTCTAACTGGAGATGTTAGCCGGAAGTTAACTATAAGAGTCTGGAGTTCAGGGAGGGAAATCTGGATTAGAGACAAAACTGAGGAGTCATTAGCATGTAGATGGTGTTTGAAGGTAAAAGACTGGATTAGAAAAAAAAAAAAGACTGGATTAGATCAGTGAGGGAATGAGATGGACTGAAAGACTATGAAGGCTGAACCTGAGGCACTCTATGTCTAGAGGCTGAGGAACTGAAGAAGAAATTACAACTATGAAGTAGGAGGAAAACCAAGATAGTATGGTATCCTGGAAAAATGTATATACACAAAAATGGAGTGATCACCTTGTCAAATGATGTGGACAGATCAAGTAAATCATGTTACAGGTGAGAAATGTCCACTGGGTTTAGCAACATGAAAGTCACTTGTGACCTCAATAATAGTCATTCTGGTGCAGCAATGGCTCTAAAGCCCAAGCATATCAAACTCAAGAGAGAACAGCAGAAGAACCAGACAGTCAACAGCTAGAGGAGTTTTTCTGTAAACAGCAAGAGAAGACTGGAGGAGCTGCAGGTGAGAAGTTTCAAGAAAACTTTGGATAAGATATGGATGGAAAGACCGCTGAATGCTGCTCTCAGCAAAGCATATCTTTTTAACCCACAGCAACCTGATCATTGTTCTCTAAATGTGCCATACACACATACTGTTTTCTGTATTTAGCCATGTGTTCTCCTGCCTAGAATGTTCTCATTCTTTAAGACTAGCTTAAACCTTACTTCATTCTCAATAAATACTTACTCTGCCTTGTGCTAGGTGCTAAGTATACAGTATAAAGCAAAGGACAAGGCCTCTAATGGAGGGGCCTTAGTAGACAATGAGACCAAAAAAGTACATGTATGTGTGTGTGGAGTGGGGTAGGGGTATTACAAAGGGGATTGCCATGATGAGATGTAGATTATGGCCAGATGGGTTACTGATGACCTCAAACCAGAGTTATTCTGGCAAAGAAGAAGGTACAGAAGCCAGGGAAACAGACTTCCCCAATGAGGCTGCAGATTATTAATAAGTGCAAAAGGACAACAGAAATTTACTCTTAAACATAAAGACAGAGGGAAGCCATGAGGATTCTAAGCAGAGATATGCTTTTTGAGAAACAACTCTGCATGCATGCAGTGGAGAGGATGGACCAACCTGTTGGGTTAGGTAAAATGTCCTACAAGCCAGAGCAGCCTCAGTGTTTAGAAGTGGAGAAGGAAGATGGTCTGACAGCTCTGGGGTTGGGTGCTTCAAAACTGGCAGGACAGAACAAATGAGGGTGTATACATAGGTTGAAATCATGAACCAGGGCTTTAGAATAGAGAGGTAAGAATGTAAACCCATAGGGAGCTTATAGGTAGGAGAAATAGGAATCATCAGGAGACCAGAGGTCTGGATGAGGATGGAGAACAGGTGTAATATGAGTAAGAAAGACTTTCCTCATCATGTTAGAACACAGTGAGCTTGTCCTTTAAATTTTATTAGCAATTATTATTTGGACAATTAAGTCACTGGGGAACTACTCAAAAACTATCTTTTGACAGCTCTTCTACTATGGTCTTGAATTGGTTTCTAACTTTTCATAAAATTTATGTCTTGTCTCCTCATTTAGACATTATGTTCCTGTAGAGTATGTACTGTGGAGCCCTTCAAGGACCTAGTATGGTGCTCAATGATAGTTCAAAAAATATCTGTTCACCTAGATAACTGTTACTCACAGTAAGAATCAGGTTAAAGAGCTAGGAGCTTTAATGATAACAAAAAAATAAAATAAGACTCCCTTTCTTCAATCTCTCCAGACAAAGTAAACTCTCTTGTTTTCTGTATGCCTGTATAAGCTTGTTTGTGTCTTAAACAACACTCATCAAAATAACTGCACTTATTTATTCACATGTCTGTTATGTCCCTTAGCTGGTGAGCCCTGGAGAACAGAGATTGGACTATATTCATCTTTGTTGTCCTTGAGCTCAGCATAGTGCCTAATATATAGTTAAGTGCTCAGTTAATAAATATAAGCCAAATGAAATCATCCAGTTTTCAAACTTCTGCAAAAAAAATTTTATTGAAGTTTTCACCATGTTAAGAGCAGTTACCAACTGTCACTAAACATTATTACAATATTATTGACTTCATTCCCTATGTTGTACTTTTCATTCCTATGACTTAATTATTTTATGATACAAAGTTTATACATACTCTTAATCTCCTTCATCTATTTTACCCATTTCCCCATCTCTTCTCCCCTCAGTTTTCAAACATTAATTAAAAGTCGGCCATGTTTAAGACATTATGCCTACCTAATGCTGTGGTAGTAATCATTTTGCAATATGTAAGTCTGTCAAATCAACACCATTGTACACCTTAAACTGAAACAATATACATCCGTTGTATCTCAATAAAGCTGGAAAAAAAAGACATTTCTTAGGACTGTAATGAGGTATTATTAAGTACTAAATTGTCTCATTCAATATACGAGATAAAAAAAGTTCGTCTAAGCTAAGAATAAAAAAGGCAAGGAGGTAAGTACTTTTTAAAGACATACTGGCTCTTTGAGTGCAGGAAAAAAAAAAAAAAGAGAAAGTGTTTTGTAGATGCCAATATGCTAAGTGAAAGAAATTAGACTGAGAGGCTAAAAGGAATTAAATCAGATCTGGTCCATCTCTCCCCTCACCTCTCCAGCATTTAGGCCATTCCCATCTTCCCCCTTCTCTCTAGAATAAAACAAAACCACAACCACATCCACATCCACATGTGGCTATTTATGCATAAGCTTACTGATTATGGACAAGAGGGCTGAAAATACTTTCAGGAAGACAGCAGAGATGAACAGATTTAGGATGCCCTTTAATGTATCAAAAAAGGTGGCTCAAACCAACACTTTACTTGTTACTTTAAGTACAGACAAAAGGAAATGAAATAAATAGATTTTAAAAACTATCTAAGATACTGATTAGTGGAAATAAAGGTTAAGGTCAGCTGTCTATGTGAGCTAACTCATTTTATCTCTACGTCCCTGTCCTCTTGATTGCTCTGGGGGCGGGGACAAAAGGACACTGTCGTACAAAGACAGCACATCAACAAAAGCTGTTGCCAAGCCATGTTTTTACTCACTCATCTCCTGGAGGAGCCTAGAATGTTCCTGTCATGCATGTATCATAAAATATATCTAGCTTGAGAAAAACTTAGATGAGTGGAAAATAGACTTCTCTACATGATCATAGGATGTACACAGAAGTTCCTACACAAAATATCAAAATCAAAAACAACTTTTCAAAAGAGATCTGGAACTCAGTATTGGATCAAAAAGCCAGTGTGCTTATTGTAATAAGAATAACAGAAGTGGCGGTGACAGTAGTGTGATGGCAGAAGCAGGGGCAGATCTCTCAGTTGTTGAGTGTTTCCTCAGTGCCAGAGACAGGGTGTTTTATTAATGTCTCATTTAATCATTACTACAACTCTTTGAATTTGAGGATAATGCATTATCATACACTATCCAGGTTTAGCTATTTCATTACATTTTCTCTAAATCAAAGTGTCAAGAAGAAAAAAAACTTAGAAAATAACTTTAAAAAAATGGAACAAAATGTTACTTTGAAAATATTCTGATTTTTTTGTTGTTGTTGTTCTAACTTTGCCTTAGACACACACACACCTGATTTTCAGGCCACTATAAATATGCAGAATTTAATGGGTGTTACAATTTTAGTAAGTTTCCTAATATAGCCCTTTGAGGTTAATGCAGTTTTCTCTGTATTTAAATGGCTTAGCCTAGTGTCACTACTCTCAAATGGCACTAATCAGTTTAATTCTGATTAAAGGGACATGCAGGGCCATTCCAGATAAACTGTCAAGTCAGCAGCAACCTCAATCTCCTAGGAAAGCCTTTGAGAAATACGCCTATATCCTGTTTGTGGCTTTACGGATATCCCTTCTTATTTACAGTGTAGCTAATAGATATTTTATCAGACCAACTTTTAAGATAAAAGCAAATTTAAAGAAAAATATCTTTAAAATTTAAGAAAAAGTAAATATTATCAGAAGGAAAAGAAAGAAATCTGATTACTTTTTAAAAAATCTGATTTTTAAAATGTCTCTTCTTATTCTCTTTTTGATAAATACTGGGTGCTGTGTTAAAATATTAAATTAAAAAAATAAAACAAAACAAAAAAATATTAAATTTATCAGAGAAATCCTTAGCAATGTTTTTTGTAGCTAGTATAACAATTCCCAAAACACTTTCTCATTACATTCTTGTATGAATGCCATTTAACTTATGATATCTGGTTTCCAAAATAACAAACAAAAAAAAGCCATCAATTTACTCTTGGGCTTATTATGAATCCATTTCTTTAAAGTTTTAGTATCTGTATTTCTAGTGTCTCTTGATTATGAAAAAAATTACAGTGAATCAAAATGTTTAAGTCTTTTTAGAGGCTATAATTTATTGCACTTAATCTGATTATTTTTTAAAGGGACAGTCTCAAGAAAATCAAAGGAACTTTTGATCTGTAGCTGAAGAAAAAAGTCATACTTTTTACATGTGAAAAAAATAAGTTTTGAATGTTTGCCTACCAGAGTATGTAAAGATAACCTACCAACAAACTCTGTACAGTATCAAATAATAAATTGCTGATCCTAACTAAAATAATAAGGATTTGATTGAAAAATAACAATTAAGGTTATGTTTCATTTTACACTCTGGTTGTGTTCCTATGAAGTTTTACATAAGCCATATTTTGGAAAACAGAATATTATAAATGCTCAAAAGGCACTTTCTACCATTAAGAAGAACCCAATTTTATTTGTAAAGCAGAGTTAATGCCAAAGTTAATTGAAGATTTGAATTTATTTGCAGTGTTTAAAATACCATTTGTATTTAGGGTGCCTGGATGGTTCACTTGGTTCAGTGTTTGCTGTTAGCTCAGGTCAAGATTCTAGGACCTTGGGGGATGCCTGGGTGGCTCAGTGGTTGAGAGTCTGCCTTCAGCTCAAGGCGTGGTCCAGGGTTCCAGACTGAGTCCTGTATTGGGCTCCCCAGTGGGGAGCCTGCTTCTCCCTTTGCCTGTGTCTTTGTCTCTCTGTATTTCTCATGAATAAATAATATCTTAAAAAAAAGATTCTATGACCCTGGGATTGAGCCCACAAGTGGGGCTCCCTGCTCAGTGGGGAGTCTGCTTCTCCCTCTCCCTCTGCCCATCCCCCTGCTCATGGCTCTCTCTCTCAAATAAATAAATAAATAAATAAATAAATAAAATCTTTAAAAAATACCATTTGTATTTTAAGAGACTAGAGCACCATATGCAGTCTTAACTGTTGTTCCTGCAAGTCTGATCTAGAATAGAAAGAGAACTAGAAAAATGCATGAACTCAGTTCTCAAAGAATGATATATTTCAACAGTAGTTCATCAACAGCTCCAACAGGCAAGTCACCAACACCTGAACTACTTTTTAAATACTTGAGACTGACCAAATTCTTATAGCAAGTTTTAAAAATTTAATTAATACATATTGCTTAAGGTATACTTTTCAGTATTTTTTTTAAAAGATTTTATTTGTTCATGAGAGACACACAGAGAGAGGTGGAGACATGGGCAGAGGGAAAAGCAGGCTCCCCACAGAGAGCCAGATGTGGGACTCAGGGATCTTGCCCTGAGCGGAAGGCAGATGCTCAACGGCTGAGATACTAAGGCATCCCGGTAAATACTCAAAATGAAATCAGTGACAGTATTAGTTT
The DNA here is from genome assembly GCF_003254725.2 of Canis lupus dingo. Lineage (NCBI taxonomy): Eukaryota > Metazoa > Chordata > Mammalia > Carnivora > Canidae > Canis > Canis lupus. The sequence continues at coordinate 32,744,435 of NC_064252.1, forward strand.
GAGTGTAGTAATGAAAAGCAGGATTCAAATCCAAGCCCTGTCACTTACTAGGGCTATGTGATCTCAGAGAAATTGCTTCATCTTTCTATGCCCCAATTTCATCACCTGTCAAAAGGGGAAAATAGCAGTACTTACCTCATAAAGTGGGTGTGCTGATTAAAATAAGTTAATATAAAGCACTCAGCATCATGTCACTACACAGTATTCAATAACTACTGAATTGTGCTATTATTATTGTTGCTCTGGGTTTTATTGTTGAATGCAACAAATGCCAAATTGTCTTCTTTTGTTGGGACTCAATAAAGTCAAAAGGGATAGAATGAAAATTTCTCATGAGGACACAGTAATGATTTCTCACCAGTTACCTGATTTGCTGTAATATTTTCACTTTCTTGTGCTTACGACAACTAAAATTACATGCATAAAAACAAGAATTGATGATGTCCTTCACTAAGGTATCAACACAGAGGTTACCTACCTGTGCAGCTCTTCTGTTTTGTCTTCAGTTGGACCTACGATTAGTAAACAATGGCGAAGGACAGCTGCCATGACACGGAACTGATGAGAATCACTCTACAGCAAATAAAAAAGAGGAAAAATTGGGGATTGAATGCCTTAATGAGGGAGTTTGGGGTATCACTACATCCCTTACATCCCTGAGAGTCATCATATGGTCCACCTGTCCCCCTGAACAGTCATTCTTCTAGCATACGTAATAGAAGTCAGGGTATTGTAGAAAAAGTTCTCAGTACTTAGTGAATAGTTACTGTCTCATATGAAGAGCTACAGTCACCTCCAGAAATGGTTAAAAACAGAAGGTGGTGATCTAGCTAGCATTCCTTATGGCATGTCAGGCAAAGAGATGCATGATCAATATCTAGGTATTTCCCATTGTTTAACCTTAAGATTTGATTCATCTGAGGATCTTTGCCATTTCCAGAAAGCCTAGATTCTTTTGATAGTATACTGTTCCAGTCTATTAATTATTATAAAAGTTCAAATAGATGTAGTGCTATCAGATATCTTAATAGTGGGTTGTATATCTTTAATGCCTCATTTCTGGATTTTCAAAATCAATAAATTAAAATCTATAATCTATCAACTTCATTTTAATAAGTCTTCTTAATCTCCTAGGTCCCCCAAATCTTGTTAATTCTTTCAGAATTAGCAGCAAGTGATGAAAAAATAATGATGTGAGTTTAATCTCCTATTTCCCAACGTTTACTCATTGGTATTAAAGACACATAAAGAGTCAGAGGGACAAACACAAGCAGTAGGAAATAAGCTAACTTATGAATAACCACTTAGTTTACCTCCTCTTTTTTAGCAAGATCTTGCACTACTAACATTTCCTTAATCACCTGCATCAAGGTCATATCTCTCTTCTTCCAGATTTTTAGTAATTAAGAAGACAGATAAAATGAATGATCATTATAATAGAGATCCTGCACATGCTATACTTCAGGAAGTCACGAATTACTTCAAAAACTATTTGAAAATTTAAAAATCTTTATAAAAAACTTAAAAAGTTTAGCATATAATTTATCTCAAGTCTGTATAAAGTAAAATATACTCATATACATATATTCATAGATGTTCTTATATTCACATATATAACTCAGCCCTCTGAGAAGATATGTCTTATAAAATCTAACAAACAATAGAGCCTAGGGATCCCTGGGTGGCGCAGCGGTTTAGCGCCTGCCTTTGGCCCAGGGCGCGATCCTGGAGACCCGGGATCGAATCCCACATCGGGCTTCCGGTGCATGGAGCCTGCTTCTCCCTCTGCCTATGTCTCTGCCTCTCTCTCTTTCTCTCTCTGTGACTATCATAAATAAATAAAAAATTAAAAAAAAAAACAAAAAACAATAGAGCCTAATTTCATTACTCATAATGCAGATGACAGTATTTCAAGCATAAAACTGTCATATGTTCAATTTGGAAGAGACAGAAGCCTCAGTGGCATAATGGAAAAAGCACCGCACTTGGGAGTCTAGAGTCTAGGTTGTGACCCTAGACAAGTCATATAGCTACTCTGAGCCAGTTTCCCCACGCATCTCCACACATACATGACTGTTAGGGTTATAGAAGAATTAAAGAGGATGCTATACAAGGAAGTGCTTAGCACTTGCAATGGAACATTTGAAGGTGAGGGGGAAGGATGAGGGAGGAAGGAAACAGAAGATAGAGCTAAAATGAGTGATCATGAAATAATCGAGTGTTGTGGAAGGAAGAGAGAAAAGGGAACAAGGAATCGGTGGAATGCCAGAGACACAAAGACTGGCAGGGTTGACCTGGATACCATCCCATTTGCCATCCATTTCTAAATGCCTGAAACAAAATTCTCTAATATGCAAATACACTTTTACTTTCCCCAAATTACATGAAGCACACTGAAACACATATGAAATTCTTCCACTTCTTAATTCTTTTTTTAAAAAAAAGATTTTATTTATTCATGAGAGACAGAGAGAGAGGCAGAGACACAGGCAGAGGGAGAAGCAGGCTCCCCACAAGGAGCCTGATACAGGACTCGATCCTGGACCCCAGGATCACGCCCTGAGCTAAAGGCAGATGCTCAACTGCTGAGCCACCCAGGTGGCCCCAACCCTTTTTTTTTTTTTTTTTAAAGATTCATCCATTCATTTTAGAGAGTAAGCAAGTGTGAACAGTGGAGAGGGGGACAGGGAGAAGGAGAGGGAGAGGGAGAGAGAAACCTAAGCAGACTCTGCACCCAGCCAGAGCCCCAGGTGGGGCCCAATCCATGACCCTGAGATCGCGACCACAGTTGAAACCAAGAGTCCGATGCCCAACTGACTGTGTTACCTAGGCACTCCTTCAATTTCTTAACTCTTAGAATATCATATTTTCCTTGGTTTTGAAAATTAAGTGGTAACGTACTTCCTTTTAAACTAGATTTTTCTGAGGCATCTGGGTGGCTCAGTTAAGTGCCGACTCTTGATTTTACCTCAGGTTACAACCTCAGGGTTGTGAGACAGAGCCCTATGTTGGGCTCTGCACTGAGCAGGGAGTCTGCTTGGTATTCTCTCTCGCCATCTCTCTGCCCCTTCCCATCTCCACGTACTCACTCGCATGCACACGCTCTCTCTCAAAACAAAACAAAACAAAAACCTAGGTTTTCCTTTATTCTAGATATCACAATTGTTCTCTTCTCATGCTGATATTGACAAGCAAAACTATCCATTTTGCTCTTTACTTGCAGCTGTAAACCAAAAATCCTACTTCCTTCTGTCCCAACTTTTATAACACCAATTCCCAAGTTATACCTATGTCTGTGATGCCCTCTTTACCATAAATCCACTAAATTCTCTTTATTTTTCTACCCAAAACAACTGCTAAAATCCCTGGATTGTTTCCTCCACTATTGGCAATCACCAATTCCTTTTCATCTTTCAGGTCCCAGCTAAAATATTTTATTAGAGAAGCCCCTTCCTTGACCACCTTATCTAAGTAGGTTTCTTCCTTCATTATTTTCTATCACTGTATCTTGTTACTACCATTCCTTTCATAAAATCATAATTTGTAATGACACATTCATTTATATACTTGCATACCCATTGTTTTTAATTTTTTAAAAATTTTTATTTATTTATGATAGTCACACACACAGAGAGAGAGAGAGAGAGAGAGAGAGAGAGAGAGGCAGAGACACAGGCAGAGGGAGAAGCAGGTCCATGCACCGGGAGCCCGACGTGGGATTCAATCCCGGGTCTCCAGGATGGCGCCCTGGGCCAAAGGCAGGTGCCAAACCGCTGCACCACCCAGGGATCCCCACATTGTTTTCTGTACTGATCTATTACCTTCACAAGTTTAGAGTGCATGTGTTTAATAGGTGTTCAATAATTATTTATTTCTTTATTTTAGAGAGGGAGAGAGAGAGAAACGAGAGAGAGAAAGACACAGAACGAGAGAGAGAAAGAGAATCCCAAGAAGGTTCCATACCCAGTGTGGAGTCCACATGGAGCCCACAGCCCTGAGACCATGACTCAACAGAAGCCAAGAGTCCAATGCTCAACTGACAGAGCCACTCAGGTGCCCCCGTGTTTGAGCATTTTTAATGTAAATTATAAGTAAAACAAAAAGCGACCCAGTCATCAGTGGGCAGTTAGATACATTTTTACAAAAATGAGCATATCCATATAACCAGCATAAAAATGATCCAAAGCCAAGATCAAGAACTCCAGAAATCTCTTCAAGGCCTCTTAGAATGATAGTCTCCTGCTCCTCAAGGGTAATCCTAACTTCTAACATCGCAGATTAGTGATTTTTGTTGTCATTGAACTTTACTTGAATGAAATAATAAAATACAGACTCTTTTGTGTCTGGTTGTGAGATTCATTCAGGTTGTTATGTGTACCCACAGTCTCTTCATTTTCATCACTTGAGAGCAGTGCTATTCGAGGTGCAGTCTATGGACCAGCGCTGGGCTGGTCCACACCATTTGCTAATGACCTGCAGTGCCACAAGTGCCAAAGGTGTGCATGAACACTTAAAGACTTTTCCAGTTTGACACTGTGTGTAATATTGTACTATATGAAAGTTTTATTCTGATAGCTAATGCAAAAAAATTCTAGTTAGGTGAAGAAAGCACTGCTGAATATAATGAATATATTACAATTTACTTATCTATCCTACTCGTGATGTTTCCAGTTTGGGGCTATATTCATGAAAACTGCTGTGAGTATACTTTCTTACATCTCATTTGCTGTGTCATAGGGCATATACATATGCCAAGCTTTAGAATATGTTCCCAAAAAGCATTTCAAAGTGTTTATACCAACTTATACTCTCACTACTTGCTCTACAGTTGTGGTTAACACTTGGTATTGTCAGCCTTTTAAAATTTAGTCATTCTTGTGGGTGTGCAATGGTCTCTTGATTTTATTTTGCATTTTCCTGATGACTAATGAAGTTTCATACAACTACTGGTCATTTGAATACCTCTTTTGTGAATTACCTGTTCAAGCCTTTTGTCAATTCTTCTATTAGGTTGGCTGACTTTATAACTTTTTCTGGATATTCTTGATAGAATATTCTGGATAGAGTCATTTATTTATAGATGTCTTAAAAAATCTTCTCCCATTTGGTGGTCTGCTTTTTTACTTCCTTCTCTTGATGAGCTCATTTTAATGAAGACCAAGCTGTCAACTTTTCCTTTAAGATTTGATTTTTATTCTGTCCTGTTTTAGAAATCTTTGCCTACTTAAGAAATGTATGACTTAAAGTCATGAAGATAATCTGTTTCCTTTTAAAAGCTTTATTGTTTTACCTTTCATATTTAGGTTCTCATCCATCTCAAATTAATTTTTTGCATATGGTATAAGATAGGAATTCAAATTCATTTTTCTTCCATACAGCCATAAAATTGATTCAGTGCAACTTATTAAAAAGTCCATTTTTTCCCAACTGCATTCCCACACTACCTGTGGCATAATCCAGTTGACTACATATGTATAGGTTTATTTCCAGACTCGACTCTATTCCACTAGTCTATGTCTCAGTCAAAATTTGTTGAATGAGTGCTCCCATTCAAGAAGTCTGGCCTGAATACTATTTCCTAGCATTGGCTATTCTGCTGTATGACCTTCCATAAGTAATTCATTCTGTCTGATCTTTCGTATCCTCATTTGTCAAATGGGGTGAATGCTCTTGTAGCACAAGGATGCTGGAAAGATTAAATATAATTGTTCTTTATAAAACATTATACAAATACAGTTTATATAACTATAATTTACTTGTTTCATCTTAGCTTTGATATCTTTAAGATATCAATATTCACTCCTCTGAAATCATATTATCTCCAAAGGTTGAGAAGAAAAAAAGTCATCAAAGATGAAGGGAGGAGAAAAAGAAAGCAAACAGGCTTGCTGTGACAGTGGAAATCCAAAATGAGATAACATTCAATTAAAACGGAGATTAAAAACTCAGGAAATTCTTTGAGATCTCGGGCAGCCCCAGTGGCACAGCGGTTTAGGGCCGACTTCAGCCCAGGGCCTGATCCTGGGGACCCAGGATCGAGTCCCACGTCAGGCTCCCTGCATGGAGCTTGTTTCTCCCTCTGCCTGTGTCTCTGCCTCTCTCTCTCTCTGTCTCTCATGAATAAATAAAATCTTTAAAAAAAAAAAAAGGAAATTCTTTGGGATCTCTTTATATATAGCCCTTACTTCTTTTTTTTTTTAATAATAAATTTATTTTTTATTGGTGTTCAATTTAGCCCTTACTTCTTAATTACAAATCTACTATTGTCCTGTTGCTTTTTTTCTCCTGTGCAAACTGTGGAAGATTACACTTTTGTTTGGTAAAGGTATCAATTTCCTCACATCTTTTCATTCAAAGTGTCAATGCCTGAGAAAGGGAGAATACTGCACAGCAATGAGTCCTAATAGGGTATTGTTACCCCAGGGTAGTTCTAATTTCTTCAAGAAGGTTTAGGAAACTTGTCTTATGAAAATGTAATTTCAATTCTATATAAAGTGAAAGACACTCAGACACAGAAATATACATACACACAAATTTATGCACAATTACCTAGAAATACAGCTATATCTCAGGTAGCATTTCATCATATGTTTCACCCTGGTCCTTTTGCTTACCTTTACCATGATTATTTGTCCTACCAAATTGTTTATGTTCAAAAACCTCTGCCTCCTTTGAGGCAAAGATAATATACTTTAGCTCTGCATCTTTTGCATCTAACGTGATTCTGGGCAGAGAGTAATAAATGCTTTTTTGAATTATTTACAAGGGGAGATATAAATGTTATAAAGTAGAGTGCTATAACTTTAAAATGGCTAGAAATCTGCTGCTCTAAACAGTGTTATTAAAGGTTTAGGCTTCTAGAGAATTTTTTAATAGCTTTGAATTTTTTTTTAAGATTTTTATTTATCTGAGAGACAGAAAGAAATAAAGTGAATGAGAAGAGAGGGGAGGGGCAGAGGGAGAGGGAGAAGCAGACTCCCTACTGAGGGGGGAGCCAAACTCAGGGCTCGATCCCAGGACCCTGAGATTATGACCTAAGATGAAGGCAGATGCTTAACCAACTTAGCCACCCACATGCCCCAACAGCTTTGGCATTTTAAAAGGTATCATAAACTTTTCCTTCCTCTCTGCTAACTCTGGACTTTTTCTACCATATATTTCTGTATATAACATTTTATTTCTCATTAAACAAATATTTATTTATTTATTTATTTATTTATTTATTTATTATTTTAAGCAGGCTCCATGCAGGGAGCCTGATGTGGGACTCGATCCCGGGACTCCAGGATCACGCCCTGGGCCAAAGGTAGGCTCTAACCCGCTGAGCCACCCAGGGATCCCAACAAATATTTATTGATTGTCTATTCTGTCCTGGGTTCTGTTGCTTAGCAGAAAGACTATGCAGTGAGGTTAGACATACCCCTAAAGATCTAGAACATATTGTATTTAAAGAATCTATGCATTACTGAGGTGATTCTTATTTCTAAACATATAGAAAATATAGAGAAGAATAATAAATAATGTAACAAACACGTGTATATCTATCTGTGTTCACATGTCTGATTTTCCTATTAGACTGTTTTTTGAGGGCAGTGATGTTTTCTTCATCTTGTATCTTGTATGTCTAATGTAGAACTTGGCACATATTGGGCACTCAATGCTTATTAAAAAGATGATTCAGCAAAAAAACATGGCACAGCTTGAAGATTTATTTTGTTTAATACCATGTCCTCTTCCCACATTTCCTTTAATATCTCTAAAGTAATCATGAAACTATGAAACTAACCTTTTCTGTTACACTGTGACATTCCCAATTAATGTCTCATATTGGATATTCACTTTTTTATCTGACTCAAATTCATCTTTTGACTACTCAGAAACTTGTACTTACTGCTCTGTTCGCACTTGGTTGTCTAACTCTAAAATGTCTGTTGGTCCTTGTGTTTTCTCATTAAACTGCACTGATAACCTGGGAAGCAGAAGGGAATGTGTGCTAGGCAAGGGATTTCGAGAATGATGTGCTTTCCTCCATCAACAAAGAGATTTAGCAAACTGTTAAAGCAGGAGGAAGACAAGACCATTTCAGTGAACTTTTCTAGAATTGACTTCAGGCCCTGCTAAAGTAGCTTTTTGACCATCTCACACTTTTTACTACCTTTAGGAAAGAGAGAAAATGAGACAGGGACGGAAGGAGAAAGTGAGGGAGACAGAAGGGCACCATGTGGAAATAAGGCCAGCTCCATTTCCTACTGAATGGAAAGGAATCTCCAAATTAATCTGCTGATGATATCAGCAGGCAGGCAGGAATGTAACACTGAGATATGAACCTAAAATGGACATTGATTTTCTCTTTTTGATGAATTATAAATGAACAGTGATAAATAATACCTACTAGAACAATTAAAACCAAAACCAAACATCTCTATCTCTGTTAACAGTTAGATAAAGGTGATATGCCCCGAGTCTGCAAAGGTATAAACTAGCATTTTTCTTCTGAAGGGCAATTTGGCAATATATATCAAAAACGCTTAGTTTTAAAAAATACTCTAGCTCAACAATTTCAGGAATTTATCTACAAAATATTACAATAAGGAAATTCACCGTACTACTTTGTAAAATAGCAAACAACTGCAAACAATCTAAATGCCTACACATAGGGAATTTGTTAAAAGTTGACAGATCCTTATGAAGGAATATTCAAGTATTCCCTAAGTATAATAAAATGACTTCTGGAGATTATTTCTTCATAAGGATTTATCAACCTTTGGCAAAGAGGAAAATAAATCAGCTGTTAAGTTATTTTTGGTTGCAGAATTCTTTTTATCCTCAAATGATATCTAGTTACAACCTAAATTTAAAAAGAAAAAACTAGAACAACAACAAAGATGCTTTTTTGAAAGTGAGGGTGGGGAACCTGGAACTTATCCTACTCCTAGGAACTTTATGGCTTCAAGGAACATTTTGTAAACCACTACTCTTCAAGGACATTTACTGTGGAAAAAAGAATCAAGATTATAAAATGACTACATTTTTGTAAGAAGAAATTATACATATGTTTATATATTATACAATGAAGAATGGTTAGAAAGATACGCATCAAATGCAAACAGTGCTTATCTTTGAGTAGTAGGTTTATACGGGATTTGTACTTTTTTATTGCTTGTATGCTTTTTTCCTTAGATCTTCTATGATGAGCTTTTTTTCCTTAGATCTTCTATGATGAGCATGTATTTTCAGTATAAGGAAAATAATATTAGTTATTTTTAAAATTAACCTTTAAAGTTGGATTCTTCTGTACAATAAGTTTTCAATATCTCTTTATTTAAGTTGGTATTTTAAAGTATTAACAATTCTTGAGGCGCTCAGTTGGAGAAAGATGCCATTCATCTGACAATCAAGGCATTATTAAAATCCAAGTAAATGGTCTCTTATTAGCAAGTTTCTCTGTATCCTTATTATAGATTTTCTCTATGCTATGCTGTGGGTACCTACCTCTCTATGCTCTGATATCTGGGTCTTTTCACATGTTGTTCAATTTCTGAGAAATGTCCATCTCCCAATCTTCAAATGACTATTCCATCATTCTCAGTTTTCTATCTCAGGAGATAACTTCACAGGTTTTCCCTGACTATGCTATGCATTCTCAATCATTGCACTATTTCTCTCCTAGCACTTAACACAATTTGAATTATATATTTGTTTACTTATTACTTGTCTTACCAACAAAACTGAAGGCAGAGACTATGTCTATTACTTGCAACAATGCCAGAATATGTAGCAATTGGTCAAAAATATTTATTGACTGACTGATTGACCAAACGTTTGACAAAATTTGAATTTGGAGACTCATGGAAACTCAACTGGTTTTTTCTCAGGGGCACCTGGGTGGCTCAGTGGTTGAGCATCTGTCTTTGGCTCAGGTCATGATCCTAGGGTTCTGGGGTGGGTCCTGGGATTGAGTCCTGCATCGGGCTCACTGCAGGGAGCCTTCTTTTCCCTCTGCCTATGTCTCTGCCTCTCATGAAGAAATAAATAAATCTTAAAAAAAAAAAAAAACCCCACAAAAACCTTTCTCATACTCTTGCCTAAATGGGTTGGCAGGATCCTGTATTCAGTACTGTTTAAATTCCTGGTGACTTCAGTAATAGCCCAGAGTCACAATAACTGGGCACATTTTATAATGGCTTTATTTACTGATCCACAACTCAAAAGAAGCTCTTGGTCTGCTGAGCTGCCTACTTCAGGATTACTGATCCTTTCTCATGTATCTTTTGGAGAATAAACTTTCTGTAACCCAGAATGAGTAATTGCTGCTTCAACATCTTCTAAGGCTTCTTCCAGCCCTGCTATTAGACTAATGAAGGCTAATCTCAATTTACTGATACATATTACATGTCATTCTATACATATACTGATGTGAAGCCATTGAACTATAAACCCTTTTGGTCAGGAATCTGAACAGTGTGAGCTACTATTTTCGGCACAATTTAAATAACAGGGGCTCCAATAATGGCAAACCAACAGACTCAGAAGAGCTCTTGCAACTAAATAGAGAACTTAAAAACACCAAAACAAACAGTGTAAGAAAAATAACCATAGAAGGTACCAAATAAGCATAGAGACATAATATTTTAAATACTTCCAAATATTTGGTTTCAAAGCATAAATGGAGCATGTGGGCTTTCCACATCTTTTCCTGCCAAGTCTCAGGAAAAACTGACCATACTACAGTCATCTAAAACAGCTGTTAGGACTGATCTTCAAATATTTGGTTTCAAAATATAGACCTATTTGCACTTTAAAATTCAGATGCCTGCATACTCCCACTATAGCACTGCACTTAGATAATCCTTTCAAAGTAGGCTGCTGTCAAAAACAGATCTGTATTCATGGTGAGCACTCTTTCAAATGGACAGAGCAAAATGTTAGCCTAAGTCCTCAAGTCAATTGTCAGAAAAGATAATTTATTTACTCTGGCATCAAAATACTTCATTCATTCATTCATTCACTCATTTGTTTCTTTCTTGCTCTTTCTTTCTAAGGCAGGAGCTCAATGTCACTCATTGTTTAAGGTTAAAGAAAGAGGGTAAATGTGAAATGCTAACATTCTAGAAGAAAGGAAAAAAGTTTATGTGCACTTCACTTATAATTGTTGCCTTCCTTGAACTAAGTTTCTTGTTTAGTGTATTGTTCTTTTGAGTACTTAGATATAAACTATCAAATCTGCTTCAGGACCTTGTTCCTAAAAGAGTCACTTAAAAAAAAAAAAAAAAAAAGGGATCCCTGGGTGGCGCAGCGGTTTGGCGCCTGCCTTTGGCCCAGGGCGCGATCCTGGAGACCTGGGATCGAATCCCACATCAGGCTCCTGGTGCATGGAGCCTGCTTCTCCCTCTGCCTGTGTCTCTGCCTCTCTCTCTCTCTCTCTCTGTGACTATCATAAATAAAAAATAAAAAATAAAAAAAAAAAAGATAGGTGATAGTACAACTCAGAAAAGTAACTATACTTAGCACCTTATGAAATAATAATCCATAATTAACTACATTGGAATTAAAATTTTAAAAATCTATGAAAAACAAAAAAAAAAAGAAATAATAGCTCATTTTTATCCTATTTTTCTGGTGTTACACAAATGGAAAGTGAGCATTCATTCCTCCCTTGCAGGCAGCTCTATGGATGCCCCAGACCAATTAAATTACAGGTAGATAAGAACATCCTTCTCAACCTTACCTCTTTATGCACCTTCCAACTGTCTACCGTCACATTGAAGAGAGCTTTGAGGGCCTCAATGGCACAGTCTGTCTCCTGAGGTGAGAGAGGAGGTCCATTATGGTCTATGGCCGATTCATATTCATCGGTCCACTTGATGCTAAAGGCACTTTCCAAGATCTGGGTCAGCAGCGGTAGTCCCTGGAGCTCATAGCGCAATTGTGATCTGATGTCGGTGTGCAAAAGTGATAGGAGGAAGAGCAAGCGCAAGTCAAAGCACTTAATGTCATTGATAAACTTTCGGTCCTTGCACTTTCTCAGGAGGTTACAGAGCTTTGCAGCAAGGTTAAGTTCCAGACTAAGCTGCTGTGCCATCTGACTGTTGAACACTATGTTACACAGACATTTTAATGACTCCACAATAACTGGGAACTCTGACACCTTCTCCAAAGAATCATCCGACTCATTTAGCTTGGCTAGTCGCAGCAGTATCTGCATATTTTCCTTGGTTGTTACAGGAACTAAAATCTTTTTGTCTCTGGAGAGAATGCGGAGAACTTCCAGGCAGGACACTTGACATGTTGTTGGGATGTCCTTTGCAAGGATTTTAAATATCCCCTCACAGAGTTTCTGAAAAACAAGAACAAGTATGCACAAATCATTATTTGGCTTAAATGATTTAAAACAGAGTAGTTCTCTTCCAATGTATGTAACATCAGTCAGATTCTGGCTAAAAAGGATTTTTACTTTTTTTTTTTTAAGTCACAGAATGTTAGAACTGAAAGAGATCTTATATTTGCTGCACTTCTTTCACTTATAGATATGAAAATTGAAGGCTAGAGAGGCCATAATGAATCAGTCAGGTCTTATATAACGTTGTTCTCAACAGATTTTTAATATCAGACTACATATAATATTAGGATGGAAGGCAATTAATCTGAATTATAGCTAATGGACCCAAAGTGTACATATCTATCTTGCATTTTTAAAAAAGTAATTATTCCTATCATTGCTAAATTTAGGAACCTGGTGATTCTTTCAAAATTCAATATCCAGCTTTCTTATCCATAGACTGTGGTCTGGGTCTCTCAAGCTCACACCTTATACGTGAAGCAAGCAGGTATAATAACTGTTCAACTGCTGACCACTTCTGTACCTGTTACACCTTATAAAAACAACAGCAACAACTAGGATTAACATCATATTTTACAAAGTTTGTATTAACCAATCATCAGACTTTAACTCTCTAAAAAGAGGCTATCTGTGGTTCGAGCATTATGATCTAGGCAAGAATCCCACGCTGTGTGTACCTTCTCTGTACATCCTAGTTGTACAGGTATGGAAGTACCAACTTTAAAGGTATAGTTGACCCTTGAACAACATGGGTTTGAACTGCATGGATCCACTAGTGCATGGATTTTTTGGATAAATACAGTACAGTACTGTATTTTCCTTATGATGTTCTTAACACCTTTCTCTAGTTTATTTTATTGTAAAATATGAATACAATAATATATAAGATAAAATATGTGTTAATTGACTACGTTGGTAAGCCTTCTTCTGGTCATAGTAGGCTATCAGTAGTTAAGTTTTTAAGGAGTTAAAAATTATATGCAATTTTTTGACTGCTATAGGCTAGTGCCCCTAACCTCCATGTTTTTCAATGGTCAGCTACACTATGTTTTCTAGATGGAAGTAGGAAGGAGATTAACATTACAAGCTGAAAAAATCTTATAACAATGTCAACTCTGGGATCCCTGGGTGGCGCAGCGGTTTGGCGCCTGCCTTTAGCCCAGGGCGCGATCCTGGAGACCCGGGATCGAGTCCCACGTCAGGCTCCCGGTGCATGGAGCCTGCTTCTCCCTCTGCCTGTGTCTCTGCCTCTCTCTGCCTCTCTCTCTCTCTCTGATTATCATAAATAAATAAAAATTAAAAAATAAATAAATAAATAAATAAAAATGGATTAAAAAAAAAAAAAAAAAAACAATGTCAACTCTATCCCTGCCATCTCTGATAACTACAAGGGACTTTCATTTAATCTTATTATCATCACTAAAACATTTTAAAAATGAACACAAGTTTGCGGGTAAATATAATGTGCCCATTATAAAAATATAAAAAACAGAAAGTTTTCTCCAATTTCTGATCTTTCACATCTAAGACAAAAAAAGACTCAAAAAACAAAAAACAAAACCAAACCACATTCTATATACTATTTCCAATGAAGTATATTTCTGGGAGTGGAGTCAGATAACCCTTGCTCCCACATAACTTTACTCAGGAGAGAAATCATCTGTGTTACTGTTTAAGTTAAGAAACATGTAATAGGGCAGCCCAGGTGGCTCAGCGGTTTAGCGCCACCTTCAGTCCAGGGTGTGATCCCGGAGACCCGGGATCGAGTCCCACATCAGGCTCCCTGCATTGGGCCTGCTTCTCCCTCTCCCTCTCTCTCTCTCTCTTTCTCTGTCTCTATGAATAAATAAATAAAATCTTAAAAAAAAGAAACATGTAATAAATAAGGTATTATAAAATATTATATATGTGAATTTGGAGTTGTACGTATCTAATTAAAAAGACATCTTTACTTCCTTTCTAAACCAAAGATAACAGCAGCAACAATAAAATCCCCCCAAATATACAGACAATATGGGTCCTTTCTTGCTCCACCTTCAGACTCAAGAAAGAAAAAGAGCAAAGCATGAATTACAAACAGGAGTAGACTAGGCTATAAATCAAAAGGATTGAAACTCTCAAACATAAGAGGCTATACATGAGCGAGATTAGAGAGCCTACAAAATTTAAACTTAAAAACTATCTCATCTCTAGGCTTTCTGGAGATCAACTGGCAAACAAAGACAAGAGTTCTAGCTTTAAAGCACCATTTTCAATCATAGTTGTTCTTAAACATGCCATTTCTCTCTCTTTATAGATGTGCCTTACATAATGACCATTAGGTAGATTTTTGCTATAATTGTAACATATCTTGAAAATTAAACCACTTTTTGGATAATGACCCTTTCCTCCCTGGCTTTTTTTTATTATAACTCAAAAAAAAAATAAAGACATATTCAAAATATAACAAAAGTGATAATATACACTTATTGCTGTACTAAATATAATCATTTTTATTCAGAGAACATTATAAAGAGCAAATTAATAAATCATGTACATCTGGATGAAACAGAGAAATTTTGTTTTGCCTAGGTACACCAAGCCAGAAAACTGAAGAGGGAGCATTCTACACTTTCTCCATCTGCTGAGTACATGCTCTACTTTTGTGTTTCAAAGGTGCTCTTGTGTTTCACCTTTACTTTGCCCCAACAGCATTTTTCTGTGCTGTAACTATTTTTTTTCAATTGATTTTACTCTTCCTAAAACATGTTCTCCTCTCTTCACTTTCCATAGCTCCTTCTTGCCCACAGAATGCAGTTGAAATGAGTCTACTGCTTCCTTTTCCACTGCTATCTCTGTCACCCACCGTTCCCCTGATTTTTCAAGTGTTCCAAACTGACTCCTAGGCATCTGCCCATACGTCCTGAGCCTCTCCCCTGCTGCTCCTTCCATGGCATGTCCACCCGTCAGGAGCCCACTCTTTTTCTCAGGTTTAGTTTGAATACTGAGGGGGTTTATATGATTCCCCAGTCACTCCATCTTTTGCTATTTGTGCTTCCTACAAGAAATTTTTGCTTTTTGTGGAGAGTAAGTTGTTAGGGCATTTCACTCCTTTTCCAGGCTCCTTGAGAACAGAAGCTATGTTTCATTTGTAGCCATGTGGCTGGCTCAGGTGTGCTATAACTATTTTTAAGTGCAAGATAACCACAAATTCCCAACCTTAAAACCTACCACCTGACTCTCCAGCATCTTCCAAAGAATGACTTCTTTGTATTTCTCCTCCACCAGCCACCACTTACTATCAAGTCTTTTCTTCTTTTTGCAAGTACAACAAACTGTCACTACATTATATGTTAGGTACAGACTGTTTTTATTTACTTTGAAAATATTTATCTATACAAACTTGTTTTCATTGTTCAACTGATACACATTTTAATTTGAAAATTATTTTGGTACATTAGATTATCATGGAACCCAATTTTTTCCATCAAAATTAATGGAAGTATTTTCTAATTTAATAACTTTCACTTAGAGGTCTGGTTCTCTATAAAGAACTAAAATCATAAAGCTAAGACTAGGTATGCTTACAAAGTATAATGACTAATAATGAGTCTGAGATTAAAATGCTTTAAAATGCTCTTTTAAAATGCTCACTAGCTTAGCAAGTCATGGCTATTTCTATAAAATTAGACTGCACACCAGCATAAACTCAAGAGTAAGATCCCAAATGGTTCCTCAGTATTAATACTAGTACTGCCAAAAAAAAGTTTGCTCCTAAACTGAAACCCTGGAATTTACTATAGCAGTGGGTTCTCAAACTTCATCATGCATCATAATAAGCTAAAGGGATTATTAAAACACATTGTTGAACTTTGCCCCCAGTATTTCTGATTCAGTAGGTCTTGAGTGAGGCTCCAGAATTGGGATATTTAACAAGTTCCTAATTGCTGCTTATGATTCCGGAGCCACACTCAGAACCACTGAACTATGGTTAACAATGGCCTCACGTAACTTGGATGTTAGAGGGTAGGGGTTAATTGAGAACAATGCACTAGATAAGCATAGATAAGTAGGTAGAGTTGAAAGCCATTAGCCAATACCTTAACTTCTCCTTGACTGTCCTGATGATGTATAAGGGTGGCAGGGATAGGAATGGGATGTCACTGGTCACATAACCTTAATTATCTTAAATATTAGAAACTACTCCAGGTGTGAAATATATTACTTATTTAAGGTCAGTGGTCCTGGGCTTAAAACTTGTTCAACTTACCATAGACTCTAGAACCAGAGCAGTGTTGTGATTAAGGGCATAGGTTCTGGATTTAAATTTCTTGTATTCCAACCTTGGCTTGTCTACCATCTTCGAACAGTGAGACTGTGGCAAACCTGGCCTCCCTGGGCCTCATTTACTATAAGAGTTAAATGATAGCCACATGTATAGCACTTTGAAGAGTGCCTGGCATGTGATAAGTGTTCAGTACAGGTTTTACATAGTATTATAAGATAAAATCTCAAAGGTAAGATCCTCCAATCTGTTTTCTCAGGTTTCTCTTTCATGCTATGCCCCTATCAAACCCTCTTCTCTAGCTAAATTCCTTTCCAAATTATCTCACATTGAGCTCTTTTGCTTTCTTATTGCCTCCCTCTTTGCATCAGTTCTTCTTCCTCTTTGACTATTCAAGTTTTAACAATTCTCCAAAGATAGCCTTAAAATTCACTTTTGATATAATTTTTTTTCTAACCACTTCAGCCCCCAATATTCTTCCTGTCCAAGAAATACCCAAACCACAATTTGTAGCAATCATTTGGTACTCAGTACATTCTTCCTGTTAACTACTAAGAGCTCTCTGATGACAGAAGGCCTTTTTTTTTTTTTTAAGACAAAAGAAAATATATACTGCAGTGCCTTTGAATCAGAAAGAGCTGGGTTTAATACCAGGCTTTGTTACTGTGTGATTCAGACATGCTATTTAACTTCTTTGAGCCTCGCTTTCTCATTTCTAAAATGGGAATAATATCACCTATAGTGGATAAGGCTATTGTGAAAGAGACTCTAGGATTGTAGTAAGTGCTCTATAAATGGTAATTATTATGTTTTATTTCTTCATGATCATTGTAGCCCTTAGCAGAGCAACTTGCACACAAGTTAGCACCTAAAATATAAATGGGCTAGATTAAGTTCTTCAAATCAAAAGAATTAGTAGAGATCCATTAATGTTGTCTTCTAAGAAGGAAAGAACAGCAGTAAAGGCTATTCTTGTGACTGGACTAATAAGATGGTTTGCCCTTTTGGGTAAAAAAAGTCTTTTATGTGAGGAGCAGAACTCACATGTCTTCATATAAAGTTTTTAAAATTTATACATATATAGGTATGTGTGTTCTTTGTTTTTTTTTTTAAGATTTATTTATTTTACAGAGACAGTGCACATGCACACCCGTGCACATGAGGGAGAAGGAGAAGCAGAGGGAGAGGATCTCAAGCAGACACCCTAAGTTCAGAGCCTGCTAAGGGGCTTGATCCCATGACCCATGAGATCATGACCTAAGCCAAAATCAAGAGTCAGACATTCAACTGAGCCACCCAGGCGCCCCTATCTATGTGTTCTTTAATATGTAAAATGCACCAAACTATTAAAGAAAATAGAAGGGATGCCTGGGTGGCTCAGTGGTTGAACATCTGCCTTCGGCTCAGGGAGTGATCCTGGGGTTCTGGAATCCAGTCCCGCATTGGATTCCCCACAGGGAGCCTGCTTCTCCCTCTGCCTATGTTTCTGCCTCTCTGTGACTCTCATGAGTAAATAAATAAAATCTTTTAAAAAATTAAGAAAATATAAAAAATATTCATAATTACACTAGCTAGTATATTTTATATACAGTAGACAGAAGGATTTATCCTTAGTCAATATACTTGATTATCAGTAACATATGCATATTACTTCAATACAGTTACAATCATCATGTGTTTATCACTCTGTGTCCTGACTTTTTAATTCTTAATTATCAGCATTTTCCCACAATGCTAGAGTACTTATAAAAATAATTTTAGGGCACCAGGGTAACTCACTCAGTTAAGCATCTGCCTTTGGCTCAGGTCACCATCTCAGGGTCCTGGGATAGAGCCCCATCTTGGTCTACCTGCTCAGTGGGAAGTCTGCTTCTACCTCTGCCCCTCCCCCTGCTTGCGCTCTTTCTCTCTCTCAAATAAATAAAATCTTAAAAAAATTTATGAAATTGATGCATTATTAAATGACTTCTGTTCTCAGTAAGCCTCTAGTATGATATACAGCAGAATCCAGAAAGAGTATTGGACTTATTACCATCAGAAGAGGTGGTCTCATAATTTTAATAATTATAGTGATATTGCTTGCTTATGTGCTGTATGGTTTACAAAAAACTTCTCATACATATCCTTCAGTCTAAGAAATGCTCATTAAACACTTACTAAATTATAACCTACGGACACTTAACTAAGAAGTGGAAGGCCAGGGGCAGCCCGGGTGGCTCAGGGGTTTAGCACCGCCTTCAGCCCAGGGCCTGATCCTGGAGTGCTGGGATTGAGTCCCACGTCAGGCTCCCTACATGGAGCCTACTTCTCCTTCTGCCTGTGTCTCTGTCTCTGTCTCTGTCTCTCTCTCTCTGTGTGTCTCATGAATAAATAAATAAAATCTTAAAAAAAAAAAAAAAGAAAAAGAAGTAGAAGGCCAGGATTTAATCTAGATCATCTGATTCCAATGTGATTTCCACTCCAAGTCAATGGTTGTACTGTTAGCTGTCTCTCATTTATTAACTATAATCTTGAGCATGACTTGACACTCAATTAGGCCTCTTTCTTCATCTGTACATGCATTAAGACTCTCTAAGGCAGTGCTTGCTTCAGCAGCACATACACTAAAATTGGAAGACTCTCTAAGGCAATCTTCTAGCTCTAAAATGGTAAGCTGAACTATGAATCTTTAAAACTAAGATCAGCTTTGGCTTTAACCATGAAACAAGCAGAACATGCTATAAAGCATATATGAGCATTCAAATGATCTATCATGATTTACATAGTTTTAAAAGGTGATTTCTAAAAATATTTCAAAACTAAAAATCAAATTTTATACATAAAAAAGGTCTTTGTTTAAAATACAGATATCATAATTTACTATACTCTGGCAACCCAAAAGGTAAATGCTATTCAAAAGTGTCTACAGATTGGTGCCAATTCACAAACTTTGTTAGTACACTGTGTTGAGAAAGGTACACAGAGATAGGTATTAAAAAATGAGTTTGCATTTAGAAACATTTATAGTAATCTGACTTTGCTGTGACCATCAAAGGATATGATTATTTCTTTTAATGTTTCATTTTTTATTGTATTTTATAAAAGCACTGGTCTACTACAAATTAGGGAAAAAATAACAAAACCTTGACCACAATTAATTTAAGAAGCACTGTTCCAGAGAATGCATTTTATACTATATAAGTCTTCTTCCACTCTATAACCAAAATAGTAAAACTAACTCAGAGCCTAGAGTAATGAGAGAATAATACAAGTCTCATAAGTATGCCTATCTAAGATTTAGTTTAATTGCTGGGCATTGTATTGAAAACTGATAATTGTCCACCAAAATCCATTCTTCCCTTCTTATATAGTAACAGAACTGTGGCAAGGCCCACGACTGCCTAGCCATATGACATTCCTCAGCTGCTCTTTGTGGCCATATGACTTGACTGAACACTTGCCAATGGAATGTTATGTGGACACGTTGCCTGCCATTTTCAGGTTTGGGTCTCTAAGACAGTGGGCATATCTCCTCCATTTTCTTGTTCCATTCTGCAGACCAGATCTTGGAAGTGGCAGCCCAGTATAGACTAAGACGATGCTCAGATGGTGAAGCATGACTTGACAACTTAGAAGGAAATAGGGCAACTAAATAAATTTATGGAGCAGAGTCACCCACCTACTTAACTAGAACTGATCACCTCAGAACTATTACTTTAAAAGGTAATAAAACACCACTATTCCTTAAATCACTTCTATCTTGGGGTCCCTTTGTTGCAACAAGCTTAGCTATATTTATTTATTTTTTTACAAGCTTAGCTTTAAACTTAAATAAAACGCACCTTTCAAATACAATGTCTCATCAATACCTCATATACAGAACCTCTCACACCATCATTCCATAACTAACGGAAGTTACATTTCACCTCAGTGACTAAGGAACAACCCTCTATATCTAATACCAAGAGTTAGACCAAGTTGGCCTAGTTGTGCCATGGTTGGTCTGTATCTTCATTTGTTTATCTATTTATTCATTCATCAAGAACACACCAAGTATCTATTGAATAAATCCAAGGCAATGTCCTTGGTACTAGGTAGACAAAGGCAAACTTCCAAAGAACTTAAAATAGGTGAGAATTACAAAGAAACACAAGCCATAGATTAGTGTAGTAAGTGCTCTGATAGGTCTAAGCCAGGATTTCTCAGCTTCAGCACTACTGACATTTTGGACTGGATAATTCTCCAAGGATATGTATATTATAAGATATTTAATAGCATCTTTGGCCTCCACCCACTAGATGCCAGTAACACCTTCACACTACCACTCCTCAATCACAGCAATCAAAAATGTCCCCAGAAACTGCCAAATATCTCCTGAGGAACAAAATCACCCCCTACTGAGAATCACTGATTTAAATGTAAAAAACTATGACAGGACAAATCTAAGTCCTATGGGAGGGAAGTAGACCAATTCGGGAAAAGACACCCTAAGGAAGTGGCATCTAAGGTGAGATCTGAAACATACACGTTCAATTTCCATTCAGTCATTTAACAAATACTTGAATGTCTACTATATCATTGTGTTATATGATAGGTGTACACTGGTGAACAAAACAAACATAATTCTGTTATGTGTTATGGGGATGACAGTCTAATGAAGAAGATAAATGAACAAAAATTTACATGTTATGAGAAATTGACAGGATGGTATGATAGAAAATAACTGGATCTACTTCAGAGTGACATTTAAGACAATTTCTGATGGTGAGATGTTGCTAAATGTGTAAAGAAAGTATTGCAGGAAGAGCCTGATGTGTTTAAGGTCCTGAAAGTCAGAGTGGGTGATGTTAGTGGTATAGTGCTCTGAGATCTAACTGGAAAGTAAACTGGTACCAGATTACATGGAGTTTTATAGGCTATGATAAGGAGATTGGACTTTAAACACTATGAAAAGTCCCTAGAGAAGTTAAAGCAAAGAGAAATACAACTCAATTAAAAAATTTTAAGAAATCACACTGGCTGCTGTGTGGAAAATGGAGGGGAACAAATGCAGCTTCAACTAGAATGGAAGCAGTAGAGAAGTAGATAGGTTTGACATGTATTTTTGAGAAAAAAGTGACAAAACTCGCTGCTTGTGGGGGAGAAGGAAGCTTCTGGCTTGAGCAATCCAGTGTCATTTATTGAGAATGGGATGACTGGAGGAAGAACAGGTTTTGGAGAAAATTATGTATAGATACATTAAGTTTGCAATGCCTACAAAGATGTCAAGTAGAAAGCTGAATGTATGTGGTGAAGCCTTAAGCAGTCATCAGGGCTCTGTCTTCTCTAGGAGTAAGTGCTTGGAAGTATAGGAATAGATCACTTAGAGTAAAATAAATAAAAAATAGAGGGACTAAGATAGAGTGCTAAAAAATGCCACAACTGAGAGAGGCTCAGAGGAGGAGAACCTGATAAGAGAGATCAGAGTTGTACTTAGAAGAGGAAATTTAGGAGTGTGGTATCCTGAAGACAAGATAGGACAGTATTTTATAGAGGGAATAGTCAACTATTTCAAATCTGATGAAAGATCAAGTAGCATAATGATTTGGCAATGCTAGATCACCAATGACTTTCATAAAAGCAGTTTCTGCAAAGTATTTGGGAGATGAGGAGTGCAGAGAGAAATACATACCTTTCAATACATGTGACTATAGGAAACAAATAGGACAGTAATAAGAGGGATTATAAGATCAAGAGAGGTTTTATTGTTTTTTTTGTTTTTTGTTTAAAGAGAGGATATACTAGTCCATGTCTGTATGATGAAGAGAACGAAGTGTTGGAATTAATCCAGAGGGAAATGGGGAACTTTTTGCAAGGGGATGACATCTGATCTGTGTTTTGGATTATCATCCTGATGGTAATAATGGAGAATGCACAAGAAAGGGAACAGAGTCAGAAATAAGGTGAAAGGGGATACCTGGGTGGATCAGCAGTTTAGCGTCTACCTTTGGCCCAGGGCATGATCCTGGGGTCCCAGGATCGAGTCCTGCATCAGGCTCCCTGCATGGAGCCTGCTTCTCCCTCTGCCTGTGTCTCTGCCTCTCTCTCTGTGTGTCTCTTATGAGTAAATAAATAAATAATCTTTTAAAAAAAGAAAAAAAAAAAAAGAAATAAGGTGAAAAATGATGGTGGTGTGAACTAAGGCAGAGAAATAGAAAGCTACGAGATTTTTAAGGGATGCTTAGCTGGCTTAGTTGGTAGAGCATGTGATTCTTGATCTTGGGTCCTGAGTTCAAGCCCCACAATGGGAGTAGAGCCTACTTAAAAAAAATGAAATCAAAGAGATTTTAAGGAAGTAAAACTGACTGAATGATTGGTGGAATGACTGGATGTCAAGGGTAGAGGAGAGGAGACAAGGAGCCTCTCAGATTTCTAACTTGGACAAATTGGTTGATGGAGGTATCAGTCATTCAGGAGATAGGGGACTCGTTTCCTAAAGCTGGCAGCAAAAACAAAATGATATTGTTTGGTAGACATTTCTCTCTAATTGCTCCACAATGGATACCTCAAATAAAATACATCTAAACTCATTAACTAGGAAGGGGTCAGATCATAAGTCCCCCAAAGTCCACCTTTCCAAAACTCATATTCAACTATCTATTGTCACAATTATCCTTGATCTGGGCTGAGAAACCTACTCTCTACTAACTATGTAAATATATGTGCCTTTTCTCAAGTTATTTCCTATATTTGGAATGTCTTCTTAAACCCTGACCTTCCCAGTACTTTGCCTTGCATTTTCAAGGCAAATCTCATTTTTGTAATCTTTAGGAAGTAACCCCTTCTACCTCTACCAGTTTTATGGCACTTGACACATCTCTGACCTTGAATTATACTTTATGGAGACTTCGTATCTCTGTTATCAACTTTGAGGGGGCAGGATGTGTCTGAGATTATTTCTTTTTGTTCCACAGGTACAAAGATACTGTCAAATATGCTGAATATATACTTACACACATACATACTAAATGCGACCTTCAAAGCACTATGTATTAGATACAAAGTATTATGTCCAGATACATCTTTAAAGCTCTGGGCTTAATTCCTAGGTGCCATTTATTTATTTGTATGATTTTGAATAAAATGGTCAACTTTTAAAATTTCCTGATCTATAAAATGAGTATGATAGTACCTACTTCATAGGGTTGTTGGGGGAATTAAATCAGACAGTGTGTATGTGCTGCCCTACAAGAGAATAAATAATAAATGTTATTTAACATTATAACTGTAATGCATGCATTACAGTATAGTACTATCATAATATGCTTAGTAAGAGGCTACATGTTGTAAAGAATATGACTTTCAGGGGCGCATGGACAGCTCAGTCAGTTAAGCATCTGACTCTTTATTTCAGCTCATGTCATGACCTCAGGGTCGTGAGATCCAGCCCCATGTTGGGCTCCAGCCTGGGGGTGGAACCTGCCTAAGATTCTCTCTTCCTCCTTATCCCTCTGCACCACCCTCCCCCTGCTCATGGTGCACTCTCTTAAAAAAACAAAACAAACAAAAACACGACTTAAGACATCCAGAGTCAGTCTTCACTTTGCCTTTTTTTTTTTTTTTAACCTGTGAGATCTAGGCAAGTTATTTGGTCTTTCCAAGCTTTAGTTTCATTATGCATAAAATGAGAATAATATGAATTACAGTGTTGTTTTAGTAAACGAGATGACAGTACACAGTAAGGGCTAAAACTGTATACTTCCAAGAACAAGACCTATAATTAAAGATCTCAGCCAAGAGCAGTTATCTTGAAGGAGGCTTTTTCTGATTGAAATAATAAGCCTATATGTAGATTTGACATGTAATTTTCTAACATCAGTGCTTATCAAAAGGATTTAATGAACTGAGATTTTCAAAAATCTTTATTATTAGTTGGAAAATTCAGGTAAAGATTTATAGATTAATTTAGAATAAAAATAGGCCAGTGATTGGATAACTAAATCAAAATGAAACAACAGTGAACAAAGTGAACATTGCCAAAGACATAGACTAATGTCTGTTTTATTTATAAGAAACAGGAAAATGTAATAACTTTCCAGCTCAGGCTGGAAAGAGGTGCAGGGTACACACACAGCACAAGCACTGAGTTCAACTTGGCAGTAACCCTATGATAATTACAGGCTAGAAAACAGCTGAAGAGCCAAACAAAATGAGTGTAACTGACAGAATCAGAATATTAAGAGTTAGAAGGGGCTATAGTGATTATTTAATATTAACATACATTAGCAGTGCAAAAGGTTCTATAAAAAAGTGGCTATTGGGGAGAATAAGTCTGAGAAACTTATAAAGCTTACTAAAATATTAAAGATTCTCAGATGTACCATGGAAGAGAAATCTGTTTAATTTTTCAAAACTGATTTTTCCTTTATTTGATCACAGAATCCTTTTGAAAAATACCTAATAATACACTCAGGACTAGGGAATATTTCTTTTATTTTACAGATATGGAAACTGACTCTAAGAGAGGCTGCATTATTTGCTAAATGTAGCACAGAAAGCTACAGTGGGAAAGGGGACTCAGCTGTTTACCTCTCAGTCCTCCTCTTTTCTCATTCTCCTGCTATCTGGTGATGTATAAGAAATAAAGCAAAAGTGGGTGTTCAACATTCAAAGCAATTCTGGGTTAAGCTAGGCCTGTGAAAGGAATTTTGAGGACTTTTTTTTTCCTCCTTAAATAGACTTAAGTCTTTAAACATGGTCTCATTTGTGATCACTTTTTAATTATTATTTAATGCTTCTGTTCTTCTATTTTCATAGTACTGAATACCTATTCTTAGAGTCTGCTACTTTCTCTTTAATAAGAATGGACTCCCGCCCACCCACTTTTTGTCTTTTATGTCTACAACATTAACCACATGCTTAATTTATGTTCTTGCTCCAACCAGGGCTCCTATAGTGGTGGGATAGGACCCTGCTCTTAAAATAAACTATGCACATTCATTTGGGAGATGTGGCACAATGCCAGGGATACTTAAAGTCACAGGACAATCCTAGTACATCCTCTTTAACCACTGGTTTACTAAAAGATTTAGTGGGGGTAGGGTGGGGAAGAATTTCTACATGAAAATAAACAAATATATTAAAACTCACAATATAATAAGTCACATGAATTTTTAAGATTAAAAAAATAAGTTATGAAAGGAATATTGTAGCTAGGCAGGATCTGTTGGATGGTACCTCCCTGGCCTCTCAAGGTTGTACCTACTCTCTCCTCTGATGGATGTCACTGGATATATATTCCACAAGGATCTAATTTTAGTTTGTAACTGGAGCTGAAGGTCAGCCACCTAAATCTGATAGGTCTAAACTTTTGCCCTCTGTGTACAGCACACGTGAGTGTGTGTGTGTGCATGCAAGACAGAGAAAGAGAGGTACTAAATTCTAAAATAAGCTTACTATAATTAACAGTTGAAACAATGTTGTCAGTTCTACAAGACAGACCTATTAAAAGTTTGTATTTTACAAAAATATTAAACAATCACTGACTCATTGCCAGAATTCTAAACTGTGCTTTTAATAAAAGTTGAAGAAAGGATTCTGAAGGTCAAATTTGGAATTTCTTTATAAAAAACTAAAGATGAAATTTTTTAAATGAGTACTCATGCAGTTGGGTCCATTTGATATTTAGCTTAATATTTTATCTGTGGACTTTTGTGGTCTCCCCCACACACACTTGGGAAGTGATAGTAATTCTCACTTTTTATGTCATGGATACTGTCCTTGTGAGTAAGGTTTTATCTCGCTTCCTAAATTTCATCTCTAGTCTCCCTTACTGCACATGTACATTTTTCAGTAAGACAATCCTTCTGGCTAAGTTCTATACCAGGGTAATCATGCCAAAAAGGTTGAAAAGAGAGTGCAGAGGAACAATAATTACGTAAGTCTGGCTCAAGTTTTTTTTGCTAATTAGCAATCCTGAGAAAGACATGTTGCATCATCAAGAGTTCATTAAGGGATAGGAAGACCACTTAGATGTAAATGGAAATACAAAATCAATCAGTTGCCCATCCTTTTCTGACAGAGGGCAGAAATGGGCATTTCAAACTTTTTATTTTTATTCAAATACAGTACCAGCCAACTCTGCTTCTCTTACTACTTAAGAGTTTTTTTTATTTTTCAGAAAGCCCTTTTCTCCACTACCTGTATTAAAATACTTAAGTATGTTTTACATATTGGCAAATACAAACGTATCATCAGTTGTTGTTTATTGTTGTTAAAAAAGACATCCAGAGTCATTATCTCATTTAGCCTTCAGTGAATTCTTAGCATAAGCTATAGTCTGGTTATGCAGTGTTCTAATAAGGCTGGAAGACAGACACTGTCATGACATATACCTTGTATCTTAGTGGCTAATACAGATCATGGTTCCACAGATCTCTAGAGCTCCTTTGCCTTTTTGCCTTTTTCAGTTTATCAAGGTCTTTCCTATACAGTCTCTTTAGGATTTCCTTGCTTTGCGTCCAATGCCATCTACCCTACAGCCTACAACTATTCGCTCTGTACTAACTAATCTACCTCTGAATCCCTGGTTCTCAGCTCTAATGGCCCAGGTATGTACAGAGGACAGTCAGGGGCGCTCTGATGGTAAGCTGATGTTATGGACTGAATGTTTGTGTCCCCATTAAATTCATATGTTGAAGCCCTAACCCCCAGTGTGTTGGTATTTAGAGATGGGGCTTTGGCGAGGTAATTAGGGTTAGATGAGGTCATTAGGGAGGGGCCCTGGTCCAATGGAGTTAGTGTCTTTATAAGAAGAAACATTAGAGAGCTAGCTCACTTACATATCCCCTCCCCTACTTTCTGCACAAAGAGGTCATGTTAGCACACAGTGAAATGGCAGCCACCTACAAGCCAAGAGAAAAGGCCTCAGGATGAAACCTATTGCTGGCATCCTGACCTTCCTCAGGAGAGAGCTGTACCTTGAGAGGCCAGGGAGGTACCATCCAACAGATCCTGCCTTGGCTACAATATTCCTTTCATACCTTATTTTTTTAATCTTAAAAATTCATGTGACTTATTATATTGTGAGTTTTAATATATTTATTTTCAAAAAACAATTTATTTCTCTCAAAACTGTGAGAAATAAATTTCTGTTGTTTAAGCAACCCAGTCTATGGTATTCTGTTAATGGCAACCAGAGTGGACTAAGATAGTTGAGAAGAGGGACAAGAGGGAAGTTAAGGTGTCCCAAAGAGATAGCTATGAGATTTCAGAGATGCTCAAAGTCATAAGAAGACGCTAGTGATGTAGCAGAAAAAGCACAGAACAGACTATTTGGTTTCTCTCTAGTCCCTAGTACTATTATTTTCTGAACTTGGATCTGGAGCAATTTTGTTAATCTATCTGAAACTAAATTTCCTCATGTGTAATATAGAAATGTATCTATCACAGAGTTGCTATAATTACTCAATACAGATAATATCTAAAAGAACATACTGTAGGATATAATTCACCTTATATGTTATTTATTGGGAAACAGTACAATTGAAGTGAAGAAAGCTCTTGGTTTCAAGCATTAGCTTTGTCCTTGTGGCTATGTGATCTTGGGCAAATTTCTTGAAATCATTTGTGCCTCATTTCCTCATTTCTAAAATTAGGAATAACATCTAGGGCTTATAAATATTAAATGAGATTATATATTTAAAAATCTTTTGCCTGGGGTAGAGGAGAGGTTAATGTACCTTACATCATAAAGATGGCCAGATGGACAAAAAGATTGAGAAACATTAACAGGAATACTCTACACAGGCACAATATGGCTAGGAAATTTTTTTCTGTATTTGTCTTTTCATAGCAAAGCTACTTAAAAAAGGAAAATGTCAATGTTAAAAGCATAACATTGTAATTATGCATTAATTTTATAGGTTCTATGGTGTTCACTCGGAATCTGTAGTGTCCATTACTGAGCACTTGTGTACTCAGCCCCCATATAGGCACACAACTCAAAATGTTCCCCACTTAAAATTCAAGTACATGCATATTATTCAAGAGAAATAAATTCTAAGTGACAAGAAGTCTATTTTGGGTTGGGGAGCTAAAAGCTAAAAAACTCAAAAGTTGTTTATATATTAGGAAGATTGAACATATGTATAATGAATGAATAAGGAATGTAAATGTATTTCAGTGTATAGTGATTTAAGCTGTATTAAAAGACTGAAAGAATAAATTATGCAGAATTCAGCCAGAGAAAGCTTTTTGATAAATATAAATGTTAGTCAGTCAGTGGGGGGGGAGGGGGAGGAATGATAGAGATGGTATGGCAGAAAGGAGGCAAGAAGGAGGCAAGAAGACAAAACAAACGGTGAACAAAGGTAGAGGCAGAGAGGGACATGGATAAGTAGGGGGATCAACCAAAGCAGATTTAGAGTTCATACAAGTAAAAGCTTTCTAATAATTAAAACTATCTGACAGCAGAGTGGCTGCTGTGAGCTTCCCATTACTAAAAGTATTCAGAGTCTAATGACCCTTGGTGCAGGATACCTTAGAAGAATCACAGCACTGGAAGATATTCTGGGTCCCTTACTTTAGGTGTGAGTTCTCTGAGAAAGAGGCCTGCAAATATCATCACTGAAGGCAGAAAAGGAGACAGAGGACCTGGGTTGAGTCTTAGCTCTTCCATTCATTAACTGTGATATTGGATAAATCAACTTCTCAATTTTTCATCTATAAATGGGGAAGCTGGGAAAGTGGAGATGTCTGTTCAGTCAGTAACTCTTTCAGATCCCTAATTTTTAATTAGTCAAAGACATACATGTTCTCTCCTTTCCTTAGTACATGATCAAACTTTGTAAGGAAGAGCTAACTCCTAAGAAAAAGAAATTGTACACGACATACTATCCTATTCAGTCATACTGCAAAGCATGCTACTTTTCTGTTTCCTGTCAATGCTGATAATTAGCTCAGCGTCAAAGCTTTGTTTATGTTCTGCATCAAGTCTCAAATTTTAGAAGCCTAAAATCAGAAAATGAATAGAATCAATTCCTAAGCTATACAACAGGTCAATTCAATTATTAACGAGTGGCAGTATAGTGTAGCACTTGGGCTGTGAAGCCAGACTGTCTGGGCTTGGGTCATGGCCTCCTACTTCATTAGTTTAGGAAAAGTAATTTCCTGTATGCCTTAGTTTCCTTATCTGCAAAGCCAAACAACACCTACTTTATAGCCTTGTGAGGATTAGACATGTTAATCCATGTCCAATCCAATTCATACACTGCTTAGAATGATGATGGACAGTGTATGTTACTGACTAGTATTTAATAACCAGCTTTATTGAGATACAATTCACATATCATAAAGTTCACCCTGCTAAAAGCATGTAATGCATTGATTTAGTATATTCACATATGTATGACCATCATCATCATCACTGTCTCATTTTAGAATATTCTCATTATCAAAAAAAGAAATCCAAAGTCAGAAATAACTCCCCACTCCCCTCTTTCTCTAGCCCCAACACAACATCTAATCAACTTTGTTACTATGATCCGCCTATTTTAGACATTTCATACAAATGGAATCATACATAGCCCTTGTGTCTGGCTTCTTTCACTTAGCATAATGTTTTCAAGGTATATTCATGTAGCACTTATCAATTACTTTATTATTTTTCTTGGCTGAGTAATATTTCATTGCATGGTTAACATGTTTTGTTTATCCATTTACAAACTGAAAGACATTTGGGTTGTTTCTACCTTTTGGCTATTATGAATGATGCTGCTGTAAATATTCACATATAAGTTTTTACATGGATATATATCTTCATTTCTTTTGTGTAAGAAAAGGATTATACCTTTTTCTTATTATACCTCAGCAATTATACCTAGGAGTAGAATTGCTGAGTTTAACCTTTTGAGAAACTGCCAGACTGTTTTCTAAAGTGGCTGCACAATTTTATATTCTCACTAGGAAGGTATGAGGGTTTATTCTCCACATCCTTTCCCACACTTGTTACTGATTTCTATTCTAGCCATACCAGTGAGTGTGAACCAGAATCTCACTGTGGCTTTTATTTGCATTTCCCTGATGATTAATGATGTCGAGTTATCATTTTGATCATGTGTTCACTGGTCAATTGTGTATCTTTGGAAAAATGTCTATGTAGATCCTTTGCCATTTTTGTTTTTTTGTTTGTTTTTTAAAAGATTTTATTTATTTATTCATGAGAGACACACAGAGAGAGGCAGAGACACAGGAGGGAGAAGCAGGCTCCATGCAGGGAGCCTGATGTGAGACCTGATCCCGGGACTCCAGGATCACACCCCAGGCCAAAGGCAGGCTCCAAACCCCTGAGCCACACGGGGATCCCTCTTTGCCATTTTTGAATTGGGTTTCTCTTTACTGAGTTCTCTATATAGTCTAGATACAAGTCTCTTACCAGATACATGATTTGTTTTTTTTTTAATTTTTTTTTTAAGTTTTTATTTATTTATGATAGTCACAGAGAGAGAGAGAGAGGCAGAGACACAGGCAGAGGGAGAAGCAGGCTCCATGCACTGGGAGCCCGATGTGGGATTCGATCCCGGGTCTCCAGGATCGCGCCCTGGGCCAAAGGCAGGCACCAAACCGCTGCGCCACCCAGGGATCCCCCAGATACATGATTTGAAAATATTGTCTCCTATCCTGTGGGCAGTCTTTTCACTTTAATAGTGTTCTTAGAAGCACAAATTAACTTTGATGAAGTCCAATTTAATCTGTTTTTTTTCTTTTGTTGCTTGTGTTTTTGGGGTCATATCTAACAATCCATTGCCAAATCCTGGGTCATGAAGATTTATCTCTGTTTTCTTCTAAGAATTTTATGGTTTTAGCTCTTAATCCATTAGGGTCTAATCCATTGAGTTAACTTTTGCATACAGTGTGAGGTAAAGGTTTAACTTCATTCTTTTATATGAGACTATCTAGGTGTCATAGCACCATTTGTTAAATAACTGTTCTTTCCCCATTGAATGGTTTTGGCATCCTTGTCAAAAATTAGTTGACCAGAGACATGTGTTTACTTCTAGACTCTTGATATTATTTCACTGACCTATGTCTATACACATATATTTATATTTACTTTGTCCTCATGCCAGTACCACACTATCTTGAATATTGTTGCTTGGTAGTACATTTGAAATTGGGAATTGTGAGCCAAGTTTATTCAAGATTAATCTGGCTATTCTGAATCCCTTTCAATTCCATGAATCTTAGAATTGGCTTGTCAATTTCTACAAAGAAGTTACCTGGGATTCTAAAAAGTAACTCATTAAATCCTAGATCAATATGGGAAGTACTGCCATTTTATTGAAAGTCAGTTTTCCAATCCATGGGCATGAAATATCTTCCCATTTATTTAGATTTTATTTAATTTCTTTCAACAAGGTTTTGTGGCTTTTCTAAAAACTGAGTTATTTCCTAAGTCTGAGTTTTCTTAGTTGTTGCTCAAGGGCTTACTTAGCATATACATCTTATCAGAATCAGCTCCAGATTTATATTAACTTAGTTCCAACAAGCTATAGAAACATTATTTCTATATGATGCTATTCCCTTCTCCTCTTTTTGTGGCATTACTGTCATTATATACATCTATGAATGTTGCAAACCCAACAATATATCATAACTATTACTTTGTATAATTTTGTCTTTTAAAGACCCTGAGGAGAAAAAGAAAACATCAAGCATCTACTTAGATATTTTGTTATATTTGCCTTCTTATTTATCATTTCTGATTTTCTTGATTTGTTTTTGAGGATCTGAATTAGTATCTGGAGTCATTTCCTTAGCCTAATACAGTTTTGCTCTTATCTACCTTTGTGCTGTTTGGCAAATACTACATTTCTATATGTTATTGGCTCAATAATACATTATATACATATTGTTTTATATAAATGCTTTTAAAATCAGTTAAGAAGGGAGAAATATATGCATTTATATTGTCTTTTACAATTACAAAATTACCTTTTCCAGTGCTTCTTATTTCTTCATGTAAATTCAAACTACAGTCTAAAGAACTTTTAGTATAATTCTTATAAGGTGGGTCTGGAACAAGGTCTTTCAGTTTTTCATTTATCTGGAAATGTCTTTATCTTCCTTGCACTGTTAAGATAACTCTGCTGGTAATAGGATTCTTGATTGAGGTTTTTTTCTTTCTGCTATTTGAATATGTTATTCCACTGCCTCTGGCCTACATTTTTGAGAAGTCAGCTGTGTTTTATAGAGCTTCCCTTGTGATGAGTCATGTTTCTCTTGCTGCTTTCAAGATTTTTTCCTTGTCTTTGGCTTTTAGCGTTTTTACTAATGATGTATTTGTTTGTGGATCTCTTTGACTTTATCCTACTCAGAATTATTAAGCTTCCTGGATGTGTAGGTTGTTTTCCAATAAATTTAGGAAAATTTTAGCCATCATTTCTTTCAATATTTTTTCTTCATTCTCCCTCTCCTCTCCTTCTGGGACTCCCATTATATATAGCTGTTGGCATTAATGTTGCCCCATATTTCTAAGCCTTTCTTTACTTTTCTTTATTCTTTATTCTCTGTTATTTATCTTGTACATTCTCTAGTGTTCTACTGTCAGGTTTGTTTATTCTTTCTTCGGCCAGTTTCAACCTAATGTTGAGCCCCTTTAGGGAATTTTTATCTCAGTTATTATATTTTATTATACCTTTCAACATCAAAATTTCCATTTGGTTCTTCTTTTTCCTTTTAACAATTTCTCTCTTCATACTGATATTCTTCATTTGATGTGACATTGTCATCAACCCTTGCGTTACTTTTTAAATCATGGCTTCCTTTAGTTCTCTGAATATAATTATAATGGCTACTTTGAAGTCTTTGTCCATTAAACTCAGCATCTTGTCATTCTCACAAGGACAGTTTCTGTCACCTGCTTTTCCCCCACTGTATATAGGTCATTCTTTCCCTGTTTCTTCACATGTCTCATATATAATTTTTTGGGGGGGAACTGGACATTTTACATAATAAGTAGTAGCAACAATGGATACTGAATCTAGATCAAGATTTGCTATTGTTACTTGTTCAGTGACTGGATGAATTATTTTAGTTAAGTATATTTTCCCCCTCCCTCTCTGCAGATGTTGCTCCTCAGGGGGCTCATCCTAAAATGACAGTGGCTTTGGCTGGCCCCTCCTTGACCTTCTCTTTCTCTGACCACACCCAGCTGTTAAGTTCCAACAACTACCAGCCGATTGATCTATTGTCTTCAACAATACCCTGGGCATAAATTGCTCCACAAACTGAACCAATCTATTAGGGCTCCTTTGAAGGGATAGTCCCTGAGGTCAGTATTTAGAATTTGTTCTAACCACAGGAGGGTTCCTCCCAGCTGCCTCTTTCCCCTTTTCTCTCTAGCAAATTAGCCAGTCTTCTGGTTAGCCTGCATCTCCAATGACTATCAATCTCTCTCCAGCTCCTCCTTTCACCACAACCTGTCCCCTCAGGCATGCACTTCACACTCCGTTGCAAATGATGTTGGTTCCTTTTGGGAGAGATTCAGGTCTCTGCTATTAGGTCTGCTTGTTCTCTAGACAAAATTTCTGAGCTCTGGTTCTGATGCTAGGGGGCAAAGACAATGTAATGTCATGCTTCTCTCTGGGTGACACCTCCTGGAGAGCTTGAAGAGGGGACAGAGGAATAGCAGTCCCAGCTATCCTCAACTTGCCTCTCCCAGAGTAGAATCTGCATTCCACAGGCCAGGGCAAGGGCAATTGGGGCTCCTCTATTTTCCATGGTTCCATATCCACGGTAGAGTCTCTGTCTTGTGTGGGGGCTGGGTGAAAGGAGGAGGACCCACCTCTCAGCTGCACTCACCTAGAATTTAGTCTCAGCAACAGGTAACTGGGGCAGGATGAGAAATACTGATCTTACCTTTCTACTGGAAGAGAGCCTTCCACCTGAGAACTGAGGAAAGAGAGAGCTCTATGTTCGTGAATTCATCAGTTTGGAGAATAGTTTCCATCTCACTCAACTAATGGGAGGAGGGAGCAGGTCTCAGTTCTAATACCACAGATTTTCACTTTTCTTACTGAGTTTTAGTAGATTTTCTTGAACAAGTATTTCTTCATTGACTCTATGTTCTTAGGAGTATTTCCAGACACTGTATGTATTTATTTATTTATTTATATTTAAGATTTTAAAAACATTATTTGAGAGAGAGCAAAAGCACAAGCAGGGAGAGCTGCAGAGGGAGAGAGAGGAGCAGGCAGAGAGCCCAATACAGGGCTCAATCCCAGGACCATGGGATTATGATCTGAGTAGAAGGCAGACACATAACTGACTGAACCACCCAGATGCTCCTTCCAAGACTTTAAATGATTGTTTTTAAAAATAATTTTTATCAGTTTCAGTGGGGAGCAGGCTGTAGAACTACTCATACTATCATGGCTGGAAGTGGAACTTCTTGTTGAGGTTTTTTTGTTTTTGTTTTCTTGTAAGAGAAAATGAATCTGAAACGCTAAAGTACAAACTGGAGATCTATTCTTATAATTCTGAGAAAGAAATCCTAAAAAGTGATCCAAAGACCTTATGTGGGCTGCCACATCTATGGCCTGCTAAGTCAGAAGAGCTGTTTTGTTCTTTTTCCCTACATTTAGTCTCTCAATGCCTTTGCAAACATCCAAAATAAAAAATGGAGTCTGAAATGAAATTTAAATTATTTTATACCAAATTATTAAACTACTATGAGGCATTCACCTTGATCTATGATACAATTCAGCCCTTCTAGCCAAGTTTTATGCCAGATCCCAGCTGGACACAGGAACTTTAAAAAGTAAAAGGTTTAGGATCCTTTTGGTTGTATATGTGTGTGTGTGACTATGTGTGTATATGTGTTTCAAAGAAATCAAGATGTTGAAAATGATTCTCTTTAAAGTTATTATCTTCTAAATAAGAGATGTACTTGTATCAAAGTATTCCTTAAGGTGAGACAATAAAATAAAATTTGAGTCAAATTTATAAGGCATATGAAGCTCATTCTGTTTTAGTGAAAACTGGAGTTTAACAATTTCAAGTAACTAAAATAAGCATAAAAGGCTTTCAGAGCAAGCATCATGCCTTGAGCTATTCCTAAGCATGGATTCACAGTATAGAATTGATGGTTCTGTCTTGGCACATTTCCTGAGGAGAATCTAATATGGAAATTTATCCATTCATTTTCTAGAGTCCACAATGGCAATCTTCAGTATGCAACTGTAGCTGAGAATGTGCCAAACCACACACCACAAGGCAAATAGACAACTTAGCAACCAAGGTCTAACACAGGACCTGGCACACAGGAATTACTGAAAAAATATCTGGACTACAGAGATCTCTACTAATATGCCAAGCACATTCAAATCTGGCAAGAGGGGGAGGGGGAAGTAAAAAGAAGAAAATTTCAAATGGTAGAATGAACTTTTATGTTCATATAAATTTATTTCACACCATAAATTGGCTCCATAGGCAATATTATTTCCAAACTAGTAGCATTTTTAAAGTTCCCCTCCAAAGGTATATATAAGGTAATCAAAAAGGCTCAATTTTAAGGAAAATAAATGATTAAAAAGTATTGATCTTTGCTTATGCCTCTAACCACACTACTATAGAGTAGCATATGTAACATGTTATGTAATTATCACATTCTTAAATCACTATCATCTACTGTAATTTTCTTTTTTTTTTTTTAATTTTTTTATTTATTTATTTATGATAGTCACAGAGAGAGAGAGAGAGGCAGAGACATAGGCAGAGGGAGAAGCAGACTCCATGCACCGGGAGCCCGATGTGGGATTCGATCCTGGGTCTCCAGGATCGTGCCCTGGGCCAAAGGCAGGCGCCAAACTGCTGCGCCACCCAGGGATCCCCTACTGTAATTTTCTATTTAAATATAGAAAAGGGAAAAAATATCACCTACAGTAATAATATTCAGATAGCCACCAGTTAGTAAATTTAGTAAATTTCCTTATGATCATTTTTCTTTTTATAGTTATTACTTTTACATGACTGTGATCATACTGTTTGAATGCTTTTGTATCCATTTTTTCCCGTAAACAATATTATACTGAGATTCTGTGTAATTAAGAAAATATCAAAGTCAAACAATATGTACAAGTCATTGTAATTCTGGCCCCCATTCAATCTACAAGTTCCTCCATTTATTTAACAGGTGTTTACTATAGGTGCCTATTTCTGCCATCTGGGAGGCTGAAATATATATATAAAGAAAACTAAGCCAGAGTTCTTGTTCTTAAGAGTTCTCAACTCAGCAATTATCGTCTGCCTTTATAGAAAATGGGCTTATCTATATGAGTTTAAAGGTAATGAGATAAATGCTTGAAATTTGGCTATTTTTAACTTTATTCTTTTGAGGAAAATCACTACGTACACAAAGATTTATCTTAGACAACAACTGAGGTTTTCTATATATGATATGGCTGTATTCTTATCTCACAGGTGAAAGAACTGCAATTTTTTTACTCATTAAACGACATGTACGTTTCAACATTTATTGCAATTAGTACTCTTTATTGGTGTGGAGATCAGTTGTGTTTTAGAAGCCAAATATAAGAGCTTTCATTTCCTCAAGATGTAAATTTTCAGATTACTTCCCTCCATCCTACCGATTTGCATGGTGTATTTGTTTTGTGCAGGTAAACAATCACAGCCTAGAGGTAGAGGATATAAGGCAAATGCTTCAATAAGCGCAGGTGCTTATATCTAACTATACAATGATTCATATGCACCTGGAACTATTTGCATTATATGCAAAATAACAGTTGTATCTGACTTTACTTCTCTAGAAAAACTTAATCTCTCCTTTTTGGTAATTTCCTTTGCTATTTTCCAATTTAAGTCTGGTTGCCTAAATGGTTTCTCAAGAATAAGAGATAAAATAAGGTAGTGAGTCACAATTTCAAACCTTCTGAAAATACACCTCAAGTCGGAATGAGTGGCAGCTATGGAGCACTGAGCAGTGGCAGAACTGCACTTTACAATCAGAAAATCCATTCTCTATTTGAGGATCTGCCGTTTACTAGTTATGTGAGTGTTAGCAAGTTATCATTAACATAAGCCTCAGTTTTCTTATCTATAAAATAGGATTGGTGATATTCTCACCAGACTTACAGAATTGCTGCATTACTGTTGCAAAGTAAATCTTTGTAAAAATGCAAAGCACTACGTAAGTGTTTGGAATTAGGCCTAAGGATCATTAATTTATAACCATTTCCTAAAAAACACAGTACAATCATGTTTTATTTTTTGAAAGGTTCTGTCTATTCCTTTACATTTACTTCTAAGTGGTCATAAAACTTTTCAGAAGAAAGGTATGTTTTTCAGAAAGACAGCACCTGTAGTTAGTTTATCGAAAGGGGTGCTGCTGTTACCACGGAGCTGGTGGCAGAAGGCTCCAGAGACACATTTAGGAAAGAGAAAGAATGCTAGGGCAGCAAAACAAATTAGACAGTAACTTGAGTTCCTCTTAATTTCAGACTGGGTTTAATGTCGAGACATGCCTACTATTCTGTCTCTCTACACGGAGAACCTAAAAAGCTGTTAGGATGTAGATCCTTTAGAGCATTCCGATAGTCTTAGGGCCTTACACGGAGTCACTAATGATTTTAACCCTTAGAGACTAAAATGATTTTGTTTGCCCATCTTTTTCCATTAATAAGAC
Organism: Canis lupus dingo; assembly: GCF_003254725.2. NCBI lineage: Eukaryota > Metazoa > Chordata > Mammalia > Carnivora > Canidae > Canis > Canis lupus. The sequence goes on from NC_064252.1 coordinate 32,782,700, forward strand.
AGCTAACTAGGTCCCTAATTGCTTATGTTTATATCAGATCTCCCAGGAATCTACACATAGTCACTGAAAATAATACCAGCACAGAAACAACTGTCTCCAAAGATCTAGCAGGCAGTAAAAGACAACACTTTGAAATGTTAGGTTTTGCTACTATACTACAGAAAACACACATGCTTAAATTAAAACTAAATGGGAAATTATTCTCCATCAACTGAAACTTATATGGAGTATGGAGAATCTGTCTTAATGTGCTTATTTTGACCAGTAAAAGCACTATCAAAGATTCTAGTGTCAGAATCCCAAGGTACAGTGAATCAACAGATATAGTATAAATTCTCTCAAATAAAATAAAAATAGCAGCTGCCTCCCTAGCCTGAACACCTATCATGAATGTATCAAAATTGTTCTTTTTAACACCTTACTCCTTTTTTTTCATTTAACTCTCCCATTAGCACATACCTATCTTTCTCCCTCTCCCCGGGCCCCCTCTTTACTACATCACAGTATTCCATTATGTAGATGTACCCTAGTTTCTTCAAATGCTCCCTAATTGCTGGACACTTGTTAGTTTCTAATCTTCTGCTATTATTTACAATTTTCAATGAATAACTATGTTTACTTGGGTTGAAGCTATCCACAGAATAGATTTCTAAAAGTGACGTTGCTTGGTCAAAGGGCAAAATGCATTTGTAATTTTGGTAGATACTGCCAGTTTCTGTTCCATAGGAATTGTGCCATTTTGTACTCCCACCCAATGTGTGAGTACTTATTTCCCAAAGACCATTTATAAAAATACATATGCCTGGATTCCACTCAGCAAATTCTGACTCAGTAGATAAGGGGTCAGGCCTGAGCAGGCCTATCTTGAAAAGGCTCTTCAAACAGCATAACCGTAGTTGCAAATTAGCTCTACAAGGTACTTGAGTCTTGTTTACATTATTCAAATCCCAAAGAAAATCAGTAAAAGGCGAAAGATTTATGTGATCTGAAGAGAAACCAGAGTATCCAAAAGAAAATCAGACTTAAACCTTTACCCTTCAAAGTTTATACTCCATGTCACTCATTCAATACTTTTTGGCTAACCTACTATGTGCTGGGCATTCTAGATGTCGAGGATATAAAGATAAGCCAATAGTATCTATCACTGGAGTTTGCAGGGTCTATCAATGAGAGACCTCAATATATAATGAAGAGACAATGTACAAACATAATGTTAGAGATTTACATAGAATTTTATGGGACTATTGAAGAGGGATACTTCACCATACTTCACCCTGATAGAATGCCAGAGGAGGCTTCCTAAAGGAGGTGCTCCTGGAGCTAAGTGGGAATTAACCAGGTGAAAAGAGGAAGTAGTATATAAAGAAGGAGAGGGTATTCTAGGTAGAACACAACATATATGGAAAGTTAGAAAGAAAGCAGAAGGGATGCAGATATGTATGTAGCTGGAAATATTTCATATTGTTAAAGCATAAAATACAATAGAGAGTAGTATCTAATAGACTGCAAAAGTGGACAGACATCAGATCACTGGACATGTATTATATCATGTTAAGACGCTTGACTTTATTCTATAGGCAAAGAAAGTCACTCGTGGATATTAAGGTTGGGAGTAATATGATTATATTGTTGTTTTAGAATTATGGACAACAGACTGAAAGGGCACATAACTGGAAAAAGAAAGAACAGTCAGGAAACTGGTACAGTAACTCAGATGAAGGTGTGAATTAGTGCAGGGATTAAGGAGAGAATGGATGGTAGGAATCTTAAGAGGTAAAATGAGTGAAATGTAGACATCAGGTGGGGGTAGGGGTGGAGGTAAAGGGATGATTTCAAGGTATTATCAGACTATTCCCAGCAAAGCACTGGTTTTAAGCTATTTTTTCAGCAGCAGTGATAGGCTTACACTGGTTCAGACATATTCTCTCACTTGGTCTTGACATTATTATTTTTTAAATATTTTACTTATTTATTCATGAGAGATGCAGAGACATAGGCAAAGGGAGAAGCAGGCTCCATACAGGAAGCCTGATGTGGGACTCAATCCCAGCACTCTGGGATCACGCCCTGAGCCAAAGGCAAACGCTCAACTGCTGAGCCACCCAGGTGCCCAGTCATTTTGCCCAGCAAAATGGTCAAGGGAAGCTAGTGAGCTTCTTCTTTAGCATCATGCTCTAATCAGCTCTAAAAGCAACCACAGGCAACCCCAAAAGGCAAACATAAACTACACGGTCATATCTCTGATGCACCCTTTAAAAAAATTATTTATTTAGGGATGCCTAGGTGGCTTAGTGGTTGAGCATCTGCCTTCAGCTCAGGGCATGATCCCCAGGGTCCGAGAATCAAGTCCCACATTGGGCTCCCTGCACGTAGTCTGTTTCTCCCTCTGCCTGTGTCTCTGCCTCTCTGTGTGTCTCTAGTGAATAAATAAATAAAATCTTTTAAAAATTTTATTTATTTATTTTTATTTTTTGGTTGTTTTTAGAGAGAGGGAAAAGGGGAAAGAGAACCTCAAGCAGGCTTTAAGCCTACTGCAGAGCCCAATGCAGGACTCAATCTTAAGACTCTGAGATCATGATCTGAGCCAAAATCAAGAGTCAGACACTTAACCGACTGAGCCACCCAGGTGCCCCTCTGATTCACCCTTTCTTATAATAACTCCCCTACTGGTGAGGCTCTTGACTCCATTTTTCCCTATGCCTGTCTGTTAAGTCAGTGACCAAGACAATTGCTGACAACAATATAAATTACTGCCAGTACGGGGAACAATGTGTGGTTGAGGAGCAACAGCACAAGCAGCTGCTTTCCCAAAACTTAACCCAAAGCCAAGCTTCACAATATTAGCAATGCATTTTGGGCAGCTTACAGTTCTGCCACCAAATAAAGTCAATCTCTGGAGGTGAGAACACACGGGACAGTCCCCTCTGAACCCTTCCCATTCCCCTGATTTATGCAAGTATAATGGTCCTATGGGGATGGAAGAGGAGAAAGGTGTGTGTAATCCATACTAACCCTGGTACTTGTCTTCTTCTTAGCATTCCTAAAAGCAAAGTGAAAGGAAACCAAAAACTAAACAATCATCAGATGACTTGTTGTTCACTGTTTAGAGAGTCCATGAATGAAACACACACACACACACACACACACACACACACACACCCCAAGGCTTACCTTTCTTTTATCTTCATCTGTTGATTCAAATTTGAAAGTAGCCCTATGCTGAGGGGGGAAAAAAAGGGAAACAATGTCATTTTAATTACACAGATTTTTCATTTTGGTTATGTTTAAAAACATGTCTGTAAAAATGTTGCATTCCCATATTGTATTTCAACATTCATATTAAAGCAGGAAAGGCATGTAAGTAAATAATTATTAAGCAGTGTAAAAGACTAGAGCAGAAAAACAGACAAAATAACAGAGTACTAAGTCACTAACTCTGCCTGAGAAAATCTGGATTTTTTTTTTTTTTGAATGATTTGCATAGAGTATAGACCATTTGAGCTGGACCTTGGGGGATGAATAGGAGTTTGTGAGGAGGCAAATAGAAAGCATTCTAAGGACAGAAACAAAGGCTCAGATGTGTGAAAATATATTTGTGAAATAAATAGGTCTTTCAAAGTGAAATATAGGACAAACGTGAGGGTACAGGGGAATGGAAAAAGAGGGGAATGGAAAAGTAAATTGGACAGAAATTTGGAAGGGTCTTCCAGTGTTGCTAAGACCCAATGTTGCTTTCTTTTTCATATGCAGTAAGAAATGATCAGAGAATTGTAGACAGGGAAGATAGATTGGTATTTCAGAGAAGTAATTCTCTAAGAATTAAGGTTTATTTTTTTTTTTTTAATTTTTATTTATTTATGATAGTCACAGAGAGAGAGAGAGAGGCGCAGAGACACAGGCAGAGGGAGAAGCAGGCTCCATGCACCGGGAGCCCGACGTGGGACTCGATCCCGGGTCTCCAGGATCGCGCCCTGGGCCAAAGGCAGGCGCCAAACCGCTGCGCCACCCAGGGATCCCAGAATTAAGGTTTAAATATGGCTCCACCACTAACTAGTTGAGCAAGTAATAAAATCTCTATCAGTGGATTCCTCCTATGAAAAGAAGGGGGACCTATTCACAGAACTGCTGTGAAGGTTAAACAGCTAAGGCATATAACATACGACCTCAGTGCCTGGCGCTGAGTAAATATTCTGTAAATATTACGATTATAATGATGATGAGGTCAATGATATTGATGAAAAAATAATTGGAAGAGAACAGTGTTAGGACTCTCCAAATGATTGGCAACACTGTATTTTCCACTTTGTAGCTGAAACAGGATGGGGTAAGTTGACTTGCTCAGTGTCACATAAACAGTGATAATACCCAAAAACAAAGCACAAAATTTCGCATTCTTTTCTCAAGTTTTATTCAAGAGAACCAAGTGCTCTCATGAATCCTACGTTTTCCTTTAAAAAAAAATCTCCACCGAACACCTCTGCCTTTCTTTTGTATTTTTCTCATTGGCCACACTGACATTTATTGGCAACGCATCAGAAGTACACAAAGTACTCAAGATAGCATCATTACAGGTGGTTCTGTGTTGTCCGCTTTGTAGAAGAAGCAATTTTTGAAATTAAATGAGATGGAGAAATGCTGACAGAGAAGCAGTTCTGAATGTAAGAAATGGTCAGAGGGAAGACTTAGAGGTAAGAGAGAAGGGCCATTTGAAGAAACTGAAGAGAGGCGGCCTCACATATGGTTTGCAAAACAATTAAAATGGATGATGTAACATAGTAAGAATGGCTTGATTTTAAAAATTTATAACTGAACTGGAAAATAGGTGACAGGCAACCAGAGGAAGATTCTTAGAGAGGTGTGAACAGTAGAGCATTCTGGAAGAATATTTTGGACAGTTGCCTACAGACCAGATCAAAGGAGAGCAAGACTGAGGACATAAAGCCTTCTAAGAAATGGGCATCAATAATCTAGGTGTGATATTGCTGGCAGCAGTATAAACTGATATAAACTCTAAAAGGGAAAGTAGTTTGGTAACATATACTAGAAAACATAAAAATATTCATATCCTTTGATGCAGAACTTCTCCTAGGAATTTATCCTAATGAGATCATCCAGAAGGAGAGAAAAATATAAGCATATTCACTACAACGTTATCTAATATTATGGAAGAAAGAGACAATCTGAATATCTAACAACAGGAGACTGATGAAATAAACTGCCATGCATCCACCTGATGAAATATATTGCAATTAAAACAAAAAATAGCTAAACATCTCTGTAACAACATAGAAAATTACTTATAATGGCATCAAGTGGAAAAATAGTAAAACACCAAGCTAAATGTCTATGATGATAGTACCTGCATAAGTATATGGATGCATTCGAACAAAGGCTTGAGTGTTAAAATGCAAAAATAAAAGCAAATGTATAGGGGTGGTAGAGTTTCTGGTGATGTCTTTGACAAAACTTACTGTTGGTATATTATTTTTATAATTAAAAGGGAAATTTTAAAAATAAAAGATAAACAAATGAATGAACAAGGAAAGAAAGAAAAGAGAAGAAAGGAAAACAAGCTGTAAATTTGAATTAGATAACTCAGGAATTTATAGGGGAGGTTTAGTAAAAACTAACTTTAGATAAAGAAGCAGCAGACATCAGGTTAAGGTTGTAAACTGAAGCTGAGAAAAAGTCCAATACAAGTGAAAATAAACTGTACTTAGAAATCAAGAAAGCTATTTTTTTGCCATTATATGTGAAATATTAATTCCATAAGTTATCTGGAATAAATGAACCTAGTTGCCAATATAATGGTTTCCTAAACTTTCTCTGGCATTTATGGTAAAGGAACAGAGAAAGAAATCATCTTTTAGAAAGACCCGCATTAAGTTATAAATATATCTATTAAACAGATTCTACATAGAATTTATCTTTTAAGGTGATAATTTAGAAGAGTACCAAGGACTAAATCTTCTGTTGCCTTTAAATGCAAGGCTGATCCGGTCATAAAACCACAACATTAAAAAAGAAAGAAAGAAAAGCTTTCAAAAGTCCTAACTAGCATGAGGGCTTAATTCAATTAGAAAATATACTGGCATGTGAGGCAATACAAATTGAATTTTGAATGTGCCAATCTATTCAGAAGCTCAGCCCTCTAAGACTGTTTGGATCCAAAGATGTTGGCCTCTCTAAGGCTGGTTTTTTTTATACAATTTAGATTGTACCTAATCTATTCAGTACTTCTAGCCCTTATTCTATCCCCTTTCTAAGGCGGGAAGGGAAGGGAAGGGGAACTAACATTTCTGGCTGTAAATACCTTTACAGAACTGCTAACCAACAGTCAACCACCTCAGCTTTATGTGCTTAATTTCCAGATGAACAGGAGCAGCAAGTCAAATATAAACTAAAGAGTAAAACCATTGTTCAATTTAGAGACCAAGTAAAGTAGAAACAGCTGAGTGACACACCAGACTTAAGAGGACTCCTCCCCATAGATTTTATATCCTATGAGTAGGCTCTAAAAAGCTCAGGAGTCAGAAAGCACTGGGTTTGAGTACAGTTCCGCTGTTTACTAAAAGTGTGACCTTGGTCAAGTTATTCAACTTTACTACCTGTCAGAGTTTCCTTATCTTTTATGTATGGCACCTTGCACATAGCAGGTGTTCATTAAGTGGCCACTATTGTTATTATAGCATGGCCTGTGATGTGGCATCTAGCCAAGTACTGACCTATCAGCGAATTAAGAGTTATTTCACATTGTAGAAGATACATTAAAACAGTACTGATATAAGGGAATTAGCCTAACGGGGGTGCGGGGTGTGTGTGTGTGTGTGTGTGTGTGTGTGTGTGTGTGTGTGTGTTGTATGCTGTGTTTCACCAAGAGATTACTCCTAGAACTAAATTCCAGTAACTGAGATTATATAATCCAGTCTGGAAACAAGAACAAGGTATAACAAAGGAACAGCTCACTAAACATGCTCCTCTGCAAAAATTTGTGGAATGAGCTCAGAGTCAGATCTCATCCCCAAAATGGAAAGCAAAAAGTCCTCTTACATGGTCCACGATATTTACATACCCTATTCAAATGTGTAGTCTGCATTTCTAGAACTGTGTCAATATTAGGTCCCATTAATCAGATTGTTCTAGGACATAAATGAAGACCTCACTACTATCAGTGTCATTTTCCTCTTTATGAGGACTACTCTTGGAGACCTACCTATCTGCTTGTATCTTAAATAACTTTATCTTTAATTTGGTCATAAATTTGTCATATTTCCAAAATGGAATCCTGATGGAGTTTGATATGGAGTAATCATATGCCCAGGGAGCCTCTAAGGCCACCAAGCCATTTATCTGGCTATCATCATAATTGATGACTCTAGGCCTCAGCTTCTTCACCTCTTAACTGAAGGGGACAGATCCAGTTACCTTTGAAATTCCTTCTAGTCTAAATATCCTGTGATTCAAGGAACTAAGATACTACTGTACACCTTGGGGCCCTTGATCATTGTTTGTTCTGATAATCATAATGATGGCAACTAATCTCTCTACTAAATATGTTATCAGAACAGGCCTTGATGGAGGAGGAGCCTGAACAGCCTACACTAGCACAATCCATACCACCCATAATTAATAGCTCATTCTATAACTGGAGTGGAGGTGATTAGGACCTAATAGTAACCAAAGGAAAAAATGTACTGGTCCTGAAAACCTTTTTCTCTTCTATGCTCAAAAACATAGAATAGACAGGATAAAGACAACCTGACCTTGCAAAAAAAAACCCTGGATATGGAATCTAAAGACTAGGTCTGCTACTTCTAGCTGTGCCCTTGAGCCCACAGATAGTCACTTTGTCTTTCTGAACCTCAATTTCCTATGCCCCACTAAAAGAGAATACTGCTATCTCCCTCATAAGTTTTAATATGAGGATTCTATGTGATGACATATGAAAGGGTTTGGGATAGGTAATATTTTGTACACAGCAAGCACTCAATACAGGTTAACAGGTGAATTGAGACAAATGAAAAAAAAACAACCACTCTTCCTATTTGTTTTTTAATACTTTCCTGTGCTGGGTCAACTTGCATTATGCCCTTGAAAAACAGACAAGTTTCTTTTTTTTTTTTTTTTTTCTGAGATAAATAGATCTTCCCTCTCCCCAGAATAACAAGAGTCAGTATATGAAGGAAGAAGGCTTGAAAATTAAAGTCTCTATAACACAGTAGAAATTAGATGTTGCTACCTGGAGCCAGATAGGTAACTGTGGCTCTAAACATGGTACAAGGTATTTTGCTACGCTTTAGAAAATGTAAGGGTCAGGGGAAAAGAGAAAGGATAGAAGTATATTCCTCAATTTTCCTTTTTTTTTTTTTTTTTACCAAGCCACATCAACTCAGTGCTACATGTTTAATGCCTGCCTTTTTTGTTCAAAACTAACAGTTACGGGTTCTTCTTCAGTGCCAGGCACTGTTACAAGTGCTTTAGACATGTAACTCACTTAATCCTGACAACAAACCTATGATGTAGGTACTATTATTGTCTCTGTTTGACAAGTGAAGAAACTGAGGCACAACAAAGTCATGTAACTTGTCCTAGGCCAAATGAATGATAAGTTGAAGATCAGAGTCCAGGCAGTATGGCTCCAGAGCCACAGGACCTCTTGAGTACGTTGCTCATTAGAACTAAAACTCACTGAGTAAATGCCTCCTAGATGCACTCTGCTCAGTGTACAGCATTAAACTTTGGTTAACTTAGCTGCATAATAACTTCAGTAATATTATCCCTATTTTACAGATAAGGAAGCCAAGACTCAGGCTTAAAATAACATCCACAGTCATGAAGCCAGTAAAAGGCAGATTTTTTTTTTAAGATTTTATTTATTTATTCATGAGAGAGAGAGAGAGAGAGAGAGAGAGAGAGAGACAGGTAGAGAGAGAAGCAGGCTCCATGCAGGGAGCCTGATGTGGGACTTGATCTTGGGTCTCCAGGATCACACCCTGGGCTGAAGGCGGCGCCAAACCGCTGAGCCACCGGGGCTGCCCAAAAGGCAGATTTGAACCAAGATTTACCTGACTTTAAATTCTACCTTCTTTCCACTATTTAGAGGGAATAGCCCATTAAACATGCTCCTCTGCAAAAATCTGTGGAATGAATTCAAAGAGTCAGAATTCAATCTCAAAGTGGAAAGCAAAAAGCCCTCTTACATGGTCCAGGATATTTACATACTCTACTCAAATGTGTATGCTGTATTTCTAGAACTGTCCCAAGTTCTAGCTTTACTAGAAAAATAAAGGTAGCATAAAGAAATTCGTCCTCCAAATAATGAACAAGTCACTTTTTTTGTACATCATTCATTTCTGTTCTTGGTTAGATAGTGTCTCAATGCCCCATAATCACCTCTTATTCTAAACATTTTTCAAATCTGTTTTTCCAGATAAGGAAAATCAAGTACACAGTATTCAGCTACTTTTTCAGGGTTTCAGACTCCATATCCCATAGAGCCAGGCAATTTAATTCCACCTCCCCATCTTTATTGCCAGATCACTGCAATCACACTTCTCCTTCCTATTCATCTGTCTCCAAGATCTCTCTTGCCTTGAGGGGCAAAGCCCCACGGACAACATGAACCTCAGCTGTTTTCTTTGTATGGTAGCCCTACTATAATCAGCATGAAACATGACAGCTCTTTTCTGAAGGAGCAGACTGACCTGGTTCATGTCAAGTCAGAGCATTCTTAGGCGCAGCCCAAAAGTACTTCAGGAATACCACCTTAAATGATATACACTGGGCATTACAACTTTAGAAACATTCCCAGTGTGAAAGGGGAGCTGGAGATACCCAGAAACTAAGCTCTGACAGCACTTGGCCAGTAGAAACCAACCTAGAGGGAGATCAAGGAGAGGAAGAGATAAATTCAAGGGAGCAACTCTGGAGTTCTAATCAGTTTAGCCATGAAAAGAAGGAGAAATATTAAAGAAAGTGGTAAGATCCAGTTGGAGGTTTTTCAACTCCTCCCTTTACCAGAGAAGAAAGTTCTTATTTATTGCTGGATATCTGGCATATAGTAATTGCAAAAATAAATACTGATTGATTCAACACTCTTTCTTTTGAAAATCAGTTTGTAGTTGCCTCACATTTTTTTTGAAAGCAGTTATAAATCAAATTAAATGAATATAATCTTCACAATATGTACACGTATTCATTAAAAGAATTGTTCCTAAATTAGGCAGACATGCAACAGTAAAGCATATTAGAAAGTGAATGAGCTAAGATACAGACAGAATTGAATCCATCCATACATCCTCCCAAAGAAAGCAGCACAGTACTGTAGATAGTGCAGTCAGACAACCTAGATTCAAATCTCAGCCCCATCTCTCAATGAATGTGTGGACTTGGGCCAACATTATCCTAAACATTGTTCATGAAATGGGGAATACCACCACTTTCCTCACAGGGTTATTGGGAAGATTAAATGGAAATCAAGCTGTCTTATTTTTGGATCTTCTCCCCCCCCAGGGCAGAAATGGCACACTGGCAGCTCAATCATACAAAGTATAATACAGTGCAGTGCTGAACACATAGCAAACCCAGAAGGGGAAGCTATGAGTGGAAGCAAGTGAAAGGAAGAAAGATGCTTTATCTAGGCTGAGACTTGGTGTTGAGTGTATTTTCACCGAAGTGAGTCGTCAGTCAGTCATTCCTATTAAGTAGTCTTCTAAATGGAAGAATAAAGTTGTGATATGCTACCTTTTGAAGTAAGCATGTAAAATCCCTGGAAGGAAAAGTGATGGAGAGCTAACGGTTCTTGGAGAAACATTCAGAGAAGTGACTGGGATTTATAACAAGATATCTTTTTACTGGAGAGTTGTAAAGTGGAAAGAACAATGAATGGTTTGAAGACCTAGGTTGGAATCCCAGCTCACAAGTATGACCTTGGGCAAGTTACTTAACTGATATAGAATCTCAACTGCAAAACGAAGATAAAACCTCGCAGGGCTGCTGTCCAGATTAAATGAGATAATGGAGGGAAAGCTGTTAATGCGATACAAATAATAGGTATTATTAGGAGTCAGAATCTCCCCCCCACTTACAACACAGTATGTCCATGACCTTGGCGTGATTTCAGTTCTTAGCGCCTCGGTTTTCTCATCTATAAAATGGGGAGGAAGACACCATCTACCCTATAAACACTCTGAGAATCAAGTTAGACCATACATGAGACATCAAGCCTTGGAAATTGTATAGTGCTGTAGGTATACAAAGAACTGCCATCGTGGCTGATAGGTCTTATGCACGTCAAGGGCCGTGTTTAAGCACGGAAACACGGATTTTCATGCTCTACAGGTGAGGAAGCCTCGCGTGCATGTATGCATCCCCGAGTGGGGCACAGGGCACAGACGCACATCTACGGATTCCGGGGGTGTGACTTGCACGCTTGGGAGGAGGACCGCAGGACAGGCTGCTGGGCCGGAATCAGAGGAGTGGGCGCCAGAGTGGGGGCAGGGGGATGCAGGATGCACGGACGCGAAAGGCTGGGGGCACAAACACGCATGCCCAAGCCGGAAACGTTTTCGGGGGGAGAGCAACGCGCATCCCCGGAATGAAGGGGGCTGGGAGGGATGCGATGTGCAAGCCCCGAGGGCGGCCCGGGGGTGCTCTACCGCACGCCCAGGGCCAGGGCTCTTTACCTTATCGCTGTAATCCCTCAGGACCCGCTCGATAGCCCCCGCTTCGCCGGCCCGGACGATGTAGAGGGCGCGCTCCTCATCCATGGCCGCAGGTGCGGGGGAGCCGCGGCCGCTCTGCGCGCCCAAGCCGCTGCCTCCAGGTAAACGCCTCGCGCCCCCGCTCGCTCGCTCGTTCCCAGCTTCCTTCCTTCCCTCCTTCCCTCCCTCCCTCCTGCCTCCAACCCGCCAGCCTCCGCCCGGGCAGGGCCGACGTCACCGCCCCTCAACTTTCACCCCGCGACGTCACGGTCCCCCAGCAACCGGCGCCTCGCGGCCGCCCCCGACAAGGCCCAGGACTCGGGAGAGGCCGGACGAGCGGCCTGAGGCGGGGTCAGGCCCGAGGCCTCGCTTACTCTCCTGCCTCTCCCTCCCTCGGAGAAGAGTCCAGCCTTTTAAGTGGGCTCTTGCGGACAGAACTGTTCTCTCCTGACCCTCCTCTATGAATCATTCTCCTCAGCTGACGGGAGCGACCCGGCTCTTCCCCGCCCCTCTCAGAGCCGGCAGCTACGTGGACTACAATTCCCTGCGTTCGCGGGGGTCCTGCCTCTCTCCCATCTAATTCACTGGAGTGCCGAATGGCATGCCGGGATTAGTAGTCATCCAGCGGGAAAGACTTCCCGCCAAAGGCATGCCGGGAGCTGTGGTCCAGCTAGGGCCGGAAACGGGAGTCCCGCGGCGGCCGGAGGCCAGCGGCCAGGAGACCGTTAGGGGGAGGGTGTAAGCGGCGGCCCTGCCTCCTTTGTGCTCCGGTCGGAGCTGACGGTCCTGCTCTCCCCTGGCTGGTCAGGCAGGTTGACAGTCGCGGAAACTGGCACCCTTGGTGGGAACTGCCGGGCACTGTTTTAATTCCCTCTTTTTCTCATTTAGCGGTTTCGGTCTCTTTGAAATTCTTTCCTTCCTCCCCTTGTTTGCGGTCATGTTATGTATTCAGCTGCAGTAATGTGGGAAATTACAGGCAATTATCTGGATAAAAAAAAATTTTTTTTTTTTTCCTGCCTTAGCAGTAGTCGCTGCCACGTCTCGCGTGCCGCGGGGGCTCCGGACTCCGTGGCAGGTGGTCGCCTGCAGCTCACCGGATCCTCCCGACGCGGAGATTTTTGTGGGACCCAAGGAGCCCGGATAGGTTGAGTAGTTTGTCCTAAGTCACAGGGCTGGTAAACGGGGAATCCGGTTGAGATCCGGGTCTTTTTCCCCGGAGGCAGCCAGCTGCCCCGCGCCGGCCTCCGGGGGGGACCGCCGCCCCAGCGGGGAGGGGGCGCTGGCGGGCGGCGGGCGTGGAAGGCTCCCGTTTGCTCCGTGCGTCGCCCGCGCCGCCGCCTCGGTCCGTGGCCCACCGAGTCCAAGAGCGCCGCGGAGCCTGGGCTGCGCCGGGCCCTGGGCGCACCGTGAGCCCAGGGAAGCCCCTCGCAGCGAGCTGCTCCTCCACTGCTTAACCCTGTTCTCATTTTATTCTCGTTTTAAACGGGGAAACAGTCCTGGAAGAGGTTAATAGATTAAGTGGCCAAGATTCGGCAATTTGGAGACCGAAGGTGAACTCCGCCGAGTCTACACTCTTTGCTCTCCCAAGCTAAGCGTTAGTGGGTGAATTTTCCAAGTAATTGCCAGTTCCATTCCAAGCAGCCTTTACCAAAACCCGTCCCGGATGCCTCTTGTGCCCATGGCTACCTCTTGAGCTGAAGAGGAACTTAGAGGGGACAGAAGTTCACTCATCTCCCAACTGTTGTATTTCTTGTGTGTGTGTGTGTGTGTGTGAGAGATTCTGTGCTAGCTCTAGGAGTCTGGAGATAAAAAGAATTATGGAATCTATGGAGTTTTTGGACTTTCTGTGGGTTATACTTTTCATGCGGCAGACACTTACTGAGCGTGTTGTGTTGGTTGAGCCAGGCACTGGAGCAGGTGCTGTGTCCATAACTAAAGATTTTATTTTATTATTTTTTTAAGATTATATTTATTTATTCATGAGAGACACACAGATTGAGAGAGGGAGGCAGAGACACAGGCAGAGGGAGAAGCAGGCTCCATGCAGGGAGCCGGACGTGGGACTCGATCCAGGGTCCCCAGGATCACACTCCAGGCTAAACCGCTGCGCCGCCAGGGCTGCCCTGCAGAAAGATTTTAATCTATCTCTTTAAAAAAGTAGACTTCTTAGAGAGGTCACAGTATAATAAACTACATTCCTTAGGTAATAGTAATATCTTGCAATTGTTTTTAACAGTTTAGAAAATATTTTAATATTTTATAAACTATCTGAGTGGATCATCGAGGAAGGTACTGTTCCCATTTATAGGTAAGAAAACAGTCCCAGATGAGCTAAGTAACCAGAGCTAGGACTCAGATGGAGAGCTGTAAGGTAACAGTATTTGGGTGCCTACTCTGTGTCCAGTAGTGTATCACATGCCTTTTGGGCAAACGTGTTTATTTTTGGAGCAAGGGCACCAGGACAGGATACTAACAAACATAAAGTATCTGAGTTGAGATGTTTCTTTTAAGTAGGGTCTTACAAATGTGTTCAAAATGTCTGTTTACCAGAAACAGGCTTATGTTTTTAGGCTCCAACCCTGTACTTCTAAAAAGAGATATATTAAAAAAAAAAAACAAAAACAAAACAAAACAAAAACCATGAAACCACATCAATTAACAACTTGGGAAATTGCACTTTAGTAATTTTAATTAAGCACTAATATTCTGATTTTATAAATCAAAAGGATCTTTGACTCTAATTCAAGTCATCCTTTGACCACTGACGAGACTCTGGTCCCAGAAAAATTAAGTAGCTTGTCCAAAATCAATAGTTAGAAGCAGACTCTGGGACTAAAGCCTAGACTAGCTAAACCCTGGTCGCTACGTCACTTTACCTCCCTGAATATTTAGTTATGTGATCCTTTCAGTGACTAGAGCTTCTAGTCTTAGCACTAACTCCAGTTCCTGTTGATTCTTGGGTGGCACGGTACCCAGGAATTAGGATTTAGAGCCCAGGTAATCAAAGCAACACATAATTATTCACAAATCATTGCTCTGAAAGATTGTAATGTAGTTCTATACATATATATACACAATGCTTTACTATTTTCACCTGTCTCCACATAGAACATCTGATTTAATCTTTCTAATAGCTGAAAAATGCAAGGTCAAGAGGACAGGCATTATCTTCCTTTTTATAGAGATCTTTTTTATAGAGAAAAGGGAAGTTCAGGGTGTTGATTAGCTTGCTCACAAGCAATCAGTCTGCTAATAAGTGGTATAGTTAAGGGCTAGAAGTGCTCTGGGCTCTGATAGCGTAAAATGTTATGGATCAGGGCCAATGAAAAAACCTGCAAATAATACTAGTTATTTCTTTTGGACTTTGATATGTCCTGCTGTGGCATTTCCTCTGCCATGACAATGGGCTAGACAGAATGTGTCAGACTGGTCTTTAAGGAGTACCTGGTACTAACAGCTTGTAAAATCTGAATCTTACACACTAATTTTTACACATTTTCTATAGAAGAAAGTGGAAATTTAAAAACTGAAAAGTTTGATTTACTTGCTATAGCTCTAGGACTGGAGTTCTGAGAATTCCACGAATTCAGGATATGACCTGTCACTCAATAGTCACTTGCCACTGTGTCAGGCTACTCTTTCAATCTCTCTTAAGTCACAGAGTCTTTAGCTGTAAAATAAAGGGGTTAGTTCAAATAATATCTTAGTTCCCTTTCAGTTCTAGAATTCTGTGATTCTAAGAACAAAACCATGTTAGATCATGCTCATTCTTTAGAAAAATTTATTAATAAGGGTGAGGTTGTATAAATCAGTATGGGCAAATCAAATACCAATGTGGTATATGCACATCATTGCTTGGGCATACCTGCAAAGATTTTGATTCAGTTGATCTGTGGTGAGGTATTGATAGCTGTAAATGCTTCCAAGTTAATTTGAGTGAGCAGCCAGGGTTAAGAACCACTGGACCAATATTTTGATAAAGTAAAACCACTGAAGTAGTTTTTTGACAGACTATCAAACTCATGTGCATGTGACTTGTTAGTCTTTGAGAATTCAGAATAATTTAACAGATGAAGGTGATTTTTAGTTCATTCTCTACCAACAAATCTCTTTGGTAGCAGTTAATTAACATGGTTTGTTCCTTTAACAAATATTTGGTGTTTAGTGGAACATAGCATTATCTCAGGCACCATAAAAAATAAAAGTGAGTAGAGGGACAGGGACGCCTGGGTAGCTCAGTGGTTGAGTGGCTGCCTTCGGCTCAGGGTGTGATCCAGGGTCCTGGGACTGGAGTCCCACATCAGCCTCCCCGCAGGGAGCCTGCTTTTCCCTCTGCCTGTGTTTCTGCCTCTCTGCGTGTCTCCCATGAATAAATAAATAAAATCTTAAAAAAAAAAAAAAGTAGAAACAACTTATCTTGTCCTTTGGGGATCTAAGAAACAGCCAGGCAATAAATGAATCTTTTCTGATAGGAAGGAAAGAATTGAACATAAGTACTGGGCAAATCAAAGCAAGATAAACATTGATGGGAAGACAAGGAAGCAGAGGAGGCTTCTCAGAGAAGGTGAATCATAAAGAGAGAATAGTGAAGAAAGCTAAAAGTCTTGGCAGATTGGGGAGGAGTCGTGGGGTGGGGGGAAGGACATGAGAGAAGTTTAGGAGACCAAAATCAACGAGACACTTATTGAGAAATACCAACTTGGTTAAACTTGAAAGCCATCAGTGGAGATCTAGTAGAGGTCAGTTGGTCATTGGGATAAGTAAAAGTTAAATCTGAGAGACATTTCATAATCAATGATGACTCCATGACCAGCCAATCCAACTTCAGTTTATGGCATGTTATATTCCTGAAAACGTTCTCTTCCTATGCCATATGACATAAAGGTAAATAGCACTGGGAGACAGGAGAAGTTCTGTGCCAGCTGGTGTCCGATCCTTATGCACATTATTTTAACTTCTCAGGATCTCATTTATAAAATTAGAGTTGGACCAGATGACTTCGAAGTTTTGTTTTGTTTTTTTAAACTCCTAAAAGCCTATAATTACTTGATCCAGCCTTTCGGCACCTTCATTAGGTTCCTCAGTCATATTCACAGTATTTTAATTGCTAAAATTGAACCCATGCTGCTAGTCCTTGGCAAACATACCCATCGTTGTTTAATATTGACTGTCCACAGTGGGACTCTCAAATTAAGCACACAAAATGGGCTCTGCCCTTTAGGAGTTTTTATTTATCCAAGAGCTGGAATGTGGGTCAGACCTATTTGCATCTCACTGGCTGGGAATCCCATCCAAAACACCTCTCGGGGAAAACCCAGCGCTTTGGGTGGCAATGCTGTAATATGGCAAAAGGCCCCAGAACTGGGGATTGGGAAACCTGGGTTTGAGTCCTGACTCTGTGTACGTCTCACAGAGGCCCATCATCTGTCAAATTGTCTTTAAAAGCCTTCTGGCAACCAATTTCTTGTAAACTTGAAAGCCAAGAGACTAGTTTGAATTTTTAACTCTGTCCCTGGTCCTTCAGGGATAAGTCACTCGCCCTCTTTGAACATTGATTTTCTCAACTGTAATGAGCATCATAATACTTCCTTTGGAGGATGTCAGAAGGGTCCAAAGAGATGGCTGTCCAAGTGGCCAGCACAACAGACCTGGCGTGGAGTAGCCACTGAAATGTTAGCTGAACTGAAATGAAAAATGCAACCTCCCTCGCAATGATGCAAAGATTCTAAGATAAAGGTCACGTTATTCCTATAGATGCACGAGCACAGGAATTTTGGTGTTGCTCATGTGTAACCACAAAAGTAATTCCAGCACACTGCTTTGGTCTTTAAGCCTTGAAGTTAATGACTTTAACACTGACATGCTTTAACATAGGACAGTGTGGGGATACTAATTAGATGTGTAAATAAGGAGTTTAAACGCATGCACACACCTCATATCAGTGTCTGCAATTAAGTGTCTGAGAGTCACACGTCAGAAGAAACATTCTCATAGCCCTTCTTCCCACTACTTCCTTTTTAACTCTTTATGCAGTAAAGCATTAATTTACTTACCAACATTTGATTAAACTCTTAAGGTTCAACCCTAGGAGGAGGCAGGAGTGTACAAAGGATTATTGTCATTCATCATCAACACATTTTAGTCTTCCCCTCCTGTTGCCTATGAAGGATTAGCATTTCCCTGAAAGGAGGAGGACAGAATAAATTGCATCTACCGCCAAAGAACTGCCAGCTCCTTTCAGCTGGGGGCACATACCGGGAGCTTTTCCCATATTAGTCAGCTTTATCTCAACTTTTGGGCAGTGCCTACATCTGAATTTCATGGGTTTCAGGGTCAGTCAGAACAGAATTGTAGGGTTGTTGAGGTCAGAGGCCACCGCTGTCAAAGGGTAGTGACCCGAACAGCAAGAGGTAGCCAGCCCCCCCCTCCCGCCCCCACCCGTCTCCCCCCCTTCAAATGACTTCATTCGAGTGAATACTTGGCTCATTGCACCTCCCCTGCAGAGTCTTTTTTCAACCTGGTAATAAAAATCCTCCTGTGACCTGGTATTTTTTTTTTTTACATTATTACTGATTTTCCTTTGTTCCTGTTTTTGTATAGAATGACCAAATCTTGGTCCTTGATAATGTACTGGTTTGTATGTTCCCTGGGAAATGACAGAGGGAAAGCTAGTATGCTGTTAACTTACAGGGAGTGGAATGCCACCTCGGGTGTGGGGGAAAGATCTGGTGCCCAGCTTAGAAACTGCCTTCATTTAGCGCGCACAAGAATTTCCCAGAACTTCTGAAACTCTTTTCAACCCCAGTAGGTTCTATTACCATGGTCAAGGTTGATTTAAAAACTGCAACGGCCAAAGGCGCTTAGGAGAGAGGCGTGGGGGTGGGGCGGAGTGGAGACAAAAGGAGGAAGGAGGAAGAAGGCCGAGTGCTGTTGTAGGAAGAGCATGGACTGGAGTAGGGCAGTTCTGTCTTCGAGCCCCAGCCCTGCCGCTCCACTGTGTGTGACTTGGGGCAGGGCTCGGCGCCTCCATATCTTCGTCTGTAAACAGCAAGGATTATGCCACTGATGTTGCAAAGGAAGTTGTGAGGAATGGAGATGGGGCATCTGATGATGTGCCCGGCACAGAGCAGAATCCAAGAAATGGGAACCTCCATAAATGAAGGCAGACCCATTCCAGAAATGTGCTACCTATCGCTGAGAGCGAGGGGAGGTGAGCGTGTTGCAGGCTCTGCATTCAGACTGGCACTCGGCCTTGACTGCGTTTGGTTCTCGCCCTTGGTCGGGTCTGCGAGGGGTAGCGCGGGCCAGGACATATTGGATGCCAGCCCTGGTGGGAGCACAGTCTGGCAGTTCCCGGAGAATTCACTCTTCTCAACTCTCCACGGCTCTTCCCTCCTCTCTGGTGACTATTATAAATACCAAGTGGCAGCACTGCAGCTGTTCCTGGGGCTGATTCTCTCACCCCTGCTGTCATGGTCAGACCTCATTATTTCTCATCAGAGTTCTCAAACAACTGGTTTTAGCTCTTGAGGCATTTTTGATGGCAAAGGGAGGAATCCGGCTGGGGAGCCCTATTTCTCCCGCCTACCACCTCTCTTCACCCACACTCCTTTCCTAGCAACAGCTCCTTTCTCAACTCTTGGGGCCCACATCTTCCGTCTCACCTACACTGGCAGCAGCAAAATATGGGGGTGAAGAAGCCTGGGAGGGGGTAGGTGATGTGCAGGGGGAGGGATGGGGGAAGAGCTTCAGGGAGGAGGCTGACGAAGCACAAAAGGTTCTGACCTCCTTGGAAGAAGAGGAAACCACAGGGGCTGTGTCCAAGCTGGCTCAGCTTGGGAGGCTGCCAACGAACTGAAGCAGAGAAGGTCCAGGTTAGGAGGGCAGGCGGCAGAGTGGTAGGGAGCTGGGCTGGGCTGAAGGGCAAACAAAACAGGGTCCTTAGGGAAAGCTTTGTCAGCTGCAGGGAAACCGGACAGCAGAGGTTATGGGGAGTGGCATTCCTCTCCACCTTGGCTGGACCAGAACCCTGACCCAAAGAACTTGGGGTGCACACTCAGGGAAGAGCCGTCCCTGGATCTTAGAGCTTCAAAGTAGAAGGGGTTGTTTCTCAACTTTGGCTGCGTGTTAGAGTTGCCTGTTTGCTTGAAAGCTGCTGATATTGGGGGGAGGGGGGACACATTCCTGGCCAATTATTTACAACTTAAAGTTGATGGGATTACTCTACTGGGCAGCCAGAGTTGAGAACCATGGAAGTCTAGTCCTTAGAGCAGGAATGCCCTTCCTGTGACATCTTTGGTGAGACCAAGACTTAATGTCAGTGCCACCTGACTTTGAAGCCCGTGAGGATGTCCATCGGTTCCTCTTAAGCTTCCAGTGATGATGATTTGCATACTTGAGGCTCTTGACCAAGTCTGACTCTGTTTCAGGAGACCTACATCAGTCGTCCCCCCCCCCCCCCATCTTTCTTTTCCCTGTAATAAAGGGAGTTGTTTATACAATCCCCTTCCCAACATTTAATTTTTTTTTTTTTTTTTTAAATCTTGTGATTCTGCCTTTCAGGGGTACAAGCTGTTGGGACCAACAGCCCATTTTGATTTTGCTCTTTCCGTCATCACCAGATGCACTTCAGACATTTTGACTGACGTCACGTGAAAGCAAATGTGAAGGACAGAGCTGGAGGCAGAGAACAGAGCAGAAGCCCACTAGCTGGGGGGGGCGGGGCGGTGAGGAAGGGGGTGCGTCTCGCTTGGGGGACAGTGTGTGGGCGCAAACCCCGGCCATGTGGGTACCAGCTGGCGGGGCCGGCCTTCCCCTTGTGGCTCCCCCTCTGAAGCACCACCCCGCTGCCGGGCCGCTGCCCTCTAAGTCGGCGGCCTCCTCCTCCTCGCCGTTCCCTGCCGGCCCTGGTCCATCAGCACACAGGCCGTGATCTGAGCTGTCACCATCCTTGAACATGCCCGCCTGAGGCCCGCGGTGAGGAGGGGACTCCTCCAAGGCCGCAAGGTGGTGAGGCCAAGATTCCCTCTCAGTTCTCTTTTCACGATTTCGGTCCCTCGGTCCATTTGGGTTGTGGAGCTTACTGAGTGGCACACAATTTTGATTGGTCTCAGACTGGGTTGCAGTCCCAGAGGGGCCCCAGATTCCCTCTCTTCCCGGACCTGGGGCACACTAGAGGCCTGACAAAGGGACACAGCAGGCTGGATGCCTAGGACACCACAGGCCTGCGACGTGGGTGAGCCGCCCTGGCTGCTGTTCCTGACTTCAGCCAGTTTCAAGCTGGCAGAGGCCTTTTCAGAAAGAGTCCTAAGGAGGGGAGTGTCCCTTTATTGCCAAGACTCCTCTGTTCTTCCTCTGACAAGTGACTGGCCCTACTCCCAGCTGCCAACCTTGCCCATTCCCATTCTGGTGACTGGCGAGAAACCATCAGAGGGAGAGAAGGTGCATTTGAGTCACGAGCTCACAGCAGCTGTTGTCTTTTCCAAATCAGATCCTGCTCAGTTCTGAAATGGAAGGTTTAAAACAATTGGGAACATGGGCCATACCCTCCGCTCCCAAAACATGGGCACCTTGCGTTCTGGAGCGCATACCCAGTGACCCCTGCCCTCGTGGAAAGCTGCCCTCTTCCTCCAGCGCTGAACTCTAGCCCTCGGCTCTGCCACAAAGGGGAGGCACACCTTCTCATTGGGATGACCACTCTACTCTCTGGGATTTGGGCCCCTATTGACTATCATGATTTCTGCCTAGAGATCTGTGCCCTGAGTGACCTTGTGGCTGGTACTTGCACATGAGTGTGGCTCATTTATGTGCTGCTGCTCTCTGGCTAGAAAATTTGGCGATGGCTTCATTTTTTCGTGCTCGGTAAGTCCGGCGTCAGACTGACTACATCCTTTCCTTTATGGAGCACTACCTTTGAACTGTAAGAGGGCAACAGGTCTGCTTGTCCTCAGGTTGCTGTTACACGATGACTAAATCTGACACCCCCCCCCCCCTTTCTGCAGACAGGGCCAACTAATACGTCGTGGCCAAGCAAACTGATTTACCTTCAGGCAGTGAAATCCAACATCGACTTTCTTTTTGTTGAACAACATAGTGAAATATTTTTAAGGGGATGCTATGTAAAATATATCATTTTAATCCTAAAATCATTTTTAGGTATAAATATGTTATGTAATAGCAAGGAAGAGCTCAGCTTTAAAAATAAATCTTTCAACATGCAAATTGAGTTGTCAAATTCTCTTGCCTTTTAGTTAAAATAGTCACTGCTGCCATTTCTGGAACTCTGGCTCTGAATTTCTCATAGATCCTACTCTTTAACGTTTGGACAAAATAGTCATTTTGCCTCTAAAGCCTCACTCCTCAGCCCTAGAATCAAAATGCAGTGCTGCAGATGAATTTGTTGATCCTTAAGTATTCAGGAATGTTACTGTTCTAGCCCAGAAGTTTATTAGTATTTAAAGCACTGCACTTGAAATATCTTTACACTCAGTGATCATTAAAGCATAATGAACTAAGTACCAGGGGACCCCTTAATGATACTGGTATTGACGAATAATATATCCTGTAAGAGCTGAAAGGTTCCTGCCCTTTGCTGATGCCAGCCATCGTGCAAACATTAAGACAAATCCTTGTATGTGGAATTGGTCCCCTACAGACCTCAGTTAGGCCATCGGTATTAAATCATTCGAGGACTGGATGTGTGGCATATCCAAATTTTAATGATTGTTTTATGACAAGATGATGGGGGAAGTGTATAAACACAAGCTGATAATTTTGTTTTGCCTACTTCCATATACCCTAAGTATTCAGAATGCTATTTATCTCTGTCTTTGTCTCTCTCTCCCACACACACACAGGTCAAATGCAAAATGAAAATGAAGAAAGAGGTCATTTCAATACTTTTTATTTGAGTGTGAAACCATTCATATCTTGCACAACTGTACAGATAAAACTATTTCCATTTTAGCTGTAGACATGATTATCACACTGAGTGGTGTGATCAAAGATTTTATTTACAGAACAACTGCTAAAACATCCGATGTCATATTTCCATTTATTTCTTACCCATAGGGTAATAGGTCCACCATAATTGCTTGGTGCATTTTATAATACAGAAAGAAAACCTATGTTAATCTCTAACGAACCTCACAAATTGCTACAAATCTGACAGAAAAATGCCTACGAAAAAAATTTTCCAAAAGTACAATACATTTTTTATTTCCACACATACACAGTATAGTATAGGCTCAAAGGCACAGCTTTGAATTTTTTTTCTATCAAAGTGTCGGAAATTATTATGGTCTTATGAAGGAACCATGAAAGTCATTTTCACACTTGGTGCTAGGTAAGTTAACGTTTGGTCCATCTGGTTTCAGAGAGTTAATAATACAGCAGAGCTGAGTGTGATACTCAATACCATAAATCCACATTCTCACAGAATTTAAAAAACCCCTCTCCTGCCTTTTGCTGACACTACCCATTGTGCAAACTTAGGACAAATACTTGTATGTAGAAGAACCGGTCCCCTACAAACCTCAGTCAACTTAAGGCATACAGAACAGGCCTCTTCCTTCCCTCTAGACAGTGCTTACATTCCAAGACAATGCAGGTACTGTGAAAGGCATGAGTGTAATAGCAGGGAATCTAGAGTTTTCCGGACACCAGCATTTAGCCCTGGTGCTCCAGGAAGCAGTGGTGGTGCCAGGAAGAAGGGATACGTAGAACATACCTGAGGGTGGTTCATCGGATGGTAAGATGACAGACAGATGGCAAGGTGAATGCTCTTGGTAAATTATGTGCCCATCCAAGAACACAAACCAGACTCTGTCTCTAGTATCCATCAAGACTAATGAGCTTTTGTCAATAGGAAAATAAGTAGTTTACAGGGAGTGTTTGCCAACACAAAGCAAAGTCATGGAACGGAGGGAAAAGGCACAGATTGGCCTGCCCAAAATAGTGCTCTATAGAATCAGTCAAGTCTGGCTTGGCTACAGGAGCCCGATCTCACTGACTTTTAGTGAGTCCTGTTTCTGAACTAAAGTTTATCCATCCCACACTGAATCCCAGACTCACATTCATTAGGAAAATGGACACCTAGGAATAGTCCATGAGTTATGATGTATAGAGATAACGTCTTCTGGGGGTGGGTTGTTGGGTTTATTATTATTAATAATTATTATTAATATTAAATATGGATTCCTGCGATAGCAGTCATTTAGCCCATCCTGTGGAGGCCTCTCCGTTGATGTAAGCAAAGCCAGGAAAGTGTTGCATGTGCTCGTACTCAGAATTCCTGCGCGTGGTCAGGGGGGTGTACATGTCACTAGAGTTTCCATACCTCGTGGAATGCACAGACGGGCTGGTGTAGCACGTGTTGGCTGTGGGCACCTCTGGCCATCGGGGGGTGACGGGGGTAGGATGCAGTCTGGGAGTACTGCTCATCAAACAGGGTTCCATCCGGGAAGTAGGGCTATTGAAAGGGTACTTGTTGAGGGGAAAGAAATTCCACAAAGTTAAACTTAGCTTGCAAATTGCATATATACAGTACTGGTCATGTTCACAGAGTAAGTTAATTTCTTAAGATGCTCTTAATGAAAGTTGATAGGAATCTGTGAACTTCCAAAAGATTGAACCTTGGCCTAGGAAGTAACCAATAGGAGAAATGCAAAGGATTTCATATCCATGGTTCAACTGGTGTTCACTCAAGTGCTAATACTGATTTTGTGCTCTAAATCTGGAATATTTGGGCAAGTCAAATCCAAAAGAGGGAATAGCCCCACTATGAATACAGTGGTGTGAGAGTATGTATGTGTGTAAGTAGCAGCTTGTCCAAACAGATATGGATGTATGGTTTTGAATTTTACCGTAAGTTCTGGAGATGGGATAGATCTCGGTCCATCAACGCAAGAGAACAATACTCCCAAGTACAACACAGTGACATTATTAAAAATAGCATTTTACAGTTGAATTCAATTATGAACTGCAGCCTGAGAGCAGGCTTTTGAAGAGGAAGCAAGCCAACAGCTTCAAAAGTTATTATTAGTGCCTATCATTTAGAGAACATCTCTCTTTTTGATTCACATTCACTGAAGTCCTGAAAGATGCACAAGTAGGAAATGGTGAATTGTTAGGCTTGGTGTGAATGTGGAGGAAACAGTTGAGATAAGCCAATTGAGAGGGGACAGGAGGGGTGCTTTTGTGTAGGACAGAAGAGGGAAAGAGTTCTAGAAAGAATTAGGAATAAGAGAAGTGCCTCTGAAGTGCTGCTTCTTCTACATTCTTCTCTGTTTCCAAGACAGCCATGCAAATAAGCCCCTCGGAGTACAGTCAGTCGGAGGGGAGGAAGGTGAGGGGAGCTGGGCTCCCATGGAGGGCTCCTAGTCTGCAGGCCGGCCCCCACACACGCAGACTTCCTTGCTGGGCTACGTAAGGTCCACCCCGACACGGACGGGAGCCAGTCCACAAGGATGGCAAGGGCAGCGAGTAGGGGAGAAAGAGTATGTCTCGAGTCTTCTGCTCCCCATCTGTCTTCCCTGACAGTTGGAGAATGGAGCCCCGAGGGATTAGGTGGGAGGCTGCCTCCTGGGAGAGAGACAGACAGGCTGAAGCCTAGACAGCCGGAGAAGGGATTCTGACAACAGTGGCTGCTCCCTGGAGTCGAGGGGGCCAAAGGGAACTATTCTGCTCCTGTGAGCGGGAGCCCGAGGCAAGCAGGGAAAGGCTGTTAGGCCCCAGGCATGTGGAGGGAGACTGATTGAGGTGGGGGGAGCCCCAACTTCGGTAGTGAGGGTTTCTCTTACACAGGACGGCAGGCCTAACATAGAGCCCGCAGCCATTCACAGCCAAAGCGCAGGTAGGAAAGGGGGAGAAGTGTGGGCAGTGCCTGGGAAGGGGGGGCAGGCCGCTCGGGCTGTTACCAAGGAGACCGGGGACAGCCAGCGAGGCTGTCATAGCCTCAAATCAGACAAGAATCGAGAATCGCTGAAGTACATCCATGTCCCCGTGAAGGGAGCCTACAGGACGCCGCTTGTACGGCAGCCTCAGTGGAGCCTCAGGCCTGAGAGCACAACAGACCCGGCCCTGCCCAAGAGAACAAGACCCCAGGTATCAGACACGTAATGTTAAGAAATATTATTATAAAACGGTCTTTAATTTATTTTCCTAAAGTTTGCTTCCCCCTCCTGATATTTCCTCGATTAAGCTCCCTGCACATGTGTCACCTCACCCCATGGTGCTCTCCCTGGCACAGGGGCCTCCTCTCCATCCTGTGGCATGCCAAGCTGGTTCCCCTCTCAGGGAATTTTGTCCTACCTGTTCCCTCTGCCTGAAACACTGGTTTCCCACCCCTACCCCCCAAGCTCCTTGCATGGCTGCCTTTTTTTTGTTGTTGTTATTCCTCAGATCTCAGCTCAAATGTCACCTCCTCAGAGACTTTTCTGGACATTCCATCTCAAGAAGCTAAATGCTCCAACCTCTGTCTCAGGTCAGGCGCTTACCATCTCACTTGTTAACTGTTTCCCTGACTTCTATTCTTAAGCTCCTGGCAGGGCTTTGTCATGCTCACTACCGTTCCACATCTGGAACGATGCCTGGCACCTCAGCAACTATCCAGTGACCGAATACCAGGGTGTTACCACTAGAAAGAAGCTTAGGGATCATATAATCCAATCCCGTGGATGCACCTGAGAACACTAGGCCCCTTGAGGTAAAGCATCGTGCCCACACAGTCGCCCTGCTGGCTGGCACAAAAACCCAGTGCTGGGGTAGCTCTTTCCCTTCACATCACTGTGGCACAAACTAGGCCTAACCTGTCACAGCTGAATCACATGAAAGAGGAAGACACATTGCTTTTGGAACACACCCCATTACACTTGAAGGTCTTCGTCTCTCTGGCTTTCAGCTCTCTCCTCCCCAGCACACCACGGGGCCTGACAGCTCTGACCAGGCCTCGTCTTGCTGCTTCTGACAGAACCTCCCTTGGCTTGGCCCGAGTAGGTAAAATGTCACACAGTATGGACTTGGAGCCTCTTTCCCATAGAACCCAAGAGAGTGTGGCTTTTGTGCCTAATCAAGGACCCTAGATGCAGCTGTGCCCAGGGGTTGTGTCACAGACTCAAAAGCGTAATTGCCTGGAAATGAGACTTGCTCAAAATATCTCTAATGGGACAATAAAATCCTGTTACCACAGAATCTAGCATGGAAAAATCTGTCCCGTTAGGTCAGCTAATTGCAAATGAGTCAGTGACTCGTTTTCCCCGTGGTGAAGAGACCATTGAAAGATGAGAGGCTGAAGTGCCCACTGCCTCGGCCTGGTGATTAACGCTACCAATGAGGCTTCTATTTAGTCTGGTGGGAGCGGCTGAGGCCGGCCTGTGGCACCCGCCTCACCTTTCACACTTTACATCCGGTTTCATGCAGGGTCCTGAAGCATGCTGGTTACAAACCCTGGGGTCCAGAGAGTTCTGCCCAGAATAAAGGCACTTTTTGTTGAGGGCCCATAACAGGAAGTTGCCATCTGCTGGGTTAAGTCACACGCTGTGGCTACTGATGTTAAACTGGAGAGAAGTCATCAGTCCCTGCCCTTTGAGAGAGGTGTGTGAGGGGTGCTCATGGGCACATACGCATGCGTGTGCACATGCATCAGGAGTCAAAATTTCTGTCAGATGGCCATCGCAGCTGTGATTGACTACAGGCCTCTTTGGAATCATATTAGGAAGTTCTATTTTGAGAAACAACTCCCCATCCCACGGCTGACTCTCCTGCACATGAAGAGGGAAGAATGAGCCCTTTATCCCTGACCCTCACCAAGTGGGCTACTCCCAGAGCAAGGGGTGAGAGGTGGCCCAGTCAGGAGCACAAACTGTTTTCCTATGAAAGGCGGCTCTCACACTGCACCAAAGTCCTGCCAGTGGGCCTGCCCCCAGGCAGGCTTCTTCGTACCCTCTTCTGGAAGAGGATGTAGCTCCCCTAAAATCTTTGCCTGACAATCCACATCCGCTGAGCTTTTAGGGTCTGGATTAAGTGAGTTAATACACATGAAACACTTAGAACTCCCACATAGTAAGTTTTCAAAATGTGTTAGCTATTATTAATATTCTTCACATCATAAGATCATGGTGCAATAATGATAGGAAGAGCCTGAGTGACTAACCATCTGGTCCTACCTCTCATTTCACAGATGAGAGAATTGAGGTCAAGAGAGGGGAAACGATCTGCTTGAAGTCACAGAGCAACTTAGTATCAGACTGAGGAGCCATTCATGCATTCATTCATTCATTTCATTGACAAGTATTTAAGTGAGTACCCACTAAAAGCCACATCTATTCTGGGTCCTGGGGATATAATGGTCAGGAAAAAAAGACCAGGTATCCCTGTCTCTCTAAAGCTAGTATAGCAAGAGAAACAGATATTCTTTAATTGTGCAAAATATAGTATTTGTGGTGTTACAAAAGATAATATACACAAATAGTGTTACCCATGAGCCAGGCCCTGTTCTAAACTTTATCAACTCACTAAACCCTCACAGACCTAAGAAATATGTACTATAATTCTCCCCATTTTTCAGATAAGGCACAGAGCTAATTAGAGACAGAGCTGAGATTTGAACCCTGGAAGCCTGACCCTACACTCACAGGGCTTACGCCACTATGGTTTTGATTTTGGCTCAGGTTGCTATCCCAAAATCTAACACCCTAAGAAAATTGGCGCTGGGCTGGGCTGGGCTGGGCCACTAGAGATTCTGTAGTCATGTGACTGGCTGGCCAGGCCGGACCTTTGCCATACAGATGAGGCATAAAGAACAGCTTTCTAGTCTATTCTATGTGAATGTCTAGCCATACAGCTTCTAGTTGATCAAATGGCTTTTGAGCTCAGGGGCCCGGTGCACCTTCATGGCTGTTGTGTTGAATGAGGCCCAGAAATATTTTGTAGCCATGCATTTGGTCTGGCTTCTTTCCCCTATTTGGTGAGGCATAAGAATGAGGTACGGGGGAAGAGGCAGCTAAGACTACCTCTTGTTCACTTAGTTTGATGTGAACAAGTGTAGCATAGATGCAAGAAGTGTTTTTCTGAAGTAATTCCAACCTTACAGTATGAAACCTCCTTCATCTGGACTCACTAATTCAGAAATTATGAGAATTCAAGCAGGACTGGAGGTTTACCTTTATTACCCAAGAGGTAGGCATATGTCATGCAAATAACCAGGAGAGATCAGAGCACACACACACACCCTATTGCAAAAACCAAATCAGTTCACATTATTTTGAGCATATAAATGCTGGGATGCAGGTGATGGCTGCACTTCACGGATAGGCTGTATCAGTCTGTAAGATGGGCATTTATTTGCAGAAGTTATTTATATTCAGTTACTCTTGTGCTGATGACCAAATGCATTCCTTAACCATATTCTAGAATTGTGGTTTCTCTCCAATTCAGAATTATCTTGTCCCCACTGAGCCTGATATAATGAAGTGCGATATTAAGTGCTCAGGATTGGAACGGCTTGAGCTCTGCTCTGGAAAGCTAAAACTAATCAGCCCTGCAGTGGGTTTCCCCCCTCTATGCTCACTGTTGAACCCATGTACTGTGAGAGCAAAGAAAGAGTGAGTCTAGGCGTGTGATTCTTCTGTCACTTGACACTGACAGAGAACAGTTGCAGTAACTTCTTGAATTTGCACCTACCCTCCAAATGGCCTGGGCTCTGGGTTCAGAGCTGGGGCATTTACATCTGAGTCTGCTTTGCTACCTTACTGGATGCATAAGATGTGCAAATTACCTTATGAGGTGGTCTCCTCTTCATTAAAAACTGGAGAAAATGCCTTCCTTCCCCAGGTTGCCATGAGAATTAAGTGAGTCATGTATTTGCAAAGTGCCCCAAACAGGGCTTGATCCATAAATGTTAATGACAAACAAAAGAAAGAATTCTTTGTGTTCAGACTCTACCTTCTCCAGAAGCACCGATCACCCCCATCTGCTGGGGTAGAGAGGTGATATAATTAACTTCTCACCCCACTTCACAGACGGAGGCGAAGGCATCGCCCTCCAAGCACAGAACAGGAGTGTGTGGTGGGGGTCAGAGGTTGTCAGAGGGTTGCAGGGCACGTGGCCGAACAGGCTGACTGATCCTATCACCTCTTGAATCATAGGGATTCAAAAGACTCCCATGGGCTTTCAATTAGTCCTTGGCCCTTCGAATAAGAAGCTGCTATGAAATGATAGTGCTCCATTCGGGGGCTTCTGTGGCTTCCTGAGCGGAGGCTACAGACATATCTTTGATCACCACAGGGGCCTTTATGAGACCCTGGTTTCTTTTTATGGCAATGGCTTTAAAAATATCATCCCAGAAACGAAGGAGGGGAAGAAAGAGGGAACACAGTAATGGGTGCTGTGGCTGGGGACTGTAGCCTCTGATCCACCATTGCTGCTTCAGTGACTCTCCTACTGGAGCAGACACACTTCTGTCCCCTTCTCCACCGTGTGATGAGGGGCTGGAGCAGGCCTGCCACGCCACAGGCGCCCCATGATCATGTGAGGAGGGAATGGGTGAGTGAGCGAGTGAGTGAGCGAATGCATGAGCTGCTTAGACTGCTGTTAAGTGCGGCCCAGGCTCTGACAGCAGCTCTGAGTCATTTTGCGGATCACAGTCATTTTCTGAGCAGCACAGACTCTGCTCCTGAGGGAAGCAATACCTAAGGAGCTGGCTTGTCTGCATGACGCAGTTGGAGGCCTATAATGAGTGCCCCGGGTGATGGTTTAGTGGAATCAACTTCTTACCTTGTTTGGGGACTGCACCTGGGCTCCCCTTGGTACTGAGGATGGAAATCAAAACAGAGGCCTGTTTGCCCCGTGCGCCTGTGTATTATGGATACGCTCTCCTCAGAGCCTCCCCTCGGGGGCCAGTCCGCGGGCTGGCAGCTGATGCAACCACAGCCTCCACCCTCCTCAATCCTGCCATCTCTGTTCTAGATTCCCACAAGCGCTTTGCAGCAGAGCTCTCTGCCTGTACTGGGCCCCTTCCAGCCTATCCTGGGAGCCCCCCTCAAGCAGCCGTCCCACCTTGCCTCCCGGGCTCCCAGCCCCACCCACAGTGGAGGGTCCTCTGCACTCCTGTTGTGGGTGTTGCCTCACTTCCTGTCTCATAGGATCCAGAAACTTTTAGTGACTGCCGACGTAGGAGAGGTGGCAGAGGGCCACGTGTAGGAGCTTGGACACACGGGGTCACACTGCCTGGGTTCAAATCCTCAGGCAGGCTCCTCTCACTTCTTTTCTGCAAAGATTACCCTGACGATGTGTAAATTGCTCAGCACAGTGTCTGGCATATGACACGTGTTCAGCAAAAGGTAGATGTTGCTTTTCATAGGTGCCATGGCCTGTGACTCAGGGATACTAGATTTAATTTTTTGTCTTCGGGGAGCTCTGGGGTCTCCTGTAGGAGTCAGAGAAGTCAGTGATGATACTGGGGTGTGCGGAGGGTTCCTGACAGAGGCGCCATGTGATTCTAGAACAGTGGTACCTCATAAGGTGCTGGAGGAAGGAAGGGTAGGTGTCAGGAGGTGCCACAGAGACAGTGAGGTGCTGGTCCTGAACAAGCAGGAGGCTGGGAGGAAAGAAAGTCCCAGCCTGGGAAGAGAGTATCTGGGAGCTGCACTGGGGTGGACATGGCTGGAGCAAATGGGGTGGGGGTGGGGGGCTGGTGGGCCACAGAGGCAGACAGAAGCCAGATGGTAGCAAGTCAAAAGAGACATGCCAAGGAATTGAACTTGACTTTGAACACGATGACATGAAAAGGAGTGTGTTAATGGCCAGTCGGATTTTTTCCAAAAGGCTCCTCCAGCTACCGTGTAGAGGATGGACCAGAGAGGGGCAAGTTCAGTGACACAGAGACTGATGGAAAGGATTTTTGTCACCGTCTAGCTTAGACCTGAGCTGAGGCAAGGACAGTGGGGGTACAGAGACGTTGAGGATGTAGAATTGAATAGAACTGGTGACCAACTGCCTTTGAGGCCAGAGCCACAGGAAGTGTCTGAGACAAGCAGAGGGCCTGACACTGGCATTCTAGGTGCAACCACAAGTTCATTCGCCACAGGTCACAGAGGGTTGACTTGGTCTGTTAGACAAGGGAAGAGCCAAAGGAAATGTGTGGCTTGAGAACAATCTGATAAAGGGTCCATTTCAGGAGGATTCTTCAGGTGAGGTTGTGTGTATGTACCAGACTGGAAAGGAACAGACGTGAGACCCAGAGACCAGTCAGAATGATACCCAGGTAACCATCCTGACAGGACTCGATGAGGGCTGGCCCCCGGAGGATGGGAGACCAAAGATCCCGTGTGGGGGTGGCTGCCTGAGAAAGGGCAGCAGACATCATGGCTGACTGGATTCTGGGATTAGAGAGGTCGGAGAGGGCAGGACCAAAGACAGCCGGTGTGCACCCACGTGTGCGAGATGGAGTGGAACATGAACGCTGGCCGAGCACCCGCCTCAGTGGGCGGCCACCGAAGGGTGAGAAGTGACCCTGAGGAAAGCACCATCCTCTCTTTGGTGACAGACACACACGGTATACAGAAAGTACTCAACTGTCTTAAATTGACTAGACCTACCACCAAGCATCCTGAGGCCTGGGTGAGCACGCAGGGTCACAACTCACCTGTGCAGAGCTCCTGTGGTAAGGGGAGTAGTGCAGCGGCCCAGAGATGGCTGTGTCATGGGGGAGGGCCGGGTACTGGCTCTGCATGGGGGGCGGGTGCTGGCCGCCGTAGCTCCCGTAGTTATAGCTTCCCGTGTACCTGCAACGCAGTGGGCATGCTGAACATTGAGCAGGGGCCGGCACAGCGAATCACTGTGACACCTTTAAAAATCAACCTCATCTTTCCCCTCCTTTCGTTCTTTTTTCTTCTTTTCCATTTTTTCTCCTCCTTTTTTGGTTCTTACCATTCCCACCCCATTGTGGTGAGTTCAGACTCCTGGGCTGACTCCTTCTCTCCTCAGCACACCTCCCTTAGCACCCAGAGCACGCTCAGGGAATGGGAGCCGGCCCTGAGCAAAACATAATTAGTGACGGAAACCTCTCCTCCTGTCCTGTTGAAAAGCCCCACAGCGTAGCCTATAGTCAAATAGGAAAGAAAGAAGAAACTACTTTGGGATTTATGTTTTGTATCGTTCAGGCTTCTGCTTGCCCGTAGGGGGCAGGATGTTGTGTATAGTTGGGAGCTGTCTCCAGTGGGGAAACACCGTGGGCCATCAACCCGGGGTCAGAGATCCCAGTGCTGAGCCTGGCTCCACCCCTTTCTAGCTGGGGGACCCTGGGGTCCTCGCAGCCTGTTCATCACATCTGTAAAAACGCTGGCCCTGGTTATTCTGGGGGTCAGACAGGTGAAGACACTCTTTAAAATAGAAGGTCCTGGGAAATACAGGTCTGTTCACTGTTGTTCTAATAACATCTTTACAGCAAAAACACTGACATAAGACCACGTGGGTGTCTGTTCTGCCATTGTTCTGGAATCAAAAGGCTTCCTGAAGCAATTCTCAAAGTCTGTTCTAAATGTGTGGAAAGATGCTCGGAGAGGTCCCCTGAGCAAAGAAAGGCTGCCCTCCCACTGGTCAGGGACCTGAGCCTGCGGACAGAACGTGGGGCTGGCCCCCCGCAGCGCTATGCTGGGCACCATGTGGGGGCACTTAAGGGGGCGTCCTCTGCATCTCCCACATGGCTCTGCTGGCACCGCCTCACAGGACCTGCCTGGCAGAGTCTTGCCTTCCTGAGAAGAAGGGCCCTTTTTAGCATCATAAGTGGTTTCCAAACGACTGGATGTGAGACATGATAAGATTAGTGTCTTTTGATTAAGACACTGCCTGATGGCAAGAAGCTATGATTCAGGTAACTCTTTTTAATGGATTTGTAATTCATTCATCACAGCAACGGCACTACAGAGATTTGGGGAAGGATGGGGAAAAATCAATATTTTGTTTCTTCGGGCACAAAGCACCATTGGAACACACAGGGGTTCCTGGTACCCCATTAACAGCTGCTGCCGTCCAGGGGGCCTCAACCCTCTAAGTCCTCCTCTAATCCAATCATAGAAGCCCCCGCCACTGTGAGGCTCTACCGCCTGGGGGAACTGTCAGGAGGGGGCCTTCTGCTGAGGCTCTACAGCGAAGAGAGGGAAGAACAGGCTCTGGAGTCAAGACAGGTGGTCAGTCTGGGCCCTGTGTCTACCGGCTGTGTGACCCTGCAGGACTGAACTTGAGCCGTTATCTCGATTTCCTCATCTGGGAAATGGGCTCCACGAGACACAGTTAAAGGTGGGGCTCCCCCCTGAGCACGCTATGGAAGCCCCATGAAGGACAGATACTTCCTGCCCTTGGAGAAAACAACTGCTAAATGAAGCCAAATTTAAGAGTCCGGCGGCATCCCAGGAAGTTACCTACCCGTGCTCCTCTCTGTGCGGATAAACTGGTATCCTGTGTGTCACGGAGGAAGAAGGCACATGAGTACTTCTCATACAGGGCAGCTGTTGGGAGTTCTCAGCTGGGGACCCTGCCGCCGTTGTCACTGTATAGGTCAGAGACCATGTGTAGGACTGCATTGCTCCTGCAGAGATAAGATGCATAAGTCACACACTCAGTTCTTCCATGCCCTACTCTTAGAACACTTGAGTGGCCTCCCATGCTCTTTAGGTTGAAAATCAAAATCTTTACAAAGCATGTGTCTCTGTCCTGGCTGACCTCATGAGAAGCAACCCCTACCCGTTGCCTCTGTTCTCTCTGCTCCAGCCACAATATTTTTCTTTCATTTTTCCCAGAGGACCATGATTCCTAGTACCACAGAGCCTTTGCACGTGCTCTTTCTGCTGCCTAAAACTTTATTCTTCCCTTAGAACCCACTCATTCCTTATATCTCAATACAGAGAAGCTGTCTCCTAATCCCAAACTAGGTCAGATTCCCTACTGAACTGAAGTTCTTTGTGGTGCCACCACAATTTGTCATCTACACTCACACTCATGAATGTGATTTACTTAATGCCCATGCCCCTCTAGACTAGAAGCTCCATGAGGAGAGGGGCCTTGTCTGTTCTGCCCACTATTGGATCCCTGGTGCTTGGCACAGAGCCTGGTGGCCAAAAAATTTCCAATAGAAGCAAGAAAAGAGAAAGGAAGAGAGAGAAAGAGGGAGGGGAGGAGGGAGGACAAAAGAAAACTCAGAGAGGCAGAGCCAAGTAACTTCTCAACACTCAACAAAACAGGTGTCAGGGAGCCAGCAAACTGCTTTAAGCAGCCCTAAGTAGATTACTGGGCTCTGCCTGCCTAGGTCTTTTTGAAGATTATTAGACAGTGACCTTAACGGTGACCTATGCCATACATATTACTAATTCCATTAATTTACTTTTTAATTGGATACCTTGAAAGTACTAGGGATTGGGAAAAGAAGCTGACAAAATTTAAAACTCTCAAAATGCTTAAGAATTTTGTGAGATGCTTAGAATACAAAAATGGTAATTTAAGAAATCCCTAAGTGATATACTCTTCGATTTCTGATAAATTTTAGAATGTTGATCTAGTGGAAGCAATTAAACCTGTTTTAGGAGGTCGAGGGACTAGGATTGAATGCCCCCTTGCAGGCACAGGGAAAATTGAAGAACTGATTATGGGAGGCCATTTTTAAGGTGAACTAAAACCTGGTGCTCCAATTCTGTGTCTCTGCAGCAGATCTCTTCCATCTGAGCATTCCTGGGGGAAGCTGAAGGAACGGTTTTCATGAAAAAATGCAATCTATTCCATTCTAATGACTTTGCAAATAGCCCAGGAGTAGCTGCCCTGACATGGAGCAGGTCAAAGAGAGAGTAGATGGCTCAGCTCTGTGCCAATTACGCGACAGATTCAGTGAAGGAAATTCTGGAAGGCATGTGAAAATGGAATCCTACTTTGAACAGAGTTGTTTACTATGAAAAGAACTCTGTATTGAACTCTTTTGTAAATTGGAGAATCTTTTGGAATGCAAATAATGCCCTTTCTAAATGGAGGGACAGAAGTTTATTCCAAGAGCATGAAAGAGACACCATTTATTGAGCATCTAATGTATCCAGGCATTGTGCCCAGTGCTTTACAGAGACCCTTAAAATAAATATTATCCCCACCTCACAGATGAGGAAACGGAAGGTTACATCTGAAAGAACGTAAGGGAGTGCACAGGAATACAGAAGATTCAAGAAGATGATATGAATGTGGGAGTGAACAAAGAAATTAAAAGTGGAGCAAAATGTGCAACCAGGAATGAGGCTAAACATGCACACTCTAGCTCTTCCTAGGGGTGGGCCTTAAATTTGCCTCAGAGGTTTTCCAAGAAACAATGCCACAGGGAAAACTCACAAGTCAGGAACCATAAGATAGTAAACAAATTGCTCAGGAATCATCTGTCCTTGGAATTAAGATCAAACAGGGATTTCTTTTAGATACTCCCATAAAAGGCAACTGGGAACCGCTCAACAGTGTCCCCAACATCACCCTTACAAGGGGCTCCAGGTTAGGTTCTCAGGACTATTCCTTAGGTCCACCCTTCAAGCCAGTGGCGTCACACTGAAGTTCAGTCCAGGGAAACACAGTGTTAATTTGCCCGAGGTCCCCGTGGGTGGGACCGGGGGGCTCTGAACCCCAGTCTGCCACGTTTTCCATTTTCTCTACCATACTGCCTCTATACTCCAGGTCCAAGTCCTGCTGTGTCCTGGCCGGAAGTCCTTGGGCAAGCCTCTTAGACTTTCTTTCATCATCTGTGAGACAGGCCTTATAATATCTGTCTTACAGAAATGTCGTGAGAGTTAAGTGACAAGAGCTTGGCACGTGGGAGGCTCTTGATGATATTCACGCGCTTTTCCCTATGAATTCAGGGATTTTGTATCAGACTCTTAAAGCAGAAATTTCTGTATGTTCCATTTCAGATGCCAGGAAAAAAAAGACAAGTTTCCTGGGTCAGATTCTGTCATGGGGGATGAAATTTGCATAGCAACAGAAATTTAGCTAATTACGGCAAACTCCTAAGCATGTTTTTCCATAAAGTCACAGGCATGCTTATTCACTAGTATGGCTAAAAGTACCCTTTCCTGGTTTGCACATGTACATGATATACAAAGAAATAAAGACTCTAGCAGGCTGTTAGGCATCATTTATAGTAACTGCAAGAAGACTGGAAAGACAAAATTCCAACATGATCATGCCCCAGATGATTGGATTATGCATGACTGCCCACCTCTATATTTTGCACTCCATATGAAATTATATTATAGTTAAAACTTTTAAAAGTATCTTTTTTTTTTTTTTTTTTATTAAATAGTTTATCTCTAGGTGGTGGGACTGAGGAAGGCTTTAAATATTTCTTCTGGGCAGCCCGGGTGGCTCAGTGGTTTAGCGCCGCCTTCAGCCCAGGGCGTGATCCTGGAGACCTGGGATCGAGTCCCATGTCGGGCTCCCTGCATGGAGCCTGCTTCTCCCTCTGCTGTGTCTGTGCCTCTGTCTCTCTCTTTCTCTGTGTCTCTGATGAATAAATAAATAAAACCTTAAAAAAAAACATTTCTTCTTGTTAGTTATCTGTATTTTTCTATAATGAATGTGTATTGTCTCCATGAAAAGAAAAACATTATTAAAATATATTAAACAAATTTTACAATTGGAGAAGGACTTGGAGCAGGGTGGGAAGTATGGGAGACGGATGAATGAGGCACAGCAAGCAAGTAATTAACCCTTCAAGCCCCTGGGACCTCAGGAGAGTGCAGTGAGGTCAGTGGGTATTTAAACGGAGGCAGCCAAGGAAGCCAAATGATCTCTCTTTTTCCCCAAGCAGTAGGAAGACATAGTGATAATAGCCAACACCTGAGAGAATGCAGTAGAAGTTACTTTTGTATGCGCTCCTGGAGCACAGCAACTGCTCATTCATCTCTGTATCCCCAACAGAGAGTCTGCCAAATAGTAGGTGTTCAGTAAATTTTTGTTTCCTTGAAATTGTTGTTGAAGGAGTAAATGCTGTTAGAAGTAGGCGTTATCAAACAAAAAGCTAGTGGAACTCTTGGAAAAATGGGCTCCTGTGGTCTGGGAAACAAAACGCCTAAATGGCCATGTGCCAGCAATCCAACAGACCCACTCAGGCAGGCTTAAGCAGATTAACACCTACTGGCTTGGGTGAGAAACCCTCTGCCTGGGGACCAGCAAAGAACACCCCTTACATTCCCTTTCCTATCAGGGGGACCTCCAGTGAGAATTGCTGCTGCTTTTTTTTAAGTGAACTAATAAAAGAAAATGTGTGCAGTTAACAGTTTGTGCCTAATTTTTAAGACTGCTCTAATGCTTACTTATTGGTAAAACAGTAACAAACCTTCCGCTGGTGCCTCATTCCTACATCTTTCTTTTACTCTCCCCTTCCCGTACGCCCACCCTCACTTAAAAGTCTGAGGATCGTGGAGAAAGCCCCCTGAGCTTTGAGAATTCTATGAAGATCCCCAAAGATCTGAGAATCCTCTAAAGATAAATGTTGTCCATGTTCTAGTATTAAAACTGCAGGAGAGGAAGATTTTCTTTCCTTCTCATCCCCAACAAAAGGTTTTTTTCCCCTGAGTTGTTATTGTTGTTGTTTTTCCTGGAAGGGATTTTAAACACAGGGTAGGAAGGGTGCTTAGAACATAGCAGGTGGTCAGGAATGACTTGTTGAGTAAATGAAGGAATGGATGAGTAATCACACAACATAAACCAGACCTCCTGCTATGTATACACTAACTCACTGAATCTTCACGATAACCTTTTGAAGTAGGCAGTATTGCCTCCTTTTTTCAGGTGAGAAAATTGAGGCCCAAGACTTGCTCAGATGAGTGGCAGAGTTGGGATTTGAACCCAGATCCCACCCAACGCCAAAGCCTTTCCACAACAACAGCTGCTTCTTACACTTGGATGTGCATTTGAATCCCTGGAGATCTTGTTAAAATGCAGATTCTGATTCAGTAGGTTGGGAGTTGAACCAGCAATTCTACCTCTAAATGATGATAATGCTCTTGGTCCATGGACCACAGTTTGAGTACCAAGGCTCTCTAACCCATTGCCTCCTATTACACAAGCTGCCTGTTGAGAGCCATTAAAGGTCAGAAGTTGTGAGGTTCTGGCACAGACTTGTGAAATTCAGGCTACTTTCCAGGCTACCTGGCCATACCCTACCTTCAGACTTGAACGTAACCTTTTCCCCTGCTAGGATTCTATGAACCATCGCGAATGTTGCTCAGGTCTTGATCTAACCTAAGCCTTTTGTTGGTACTTTCCTGAGAAATAAGCTCCTTTAAGTATGTCTAGATTCTAGAGCTTCCTATACAGTAGCCACTAGCCACAGATGGCTATCTAAATTTGAGTGAGTTAAAACAAAATACAACAAAAAAATTCAGTTCTTTAACTGCACTAGCCACATTTCAAGTGCTCAATAGCCCCTTTGTGGTTGGATCTACTGTTTTGGACAGTTTCAATTAAGAAAAAAAAAAGTTGCCATCATCACAGAAAATTCTATTTGAACAGTGTTCCTTTAGAGTATTTGCTACTAAACAAACATTTCATGTAGCCTTCAAGACTGAGACAGGAAAAGGCTGCACATGTATATTTATCCCACTGGCTATCCATGGCTCTGTCCCCCATTGGCTACCGTCTACCCTCAAGGGAATAATGCTTAATTAAGGAGAATACTCACTGAAGTTGAAAACCGCATCTGTTTGGGTGACTATCAGTAGCTCCCTGACTGAAATCTGACAAAACTGACGGGAAGCAGCAAATGGCTCCATTCCCAGAGAGAGATGCTAATTCAAAATCTGGCCCTGCCTACCTCCGCACCCATCCCCTGCTGCTACTTTCCCCTTATTTATATACATTAGTCCTCACTACACTAGGCTCTTCTCTGCCTCAGGCCTGTGTACATGCTGCTCCCCATGACTTAGAATGTTCTCTTCATCTCCCCAAACTTTATGTGATATTCCAGGTCTTGGGATACATGCTGCCTCCTCGGAGAGGCCTTCCCTGATCATTTCCTAGCACACTATTCTCATTATGACTATTTGAAATGGTTTATTGGCCTGGTAGTTTATTTCTGTATTGGCTCTCTTACCCATTAGGATAGAAGTATCACGAGGGCAGCGACTGTACCTGTTTTTTTTTTTTTTTTTCACTTTTGTGCCCCCAGGACACAGCATAGAGTAGACACAAAAGAAGTCAACAAAAGAATGGATGAGCAAATTTGAAGGCCCCAACACCAAGCCAAAACCTTGATGATGTAAAGTCAAGAAGAGATTCAACAATTTGTTTACGGCCCCAGCTTGTATCTCCCAAATCCATTCCTTTGGAGACAAGGAAGCAGCAGGGATGGAGGAGGAATTCTCTGCAATGACAACTCTAAGGACTGTAATGAGTCATCGTGGGCTCTGGGGCAGGGCTGCCGTGTCCACCAGGTCCCCCTTGTTTTTAGCTGCTCACAGAATAACTGAGCTTTTGTTATTGGGAAAGAGTAGGGGCCAGTTACGTTTGTTACATCCTCAACCCATGTAGAGAAAATGCAGGTGGGCAGGCCAGATGTTCTACAGTGAGGGCCATTTATAAGGAATTTGCCTTTATTTCTCTAGGCATCCTAGCATCTCAATGATTTAATTTGCTGGCTTTGTGTTGCAGGGAACCCATGGTGGGAAGGTGAAAACATTGAGTTTAATAGTTAACTTTTATTGTCATTGCTAAAGGAGGGAGTACCTCCAATGACATCATAAACCAGGTCCTAGGGCCCTTCCAAGGCCTCACCAGGACACAGCGGGAGCTTTACCGTTTGTGTTAAATGACATTAAAGAATTGCAGCCCGATGTTGTGTCAGGTGGGCCCGGTCAGTTTGACACCACCTGCCTTGCTCCTGAGGAGAAAAAGGACAATTTTCCTTAATAAAAATCAAGGTTTCTGAACTTTGTTGGGCCAAGAGTGAGATGGCAAGCTCACAAATTAGGGAAGAAAATGGATAAATGGGCTACATCTTTACCTTGTAGAAATCTGTTAAAGCAGAATCCTTTACCCAGTCACGTATCATGGCCTTGCCATACACTTGATCATGCCACTATCAGGTTCAATTTCAGGTGCCTGATATGCCTTTCATTTCACTTTCTTCCACCCCCACCCAGCCCTTAAAAACAATTAATACAAACAGTCCCTAGAAAACACATTTAGAAACACACGTACGTATGGACATAGAATGGGACTGAGCCATAGATAAGCAGTGGCTGTTTTCCTGGTAAGTCATAACTCATTATCTATAATATTCGACTTTGTATTCACTAGGGCTTGTACCAAAGGATGCCAAAAGATTATGTGCAATGAATTAATTTTCTCTTCGTGCTTACCAAGCAGACATAATGCTGTTCTCTTTTTCGCAGCTGAAAAATGGGGAAGTGTCTGTCAAAAGTGAGACACTGATATATGGAAGAGTCACAGACACCTGATTGGCCTTGACTCGAACTTGAACTTGATCATCAGAGCCATGATATTCAGGCTACACTAGAGAACTAGCAAAATAACCAGGTGGCAGACTTCATTTAACATACAATAAACTGTTTTTAGCAGGGGTTATTTTGTTTAATTTCCCCCACTTCTTTACTTATTTCTTGCTTCCTGGTTTGGGTCCTTTTTTAAAAATTTGCTTTTACTTTTTTTTTTTTTTTAAATTGTTAATCACTTCAGATCCTTTTTGGAAAGTCATGGTCTATAAATCAACCAGTAATTTTAAGACAGAAATAAAAATTAACTGGGCATGAAGACCATATGTTGAGTTACTTTTTAAAAAACAGAAACATGGCAAATGCATTTTATAAGATACACATTAATTGTTTTCCAATTCACAATATTGGTCAATGAAATATTTGTACAAATCTCCAAATTCAAGAAATCTACCACAGTATACTTCCTAATATCTTGGTGTGCATCATGGATAAATGTGCTTTATAATACAATATCTATAAAACCATACATGTTGTTAGGAAATTATGTATATGTCTCTTCCACGACCATGACCCACATGCATGCCAAGATCCAATCCAATTTAGCAGTGGGATATTTCAAGAGTGGTACTTGAGAAAAATATTACACATAGTTTTATCTAGGATGACATTTTTAATGCCCCCTAGAGATGTCTGAGAACAAAGCAGGAATGTGCCAAAATCTTCAAAGGTTACGATCATCTGAAGAGAACCTGTTTTGCATTTGTATTTCTAAGAAGCTACTTTTATGACTCTTGAACACATTGCACAGAAATCTCTGAACACATTTATGATATTCCTGTGGCTTTGACTATCACACCTGCCACACCTTGAGGCCTCCCCAGAGCTGTGAGGAAAGCCAGCAGACTCACTAACTGGACGAGAATTATAAAGAGGTCCTAGACATCCTGGCCTCTGCAGCCAGCCCATCCCCTCTTCCCTTACAGTCTCCTTGCCGGACAAGCTGCTACGCTGCAGGGAGGTTCTCTCACCCAAACCACTTCAGCTCCACAATGCAGGACTGTTTGATTTGCATGATTTCCCTGTTTATTTTCACAGTAAGCATGTTATCACCAACTGGCTCACGTGTCTCCCGCGGGGAGGGGGGACAGGGGTGAGGCCGAGAGCCGTCCTTACCAGCCTGGTTCCTTCCCTACCAAGGTGGGAGCCTGGGGCTCGTGGCTTCACGCACAGCTTTGGAAGGACCCCTGAGTGGGTGAAGATCTGGGAACAGGCCCCCTAAGCAGGAGACACAACAGCCCACTATGGAGGGAAAATGGGAGGGTGAGGGAGGGGGTGTGTTCTTCCTCCTCAAAGTGGAGACGAAACATGATTCCAGGTGCATCCATGTAAACAAAGATGCGATGCCAAGATGTAAATTTCCACAGAGGAGGAGGGCTCTCCAGCTATGGTACCCAAAGTGAAATCAACGCCCATCCAGTGCCAGTTACTGACCGCCCTACTTCTCAATACTCTGAAGAATCCAATCTCCCTGGCAGTCCCCAACAAAGGACCGCTGAGGTTATTGGCCAGTTTCCACCCCTGGGAAAGTGCAGAAGAGACAGGCACGTTATAGGTCCTTTTTTTTTTTCTTTTTTCTTTTTTTTTTTCCGTTATAGGTCCTTAAGCACCTGCTCATTCCCTCTCCACTAGCCCTGGAGAGAAAGGAAATCTGAGGCAAGGAATTAATCCAAGATTCCTAGAATATAGACTTTATGACATGCTCTCCTGCCTCCAGATCTTTGTACTACTTACTCCCTCCCTCTGCCCAGACTATCTTCCCTTGCACTGTTCAGCCTTCCCAGACCCTCCAGATACACAGCCTCCTCCTGTGCTCCTCTATTCCCTTCTCCCAAATCAGCTCAACTTTGCACTCATCACATTATTTGTGACTGCCAGCTTGGTTATTGGAACCCTAGCCTCTAAATAATAAACTCCCAGGAGGCAAGGACCTGAAGTGTTTAGTACACAGGAGCCACCCGAGAAATATTTATTGAATAAATGGATAGATGTGTAAGTGAATGAATGGGTAAAGACAACAGCCTAACTAAGGCAGTCTCACCCTATTTATTTGGTCTTCAAAAACGTACAATTTAGTCCCTATTCTATTCTGAAAACAGTTCTATTCTAAGTAGAACCAGGATATAAGTAAGCCCAAGCATGCTGTGAGGGTCTGGAGGAAAATTCTAACCTGGAGGGTGAGGGCAACGAAGAAGATGTGTAGGATTTCATCAGGCAGAGGTGGGAGGAGGAGAACCCCAGAGGTGGAGCAGTGGGAGAAGGTGGTAGACCATGCCCCAGCACTTGGAGGAGGCACAGCTTCTAGAAAATTAGCCCAGTGCGCAGTGAGAAAGTGGACAGCCAAGCGTGGAAGCGGGTAACCAGCTCTGGGAGTCCGCTGGATATCCATGAGAGGTGGAAAGGCCCGAATAGATGGCAGTGGTGGGATGGGATAGAAAGGGATCCTTAAGATTTGGATAGAAAGGGATCCTTAAGATTTGGCTTGGGAGGTGTGGTGGAGAACACTGGCTGTCTCTCCAGATCTGCTCCTCCTTCCCTGGGGACATGCTACCTTACATTTCCCAGCCTTTCTCTGCAGTTACACGAGGCCACGTGACTAAGTCCTCGCTAGTGGAATATAAGTAGAAGTGACACATGCCATGTTCAGGCCAGAGCCTTTGAGATAGTGGGCTTTCCTCTCTGTACCCACCTTCTATTTCTGCCAGCTGGCTGCAGACTAGACAAAGCCCTAAGGCTGTGGTCTTTGAGCTGGTGTGCATCAGAATCAACTGGAGGCTTGTTGAGCAAATCTCTGAGCCTTGCCCCTAGAGTTTCTGATTCAGAAGGTCTGTGATGGGACCTGATAAGGAGTGTTTCTAACACATTCCCAGGAGATGCAGATACTGCTGGTCCACGGACCACACTTTGAACACCACTACCTTGGGGTATGGTGCAACCTAATATTGAAAGAACAAGTGTTTCCAAATCGTTGCATTAAAGAGAGCCTCCTCTCTGACCTAAACAGCCTGCCAGGACTGTCTGCAAGCACGATATTGATTTCTTTTGTGTTAACTCCGTACATTTTGCATCTCTTTGTTACAGTGGCTTAGCCTATTCTGATACAGAAACTGAGGGAATGGAAAGCCAGATTTGGAGTTGGGAGACCAGTTAAGCAGGTTTGGAAGGACAGATGATGATGAATGGATTATCACAGTCTCATGAGCCCCTCTACTCCCCAAGGCCCTACCCAGGGCCCATCCAGCAGAAGGTCTCTGCCTTCACTTCCTCTCCTGTTAGTTCTTCCTCAGCTTCTAAGGCTGCCTTCGAGTGTCCCCTCTCTCCTGCAGGCTTCCCTCCTGTCTGTAAGAGTCGAGGTAGGAAGGGAAAGTCGAGGTAGGAAGGGAAAGTCGAGGTAGGAAGGGAGAGCTGCTTCCTCTGGTCCCCATAGCACTCGGTGGGAGCCTTCACCTTCTAGGCATTAATCACAGTAACCCCTTCTATCTGGTT
Source organism: Canis lupus dingo (assembly GCF_003254725.2). NCBI lineage: Eukaryota > Metazoa > Chordata > Mammalia > Carnivora > Canidae > Canis > Canis lupus. Next base: position 32,827,416 of record NC_064252.1, read on the forward strand.
AGCACCTCACTGTAAGCAAAGCACTTTGGCCTTTCTTACCTCGTCTGATCCCCACAGCAACCACATGAACTGCTCTGGAGGCACGCACATGCACGCACACTATGTGTTATATATTAGCTAACACTTACTGAATGTTCCACATACACAGTATCATTTCCACAAGTCTCATGAGCAATGTCTTAAGGACATTTGTTGAATGGCTGAGTGACTGTGGTGCCCAGAACAAGAGATTTAAGCTTTCTCACCCTTCACTTCTCCTCCACAACCTCACAGTGTTATTGTGAGACAATTTTGCCCAGTAACACTGGACCTTAGCAACTAGTTATTATTATCCTTGGATCACTTCTTCTCCATTTCTGAACCGTGTCTTGATATTCGAGATCCTTCAGGATGTGACTCCAGTTTATGTGTCCAGCCTCAAGAGATCCCTTCGTGGACCTCCTACATTTTAGACAAAGTTTCCCGTGCCCTGAGAAGGCCCCACACATCCCCACCCCTGTATATCTGTTCACACCACCCTCTGCCTGGAAGGCCCTTCTGCTCCACAGTTAAAATGAAGATCCACTTCTCTGTGAGGTCTTCCTCAGTGCCTCCCACCAGAGGGAGTCTCTGCCTCCTGGGGAACCCCGTAGCATTAGTCTGTACCTTGCTCATCGCCCCCGCCTTGATATGGTTTTCATGTTTTAGCATATGGCTTCCTGGCTGTCCCATTTTCCAGAGATGTCTTTCAATTTCTGGTTCACAGAGAGTTTCCTTTCTCATTTTCAAGAAAGAATGGCTGTGTATTAATTTAAGTTTTATGTCATTTTAATCATTTCAGTGGCTTAGTTGGGGAGGGGTGGCGATTTTATCATGTACTCAATCTGCCAACTTGAAAGCTGAAGTATGAGGAATATGTACGTACGGATAAATGAGTAACTGCAAGGCATCTCTAAAGCCAGGCTAATACTTGGCATTGTTTTTGGGAGGTTGAGGCATGGAATGTTTTTCCCAGAAAGCTCTTGCTTTTTTTTTTTTTTTTTTTTTTTTTTAAGCTCTTGCTTTAAATACCAACTCCTCACTCAAAGCCTGTGGGAGACCTCTCCTTACCTGTGGTGCTGAGGCCAGTGTACTCAGGGGATGGGTTGCTGACAGGAGAGGATGGAGGTGGCACTTCCACAGACGTGGCAGATTTTGCTGGTGAAAATGATGGCACTGGTGAAGGGGTCGGCGGGGCAGCCTCTGTCAAAACAATCTCTTCTCGGACTTCTGCTATGGGTAGAGAAAGGGTGGGACCTCAAAGCCAAAGGTCAAGGCAAGTTGTCTTTGAAGGACTTTAAAAATGGAAATATTTTTTCTAATCTATGTCATGCCACCCCTCTGCTTAAAGCCCTTTGATGATTTTGCACTCCCATCATGACATGCAAGGCAATGTCACACACACACACACGTGCCCACTCTAAAGAAGAAAAAGACATGATTGGTAACACCACTTGGCCTGCCCACTATAACTAAATTCTTTGGAATATAGAGCTAAAGAATTACAGAGTATGGAAGTAAGGATACAAATCAAACTGCCAACTAGGGCAATTCCCACTGAAACGCTGGCTTACCAGCGCTTCCTTCTCCTTTCATGGCTCGCATGAGCTCGTTGGCCCGCTCCTGACAGTGCAGGGATTCTAACAGGTAGAGCACGTAGTCATCAAACATCAAGTGAATTAAGTGAAAAGACCCTGGTGAGAGAAGATCCAAACAGAAAGGTAAGTCATGACAGATCATGTACACCCCTTCACCTGGTCAACAGCCTGTGTTACACTGGGCTTCAATGCTCTGTTCAAGACTCTCATTCCCCACTCCATGATCATCTCTGCATGGTCAAAAGTTGCTCTTCTTTGCTGTATCCTCAACCTAGCCTAGTGCTTGACATAAGGTAAGCGTCACTAACACTTTGTAGCAAGTGAGTCTTTTCCTTGCTCAATCTGGCTCATCAAAAATGGCACCCATTGAGCTATCTGTCCAAATGCTTTTGAGTCCTCACAGACCCAATGGCCTCATCCTCATTTAAGCACCACTCACTTTGTTCAGCATGTATTAACATAGTGTCTTTCATTTTTATCTCTTCCACAAGTATGTCTTATTTCCCCGATTGGACTTTAAGGATGTCCATGGCAAGGATTTTTGCCTTCTAGTTTCCTATACCAATGTACCTGACATAATTCCAGAAAATTAAAATTTGCAACAACTGAATTATTTCATTAAATGTTTCTGAGAGCTCTGTTTAACATTTTTTAAGATTTTATTTATTTATTTGATAGAGAGCACAATCAGGGGGAACAGCAGGCAGAGGGCCAAGCAGGCTTGATCGCTGGACCCTGAGATCATGACCTGAGCCGAAGGCAGATGCTCAACCACTGAGCCACCCAGATGCCCCTAACACATGGTTCTTAGAAAGGATATTAGAGGGGCACCTGGGTGGCTCAGTGGTTGAACATCTGCCTTTGGTTCAGGTCGTGATCCCGAGGTCCTGGGATGGAGTCCCACATCGGGCTCCCCACAGGGAGCCTGCTTCTCCCTCTGCCTGTGTCTCTGCCCCTCTCTGTGTGTCTCTCATGAATAAATAAAATCTTAAAAAAGAAAAGATATTAGATTGCAAATATATGGTATTCTCAAATAGTACTCTTAATACTTAGATTGTTTCATAAAAAGGGATATAAACAATATATATATTATATATTATAACATATATATATATATTTATATATATGTTAAATATATATGTTTATATATATGTTAAATATATATAAACAATCCTCTCAAAGATTTTTCCAAAGTTCCAGTCTCTATGCTCAAAGTCTTATATTCTCTAATTTAATCTCTATAACCACCTGTAAGGTATGTAATATTATTCAAATTATAATACATTATTTCAAAACCATCTTTTCCTGTATGTTCTGCTGTCACCATGGGCAGTGGAATGATCCCCATGTGGAAGGGGCTCAATTACTGTCTGCTGTAATCAAGTCTCAGGATTGCCAGAGCCAGAGGGGCCAAACTTTCATCTCCAGTCCCATGCTTTCAACTCCCAAGGGGACAACTCCATGTGGATATTCTGCTTCCCATGAAATGTCCAAAACTTCTCACCCACCTACATACAGCTGACCTCCTCTTCCCATTTCCCTCTAGTTTGCTTTTTCAGAGGACCTGTAAGACCCTCTGGTATTACTTATATTGTTATTCCATCATCATCATCACCGTGACAATTATCATTGTCATAGTCATCATCAGCATCGTCGTCATGGTTCACTGGATGCTTACTCTGTGCCAAAACTCTAAGTCCTTAACACACATCTCCTCTTTACCACAAACCAGGATAGGTGGTACTATCCTCCCTTATGGAACAGGAAAGGAGTCTCTCCCTTAAGAGTAGGTACAGATTAACCTCAGTTTGTTTGGGCTGGCTCCAAAATCTGTTCCCATTCCCCTATAGATCATCCAGTCCAGTCTGCACACAACACAGATGGGAAAATCAAAGACTAAGTCCCAGAAAGGCCCTTTGAGTTGGGACCTATGCCTTTTCAAGTCTTGGGAATAGGGTGATGGGCTATAACTGCAGTTAAACAACAGGCTAGTGCATAATACTTGTAAGAAATAAGGTGAAGGGGGCTAGCTGGGGGTAACTGGATGACATCTCCTTAGGGGAATTCATCAATGTTCTTTTTAATTCCACCTTATTGGTGGAATGTATCAATTTTCTTTTCATTTGTACCTGGCTTCTGCACGTGCGTGCACACACACACACACACACACACACATACATACACACCCTTCATTTTAGATAGACTGATTCTTTTGATCCAGAAAAGCTATATAAGAAAATCCTTGGCTTAACTCTGAGGCCAATGGGTGTCCAGTAGGTCACACACACCAATTCCTATACCCCCACTTTTCAGAGCCTGCCACAACTTCCAATCCTGGTGTCACAAAGCTGCAGGTTAGGGTCCTTGTCCTATATTTTCTCCACATTCTTCCTTCATCCCCAGGGTGTTGTGTCGATTTGGAATTCAGAAAGGATCAGATTATGCTAAGTGACTGTGAGATGCCGTCTCCAAAACTCAACTTTCCATCCACTTCCCCCAGAAAGGTCCAGTGAACCTTTGAGGAGGTACAGCATTGTTGGGAACTGCATGGGTGCTGGATCTATTTGCCAGGTTGAGATCCAGCTCTGCCACTTAGTAACTCAGACTCTGGATGAGTTACTCCTAGTAAATGTTAAAAACAAAATCAGCCATTTTTTGAGCCCTTGCTCTGTGACAGATTCATTATCTGTGTAGCTCTATGTAAATGTGCAGGTTCATTATCACACTTAATCCTCATCACAAGTATAGGAGATGAGCAATACTCTCCTTTTGCAAAGGAGAACACTGAGACTTAGAGAGGTGAATTAAGTGTCCAATGTCACCCAACTAAGAACTGGCAGAACCAGGACTTGAACAACCAAGACCATCTGATTCTGGAATTGTTCTTCAATCACTGTGCAACACAGCTCTCTAAAAGGAGGACGGTTCATCCCTTTGTTTTGGTTACAGAAGTACTAACCATAACCAGGAAAAGGACACACTAGATGTTTAATGAATGGTCACTACTGATTATTGCTCCTAATGTTTTAAGATCTCATAGGGTATCATATCATGATTGGATTGTTTTGCTCATTCGGCGAAAGAGGTCAAAAAATAGCATCAAATACTTAAAAATGGAAAAATATTTGCTGCAATGTTGCTCTAGGTCAGCAAAGATAGAAGGATAGAAACACACTGTGGAACAATGAATTAGAATGGAAAACTAGATAAATGAAAGTGGGTTTAGTAGTTTTATCACAGGCAGACGCCTTGGAGATCATTTATAGGCCCTTCTCTTTTATAGATGAGGAAATAAAAGATCTGATGAGGTAAAAAAATTTGCCCAAGACCTTACAGTAAGAAACATCAGATCTGGGCTTGGAGGCCAGTATGCCAGGGCAAGTGTTGATTCAGGCTTCAAGCTCTCTTCCTTAATGGTTCTGATCCAACTGGTTTGATAATTTTCAATCACCCTTTGAAGAGTTTGTAGAGCTACGACTTGCCTACTATTGTGCTAAGTGCTCTGAGTACAAAAGAAACTTAAAGCTCAGTCCCTAACTCCACAGAGGCTACAGGGTCCTGCACAGCAGAAGTCAATCATTAAGATATCTGGGCAACAAATAGTTCATTGCTGGGAGTGGGGGGTCATGGCTATGGGAGCAGTCAAAGGAGATGAAGAGGGCAAAGTGAAAAAGGGAATACAAAAAGACTGAAGGGGGGGGGGCGAAGGTGACAGATGGAGGGAGGAAGAGGGAAACATCAAAGACAGACAGGAGAGAGGCAGTTATATCTAACATTCCCGGTTTTATTTCTCTCCCGTACTTTTCACCGTTCCCCATACTTCATAACTTGTCTGTATCCATGTGTCCTTACACTAGACTGTCAGCTCCATAAGTGCAGATGTTTATCTGGTTTTCTTCCCACTGTTCTCCATACAACAGTGCCAGGCACAGAGTAGAGGCTCAATGACTATTTGTTAGATCAACCAATCAAATGCACAAGCACCATGTATCATATGCACTGTGACAAACTCTCTTTCCGGCAACACTGTGAGGCAGGTATTATTATCTTCAACTAATACATGGAGAAAGGAAGGCACAGAGGGTTTAGACAACTTGCCTAAAGCCACAGAGTCGGGATCTTAGCCTGTTATGGAAAAAGGTATTAGGACATGGACAAAGGAGGTTTTAGTTGCTGTCACAACGTGTTAACATAGTTGATCACATTACATAGAATCAAAGTTTTTCTCTTTTCTTATGAACAATTTAAAATATATAGAAAAGTACACAGAGCTTTAAAATGAATGGCAGTGTACTCAACTCCCAGATTTATGGTATCTTATTATTTTACTGTTTGAACTAGATCTGTTATTTAATTGAAGATAAAGATGAAGCCTCTGTGTTGTCTTCCTTAATTGGATTTCTCTGCTTCCTGGTGTTCATCCCCTCAGGTAATCACTGACTTGAATTAGGTATTTATTTGTTCTACTCTTATTCCATATATTTATGTAACCATAAATAACATATGGTGTTATTTTCTGTTTTCACACTTGATGTAAATGGCATTCTACTTTACAGAGCAGGCCACAACTTGCTTTTGACCTTCCATCCCCATGGATGCATGCAGCTCTAGTCGGACAGCCACCTTTTGAATATACCACAACTTACTTGTCCATTCTCATTTTTTTTTATTTTTTTAATTTTTATTTATTTATGATAGTCACAGAGAGAGAGAGAGAGAGAGGCAGAGACACAGGCAGAGGGAGAAGCAGGCTCCATGCACCGGGAGCCCGACATGGGATTCAATCCCGGGTCTCCAGGATCGCGCCCTGGGCCAAAGGCAGGCGCCAAACCGCTGCGCCACCCAGGGATCCCTCCATTCTCATTTTGATGGAATTTAGGTTGCTTATAATTTTCCACTGTTGGAAACTGACTCTAATGAATATTTCCTGTACCCGTTTTCTTGTGTCTGCTGGGTCCAAGAGCACCTGCATATTTAGCCTTATGAGATAGTGACTAATCGCTGACCAAAATTTTTTTACATTCCTACAGGTGGTCTAGGAAATATGATATTTGCCAATCTGAAGGGTGTGAAATGTTATCCTGTTGTTTTTATAATTTGCATTCCTCTAATTACTAGAAAGGTGCACATTTTTTCAAAGGATTATTGTCCATTTGAATTTCCCCTTCTGTGAATCACTTATTCATATTCTTTGCTCATTTTTCTGTTGAATTTGAATATTATTGGGATATGTGAATTTTTATTGGGGTATTTCAACAATTTAGAGGGGTTTATTTTATATTCAGGATATTAATTAAGCCTTTGTTATATGCACTGCAAAATATTTTCTCCTTTTTGGTGGCTTTTATCTTTTAACTTTATGGTGTGCTTGTTAAATACAGGTTTGAAATCCAAATGTAGTTCATTTTTGCACTATTTTCTTTATTATTGGTCTTTTTTGGTGCCTTTTTAAATAAATAATTTACAATTTCAAGGTCCAAAAGATATCATTCCTTATTTTCCTCCAAAAGTTTTAAGGTCTTCCTGCCGCCCTTAAGATGTTTCCTTTCAGAAGCTGTAGACATCTTGTTTTTCTTTATCTTCCAAATGTCTTTATTAGTCTTGACCTTTTCTTTTCCACATGAATTTTAACATCATATTGTCATAATCAAAGGAAAAAAGCTAAGAATTGGACTGGAATTCTACTGAATTTGTGTACTAATTGATAAGAAGCTCTCCTTGATGTTGATTCTTTCCAAATATGAATAGGGTATATTTCAATAATATTTTAAAATTTTTTCCTGGAAGATCTTCAAACAATTTTTGTTAGAATTATGTTATAATTATCTTTTAGTTTCTTTTGTTATTTTGAATGGTATATGCATGTATTTTTATATACTATGATATATACTTATTATGTATTAGTATGTACTTAATATATACTTTATATATACACATTCAATTATATTTTCTTTTTTTTTTTAATTTTTTATTTATTTATGATAGTCACACACAGAGAGAGAGGCAGAGACACAGGCAGAGGGAGAAGCAGGCTCCATGCACCGGGAGCCTGATGTGGGATTCGATCCTGGGTCTTCAGGATCGTGCCCTGGGCCAAAGGCAGGCGCCAAACCGCTGCGCCACCCAGGGATCCCCAATTATATTTTCTAATTAGGTTCTAGTTAGTGCTCAGAATGCCAATGATTTTTTAATTTTTTAAATTTTTATTTTTTTGCCAATGATAGACATAGAGAGAGAGAGAGGCAGAGGGAGAAGCAGGCTCCATGCCGGAAGCCCGACATGGGACTCGATCCCAGGACTCCAGGATCACGCTCTGGGCCAAAGGCAGGTGCTAAACCTCTGAGCCACCAAGGGATCCCCAATCTGGTTGAATTCTTACTTGTTCTATTAGTTTGTAGATTATCTTTTGTCAGCTATCATGACATCTATAATTAAAGGCAATTTTGAGTTTTCTTTTCCAATCCTTATATTTCTCTTCCTTTTCTTATTGCATTGGCTAGGACTTCCAGTCAATATTTATTAGAAACAGTGTTAAAAGACATTCTTGACTTCATGATTTGAGTGGGAAAACTTCTAGAGTTTTACCAGTTAGTGTGATGTTTACTGCAGAGTTTTGGTTGCCCTTTAAAACATATTAAGTAAATTCCCCTCTATTCCTAGTTTCCTAAGAATTTCTTAAATCAGACTTGAGAATTGAATTATATCAAATCCTTTTTTCCCTCTATATCTATAGAGATGATCATATGATTTTTCTCACTATTTTTTCTCACTTACTATTAACATTGTATGTTAATTAATTTTTCTGACTTTGAATCATAATTGAATTCTTGCCATAAACCTTATTAATCATGATTTTAAAAAATTTGTGGCTGGATTTGATCTGCTAGTATTTTATTTACGATGTTTCATCTATATTTATGTGTGGTTGGGCCAGAGTTTTCTTTTCGTCTATCATTCTTCCAAGATTTTGAAATTGAAGTTATATTAGCTTCATAATCTAGATATTAGCTTCATGAGCTGTATAGCTTTCCTTTTGTATTGCCTGAAACATAAATTTTCATGTTCATTTTCATTAACTAAAGGTTTTATGCTTTTTAAAAAAGTATTTATTTATTCATAAGAGACACAGAGAGAGGCAGACACAGGCAGAGGGAGAAGCAAGCTCCCTGTGGGGTGCCTGATGTGGGACTTGATCCCAGGACCCCAGGATCACGCCCTGAGCCAGAGGCAGACGCTCAACCACTGAGCCACCCAGGTGTCCCAGGATTTTATGTTTCTTACAAGTTTAGTAAAAGCTGCCTAAAACATTTATGCCTGATGTTTTTAGAAGGAAGAGACTTTCACATCTACTACAATTGTTATTTGATCTTATTTCTAGCATCCTATTTTATGTTTTTTGTTTACCATCCTTTTTCTACGCTTCTTTTATCTTGCCATAAAGAAGAGGTAACACTTTAACTTCTGAGATTGGATCATAAAAGGCGTGTGGCTTCCCCCCTAGAACAGTGAGAAGTTTAACTGTTCAGAGGCCACCATGCGGTGTGGAAACAGAGTGACAAGGAGTGCCCACAGATCGCAGCAGTCCGGTTTTCAAGTTATCCAAACCCAAGCACAGACATATAAAGGAAGAAGCCTCCAGGTGATTTCAGCCTCCAGCTCTCCATGCACCACTGCCCTTGAGTGTTCCCATCAGAAGTTCCAGACATCATACAGCAGAGACAAGCCATCCCTGCTGTGCCATGTCCAAATTCTTGACCCACAGAATCCACACATATAAATAATGCAAGGACTATTTTATGCCACTAAGCTTTGGGGTAATTTGTTACACAGCAAAAATAACTAGAACATGGTTGTTTCTTGTATCTTGGACCTTTATTTCTCTTCTTGCAGAAATGCATCCTTTAAGTGCTTTTAAGTGATGTTCTATGGGGCCACATTCTCTTAGTCTTTGTAGAACTGAGTATGTCTTTATGTTGCCCTCAATCTGGAATAATGGTTGACAGTTCTTTGTTTTCAACAGTTGAAAGGTATTATTTCTGGCATCCCTTATTACTCATGATATTCTGTTCTCTTATATCTTCAAAAAAAATTTTTTTTAAATCTATCAATATAGATTTTTTAAAACTAGTGAGGATTAAACAAATTGTCTCTTCTTTTGGTGCCCTGCATCTGAGCCCAGGGTGTTTGTCTGAGTTGTGGAAACTGAAAAAGCATAGGTCTTGTGGTCATCAAGCTGAGCTCTGCCCCTTGCCATACTGATCTTGGAAAGAAAGTTCTAGTTCTCCAAGCTCCTTTCCAACTATTATTATCTGCCTTGAAGAGTTAATGTGAGGATTGAGTGACAGTGCCTGCTTCATAAGTATTTGTTATAATAAACAGCATTATCCTGCCCTTGCTTCATGTTCTACCTCAGGCCTCACAGGTTGCTGCAACAATTAAATAAGAACATGACCAATATTGTGCCTTGTGCATTCCAGGTTCTCAGTAAATGTTGTTTTTATGAGTAGTATTTAACTGAAGAAAGCTAGACGAGGTGGTGGCTTAGTGGAAGGAGCAGGGGCTCTAGCATGGAAGATTCCAGGGGGCTTGGTACAGTCTGTGGCGCATCCATGGGCAAGTCCCCTCTCTAACAGCCAGGCCAGGTCACCTACGCCTGGAGAAGCAGTCTGGAGGCCTCTGACATGGCCTTCCCGCCTGTGGGAGTGGGTCCCTGACAGGCCTGCTCCTGTGTGGCCTCCTCGGCCCTCCCCAGCCTGTGGGCTACAGCACTGAGCCAGAAAACAAGTGCACGAGCAGGTGAAAACTTGGGCCACGTGCCATCCTGTCCCCTTGGTGGGCAAACCGGGGGTGGGTTTTCAAACCATTTGATGCCGAAGTGCTTCCAGGAACTGCTGTTGCCTCCAGACGTTCCTGACAGTGAAATCGGGGGCCTCTGGTGAAAATCAGAGTAAAGGGCTAAAGGCACCTGCACTGACTTGGTACCCAGGTGTCCTCTGAGCTGAAATCACGGCAGGCAACAGGAAATACGCCGGGGTGTGTGACTTTGAGAAGCAGAGACTCAATTTTCCTGAGCTCTGCGGGCTCAAGGCGCATGGCCTGCCAGCCTACCTTTGCGGGCTAATTTTTGCTGGCAGCAAAGAAAGAATGTCTGGCTACTTTAGTTCACAGTATAGGCTCTTTCAGTGAGAAGGAATTAGGAAGAAAGGAATGAAAAGGAATTAAGGAGAAGAAAGGAGTCAACTACCTTTGAAGGGGGCTGTTCTGGGCAGAGGTGTAGGGGCCCCGGGATGCTCCCCACCCTCAGCCACGCAAGCAGCCCCGCCGCTGGGCCTGGGATCCTGGGATCGTGCGGAGTGAGAAGACAGATAGAGCGGCCCCTATGGCTGGGGGAGGGGGCCCGCGAACAGAGGGCTCTTTTTCCTAATTAGCTGTTTTTATACAGGGAACACATGACCCAAACACAACCACCAACTGTGTCTTTGACATGTACAGGCGGAAAGGGGGAGCTGGGCTTTTGTCTGCCGGGAGTCTTTCAACTCGCCTGTCACCCCAAGCTGCAAAACTCAACAATGGGTCGGATGAGCAGGACCACAGCAGACAGTTTGCTAAATGGACTTGGGAACAGGTACTATTTCCACCCACGTCGGGCTGGTAAGTACTGTAAAAGTGAAATTGGGTTAAATATCTCCTCGCCCTTTCCAAAAGCTTTGTGACCATTTCTGCCATTTGCCTGTTTCTGGTATATCCTGAAACAGTGCATGCTTCAAAAAGAAAGAAATACATTTCTAGGAAGACTTTTCTTGGTCATAAATGCAATCCTTTCATAGAACCCTAACTGTGGTACTCTCCCAACTTCCCTTATCATGTTGTTAACTTAGTGAAAACAATTGAATTTCAAAGAGTACTGCCAAGTGAGTTATTTTCCCTGTTGAATGAAGTGGCTCAATTAGTCTACATAAACTGATTTAGAATTGACACGCTGAAGAATATGGGGCAAAGCGAAAAAGGATGCTTGCTTTGTGGACATGTGTAGCTATGCTTGGGTGTGACATTGTTGATTCTTTGATTCTGAAGCAGTGAACAAATCGCAAACATTTTTCAACCATTTGTTTAACTGAAAGCAGCTATGCACGAATGGTTTTCCCAGAACCAGAGGTAACATGTGCTAACACTAACTATGTTGAACTGGAAGCCATCAAAACGCCATGCCTCATGGCACTGCCCAGGTAGCAGTCGCCAGAGCATTTCCATACACGGCTCAAAGAGAATTTCCATCTGTAGCCATGGGGCAGGCCAGGGCAGAGAACTTCCCAATGCTGAGATTAAAGAAATCCACAACAAAACACTTCTCCAATTGGGGAAACACAGTCTTTCAGGGACAGAGCTGTTTAGAAAAAATAGTGCTGCCTTTGTTTTACCACATACTCGCTTCTCTGTATAGCACAACTGGAAAATGGTGACAAGACTATAAAAAGCTGGATGGAAAAGTGTCAAATTAAACCCAAGGCGAAACCCAGAGCTGGTTGGCTTAATTGGAGGTAATGAGAAATGAAACCACATCTCTACTTGCAAAGTGAAATGGTGAACTGAAGTAATTACCCAGAAAATCTACCAACAGCCCTTTGCTGGAATGCCTCAAAATTTGAGGCCAAAGTGTTCTGAGATTTCAAATGTCTGGATCATGCCTTCAAGTTTCTCCTCACTTTGCTAATAATGACTTGGATTTGATGCATACTCCATTCTTTCCAGTGAAAAGTAGTAATGTCCCAGCATGTAGCACAGGATTCACCCCAAGTTGGTGGTTGGATTCCTGCTTGCAGACGAGTATAACCGTCCCTGGGCAGAGATTTCAAGTCCCTTTACACTGGAAGCAGTAGGAACACGCTTGGGGAGGGAGGTGCGGAGCAGTAAAACAAAAGGGAAAGTGAACATAAAAGTGCTTTTCCAGGGGCGCCAGGGTGGCACAGTCGGTGAAGTGTCTGCCCACGGCTCAGGTCATGATCCTGGGTCCTGGGATGGAGCCTTGTGTCTGTCTCCCTGCTCAGCAGGGAGCTTGCTTCTTTCTCCTTCTCCCTCTGCAGCTCCCCCCTGCTCGTGCTCTCTCTGTCTCAAGTAAATAGTCTTTGAGAAAAAATAAAAGTCCTTTTCTAGGGATCTGACTGGGGCACACTGTCAAAGAAACCTTTGGACACTCTCCCCACTATTGGAGTGTCAATGGACCGTATGCAAATGTTCTAACTCAGAGACTTCTTCTAGTTCCCACTCTCGGGAAGTCCACACTATGGAATTCTGCAAAATCGTCCCTGGACACAGAGTTTACTAGGGGCACCTGGCAAAGAGGGAGTACAACCACTGCTTTTAATTCCTCTTTAAACTCTAAGAATACTCTGGGTGAGAACCTCCATTGTCAGGTTTGTACACTTTAGCACACAATGCCATCTCTCTCCCTGCGAGGCCCAACGATGTTGGCTCCTTCCAGATAAGATATGTTTAAGGGTGATGGCCTTGTGAGCCCAGGACAGTAAGTGAGATCATGGCTGAGTCTAGAGAGGTGGATACTTCATGCACGAAGCCCAGAGAAAAAGTATCTGGATATTGGGCAGGTTGGGGCAGCCTTACCGAAGCTGGGGGCGCTGTGCAAGGTCATGTCCCGGATCACCCTTGTGCCAAAACAGGACCACATCAAGAGGAACTGCTGTGCCACTTTCTTCAGGGACCCTTGTCTCTTGGCAGCCACCTACAAGAAAGTGAACAGCTTCAACAGTGGTCAACTTAACCTTTTGGTATTACCATCTCTCTGAAAAATGGTAGGAAGGCTTATGGGTCTCCTGAGTTCAAGGCTACGGAACAATGGTTTTGACTTTACGCTTCTTCTGGAAGAAATACAATTTAAAAAGTGAGACCTTATGTCAAGTCCCAAGGTACACAGCAGATAAGAGAGATGCTGACCTGGCTGAAGCAGGGGAAGGAGCCTCACGGTCCTGCCTCCTGCAACCCCCACTCCAGAGGGGGCCCAGGTCTCTCCTTGGAACCCCAGGGCTCCGTGGCTGGTGGGGAACATTGAGATAGCTCATTGTGGGGCTCTGTATCTCCCCAAGGCCACAAGGGTGAGTGGTGGGTCACAGCACCAGGGCTGCTCCTTCCGCTCCAGCTTACCAACCTTCACAACACACCGGTCCACCATGGTGTCTAGCCACTCGATGTAGGACTCGATGGGAGACTGCTCCTCCAGGAGGTGGTCGAACTCCTGGTACACTGTCAAACAAACGAGAGCCCCCCCCCACATCACTGTAGTTGTGTCTACACACAGACACATCTTAAAAGAACAAAGGAATAAAATGGAACTCCAGTCTTAACAGTGCATTCAGACTTTAGAAAATATGCCCCAACTTACTTTTCCAGGCTCATCTTTGCAGCCTGTGAGCCCCCTGAAAGCCTGGCTACCACGTATAACTAGCCATTCCCTCCATACTCCCTACTTTTCTCGGGCGGTTTCCTCTGCCTGGACTGTCTGGTTCCTCGTGGCTCAGCTGACATGAGCCCTCTTGTGAAATCCCCTTCCCCAAGCCCCTCACCAGCAGAACCCATCACTTGTCCTCCGTGCTTTCCTAACACTTTATCACCTGTATGCCACCTCTGCTGCATCACTAATGCTGTGTTTTAGTCCCGGGGCATCTCCCGTGTCAGTTCTCTGTCAGGTATCTTTCTTGGCTGGGGCCTTCCCTGAACACAGCCATTGTCCAGAATGTGCTTGTTCATAGGAACAGACAGAGGCATCACTGCTCCTTGCTCTCCGCTCCATGGCATGGCTCATTTGATCATTCAATGCTTGCAAACCACAACTATAATGGGCAAGTAGCCCAACCAGCCTCTTAGGACTCAGCATTCAGTAGATGCTTAATAGATGTTCATAGCATAAAGGAAACAATCTCTGTGCCTTTAGTTTACAAATTAACAGAAGGAGGATAACCAGTATCACTTTATAACCTGTCTTCAGCTGCCTGCCAACTAACCAGATCTGGAAGGGCTATGTCATTAGTGAAGTGCTACAGAAAACAGACATTGCTGTGGTGACCTCTAGTCTGAAACATCTCTTTTTGTGTTTTTGGGTTTTTTTGTTTTGTTTTTTGCATGTGGAGCTCAATAAATCAAGTCAGACTTTCAGAGCCACACTGTTTTTTGCAGTTTTCATTTATCTGAGGGGTTCTTGTCCCATTCCACGGGCCTCGCCAATGTGCTCTGTTTTTCTGAGTTGATGGCTGCTACGAGAGACTAGCCACTGGGACTGGGACTGGGAGCTCAGAACAGTTTAGAATAAGAAGGGGCTTTAAAAGTCCATTGAGTTGGTATCTGTGTCGTTTCACAGAGGAGAAAGCTATGTCTCCGTGAGATTAAAGGACCCCCTCAAAGTCAGAGGGTGAATGTGCCAGAGCAGGGACTGGAGCCCATGTCTCTGATTTCTGTTTGGTGTGTGCTTTTCCTCTTGATGGCAGATTTGGTGCATCTGCACTGTAGTGCTTTGGTCAGTGAAGGTGATGACAACAGAAGTGGTGAAGAAAGTGCTTACGGCCAACATCTACTGGGTTCTTGCCACGTGCCAGGCACTTCCCTAACTGCTTTGCACGGACACGCCAGGCTAACCCTACAATAACCCCGAGAATGTGACAGCAGTTTCTCAAATGTTTGTTGAATGAACAGAAGAACAACCCAAGGAGGCAGGTACTATTATCACTCCCCATTCTACAGATGAGGGAGCAGAGGCCCTCCCGGATGACTGACTTTCTGAAGGTCTCAAAGGTAGCAAACAGCAGAGGCAGGTTTTGACCCAATGCTTGCCTCCCAACCGTGGTGCTGCACCAGCTCTACCTGGTATACCGGGCACATGGTGCACGTTGACCCCATTTCACCTCTGCGTGTTCTCCCCATGTTAGAGCCTCTGCAGCCAGGGTCACTGTGTACCAGGGCCAGGGTCTGTGGGGCATCCCAATCCCCTGCTCCTACCATAGTCGTTCTCATCAGCATGCTCATGTCTGGACATGCATTTTTAAATTTAGGGTAAGTAGAGCATTCCTAAGCAGGACCTATCTCATGGAGGTGATGGAAACCCCCTGAAGCAGGAATGTACAGGCTTGTCAACTGGTTATGTGGGACCCAGGAAAATCATGTGATTGCATCGGTGTCGGCTCCTTGGCGGTTTCTCGGATTCACGATCCTGGCACAACGGTTATAAGGAAAGGAGGGTGCACACAGCACACAGTTGGCCCAGCACACAGTGGGTGCAGCACACAGTTGCCCAGCACACCGTGGGCATAGCACACTATTGAGTTCAAGAATTTACCTCCCGGCATCTGGGCAGTGGGGAAGCTGCAGGGATGATCCCTGTCTGCCAGGCCACCTGCTTTGAGGGCTGGTGCCTTTACTCACTACCCACCCTCCAGGCACTGTGTCCTACAGCTGTCCTCTTTGGTAACATGCAGCCATTTGTAAATTACCTGTACAATTTCTGATCTGCCCTTAGCTGTAAGCTCCATATGGGAAGAGCAATGTTCATATCAGTCACCGCTTTTCTCCCAGCTTCTAACACAGTGCCTGGCCTAAGATAGGCATTCAGTAAGTACCAGCTGGGTTGAACTGAACCTCACCACTCCCTTCCTCTGGAAGAGTACAATCATAGCTTTAAAGGGCACCATCCTGTTCCGGGCCTAAGAGAACTTGAAGAGAAAACCCCAGAAGGTTCCTTCTTTGAGAGGCTGTGGTGACCTCCGAGATGCTCCAGCAAAGGCTCAGAGCCTGGTCCCTAAAGCAAGTGATGGTGAGTATGGGGGATGTCTTCTTCCTCCGCAGAAGGTGCTAAATGGGGAAGAGAGCTGAGTTTCAGGCTGCTGGGAGTTAGCAGAACTGGAAGTCGTATCATTCTGAGTTTCTACTCATCTGGTCCCACACAGACATTCCTGGCACCTTGTGCATGCCTGGCTTGGGGTGAGACCCTGAAGACACAGTGATGGGAGATATGGCTAGTGCTGTTAGGGGTCTGACACCCATGCTGTCGGCCTTGTGGCAGGGAGTCAGGACAAACAGAATAGGAGGCACAATTGCAAAAATTTAGAAAGACTCCGCAGCCTCTGAAACTTGCCCACATCTCATAATTTTTGTCTCCTCTGATCGTCCAGGTGAGTAGCACTAGCGCATAGTCGTGAAGCCGAGGTCAGGCGTAGGTCTGAGGCCTCACTCTGCTGCCCGGGGTAAGGGTCACTGGCTGAGGCTGAGTCATGTCCTCTGTCACGTGGGGGTGGCGTGTGTCTTCCCCGTGGGGGTTGGTGTAGAGAATTAATGAGAACATGCGTGTGGTAGGTCTGTGCAGACCCTGTGAGCCCGATTCTTATTTTAGTGACCAGCTCTGAGTTCTCAGCAGGGGAAGGCAGGCTGAGGGCTGCTGAGGAGGAAGGAACGAGTATGGAGCTCTGGGAAAGAAGCCCCAGGGAAGGTCCAGGTTCAGGCTCCAGCCGTGCCAGTAGCTTGTGACAAGGGCTCAGCGGGAAGAGGTCTCTAATAGGAGCATCTTTTGGAACTTACTTGTTTCTAAACACCACATGCTTAGCTGGGCTGGAGCAAGTTCCCTCAGGAGGACAAACAGAAGGCATTGCTGGAAATCTGAGGGGCCTCGGGCTCTCAGGAGAATGGGCCCAACTTCTCAGGGGGACCGCTACCATGCAGGGTCTGGGCCCTCGCCTTACTCACAGGGTGAGAGTATCCCCCCACCTCCAGCAATTCTCAGCACCAGCCTTTCTGAGAGCTGGTGGGAGGAGAGTGGACCCACTGTTCCCACACTCCTGCTCCCCTCCCCTCCAGGCATGAAAAAGGAAGGCTGAGCAAGGTGAAGAAGTTGCCAGTAGAGCCTCAAGGATCCAGAGCCGCTGGGCGTGGGAAGCCATGGGCAGTAGGCTGTGGCGGGCGCGTGAGGAACAGCAGAGATGCGCTGAGCATGGTGGTGTTCTCTGGACCCCTCATGACCTCTGCTACTAAGAACAGCCCACCTGACCTGCTCCGGAGACCATCTGCAGCAGTATTCCTGGTGTCTTTGTCCACAGGGACATGAACATATGTTCACAGAAGTAAACCTCCATCCACTCCCTTCTCAACCATTGAATGTGATTGAAAGGTTCACCTGCCAATAGGTGGGCTGACCCATGTGACCCTCTGCTGAAATCCAGGTAGTATATCCAGCCGACTCCAGGCTGACATACACTCAGACAGGCAACAAGCTTTTGTCCTCATTTTTTTTTATACCACCTGTGGAAAGATGCCTGGCATTGAGAATCACATCTGGGCCCTTTTGCATGGCACTGTGTGCTGCCCAGTTGCACCAGGCTCCCTTTTCCCCAGGAATGTTGACACATGTCCATTTAAATCAATTAGCCCTCCCATCTGGGCTGACCCATTTAAGAGGAACAATAAGAGGGAAGGGATCCTAGGGGGAAGGACAGGGTGGGAATGCCACTTAAATATTTACCAAGATACTTTTTCTCTCTTTCTTTCTTTTAAAAGCAAAAACAGAAAAGACACAATCCTCGGCGGAACATCTTACACTGGATGATGAGTTTCCGGTGCTCATCGCGGGAGTCTTCCATGGTGTAGAGGGTTTGCTTGGTGATGCTGTTCAGGTCCACGTTCCTCCAGTCTTCCAGCATTTGGAATGTGATATCTGCACTGTGGATCACGGTCCGAGATGCCTGTAATCCAAGCCAATCAACTCATTAGCTCAAGGGTTGTTAGGTTAAAACCCCTGCGCATTATTTTCTTTTTAATGAATCTGCAGTGTTCTGCAGCTGTTTTGAAATTCCGGAACATTCAATTTCAGGAAATCAGAAGACCATAACTCAGTCCATAATTCAGAAGACCCATACAGTCTTTTCTCTTGGAGGTCTCTTTTCTCAGCTCTATAAAAAATTACTCCAAGGTGGCCGAGGCTAGACCAAACCCTGCTGTTCCCAGCCCCTTTGGTCTGGACCCCTGGGGAACAACGGGATGAAGCCCAGAGATCTGTCAGCCTTCTGACCTGAGCTTGCAGGAGCTCTGTGCTTAGTAACCCATGTGTCTCTAGCATTGGAGAAGCAATGGGCCTAGAGCTTGGACTGGTCTGTGGGCCTATGACAACTTTAATCCCAGCCATCTTACAATGTGTATTTTTCATATACATGCATTCTGAAGCAGTTTATGGTCTAGCTTTCTGTTTTTTGCTTTTTGGTTTTTAGGTGACTACAATCCATTTTGCAGGTGACTACAATATGAACAACTGAGAGGGAAGAAAAGGGAAACAAAACCCAAAGACTCCATTGCTCATTACTGTGCATGTGATGCATGTACGTGCCCATGCTCACACGCACATTCAACCTGTGGTTTCCTCAGCAAGCCCTCACAAGTAGAACTTCAGTTTGCAAGTTGGAACAATACTTGGAACCACCAAGTTGGAACAAAGCTGATAAAAGCAAAGAAAAACATTTCCAGAATCATTTCCTTTACTTGCATGTTTTTTTAAAAAAGTCTTTAATAAAATGGAAAAAAAAAAAAGATTTCCGATACACATGGCCATTAAACATCTCCTAATGCTTGTGAATTTCCAGGCAAAGTAAGTACTGACAACCCCTTTTACCTCTAGACTGCCTGAGCACAAGGAGCTCTTATTTAAATCACTGTAGAATTCTTTCCAGGTCTGAGGCCTAGAGTATATGAATATGTGAGTTGGGTCCATTTCTAATGATAATGAAAACAACTAAAGGTTAAGGTCTGGGATTCTGGACTCAAATATATTTAATTCAAATCCTGGCCTTGCTGCTAACCACCTGACTGTCTTGGGGCAAGCCAGCAGATTAACCTCAGTTTCCTGATCAATAAAATGGAGGTGTAATAATACCTGCCTCTTCAGGAGGACAGCTGTTTGAGGGTTCCTTGAGATAATGTTTGAAAAGGGCAGAGTTTAGGGAATAAAGGCTCACTAAAGGAGCTACCATTAATCAGGCCGTTCTCTGTGTGGTGATGCACAAACACCTCAGGGCTGTGGCACGTGGTGCTGCTGCCCACTGGAGCATTCCTCTCCCCCCCTGCCAGGCAATCCTGCCATCACATGTGCTCCAACTTCAGAGCCACACCCGTGGAGCCACCTCCTCTAACCACCATATCTCAATCACACTACGTGCCCCGTTATTCTCTATTGCTGCTGTTTCCCTCCTAACACTTAGCACTTTTAATTAATTATTTTTTGGTTCACTTTTTTTTTTTTTTTTTTCTGCTCAGGGCAAGTACCACTAAACATGGTCTCTGACATAGAGGAGGCACTCAAAAGATTTTGTGCAATGAATGGTTGAGATAGGAATGCCAAGTTGCTTGCTTAGTGTATTTAAGCAATAAAGGGCCTGGGTATTTAGATTCTCGGTTTCAGTATGACTTGTCTTATATGTGTTTAGGAACACTTGCTGGGATATTAGTTATGATGTTCCATGGTGTTTCATTCCTGTCACCAACCCCAGATCCTCCAGCTGATCCAGAAATGTGTCTGAAAGCTGTCCTGTGAAGATGGAAAGGTAGCAAATGCTGATTAAAGTACGTACTGTCCGTGTAGGAAGTGAAGGGAGAACGTATCTGTATGTGTATGTGCATGTGCGTGTGTGTGCATGTGCGTGCAGACAGCCACCGTACAGATATGGATACGTTTACCTGCATGCCTTAAAGGGTCAAAAGGCTTTCCTGGACTGCCTGAGCCCCAGAGGGAGACACCAAAGCCATGCCTAGCTCTCTGAGATAACCCAAGCCCAGCTTTTCCAAGCTGGGGAAAGAACCAGAAGGCATGCACCCAGTGTTTCTCTGTTTTGCCAATATTTGTTTGCTCCCCTAACTCCTACTAATCTGGTCAGGCTCTGCCCTGTCCCAGAACAGCATCCAAGTGTGGCCTCTCTCCTAGCCAGCATGACTAGAAAAGGTTTA
Organism: Canis lupus dingo; assembly: GCF_003254725.2. Taxonomy (NCBI): domain Eukaryota; kingdom Metazoa; phylum Chordata; class Mammalia; order Carnivora; family Canidae; genus Canis; species Canis lupus. Next base: position 32,848,010 of record NC_064252.1, read on the forward strand.
CCTGGTTTCCAAGTCCCCCATGGGGCCATTCATGCCAGAGGCTGGACCGGAACAGTGAGGTGTGTGTGTGGGTGTAGCTCTGTATTTTCAGGTTCCTGCCCTGGAGGCTTCCTGCAGGCCACTCTAACTAGAAACCCTTCCTCCTTGACCTTGAATAACCGGCACCAACCCAGAACAGACAGTATAAGGGAGAGGTGGAAAACTCAACACAAAGAAGGCAAGCAGGTGGCAGACGGGGGAGTGAGGAGAGCCAATCAAGTGGAAGAGGAAGTGGGGGAGACAGGGAGGACAGTGCTCAGCCCATCCACTTGATTCCTGCCCTGGGAAATGTGGCTCTGGGCTGTTTAGCGGTCATCTCCCAGGTTCAACGGTTAATGACAAAGCAAAACCAATTTTTGAACACATGTAAATCAAATAAAAATAACCCCACCCCCCTGAGGGCAGATTTGACCTGTGGCCTCCAGTTTGCCCCTTTTGCTTTCAATGTTTTAATGAATGTTAACAGGCTACCTTAATAGACTTAGATTCCCTTCCTTAAGGTGCAAACTTAATAGAAACCCAAAGCTTTATGCCATCAAATTATCATTAGAGTTCCAGTACACATTTCTGTTACTTCTGAATTTTTCTAGTAAGCATATGTCACTTTTGTGCTAAAAAGAACAAAAATATGGAGAAAATAAAAGTGGGTATTTAACATACTGTATGGATTTGTTTTTTGTTGTTTTTTGTTTTTGTTTTTGGATTTGAACTCTTCTGGATGATACATGACCAACAAATCATCCTCTTTATCTATTTGAATCATTTATTTCTGTGGCTCACAACTGGGGGTGAGACTGGGCCCCAGGCTACTTTTGATGGTGTTTGGAGACATTCTTGATGGTGACAACCAAGGTAGTACCTGGGATTGGGTGGTTCTAACTGGCATCTGGGTTCTGGCATGTGGGTAGAGAGAGACCAGGGATGCTACTAAATCTCTACGCTGCACAAAACAAGTCCCGAGAGCAAAGGATGATCCAGCCCCACATGTCAACAGTTAGTGGCAGAGAAACCCTGATCTACTCAAGGGAAATGCAAACTTGTACACCAGAACATGATGTCAGAAATAATTTTGTATGTTAGTCGAAACTATTTAGTGATTGCCTAATGCTTTTATTCTTTATCAGTAGAAATTAAAAGGTAACAGTAAGAGTATACCAAACACCTATTATACTGTATTAAACTATCAGACAGCCACACCCCTTGACAGAACCTCTGAAGAGCTGTTCCGTGCATTTGCCCCTCATGACTTGGCAGGAGCTAGAAAACATAACACAGGACACATACCTGGCAAAGGTGATTCAGTGATGTCTGCCGTCTCAGAATTTGGGAAAATCTTCTTGACACTGCAAGAAGGAAGAGTTAGTCAGAAATATTTGCATGCTATATGGTCCTACCTTGGATTTTCCAGGGGCAGATTTCAAAAAGTAGCTTATTTGCCTAAATTTGTCCCACTGTCCAACCCCATTTTATGCACCCACTGGTGAAAACCTGCTTTTGATTCTTTGTTCTCCCATGTAGACAACTATTTCCTAAAATGGCGATATTTGGGGTACATATTTCAAAGTCACCCGCATGCCATGCTGGCAGGTGTGAGAAATTGTGGCGTCAATCAACCGTGAGTAAAAGCAATTATTTACTTGTCTTTCATTTCGCTAATTGCAAGCTCAATCACTTCTCTCCATAAATAATTGCTGGAATCAAGTGGAAGCTTTGAAGAAGGCCCTTTAAAAGTAGTATATCTAATAGGGAAACTTGATTGAGCCTCAGCGGTGTGTGGTGTGAGGGGTTGCTTTTAGGATGGAACCCTGGGCTGTACTTTGAATGTGGCTTTGCATTAATAATCTTCCATTTTTATCAAATGATCTCCATGACCTATTTGTGTGTTTTGCTGATCCTGTTTACTATAGTGATATAACGGGCTGATGGTTTCAAGTGGGATGATCTTAAATCTGCAGATTTCAAGACAAAGCAGACAAGCCAGGAGCCAGCCCCAGGTCTCCATTCTCGCAGAGTTGTCTGGAGTGGTGTGTGTTTCCACTCCTTGCACGTTCTCCAAGTGCCCCCAAGCTTCCCTGGGAAGAGGGGTTCCTGCAGCCACCGACAGGTGGAAGGTCCAACAGACCTCCTTGTTGCCAACTTTCAACAGGTTTGTTTTGTCAGCATAATTAAAACTGGTGCGGGGCATTCTTCTCATTAATTTCTGAACTGGTCAAGAAACAGAAATTTCCCTGGGATTATTCTAATTTGTACTCAGAGCCAGCTTGGTTTGAAAAATAGGGCGTGGGGTGGAGGAATGGGGAGGGGTGGGGGGCACAGATGAACTTCTAATTTTCCAGACCGATCAATCGTTAATCCTCCTCCTTAATTACTTTTTCTTTAACTTTGTGATGTGGAATTTAGTGCTCATGAAAAGAAAAGAACTGAGAGCCGTGAAATAAAGCGGGCTTTATCAGTAGGTGCTGGGCGCTGCAGGCGGCCTCGGCCTCAGAGCGCGTCTGAAAGGGCTCCCTGTGCCTGCCCAGAGAGGGTAATTTGATCCTCTTCATTTTCCCTGCCGGCACTTATTCTGGGCAAGAATGGCAAGCTATAGTCAAATGCTGCTTTAAGAAACATATATCTTAAAACTCCGTTTTGCTTAAAATCATTTCACCTTTGTGTAATAGCATGTGTGTCTTCCCATGAGTCCAGAAACACCGAGACAGAGAAATATGACCAGTTTTCTCCGGCAAAACTAACGGTGGAGAATGGCTAGTGATGCTCAGCAGAAAATAAAAAATCACAGTCCTAATCCTCGTAGGAGAAATATTAATTTGGCTTTCTCATTAGGCAGAGAATTGAATATGTGAAGCCCTGAAGCTGTTTTCTGGCTCCTGTTACCACCTGTTTGGGGGTAGGGGCTTCAGGGAAATCTCAGAGTTTTGGGGTCTGACAGACTTGAGTGCTACTCCCGACCCCTTCTTACCAGCTGTGTGGCTGTGTGGCTTTGGGGAAGTCTCTTGGCCACTCGAAGCCTCATCTGCAGGACAAGGATACTGCTTGTATCCTTGTATACTATGTCACAGAGGTGATGTGAGGATTAAATGGGATGAGATGGCGGTGACAAGCAGAAATTTCGGTGTCAACAGACAGACCTGGGAGCAATTCTTGCCTCTGCTACTAACTACCCTTCTATGATGGGATGAGCACTGGGTGTTATACTATATGTTGGCAAATTGAATTTAAATAACAACAAAAAAAAGAATTATGGAAAAACTTTATATTCAAATATGTCCATTACAATAAAGAAAAATCTAAAACAAAACAACTAACTACCCCTCTAAGCCTCTCTCATTTTCCATAAAAGAAGTGTGCCACCTGTAACAAACCTTTTGTGAGGACTGTGGAAGATAATGCATGGAAAGCCCTAGGCTTAATACCTGATGCCTTGCAAGCCATAAATGCTAGCTATTATTATTATTTTATGAACAACCTGTGTAAAACTGGCACTAGAACGTGCCCCCCTCCCCCCCCCAGCTCCCAAACTCAGTACTTACATTCAAACTTAATGTTTCGCAAATTTTCTGGGAGGTCGTGGAGAGCCACTTTTAGCCACTCATCCAGCTGCTTGGCAAATTTTCGGATCACCTGAGTTAAGCTGGAAAGAGAAATGATCCATTTTAAGTGCCTTGTGTGTTGCCCAGTCCTCCCAGTAGGCCCCGATGGGGTTTGGCTATCCCTGAATTGTGTTTTTGGGCGGCCTGGCTCTGAGCAAAATGCCATCCGTCAGCCATCGGGCTTTTGCACAAGCCCGTGTGACAGGTGCGCCATCGTGCTGCCCCCCTTGCCCGAGCGCCGGTCCCCCAGCCTGGCTTCCCCGCTGCAGGCTGGTGGCAGGAACTGGGAGGCAACAGCGGATCTCTACACCAACGAACAGCCCTGACCTCGAACCCATGTCCAACTTGGAGAGCCGAGGCCCGTCTGGGGGCAGCCTGCAGAATGAGAGGGGAACCTGCAGGCCCGCAGGCCTCACTTTTGGGCTCTGACTGTGAGCACCAGGGGCCGCGGCCTCGGAGGGCAGGCCCCCCCCCGCCCCCCGCCCTCCGCAGTGTCCCATGGACTGTCCTGCCAGACCCTGCGCACCGACCCCCCCAACACCCCTGGGCGGGCCTCCTGGGTTCCTCGCTCCTTTCTCCTCACGTTGCCGACCTTCTCCAAGACCCTCCTCCAGCAGCGGGCACCATCCCCGCTTCTCAAAAAACATGGCCGCAAAGGGAGAACTTTCCAGCATTCTGCGATGGCACAGCTCTCTTTCCCCACTACCCTGACAGAATCAAGGGCCAACCCCACGTACCCCCGTCCTGCCTCCTCAGGAACCCCCCATCACTGACCACCCCTTCTCCCGGATACCCCACAGCTTCCTCTCCCCTTAGAGATAATTTCCTCACTCCCTCTCTTCAGGGTATTGCCCTCTCTCTTCCACTTCACAGATACCCTTCTTCAGAGTTGTCTAGACTCTCTCTTTTCCTTTACCTCCTCCTTTCTTTTCCTTTACTCACTCCTCCCCTCACTCTAGTCCTTCAGCCTAAGCAGCTCCCACCAGGCAGCAAGCTGCATCCAGACATGAACCCAATGGACTCATTTTGGTTCCCATCTCGCTTTACATCTTGGCACTATTTGGCTCTGTTGGCTCCTCCTCCTTCTGGAAACATTTGCTTCTCCCGGTGGTTGTGACCTCTCTGTCTTGCAGCTACTACTTCTCAGGCACAAAGCTCAGCCCCTCTGCCTGAGCTTTACTCCCTCCAGCTCCTCTACATCTAGTCCTGGGCCCTCACTCCTCACACTTTGTCATTCCCTGGATGGCTTCTCTGTGACCCCAGTTTCAATCACCATCTACACTTGCTCTTATACCTCTAGAGTGGAGATCTCCAGAACTCCACACCAACCACATACAGGTCCCTTCCATTTAGTGTCCCAAAGGCACATCAACCTCAGCATGTCCAAAGGGAACTCATCACTTCTCCATCAGACCTGGGTCTTTTCTTATGTTCACTTATATTTCACTATGAACTCTACTTTCCTTAAAGTTTTTGTTTTTAATGTTTTTATTATTAAAAGTTTCAAATATATCCCAAGATAGAATGGTATAATAAACTTCCAAGTATCTATGGCCGAGCTCCAATAGCTAGCAACATTTCCCCAGTACAGTGTATCATATGCCATTGTCTTTTCTGGAATGCTATAAGCAAATTCATGAAGTATCATTTCAGAAACTTAATGTGCATTTTCTAACATGTACTTAAATATGTATGTATGTATGTGTACATACATACATTTAAAGCCACCATGTCATTAGTATACCTAAGAGAATGAATAGCAATTCCATAATATTATCTAAAGCCCAGTTTGTACTCAAATTTCTCTGTTTCTCTCAGAGCTATATTTTGGTTTCTTTGAATCAGGATCCAAACAAGATTTACACATTGTGTGAAACATTGCCTTGTTCTATTTCTTTTTTTAATTTAAAAATTTTTTTAAAAGATTTTTATTTATTTATTCATGAGACACACACAGAGAGAGGCAGAGACACAGGCAGAAGGAGAGGTAGGCTCCCCCTGGGGAGCCCAATGTGGGACTCCATCCCAGGGCCAAAGGTAGACTCTCAGCCACTGAGCCACCCAGGCATCCCATGGCTTGTTCTATTCCTTAAGACTTCTTCACAGTTCTCTTTCATGCCACTGGTTTGTTGGCCACCTCATGTTATCTGTTCCCTGGAATATCCCACACTCGGATTCAGTTGATGTCTTCCTTCTAGTGCCATTTAACCTGTTCATCTATCCAGTGTGCTTCTTATAAACTGACAGATCTAAAGACTAAATCAAATTAAGTTACATTTTTTTTAAGGCAATAAAACTTTGTAGGTGGCCCCTGTGCTGCCCACTGTACCACACCATGAGACTTATAATGGCTGGTTGTTCCTCTTTTACTGTATCTGGTTTTGACACTTGAATAGTCTCCCTTCCTATTAGCAGGTACTATGGATTTTATCTCCAAGTTACTTCTCAACCTCATCCAGTCTTTCCCTTTTCTCCCTACTTCCAGTTATCATCATCTCTCACCTGGGCCACTACAGCTTTTACAACATTGCAGCTTCTACAATGGTAGGTATACAAGCCCACCTGCTCTGCTCGCCTCCTGACCTCTACCTACCTCATCGTACACATTGTGAGAGGGATTTCTCCCAAACACTTGCAATTCTGACCTAGTTCACCTTCTGATTAAAACCCCCCAATGCTTTCACGTTATTCTTAGGATAGAGACCAAAATCCTGATTGTGACCCCCCAAGCTCACACTCCAGCCTTGCTTTCCTCTCCAGCCTCACTTCACAGTCTCTGTCTTCATCCACAATTCAGTCTCTCTAGTTCTGCCCAATTCTTTCCTACATCAGGGCCTTCAACCTTAGCGTCCTTCTGTCCAAGAGCATCCCATTCTTCTTTACCTACTGGATTCCTCCCTCATCGATCTGATCTCAGAGCAGGTGTCATGGCCATCAGAAAACCTTCTCTGAAGCCCCCTCATCTAGGTCAGAGCCCCTGATTATTATTCTTGAAGTGCCAAGTTGTGACAATTGGTAACTATACACTAGCTTATGTGATTAGTACGTAATGGATGATTCACATCCATCTTTCCCACTAGACTCTATGCTCCAGTGTGGAGCACAGGGACTATGTTTATTTTGCTTATCACTGTGTGTTCAGCACCCAGCATAGTGCCTGACACCAAGTAGGCATGTGAGGAAAGTTTGTTAAATGAAATGAATGAATGAATGGCTCTCAATCCCCAGCTGGATGGACCCTATCCACACTGTCCCCCCTTTATCCTTCTGACTTCAGCACCTCCCACTCCATTTCCCCACCCTCACAGCCTACTCAATTCCCACAGTACCAGCTTCTTTTCTGTTTCTTCAGGTCCTTGACAACCTCCCCAGGGCCTTTGCATCTGCTGTTCCCTCAGCCTATAAAGCTCCTGCCCCAGATTGCAGACTGTTTGCTCCTTTCCTTAACAACTTCACAGGGTGGTTCAAGTGCTGACCATGGGATTTGAAACTGCCAGTCTCCCCACACTCCCAGCTCTACCAACTATCTCAACACTCTTGAGCCTGCCATATGTTTTAAAAAGATCAGTCTGGTTCCTGGGATGAAAATAGAGTATAGAAGGGCAAGGACAGAGCAAGAAGATCTGTTTGGAGAATTTTACAATAGTCCATGCAAGAAGGCAGCCTAGATGAGGGTGGTAACAGTGGAAATAATGCAATATGGTCAGATTAAAATATTTTGAAGGCAGAGCCAGCCAGGATGTCCTGGTGAGTAGATGTGGGTGAATGAGAAAACAATGTTGTCAAAGATGTCTTCATGAAAGAAAAGTGGTATATGTACCCCCTGTGCCTAGCAGAGTGCTTGATATACAGGAGGTGCTTAATAAATGTTGAATACCGAGTGAACAAAAAGTACTACGCATGGAATAAAGCCAAAGTACACTCTCAGTGATTAGCACATTGGATCCAACTTCAAGGTGAAAAGATTTCTCAGAATATTTGGCCAAAATTTAGAGGTCAAAATTTGTCAGAGGTCAAAATTTAGAGGGGTGTCTAGAGTGATCATTGATGGCTGCTGTACCATCCAGGAGGGTGGGTTGCCATTCCCCACCCATGACACCTTTCCCAGGGGACACTACTTTGCAGCTGGAGTAGAGGAGCTGGCCTTTGTACAGGAGCAGGAAGTAAGCAGCAGGATCAGTGCTGGGCCTTTTCCTTTGTGCAATTGTTTGATTTTATTACAGTGAAGAAAAATGGGAAGCGATTCATTTTGGAAAGGATTCTATTTTGGGACTTGGAATTGGGGCTGCCAGACTCTGAGGAGTAATCTGAACATTGAAGATGCTCTGCTCTGGTGTTGAATGAGCAAGTGAGGAGCTGGCCTCCTGATCACCAAGCCTAGAGATGCTTCCTGGCCCTCTCCACCCCCTCGCAGCATCAGAGGATGCTGACTATCACCTCCTTCCTAACACACTCTCCTCTGATGGTCTGCACCCTGCAGCTTGATCTCCTTTTGTCTCCTTCCATCTCACTCCCCAGGCTGGCATTCCCAGAAAATGTCCTGCACCTCTGGTGTCATACATTTTTGTCCCTTCTGTGCGGGCAGCTCCCACATCTACAGCTCCACTTTCAGCCCTTCTCCTGCATCTTAATTCCATACTTGTAACTCTCTGAATGACTTCCGGCCGTGATGCCGGCACAACAGCAACAGTGCTAATACCAGCTAATGAGTGCAGTGTGCCAAGTGCTAAACATTTCACACATATTTTCTTTTTCTTTTTTTCTTTTTTTTAAATTTTTATTTATTTATGATAGTCACACAGAGAGAGAGAGAGAGAGAGAGGCAGAGGGAGAAGCAGGCTCCATGCACCGGGAGCCCGACGTGGGATTCGATCCCGGGTCTCCAGGATCGCGCCCTGGGCCAAAGGCAGGCGCCAAACCGCTGCGCCACCCAGGGATCCCCATATTTTCTTATTTAATCCTCACATCTACCCTATGAAGTAGGTACTACTGTTAGTCCCAGCAGAGAGGTGAGAAACCAAGGCTCAGAGAAGTTACTTGATTTGTCCGAGGGAATGCAACAAGTAGACAAGCCAAGACCGAAGCTGATGTGTGTCTGGCTCCAAAGCTCTAGTATCTCAGTCTTCTTTTTGCTTCTCTGATATTTCATCTTCCATGCCCATCCACCACCCCTACACACATGCATGTGTGTGCACGTTTCCTTACTTCTGATAAACCAATCATTACTAACAAGCACAATGCCAAGATCACCTGGGAAGTCCCAAGAGGTGAAAAGCTCAAGTTTGAAAATGACCTATCTTTCTTATAAATAAAGAGCAAATGATTCATGGTTATCTCTGTTTTATCACGTGTTCACCAGAATTTCAATATGCTTTAATGAGTTAGAAGGGAAGGGCAGGTCTGAGCTAGTCAGCTATCGAGAACTTCCAGAGTCAAATCTCATTTCTACTCTGGCCAAGCACAGGATTGGGCACACAGAAGGCACTCAAACAGGTTGCAGGGATGAATGAATACATAAAATTGCAAAAAGTCAGCTGTCTGATGAAGTCTGGTCTTTTGAATAACTTTGTCTTCCTGATTTCATGAGAAAGGCACTGGATTTCTAAGTCAATGATCACACTGGCAATTCGTTGACAATGCAATTTAAAAAAATGGTCTCCTTGGGCAGACTGCAAGCTCAGTGCGGGCAGGGAGCATAGTTATCTTCTTTAATCCCATGCTCCGGGGCTCAGTATAGTGCCCTGCATGCTGTAGATCAATAAACACCGTCAAATGAAGAATGAATAGTCACGTCATGGCTGTTTCAATTATTTGCAGGTGAAAGTGGACTAAAGTTATTTCCGCTCTTAATCTTCAATTTTTACATCCATAAAAACAAGCCAATTACAGAGAAGGAGGCAGGAGTTAGCATTTCATTAGCACCCCACAACTGCTTTATAGCAAACTACAGATGCCTTGCATGTGTGTAACATTAAGCAGTACGAGAAGAATGTGAAGCTCTCACATAAAGGTATGTATACTTTTGCTGACCCCCCCAGGAGGTACCTTCTTACTATAAAACAAAAGTACACATTTGACCACTATCTCCTCTACCTTAACAATGTGCATGAAAGAATAACTCAAAGATTAAAGGGGTCTTTATATATATACATATATATATATATATAATGGTATATATTATATAATCATATAATTATAATTATATAATAATATATAATAAATAAATAAAAATATATACAAATATCTGATTTTAAAATATGCATAGGATCATAAAAATACACACATATATTTTTATGATCCTATGCATATTTTTTTCCTATGCATATTTTAAAATCAGATATAGGGGATCCCTGGGTGGCTCAGTGGTTTAGTGCCTGCCTTTGACACAGGGCATGATCCTGGAGTCCCGGGATCGAGTCCCACATCGGGCTCCCTGCATGGAGCCTGCTTCTCCCTCTGACTATGTCTCTGCCTCTCTGTCTCTCATGAATAAATAAATGAAATCTAAAAGTGAAAAATAAAAATAAAATCAGATATATATATACGCATATAAACATGATTATTAAAATAATGCAGTCTTAATTAGAACCCTAGAAAAACATGAAACTAAAATTTGATCACAATCCCACTGGGAGGTATCTTTGTTACCTATCTAGGTACCTATCTTTGTTGTCTACCTAGAACATGGAAAATTAGAAAGAGCAACATTCCCACCAAAGCAAGAGAAAGCCAGATAATCTGCAAAATCCTAACTTTTTTTGAGCCCATCAGACAGCTGAGGTCACAACTACTTAGCCTGGCATACATAGAGAGATGGGCATCTCCCAAAGAGAGAAGGGCTTGGGAATTGGTTTGTCTATGCCTGAGGGAGGAAAGTGGGACATCTAAGTAAAAAGAATTCAGGGGCCCCCAGGTGGCTCAGTCAGTTAAGATCTGCCTTCGGCTCAGGTCCTGATGCTGGGGTCCTGGGATCAAGCCCCATGTTGGGCTCCCTGCTCAGTGTGGGAGTCTGCTTCTTCCTCTCCCTGCTCATGCTCTCTCTCTCTTTCTGTATTTCAATTAAATAAAATCTTTAATAAAAAGAAAAGAATTCAGCTCAATTTTTAAAACAAATCGCTAAAGGCAATGTGTATAGCCTGAGAGTATAGAACTCTGGGAGCCACGATGCAAAGAAAGTTTACATCTACTCACAAGATGTTCTCCACAGGCCTCAACAGGTGCTCATGAAGAATCCCAGAGAACAGAAAGTGGAGTAAGCCTATCTCTGAAGTGCCTGCTTGGAGGAGGGAAACATGCTATGGGAAAAGCATGAGGTCCTAGCCAGCCCTCTCTCCTAAACTAAAGCCTCAAGTGGCTAGGGGAAGGACAGAAACACTGTTGAATACGGGCAAAGAAAGAGACCTGTTGCAGGTGGAGGAAATAAAAAGAGAAAGCTCTCTAAACCTGGTAGAAATCATCATGGGCTCAGACTATTAGAGGTTTATCTCTAGGGTGGGACAGGCTTACTGAGAATGCCCAACTCTGAGAACCTAAAACACAGGGTCTGCTGGAGTCTATGCCAGGACAGCAGAGAACCCCACACACACAAGTCACAAACAGGTGGTCAAATGTTCATACTTCCCTCACAGGGAAAGCCTAACGCTGAGGGTGCAGTAGCAACATTGAGAAAAACCCCCTCAAGTCAACTTCCAACCTAAGCATAGGGTACCCTAGAAGAATTTGGATCTGGTGGTCCACTGAAGGTATCCAGAGCAACAACAAAATCCAAACCCAATCAATGCCTAAATCCACTGACTCAACTCCTCACATTATATAACCATTATGAGCCTAGGAGAAAAGAGGCACGTCTATTTCCAGCAATAAATACTATTTTCTCAGCCTCTACCATTCTAACCATTGTTTGGAAGTCAATAAAAAATTTTAAGACACACAGAAAATTAAGAAAAAGAACCTACTCTGACTAAATAGATAAAAAGACAAGACCCATCTCTATGCTGCTTCCTACAGACTCATGTTAGACCTAAGACACGAATAGACTGAAAGTGAAGGGATGCAACATGAGAGTGAAAAAAGAAAGGAAATGGGTAGTGATACTTATATCAGACAAAAAAAGCCTTTACAACAAAGACTGTAACAAGAGACAAGGCAGGACATGACATACTAATAAAAGGATCACTTCAATAAGAGGATAAAACAATTGTAAATATCTCTGTATTCAACACAAGAGCACTTAGGTACATACAGCAATTATTAACATAAAAAGAGAAGTTGACAGTAACACATTAATAGTAGGGGACTTTAACATCCCATTTACATCAATGTGTAGATCATCCAGGCAGAAAATCAATAAGGAAACTGTGGCTTTGAATGATACTTTAGACCAGATAGACTTAACAGATATATTCAAAACATTCCATCTAAAAACAGCAGAATGCATATTCTTTTCAAGTTCACATGGAATATTCCCAGGACAGATCATCTGTTAGGCAGCAAAACAAGTCTCAATACATTTAATATTTAAGTACTATTAAAGTATCTTTTCTGATCACAATGGTATTGAAACTAGAAATCAATTACAAGAAAAAAAACTGGAAAAACACAAACACATGGAGGCTAAACAAAATGCTACTAAACAACCAAAGGGTCAGTGAAGCAAAGAAGAAATGATGGGCATTGAGGAGGGCTCTTGATGTAATGAGCACTGGGTGTTAGATTCAACTGATGAATCACTAAGCTCTACCTCTGAAGCTAATAATACACTATATATTAACAAAATTGAATTTAAATTAAAAGTTTTAAAAACTACATAAAGACAAATGAAACTGAAAATACAATGGTCCAAAATCTTTGGGATACAGCAAAAGCAGTTCTAAGAGGGAAGTTTATAGTGATACAGGCCTCCTTCAAGAAACAAAAAAATATCTCAAATAATCTAACATTATACCTAAAGGAATCAGAAAAAGAAAAAACAAAGCCCCAAGTTAGTAAAAGGACAGAATAAATATCAGAATGGAAATAAATTAAATATAAACTTAAAAAACAATAGATGAATGAAACCAAGAGCTGGTTCTTTAAAAAAAATTGACAAACCTTTAGTCAGACTCATCAAGAAAAAAGAGGGAGGACTCACTAAAATCAGAAATGAAAGCGAAAAATAACTACCGAAATCACAGAAAAACAATTATGAAAAGCTATTACAGAAAATTATCATCAACAAGTTGGATAACCTAGAAGAAATTGACAAATTCCTACAAACATACAATCTTCCCAACTTGCATCAGAAGAAACAGAAAATTGTCTACATTAACCAAAGAAGAGTTAACACTTATTCTCAAACTTTCCCCAAAAAAAGAAGAGAAAGGAAAACTTCCAAATTCATTCTACAAAGCCAGCATTACCCGGATACCAAAACCAAAGACACTTACCAAAAAAGAAAACTACAGGCCAATATCCCTGATTATGAACACAGATGCAAAAATCCTCAACAAAATTTTAGCAAACCACATCCAACAATATATTACAAGGATCATTCCCACGAACTAGTGGGATTTGTTGCCAAGATGCAGGGATGGTGCTATAATACACAAATCAATCAAAATGATACATCACATTAACAAAATGAAGGCTAAAAACCATAAAAACCATCTGAATAGACTTAGAAAAAGCATTTGACAAAATTCAGTATCCATTCATGATAAAAACTCTCAACAAAGCAGGTTTAGAGGAAACATATATCAACATAATAAAGGCTATATATATATATATATATATATATATATAGCCAATCTATAGTTAGTATTTTCAATAGTAAAAAACTTAAAGTTTTTCCTCTAAGATCAGGAACAAGACAAGGATGTTCAGTCTCGCCAACTTTTATTCAATAAAGTACTAGAAGTCCTAGCCATAGCAATTGACAAAAGAAAGGATTAAAAGGCATCCAAATTGGTAAAGTAAAAATAAAACAGTCTCTATTTGCAGATGACATGATACTATACATAGAAAACCCTAAAGAGTCCACCATAAAACTATTAGAACTAATAAATGAATTTAGTGAAGTTATAGGACCCAAAATTAATGAAATCTGTTGTATTTCTATACACTAATAATGAAGCAGCAGAAAAAGAAATTAAGAAAACAATCCCATTTACACATGCACCAAAAAAGGAGGTGAAAGCCTTGTACTCTGAAAACTATAAGACACTGATGAAAGAAACAGAACACAAAATAAACAAATATCAATAGAAATACATACTTATGGATTAGAAGAACTAATATTGTTAAAATGCCCATACTACCCTAAGCAATCTATAGATTCAATGCAATCTCTATTAAAATACCAACAGTATTTTTCAGAGAACTAGAAGAAATAATCCTAAAATTAGTTTGGAAACACAAAAGACTCCGAAAAGCCAAAGCAATCTTAAGAAGAACAAAGCTGGAGGTACCACAATCCCAGATGTTAAGATATACTACAAAGCTAAAGTAATCAAAACAGTAATGTACTGGAACAAAATAGACATATAAATCACTGGAACGGTAGAGAGTCGGGAATAAACCCCTGCTTACGTGGTCAATTTGTCTATGACGAAGGAGGTGAGAATATCCAATGGCAAAAGACAGTCTTTGCAACAAATGGTGTTGGGAAAACAAGACAGTTACATGTAAAAAAATGAAACTGGGCTACTTTCTTACTCCTTACATGCACAAAAAAAAAAAAAAAAAAAAAAACCCTCAGAATTAAAGGCCTCAATATGAGATCCAAAGCCATAAAACACCTAAAGAAAACCTAGGTCATAATCTCTTGGACAATGGTCTTAGTAATACATCTACTGATACGTCTCCTCAGGCAAGGGAAACAAAAGAAAAATAAACTATTGGGACTACATCAAAATAAAAAGCTTTTACACAGTGAAGGAAGGAGCCATCAACAAAAAAAGACAACATACAGAATGGAAAGAGATATTTGCAAGGGACATATCCAATAACGCATTAATTTCCAAAGTATATGAAGAACATACACAGCTCAGCACCAAAAAATAGATAATCCAATTAAAAACACGCAGAGGACCTGAGTAGATATTTTTCAAAGAAGACGTACAGATGTCCAACAGACACAGGAAAAGATGCTCAACATCACCAATCATCAGGGAAGTGCAAATCAAACCACAATGAGATACTACCTCGTATCAGTCACAATGGCTAGTATCAAAAAGGCAAAAAATAAGAAATGTTGGTGAAGATATAGAGCAAAGGGTGCCCTCCGCATGGTTGGTGGGAAGGTAAATTAATACAACCACTGTGGAAAACAGTATGGAAGTTTCTCAGAAAATTACAAATAGAAATACCATACAATTCAGTAATTCCACTGCTGGGTGTTTAGCCACAATGGAAACAGTAACTTGAAAAGATATATGCATGCCTATGTTCACTGCAGCGTATTTCTAATGGCCAAAATATGGAAGCATCCCGGGTGTCCATCAATAAATAAAGAAGATGTGGTACATAGACACAATGGAATTATTACTCAGCCATAAAAAGAATGATATTTAGCCAATTACAACCAATTGCATGAATCTAGAAAGTATTATGTTAAGTGAAATAAATAAGACAGAAAAAAGACAAATACTGATAAGTATGATTTCACTTCTATATGGATTCTAAAAAACAGAACAAAAAGCCAGAAACAGACCCATAAATACAGAGAACAAACTGGTGGTTGCCAGAGGGGAGGAGGATGGAGACTGTGGGCAAAATAGGTGAAGGGAATTATGATGTACAAACTTCCAGTTATGAAACAAGTAAGCCACAGGGATGAAAAGTACAGCATAGGAAATATAGTCAATATTATAATAATGTTGGATAGTGACAGATGCTAACTATACTTACTGTGGTGAGCACTGAAATGTGTAGAATTGCCCAATCACTATGTTGTATGCCTGAAACTAATATTACATTGTATGTCAACTATACTCCAATAATAAAGATTTTAAAAGAGAAAAAAATCTAATTTCAAGAGATAAAGCAATCAAGAGAATCTAACTATCAAAGAATTTAAAATCACCATGGTTAATACATCAAAGGCTCCATGGAAAAGGTAAACAATAAGCATGAACAGATGAGGAATTTCAGCAGAAACAGAAATAATAAAAATGAAATGTTAGAAATGAAAATGAAAAAACATGGCAATAGAGATGAAGAATGCCTCAACAGTCTCATTAGTAAAGCTGACATATGCTAGAAAAAAATCAGCGAGTCTGAAGATAGGTCAATAAAAATGACCTAAACCAAACCATAAAATGAGTGAAAAAAGTTAAACTGAGCATCCAGGGCAGTTGTGAAACAGTATCAAATGGTGTGACACCCATGTAACTGAAATAACAGAAGGAGAAGAGAACGGAAAATAATTGGAAGAGAGTTTTTCAAAAATAATGAAACACATCAAAGCACAGATCCAAGAAGCTCAGAAAATCTCAAGCAGGATTTAAAAAAACAAAACAAAAGAAAACAACTAGACACATCATAGTCAAACAGTTAAAAAAAACAAAGACAGGGAAAATCTTGAAGGCAGCCAGAGGAAAAAAGGCACATTGTATCCAGAGTAGAAAAGACGTCCAAACATGCAAGCCAGAAAAAAAACGGATTAAAATCTTTAAAGTGCTGAAAACAAAACAGAAAACTTGTGAATCCAGAACACCATACCCACTGAAAGTATCTGTCAAAAATGAAAGAGAAATAAAGACTTTTTCCAACCAACAAAAGCTGAAGTAATTCATTAGCACCAGACCTGCAATACTAGGAATGTTTTAGAAGATTCTTCAGGCAGGGGGATATGCTTATATGATATAACACAGGAACTGGGATTTTTACATAAAGAAGTGAGGTTCAGAAATCATTAAACCAAAGGTACATTTAAAAGATTGTTTCCCATATCTTTAATCGCCCAAAAGGATAATTATCTAAAGCAAAAACAGTAACAATACATGTGAGTTTAGAGCATGCAGGAGACCAAAATGTGTGACAGCAAGAGGATAAAAAAAATGAGAGGATGAATTGAGGGTAGACTGTTGTGAGGTCCCTCTACTACATGAGAAGCAGTATGATATTATATGATGGTAAGTTGTAAATAATAAAGATCTATAAACCCAGAGGCAACCATTAAAAAAGTTTTTTTTTTTTTAATTTTTATTTATTCATGATAGTTACAGAGAGAGAGAGAGGCAGAGACACAGGCAGAGGGAGAAGCAGGCTCCATGCACCGGGAGCCTGATGTGGGATTCGATCCCGGGTCTCCAGGATCGCGCCCTGGGCCAAAGGCAGGCGCCAAACCGCTGCGCCACCCAGGGATCCCTAAAAAAGTTTTTAAAAGAAATATAAAGAACAGTCCAATTATGAAGATAAAATAGAATGATAAAAAAAATTTAACTTAAAACTAGGCACAAAGGGAGGAGAAAGGGATAAAAACTGAAGGAACTAATAGAAAACAACTAGTGGGGGCACCCCGGTGGCTCAGTTGTTTGAGTGACTGACTCTCAGTTTTGGCTCAAGTCATGATCTCATGGGTCCTGAGATTGAGCCCCACAAGGGGCTGTTTGCTCAGCAAGGAGTCTGCTTGAAAATTCTCTCCCTTTGTCCCTTCCCGCAATGTGCTTGCATTCTCTCTCTCTCTCTCTCTCTCTCAAAATATGTAAATAAATCTTTTTTAAAAACAACTAGTGAGATGGAAAATTTTAATCAACTGTATCATTAATAACATTAACTGCAAAGGTCTAGACACAGCAACTAAAAATGGAAATTGTCAGATTGGATAAAAAAGCAGGGGCTCACTCTATTGGCTACATGAGCTCCACTTTAAACATGAAGACATAGGGTAACGGTGGAAAAGGATATGCCATGCAAACACTGAATGATAAGGGGCTGGCAATGTGAGGAAGAGGGGCATGAGAAAAAATTTAAAGTGATGAAACTATATTTCTTTTTCTTTTCTTTTCTTTTTTTTTAAGATTTATTTATTTATTTATGATAGACATAGAGAGAGAGGCAGAGACACAGGAGGAGGGAGAAGCAGGCTCCATGCCAGGAGCCTGACGCGGGACTCGATCCCAGGACTCCAGGATTGCGCCCTGGGCCAAAGGCAGGCGCCAAACCACTGAGCCACCCAGGGATCCCCTGAAACTATATTTCAATTGTACTATTGACCCTTGAACAACATGGGTGTGAAATGTGCAAGCACACTTATCAGGAATTGTTTTTCAATAAGTACTGTACTGTAAATTTATTTTCTCTTCCTTATGATTTTCTTAACATAATTTTCTTTTCTTTGGCTTACTCTGTTGTAAGAATACAGTATACAATATGTGTAACACAAAATATGTGTTAATTGCCTGTTTATGTTATTGGTAAGGCTCCTGGTCAACAATAGACTATTAGTACTTGAATTGGGGGAAGCTGAAGGTTATACACAAATTTTCAACTGCACAAGGGTCTGGCACCCCTAATCCCGGTGTTTGTTGGTGAATGTTAATATATATATAAAGTATACTTCAATAAACCTGAATTTTTAAAATAAAGTTAAATAAAAAGCTATAGACATATACATAATAACATAAAATGAAATCATAGAACTAAGAACAAAAGTATCTGTTGTGTCAATAAATGTAATTGGACTAGACTTATCTAGTAAGACAAAAAAATCAGATTGAGCTATGAAATTCTAAATGGTTCTGCATATGAGTAAGTTATAAAAAGATGGGCAAATGTATTCAGACAGATGAAAACAAAAAGAACATAGAGGTCATGATCTTAATATCAGACAACCTAAATTCTGGGCCAAAAAAATCTAAACTTGACTTTATAATGCTAAGTATACCAAAAAAAAATAATACTAAGAGTACAATTTACAATGAAGGTGTTGCAATTCATAATGAAAGTATTACAATGAAGAAAAAGCAGCTAGAAATATCAAAGCATCATATAAGATAGCATCAACATTCAAAAATAAAAATTAAGGGAGATACAAGATGAAATACGTTCACACTAGTAATAAGTCTTAAACTTATTTGCCTGTCTTGATCCATAACAGTCTAAGTGGACAGCACAAAGACAACAGAAGAATTAAATAACAATAATGTTGACCCAAATGCATATCTGCCAAAGTCTGTACTTTGAAGACAGAGTGCTTCTTCTTTCCAAGTGTCACAAAACTGATCGTATATTAGACAACAAATTAAATCTAAGTAAAATCCCAAAAGAAGAAATAATAGTTCAGAAAATAGTCATTAATCACAAAGCAATAAAAGCTAAAATGAATAACGTAGCCAGAACAATTTCTAACAATTGGAACTTTTTAAGTACTCTTTAGAAATTTTTAGGACAAAGAGGAACTCCAAACCAAAGTTGCAAAATATCTAGAAAATAACAATGTTAAATATTACATATCAAAACCTATGAGATACAGCTAAAATAGTGTTCAAAGAAAAACCCAAGCCTGAAATATTTATGTTATTAAACAAGAATGAAAGAAAGTAAGTAAATCAAGCATGTATTTTTTTGGTCAATTGTTTTTGGTCACTGATAAAAACAACAAACTATGTAGTGGGCAATCAATAAAGTATTTGTTGAATAAATGAAGAACAGTAAACTTAGGAAAGTAAAATAAATGAATTAAATAAAAGAAATCAATGTATTAGGAAAAAGAATGAGTAATAGCACCAATAAATATATCCAAGAGCATGTTTCTTGAAAAAAATAAAACAAAACAGGTAACTTGATCACAAAGAAGCAGAAGAAAGCATAACTACACAAACTAAAATGTATTAAAGCAGAAATAATCAGACACAGAGGAAACTCAATGAGTCTACAAACCTACTTTGTTCAACCCTAGGGAAATAAATTGAAAGATCTAGAAGTGGATATTTTCCGGGAAGATATAATTTACCAAAACTTGTCTCAGAGAAGACAAAATCTAAACTAATTAATTACTATAGAAGAAAAAAAAAAGAAAAATTCATAGATTTATTCCCATGAAACACTACACCCAAATGCCTTCAGGGAATTAATTCTATGTAGTATTCAAGAGCAAATAATTTCACTGCTATTTAAAGTGAGCCAGAGTTTAGGTTAAAAATAGGGGTGAAAGAAGCTTTCAGATTGTTTATGAAGCAAGAATAACATTGATACCAACAACTAATGAAGATGAAACATTAAAAGAAAAGTGCAGACCAATCTCACTTTATGACTTTGATTCATAAACTCTAAATAAAACATTGGCAAAATAAAATCCTGTACCACATTAAAGAAGATATACTATGAGCAAGTGAGGTTTATTCTAGGAATGCAAGAATGGTTCAATATTAGGAGATGGATGATATAATAATTTTCATAGATGATGAAAACTATTGGATAATATTCAACAACATCCTTCATAAAACATTTAATGAATTAAGACATTCCTTAACATGATAAAATACATCAATCTTAATCCAAAAGCCAGCACAATGTTTAATGGAGAAAGACTAGATGCATTTTCATTAAAGTCAAGAATTTCAATATGTTCTTGAGGCATAAGCCAAAGTAATTAGATAAGAGAAATAAATAAGAGGTATAATAATTAGAAAAACAACAGTAAAATTATCTGTATTTGTAGATAATAGGATTCTAAACATGGAAAATCTAAGAGAACCTGAAAAAAGAAATACAACAAGATAAGCTTGGCATAGCCAGCTCCAAATACAACAGACAGATATCAATAGCATTCATGTACAAAAACCACCATCCATCAAGAGCTGTGGAGGAAAAGACTGCATTCACAATATCAACAAAAAGATAAATATCTAAGAATAAATTTTTTGAATGTATAAGATTTATATGAAAAAAAGATTTACAGTATTCTTGTAGTCACAAAATTAAAAATCAGAATAGCTGTCAAGGCAAACCATGTTGTTTGTTAGGAATTCTCAGTATCATAAATATATAATTTTCCCTAAATGTAATGTAATCCCGGTAAGAATACACGTGTGTTATATATGTTTATGTACTGAAATAGACAAACTGATGACAAGGTAGTGCATATGGAAAAATAAGTGATAATACTAGGACAATTATTTAAAAAGGGAAGTAAGTATGAGGAGCTAGTCCTACTAAATATGAAATATGTTTAAAAGCATAAAACTTAAAACAGTGATCCTGGAACATGAATGTACAGAAATATCAATGGCATAGGATAGCAAGTCCAGAAGCAGCCCCAAATACATATAAAAATTATTGTATAAAATCAGAGGCATCTCAACTCTGTGAAGAAAGGATGGAATAATTAACATATGGTGTTGGGAGAACAGGATAGATGCTGAGGAGAAAACAAAGCCGCACTTTACATCTTACACCAGGATGAGTTCCAAATTGACCAAAACTCAAAAGTAAAAAATTAAACCATAAAGTTAGTATGATAAACCATGGGGAAATTACTTAATCGTTGGAGTGGGGAGGACTTTTAAAACTATGATACTGAATCCAGAAGCATAAAAGCAACAACTGATAAATTCAACTACATACATATATTTCTGTATGGCAAAGACAAAAGAATAACAACAAAATGAGAAAGTATTTGCGACTCTCACCACAGATAAATAGTATACCAAATAAATAAAGAACTCCTAAATATCAATGAGAAAAACATCAGTCACTAAATAGAAAAATAATCAAAGGATAAGAACTGAGAGTTCACAGGAAAGAAAACGGAAGTTGCTCTTAAAGATACAAAGAGATACTCAATTTCATCCATAATAAGAGAAAATAGGACAGCCCAGGTGGCTCAGTGGTTTAGCGCTGCCTTCAGCCTAGGGTATGATCCTGGAGACCCACGTTGGGCTCCCTGCATGGAGCCTGCTTCTCCCTCTGCCTGTATCTCTGCCTTTCTCTCTCTCTCTCTCTCTCTCTCTCTGAGTCTCTCATGAATAAATAAAATCTTTTTTTTTTTTTAAAGAGAGAAATGCACATCAAAACTTCACTGAGAAAAGTTTAAGTCACATATCTTTGAACCAGAAATTCAGCCCGGTAGGAATTTATTCTGCACATACCATTTGTGTAGTGGGATAAGTGGTATCCCCTCCACAGTATGTCCCCCTGGAACCTGTAAAGGTGACCTTATTTGCAGATGTGATTAAGGATCTTGAGATGAGCTCTTGGATTAACTGAGTGGGCCTTAAATCTGATGACAAGTGTCCTTATAAGACACAAAGAGACACACAGAGTGGGAGTCAATATGAAGATGGAAGCAGAGACTGGAGGGATGCTTCTGTAAGCCAATGACACCAAGGACTTTGAGTAACCACTAGAGGCTAGGAGAGAGGCACAGAGTAGATCTGCCTTCACAGGCTCTGGAAGGAACCAAGGCCGCCAACACCTTGATTTCAGACTCCGGGCCTCCAAAATATGAGAGAATTCATTTTTGTTGTTTTAAGCCACTCAGTTTGTGCAACTTTGTTGCTGCAGCCCTGGGAAGCGAATGCACTACCCCAGAGAAAGAATGTATTTACATCATTCATCACTGTGTTATTTGTAGTAAAATAAGACTGGAAATATGAAGACAACTGATCACATTCAGCCCAGTGGGAGCAGTATGCGGGCATAAAAAAAGAATAAAATCTCTGTACAGACTGATGTGGAATGTTCTCCAACAGTCCCAACAGGAAACAGAGGCCACTCAAAATAGGAGAGCTTATTTACAAGGGGCAAGTAATGAGGGTGTCGACAGGCATGAAGGAGCGCATGAGGGACACTGCTGCTATTGGGGGCTAGGGGCAGCAGCCTCTCGTCCACCCCATGTCCAGAGGGCAAACTTCCAACCTAAGCACAAGTACTCCAGAAGAATGTGAATCTGGTGGTACACTGGGAGGCCCTGTGAAGTGCCATGGCCAGTCCCAGGTGACCTCCCAGGGATGCAGACAGAGTCCGTCTCCCCACCTCCCTCTCTTCCCTCCCCCTCCTGGTCTCCCCATTGGCTGACACCAGCTGGAAGCCACAGGGGAAGGGAAGCCTGTGAAGTGCTCCATTTGGTCCAGCCTCAGGGCAGCAGGGAGGGACAACATGGGGCACAGAAGCCCCAATAAAAGTTCCAAGATTGTTTTTTAAGCAAGGTGCAGAGCAACTTAATATAGTATATCACTGTATCAGTGACAAAAAGAATATGATATATGCACTGGGAATATGTGCACAGCAGGTCTGGATGAACCCTGCCCCTGCCCGCCACCCCATTCAAGAAAATGACTATATTTGATGCTCTACAGAGAGGTCTGGGGGTCTGGCAAATAGGAGTTGTGGGGGGAGGCTTTTCACCATATACTGCATTACACCTTTCAAATCTTGAACCGTACAAATGGCTCAAAATGTTAAAAGTTTTATTTGTATTAAAAATTGTAAATAAAATTGAATTTTTAAAAGCTCACCGTCTATGATCTTTATAAGGGAGACCCCCAGACAGCGCATGATTATGTTCAGTCAGAGAGGCAGGAACAATTAGTGCTATGGACTAGTCACGAGAAGAGGCACGCCCACCTGTCAGGTAACGCCTGCAGCACCGTGGGCATCAGCACCCCCGAGATAGCTTTGTAGAGGATGGAGTCACACACGCCGACGATGTTCACCACCGTGGAGGAGCCCAGCACAGGCAGCATGTGGGGCGGCATTCCTTGCCAAAAGTGCAGAAGGAAACTTTGAACCTGTGTCAACCCAAAGAAAGGAGAAGCATGAGGTTACATGGGCCCTCCCCACCCCACAAAGCCTGGGACTCCACCAGGCTGCAGTGGGGTCATCTGTTTCCCCTGCTGTGGCAGAGGAGGCCCTGTCCCAATCTTCCCCCTGCCCATCTGGGTGCCAGGCCCATTGCTGCAGAACCACCTGGCCTGGCGCCCTGGGGTCTACTCTGCCTTGGGAGAGAGGACTAGCTCATTAACCCACCGGTCCCTTCATGCTCACCTGTGGTCTGGGAAAAGTTTAAGGAAGGGAAGGTGGGATATTCCTCTTAACAAATTCAGAGCGCTAGTGCTGACTATTCTTTGGGTCTGTGGTAGCCCCTGGGTGTCTTCAAAAAGAAGGGACTGACTGTTGTGTGAGTTATTGGTAAAAGGAATGTGTCTGGACAGGAGGAAAGTAGGTGGCACAGACAAGTCTACTGATTCAAATTTGTGCACCAAAAATAGAATAAAATGCAAGGGCCTCTTCTACCCAAATGCCTCCATTTCTCCAAGAGCCCTGACCGGGTGTTGCCACTATGGGATGCTGGTATGTGGGCGGTAAACGACGTGGGTACTCCCACCCCAACCACTAGTACAGAACAGAAATACATAAGGCACTCAAGAATGCTTATTGATGTGATAGCAGGAACTCTAGCCGTGCTGTTGAGGAGCAAGTGGCACAGTGAATGTCTAAGGCAGAGAACTTTTCAGGAGCCTATATATCTCCATCTTTTAGTGTGTGAGCTGGAGGTCAGAGAGAGAGAGCAGGGTAGGGACCTGGGGTACAGGATAAGATAAGGGAAGTGAAGGGAAACGGTAACGATGGTTAACTGATGTATATAATACCACTAAAAATACCTTCAATTAAAAAAAAAAAAACACCTAGATTAAGGAGGGAACATGATGGCATGAGCACTGGGTGTTATATGCAACTCATGGATTCCCGAAAACTAAAAACTAATGAAAAACAAACAAACAAACCTAGAGCTTAGCTAACTCCGAGGAGTGGTTCATCCTGGAGACAGGGAACAAATGACTGAATTCTTGTGAATTCTCATAGGCTCAACTTGATTCCTGAACTATGTATCCTTCTCCCTGCCCCAGATGAGTACTCTCAAACCCCCACATGTAGCATTACCCACATTCCTGGCTTCTTAAATCAATCTTGATCCAATGCAAAAGATAATACCCTTCGTCTAAGACTTTGGAGGTGGTATTACGATGGGGATTAGCTTTATTTTTCGAGCGACACTATATGCCAGGTACTTTGCATGGTCCTCTCAGTTAGTACTTGCAATGTTACTACAGCTGAGAATCCTGGCTCCCATTCTGCAGAGACATTAACTTATTGTCCAAATCCAGACAGCAAGTTAGGGAATGGATGAGACGGAGCCCTTGTCTGCCGTCATTCTCCCAGTCAGTCTTGTGGCGAGTTTGTTCTCACAATAACAGGCCTTCTACCCCAATTCCTGACACCCACAGCTATCCCTGGACTGCTGCCGGCCTTCCTGCTTTCTACCCCTGCAGTGCTGACTTGTGGTGTCCATCAGGCTCCTCTCAGGAGTGGGGTCTTGCTTTCCTCAGGCCAGGCTACCTCCAACTCCAGGCTGGAGACTTGAGCTCAGCCTCCTGTGGACAGATTTCCCTGACATCCACGGCCTGGACCAGATAGGAAGTTTGGGGGATAAGGAATGGGGAGAAAGCATGCCCTCTGACTTCCTAGGTGGCATTTGACCAAAACCATGATCAAAGCGGTAAATGAAGTTCAGGTTTGTAAACTCATACTCAAGTCACAGTGCCATGTCTCCCACAACAGTGAAAATACTGCACAGTATTCAGCAGGATCAAAAGTCAAAACAGAAAGTGCAGATGAGTGAAGACTGTCTTCCAGAGTTCCAGCCCTGGCCCCGCTACCAGCCAGCGGTGTAACATCTCTAAGTTTAGAGACATATAAGCTTCTTCTCCTGTGAAATGGCAATAAAAGTAGCCTTTACTCACTGCATAGGTTTTGGCAAAGATTCCTAAGAAGTACCTATTTTAGTGCTTGGCACCAATAAAGGTTAATGGTGATGGTGATTATTACATCATGGAGACACTGCCACTATCAGCCCCAAGAAATCCATGGGCTGCCCTAAGCGTTTGTGACATGTTGCCCAAGTCTCCGAGTGTTGCTCAGCCAGCATCCCCACAGTGGCTCTGCTCACTTGTCAAGGCTCTTGGTCTGTCCCAGGGTCACCTGGTGGCTGACTGCTCTTTCAGCTTGAGCCTGGAGATGGCCAGGCCTCTTGGGATAAGGTGCTTTCTTTCTAGAGGACCCTCCACTGTTCCTGATCCTGTTCCCGTCCCTGGGAATCAGCCTCAGGCTGGGTCCTGGACCTCCCTGCCAACACTGCATAAGAACCTCTGCCCCATTGATTTCCTACCCATTTGGAAGATTCTGAATTCACCCGTCTTTCTTGGCTCTCCTTGCATGCAGCCCTACTGCCTTTTTCTATGTGATCAATTTCTAACAGAAATTCTGGAAAAGATCAGCGGCTGTGTAGGTTTAAACGAATCTGGGGAAAATCAGTCTTTGGCAGGCATCTATTTTAAGCCTGCTCAGCTTGCATGGGGAGCCCTGATCAGTCCTCAGTCTCCTGAGCAGTCTTTGGAGAGGGTGGTGTTGGCCAGTTTGATCTCCTTTTCTACTTGCAACACTTCAGGCCATTTAACATCCTAAGTGGGAAGGAAAAGGAAGGAGGGAGAATAGTGGAAAGCTCCAGAGCTGAGACTGGGAAGTTGGGTGTGAAATGGACAGAGGCGGTGTTACAGCAGGAGGTGGAGTTGGTGGGACCTCCCCATGGGCTGGATGCAGGGTGAGGGAAAGAGAAGCAGCAAGATTTGAGGCTTGAGCAATTGGGTGGGTGGTGATGGCAATCTGAGACTCTGAGACGGGGACAGCAAATTCAGGTGGAAAGTCAGAGCTCTGATTTGGTCACGTTAAGTTGCATGCTGAGTCAGCTGAATCTGGAGCTTAGACCTAAATATCTAAATATGAGAGCTATTAACTTTTATAAAATAGAGATAATAACATCTACCCAGTATAAGGATCCATTAAGATCACTGAGGCAAAATGCCTGGGAGTGTGGAGGCACCTACCAAATGGAAACTGATGATCAGCCAGGAGGGAGGAGGTTTCCTTACTCCTTGTAATCATAAGTGGTGAAATCATCAGAGGTAAAGGATGGAAAAGCATTATTTAAAGTTTCCTAGATTATCTGCCTCAGTCCCCTCAACTCCCAGCCATCTCCCTCTTGGCTCAGTGAAGCATCAGGAGATGACTTCCTTAACAATACCTACGGAGGATTTCCCTTTCTTTTCCATATATGTATTTACTTCATTCTGAATATACTGGCACCTTGTGGAAGCACATGATAACTTCCAATCAGGGGTACTTACTTGCTACGGCGTTGACAGGATCTCAACAAAACGTTAGCCACCATTTATCATGCTCTGATTTCAAAATCAGACACATGAATTCTTATGTGGATAAAATTATCACCTCCACTTTATGGCAAAAGAAATGGAGGCTCAGAGGGGCTCAAGGTCACAGGCCAGTAAGTGGTGGATGTGGACTCAAACACAGGACCATCTGACTGGAAAGCTCCTCATGCAATGTAGCCTGGAGAAGGCTTTGCAGGGAGTCCCCCCCGCAGGCAGATTGGGGCTCTTTGCACTTGCCTGACAACGCTACAAGGCTATGACATTTTTATATCCACCCACCCACCCATCCATCCATGCATTCATCTCCCTAACAAATACTTACTGAGAGCCTAAGAGTATGTCTGACCTGGACACAGAAGCAAACAAAACAGACAAGGTCCCTGCCCGCAAGGGCTTATACTGCGTTGGTAGGAGACAAACTGCTCCAGCCCAATAAGATAATTTAAGAATGTGATACCAGCATTAGTTACAACCTCGACCCTTAAAGATCTTGAAGACTTGAAGCAAACTGCAATGTCAAGGTGTACCAGATGCTCCCACCATCCATTTGCCCATGATTTTTCTCAGCTGTGGGAGAAATCCATGCCCATCAAAGGGAAAGTCTCCCCCTTCATTCTTTTGTGGTTGGGTAGAATGAAACACATCTTCATTAGCCACTTTAAAAACAGCCCCCAAATATCCCTGTGAAGGAAGTGGAAATAATATTGGACTGGGGGTGTCAAGTGACAAAAGATGCAGCCACAACTTTGGCCCTTACCAAATGTGTGACCTTGAGCAAGTCTTTTAACTCCCTTGTTGACATAACCTATAAGAGCATTTCCATGACCTTTTATAGTTTACAAAGGGCTTTTGCTAGGCAATGTCTCATCTTCTTCTGCACTAGATAGGCAGGGATGATATTTTTATCTTTATTTCTAGGATAAACAACAAAGGCTTTCCTGGCAGAGCCTGGGCTCCAAGTCTGGCACTTTCCCCATAGGAGCGCTCAGCCTCCTCAAGGTTTCTGCAGCCATCACTGTATACTCTGCCTCCGAATTTCTGGTGTGCCTTCCTGTTTTTCCCTCTCTAGGCTGTGTCTTACTTCTTGCCCCATTCCTGAGACCTATAGAGTGCATGGCACCATTAGGTGCCCAATAAGTGTTGGGATTCATGCATGAAATTAAGTATAATGAGATGATGGAGAGTTTTGAGATGAATAAAGTACATAGGGACATAAGGGGGACTGTCACCAGTTCTGTGGTGACAACGTGTAGTGGAGAGGGACAGCTGGCCACTAGAGCTCTGAGCTCCTCTTCTGTGGCAGTAAAGTGCTGCCGAGTGAGGGAGCAGATCCCCTTGCATCAAGGTGAGGCCATGAGGGCAGCTTTTGCCAATGGAATGAGGGCAAAAGTGATGTGTTTTATTTCTGGGCTGACAAGGTTAAGAAGCAGGTATGTCTTCCCTATAATCTGTTCCCCCATCTGTTAACTGAACAAAGAGGATACCATGGCTCTAGGGCACGGTATGGCCACATGGGGGAATGCGCTGGGTCTCTAACCTAACCCAGCAACCAGCCCTCCCCGTGAGCATCCATACTGGCTTGTGACATCAGTGAGAAATAAACTTCTAACATATGAAGACTTGGGGTTATTTGTTACTGAAGCCAGTATGGTCGCCATGGAACATGAACCTTTATTTGTTCTCATCTCAGTGGTCTTTGGGATACAAGACACAACAAACCACACCATGAGAGAAAGCAGTGATCCTTCTCTTAAAAAAAGTCCCCTTAAATGGTTGCTCAAGGAATTAGGAGATTTAAATAATCTCATGAATAAAAGCCAGGAGCAGGAGCAACAGTATTTCTCTACCAGCAGGTAAGCAGAGCCCCCAGTAAACGCTCACCACTGTGAGGCTCAGCAGCAGAAAGGTAGAAGAATGTGGGAGACAGAGCATTTTGTGCTTTACGTCATTTTGTACCCTCTCCTCCTACAGAGCACACCACACCCACTCCAAAACACACATGGAGGGAATCTCCAGAATCTTGTCCACCAATACCTATTGGTTTTTATAGCCCCCTGGGAGCCTGCATCATCTTCAAATTCAATGTCCACAACCTACACCAGGGGGTGGGGAGTTTTTTTTTTTTTTTTGGGCGGGGGGGGGGTTTGACCTGAAGGCATTTTCTGGAAACAGAAAGGCCTCAGGTTTACGGGGTGAAATGTATGGCTTCTTGCCATTCCCCTGGAAGGCTCTTTTGGATGGCATTTTAGGCAAGAAGATTTTATTGTCTCTCTGGTTATGTAACTGGTACTTCATCCTCTCTTGTTTCTCCTCTCCATTCTTCAACTGTACTATTTTAAAATGAAAATAAAATGGGGCCTCAGGAAAAGATTAAATACAAAATGTAGGAAAGCTTTCCTTCAGTTTCTCTGAATCTGTAATACTGGGCATCACAATAACCATCTTCCTCCTAGGCCAGTGAGGCAGGAGGCAGTTCACTAGTCAGGTCAAGGAGCTGGCCATGCCAACTGCTGTTCACACAGAAGATGTGTAAAATGAGGGTAATAATCGTGCCTGCTTCCTGGGATCACCATAAAGATTACATGAGCTCATGTGCATTGGGGGTTTCCAAAGGTCTGGCACCCAGTGGGAGTTCTCAAAATTGGAGCTCCTGCTACTATAATATTTTAATACAGAGTATTCACAGCTCAACACTTATTGACCTACCTCATCAAAGTTGGCTCTTATTACAGTGTCCAATATTCTCTGACAGTGTGTTCTGTACATCATAATAAACGTAGAGACCTGTGGGGATTGGGGGGGATTTCAACAATAAAAGCAGAATTAATATATATTACTGCTGACTTTCCTTGGAATTTCAATTTTCAAGTCATTTATTCCCTGTTGAAGGGATGAAATTCACTTAATACCTACTCATCCTGTAAGACCCGAATAAGCCTAACTTTCATTAGTGGTGCTCTCTGACCCTGGGCTCCTCCTCTGTGTTCCCGTGACACCTGGGCATGTTTCTCCCTCCGGGCACCTGCCCTGTGGTCCAGTGGAAAGCATGGGTTCCTCTCTCCTCCATTCTCCACTCCTGGGACCACGGGCTCCGGGAAAACTTAAATGGCATATTATTCATGCTCGTGTATCCAGCACTTTGCACAGTGTCTGGCCCATAGTAGAGTTCAGTAGAGCATATTAATTAAATTCTCATCAGATAAGATACTGAAAAGTTAAAACCCAGTGAGTACTTATAAGAAGAGGTGTTTGCCAAAAATCACCAAAAAAGACATTAAAAAATCTGGAATCCGCTCAGCAAAAAAACTGCATCTTCAGCTTCATTTATCCAAGAATTTTAAAGCTATCAAACAGGAAATTTGTTGATTTTTTTTTAAAGCAACTTAGAGGGGAAAAAATTTACTAGTTCTTAGATTTAAAACATTTATACTCTTCATTTCACAACGTACACATGCATTTATTTCATGTAAACTAGTTTGCTTATGCATGAGCATCCATCCCTCCCTTGGCTGTGAGATTCCTGGGAGCGGCACTCATGTCAGTTACCGTCACATCCCAGCTCCCAGGGGGTCTGCAGACAGCAGCAGCTCGACATCTACCTGTGCACGGGGCTGCATCAAAATAGGTACGTGAGACATGTAGCTCCAGTAATTTTCTCCAAATACCCTATGACCGAAACTATCTGATTCACTGTACCTACAAAGTCTTGCCTATGGGACTATGATTTCACAACATCCTCTGCAGGACAGGGGAAAATAAACTGTATCCTATGAAAAAAACCCAATCTATAGCCAAGAGGGTTCTTCCTTCATGAAATGAGACAGTGTAGCATTGTAGACAGGTAGGTAGATAAGTTAGAGGGGTAGATAAGCTTTTTATTTTAAAATAGTATTGAATTTGTAGAAAAATTACGAAGATTGTATGGGGAGTTCCCATATGCCCCACATCCATTACCTCTATTGTTAACATCTTACATAGTATGCTGCATTTCTCACAACTAATGAATAGATACTGATACATTATCACTTACTAAAGTCCCTATTTTATTCAGATTTCTATCTTTATATTTAAAAAAATTTTTGAGAGAGCGAGCGAGCATGTGTGTGTGTGGTGGGGGGGGGGTGCAGAGGGAGAGAAAGAGAGAATCCAGGTTCCACGCCCAGAGCAGAGCCCGACATGGGGCTCGATCCCACGACCCTGAGATTACGACCTGAGCCAAAACCAAGAGTTGGACACTTAACCAACTGAGCCACCCACGCACCCCTCTATCTTTATGTTTTTAAACTCACCATTTTGCACTGAGACAGAGAAAGAGAGGGAGAGAGGTTGTATGTGTTGTGTGAAAGAGAGAGGAAGGGAAGCCACCCACTCCCAGCGACACCTCAGATGTGGTCACCTTCTCCTCAGGCAGACTGGCTGGCAGATTTAGATCTTTGACATTTGGAAACTCTGGCAGCAACGTTCCAAGTTTGGACCGGGGTGAATATGCCACCGTCTGTTTGCTCACTTCTTTCTTGCCCGTCTCGCTCACCCAGGCGGCTCCTTTCTTGGAATACATCACATCATAATATTGGGAGCTCTCCTTCACCGCAATGCCGTAGTAATGGTACCTGGGCCACGGAGACAGAGGGAGAAGGGGGGGGGGGTGGAGGGAGAGAAGAAGAGAGAGAGAGAGAGAGACCCACATGCACTGTTAGCAGGTGGGGTTTCCTGGGCAGAGGTGCCCAAGGCCAACAATGGCTGGGCCATCCTCCCAGGACTAGAAGAGTTAACACTTCTGTGAGACTTGACATCTCAGAAATCTAGAATTAAACCAAAGTTCCATGTTGCCAGCCATCAATCAGGCAGGTAAAAATAACCAAAATTGCCTCCTCCAGAAAATGTTAAGTCAAATACTCTGCAAAGTATAAAGGGAGGATGAAAAAAATTC
This sequence comes from Canis lupus dingo, assembly GCF_003254725.2. NCBI lineage: Eukaryota > Metazoa > Chordata > Mammalia > Carnivora > Canidae > Canis > Canis lupus. The sequence goes on from NC_064252.1 coordinate 32,879,782, forward strand.
CATTTGTATTTAATCTCTTATCGAGCTAAATGTGATCTCAGAGGTACAGAGCTCTGTAGAGACCCAAGAAGAAGGGTGTGTTTGCAACTACTAACTGTACCACCAGCAAGAATTCATTTGGTCTCTGTCTTTCCTTAATCAATTAATGGTAGTCTTGTAAGAACTGCATCTCTAAAAAGACATATGCAGTGGTGCCATTGGCACTGAAGGTAAAAGACCGAAACTTTTGACTCAAATGGGCTTTAGTAATAGCAATGTTTCCAATAAGACTAATGATGAAAACTGCATTTTGTTTGGATTTTAGCCACAGAAACTGAGCACTTGCTACATTCTAGGCACTCTGTAAACTGCTTCACCTACATTAATTTGAAAAATACTACTATGAAATGGGAATTAGTAAGGTCTTTCTACAGACAAGCAAACGGAGGGAAGAAAGCTGAAGAAATCTGCTCTAGGTCATCCAGCGGTTTAGAAGAGGCTATTGAGTACAGGTCTGTTTGGCCCCAAAGCCGTTACACTGACCTAGCAGAAAACACTGCAGGAATCTATTACAAACTTGGGAGTCACTTATGGGGTGTAATAAAAATACAGATTCCTAGGCCCTTGCCAGACCTACTGATTCAGAATGGGGAAGTGGGGCCCAACACTCAGCAATGAACAAGCACCACAGGCAATTCTGATGGATGCCAGCTTGTGATTGACTAACCTCCTAGGTTACATTCCCCGTTCTATGATCCCCAACCGTTGTAGACTGTCATTATTTACTCTTGTAAATTGACATTCATCACAGCATCTAATGTGGTGCTCAAGCTCTTTACACACATTACCTTACTTAATCTCACAAAACCTTTGTAAGGCTGGAATTAACTATTAGCCCCCAGGGAATTTAAGTAACATGCCCAAGATCACCCAGTGAGTAGAAGCAGGATTTGAACCTCTGAAGTGCTTTAATGGCTAAGCCAGCAACCCTCAAACTTGACTACTACTAAGAATCATCTACAAAACATCAACACACAGACTCCTGGACTCCACGCACCCCCCGCCCAAGATTCTGACTTAGTAGGTCTAGAGTAGATTTCTATAATTGCACAGCAATGCTAATGGAAGCAATTCATGAACCTCGCTTTCAGAAACACTGTATAACATATTAATTACTCGTTTCTGCGCGTGGAGCTATATGGTTGGTGGCAGTCACAGAATCATACAAGTGAGAAAGCACTGGGTTACATGAGAGGCTTCTCAGGGAAGGGAGATGAGCACACATAACCTCCCCTCTCCCTGCCCCCTTACGGCTGATACCATTCTGTGATATTTCTGCTTAGTGGGCATCTCGCCTCTATCTGAATGCCTCCTGGGATGAAGAACTCAGGCCCTCCGAAGGCAGCCCAGTTCATTTTGGGTCGAGACAGTTATCAGAAAATTCTCGTATGTGTTGAGCTGCTCTGTCTTCTGCACCTTCTACTTTCCAACTGTCATAACTGCCTCCCCATCCGGGAGGTGCCCTAGAGACGGGGGAGGGGATGGCTTCTGTTTGGCTCCTGGAGTGCGGGAGCGCCATCCAGGTGGCCCGGCAGTTAGGACATGCCTCTCTGACCTTCACGAAGTTCCCCCACCTCTTGAGATCAAGAGAGGGATCACATATTCAGATCAGACCATGGTTCTGGGTCTGGATTTTCCAGAGTGTATGTTGCTGAAATTAGCAATTGGAGAGAAGCTATTGCTTTGATCAGGTCTTGGTTTTTCTGTTTCCGTTCTGTAGGACATGTCAGCACAATCCAGTCACCCCCCACCCCCCGATGTATTCTGTCAAGGTAAATTTGTGGAGGGATTTTCTCTATAAGGCTGAGTGGCAGGTTGGAGACTAGAGCGTTTTGTTACCTTTTGACTGGTCGAAGGTGTGATCAACCTTGGGGGGCGGTGTCCTTATGAAGGGGATACCATTAAAATTGACACCACCGAATTTTTAAAGAAGATATTGCCCAATTTACCAACTTCTGGGTTAAAGAAGAATACAAAAACCAAAAACAGGTTCTCACATGTAGACAGAAGGAAACCTTCTCCAAGTTTCTGAAGGTTGGGAAATGGTCCTATTCTTTCTTTACTATCCTCCCTCCCTGTCTCTACTATGTATCTATTTTTGTGGTTTATTTCTACTCTTCTCTCTTAGAGATGAGCAACAATGTACTGAAGCCAGTGACTTCCAAGACCCATTCATTTCCACGCATTCAACATACTTCCAACCACCCTCTCATATGTGGACCAAATTGCCCATCATGTGCCAACCAGCAAATAAATAAGGACAGGTGGTCTCATACTCTACGCTCTTACCAAGATGGAAACCTCATTTTTAAACAAACTTTTCTTTAGAGATGAGATTGGTTCTTCAGAGCAATCACCTTGGAACATTATTAGAAATTTACTCCAGAGTGTCCCTGGTTCAAAATTTTCTGTAAATCTCATTGGAAGTTGCCCCTAGAGCTTCTGGGCCACACACAAAAAAATGAGTCTTGTTATTTTCAAAGCTTTACCAAAAAGGCTTTTTCCCCCCCAGTTTGATCACCCACTTTCTTTACCTAACTTGGCTCCAAAGTTAAATCCACCCTCGGAGGATGGGAATGCTGCCCAGGGATGGCAAGAGGAGTGAGGAGATACTGTGTGACATGCTGCTTTTGAAGCCCAACCCTTAGTTTCAAGTCTTACAAGTGCTATATGGTTGTTTTTGTTTTTGTTTTTGTTTCAAGTGTCAATATTTTGTAAGTCAGTATGTGCTGATCTGCTGCTCAACCTGGTCAAAGTGTTCAGCAATGCTACGTAATAAGGCACCCTCTAGTGGAGTCACTATGTACATCAATATAATAAAGGTTCTGAGAAGTCCTGCATAAAGGAACCTGTTGAACTCTGTGCTTCCTAAACTTATGTGGCCAACAGAGCTTTTCCACAGAACACCTGTTAACATCCAATGATTTTTGAAACACCCTTTGAGGCAAATCTTATAAACCGAGATTTTAATAAAGCTTGCCCAGGGAAGGCAGAGATTCCCTTCCCACCAACTCACATGTAGGAAAAGGGGTCCATGCACACTTCTCACTTTTCAGGACTCTTCCAGAAAGGCGTTCCCAGGCTACCTTTCTAAACTAGGCCACTCTCCTTTTGTTATTCTCTACAACAGGCCTCTTGTTACAATCTGAGGGTTTGGTTTTTTTTTTATCTGTCTTCCCCACCAGAGTATATGCTCCATGAGGGCAGGTGATCTGCACCTAGCAGATCACACCAAGTGTGAAGCAAATAAGGGTTAGATGGTTGATAGAACTGACGTCTGGGAAGCAATATGCCCTGTGTACCAGGGTCTAGCTGGACCTCTTCACCCCATCTCCCTTGCAGAGATTGGTGCAGGTTGCTTCTCTTGGGCAACCAGATACTATCAGAGTAGAAAGTCTGCTCAGCAAAACAATTCAAGTAACCTAGAGATTGTCCAAAAAGCCACAAAGTCCTCTTTTAAGTGATTGCCAAGACTATTTGACAAAAACACTTAAAGGCAGGGTGGTAGAAAATCAGACTCCTTAAAGCAGCTGGGTCCGATGGCCCTGGGCCTTCTGACAGCCTCTGTCCTGTCTAAAGCTCCTGTCTTAGGCACAGATTTCCTGCCAGGCCTGTGCACTGGACTCAGGATAAAAGACCTGGGGTCCAAGCCTGACTCAGAGATGTGTGCTCTGCAGATGGAATGGTTGCTGGTGCTTACTTGGACTGTCCTCGGGTCCCGAGTCTTCTGGTGGTTAACTGGGGAAACTGCTGCCTTATGATCTGTAAGTCAACACAAGAATTAGTTACTCATTGAGAAAAGTTGGGAGCACAATCATTCTGAGTTTTACAAACATCAATTCAAAGAAAAGGGAAAACATAGGTCTTCAATTGCAATGACTTATTGAGAGTCTGTGGGATCATGGAGAAGATACCAGTGTTGGAGCTGGGGGGCGGGAGCGGGTGAGCACTGGAATGATTATGGGGCCCTGGACTCTGAGGGGGTCTCACTGGGCTCACAATGCAGGGCAAGTCCCAGTTGATGCAGAATGTGTTAGCCCTGCAGCTTAAAGTCTTCCAATGGATTCCATGGCACCTGGAAAGAAGACCTGCCCTTGGCCTCTATTACTGGTCCCTGCTCTTACCTCCTGGTCTTCCTCTCCTGTGACTCACCCTTACTCACCAGACTCCAGTGAAGCTGGCTTTTTAAATTCTTTTCCTTATTCCTGAAACACACCAGACATGCTCCCTCTGGGGGCTTTTGTAGGTAAGTTCTTTCTCCCCAGAAGGCAGCCTCATCCACATCCTCACAGGATTGTCTCCTTTGCTTACAACATTTGGGCCTCTGCCCAGTGACCTTTTGTGACCAGCCAGGGGGCAGTAGCACAAGCAATCCTTTGCCTGCTCATGGCCCTGCTCTCACTTCACACTCTGAAATGATCTTGTGTACTTGCTCTCTGCATGCCTACGTTCTCTCTCACCCTAAGTAAGCTCCATGAGACCAGGGACCTGGGACCGGGTTTGGCACATACAAGGAGCTCAGTCCGTGTTGCTGAATGGAAGGAGGAAGCCTAACCCCTGAGCGGAGGGTATGCTTGACTCATCTGCAGTGTTGCCCATGATATTCATGTGGATTTGCAGCAAATTTGGAAGCTATGCCATCTGCCAAGGTGAAGACACAACCAGTAGGCCTTGGTGTTTACAGAAATGATATCTGTGGAGAGACAGGATGATGCAAGTGTTCCTTGCTTTGGAGCTAGGCTACCCGGATTAAAGAGAGCCAAACTTCGCCATTTGTTAGCTGGGGACCTTTAGTTAAGGTTAGTTTTCTCAGTTAGCCTGTTTCCTCATTTGTAAAATGGGAATGATAATAACCCCTACGTTAGAGAATCCTTGTAAAATCTAGTAAGTAAATGCATGTAGATGATTTGCAACAATGCCTTGCACTTAGTAAGGGCTCAACGAACATTACCCATGATCACTGCTAATCGTCCTGATAAGTCTTCCCTTTTACTTCGAGGGACTTTTCTCATTTCACCAAACTCTCCCAGGCTCTCTCCTCTTCTAGTACATCACCAAGTAGGCAGGCACAGTCAGAGAGAGCCTGCCTGCAAGCTGCCCTTCGTGAGATGAGACCCAACTGCCGACTTCCCACTGGTGGGGCATGAACACAAGCGTTCCTTCTCAGAGCTGAGGGATGAGTCTCTCCTGATCCATCCACATCCTTTTCCATCCACAGTGATGCTCTCATTGATGGATCTGCTCACTCAACAGACATTTACTGTGACCCTGTTAGTTATTTGAACTTGGACATGCTGTTTAACTTCTTTGTGCTTGGTTTTCTTATGTCTGGGGCCTTGGAGTATATATACCTCCCCAGCCAGATCATAGGGATAAGGATGGTAGCCTCAACTAAATCAGCATCAGTGGGATGGAAGGAAGTGAACAAATCAGAGAAATTGAGAATCTGGAATGCGTGAAATGAAGTTAGACCATTTCTGTACATTAGGAAGCTGTCTCCACTGTGAATAATAGGACAGGTTTTACTCATCTGAAAATGGGTAAACACAAAAAACAAAACAACCCCATGCATTGACGCATTGCTTATAAGAATGGTTAGAAAATCTAATATGATAAAATGAAGATACCGCTTTAGGAAATAAAAATGGGCCTCTAAAATGTTATCCGATAGTGATGATAACTGCAGGAAACAATGCAGTCATTCTCTGAAATCTTGAAGGGCATCACTTTTGTAGCTGACACAGCCCTGGTTTCTTTCCCCCTAAGTCCTGGAAGCTGAGGATATGGGTTCTCACTTTGTCTATGTCCCTCTCAAACTGCTGTGGCCTGAGAAAAATGCAATGTTCAGGGTGGGGCCTGAGTGGGGTCAGCGACAGGGCTTTCTAAGCACTCTGTCCCTTGATGCACACAATGGTTTTAGTGGCCTCACCACCTCTGGCCAAGAATACCCTCCAGACTTTCATCACAGAAGTGGTTTCACTGCCAAGATACAAAGCAGCTGTTCACAAAGGTACAACACTGAATGTTTGCAGACATACAGATAGAAATCCAAGGAAAATACAGAAAGCAAGGAGATGGAGAGAGATTCTTCACTTTGGTTAAACATGGGTTATGATTTGGATTCAGAGTTTCCTACCTATCCTATACGATACAGTTATAAGAGCCCCGTACCCACAAGGTAAAAACATAATAGTTGCTTAGGAAAAGCAGAGGTTTTTCTGCATTTTGGTCTGAGAGATTTCCCCCATACAGCAGGTACCATGTTTAATGCTCTGATATTAGCAAGCATTTGGAAAATGATAATATCATGTGCTGTCCAAGGTGTGGCAAGACCAAAGCTCTCACAGATTGCAGGTGACACTGTTTATTGGTACAACCCTTCCCCGAGCCTTTTCATGATACGTATCGAGAACCACATATATTCAAAATTTTTGGTCTATGAATTCCAAGGAACTTATCTGGAGTAAGAAAAAGTTATGTGCAGGGCTACTAATAAGACAGAAAAATTGGAAACAGTGTAGGTGTCCAATGACAGGGAGCTGGCTAAATAAATGATCATACATACACTCAACAGACCACTATGTAGGCATGAAAAATGATGGTAACAGGGGCACCTAGGTGGTACAGCTGGTTGCACATCCCAGTCCTGCTCCTGGTTTTGTCTTGGGCCCTGACCTTGGGGTTGTGAGATGGAGGCCCAGGTCGGGCTCCAGGCTGATCAGGGAGTCTGGTTGAGATTTTCTCTCCCTCTCCCTCTGTCCCTCCCCTTATCCTCCCCAAATAAATAAATCTTTTAAAAAACGATAGTAGTAACAAAAACTATGTCATGGCACAGAAAGTTTATATATGACATCATGTTAAATGAAATAGCATATCTCAAACTACATTTATGCTATGCTTATAATTTATATCTTTTACAAATATAGGAATGGAAAGGGAACAAGGAAAAGCAAAAATGTATAGTTGTTAGGATAGTAGGATTGGGACTAGAAAAAAAGATTTTTGTATAACATTTGTGTACAAGGTTGACTTTTTCTGTAAATAGAAAAGGATTTTCTTATTGGAAATATTCCTAATTGACAAAAGAAGTTCAAGATAACCTTGAATGAGGCACCAAAAATCTTCCAGGATGTTCTAGTAGCTCTTCGCCTTTTTCTTTACTTTAAAAAAATAATTGCCTATTCCCTGCAAATAATATGCAGATAATAAAAAAGAGGCATTTTGTTGTTGCTGTTGTTCCTAAGCCTTATTATACGTGATTGAAGAGAATGGGCAAAGTTCTGAATCTTTATAAGCATTTATCCAAATGGCATCCTACATAATGTCCTGGCCCTAGGCTAAGGTACCAGGGCCACAGACTCTGGTCTAGAGATGTTCCAGAAAGCCCCCAGGAAGCAAGGACAAATTTCAGGAGCTGTTTGTTCTACCTCTAAGAGGCAATAAAATGTACAATTGGTGTATTTGAAATTCTCTGTGCTAGGATCTTGAGAAATCATCGAGTTGTGGAATGGGGCCTATGAATTCATGGATCAATTTATCCTATGAATTCCTCCCTAGCCTATGGGTTTTACTTACTCCTTTTGAATCATGAATGGCTCAATACATGCAGTCTTACCATCTCTGTGGCCAGTGCCACCCTCCACGGGGTCCCTCAAGACAGAGGCAGGAGAGACTCCATCCTTTCCAACATTGTGCAACCCCGTGTCCTACTGATGCTAAGAAACCTACTGAGCCCAGCCACTTCTCTCTGTCCCCCTCCCCCGCCACTGCCCTTGCCCACAATGATCTCTCACCTGGACCACAGACACATCCTCCTAACTGCCTGCCCCCCTCCAGTCTTGCTGCCCAGCCAGCACCACCTTTCTAAAAACCATGTATGATCATTTCATTTCCTCGTTGCAAATGCTAGATGCCTGCTCACTGCCTACACTGGTTAAACATCCAGCCTCCTCAGGCTCATCCATGAGGCCCTCTGTGATGTGCCCCCGCCTCAAATCCTAATACTTCCCTCTGTGTTCCCTGAGCTCCAGGCACATGCTATGCTGTTCCTCTGCCTAAAATACCAAACACATGCTGTGCCCTGCTCATCCCAGAGGAACTCCTCTCTTTCCCTGACTCCCTCCCATTTCCCCTGTGTCCTTCCCACACAGCCTCAGACGCTCCTGTTTCCATTGCCCTGGCGAGCTGGAAGGTGGTAGGATACAGGAGTTATGCACACACACTTTCGGGTCAAGTCCTGGTTCAGGCACTGTGTCAACCACTTTACATATATTATCTCAATCATTACAGTGGTCCAGGCTCCATGGCTAATCCCTCTGCACAGATGAACAAACTGAGGCCTGGAGAGGCTGAGTAGGCTGCACAAAGCCACACACCTCACAAGATGCAGACCTAGAATTCAAAGGCACCCGGTCTAACTTACACCACCACAATACTGTTGCCTCTGGATAAGTGAAAGTGTCCTAAAGTCCCCCTTCCCCATCCTTTCTTTTGAGGATGAGGGGGCTTTACTTATTCCTTTCGAATAATGTACGGCTCAATACATGCAGTTTTACCATCCCTGTGGTCAGCGCCACCCTCCACTGAGTCACCCAAGACAGAAGCGGGAGAGACTCCACCTTTTCCGACACTGCATGAAAAAGAAAAAACAAAACAAAACAATTTTTTCCCTTCTATGTCGTATTCCTGCATTTACACATTAGATGAGGAATGAAATAATCTCTTGTTCCCATCTACTCTTCAGTGAAGATTTCAAATCTCCTCACTTTGATGACGCTCTGGGTAATGTTCCTGCGGCCTCTGCTATAAACGGCATCTGAGAGCCCTGTCCCCAAACACCCTAGGGAAAGGGAGAAACAGCTGACGGGAATGTGACAACCGCAGGCAGATGATAGAGGTGTCTCCTCTTAGATTAAATCTACCTGCACCCAAAAAAGCAGAAATCTGGCAAACATTTCTTCTGCTTAATAAAATACTAAGTAAGCAAACGCCATTCTGTTTAGATAGTTCAGAGTCCCCAGCTAGATTAACCGAGGAATAACCCAGATCATTACCTGTCTACTCAGAGGCCTCTGACAATTCTCCACAGCCAGCTGACTCTGCAGAGGATCCTTCCTCTGGAGCTTGGGTGCACTGTGCAACTCCCTGTTCTGCTTCCGTCTTTGCTCTCAAAATGTCCTTGTGTGAGCCCCATGCTCCACTCAAATCAGACAGACTACCTGGTGCTGCCCAGTTCTCAGAGTGCTTCCCAGCACTGGGCTCCATACTTTTGTACCTTCCACCTGCAGCATCCCCACCTCCTTACCATTTGTACCCTTGCTCCCTATCCACCCAGAATGCACACCACTCCTCTATGCACCTTTCTTGATTCCCTGGCCAGGTAAGCGTTCTCCCTTCTTCAAACCATGACTGCACCTGCCACTTCCAGTCTATGACCAGCTTCCATCCTCCCTCCATCTTGAACATACCCAGACTCTACCTGCATCTTTCCCTTTCCACCAGTCCCCAGGGCCATGATGCCTGGATGGTGACCATGGTCTCCTCATGGCACCACAACCACTTCTGTATGAAGCCTCTGGTTGAAGTCCAGACCCACCAGGTCCTGCTGGACTGGCCCTGCCTTCATTCCAGCTCAGGTCTCCCCTCCTCTTCTCTGAGTCCCCACGGCTATACAGAACTTATAAAGTTTTGTGAACACACTGTGTTCTCTCTTATTCTAGCTCTTCCCATAGGCTGTTCTTGTTTTCTGGAAACCTCTCCCCATGCCCTCTGTCTGCCTCACATTTATTCACCTTTGAAATATTAGCTTGTACCTTAGTCATTCCAAAAATCTTCCCTGAGCCACTTGTTTGGTATAAGCGATTATAGTTACATACATGGCCCATGGAATCCTCATATACAGTCAACACTCCTCCCAGCTCCACCAAGTCCTTGTGTAGTCCTATAAGGCTCTACATGAACTGGACCTGCAGCCTATTTCCTACTGCTCTCCTGCATGTTTGATGAGCTGCAGCCTCAACAGCCACAACTGGTTGTACATAGTTTGGATTCACTCGACAACCAGTATTTCCTGAGCTCTTCTTGTATGCCAGACATTTGGCTAGGCACTGAGGGACAGAAACAGCCTTTGTTTCAGAAGCTTACATCTAGTGGGAGAAGATCAAAACCAAATGAATTTAAAAGTCAATACACCTTAGATAAGCGCTACAAAGAGGAACAAAATGAGCAGGGTGAGGGGAATAGGAAATGGGGTGGGGTGGGTTTTTTTTTTTTAGGGTGATAAAGGCTAAGTAGTAATGTAGCATTTGAGTGGTGATCTGAAGGAAGTGAGGGAATGAACCTCGTGGATATCTGGGGGAGGGGCGTTGTAAGCCCAGAGAACAGCCAGTGCAAAGACTGGGGTAGGAGCTTATCTGAAACGTGTCAGGAAGAGCAAGGAGGCCCATGTGGTCGGAGCTCCGTAAGTGCTCGGGAGAGCAGTAGAAGAGGAGGTCAGGAGGCCAGGAGAGGGTGATGAGCGCAGTTCACATGGGGCCTTAAGGTCTTTGTGAGGACTTTGGCTTTTACTTTTAATGAGCTGGGGAAACATCAGAGGACTTCAAGCAAGAAAGTGAGGAGTAGTCTGACTCACCTTTCCAAAGGATGGCTTTGGCTGCCAGGTGAAGTGACCATAGGGGGCAAAAGTGGAAGCAGGGAGATCATAAAAAGGCCACTGTGTAGTCCAGGCAGGGGTAGTATGGCCCAGTACATTAATTCATTGATTCAGCAAATGAAAGAACAAATGAAGTATCTCTCTTTGGCTGGCCACAGAATTTGTTCCCGATATTGGGTTAACGTAAATAATGCTATAAGCAGTACCTTTTGCATAATGATTTTTATTTTTATTGCTAGCATTTTGGAGATTCCTCCCCCCATAACGGTTTCTCAAGTGCGAAGCTGCTTTATTAAAAGGGAGAAACATTTCAAGGTTTGTAAAAGATACCATCAAGCTGCTTTCCATGAGGTGTAGAAGGCGATTATCACTTTTTAAAAAATTTGCTAAAGTGAAGAGCGAAAAGAGAGCTTCTTTTTGAGCATTGGATTTCTTGTCTATAAAACAGGATGACACACTAGCCCAGCTAACCTCCCAGGCTTGCAGCAGGGCTTGCAGAGGAGTGAGGGAATGTGTGCCCAGGCCTGCCTCCTGGGCCATGTTAACCAGGAGTGGGAGAAGGGGTGGGGGTAGGGGGGGTGGGTGAGAGCTCTACCTCAAGGGACTCTCCTGGCTGCACAGGACAGTGACCCGCTGCTGAGCAGGGCGCTGCAGCAGAGGGTTCCACACCTGTTAGCACCCCACCTCTGGCTTCAGGATCCTCAACCTCTTCTAGCCCATCCTCTTCACTGACAGTTATCCTTTGACGGATTTTTGGAGGATCCTCATTCAACTCATAGTTTTCAGGCTTTTGCCGTCTATCGTGGCCTGCCGAACAATACATTTGTGCCATTAACAAGATTTAGTTCTCTTGGTGAAAACAGTTTTTATCTAGAAGGACTGGGAGGCCAAATCCTCTCCTCCTCCTCCAAAAGGGAGAAAGATAATTTCAAACCGAGCCCCAAGAGGAAAAGCTGCTTGCAGAGTTGGGGGGTGGGGTGGGGGTGGGGGTGGGGGATGGGCCGCGGCGCGGCGGTACCGCCTCACGTTCTGCCCAAACTGACGGAGGTCAAGACTTTTCCCACTCTGAGCAAAAGAAAGGGCTGTTGCACATTGCACCTCCTCCTTCCAGCCGCAACAAAAACCTGTGGGAAGGGGGTTTGCTGCCTTTTTTTTTTTAAGTGTTTCTTATGGGCTACAAATTACAAATTATTCTCCTCTCTTTTCACCAAATAATCAGCTGGTCCCGGAATCTGAAAGCCCCGCACAATTTAGTTTTGAGTCTCAAAATGCAGAGTCGGTTCAGCCCTGCGAAGGCTGTTCAGCTTTTAATTTCTGGAGCAAGACTCAGCAAACAGTCAAACACTTTTGTGGAGCTGTGAAAGCTGAGTTTCGCTGTTTGATAAATGAGCAGACGGCAGGCAGCCCCTCTTTCTCTTTTTGTATGGATTCAATGAAGCCTGCCTAAAGAACACCACATGCTGTTCTAGCTACTGATCTAACATTCCGCAACATCCCAGCCTTGCAAAGTCCCTTTAATTACTCGGGAATCCCACCCTTCTCCCTTTCAGCCTAGGCAGCCGGGCCTGGGCCGGGGGCTCCATGGGGCGAGGGGTGGGAAGCAGAGCAGCTCTGCCCGGCTCCCCTCCCTAGAGCTGCCGGAATTCTTCTTGGTGGTGGTAGCCAGGTTATCCATCTCCCTTGTCTGCTCTCTTCCTGGCCCACAATACATTGCTCCGGGTAGAAGGAAACTCTGAATGTCCAGATCTAATTTTGTGGGTGCAGTTTTTTAAGAAATGTGAGTTTTAGGCACATGTTTCCAAAATGGCATATTCAAACCACTGCCCTCCTTTGAGACAACGAAGGGAAAGAGGAGATGCTACCCACCGAGCAGCAGCGAAGACCAGGCACTAGATGAGGTGTTTTACACACAGCGTTGATTTTGTTTATCCTAAAAAAATGACATTGGAGGAAAGCATGAAGATCCCTGTTTCACAGATGAGATACTGGGATCTACATCCATTCAAGGCTGCTCAGATTCACAGACCTCTGGCTAGTGGAAGAAACGAGATCCCAGTTCCACTGTCTCTCCTGTTCTTCAGTTTGGCTGGCACCCACAGGAGCCAGCAAAGGGTCCACTAACCGAGTATGAAAGCCCTGGCGTCCTCTCTAGATGTTGCCTCAAGGAACACCTTTAGAGCCGCTCCGGAAAGCCACTCCAGAAAGCCACTCCATCTCGTTATTCTTACAAACAGACTTTGTTTGATTTGACCTCAAACTCTATGATCTTGATCCAACTTGATCTCCAAACTTAGTCATCAGGGATGGCTCTGAAAAAAGGCTTTGGTTGTTTCCAAAAATTCAATCCACCCTCAGTAGGCAAAGATGTGCCACCAACAAGAACTGATCCAAAAGAAGTTCCAAGGTAATGGGATAAGTGCACCTCCTCCCACACTTTGACGGAGACAAACTCCTGTGTATATAAGGAGTCAAGTATGCTTAACAGTTTAAAAATAAGAGCTGTGGGTCTTAGTTCAAAGGTTATTTGGGTGCAGGAAAAGAAGAGGGACTACTCAAATAGCAAGAAATGAGAAACTTGGTACAATGACACGTTGTTTTGAAACCATGTATTGCAAAAGTCTTGTGCCTTCTCTTAAAATACACAATTTCGTGAACACAAGAGAGAGATTGATTAGGGAGACAGATTGGCAAAGGGATTAATATCATCACAACTTTAAGTCTGAAAGTGAGATACAGACTCACTTCCTTTGTTCACAAGAGACCTCACCCCTTTAACAGAGAAGAAAAAATAATGAAGTCTGGTGGTGTCAATAAGGATTTTTAAACAGCTTGCCTCAATGCTTTCATTTTGAAATGGGCGTTTGCCAGAGCAGTTACACTATGCTGTGCAACTCTGATCATTCAACAGTTTTTTTGTGACACCTATTGGGCACCAGGCAGTGGAGTGGTGGTGGGAGGTCAATGGGGGTAGGATACTGCAAGTTCCCTAGGAAATTCCCCAAGGGCAATTTCAAACATTCACAAGAAATTCCTGCCTAGTGCAATGAGACAGAAATGAATTTCAAATCATGTGTATGGACTGATGCAGGATTGTGTGGAAAAAACCCCAGGACTGAGAAGGCTAACAGCTAATCTGCTGCCCCTTTAGACATATCGTGGATGACAACTCCAAGAAGTCCAAAATTCCATATGTGAGCCCCCTATCGTCCTCGGACTGCCTGGATGATGTGTCACGTGTGTCACTATGAGGAAAGACAGTCATCACACACCAATTTAGTTAGAAGGAGGTGAGTTACATAAGCTACAGGTTAAGTCAAAACTAGAATAACTCTGAAGGCGATAACAAGAGCGGGTGAGGGTGGCGATGGCAGCATGTGTGCAAGGCAGGAAATTTTTAGAACAATTGTTCTCATAATTATTCAGAAGGAAAAGCAGCTGGAAGAGTCGAAACATCGATGTGAGTGGTGATATATGAAGAACCTGTATTAAAGCCCTGAAATGTTGCCCTGGTGAGCTGAAATCATAACTGTAGCTAAGGCGCTTTGAGTGTTTTTATTTACCAGGCCCTGAGCCGAGGAAGTCTCTTTGACAGTCATTATATCAACAATGTCCACGTGTTGCTGTCACCTGCCCATCTGTGGTTGGGGAGCCTGGGGCCCAGGGCTATTCAGAAACCATCTGAGCTCACATGGCTGGTAAAGGGTGGAGACAGGATTGGAACCCACACAATCTGATTTCTGAGCTTTTCACACTGTGTGACACAAAAGACACCTGAAATAACAGACTGTGGGAGCCGAGGTGAAATCAGACCTTGTGACATGGACGCCCCGTACAGTGGACACTGAAGATAAGGCAAGACATACGCCAGAATTTAAAGTTGAAGGAAACTCTATGGCTGTACTGAATGGTTTTCTTTGAAAATTGGAAAGAGGCCACTCCTAAAGGAGGCTGATGCTCAGGAGCATCCTTATCCTCCCCGTGCCCCCACGGGCATGTGCACATAACTCCAGGCTGGCGCGGGTTGGGGGGGCCTTCGAGGGAAGAGGGCAGAACAGGAGGAATCTCTGGTCTCGTCTCCCTTCCAGGTCTATGCAGCTGTCCCTGCACGGGTCCCCAGGACACACTTGGCATCTTGGCATTGCTCAAGCATGGCCAGCTGTGAGGAAGGAGCCAAACATTCACGGAGGAGCCACCCACAGCCCAAAGTGCCAATTACCTCAAGTCCTCATGGGAAAAAGGCTGCTATAAATAAATTCAATTCACACATCTGTCAACCCAGCTTCCTGGTGTCCCTGCCCTGCAGCAGGCACCCAGTGCTTCCCATCCTGCAGCCCCAGCCCTGCCACTACATGTGTGACCTGGGGAAGACCTCTCAGTTCCCCTCTTCACCTCCTCAGCTAAAAAAAGGGGGGGTGTCTCATCAAACAACCTCTAATCCTTTTAATAGATGAAACTCCTTCATATTGGAGTGTTGGTAACCAATAGGTATTGATGAATGATCCTGCACTGTTCTAGTTGCTCTTTTACAGACTCCATGAGAGGAACTGAGGATTCTGAGAGATTGACAAACCTTCACGGGACATACTGTTTTGAGACCAATTGGCGCGTCCACGTGTTCAGATTCCACTACGTCACAGGCGCCTAGTGCCCACCCATGAGTCTGTCTCTTGCTGACAAGTTCGACAGTGTGGACCATAAATCACGTTACCCTCCCACGGCCTTAGGTGATCACGTCATGCCACCTGTGTTGCTTCCCATAGGCTCCTAATTTGAAAGCATTCCACACACAGTTTCAGGATCCTGGGTTCCATTTCACAGCCGTGACACATAAAAGGACACACGGGAGCAGTTTGGGGGAAAGGGGTCAAAAGGTGCAGCCTTCCAGTTGTGAGATAAATCGGTTCTGGAGATGCCACGTTCAGCATGGTGCTTGCTGTACATCTGAAAGCTGCTGAGAGAGGGGACCTTAAATGTCCTTATCACACACAGAAAAAAAGTTCTCATCACAATAAAAAAAATCATAACTATGGGCAGTGATAGATGTTAACTAAGCTTATTTGGTGATCATTTTCACAATATACATATATATCAAATCCTTATGTTGTACACCTTAAACTAATACATTATATGTCAATTGTATCTCATTTTTTTTTAAAAAGAATACAGTGGAATTTAAAAATGCCCTTATGTGGATAAAATGGCTCATGGCTTATCCCTTTTTCCTCACTAACCAAACTAATTGTTCATCCCAAGAGTCAGTGATCTATATTTTCCTGCTTCCCTGACAACCAAGGGCAGCAGGCAAGACGTGGGGGAGATCACTGCTCCGGGCTCTGGGAAAGCACCTGAAGACCACTGGTTCAGCTGGAGTTCTGACCTTTCTCTTCTTACCCCCTTTACCCCACTTGCTGCCTGGAATATAGCCTTTGTTGTACAGCAGCCACTTGGGACCGTGAGGTGATGCAGAAGTTGGAAAGAAGTTGGAAGCCCCCTGCTACAAATGGTAGAGCACAGAATGAGAAGGAACCTAGGTCCCCAACGCTCTTCTAGAGCTGTTATGCCACGTTCGGTTATCATCTTTTGTACTTATTCTATATGAAGAAAAGTAAAACCACTAATTCATTTATGTCACTGTTTGAGGATGAAGACAGGCATTTTTTTACCCACAGCCCCAACACAGTTCCTAACTGATCCACCTTCTGATGTCTACCCAGGATTTACTTCACCCAGAAGTTTCCAGTGGCCCTGGGTCAGCCATCTCATCTTTAGAGGGGAACAAAACAAGTATCTAGTTCCCAGGACTGGGTGCTGAGTACATGAGGTACTGCCATTATGGTTTCTAACTGAAAAGTACTCCCAGCTAACGTGGTAGAGATCCTCGATCCCAGTGTGACAGATGGAGGGACTGAGGTGCAGAGAGGGAACCTGTCCATGGTCACAGAGACGGTGAGAGATCCTCAAGCTCAGGACTCAGCACGTGGCATTATTGGGAATGCTTGGCACACGGTGGAACTTCAACAAAGGTTGTTTGAAGACAACATGTTTTTGCCCTTCAACCTCTTAGCAATGAATGTTACAGACACTTGGAAAGCAATCCATTTGTACGTCAGAGAGAGGTACTCTTGGCTTAGAGATTTGAGGCCCCGTTTTTGTTTCTGAAAAAGTTTAGCTTGCTGCTAAGCACCAAGATGCTCCATCTTTGTGCAGGTAGAGTTTTTGCTTAGTTTCCAAAAGACCAGTGGTGACACAGGAGAAAGAGGTATTTGGTGGCATTGAAACACCCTCTTCAGCTTCCATGGATGTCACAGGACTGTGGCAGGGAGGGGATGGCACTGGGGCTCCTTCCAGATTGACCTTGCTCGAAAGCTGCCGGCCACCCCCCTGCCCCCAAGGAGGCAGTGATTTCCCGCTGTGTCGCTCTAGCTCAGGGGCACGTCTGTCATCATGTTCTGTGGTTTCACATAAGGATATATTCCTTTGGCTGCCCACTCCCCTCAAGGACAGACAGTCTTCTTCACTCCACTTCCCACCCGCCCGCACAGGGCCAGAGCCACAACAGAACAAGGTAAATGAGTATCTAATAAATGGGTGAGCTTAAGTGTTGAGGGGGCAGCAGCATGGGAAACACTGGTGGTGGGATTAACGGTGCCCAGAACCCCCGGGGTGGAGCAAGATTGAGAAGGCCTTTCTCAACTGCGATGACCAACACACTTGGCCCTGAGAGACGGAGAGGCTGAAACGTCACTCCCAAATTCCACCATCTAAGAGGTTACCAGGTGGCTGCTAATGACTACATCAAAGTCCAAAGACCCACTGTTTTGTTTCCTACATAGATCCACCTTCCACCTCCACACATACACACCCTACCCCCCAAATCAATGTTCTAGGTAAGTGAGATACGTTTAAGTTCATGGACTCTTGGAACCAGATTTCCCAGGTTCACATCCACTTACTGGTTGTGTGGCCTTGGGCAAATTACCTTACCTCCTTGGAACTCAGTTTACCTATCTCTGTAATAGGAGTAATAACAGTTTCTACCTCATAGAGCAGTTTGGAGGAGGCTGATATATGTAAAATGCTTACCAATGCCAGGTCATAGAAAGCCCTATGTGTTTGTGATTTTTATTAATTTTTATAAAAAGTCTGTGAATGCTGCATTTGTAATTAGACATGGCTAAATATTTCTAACATCTGTTAAAAAGAATTATCTATCTTTTTTAGGATTTACTTGTTTATTTTTACTTTTTTTTTTACTTGTTTATTTTAGAGAGAGAGAGAGAGAGAATTCCTGTGTATACTAGTGGGGGGAGGGGCAAAGGGAGAGAATCTTTAGGCAGACTCCCTGCTGAACGTGGAGCCTGACACAGGGCTCAATCTCACAACCCATGAGATCATGATCTGAGCCAAAACCAAGAGGTGGACGCTTAACTAACTGAACCAGCCAGGTGCCTCAAGAATCATCTATTAATAAGCTTAGGTACTTTAGCTGGGTATGCTGTTACATGCAGGCCAATTCTGATCCCTATGATCTTGTTTGTTTCAAGGTACAGTTCCATTGCTCTCTAAAAAATTATTTTACTACCTTTGCTGAAAAACTAGGGTTATCATTTTGGAAGTATTTTTTCTCAACCTGACAAGCCTGCAGACACCAGCAGCAGGAGGAAAAGTTCAGGGCAGAGCAGAAGGTCAGGCCACATTCTCTCCTTCCCCACTGCAGGTCCTCAGGCCACATGAGGTCAAGGCTGAGGGGGTCAAGGAGGAGTTTTCAAGTGGATTTGAGGCTGTGGGTTTTGAATGGAGCACTGGACTGGACTTTCATGTCTAAAAGAGAGTCTAAATTATTGAAAAGAGGCCTGTTCTTATAACCAATAACCAAAAGTTATTAAACCTGCCGTGAAACCATCAGGGGTCAGGGAAGATGGTTTGGCCATAACATGGTAAGAACAAAGCCAAGTTACTTTCTATGTGTACGCTGCAGAGTTCAGCCTGTTCCATACACCAGGTACATTAGTGGGGGCTCAACTAGGTGTCTCTGAGAACCAGAGTGTAATACTAGGTATGCAGTGAGCTGGTCAACACCCCCCAACACAAGAACAGAGCCATCGGGTGAATCCTCAATGGAGGAGCAAGAGCAGCCTATGGGTGGCTGTTGTAAGGGAAGGTCAGCTGGAGAACACATCCCTTTAACCACTGGGGATCTGTGGAGCTCCCCCAAATGCATATCTGGACTCTTTCAATGAGCCCAGCAGAGGGCACTGGCAGGAGCAGCCCTCACAGAGCTCCAGATGATCAAAATGACCCTTGTTGACTTTCCTTCTCTCACCCTCCTCCAAGTCAGAAGACAGAGGGAGCACACATCTTGCCCCTCTTTCACAGAGTAAATTCTGAGCCTCAGGAAGGGAGAGGCTCTGACTTCCATGTCAGATGGAGGTTTTTAACTGGACTGAATGGGGCTTTTTCATAGTTGAGAAGGAGTTAATTATCCAATCAAGACCAATACGATGGCAGAACATGGTCAGATGCTGTGGGGCTTCCCTGTGATGCCATCAGAGGACAGAGCAGGAAGGCTAAACAGAGAACTCTGAAGGTGGCCCTTCAAAATACGGGAAAATACAACCAGTTTCCATTGGTATGTGAACAAGTTCATCCCTGCTCAGCAAACTGGCTAATGGAGAATAGATATAATGCTTGCTTCATATGGGCATCATACAAGGCGAACAAATTCACATGTGTCAAGTGATTCCAGTGTCTTTGCCAAATGGCCATAACATAGGTCATTTAATCTTCAATAAATAATCTGATGGTATATTATGTATCAGGGACTATTCTGGGAGCTGGGGATGCATAGTGAACAAAAGTCCTCATGGAGCTTCCATTCTAGAGAAGGAGGCAAATAAAACACAAGCAACTAATATATACATATTATATACCATATGTTACTATGATATATGTATATATTATGTATAACATAATTATATGTTATAAACATATACATTATATAACATATAATTACGCGTTAATATAATATATACTATATCTATTATATCTGTATAGGTAAATACAGATATAGATAGATATTTATGTATATAATATAGATAGATATATCTATAAAAGATATATAATATATAGATACACAGATACATATTACATCCTATGTATATGATAGTTATACATAATATATATAGTCTGTAATATACAGCAGTAAAATAAAGGCAATGACATATAGATAACTATACATATAACATGTAACATATTAGTTATATAGGTAACAGCTGGGACAGTGGTAAGTGCTATAAAGAAAAATAAAGCATGGTAGGAAATAGAGGAGACAGAATGGAGTAAGGCTAATTTTCAATAATGGTGCCTTCTTCCATTGGTAGAACACTTTACAATTTTAAGCACTGTCCCATTTTATCCCTAGAGTAATTTGGTGAGGAATTATTCCCGTCTAGAGGTAAGGAAATGGGAGCTCAGAAAAGTCCAGTGACTCCAAGCTGGGTGACCTTTCGTTACCCTGGCCAACAGAAAAGCAGGCCCAAGACCAGTTGGGCTCGAAGCTTCTGCATTCTCTGTGATGCCTGAATTAATTCTGGGACCCAGAGTCAACATGGTATTACTGGAAGCCAGGGCTTATGGAGCTTGGCCACAGTGCCGGAAAGAGGATCTCTTTCAGATCTTACTTGTGGCAAAACAATTGCGGCCATCCACTCACTTTATCAAGGACAGTATCCCATCCTCCCATCCTCCCAGCCTCTCAGCTGGGCAACACAGGCTGGGAGAGGGGGTGGCTCATGCCTGATACCCGTTCACCCCAGCCCACTTGCAAGCTGAGGGGGTGGGCATGGGGGGGGGGAGTGCCACCAGTGACATTCTTCTCTAAAAATGAAGCCAAAGTATTGAACCTTGCCTCCTCAGACTTAAAAGTTCACAGATGAATCAAAAGTTTGGATGGATCTGCTCAAAGGAAGGCTGCCCACGATTACACCCCAGGCTTCACAGAACAACCAGTCCCTTTCTCTGAGGGGTTGGGGAGGTGGAAATGGCAGCTGCAGCTGGGAGCCCTCAGGAAGGGCAAGCGTGGCCGGGATTTCAGTTCAATGGGCTCAGTGGGGAAAACCCTCGGCAGGCTCCTTCTGTCCTCTGGGGCTGGAAGGACAGCCCCAATTTCTAGTGCACTTGAAATTGATGGCAGGGTACCTGGATTTATGCTTTTAATACCAGGATATGTCCTTGCTTTTGGACTGAAGATAGGATGGAGTTTGGATGTCTTTTTTTGCGACTATTTTGGAAGCAGCTGGCACTGTAATTCTTAGAGAAAGTTATCATTTGGAAGATGTTGAAAAGCCATTTGGTGTAAATAAGACTTGTGGGCATGGAGGCCAGCAGGACCGAGGATCAGAGAACAGGGGCGATTTGGTGGAGGTTGTCCCAAGGAGGAAGACGGGGCGGTGAGCAGTGGGAGGTGGTGGAGGGGGAGAGAGGAGGCCTCCACGCAGAGAGGGCTGGGTGGGACCAGCTGTGGGCAATGGGCAGGGGGAGGCCCGGGGAGCCCCCAGTGTGGCAGGGAGGCGGGAGAGCATTTCTCCCTGGCTCACAGTAATTCAGCACGCGGCTGTCCAACAGCACCTTCTGTCACGATGGAAATGTTCTATCTGCACTGTCCAGTATTATAGACTCTAGGTACATGGGGCCAGTGAGCATTTGAAATATGGCTAGAGACTGAAGAAAGGAATTTTTACTGTTTAAGTGAAACAACCATATGTGGCTAGTGGCTACTGTCCTGAACAGCACAGGTGGAGAGAGGTGCTCTATGCAGAAGAAAAAGGTCACCCTGACCAGGTCAGAGAAGTTAAGTGATAAATCCAGGAGAGTTAGGATTCTTGATCTTTTGGTTCACCCAACCTACCCCTCCATCAGAGGTCTGGACTCTCCACAGGAGCTGCTGTGAGGGAGTGTGGATGCCCATGAATGTTCCAGAACCTCAGACACTTGACAAAGCTCCAGGCTTCCCTGCATTCCTGCAGTGCTCTTCCTTGGCCCACCCAATGAGGGGCTCACCAACTCCCTCCCTAGACCATGAGGTTCTCCACAAGGTGGACCCACACCAGATTTCCTTCTGGATCTCTGCAGAAGACCTGCCATGCAGCCCACCTCGGCCAACACCGATGGACTGAAGAAATGAGTAAAAGAAACAGCAAAGCTGGTTTCTTCGACTGAATTTTTAAAAAATTTATGTTCATGTATGAGAAATAGCATTAATGTATCACAAAAACTTATGCCCTTCCTTACATCACAATGGAGCATCCTCCCATTTATTGGGTGGACCAATTCTTGGCCACACAATTTTAAACTCTCCCAGGAGGCTGGCTCAGGCCTGACACTGCTCTCTTTCATCTTTTTCCCACTGATGATTTATCTGTTGCGTTGGGGATCTGAAAAGGGAATTTGTGAAACTTGTGCACTGACCTCTTTCTGCCATTTCAGTCCTTGGTATGCCCACACTTAGAAAGTTGGTAAGGAATAGTGGTGCAAAACTAGCCTGCCTATTTTTTTGCTAGCAGGTGTGGTAAAAATTATACAAAGGGAAAAGAAGCTAATAAAAGGAGTAAGAGTTTGGATGTACTGACTCAATTTTTTTTGTTTTGTTTTAAGATTTTATTTATTCATTCATGAGAGACACAGAGAGAAAGGCAGAGACACAGGCAGAGGGAGAAGCAGGCTCCTTGCGGGAAGCCCAATGCGGGACTGAATCCCAAGACCCTGGGATCATGCCCTGAGCAAAGGCTGATGCTCAACCACTGAGCCACCCAGGCATCCCCAGACTCAAATTAAATTGGGTATTTTAGAGGTATAGAAACCTCTCTCCATAGATAGATAGATAGATAGATAGATAGATAGATAGATAGATAGATAGACAGATTTATATAATACAGATTTTATTTATTTATTTATTTATTTATTTATATATTTATTCATTCATTTATTGAGAAAGAGAGGGAGAGAGAGAATCTCAAGCAGATTCCCTGCTGAGGGCAGAGCCTGACAGGGCTCCATCTCACGACCCTGAGATCATGACCTGAGCCAAAATCAAGAGTTGGATGCTTAACTGACTGAGCCACCCAGGGCCCCCAAATCTATATTTTTATCTATCAAATAGACAAATGATCAGTCTTAGAAGAGTGTCCGACAGCATTCCTTGGCCTGTTAAATAGGAATGATCAGTGATGGTGAGTGTTTGTGGACACAGCCTGAAGCGTGGAATATATTTTCATCACAAGAGGGGCATACAGCAGCCAGGCCTGCAGTAATATTACAAACAATACCACTCCACATGAAGGATTCTCAGACCTCCCAGCTAATGACTTCAGACCATTTCCCAGTCTCTCCAAGGCTTTCATGTGACAAAGCCAAGCAATCTGCCCACCCCAGAATCACTGACACACACGTAACACACTTGGGATTTTAATATATGCCTCTCAGAGGAAAGAAGGCACTTTCTGCAAGCCAAGTATTGAGAAGATTCAAGTCAGGTGTATGCTTTTTACCTTATTGACCTGCCTAAATTGTTTGGAATTTGTAATACTTGGGTATTACTTTGTTTTTGTATTTGGCTTGGTATTACCTTGTTAATAAGTGTTTGAACTTCTTCAAAATAGTACAGCACAGTTATTATTTATTTTGATAACTTAAAAACAAAAGCAATTAGGATGTTAAAAAGGATTAAGAACTGTGCATAAATTACTCAGAAGAGGGGAGGAAAGGAATAAGCCAGAGGAGGCTGGACTCACCTTTCCAAAGCTGGCGGCGTTGACAGGCTGGGTGTCATTCTTCTCACAGAAGTCCAGGTAATGCATGTAAAGGGCGCTGCGAGGGATGCAGACCCCCTCTGCAATTTCATAGTTCTCCTCCAGCCTGCGGAATAAATGCCCAATGAGCAAACCTCAAGCAAGAAGAGCATGCGCCTCCTGGTCCTCCTCCAGAGGAAGACCTGGAGAAAACTCTTCCTACAGAAGGGAAACAGAGGCCCGGGAGGACAAAGCAACCTGCCCAAGGTCAGGCATGGAGGTGGTTGGTTAGCAGGATCAGACTTGTGGCCCCTGTGGGTATGACCTTGGGTCACTTTTGGCTCAAGTTCCCAGTCCCTCTCTTCCGTGCTGTCATTGGACTGGCCACATTCTGGGTGGATTGGTTTCCTTCAAACTCCAAAAACGATACAGGAGCTTGTAGGCACCCTGTTCAGCTGAGCTAACCACACACTCACTTGTGCAGCCATTTCCAATACAGGTCACAGTGTCGGTGCACCTTTGCTAACAAGAACAGTGTGGTGGGATGGCCTGGGAAACAAATGCCCAAGGAGAAATCCGACAGCTGGACAACCAGGAAGCCACTGACTGAAGGGAAGTCATATAACCACACGGGAGCTGAACTTCTCAGTCTCTTCAGGATCACCTCTGCTGTGCTGGAACTATGATTCTACACCCATCACCTTCTCAATGAGTACAGGTTAGGGGCTCAGGGTGAGGGCTACCCATGGGGTTCAGACCCCAGCATTGTCATTGTTGGCTTGATGACCTTGAGCAAGTAATTTAACCTTCTGAAGGTGCTGGCTGTGATCGCCTTATAAGCTGTTGTGACAATCGGATGAAACGTATGACATGTGCCAGCGTGGTGCCTGGCACGTGAGAAACGTGAGAAACACTCAGATGTTGGACCTCATCATCATCCACTTTTCTTCTCCATAAAACATCTTTGGGTGCCTATTATGACCAGAATCTGTGCTAGATATTGGGCATATAAAAGTAAACTAGATCCAGTTTAGCATTTTTCCTCCTGTTTAATGCAAATACCAGAGTGTAGGCATCAAAAAGACTCCTGCCCCTTTGTCATAGACATGTTAGAAGATTTAACACTTCTTCTAACAGAAGTGCTGAGGCACATGATAATTTGAGGACTTTTCTTTGGGGCTGCTGCTTTTAGAGCCTGGGGCACACACTGTTCAATTAACTCACCAACAGAAAATATTTCTCTTTTGATCACAAACTGGATTTTAGGAAACAATCCAAAGTCACTTGGAACCAAGTTTGAAGGATAAAGTGACTGGAATAACCTTTTCATCTCAAACATGTTTTGGGGGTGCGAAGGAGAGCAAAAATAAAGTATGATTCTAAAGCAGTGAAGTAAATATCCTCAGATGGCTTCTAACTTCTCTGGGGGCACTTGCCAAAGAAGTGATCCAGTGCTGTCGTAACTGTGAAATGGAACAAGGACACAGCCTCCTGAGGTGCCTACTTGAAAGGGCAGTGCTTGTTTGGCTCATTCTGACATGTGGTTGAAAGAAAATTAATTCAATCATTTCATATCCAGACCCTACCAATGAATTCAACCCTAGGCATGCTCAGATAACTGAAGAAGCCTGGTGCTGAATGGTATCATGTCACCCACTCCCCCCTCTCTGGGAAGGGGAACATTGAGTAACTCCTGACCATTTTTAGAAGTGTTCCGGGAAGGAGTTTATGCAATCCTTTCTGTGTGACCTAATTCCTTGACACTGGCATGGTATCTGATTCACTCCCAAATCCTTGAAGCCTAGCCTATTCCTTGGCACACAGCAGGTGCTCAATCAGTGTTTGATTGCTAGATCGTTGCAGTTATGTATTCATTCAACAAATATTTACTGATCTCCTGCCACCTGCCAAGTGCTGGGGATGCATGGTGAGTAAGACTGTCCCTGTTTGCATACAGGGAACAGATTAATGGTGGGTAGATGGATAAAGACACAGGTAATCTTTAATTCAACAAATATTTATTGAGTTCCGGGCAGTGTTTTAGACATTAAGGAAATGGCAGTGAACAAAACAGAGGTCCTGTCCTGAAAGGGCTTACATTCTAGTACACGTGTCCCTGATGTCGTAAATCAGAACTCTAAATGTGGTTCCCTGTGGGAAAATGCTTTCACACAGAGATTAAATTTCTTAGGACTGTCCTAAGCTTCAGGTCTGCCATGAATGGGAACCAGCCTTCCAGCTTAGCCTGGACCCCTGCATGCCATTCACAGCATTGTTTCTCTATAAAAGTGAGTTCAGAGGTCCAAATAACCAGCTTATGCACAAACTTGTGTGGGCCATCTGATTAAGACAGTTTTCACAAACTGGGGTCTCATAGACATGCTTTGTTTCACCTGAAAACAGTGTTGGCCCAACTTTTAAAATTCAGGACATTTCACATAAGAATCTAGATTCTTTTGAAAAGGTGGAGCTCTGGCAACACTGGGCCCATTTTCCCGTATGACAAAAATCGGCCAGAGGTGTGTATGCTCTCAAGTTGGCCAGAGTCCCCACTGCTTCCTCCTTTTCTGACACCTACTCTATTTTCTGTTCTTTGTCTGGCTCCTGTAGGCTCCTGTGTTGACGTAAGCCACAGCCTATGCCCTAGTTCACTTTGCAATCTATCTGGGAAGAAAAATGCACAGAGATAGGAATATTTAAGTACGACAGATGCATTTGATGGCGGGGAAAGAGACTACTGTGTTGAGGAGAGGAGATGGTTAAGGTTCGAGGATGAACCGGGATTTGAACTTTGTGACAGCAACAATGGCTAGCATCTCTTCCCAGGTGCCAGTCACTGGGTATTTGGTATCTCTTTCCAACCTCACAGGATGGAAAGTAGGAATTACAGCCATGTTTTAGATGACAAAACGGTGGCTCAGAGAGTGGAACTCGTGTGCCCATGGTCATGCAACCAGTAAGTAGGAGAATCTTACTCTAAATCACTGTGGTATCCTTGCTTGGATAGATAGAGGGGGTTCCAGGAGAGGGGCATAGCAGGAATGAGAGACACACAGGCATGTGCTTTGGATGATGGAGACAATGATTTGAGTGGAGAAGGGGGTTGCAGAGGAACCTCTGAAAACACAAACCCATGGAGGAGGGGGTATGGAGAATCTTTCAGTGCCCACAAGAGAATATGGCCTGGCATAGGAGTTAAGCAAACCCTGGAGTTCAAGAGTCACTACCAAAATGTTATAGGGAATGACAGAGCAGAACTCAGAGAACTGAAAAAATAAGGGCTCAGAGGAGAGAAGAACAGAGTGTTTCTGGGATGCTGCAGAAATAATCATCATAACAACAGTCACTAATATTAATTTAAAGCTTAATATGCTCTATTAGGCACCTGTGTATTGACTGTAAAAGAATACAACAATAAAAGCAAAAAACACTCAAGTTTCATGGGTTTCATCTCAGACTACTTAGAGTCCTAATATTAAGCAATTTCCTTTCCAAGTTTTGATTTCAACTCTCTGGACTATGGTGGAACATTTTCCAGTCTAACACACACACACACACACACACACACACACACACACACACACCAACAACTTGGGCAACTGCAACTTTGTGCAGGACAAACTGGGGAGGGAGGCGGAAGTATCTTTTTTTGCTTATCCTTGGCTAATGATTTCCTAAACTTAATTTTGGCCAGAAAAATCTGTGGGTACGTTCAACATGCATGCCATGCAAGCCAGAGTTCACCTTATGAAAGGCATCAGATCCTTTAAAATGACAGGGGGCCAGTTACATTTTCTTAAGCACGGTCACAGCATGATCAGATTCATTCTTTGGAAAGGTCATTGTGGCACCACCATGGTAGGAGGCCAAGGCTGACCAGCGAGGCCTGGCACATGGTGGCTAAGTAATATCTTGTTGAATGAATGAATGAACAAATGAGACCAGCTAGGAGATACTGCAAGAGTCCAGGCAAGAAGTGATGGGGTGTGAATTGAAGGAGTGGCCGTGGGGGCAGAGATAACATTTAGGGTGTGATTCTCATGTTGCCAGATGTGAGATGGATAGGAGCAACCAAGGGCAGCTGTCAGGTTCCTGACTGGGCTGAGTGGATGCTGGGGGCCCCTTTCCTCATGACTAAGAACTGTAGGGGCATTCTGGTGGGGAAATCGTGGCCTTAAAAAGCACAGGCTCCCAGTTAACTTCCTGGCTCCCCCTTCTTAGGAGGAGCTACTTTACACAAGTCCCCTTGCCTCAGTTTCTACTTGATGTCCTCGTGACTTGTTTGCTCACCAAGTATGGCCAAGGGCTCAGCCTTAAAATATAAGACCAAGATTGAAATACATCCCAGTGAATGAAACCATAGCAGCAAGGAACTTTTTGAATCCAGATGGGTGTAAGTCAGGGTTCACACAGGCTGAGTTAATTAAGCAGTTACCTGCCAAAGGCCAGAGCCTTGTAAATAAGTACGTTTCTACCCACGTTTTGTTCCTCTTACCCAGAGCTTCTTCGCCTCAAGGTATCTGAGTGGCTTATGACTATGAAGCATTTTAATAAGCTCTACAAATGAATAGACGGAACTGGCATTCGGGGCAACTTTGATGCTTGATGAGTTTCCACAGAAAGAGCGTCACGATGCCTTTCCCCAAACCTCCTTACAGAATCCAGAGGTCTGTGTGTATGCTGAAGTTGCTAATTGGAATGTCTGCTTCGCTGACCAAGGCATGGCAGAAAGAAAGGCAGTTAATTATTTCTCTTCATATCTGATGAAACTTCCCCTTCTCCTCCTCACTTGGAGAGGACATCATTAGTCTGCCGTGGTGAACAATACTCCATTATACCTGGATATTTTTAATGATCACCAAAAAATTCCCCACTTCTTCCATTTTCTGATCTTCTATTTAATAACTTGATCATATTTGAATTGAGCCCATCCTATTATGCGGAGATAATGAACGCAGTCTAGTAGCCAACAGGAGTCATTATCTGCGGTATACTTTTTGAAAACGACCTCCTCACGAGGTTTCAGGCCGCAGCACCACGGGCCATGGGAGGAAGCTTCGTTCAGCACCTTGCAGTGAGGACCAACCACAGCAGCACCCATGTGACTGTCCCTGCCTTTCTCCTGTTCTCTTTCATGGACAGATGGGCTCCTGGTTCAGTCTCCACTTCCCGGGTGCTTGCAGGCACATCTATAAACAGAAACTTTCTCCTCTATTTTACCAGAAAATTAGCCAGCAGGATCTTTTAAAACTTTGCTGAACATAGCAACTTGTTACTGAGGTTGTCAGAGCCACCCGAGGCTGAAAAATCTGTGAAAACAGACTTGCTAAGTGATCAGAAGCCAGATGGTCATCTAAACCCATCAGTGGCTCCCCTCTGCCTCTGTGGAGGAGCCCTAATACCCCCCCTTGGCATCTAAGGCCCCCACGTCTGACCCCTGACTACTTCTCCAGGCTTCTCTCGACCTGCTCCTCGGTACACACACTGCTCTCCTGCCAGCTGGACAGTTGATCTTGCCACATTCTCCCTCCCCGCAGTGTTCCATGGTGTTCCTACCATGGGAGGTGAGCCCTCTGCCGTGCCTCCCCTGGCACCCAAGGCTCAGCTCGGATATCCTCCCCTGACATGATGTTTAATTCCCATCCAGCCCCATCCGAGGATGGCCTCTTCATCAGTTCTTCTTCCAGCCAGATTCATGTGTCCATCCACTCAACAGCACGCAGAGCGCTGCAACGGGCACCTCCCAGCTACAGAGTCACATCTGTAGAGGAGAATGTTTTTGACAGGAGGCACAGCCTCTGCCCCCAAAGCTTTTACCACTTGCTGGAGATTTTCACAGCTCTTTAGATCTTTTTGCAGCTCCAACAGCCTTTGCTGAGAAACAGCATGGGTTCAGAGACAAGGGGTTGCTGGGTTGAAATCCCACCTCTATCGCTCACAGGCGCTACCTTCTCGGCTCTGCTGCTTGACCTCCCAGACTCTTGCCTCTCTTCTCGGTAAAATGATGCGAATAATACCCAGTACCCATCTCCCGAGGCTGCAAAGGGACTAACCAAGAATACACAGCCCTCCGGCTGGCAGAGGGAACACTGGATAAGGGCACCTGTCAGTATTACTCTAGATTATTGTGGAATATTCAGGAACATTTTATATCTTAGACTGAGAGTCCTCAGAAGGTAAGAACCAAATCGAATCCCTGTTTATGTTAGCAGAGTTCCTGGCACTGTGCCCTGCACACAGTCAACACTACAGAAGGAAGAAGACAGGAGGTGGTGGGAAGGAAGGAAAGCAGACTTTTGCACAAATCAGAAAAAACTTTTTTTTAAAAAAATCTTAAGACCCAAGTAATTTAAAAAAAAAAAAACCCTAATTAAGATGAGTATGTTTGATTTATATGTTCAAGTGCTTCCACTGTGCCAGGGATATTCATATTTGCCATTACTCCTTGAGCAAGACGGGTAACATTATCTCCACGTCATGGAGGAGAAAAGGGAGGGCCAGGAAGACAAAGTGATGCCCAAAGTCACTGCTGGGAAAAGCCCAGCTAGGAGCATAGACTCAGGTATGAGGCTTCTAAAGCCCTCACTATGTGCGATGGACTGACACTCATTTGGTTGGTGAGCCAGCACACATTTATTGAACACCTACTATGTGCCAGGCATTATAGAATACAGCAGTGAACATCAACACACAATCCCTTCCACTGCCTTTAGGAAGCTGACAGTTGATCAGAAGAAGAAGGGAACCAAAGAGAGAACACCACCACCAGGCAATAAAAATGTCCAGAACGGTGGGCTTTGGCTCTGGCTAGCTCAGAGGCTGATGCTATAAAAAGCCAAAACAAACAAACAAAAACCCCAATCTACTTTTTTTTTTAAAGATTTATTTATTTATTTATTTATTTATTTATTTATTTATTTATTTATGGTAGACAGAGAGAGAGAGAGAGAGAGAGGCAGAGACACAGGAGGAGGGAGAAGCAGGCTCCATGTCGGGAGCCTGACGTGGAACTCGATCCCGGGACTCCAGGATCGCACCCTGGGCCAAAGGCAGACGCTAAACCGCTGAGCCACCCAGGGACCCCCCCCCCCCCCGCCCATCTACTTTGTTAAACAGCAGTTAAGTCCACAAATTACTTCTGGGTAGACAAGCCAACCAGAGACATGTATTCAGGTGATCTGGTAATTTCCCCCAGGACGTCAGCTGGCTCTGCCTCCCCTTCAAGGGCCTTCTGGGCATCCCCCTGCTCAGCTGGAGTGAGACTGTGACCCTCTCTTGTGTTCAGTTGCCTGCCTTGGTTTCCTCCTCTTTAAATAGGGGTAACAGTCCTGCAACCTCTACAAAGTTTTCATAAAGAGCAAGAGAGCTCATCTGGTGATGTCACCTGGTGCAAGCCTACCTAACCTGTAGTTTTGGCTGATGCTGAGCAACAGGCCACATCAGAGATTTTGTGCTGTCCTTGTAATGACAGAACAGGACCTGGAATAATCTAATCTGTAACCTGTTTCTGGCCTACAAGCTACTGGGTTGCTATTCCAGAAAGGCCTGGGGTTAGCCAGGTTCTAGAATCCTTATGCTCATTTTTTGGGTTAAAGTCTTCTTCTTCTTCTTCTTCTTCTTCTTCTTCTTCTTCTTCTTCTTCTTCTTCTTCTTCTTCTTCTTTCTTCTTCTTTTTTTACAATAGCTCAGTGTCACAAGTTCTCTAATGTTACCAATGCTTCTGGCAGCCCTGAACTCTGGTGGCCACCACTGATGGCCAAAGTCATGTGGGTACCATACTCTAGCATAAAATATCCCCCAGGATATTCCCTTTTCATCACTTCCCTGTCTCTACTTATTTCTATGTCACCATGACAAACAGAGCCTCAAAGAAAATCCTCATATGCCCCGTTGCACACCTGTGGGCATGTTCTCCGTGTTGGTGTCAAGAAGTGGAGGTGATGGTGGTACATGGGAAAACATTAGTGGGGCTACAAAATTGCCCACTCAAATGGTATTACCTTATTATACCCTAACCACAGCACAAAATACTTAAAAAAAAAAAAGGATCCTAGCTCCACAACACAGCTTCTCATTCCCTGAGACCCGCCCTTCATCCCTTCATGTTGTCCTGCTTTCTTATGTTCCTCTATCTAGCAGAGGGCTTCCCACGGGGTACTGCCACACTGACCGGCATTATCTGACATCCCTGGCTGTTGTCAGAGCTAGAAATGTTCAGCCTCCCTTTCTGGAACAAGGTGGCCTAACTTGTATTTTGGAAGCAAATAATGTTATGTCACTGTGGAATGAAGGATCAAGTCAGAAATGGGTACAAAACACCTGGTATTAGTCATATGCAATGACTCTGGTCTGAGAGCTGTGACCTGGTCCAAAGTTTCAACATGCTTCTTTGGAATAGCACCAAACCCACCTTTTTGCCTCTGGCCTCCAAGGGAATTTTAAAGAGAAACACAAAATTTATTTTGCTTTATATTAGTTTGAAATATTGAAAGGCCATCAATCACTCAAGACCTCATTTTAATTTTTAATTTTTTTGAAAGAAAGAAAAATGTCTCCCAACAAAGTGACAATTTGGCCTTCTATACTCTTCCTGTGGGGAAGGGCCTCCCTTCCTCCATAAGTTTGTGGAAGGGGCGATGCCTCCACCCTGATTGGCACACCAGGAGCCAGAAGTGACACAGGCGGCAGGGAGGTGTGTAAGAGGGCGGGGCTGTGCAAGGGGACATGCACTGGCAGCAAGCAGGCCAGGATGGTACAACAGGCTGCTTTCCATTCCCAAATCCTCTGAGTGAATAGAGGTTATTGTGTGGCTGGGATTCCAGCAGCGCTCACCATCCCCAGCGGCTTGGGCTTTACTAACCCTCGTGACCAAGGATGCTGGAAAGTGTTTGGCAGAAGGCATTTGACAATATTTGCCTGTTTTCTGCTGGGAGCTGCCTCCAGATCACGTGGCCCCAATTATTTTAGGCTGCTCGGCC
The DNA here is from genome assembly GCF_003254725.2 of Canis lupus dingo. Classification (NCBI taxonomy): domain Eukaryota; kingdom Metazoa; phylum Chordata; class Mammalia; order Carnivora; family Canidae; genus Canis; species Canis lupus. Next base: position 32,912,235 of record NC_064252.1, read on the forward strand.
ACTGTATTATTTGTTCTTGGAGTGGGGGTGGTCTCGAGGGTGATGGGGGGTGGGGCTCATGGCAAGGAGGGAGAAGGTGGAGAAGCGAATAGCTCCTAACTCACTTCCTAAAGCCAAGTGTCCCAGGAGAGCTCAGCACTGTTGGGCCGCCGTGGCCTGGAGACCAGTGTCCTTTTCTGGCCTGCCCCCCTCATGGTCTTGAGGGGTTGCACACTGCCATTGCAGACAGGGGACAGCAGGAAGGAAGCAAGTGCCTCAGAGAAACAGATGCCATGGTGCGGAGCCAGGTTTTTTTTTTTTAGAGAGAGAGAGAGGTGGACGGTGGGGGTGCAGAGGGAAAAGGAGAAAGAGTCCCAAGCAGGCTCCACACCCAGCATGGAGCCTGATGGGCTCAATTTCATGACCCTAAGATTATGACCTAAGCCCAAATCAAGAGTCAGACATTTAACCAACTGAGCCAGTCAGGTGCCCATTACTATTATTTTTTAAAAGTACTTTGTACTGTGGGTGAAGACATAAAATGATAAAGCCATTTAGCAGGCAAATTTTAGTCCCATTAACATTTTCTGGGCACCCAACACTTCCACATCTTGACATTGACGTGGAGAACATCCCCACAGATGTGCAAAGGGGGCAAAGATGAAGATGTTCTTTGCAGCCTTGTTTGTAGGGCAAAGATGAGATTTGGACACAAACTAAATGTCCATCAAGAGGAAAGTGGTGAAATCTATCTGCTGCTGTTTTACATGGAACTATGCACAGCAGAAAAAATGAGGTTGTTCTCCAAGGACTCACATGGGTATGGCTTCGGGACACTCCAGTGAGGAATGAGCCAGTTGTGGATCAATACAGTGTGACAGGTTGTAGGACAGTATCTCTAGTGTGATATGTCTGCATTCTTTTTGGAAAGGCGCAAACATGAAATTTTGAAAATCACAATTCAGAAACTTCTGTTGGTACATAAGCAAGTAAATGCATAGGCAAGAGACTGGAAACACACATGCATGCTCTCTGCTGGTCACAGGGTTGCCCTGGAGGAGAGGCAGGAACTACAATGGAGAACATACGTTGACCTTATCAATGATGTTTTGGTTTTTAAACAAGGAAACATCACTTGTGCAAATAAAAGGAAATAAAAACAAAATATGTATTTATCGAATGTGTTTGTATCTTGCTTTTTTCTAAAAAGCTAACAAAAAAAAAGAGAAGAGGGATCCCTTGGTGGCTCAGCGGTTTAGCCCCTGCCTTCTGCCCAGGGCTTGATCCTGGAGTCCTGGGATCGAGTCCCACATCGGGCTCCCTGCATGGGGCCTGCTTCTCCCTCTGCCTGTGTCTCTGCCTCTCTCTCTGTGTGTCTCTCATGAATAAATAAATAAAATCTTAAAAAGAAAAAGAGAAGAAAATCAGACAAAGGAAAGAGGTGGAAAAGTACATGAACATCAGCTTTAGCTCTGAACTCGCTGGTGGCCAGAGCAGAAAGGGAGCGCAGTCTGAATGATGTCACTTTCCCTGGTGAAATGGAGGCTGCATCCAGTCCCTTTTGAGGAAGCATTTGTACTGAAACTACACTCTGAAAATTTTACTCATGTGCGACTTTATATAGGAGGTCACGTGTTTTCCACCATGATTTCAAGCATGACTCTGTTCTTTTTTTTTTATTTATATATTTGAGAGAAAGAGAGAGAGAGAGAACGAGAGAGTGCACGAGTGGGGGAAAGGGCAGAGGGAGAGGGAGATTCCCCGTGGAACAGGGGGCCTGATGCCAGACTTGATCCCAAGACTTGGATCATGACCTGAGCCTCAGTCTAACCAACTGAGTCACCAGACGTCCAACCCTGTTCTTATTTGAGAGAAATGTCAGGGATCCTGGGTGGCTCAGACAGTGGGGTGCCCAACTCTTGGTTTTGGCTCAGATCTTGATCTGAGTGGTTGTGGGATTGAGCCCTGGTGGGGTCCTTGCACAGCATGGAGTCTGCTTGAGAGTTTTTCTTTCCCTCTCCCTCTGCCCCTTCCCCTACTCTCTAAATAAACAAACAACATCTTTAAAAGAGAGAGAGAGAGAGAAATGTTCTCCTTTTTCTTCCCTCCTGTTTACAGATCCTCTCCTTGGCTCCCTCTCCCACCTCCTCTTTATAACTCTCCTCTTACCCTCTGTGCTCCACACTAGCTGCCTGCTGTGGTTCCTTGAACAAGCCTTGCCTGCCTCCCATCCTGGAGGGAGCCCCAGATCCTATGGTGTGTGTCAGGTTAAATCCAAGGAATGAGGCATCCTTCCTCACTGCTGGGAGGTTGGTTACTGAGTCTGAATCCTTCCTAGGGAGTCGTACTTAGCAGAATGTGAAGCCAGATGCTTCAAGTACTTTGCCCATAAGAACTTGTTTCCTCTTGATGACCACCCCCTCCCCGCCAGGAGTTAGATACTACTGCTCTCCCCATTCTACAGATGAACAGACTGAGGCACAGAGAGGTTGAGGACCTCATCCAAGATTACACAGCTGGGGCATGGCACAGCTGGGGGTTAATTTGACAGTCTGACTTAAGAACCTGCACTATCTACTGCCTCACCACTGTCAGGCAGATGCTGAGAATCATAGAAAAATAGGCATGAATAAGGTGATTTTCTTCTACTCCCCTTCACATTTTATATTCTGAAATGTGCAACGTGTTCAGGTTGTTAAAGTCCAAGTGTCTGCCAATTCTTTGCATTTCTAGAAACTCCCGTGCCCAAAGCCCTTTGTATGATTGCCTCGTTAGATGCCCTGGCATTGTGGGAATTTGTGTGGCCATAGTCTGGGGGGAACGGTGCCGGCAGAGGCCTGACTGGGGAAGTAGAGTAGAATTTTAAAGAAAGCAGAAAGCAGCAAATGCAATGAGAAAAAGAATATAGGGACAAAACGATGGAAACAAGCCAAAATCTGGAAATCAAGCTCTTGGAAACAACCCTTGCTCTCCTCGCAGCCAAGCAGGCCAACTGTTGAGACCCTTGTTAGAGGAGATTGAGTTACACTCCTGATCGCTTTCCCCCTGGTGCTGTCTTCCTCCCACCTGTGTGTGGATTAGTCAGGAGAATCTAATGTGATTTGCTCATTAAAGCCCATCTGCTTCCTCTTCTCATTTGTTTTCTCCTCTCATCCATCCCGAGTCTTCCTTTCTCCCAAAGCAGGGGCTTTGCAGTTGAAGAGACCCGGTCAGGTTCCTGCCTGTGCCATGTGTGGCTCTCTGTATATTCAGGCAATGACTTAACTGGTTAAGCTTTATTTTTCTCATCTGTGAAATGGGCATAACAATGCCAATGTCAGAGAATCATGAGAATGAGACCAGGCACGAGGCACTATAGGAAGTGCCTGGCATGGAGTCTGGCACATAATAGTTCTCCATGCTTTCCTCTCTCCACTCCTCCTCCCCTCCCCTCCCCTTCCTTCCTTAATCCCCTCAGGTTTGCTGCTCTGTGCTGCTAGAATAGCCCTAACTGACAGGATGTTTGAGGGATGAATCTCAGGCATAGACAGCTCTGGTGTTCAAAGTCACAACATGATTTCTAAGTGAAGAAGCTCTTAGAGGAGAATTTACCTGTAAACCTCAAATATGAGAGCAACCACTCAAACCATTAAATATTTCACCAAGCGTAGGAATTCAAAACATGAAAAAGAAAGCCACAGAAGTAGAAAATGCTTGTTCATGTTATTAATGTTAAAATAATTGTAGTATAGTTGTGATTAAGCATTAATCCATTGAAGGCTCATTTGGGAGGGGTGAACAAGACCTATGTTTCTATAATTTGCTGCAATGTTATTAACTGTAACAATGGATTCCATTAAATCACTTAATAACCTCCATGTAGGATCCAGTCCTTGCCAGTGTCTTGGGGATGGAAAACAAAATCTACCTCAAAATACAATAAATAGGAAAATCCAAATCTCCAGGCTGGATCTAAGTTGAGTATTTTACACAGAGCTGCAAATTAAATTGATTGCATGTGGGCTATTGGATGTCAAGTTCTCATGGCAATGGCAAACCTCCCGGTGATACCCTGCTCCACCGGGAGGAAGCAACATTTGGGCGAGCGCCCCATCAAGACAGGACTTGCTGAAAACGAACTTACCATTGCAGAGTAGCAGGAGTGGAGTGGGGCTTGGATGCTCTATTGTTTTCTTTTTCCTCATCTGTTAAAGGAAAGAAAAAGGAGAGACCTTCAGTAGGAAAAGTAAAGGGCCTTTCAACTGTCCCAAGGTTCTCTCAGATACTGATGCTTTGAAAGCAATGAAAATTGGACTCTTCCGACATTGCTTGAATAAGGAAAAAGGTTGGAAACGGACTTGTACAGAAAACTCGTAGAGCACGTTGCATTCTTATTTGACATAATTCATTAGAGTTGAAGAGCTGTCTCTCTTTAACACTGAGCAATATGACTGTGTTCGCCCAATTTACTATTTTCCAACTGCAGCTGGACACCTGACTATGATTCTGATGTTAAGAACTCACCATTTGCTCCAGGTAACCCCCATGGAACCGTGTGGGGTAAGGGATGGGGAGTGTAAGTGCCCAGAAGAATCAGGATAGTGCTGTCACAGAGCAGGGGGCTGGCAAACTTTTCCTGGGCCAGATACTAAATATTTTAAGGTTTGGGGGCCAAGAAGCAAAATTAAAAATATCATGTCCTATTTATATCATAAGAGAGTAAGCAAATTTCCACAAAGCTTTTATAGATAAAATTCAAAATATAATAATAGTAAGTAATTAAGTCCAGTTTTGTAATATAGGTCTACTAATAAGAATAATGAAATTGTTTTGGGGGAGGAAGCAACAGTTTTCTCAACTGGGGTTCAAAGTTCATATTCTCTACCATTGGACATATTACAAATATTTAATCTGTAAAAACCATTCTTAGCATAAGCCCTATGAAAACAGGCATCAGGCCAGATTTGGACTGTAAGGTTCTGGTTTGTGGACTTTGAAACACAGCACTCTGAACAATGGATGGATCTTTGCATCTAAGAATAACTGCTCACAATTTAATCATGGATTAACTAAGAAATACATATAATTAGCCTCATCCAATTCCTAATAAAGATTATTGATAGAAATAGTCAACATAAAATTTCTTGATCCATAAAATTTGACCCAATAAGACTGGTGTGGATAGCAGTCTCAAAAGAAAATTAATGATGTCAAAACCTACAAATGTAATCAATGAAATTTATTAAGAACATGTAAAATGGTCAGCAAAATAAATCCGTGGCATAAATTTTATGTGGAAAAGAATCTGTATCCATAAAAAAGATTTAAGGAAAACAAAAATGAAAGTAGAAGAAAATGAAATATGCTTAATGAAAAGAAATTCTTAAATTAGCTTAATAAAGTTGAGTTCAGAAAATATTTGCTATAATTCTGATTAATGTGTCTATTGATAAGTACAATGGCAGATGCTGCTGTTGCTTATGCAATGACTGTATATACTCAGCTTTTTCTTTATTAACAGAATTGTAGTTTAGAGGGCACCATGTGCTCAAGGAGGGGGATTCTCCCTCAAATCATAGAGAGAGGTGAATGTTAATTTAAATCTACCCATCGAGCCACTGATAGGGTAGTTGCAGCAGGTGACATGGTGCTGACCTATCTGACTTAGGAGAAGCTCTCTGAAGGCTTCAGGGATATTTTTCCCTAATAAAAAGGAATTGGAGGCCTTGATTTTGAACTTCTGGCCTCCAAAACTGTGAAAAAATGAGTATCTTTGTTTTATGCAAAAGCAAACAAACAAACAGATGGGATGGTCTGGCCTATCCTGTGTCTGAACGTGGCTGAGCAGACACCATAGTGAGGCAGCGAGCTTTCAACTGGGAAGTGAGCACCCAGCGGGTGAAATCCGCACTGAGGTAGTAGAGAGGGAAGGGGGAGGACTGGGGGTTCTGAGTGTCATGTGGTGCCTGATTAGCCGATCCCTAAAACAGCTGCATCTCTGTTTTGTGAGATAATGAAATTTTCTTAGTTGATAACATCTCTTTTCATCTGATATCTCTTCCCTGCCGCCAAAACCATCCTAACATCGCACTAAATGTTCTCAGGGACAAAGTTACGGTCCTAGGACATCATGGGCTTTACACCTGCTCATGTGCTTTGTCAACCTAGAGTTCCTTCTAAATGTATCTCAGCCTTTCCAGCCTAGAATAAATGACACTACCTCTTTGAAGCCTCCCCTGATACTCTCCCAGCCAGGCATTCTTCTACAACCCATTACTAGTCTCTCAGTTGGACAGTTTAGCCACATCCATCTCTCCAACTTCAGAATCCTACTTAAGAAGGCAGGGACGGATGGTATCTCAGTCATCCCTCTGTTTTCTCCTACCAGGGCCTTCCACTCAGCACTTAAATAGTTGAGTCGGCCTTCCACAAATGTCTTCAAACTATCTTTGAAAAATAAATAGCATAATAAGGAGCATGAATACATGAATCTCACAAGAATATAGACAGACACAAAAAACAATTCTTGACCTCAATTGTTCACAAAGAAATAAGAAAATAATAATGAGGCACAACTTTACATCTCTGAGAGTAACAAAAATTTTAAGTAATGATAATCCCCAATCCTGGTGCGTAAGTGGTAAAACTGACAGTCACATACTTCTCTGAAGGTAGAGTTAACTCGTACAAAGCTTTTGGTAAGCAAGTTGGCAGTAATGTTGAGAGCCACCTACAATGTCCAGTCACTTGACCTCACAACCCAATTCCTAGGAATTATACCAAGCCAATAATTGAAAATTAATAAAAGTTTACATTAAAAAAACAGGATAAATTGAGCTTTTTTTTTAAACAAGGAAAAGCATATATGCAACCTAAATATCCCTCTTATCTTATACTGGACCACAATGAACATTTCTACTCCCACTAGAACTGGCAGACTTTTCCCCCTTGTTTCTTTAAATTTCAGCATTTCAGTCGAGCTGGACTAGATATCAAAAGATCTATGTTCTAGAATGAATGCCAAAACTTCCTGGCTGTGACCAAGCAAACCCCTCATTTTTCTTCATTTGTAAATGGTCACTTTACAGGGCCATTGAAATTACCCGTCACAAGGACGGGTTGAAAATTAAATATATGTTAAAAACTAGACACATTAAGAATACCGTAACAATAATAATAGCACTTATTGGCCAAGTACTTAAGCCAGGCACATGCATCAGTTTTTGTACGCCACCTCACCATTTTCCTCCCAAGAATGCTATGCCCACCAGCTTAGTCATCAGAGAAGTGCCTTCCACCTCTGCAGGCCCCTGTCTAGACCACTAGGGCCTCTGTGCTCAGGGTCTGAATGTCCAGCTTCTTTCTTCCAAAAGGGGGTGGTGTGTGTGTCACAGCCGGGCTTCCCCTATTTGACAGCTGTCAATCCCAATTCGCCAGAAGTGCTGGTTACTCATTTCATTCATTCATCCAATTCATTTCAGCCCTGTGCCAGGGGCGAAAGGGCAAGACAGACAGACATGGTCTCTGCTCTCTTAAGTTCAGAGTCAAATTATCAGCAAATAAAATGTAAGGGCAAATCCAGGATTGTAGAGCAGCACCAAATGTGGGATGTGACTTGAGCCTTGGTAGCTGAAGGAGGGGCTGGGGCCATCTGGGACAGGAGAGCACATTTTTTAGGAGAAGGAAATAACCATGGTTGATAGAAACTTTAGGAACTGGTTCTGCCAAATGCTTTTTCTTTTTAACAGGCAAAAAAGCCTCAAGCCAAATAAGATTCACCCCATAATTTCAGGCCAGCAAGAGTCCTGGAGGCACTCACAGCACAGGCGGGGCCATTCATTCTCAACACCCACCCTGCTCATCCTACCAGAGCCAGAGAGCAGCCGTCTGCTTAAAACCAGACGGCAGGATGCTGCTCACTGCCACTCTGTCCTGCTCTCCCTCTGTGGCCTCCAAACACACTGTGGGAATCTCAGTCCAATTCCCCGTGGCGAGAACCTCCGTTCCCTCTGTGGATCCACCTCTCAATAGAAACTCAGAGGCCAAATTTCCAGGCTCCAGCACTTGCCAGCTGTGTGACCTCAAACAACCTTTTGGTACCTTAATTTCCTTTCTGAAAAAACAGGGATAAAAACACCAGGCACATATTGTAAGGATTAATTAACCACTCCTGGCACAAGATACATGCTACCTAAGTATTCCCTATTACCATGACAGTTATAACAGTTATTACTGTAATAGTAACAATATAGTATGTACTAGAATACTCTTCTGGAGGGGCAACGCACCTGGATCCCCATCCTGTCCAGAAGGCCACGTTTGGCAAGCCCGATCTCTGGGACAGGGCTCTTTGCTCCTCCTGGCATTCCCCGCACCCTGGCTGGCCCCTAGCAAAGTCCTCACGGGATGTGGCCACTGCCTGCCCGCCAGCCTGCCTGCCTTGCTAGTTGGTAAGCTCCGTGGAGCACAGACTGCCTTGCCACTGTGGCTCCAGTATCCACCCTGGGCCGGGCCCCCGAAGTATTTGTAGAATGAATGAATGAATGAATGAATGAATGAATGAATGAATGAATGAAATTATGCCTACCCATCTGATTTCATAAGCATACAAATAATAATACTCCCAGAGAATCTTGGCCGAGGATTTATAATGTGCCGGGCATTCTTTACTTCTCTGAATTGAATTTTCAGAGCTGACCAAGACCGATGGCTTAATGTACATGAAACATCAAATACAGGGCTTGAGGCACACTTAGTGCTTAATCAATTTTAGGACTGATTATTAATATTGTCCCCCTTTACAGAGAAAGAAATGGAGGTTCAGAGAAGTGGGAAGCAATCTGTATGAGGTCGACCAGCTAGTGGTGGAGACAGAAGGCCCAGTCTAGTTAGCATTGAAACTTCCTGGAACCCCCGGCTGGCTCCATGGTTGAACATCTGCCTGCAGCTCAGGGCATGACCCCGGGGTCCTGGGATCAAGTCCCGCATCAGGCTCCCTGCAGGGAGCCTGCTTCTCCCTCTGCCTGTGTCTCTGCCTCTCTCTCTGTGTGTGTCTCATGAGTTAATAAATAAAATCTTAAAAAAAAAATAAAAGAAACTTTCTGAACCCAAACATTATGAGCCTCACTCTCTTGCAACCTCTAATACTGCACTAAACATCTTAGGGAACATATTATCTGCCTAATATCTGCTGATTGAATTCACGATATTTGGGAGCCCATTCTAGACTATTTCCTGCCTGGAGCCAGTGTGGCAGAGTTTAATACTGAGGGAGAAAGTTTCTAAATTAATTACTTCTTTTCAAGTCCCAGGAAAGGTTCAAGTTTATGTAAGTCTCAAATTTCACTTCAAAGTTCTAATTCTATTTCCTTTCATTACACTAACCTGACTGCACCTGGCCAGACCTCACCTGTTGGAAACATGGGGCTGCCAAACATTTCATTTCCCTTTATCCAGCCCCTTCCCTGCCACTACGAAGGACACCAGCTGATGATCAGGGTGTCTGGACCTAGGCCTTTGGCAGTGGGCATCAGCCCCTGGCAGTAAACCCTTTTCCCCGTGGGAACAGGGCTAAGTCCCAAACAAGACTGTGATGTTGGCAGCACTGCTCTGAGGGGGCCCACACCTGCCTCCTTTTAACTCCTCGGGGTGAATTCCTTCAGAACCCTGGAGCAAGAAAAAGTCTTTCTTTTTGATACAAAATTTTGATACAAAACCCAAAAGCCATAAAAGAAAATATTGGTAAATTTTCCTACGTAAGAAATCCAAAACTTCTATGTGGGGATGAAAAAAACCCTAGACCTTAAGTAGAAAGATAATAATGTGCTTGGGAAAATTGCACTCATGCCACAGACAACTATCTCATCTCCCACCGCAGAGCGCACCAATAAAATCAGAAGGGAAAAGACTAAGAACCAAGAGGAAAAAAATAGGCAAAGCATCTGACACACAGTTGATGGAAAAAATACAAATGTTCTTGAGATGTGAAGAGATGATTAATCTCAATTAGTGAAAATGAAAACTGCCCTAAAATACCATTTCTCAATCCGATTGGCAACGATCCAAACCTCGACCACACAACTCTGCTGCGAAGCTTCAGGAAGCAGGTCCCCTCCCACCTCGTGGGGGGTGCGTGAGAAATGGTGCCTCCCCCTGAGGAGGTCATTGGCAGAACCTCCTGAAATCCCACAGGCCCTTTATCCCGCAGTCCCACGTCTGGGAACAGAGCCCACAGCTACACGTGGACACGCGAGGAATGACCAAACGCAAGGTTAGTCGTTGCAGCTTGTCTGTAATGGTAAAGATCCAGAACACCCGGCGCTCATCTGGTGAACTAAATTACGATACATCCTCACAGCAGAAAGCTACACAACTGGGGGAAAAAAAGATGAAAAACAAGAAAAGAATGAGGATGCTCTCTGCGTTTACTGATGATACGGGACACCCCGGGGTTTCTTATTAAGTGAAAAAAGCAAGCCACAGCAAAATGCATATGAGCTGCTCTCTTTTTCTAGGTTAGAAAGTGGCAAAAAAAACGGGGTGCCTGGCTGGTTCAGTCACTGGAGCATGCAACTCTTGGCCCTGGCTTGTGGGTTCAGGCCCCACATTGGGTTTCATAGAGATTACTTAAAAATAAAATCTCTCTCTTTTTTTTTAAACTGGGTGTTATACTGTATGTTGGTAAATCGAACTCCAATAAAAAATATACAAAAAATAAAAATAAAAATTACTTATATTAGGATTTAAGACATGAGAGCTATATACTGATGTATTATGCATGCTATTTGTGAGATTTGCCAAATACACTAATGAAAATCTAAATAAATAAATAAATATTAAAAAGTGCCAAAAAAGAACATATGTTGGAATTTTTATTTGCATAAAGAAACAAAATACTGGAGGAATACACAACAAACAAATAAAAACATGCACCTCTAGGGAGCAGAGGGGTGGGAAGATAGGGGTGGGACCGAGGCTTCTCAAGGAATACCTTTAAGGCATTTTAATTTTGGAACATATGAAGTACTCTAAGTGTGGACAAATTAAAAGCTCCTCTATTAGGGAGGGAGTATCTGAAGGAAGTATCTATTCATAGGGTTAAGTGGTCCTGGAATGCCAGAAACTGCAAACAAATTATGAATACTCAAAACCTGGAGTGACTTTACAGTATTTTGCTGTTCTAACATCCATTTACGTAACAAACACTCTGCACCCATTATGTACCAGGCCCTATTATAGTCAGTGACACAACTAAGCATGCTCCCCTGCCCTCAGGTAGTTACAGCCCATGGAGGGACTAAGCAGAAGTACAGAGGGGCCCTGGCAGTGTGCTCCAAGCACAGGTGACAGCGGGAGGAGAGGACAGACAGACAGGAAGGAGGATAGGAAGGGGAGCCTGTGATGCCAGAGTGGTTGGCTGAGGAAAGGGAGGAGTCTGGGGGTTGTCTTAAACCGTGGCCTCATCAGCCGCCAGCAATCTTGCACTTTGCTTCCCAGCTAGGATGAACACTGCAGCAGACACCCCATGAGGGCCATCAGAGTGTTAAAAGTCACCATGGGAGGACTTCCTGTGAAGGCCACCCTCTCCCCCCACCCCCCGCCCCCAGCTCCCGGGACTCCTCACTCTGCCTGTACCCTTGCTCTTGCTCTGGGACTTGTCAGAATGCCTTTCTGCTATTGGCAGGGGGCTTTGTCCACAACTCGGTGGGAATATGATAAAGTTTAGTTACACTGCCCCTTCTTTAAAAGCCATCTTAGGAAGTTACAAGATCTCAAACTGGATAATAAATTGACATGCCAAGTGAGCAGAGAGGGGTGAGAGAGGTACCATACAGCCCTGCAATGTGAGGAGATTTTAATAGGATAGTGATGAGTTACATGAAACCATGACCTGCTGCAACCCCAATTGTATGCCACCATGCCACTAATGCCAACTTTCTCCTGCCTTGTGCTGTATGAATCCTCCGTCACCACCGGACAGTCGGTAACAGTCATGATGTGCTGGTGAGGGCTGCATGTTGAGTGACGCAGGCGAGACAGAATAGCCAGGAAGGAACCGCCAAAGTGGGGAGGGAACAGGACACACTGTGGACTGTCTCTGGAGAAATAGGAGCCCCTTTCCACACCTCCACCCAGCTCCCCAACACACATAGTTAGTAACCCTTTCGAATAAAGGGCAGACTCTGGACTCCCATGTAGGATACAAGATAGAGGCTGGAGTCACTGAATTAGATGGTGAGGGATTTGGGTACATCTGGGTCACATTGAACTGAACTTGTTCTATTTTGCAAGGAGGCCAACAGGAATCCCAAAGGAATCCCACTGGCTCCCTGCCATAGGGACCTATTCTCATCTCTCCAATCCTCTCCATCCTATTAATCCATCTCCCTGCACTATAGCCTCATCCCCTTGAGCCTGGACTAGGTGGAAGCCTCCAAAGTGTCCTGGCTCTAATCCATCTGCATGGAATAATCTCCATGTTAACCTTCTGAAAATGCCACTTTGATTTGTCACTCCTCCACCCACCTCCCTCAGAGGCATCTTAGCTATCAGATTCCAAACCCTGTATTTAGAATTTAAGTTCCTCAATAATATGGCCCAAACTCACCTCCCCAGCCCGGTGTCCCACGATCTTTCAACCTCTCTCAAGTCAACAACCTCTCCAAGCTCAAAATCTTTTTTTGTGGCTTTCTGCCACAAAAAAAAAAGCCCTCTACCATCACCACTTAAAGGGACCACATGGATTCTCTGAGGCCCAATACAAATGCCATCTCCTCCAAGATGCTTCCCTAGTCACCTTCCAACCTGTGACCTTTCCCAACTTTAACATGCATTCTAATCACCTGGGGGTCATGTTAAGATGCAAAGCATGTTCCGGTGGGTCTGGAGTAGGCCTGAGATTCTAACAAGTATTTCCAACAAGCTTCCAGTGAAGTTTGCTGGAGCCCAGAAGCACACTTGGTGAGCCAAGATAGAACACCTTGCCTCATTCAAATGGAATCGATTACATACAGTCTCTTATTATTATTCAAGAGTGGGCCTGAGCTTCCCTTTTAGATTAAAAATTCCTGGAGAGCACAGATCCACAAAACAGGCTATTTATGTGGTAGGAAGAGAGAAAGCTGTAAAATCAGACCGTGCTAATTTTGGGTCTTAACTCTGCCACCTACTTGCTATGACACTGAGTAAGTGCCACAACCTCTGAATCTGTTTCCTCATCTGCCTGTAGAAATACCTCCCTCCCTAAGGATTAAAGGAAATTGTAGTTGTGATCATGCCTAGCATACTGTCTGATGCTGAATGTATTTAGTATTGAATAAATATGTTACTATGATAGTCAATATATCAGTGAATACTGAATAATATTTACTTCAGTTTCTAATTTAATACTGACGCTCTGCTTTTTCCTTCCTTGTATAACTTGGGATTATCTACATAGTCCTGTATGCAGTAAGTGCTCAGGGAATCTTCTGCAGGAACTTCTATTCCACCCATACAATTCTTCTCAATCCGTGTTCTTGGCTCATCTCACTGGACACGATGCTCTAAACAGTCCTGACCTGACGATGCTTTACATTCAAAGTCTCCCTCTATGTTGGTGAGTATGTCATCAGAAACGTAAAAACCCACTAATAATGCTTGAGAGAAAATGCAATTTGTTCAGATTGGAAATGGGCATTTATGAGAGCTGAATTATGGTAAATAACTCATCCACTCCTGTGCAGATCTTCTCTCATCAGGCATTTAAGGCTTGACCTCACTGATCCAGATTATTCTTCTCAACTACGTTCCATCAAGATATCTCAGGTCCCATATCCTCATGCTCACTGAAGCTCTTGTTGCTCAATTAAATCCCTGTCTTCTGAGCTGCTAAAAATGGCATAATAGGAAGAGGACTACATAGAAATCAGAAGACGTGGGTAGCAGTTAATGACTCTAGCATTACCTAAGAGTAATGATTTTGAGCAAATAACTTCTCTGAGCCTCAGTTTTTAAATTCTAAGCTAATAAATGGATTATTATCCCACTCCATTTCACTTAACCAGGACCCCTGGTGCTAATGTCAAGCCATTACTCAGGCCACTGGGAGAAATCTTTCTCATCAGGTGGGATGTTAATGTCTCTCACATCACTCTGGGAAGGCATTTCTACCTTCTTCGCCTGGTTCAGACATAAACTCTAGGAGACACTTTTGCTAGCCACTCAAATAGCCAATTTTTCATTTTTTTCCTGCTTACTAGTAAAACCCAGATTTATTCAGGGCAATGAAGGGACAGCCCTAGAGGAAAATCCTTACTTGTCCAAGCCAGGGGCTGGCAAACTTTTTCTGTAAAGAGCCAGATGGTAACATTTTTAGGCTTTCAGGGGCCATAGATGATGCCTGTCACATATTCTTCATTTTTTTTTCCTCTACTCTTTAACAATTAAAAATAAAACAGAAATGAAAGCATCTTAGATTCTGGGCTGTATAAAACAGAAGGTGGGCTGGATCTGGCCTGAGGCTGTGCAACCATTAAGAGTAATTCATTTTTTTCTATTATTTTGGCAAATATTCAGTCACCTATCCTTCCTTTCAAGCTACAAAGGATAGCATTCTCAACACAAACATTGTTAAAAAAAAAAAAAAAGTCTACTGGGAGCTCCTAGGAAAGAGTTTGTTGTTTTCTGGTAAGAGTAAGACACATAAGAGGAAAGCTAACTGGCACTTCCCCTTTCTCCATCCACCTGTCTTAAATGTGGACCTGATGCCTATTATTTAAAGCAGCTATTTTGTGACCACAAGATATGAACATGAGGACAAAAGCCAACAATCTGGAAAGACTTATAAAGACACATAGAGTTTGAGTCCTGGATGATGCTGAGCTGGAATCTTACCTCCCATCTTTTAGTTAAATAAGATAATAAATATCCACATTGTTTAAACCACTGTCAGCCTCCTTACAATCCAAAGCATTTTTAAAATACTAAATCTGATGGGTTCTTCCTCATATTTTAAAAAATTTCAACCACCTCCTGAGCCCCCTCTATGTACCAGGCCCTGGGATTACAATAGAGAACCCCACAGCATTCCTGTCCTCATGGAGCTTCTAAGCAGAAGACATAACAAGGCACAGACAAGTACTGGTATGCTCATCAGCTACTGAAAACGGGTGATGAGCACTCTTAGCTCTGGTCTTGGTATTCCTATGGACAAGTTATAAAATCCTCAATGGCAGGTCTTTGAAGTACTGCCTTCTGAGAGACAGAAAAGTCTTTAGTCTGCAAAGACTAAATGACTAATGTTCAAAGGCAGATGGACAGACCAGGGTTCAAATCTTAGCTCTACCACTTACTAGCCACATACATTGGGTGAATTACTTAACCCCTTCGAGCCTCAGTGTTCAAATATGTAAGATGAGGCTCATTATAAGAGGCATCCTAAGACCACTGTGAGATTTGAATGGGGTCATGGAATTAGAGCACTTGTGGCTTAGTAGATGACAGCCATATATACCTGTCACTATAAACATATACATATATAAGTTTGCTTAACAATATATACTGAAGAAGAAAGACCAGAGGGTATCAGGAGTTGTTGCCCCTGGATGGTAAGATTAGAGGCAATTATTTTTCTTCCTCATATATTTTTTCCTAGATTTTCCAAAAATACACACACATGACTGACTCACAGCCAGGGGATATATTTTTAAATGTAACTTTTGTGTTTTAAAAACAAAAACAACATGTGGACAGCAACTTCTTTGTTCTTTTATCCAGATAGGAGTCAGGCAGCCCCCACTCTAGACCTGGCACTGGCACTGACTCTCTGAGCAATCTTAGAAAGTCACTTTACCAATTCAAGTCTAAATTTCCCTGTCTAACATCGGTGTTAACCAGACTCTTAGTCTCCCCATGGTGAGATCGCTTGCAGTGGATTAGTACGTTCACTGAAACAACTGTAAAAGCTAGGACAGCTATTTGAAGACATCAGAGGGCAATCAATGCAGGTAGGACTAGAGGAGCCACAGGCCTTGAGAGAAAGGAAGCACAGGATGTGCCCTCCACTTCACCCTAAATTTTCCCTGGGGATGCTTCTCAACTGCCTCACTGGGAAACAGAACCCAAGCAAAGAGTGTGGTTGGTTGAGCTGAAGTCAGAGTTGGAGATGACAAGTGACTCAGACCTAAGGAGCACTGTTCCAGAGAGAAGAGTCACAGAGAAGGAAACATACTCACCTGTGTTATAATTTCCCTCAAATCTTTAGTTTACTCACTCGTGCAGAGAGTAAGAAACCAAAAACCCAAGGAGAAAACATCAACTTAGAGTCTGAAGAACTGATCAACTAACCACTGATTAGTGGCGGAGTCAAAGGTTGGAGTTCAAGCTGGATCAGGTAAAGGAAGTTGGTCAGCACCCAGAGCTTTTAGCTGTGGACCCAGAAAGGCTCTGAGTTAGGAGTAAAAACTGCATCCTAGTAGCACAGACAAGACTATAACAGATCAGACTTCACCAAGACTTGACAGGATTGAAGAGACCTGTTGGTTCTCTAATCAGTCTGCTGGAAAAAAGTTTAACACCCTTCAGAGGAAGTTAACATAATTCACCCAAAGACTCTCTAACTTTATATCCCTAATATCAGCATCAAATCAAAAACTATAAGGCATCCTGAAAAACAGGACCAAAACCCTGAAATCCAAAGAAAAAAATCAGGTCATAGACATTAATCCAGAGATGACTCAAACATTATAGTTAAGTTACAGTTACCGGGACTTTACACTTGATCTTAGCCAAAAGGCCACGAAACAAAACCATGGTCAATATGGTTAAGAAGACAGAGAAAAAGATGGTCAAAATAGAGGAAATGATGGACAAATCAGATGAAAATGGGGAATATCAACTGAGATTTGGGGAAAAAAGAAAAATCAAATGGACATCTACCGTAGAAGACAGAATACAATGTCCGAAATTTAGATCATTTGTATAGGCTTAATATTAGTCTGGACATAGCAGAAAATTAGATTTTTTTAATTTTTAAAAGATTCTATTTATTTATTCATGATAGACACACACATACACACACACACACACACAGAGAGAGAGAGAGAGAGAGAGGCAGAGACACAGGCAGAGGGAGAAGCAGGCTCCATGCAGGACCCCAAAGCGGGACTCGATCCTGGGACTCCCTGGATTAGGATCATGATCCTGATCATGCCCTGGGCCAAAGGCAGGTGCTGAACCACTGAGCCACCAGGGATCCCCAGAAAATTAGATTTGAGAACTGAGAGGGAAGTCAACAGACAACACCAAACTGAGGTATAAAGAAAGAAACATGGACAAATCAGAGCTGAGCATAAGAAACACAGGAGGTACAGTCAAAAGGTCTAGTATTCACATAACTGGAGTCCCAGAAGCAGGTAAGAGAAAATGGGGCAGAAAAAATATTTGAAGACACAATAGTCAAGAATTTTACCAATTTGATGAAAAACAATCCACAGATTCAAGAAATTCAGTAAACCTCAAGAAGAAAAAGTATAAGAAAACCTTAACTATATACTTTGTAGTCAAAGTGCTGAAAACTAAACACAAAGAGAAGAATCTTAAAGGCAGCCAGAGACAAAAAGACACATTGCATTCAAAGGAGTAAAAATAAGTCTGATGACTACCTTTTAGAAACCAGAAGACAATGGAATGACAACTTTAAAGCATTGAAAGCAGGAAAAAACTTACCAACCTAGGATCCTAGATCCAGCAAAAATGTCCTTCAAAAAATACAGGTAAAATAAAAATGATTTTCATGCTCTATACTACACAGCATTGCACTACACAAAATACCAAAAGAGTTTATTTGGATTTAAGTAAAGCTGATCCCAGGTGGAAACACAGACTTGCTGACATAAATCAAGAGCCCTGTAAAAGGTAAATATGTGGATAAATATAAAGAAATATTGACTGTTTAAAACAACAATAATAAACACGTAGAAGTAAAATGCATAAAGGTAATAGTACAGAAGGCAGACAGAGGTAAATGGGGCTAAAGTGTGAGCATGTTCATGACTGGGCTGGAAATGGGAGAAGGGGTAATGTAAGGTGAACATGAGAGGACCACCTGAAAAGAATATGTCATTTTAAAGTTAGCAGAGGAAAACATCAAAGAAAAATTGTTAAACTGCATCATCTCTCCCAAAAAAGCAAAAGGGAAAGAATAAAGAAATAAAGACAGATGGGACAAATCAAAATTAAAGTAAGTTTGTTGATTTTAAACCCAACAATGTAATTTAATTTAAGTGCATTACATTCAAATGATGTAAATATTACAATTTAAGATACAGACGATCAGACTGGACTTTTAAAAACACATATTAAAAACCTTAATTCAGAAAAGTTGGAAATAGGAAGATGAAAAATGATATACCATTGACAACTTTATCTGTCTGACTTCATCCAATATCTGCTGAATACACATTCTTCACAAGTGTACACGGGCATTTGCCAAAATAGACCATCTGTCAGGACAAAAAGCAAGTCTAGACAATTTTAAATATTGAAGTTGTACAGAATACATTCTCTGACCAAGATGGAATTATAATAGAAACCAATAACAGAAATAACCAAATGTTTGGAAAACTAAGCAATGGATTTCCAAGTAAACCAGGAGAAAAAGGAGAAATCACAATAGAAATTGGAACATGCATTTAAGTGAATGATAATGAAAGTAGGACATCAGAAAAATTATGGGATACATTTAATCAGTGCTTAGAGGAAAATTTGTAACCTTAAATGCCCATTATGGAAAAGGTTAGAATCAATGATCTAAGAGACTGTCTCAAAAGCTAGAAAGAGACAAAAAGTTAAACTCAAAGATAGTAGAAGGAAGGATGCAAGATACAGAAGAGGAGCAGAGAAAATGAAATAGAAAAAAGATGTCAGTTGATAAAAACAAGGCTAAAGGTTGCATCTTTGAAAAGACTAATAAAATTGAAAAACTCTGGAAGAAGTGATTTAGGAAAACAGAAAACACAGATTGTCAATATTAGAAATGAGAGGGAGACATCATTCTGGGTGTGATGAGAAAAAGAAAAGGAAAGTTTAAACAATGTCATATAAATAAATTTCAAACTTTAGACAAAATTAATCCCTTAAAAATAACAGTTTGCTATTATTGCTAACAAACCAAGTAATAAAATAATCCTCAAAGAAAATGTCAAATCCAGTGGAAATGTTAAATTCTTTTAACATTTAAGAAGTAAGTAATGCCAATCTTACACAAACTCTTCAGAAGAAATGAAAAAGAAGAAACTTCCCACCTCTTTTTAGGAGGCCTGTATGACACCAGAATCTGAGAAGGGCATTGTAAGAAAGAAAAATCAGAAGCTAATAAAATCTTATAAATAATAGATACCAAAATTCTAGACGAAACAAGTAATCCAACCCAGAAATAGATTAAAAAGATAATACTTCTGTCCAAGTGCCATTTATGCCAAGAATGCAAGATTGGCTTAACTTTTAAAACTTAATCCATGTAATTCACCACATAACTAGAAATAAAGGAGAGAAACATACAATCATCTCAACAGATGCAGAAAACACATTTAATAAAGGTCAACACACATTCAGGAAAAGTCTCTCAGCAAACTAGAGATTTGATCATGAATACCTGCAAACAAAATTCACAGTAAGCATGATGTTCAGTGGTGGAACACAAAATCCTTTTTCTCCTTAGGTCAGGGACAGGAGAGGATGTTTACTATCACCTCTTCAACTCAACATTGCACAAAGGTCTCTAAAGCACAGAAAAATAATATAAAGACTATAAAAGAAGATGGAAAGCTATCATTATTCTCAAGTGACATGCTTATGTCCACAGGAAGTGTTTTTAAAAGCAAACTCATAATTAAAAAACAAATTTAGCAAAGTGGTTGGACATGGTCATGATCTAAGAAATCAACTGTATTTTCATATGCTAGCAACTAACAATTAGGAAAAAATTTTAAATACTGCTACTTACAACAGCATTAAAAAACATTAATTACCTAGGAATAAATCTAATGAAAGATGCATAAAACCTCTACACTAAATTTTATGAAACGCTGCTGAGAGAAATTAAAGGCCATTTAATACATGGAGGCCTGAGGCCACATACATTGACAGGAAAATTTTAAAAAATTTTTAAATTTGTTATTGGTGTTCAATTTGCCAACATATAGAATAACATCCGGTGCTCATCCCAGCAAGTGCCCCTCAGTGCCTGTCACCCAGTCACCCCCACCCCCCACCCACTTCCCTTTCTACCGCCCCTTGTTTGTTTCCCAGAGTTAGGAGTCTCTCATGTTCTGCATTGACAGGAAATTTGATGCTGGTAAGATGTCAATTCTTCCCAAATTGATTGCTCATTCAGTGTGATCCCAGTCAAAATACCTGAGGGACAAGCTGATTCTACAATCTGTATGGAAATGTTAGGAATTTAAATTAACCAAAACAATCTTAAAGAATCTTATAGATTCTAAAATAGACAAACAGGTCAATGGTTCAGAATAAAGGTCAAGACTTAGATCCACATGTATATGAGCTCCTGATTTACAGGTAAAGGATTCTTTCCAACAAAAGGTACTCTATCAGTCAAAAATTAAAAGTAAAATAAGAACTATGACTCCTCCCTCACACCATATACAAAAAATTGCAGATGGTCCTCTGATATAAAAGTAAAAGGTAAATAATAAAACTTTTAGATAATAACATGAAAAATATCTTAATGACCCAGAGGTAGGCAAAGATTTCTTAATACAAAACAAAAAAGCACTAATTACAAAAGGAAAACACTGATAAACTGAGTGTTATTTGAATTAAGAACTTCTGTTCACCACAAGATACCACTAAGAGAATGAAAAGCAGACTACAAACTGAGAAATGTTTGTGATACTTTTAGCTGACAAATGCCTCCTACTAAGAATATAAAAATAACCCTTACGGATCATTAAGGAAAGGGACACAACACAACTTAAGAAGAAACCAACAGACAAAGGAGGTGAACAGGCAAATCACAAAAGCGATATTTATATGAATGCTCACCAATCCTTCCAAAAAACAGAAGAGGAGGGAATACTTCCCAACTCATTCTATGAAGCCAGCATTATTACTCTGGTACCAAGGCCAGACAAAGACATTACAAGAAAAGAAAACTCCAGATCAATAGCCCTCATGAATATTAATACAAAAGTCCTCAATAAAGTACTAGCAAACAGAATTCGACAGTGTGTTAAAGGATTGTACACCAGGTACATGACCAGGTGCGTGTTTTTTTATTCCTTGAATGCAAGGATGGTTCAACATAGGAAAATCGAACAATGTACACTATACTATGTAACACTATACTAACTGGTATACTGGTGTACATTGTACACTATACTAACAGTATAGCCACATGATCATCTCAATGGATGCAAAAAAAAAGCATTTGGCAAAATTTAACATCCCTTCATGATAAAAAAATTCAACAAAATAGGAATAGAAGGAAACTATCTCAACACATTGAAAGGCCATATGAACAACTCATAGCTAACATCATACTCAATGGTGAAAGACTGAAAGCTTTTCCTCTAAGATCAGAAATAAGACAAGGATGCTGACCTCTGTCACTTCTATTTAACATAGTCCTGGAACGCCTGGTCAGAGCAAGTAGACAAGATCACACACTTACATACACACATATACACAGCTTAGCACAAAGCTACAGTAATCAAAATAGTGTGGTGCTAGCCTAAGGATAGATATACAGATGAAAAGAATAGAATAGGGAGAACAGCAATAGACTCTCACATCTGGTTAAATGATTTTTAACAAGGGTGTTGAGACTGTTCAATGAAGAAAAGATAATCTTTTCAACAAATGGTGCTGGAAAGTGGATATTCATATGCAAAAAAATGAATTTGGACCCTTACCTTATGTTGTACACAAAAATTAATTCAAAATAGATCAAAGACCTAAACATGGGAGATAAAACTATAAAACTCTTATACAGGAAGAGCTTCCTGGTGTTAGACTTGACAATGATTTCTTGGCTATGACATCAAAAGCACAGGCAACAAAAGAAAAACAGATACACTGGGCTACATCAAAATTAAGAACTTCTATGCATCAATAGACACAACCAACAGAGTATAAGGCAACCCATGGAATGGAAGACAATATTTGCAAATCATATATCTGATAAGGGGTTTACATGCAAAATATATAAAGAACTCCAACAATTCAATAACAATAAAAAACAAATAATTCAATTAAAAAATCGGTAAAAAGACTTGAACAGACATTTCTCCAAAGAAGATATATGAATGATGACTAAACACATGAAAAGATGCTCAACATCACTAATCACTAAGGAAATACAATGTGAACCATGAGATGCCACTTTACATGTATTAGGATGGAAGCAAAATAAGTCAGAGAAAGACAATTATCATATGATCTCACTCATTAGTGGAATTTAAGAAACAAAACAGGATTATTTTGGGGGGAAGGGACAGAAAAACAAAAGATGAAATCAGAGAGGGATATAAATCATAAAAGACTCTTCATTATAGGAAACAAACTGAGGGTTGCTGGAGGGGAGGGAGGATGGGGTGACTGGGTGATGGGCATTAAGGAGGGCACGTGATGTAATGAGCACTGGTTGTTATATGAGACTAATGAATCACTGAACTCTACCTCTGAAACTAATAATACACTATATGTTAATTAAGTAAATTTGAATTTAAAAATAAATCATTCTGGGATAACACTAAAATCTGCACCTGCCATATGATTTCACTTATACATAGAATCTAAAAAACAGGGATCCCTGGGTGGCGCAGCAGTTTAGCGCCTGCCTTTGGCCCAGGGCGCGATCCTGGAGACCCGGGATCGAATCCCACGTCAGGCTCCCGGTGCATGGAGCCTGCTTCTCCCTCTGCCTGTGTCTCTGCCTCTCTCTCTCTCTCTGTGACTATCATAAATAAAAAAAAAAAAAAAAAAAGAATCTAAAAAACAAAACAAACAAAAAATAGAAACAGACTCATAAATACAGAGAACAAACGGTGGTTGCCAGAGGGGAGGAGGTGGAACAAAGTTAAAGTAGGTGGGGGAGATGTAAACTTCCAGGTATAAGTAAGTTGTGGGGATGAAAAGTACAGTGTATGGATTACAGATGGTATACAGATGGTAGGGAATACAGATGGTAGGGTGACAGATGGTATTACCCTTAACTATGGTGAGCATTTTGTAATGTATATTGTTGTGTAATCACTATGTCGTACACCTGAAACAAATTGTGTGTTAGCTATATTTCAATTTAAAAAAACAATTTGCACCCACAAAAAAATAAAAAATAAAAAAAACCCACAGAAAATAACAAGTGCTGGCAAGAGTGTGGAGCTACCAGAACCTTTGTGTATTACTGGTGGGAACGCAGAATGGTCCATGAGGAATATGGTACGGTGATTCCTCAAAACATTTAAAATAGTATTACCATATGTTCCAGTAATTCCACTCCTGGGTACATACTCAAAAGAACTGAAAGCAGGAACTTGAACAGATATTTGTCCTCCCATGTTCACAGCAGCCTTATTCACAGGAGCCAAAAGGTGGAAACAACTCAAATGTCTATCAAAGGATGAACAGATAAACAAAATGCAGTATACACATAAAATGGAATGTCACCCAGCCTTTAAAAAGAAGGGAATTCCTGATACATGCTACAGCATGGATGAACCCTGAAGATATTATGCCAAGTGAAATAAGCCACTTACATGAAAACAAATACTATGTGATTCCATTTATATAGTCAAATTCACAAAGATAGACAGTAGGATAGGAGTTGCCAGTGACTGGGAGGCAGGGATGGGAAGAATGGGGAGTTATTGTTAGAGTTTTAGTTTGGGAAAATGAAAAAAGTTTTGGAGATGGATGGTGGTGATGGTTGTACAACAAAGTGGATTTACTTAACGTCACCAAATTGTACACTTAAAATGGTTAAAATGGTCAATTTTATGTTATATATATATTTTAGCACAATAAGGCAAAGAATGCTCAGAGATGCTTAAGAAATAATTAAAAACTTAAGACAATTTAAGTACCATCAGCATTTAAATGGATGTGTAAACTGCGGTATATGCACACAATGCAATACTATATAGCAATGAAAAAGTACTGCTACAAATAACAGTGTGGATGCATCTCACAGATATTACATTGAGTGAAAAGAGCTATGTACAAAAGGAATACGGACTCTATAAGTCCATTTATATAATGTTCCAAAAACAGGCAAAACCAAATGATAGTGATAAAATTCAGGCCAGAAATTATAAACAGGAATGAGACATGAGGGAACCTCTCGGGGTGCTAGAAATGCTCTGTCTCTTTTCTGGGTGGTGGTTACACAGGGAAATACAAAATGAAAGAGAAAAAGTTATTCATCAGATGATCCACATAAGATGTATGAATTTTAAGTTCAACTTATCTCAATTTTATAAAATGAAGCAAAATTGTGATGAAAGAACAACAGTGCCAGAAGAAACTCTGGAAGAAAGCTGTTTGGCATGTCCAGCAAACACTGCTGGGGTTTATGGAGCAGGCGGTCCCTGGCCCATGATTTGAGAAAACCACACAAAGGAGATGCATTTTACCAGCCAACCAGCCAAGGGAGAGAGACACTCTGTCCCTGCTGGAAATTACATTTACAATAAGCTGTCCCTTCTTTAGTGTTTAGGGGCAAATACAAGTCCCTGTTAGTCTTCTCTCTTAATATGAGGTGTGCAGAAGACCCAGTCTGACATAACCCAGGGAAAGGTATAAACTCAGCAGTTTATATTTTCCTGTTAACTCCCAATTCTCTAGTCCAAGATCTGGGAGGAATCTTTACTTTCAAAGAGCAAAGACATTCATGATCCTGAAACAACAATCCCATGACACGCCACTTTAATCTTGCATCTACAAGGACACAGAGAATGGCCTTTCCCATTTAGGGTCCACCTTTGCCCAACTGAAGCATCACTCTAATGGGGTGTATCGGGGACTCAGACAATATGAACATGTAAAGGGCAAGTGTTTGCTGTGGCTCAGTTTCCGTGTTTACCTGACTGCACTGCATTCCCCATTGCAGAATATCCCAGGGAAGGTCTAGTGTATTCCATAAATGGCTTCAGAGTCTCTTGTTCCAGGTGACTTGCCCCAGGAGAATATTCAAGAAGCACTATCCTTCCCATGAGGATACTGGCTGTGTTTAGGACATGGTGGAAAAATGAATTTCAAGCACTTACTTTCATCATTAGAAACATTCCCCAGAGATGTGTGGCTGGAATAACGTTTGTTTTCACTTTCATTGAGACATCTTTCAATCCAGCTCTCTAAAAAAAAACAAAAAACAAAAAAAACAAAATAACAAAAAACAGAGAAAGAGAGAAAGAGGGAAGAAAATCACAGAATTGCAGAACTGCTGTTGGTGTTCGTGAAAAGACATGAACATAATAAACACATTCAATTCAACTGCCCATTGGCTTTTGTCTGAGACCTGCCCTGACTGGAACTGGATTTTCCCTGGACGTGCCTACTGCCCCCCGCCCCCCCAAGGCACCACGGCTGATGAGCCTTTGTGGAGTAGTTTGGAGACAAAATGGTGACTGAAGCCCACTTGAGTATTTCTTGGTCAGATTCTACTACTTCTAGAGTATTCACAGCCCAGTAGTACCAACTGAGGGTTATCTTTCTTTGCATAGAGGAGACGTTCCTTAGAAGTCATTTGTAAAACAAAGTTTGGTCAACTAAATCACTGGTGGTGGTTTATAGATCAATAAATTAGCAACAGAACCCTTTATTCAAACAAAAACAAAAAGGAAAGCAGATAAGACCCTGAGGGTTCTGGATGAACTGGAGGAGGGCAGAGGTTCTTGTAGCTTACCTCCCTTTGCCCGGTGACCTTCTGAGCACAGCCTGAAAGCCACTATGGGAGGAGATATTAAAAGCTATGCAATAGCTATGTAGTACTTTTAAAATCCAAAAGACTGGTTTTTTGAAATCCAATTCCAAAGTCTACAAAAGCACTTTCCACAATGTAGCATGATAATTATTCCATTGGGTAGACCAGCTACCATTCATTCATTCATTCATTCAACGACATCAGTCAGTTCCACTATAATGCTTGTTTGGAAAATAAGCATGTGTTCTAGTGCAAGTAATATATTAGGGAACGATCTGAACAGAGAGCAAACTTTGTGTTTATTTATGTTCAACTTCTTCCCTAAGAAACATCGGGCGAATGCAGAAAACCACGGGTAGCTGAACCAAACTCCATGAATATGCAAAATTCACATGTGCTCATGCCTCGGACACCTACCAGCTCCTTCTGTTCGCGTGAGCTGAAGTACTACACCTGCCCAGACAACCCGCGCTCTACCGCTTCACCATAACTCACAGGCGGCAGCCTTTCTGACGTCCTCGTCCAAAATGTCAGGTCTTTTCCAAGATGAAGTGCCAGATTTATTGTATTTCTGCACCTCTTGAACATTTAATTAACATATGCAAAACTGTGCCATCATTTTTATTAGATTCTATTTTTTATGTGCACTGAAAGGTTTTGAGTGTTATGCCCCCTTATTTTTCTAGTAAACTGTGGACTTGATCGTGCTGTTTTGCAGAACGTAGTGATTTTTAGGAATGCCTGTGTGGTGTTATAGCAGAGCTGACTATACCTACGGCTTTGTCCTTCTGCCCGGTGTAGTCACCCACCCATTGTTGTCTCTATAATATAGAAGCTGGCACGTACTGAACACCTAGTCTAATATTACCTATATTATCCCATCAAATTCTGACCACAACTCCCAGAAATAAAGATTTTAATCTCCATTTTTTTCCTAGAAAGCAACTGAAGCTTAGATTAAGTAATGTGACTCCTCGTAATTCAAAGAGCCAAGGGCAAGATCACAAGTTAACACCTTAGGCGACATATTCTAAAAAAGGAGCCACACTGGCAAGGGAGCCACGGTGTGGAGGCTGGGGGGATGGGGAAGAAGCAAACGCAAACAGCAGGGAGAAATGCTCAATTTTTGTTTTATATTTTATGTCCCAACAAACTGCTCTTTTAAAAGCTGCTCCCTAAATTGTAAATAAGTAGGGGGAAATATCCAAGGGGAGGAACGGGAGCCAGATTGTTAAGAGGAAATGGAAAGCTGGTATTTCTGAGGAAACCCTGAGCAGCAGAGAAATGCAAAACATTAAAACGTCACCCCTTCCAGACACCGACTGCACCACGTAGAAACCCAATGGCTTGTGAGGTTTTTCAGAGCTGTGATGGCACAAGGTGGGTGTTTGTCATCACATCGCATCTAAAGATGCATCTGGGTACAAATCTCCAGAATTCTTTTCAGGACTCTCCAGAATATCTCCATCTCAGATCTTCTAATCCCCTTGAGTTCTGGCACGTTTTCCTTGGCAACCGCCGTGGCTGGTTTTGGACGGCAGCTGCTGAAATCGACAGCCCCTTCCTCCGCCAGAGCACAGCACCAAGAGCAAGTGCTCTTGTTCTGGGCCAGCCCTGCCCTCCCGAGCTAGGTATTCACATCCAGTTATTCTCACGTGTGTGGGCATGCACATGTGTGCACTTGCACACACACATACACACACACACACGTTTTTCAGCAGACACAGGGAACTAAGGGAAACACTCCCCCTGTCACCCACTCGCCAGTGCCAAGATGAGGCCTGTTAAAATTGGAGTCCTCAAAAGGGCCAATTCCTGGATGTGAGAAGCCCCAGTGATTGGTGACACACTCTCTGAAGTACTCATGGTAGCATTCTGGAGGGGAGCTGGCTCTGGACACCAAGCGCCAAGAGGGTGCGACACCAGCCCACAAGAGCTCAAGTCAAGGAAGGACCTTCCAGATGGCTGTGCCTCTCCCCCATATTACCCAACACTAGAGAGAGGAGAGAGTGGGGTGATGAGGGGAGAGAAGAGGGCCAGAAGTACCAGGAAAGAAAGAGAGAAGAAATCTTATCATGTAACCTTTCCTCCACCCATGGCACCCATTCAGGTCTCCCTAGCCCCTTGGCCTATGCCTGTAGCCACTCCACAACCCAGCTCTTCTCCTGGGGCAACACAGAGTAAGGGTGATCGCTCACACACATGGCAGAGATCAGAAGGCCAGGCACCATGGCCCCATTTTTCTGGTCAAAGTATCCCACTTATTTCAGCTCTTGCTTGGAGGGCGTTGTTCCCACTTCTGTGCCATCTAGTTCCCCTGCATCTGACTGTCTTCTACTTAACCATAGCCACCTGCACATGTGGCATCCAGGATAAACTCTGGAGGGTCCAGATCATGGTCCTAGCAGTGCCAAATATGGCAGAACCATCACCTCTGCTGCTCGGGACATTTGTAGTTAGTTCTCAGAGCATTCAAAGGCCTTACATTCCAGACTGTATAGATGCAACTGAGACGTCAGGGCACAGGCCTCACATCCACAGGTGCTCTCTGACCTTCATCCTCTTCTCCAGTGGGGCTCTCAACAGCAGCATCTGCAACTTATGCCCCTAGGTCAGGTTGCTCCATATGATTGGAAGGCCTCTGTTTAGGTCACCTGCAGTAAACTTTATATACTTTAAAACTATAAACAATGAATTTTGGTTGCAAAGATCAAGAATTATCCAACCAGAATGACAGGTATGTTGAATTTTTAATAAAGTGCTGTGTTCATCTAACTTCCTTGTGTCTAACTTACTTTTATGTGATTTAATAAAAATAATAAAGGTCACCATACATTGGGTCTTTATGGGCCAAGCATTACGCAAACACATGACATATACCAGCATACTTAATCCTTATAAAGCTTGGGGTAGGTGCTATTAGGAAATTAAGGCTCAGTAAGATCAGGTGACTTCTCCAAAGTCAGTCAGCTAGTAAGAAAAGGCAGGACTGCCATCCGGACTTAGATCATAACCAAAATGCTCTCTCTGAGGGTGGGCTGAGCTCTCTTCCCTCTATGTCCCATTTGGTCTCCAGTGCACGGTGACAATATTGTAACATTGATCACAGTCAGCTTGGCATTCAATCTTTCACTAAAACTCTACTTACATATTACAAGTTTTGCTAAATTCATTCATGTATTTCTTTGCTAGCCTTTGTTATATATAGCAGGCCTTCCACTTAGATCTTAAATATCTTAAGAATGAAGTCCATGTTATTCTTTCTTTTGACTCTCACTAGCACCTGGTATGAAGTTTTTCCTATAGTATGGTCCCAAGAAATTTTACCTTATTGACACACATGATATCAAAGAAGTGCACAGCATACAAGTAGACATGTCCACACATCTAAAGAATTTCCTAATCTTTTCTTATTTTTACCACATAAGGCACGAGATGGTATATAATACATTAAAAGGTCATCTTCCAAGTAAAGAAGGCAAAACTCAACCAATGTCTATGTTGTGCCTTCTGGAGAAAAGGAGCTGTGATAAAAGCTGTGAGTGACATAGACACAGATAAGACTGGCTTCTGCCCTGCAGTTGTCATCTAGAAAGCGAGGCAGATTCTACTCCCCAAACTCATGAGTGCAGGAAGCCTGTCCTGCCTGTCCTTCTTGCACCCATTAGCTGGCACCATGCTTGTCCCCGTAGATATTGCACAATAAATATGTGTTGTTGAATGCATTACTTTTTTTAAAAATAACATTAAGATCCTACTGCATGCCAGGTACCAGACAAGGTATTTTCACATATGTGGTTTACATTACAGGGATCTCAGAATAATACCATGTGGTATGCTTTAATATCTCTATTAATAGACAGGAAAACTGAGGCTTGAAGCAAAAATTCTAATACAAGGCAGAGCTGCAGTATCAGCCACCCTGTCCAGGGACACAGGAGAAGGAGCGCTCAACTCACACTTGGCTGACTCCTTGCTCCCAATTGCTTCATTCTTGATCCATAAAAATAAATGATCTGATCTTCTAGTAGGAATCAGGCTTGCTCTAAGTTCCCAACAGGGTGTACTGACAGCTGGGAGTGTCAGCTCCTGGGCTGCAAAGCATCACTTCACCTGACTCATCTGGGATCATGGGCAGGAAGGAGGATGCCAATCATGCCTTCTGGATTTTCACTTTCTGAGGAGTTTAACCCCTACCCTTCAGAGGCAGATCTTCATGCCTCCCCACTTTAGATTGGGTTTTGCAGCAGCAAAGAACCACCAGGAAGTAACTGCACCAGGGACATGTTTAGGGCTCAGAGCAGTTGTCAGGAATGTGTATCAATCAGGAGCACCTGGGTGACTCTGTGGGTTAAGCATCTGTCTTTGGCTCAGGTCATGATCTCAGGGTCCTGGGATGGAGTCCCACATGAGGCTCCCTTCTCAGCAGAGAGTCTGCTTCTCCCTCTCCCTGCTCTCCCTGCTTGTGCTTTCTCTCTCTGTCTAATAAATAAAATCTTTTTTAAAAAAGAATATGTATTAATCAAGCAGGAGGAACCAACCAAGACAACTATCCAAAGCCAGGTAATCTTTGACGTCCACAAGGCACATTGACACAAGAGCCTGATTTGAGC
Source organism: Canis lupus dingo (assembly GCF_003254725.2). Taxonomy (NCBI): domain Eukaryota; kingdom Metazoa; phylum Chordata; class Mammalia; order Carnivora; family Canidae; genus Canis; species Canis lupus. The sequence continues at coordinate 32,942,730 of NC_064252.1, forward strand.
TCACATTATGAGACAGAAATTCATCCCCCTTTAAACATAAGGAAACTGGGGTCCAGACCATGGCAGTGGCTTGGTCAAGGTCACACAATCAGAGGGATTCAAGTCAGAATTCAAACCCAGATCTTCAATCTCTAAAGCCCATGCTTATTCTGCTTGCCATGTCACACTGGGCACAGACCAGGCTATTCTCAGGCAATCCATCCATCCATTCATTCATTTTGCAAATCATTATCAAGTGCCCTCAATGTGAAGTTGCAACAGAAGAGACGAGTACATTTTAATAGGTGGCCAATATATTACAGCAAGATATCTCTGATGGACCAGATCCTCAGGACCTGAGATATCTTGTTTATTTATGCTTTTTTTATTATTTATTTCCTCCACCTTAAAAAATGTAAGTTATAGGGATGCCTGGGTGGCTCAGTGGTTTAGCGCCTGCCTTTGGCCTAGGGCATGATCCTGGAATCCCGGGATCGAGTCCCACATCAGTCTCCCTGTGTGGAGCCTGCTTCTCCCTCTGCCTGTGTCTCTGCCTCTCTCTCTCTCTCTCTCTGTCTGCTCATGAATAAATAAATAAAATCTTTTAAAAAAATGTAAGTTCTGACAGCCTTGTCCATCTTTGCCATGCTTAGTCCCCAGGAGCCTGGCACAGTGTCAGGCTCATGGCTGACAGTGGTAGGTTGTGAGGAAGTAAAGTAGGATGATAGAATAGGATAAGGGATGAGGGATCCTCCCCCAGGAAGGCCTCTGCAAAGTAGCAGCATTTGAGCAGAGATTGAGTGCAGTGAGGGCATAAGGCCTTCAAAGGTCCACAGAGAGCAGACCACAGATGCCAAGGTCCTGAGGTGGGGTCATGGGAGGTCGGTGATCATGGGTGAAGGGATGGCAAGAAGGCCCAGCACTGATGGAGTGATCAAGGGAGAGACAGAACAAGATGAAAGAGAAGACAGAGACAGGACAGGAAGGATGTGGGTTTGGAGTCAGAACAACTGGATTTCAAATCCAGCCCTGCCACTTACTAGCTGTGCAACAGCAGGATGATCCCTGAACCCCCCCAAAGCCCTACCTTCTAGGTTCTCCCAAGATTAACTGAAGTAATACAAGGGAGGCACTTAGCACGCTTGGCTTTGTGGGCCACGGACAGAGGACAGACGAGGAAAGCGCGGTCTCTGCCCACCACGGGCTGGGAGCTCCCAGCCGTGCTGAGGACGGGCGCTAACGGCGGCGGCGGCCTGCATTGGGGGAGCTTTTTCCCCACACCAGTCACCCTGCTCCACACGCCTCCCCTCTGCTCCGCCCAGCAACTCTGAAACAGACTTGAAAAATTCTGATTCTTGAGGAGGAACCGGAGACTCAGAGATGCTGGGGAGGCGCAGCCAGCTAGCTGGGGGCCTGCGGCCGCCGCCTCAGGAAGTCATGTCCCCAGAGTCCTCGGTCACTGTGACCAGGTGCCCCGGGCCCCCGCCTAGAGGAGGCCGCATTTCAGCCGCAGCTTAAAGGGCTGGGGGAGGAAGGCAGGGGGGCTGCATCCCGACAAAGGCCCAAAGTGGGTTCTGGGAAAGGGGGCGAGCCCACTGACCAGTACCAGAGGAGGGACGGGGATGGGGGGGAGAGCCGTGAGGAGCAGGGTGCCTGCAGGCAGCTGGGAGCCAGCCTGGGGGAGGGACGCGGGCTCTGCTCCCGGGGAACTGGCGGAGAACAGGGAGGCCTTGGCTTACGCAACACCTGAGGAAGTGCTGCTGCCTTACAGTCACCGGGTTTTCGGGGAAGGCGTTACTCACACTCCTCCTGTCAACAGTCTTTCAGGGCCCCGGGCAGGGCCTATTTCAGGAACTCACAGCTTTAGAAATGCTACGTCAAAAAGTTGACATATCTCACCCACAGCCACCAGGGGAGGTCCAGGCCCCAGGTCCTGGAGGGGCCGGAGCACCCCCGGTCTCCCCTCCCCCGGCCGGGCCATTACCCGTGGAACCATGCCAACAAGGCCTGCTCCGGTCTCCCCCCGCACCAGGGCAGGATCTCCTCTTCATCATTCGCTCTCTCGCCCCGCTTTCCCTGTGCCCTGGGCTCCCCACAGCTGCGATCAGGCAGGACCACGTGGAAAGTCTGGGCCCTGGAGGTAGGTGGGCAGCAGTGGCTTCTGGGGGGGGGGGCACAGGTCAGTGGGTTGCCACGGCAACTCCACAGGCCCTGCCCCAGGGGCCGCTGGGTTCCAGGAAGGCCCCCCTCCCCCGCCGGCCTCCAAGGGGCCACCCCACCCTGCTCCTGCTCACCAAACATTGCTTTAGCGCCAACTGTTTGCCAGGCACTGAGGTTCCAGGGCTGGATATGGCAGACAAGGTCCCTGCTCCCAGGGAGCTTGTATTCCGCGGTGGAGACGGCAGAAACAAGCAAGAGGACTTCAGAGCACAAGGAGTGTTAGGAAGGAGACGAAGCCGTGGAATGGGATAAAGAGAGACAGGGTGCCGTCTTTGGTAACGGGACACTGAGAACCTGTTGGAGGAGGTGATGTTGGCCCAAGGGCACAGGCCTGAGGTGCGAGTGAGCTTGAAAACCAGTGTAGTGGGGGAGAGGGAGGACCGGTGAGAGCAGCAGGAAACGAAGCCAGGGGTGCAAAGGGCCAAAAGCGTGTAGGCACTTGCGGGCCATAGTAAGAACTGCACACTTGTCTCAAATGTACTAGGCAGCTGTCGGAAGACCTGAAGCATGTGACATGAACTGCACTGGCTCAGAAAGCCGAGCCTACTAGGGACTGTGCGTTCATTCACCCCACTACTTGTTGATCAGGTATTTGGGGAGTATCATGCACTGTGCTGCACCATGGGGGCAGAGGAGTAACCAGGCAGGCACGGTTTCTGTTACCAGGGGAGGTTTAGGGTTTAGTGTGAGCATCAGCTGTTAAATAACAGAGATGTGATTCCCAAGAGAGGCAGAAAAGAAGAAAAAAGGGAGTTGTATCTAATCTGTGAGTCAGGGATGCTTCTCGGAGGGGGTGGCATTAAACTGACAGCTAAAGGCTCAGAAGGCATCATCCCCAGGTAAATGGGGACGGAACATCATGTGCAAAGGCCCTGAACCTAGCCAAAGAGTGATGCATTCAAGAAACTGACAAGCATGGGCAGCCCCGGTGGCTCAGCGGTTTAGCGTGACCTTCGGCGCAGGGTGGGATCCTGGAAACCTGGGATGGAGTCCCACGTTGGGCTCCCTGCATGCAGCCTGCTTCTCCTTCTGCCTGTGTCTCTGCCTCTCTCTCTCTCTCTCTCTCATGAATAAATAAATAAATCTTAAAAAAATATAAACTGACAAGCAGCCTAAGTTAAGGAGCCTGAATTTTATTCAGTAGGTGATTGGGAACCTCTAAAGGTTTGTGAGTATAAGCAAAACCATCCTTGGGGCACCTGGGTGGCTCAGTTGGTTGAGAATCTGACTTTTGGTTTCCACTAAGGTCATGAGCTCAAGGTCATGAGATTGAGAGCCAAGTCGGGTTAGCTCATGCTCAGTGGGGAGTCTACTTGAGATTCTCTCCCTCTCCTTCTGCCCTTCCTCCCTGCACATGTGCATGCACTCTTCCTTAAAATAAATAAATCTTTAAAAAACAAAAACTGTTGTGTAGGCAGCTCCATCTGGTGCTGCTAAACACAATCTCGGAGGGGGAGAGACAGGGAAGCAGGAGACCACATGATTATCACCCAAACTTCTGAGATGAAAAAGCTACATTATTAGTAATTTTTCCAGGACCACGGTTGTAAACTAGGATTGTCCCAGGTATACTGGGGACTTAACGATCCCCCTGGTAGGAGGCCACTGCAGGACTCTAAGTAAGTCTGAGAGGCTTAGAACAGAGGCAGTCTGATGAGAAAAGATAAGAACTCTGCCCTCTTCCCACCTAAGTATATCCACTACTCTAGCTGATCCTGGACACCAGTGTCCCCATGTCCCCACATCTCTTCCTCATCTGCTGGGGTCTCAGTCACAGTGTGAGGAGGGGAGTCTGAGGTGACAGCAATGACATCTCCTAGAATGTGACCTCCCACCATCTTCACCAACATCACTGTAGCTCACTCTTGGAGCATCAGTGCTGTGCTCTTAGCCATTTGCATGAATTATCTCATTTAATCACAGCACTGCAGATGGGGAAGGTGTGCTTTACACAGATGTGTGGCCAGGACAAGGAGGAGTAGGAATGGCTTGGTGCACAGTTATTCCCACTCCCGGGCCTCAGGATGTACCTGCTGGGTCATCTTTGTACCTGTAGCTGATGGTGCTCATCGCAACCAGGGGCCAGGGTGCTCAGATGCCACGTATACTGACATATCAGCCCACTGACCATCTGCTCAACACCCTATGGCCTGGGCCTGTCTCTGCAAGGATTGGGACAGGATTTACTACTTTCTTCAATTTAACCCTTTACTCTCGGTGACGAGATTCCCAGCCCATAGCCTCACTCACTCTCCTTGCAGTACTTGCTAAAAAATCCTCACCAGTTTGCCTTTTTACTTTTCTTCTCCTTCTTAAAAATCTAAGCAGAGGGGGAGCCTGGGCCTGGGTGGTTCATTCGGTTGAATGCCCAACTCTTGATTTTGGCTCAGGTCACAATCTCAGGGTCATGAGATCGGCTCAGGTCACAATCTTAGGGTCATGAGATCCAGCCACATCTCAGCCTCTGCCCTCAGTGCAGAGTCTGCTTAGGACTCTCCCCTCTTCCTCTCCCTCCCCCTCCACTACCCCCGCCCCCCCTTCATGTTCTCTGTCTCTCTCTCTCTCAAAATAAATAAATAAAATCTTAAAAAAAAATCTGAGCAGTGTTTTCATGTCTTTCCCAATTCTAATATATTCCTTTAAAAAATAACCCTCCCCCCAACTCCCACTATAGATATGCCTTAGTTTTCACATCGGTCAAGTAAGAATTCCTGCTTCAGAAGGCCACCATGAGACTCACCTGATGATGGCAATCTACGAGAGTCTCCAAGGAAGGCTGATGTGCTAACTGAACAGAAGGCAGCCTCACTCCGACCACCAGGCAGCACTGTTCTTCCTTAACCTTTGACAGCCTTGGTGCTTTCTCATCTGCCCAAACTACTCACTCTTGGTTTCTAGGGGCCTCTCATGACCCCTGAAGTGCACCTGCTGGCTGTACTAGCTCCCCCTTTGTACACTGGGCAGCATCTCTTGCAGGTCTGGAAACTAACAAGAGTGGGTGCCTGAGTCAACTAACTCTTGACCACAGTGAGGAAGCCCCTCCTGTTGGCGGGGGGATCCAATACGGAGGAATGAGTAGGAAGGTCTGACTGCCAAGCTTCGCTGTCTCACTGGTTTGTGACCTTGACCACGTACTTACATGTTCTTGAGCCTCAGTTTACCATTGTGTGAGCTTCCAGTTTGCACCACTGTGCTAAACTGCTCACATACCTCTTCTTGTAATTACTTCACATATAGGACCTATTATCTCATTTTATAGATGGGGGAGCAAGGCCCAGAGAGAAAGGGCTAGACGAGAAAAGCTGAGAACTTTGCCTTCTTTTTGGCTAATGGTATTCACTCTGCAAGCCGGCCCATGTGGCCAATTGTCCTTGTGTGTCTTCCTCATCAGCTGAAATCTCAATCATGGGATAATGCAGGTGAGCCCCAAGTGACACTAGTGACATCTCCTGGAACGCAGCCTGCCAAAGCCAGCACCATAATCTTCACAAACGTCGCAGCAATGACTTGCCCAAAGTCACAGAGCCAGTACATAGATGAGCCGGGATTTGAACCTGACTCTGACCTAACCATTAACTTACTTTTTCTTAAATTATTCATTCAAAAATTATTTATTAAGCAACTATTGTCAGACACTATTCTGGGGTCTGAAGATATAACAATAAACAAAACACACAAAGTCACTGTCCACACACAATCAACAAAAATAGACCTTAAAAGCACCCATATGTAAAAGAATATCTTTAACGTATGACAATTTAACTAAAAATAAGTCAGCAGGGACACCTGGGTGGCTCAGCGGTTTAGCACCTGCCTTTGGCCCAGGGTGGGATCCTGGAGTCCCAGGATCGAGTGCCATGCCGGGCACCCTTGCATGGAACCTGCTTCTCCTTCTGCCTGTGTCTCTGCCTCTTTTTCTGTGTCTCTCATCAATAAATAAATAAAATCTTAATTAAAAAAATAAGCAGCTTCCATCTAACCATTACCTTATACTCTAACACCTGTAATTACATAGGCCTTAAAGTCGCATTGTGAGTACTACGCTGGGTTTCACATGGTACCAAATACACTACAGGTGCTCAAGAATGTTACTGCCCTTTCTCACTTTAGGAAAATTCAGTACAGAAAACTCTAAAGTGGTCACAGAGATTACAGAAGGTGTCATTACTGGCAATAAACCAGAATTAATGAAGAAACCCCAAAGGGCACCAGTGCCGTTAGCTGACAGATCACAGATTCCCCGACAGTCCCCGGAGACTAGAAAAAATTAAAGCTAAGGTGTTCGGTGCCATCTCCTGTTGAAGATATATTCAATGTAAAAGCAGATCTCTGCTCTGAAAATATCCCCGGGAACACCAGAGTTAATGAATGTGACTGCATAAACAGGCTGTAAAAATTTCACTTTCCCTCAACTTTTGCGGGGGAGCGTACCTACCACCACCTAAAGCTAGCAGCCTTTCCCTTTGTTTCTGTTTCTATTATTACAACATCACTGAAACATATAAAAGTCTGAAAGCAGGTTACTGGAGCCAAGGCTACTCACTGTGCCCAGCACCTGATGTTATTTGATCCCTGACATCATTGCTTTTTCTAGTTTATGTGTTGGTTTTGTCTCTTTTGCATTTCTTCTCACCCCCTCTACTAGGGAATGTGGCTTCCCTCCAGGACCTCAGGAGCCAGGGGCTCCCCCCCCCTCGACTGTAGGACCCAAAGAGAATTCCAACTAGTCTGAACTTTTGAGAGAAATCACTAAAACATCCTTCACTTAGGCAAAACGCTTTCTTCTTTCCTGTGTTAATCTATCCTAGAAACTATATTTTAAAATGTTGAAAGGGGGAGCATATTCCTCCACAATCCCACTCCCTCACATGTAAACCACTTGTCCTTCTTCTGCGCTGCTCCTGGTTTCACGTCCACATGTTCACATATATGAACTATATCCCCAGTGAGCAAACATACAATTTCTGTTCATTTTTCCCTTTAACATTCCATTACATAGATTTTTCCTGTTTCACCACAGCCATCATATTTATTTTTGATAGATGCCCAGAGTTCCCTGGAGCTAAAATTCCTATTTTTATAATGTCTTAATGAACAACTTGGTGCATATTTTTTCTCTTTTTCAAATCATTTCCTGAGAGTCACATAGAAGCAGGAAAAGCAAGCACGTGGGCTTAGTAACTAGCCAGAAATGAGTGGGGCTGGATTCTGGCCTTCCTACTTTCAGTGAAGTCTCTCAACCTCAGTGATCCCTTGTGTAGAACATGGAGAATTGATACTGTGCCCACCTCATCTTAATGGTGTGAGGTATGGAAAGGACTTAGCATAGTGCCTGTTCTAGAACCATGGAACCACTGATTCCCAAGGACCTGCGTGCTTTAACAGTGTAGGTGTTAAGCACACAGTCTGAGGAGCTCAACTACCAGGTTCAAGTCTGATTTCCTCGCTATGTGACCTTGGGTGAAGGACCCAGCCACCTTGAGCCTCAGTTTTTTCTTTTAATTTACAAAATGCAGGTGGTGATAACAGCATCTCATGGAATTTCTATGAAATTTAATTGAACACTGCACAGAGTAGTCACATAAGAACTATGAACGTCTTAGCTATTATAATTTTTATGTTATGCCCACCTGCAAGGCATGCCACACTAGGCCCTTCTGTTAGCATTCTTTTGGTTTGATTCTTAGATCCTTTGGTGCTGTCAAGAGCCTGGAAGTCAGGACACTAATTCTACTGCCCGCCGCCCCCCCCCACCCCCCGCCCCTTACAAGTAGCTAAGCTCTGTGACCGTAGGCAAATTAGTTTACCTCATAAGCCTCAATTTCCTTTCTATATATAAACAAAAAACTACCCCATGAAACTACTAGGAGGATTAGGACAAATAATATAAGCTCCCTAAGAGCTGACTGTACCTTATTTACCCCACTGTTCCCTGTAATTAGGACAGAGCTTGACAGAGAATTGCAGATCAGTGAGGAGAGCCTGGAGGGAAAGGAATGAATGGCCCCAGCCACCACGCCTGGCACCTAGTAGGGGTGCAGAAGAGGGCCAACGCAGCTGCAGCAAGTTTATCAAGGACTTGTGTGCAGAGAGCTGTGAGCCAGGTTTCCTAGAACGTAAAGCAAAGAGATGCAGCATTCTTCATAACATGAGGGGTGGATTGACTTACAGCTTTAAGATTTTATGTATTTCACAAGGCTGGTTCAACACCCGTAAAACAATCAATGTGATTCATCATATCAGCAAGAGAAAAACCAAGAACCATATGATCCTCTCATTGGATGCAGAGAAAGCATTTGACAAAATACAGCATCCATTCCTGATCAAAACTCTTCAGAGTGTAGGGATAGAGGGAACATTCCTCGACATCTTAAAAGCCATCTATGAAAACCCCACAGCAAATATCATTCTCAATGGGGAAGCACTGGGAGCCTTTCCCCTAAGATCAGGAACAAGACAGGGATGTCCACTCTCACCACTGCTATTCAACATAGTACTGGAAGTCCTAGCCTCAGCAATCAGACAACAAAAAGACATTAAAGGCATTCAAATTGGCAAAGAAGAAGTCAAACTCTCCCTCTTCGCCGATGACATGATACTCTACATAGAAAACCCAAAAGTCTCCACCCCAAGATTGCTAGAACTCATACAGCAATTCAGTAGCGTGGCAGGATACAAAATCAATGCCCAGAAGTCAGTGGCATTTCTATACACTAACAATGAGACTGAAGAAAGAGAAATTAAGGAGTCAATCCCATTTACAATTGCACCCAAAAGCATAAGATACCTAGGAATAAACCTCACCAAAGATGTAAAGGATCTATACCCTCAAAACTATAGAACACTTCTGAAAGAAATTGAGGAAGACACAAAGAGATGGAAAAATATTCCATGCTCATGGATTGGCAGAATTAATATTGTGAAAATGTCAATGTTACCCAGGGCAATATACACGTTTAATGCAATCCCTATCAAAATACCATGGACTTTCTTCAGAGAGTTAGAACAAATTATTTTAAGATTTGTGTGGAATCAGAAGAGACCCCGAATAGCCAGGGGAATTTTAAAAAAGAAAACTATAGCTGGGGGCATCACAATGCCAGAGTTCAGGTTGTACTACAAAGCTGTGGTCATCAAGACAGTGTGGTACTGGCACAAAAACAGACACATAGATCAGTGGAACAGAATAGAGAATCCAGAAGTGGACCCTGAACTTTATGGGCAAATAATATTCGATAAAGGAGGAAAGATTATCCATTGGAAGAAAGACAGTCTCTTCAATAAATGGTGCTGGGAAAATTGGACATCCACATGCAGAAGAATGAAACTAGACCACTCTCTTTCACCATACACAAAGATAAACTCAAAATGGATGAAAGATCTAAATGTGAGACAAGATTCCATCAAAATCCTAGAGGAGAACACAGGCAACACCCTTTTTGAACTCGGCCATAGTAACTTCTTGCAAGATACATCCACGAAGGCAAAAGAAACAAAAGCAAAAATGAACTATTGGGACTTCATCAAGATAAGAAGCTTTTGCACAGCAAAGGATACAGTCAACAAAACTCAAAGACAACCTACAGAATGGGAGAAGATATTTGCAAATGACATATCAGATAAAGGGCTAGTTTCCAAGATCTATAAAGAACTTATTAAACTCAACACCAAAGAAACAAACAACCTAATCATGAAATGGGCAAAAGACATGAACAGAAATCTCACAGAGGAAGACATAGACATGGCCAACATGCATATGAGAAAATGCTCTGCATCACTTGCCATCAGGGAAATACAAATCAAAACTACAATGAGATACCACCTCACACCAGTGAGAATGGGGAAAATTAACAAGGCAGGAAACAACAAATGTTGGAGAGGATGCAGAGAAAAGGGAACCCTCTTACACTGTTGGTGGGAATGTGAACTGGTGCAGCCACTCTGGAAAACTGTGTGGAGGTTCCTCAAACAGTTAAAAATAGACCTGCCCTACGACCCAGCAATTGCACTGTTGGGGATTTACCCCAAAGATACAAATGCAATGAAACGCCGGGACACCTGCACCCCGATGTTTCTAGCAGCAATGGCCACGATAGCCAAACTGTGGAAGGAGCCTCGGTGTCCAACGAAAGATGAATGGATAAAGAAGATGTGGTGTATGTATACAATGGAATATTACTCAGCTATTAGAAATGACAAATACCCACCATTTGCTTCAACGTGGATGGAACTGGAGGGTATTATGCTGAGTGAAGTAAGTCAGTCGGAGAAGGACAAACATTATATGTTCTCATTCATTTGGGGAATATAAATAATAGTGAAAGGGAAAATAAGGGAAGGGAGAAGAAATGTGTGGGAAATATCAGAAAGGGAGACAGAACGTAAAGACTGCTAACTCTGGGAAACGAACTAGGGGTGGTAGAAGGGGAGGAGGGCGGGGGGTGGGAGTGAATGGGTGACGGGCACTGGGTGTTATTCTGTATGTTAGTAAATTGAACACCAATTAAAAAAATAAATAAAAAAAAAGATTTTATGTATTTATTTGAGAGAGTGAGAGAGAGCACAGGGGGTGGAAGAGAGGGGGACAGACAAGCAGACACCCCGCTGAGCAGGGAGCCCGACGTGGGGCTCCATCCCAGAACCCCAGGATCGTGACCTGAGCCGAAGGCACACGCTTCACCAAGTTACCTAGATTTTCCAGATTGACCTATACTTTAAGTAAATATTTACTGAGCACTGACTTGTGCAAGACACCCTGGTAGATGCTTTGCATAGGGCTAAGGCCGGATAATGACAACACAGGTGTAAATCTGGAGAGACAAAGGAAGAAGCATCCGGTAAACATGTAAAACTACTGGAAAACGTGCACTTGACGCACACCATGAAGCTGTTAAGACAGTCCCTTTCTGATGAATGGATAAAGAAGATGTGGTTTATGTATACAATGGAATATTACTCAGCTATTAGAAATGACAAATACCCACCATTTGCTTCAACGTGGATGGAACTGGAGGGTATTATGCTGAGTGAAGTAAGTCAGTCGGAGAAGGACAAACATTATATGTTCTCATTCATTTGGGGAATATAAATAATAGTGAAAGGGAATATAAGGGAAGGGAGAAGAAATGTGTGGGAAATATCAGAAAGGGAGACAGAACGTAAAGACTGCTAACTCTGGGAAACGAACTAGGGGTGGTAGAAGGGGAGGAGGGCGGGGGGTGGGAGTGAATGGGTGACGGGCACTGGGTGTTATTCTGTATGTTAGTAAATTGAACACCAATAAAAAATAAATTAAAAAAAAAAAAAAGACAGTCCCTTTCTTTATGTTTTTAAATGGTGGAGAGATGGCCTGGTTTCAAGAAAGCAAGATGAGTGACCGTAGGGTGGATCACCTCTCGCCATATGAGCTAGTGCGTGTGACTGAACCCATTGAGTGGCAGCTTCACTAAGAATTGGGAAAGATCCCGCCTAGCTCACAGGTTTATGAGGTCCTGTATTGCAAAGACTGAACACAGCGGGGATGTTGTATAAAATTTTTGTTTTCTTCTCCTATTCTGTCCTTGATGGGAGGGCGGCGTGGAGGAGAAGGTGGGTGTTGGAAGCTACTCGGGGAGCACAAGGTGGAGAACATGCTCAATGAACCTTTTGTTTTTTGAGCTTTTATGACATGCCAAGACCCTGTGCTGACCCTTTTATACTTTACTTCATTTAATCCTCACAATAGGATGTGGGTACTATGCCTGGCCCCACTTTATTCACAAGCAAACTGAGGCTCAGAGAGCTGACTTCACTTACTGAGCTCATACATCCAGCTTATGGCAAAGCCCATTCTCCCCAAGCCTATGGGATTCCAAAGCCAGAGCTGCTAATGGTTGTGCCAATGACTGCAAACTCCCCCCATTAATGACTGCATCCATGACTGCAAACTGTAACACGCTATGCACATGGAAGGTGCTCTTTTATTTTAACACCAAGGCTTTTATGCTGAACCTGTTATAAGGAAAATCACATCTGTAAGTAAATAGATATGAAGTCATGATAAGGTGTATACCATGTCAGATTTGCCAAAGTAACTGGCACAGGGAATACCTATCCTGTGGTGATGCCAGGTTGGATTTACAAGCTCTGAAATGGATTTGAGATGAAAGGCACGCTCTGCTCCCAGGCACTCCTATAGGAAGGAGCACCTGTGGGTGTCCTCAATCAGCAGCCCGTTGCCAAAGTCACATTGAGGTCCCCGTGGCAGCCAGATACCCACTGCCACCAGTGACAGTGTGCTCCAAAGAACTACAGTGTGGGTTGCTGTCTCCACCCAGGATCACGGATCAGGGATGACCTGACCTCCTGAACTTCTTTAGGTGGTAGAGGAGATGAGCTAGAATGGACACTTATAAGATTTTCCTTCCAAGTCTAGGTCTGGGGAGGCAAGGAGGCAGCCTGGCTTCAGAATCAGAATTAGGCTGTGTTCAAAACCTAGTCTGACACCAGCTGTTTGGCCCGGACATGTTAACTAGGCTCTCTGAATCTTGGTTTCCTCACCTGTAAGACAGGGACAGTAATATCAAAGGTTCAGTGTAAGAATTAAATGAGGTAGTGTACAGAAGCACTTAGCACAGCACCTGGGAGAGATTATAAATTTTATTAATCTTCTACCCAGTTTCAAAAAGGGGATCATCTTTATTTAAAAAGCAACAGTTTTGAGAATAACTCATTCAGCCAACCTGACATCAGTTACCAAAATGATTTCAATGTAGTTTCTTTCTTACCTCCCACCCTCCCTTCATCTCTTCCTCACTTTCTCCCAGCCCCTTCAGCCTTTTCCTCTCAATAATCATCTATGTGTCAATATATAGTCTCCAGGTACTGTCTACAATCACACAGTTTTGGTGGAGCTTTTTGTTTGTTTGTTTTATAATCTCTCAATACCACAAAACCCTTTGAACAAAACCCAGACCCCCAGGGAGTCCCTTTCTTAGGTTCTCATCTCTCAGACTCCTCTGCAGCCCTCTGGACACCCCCCATCCATGCGCTTTCCCAGCTGTGCCCCAGGTGGTGCTCCCCAAGCTTGCACAGTGCCCGCGGGGCAGGTCTGGGCGGGCAGCAATCCCTGCTCCCAGCACCTCCTCAGCTGTGCTCTGCTGCCTGGGAACCCTGAGGAAGCCCCAACCAACCAGAGGAATAATTCATTCTTCTAATCGCAGCAAAGTTTTCAAACTTGAAAACGGAGCCTTGATTAGAAGAAAAGCTGGGGTTTGTTTTTTTATTTTTATTTTTCTAAAAGCCTGGCACTTCTGAAAAGGTCCCCTACTCAAACCACAGCAACCTCAAAAACTCTGCCCACTGAGTTGAAAATAAAAGTTCATGGAGACCAAAGGCTCTCTCACAACAAGCGCTCAACGCTTTGGAAATCTTCTTTCCAATGCTTGAAAGTTTCAATGATTTAACTGAGGGCCTCTAGCCCTCTGGAATCTCTCTTCTATGTAAACTCCCAGGGCTTTCTCAGCCATTATTATTTATTTTGCATGATGTTAAATAATGCTTTTATAGATAATCTATTTCACTTTTGTAAAAGCAGTCACCAAGTAGAAGAAATTAAACTAGAAACAGAGATAACATAGCCTTTTTAATCATAGAAGGATGACACAAAACTAGTTGGTTTTCTTTTGGGTGGAACAAGAAACTATTATAGGCACCTTCTAATTCCTAATTCCTAATTCCTGCCCTACTGTCTATTTATTATCAGTGGACCTGAACCTTGCAAAGAAAACATAGAAAAATATTTAAAGTAATCAATATCATGTCATAAACAAATTTGAGTATATGTCATGAGCTCAATTCTGGAACTTTGTAAAATCCTAATAACTTCAATAAGAACCAGCCTACCCATGGGCATTTAGAAACAGTATACAAATTAGAAATACATTGCACCCACTGGGAACACCCCAAATTTAGACTAATCCTTCTGAAAAAGATGACGTGAGACTCAAAAAATCACTTATGCTCATTTTTTTTAAATTAGAAATTCAATAACTGTAATGTTTAAAGAAATACCTCTTTCTTCAAAAGCCTAATACTAGGCAGCCCGGGTGGCTCAGCCGTTTAGCGCTGCCTTCAGCCCAGGGCCAGATCCTGGAGACTCAGGATCGAGTCCCACATCAGGCTTCCTGCATGGAGCCTGCTTCTCCCTCTGCCTGTGTCTCTGCCCCTCTCTCTCTCTCTGTGTCTCTCATGAAAAAATAAAATCTTAAAAAAAAATAGTCTAATACTAGTTTGAGATGATCCTGTGGCAATCAGAAGATTCCAAACACAGTCATAATTTTCTTCACCAAATGAACCTGCACCTCAAAAATTAGATGCTGCTGGTGTAATTAACGATCACTAATCACTTTTCAGATTATTCAAATGACAGTCTGAAATCTAGTTCAAGAGCAGTTCACTTGTGTTGACTGAGTGCATTTTCTCCAACAAGATGGATTCAAAGGATCAATGCTTATGAAGTGATAATTCTCCATTCCGATTAAATAAAACTCTGCCATGTTCATCAAACTCATTTAGGCTGCATCTAAACAACGCTGACCTTTACCACAATTGGTTAGTCAGGAAACACACAGCACCAAGTGCTAACTACCCTTCACCAGTTGCAGCCTTTTCAAAGGCTTTCTCATTATCCCTTTAAATTAAAACAAGACAATTACGACAATGCAAACCCACCGTGTCCACCTTCACCTGTCTATTAATAATTATTAATTGATCAGAGGCAGATTATGCTTTTATGTCTAATTGGGGATTAACCAACCACAAAAGTGGAAACTACATACATATTTTGAAGTTATTCTGCTCTGAGGATCAGATCTAACATGACAAAAACCAGATAATCTACTGGTACAGGGCAATCCAGTCCTAGTTGCCTATGTTTGGACATTATTCAAATGAGAACCTACTGGATGAATTGCATTCTTTTCTGTTTTTTATGATCTCTTTCTCTCTATCTGAAAGAAAGTGGTTAATATTTTAAAAATTCAAAAATCAGGGGATCCCTGGGTGGCTCAGAGGTTTAGAGCCTGCCTTTGGCCCAGGGCGCGATCCTGGACTCCCGGGATCGAGTCCTGCGTCAGGCTCCTGGCATGGAGCCTGCTTCTCTCTGCCTCTCTCTCTCTCTCTCTATCATGAATAATAAATAAATAAATAAAATTTTTTAAAAAATTCAAAAATCGCAATGCAGGTAAAAAGCATACTATAAAAACAGAAACAGAACAAATGAATATTTTTCTCCTTGCATTAAAAAATGTGCAAGAAAGACAAAAGAATTAAACTGTCTCTGTATATCTTGCTCAACCGAGTTTCAGAGAGTGGCTCGTTTGAAACAGAATTTTCCACTTCTGGAAAATCAAGTGTAAAATGGTTGTCTTTAAAACAGTGATGCCTACAATCAGAAAGGGGGGCAGGAATGGAGAATGTGAGGCCTTCATATTCCAGAACCGAAGGGCATCAGGACTTGCAGCCGGGCCTCCGACAAAGGGGTGGAATCTATAGCTAGTCTGAGTGCTTTGTGGAGCTTCCTTCCAGGATTCAAATTCCAGCCAACAGGTGTTACCCCTACAAAGACACATTTTCTACTTCCTTTAACAAACTGGACAACACAAGGATGAAATCGTGGCAAACGGGAGCATGTAAGATGCCTTTGTCATGGGAAAGATAGGGAAATGAGAATGAAATTAATCCCTCTATCTACATTTTAGAAAGGAATGATTTATCTTCACATCAGAACTGAGGCTGTATCTACACATACAGAAAACATCTAGATATGCGGAAACAGTCTACATTTCAGGATTCTTATTCCATTTTCCCAACTAGATACACAGAACTGGACCTAGGAAGACCAGATAAATGTTTTTAAATAATAGCTGCCACTTACTTAGCAATTTCTAGAAGCCAGGCTTAATGTGCATGATCTCATTATATTCTCTTGACCTTGGAAAATATGGTGTAGATGCTTTCACAAAGAACAAAACAGAAAGCACTGAGAAGGTAGGTCATTTGACCTCAGAAAGTGGCTGAGCTGGGACTTAAAGTTTAGTCTGTCTGATGGCAAAGCTTATGTTCTTTTCATTAAGTCAGGCTACATTCACCTCCAGTCAAAAGTTAACACCTATCTGTGAATGATGTCTAGCTGCCATATACTATTCGTCAGATCACCTAAAGGCTACTTATATTCACACATGACTTAATGGCTTTTCTCTCTTTAATCTTGTCGAGGTATGTCTGTATGTGAGCACGAAGAAAGCTTCGACATTCTCAGGGACAAAGCAAATGTTAACTTAACTTCAAATGAATCCCGAAGACTAAAGGACATTTCACAACTGTAGTAAATATATGAATGTTTTATCTCCCTATTTTTGCCAACAAGAGTTAAACATGTTGTCTCCACAGTTTACTGGACTATCCTACCCTGTACCTGCCAGGACAAAATGGCAAGTCATTTGCTTTCACTAAAATGATGGATGCTTTATTGGACATCTTTTCTAACAAGCCTCTCCCTCACTAGGAGGTGGTGGAGGAGGAGGAGTGGAAGGAGAAGGAAGAGAAGGAAGAAGGGGAGGAGGAGAGGAAGAAAAGAAGGGGGAGGAACAAAAAGAAATCATCAGTATGGCCTTGGGACTAAGAGCGTGGACCACTCATAGGTTAGGCCACCTACCCCCCTCCTGGGTATTCATCTGCCCCAGGAACCATGGCATATAATGGTGTAGATCGTAACAGTACCCATAACATATATTTTAAAATACAACTAATAACGCATTCATTTTTTTCAACTAATAATGTGCTTAAAGGACTTAGTTCATGCCTGGCATGTGAAAGGCATGGAACAAACTTTAGAGACCTAAATACAAAGCTAGATTTAGCACTTGCATTTGGTGTCAGGTAAAGTCAGGTGTGCACATGAGGTGGATCTCACTCCCCCTGAAATCACGGGGTGTCTTATTAGCCCAGCCTCTAATGCTCAGAAACTTACTGAACACTTTAGCTTCCACTTTCATTTTCATCTCTAGCCTGTTGGTTTCCTCATTTAAACTGTGAATAATAACAGGTCCTTCTTTATAGGGTTGTGTGAGCATCACATAGACAATTCATTTAAATAAAAATGCTTAGCAGCAAAGTTGAGACGTGGATTGACTGTCTTACCTATGGATACTTCCACATTTTCTACGGGAGCCCTCTCAGGTGCTTGGATCAGTTCTGTAAGAAAATTGGGGCCCAGCAATAGTAAGCTTCCAGGTCAAAGGCACCTGGATTTGTGGGGTACCCAGGAGGTAGTAACCTTCCCATCATCATGCTCTATCTTCTTCACCCCAGATAGTGGTTATTTTCTTTATGGCACTTATCACTCATGGACATTACCTATTTTTTTGTATGTTTACTTGTTTGTCTAGAGTTTATTCTTCAGAAGGACATTGCTGGCATTTTTGTTAAGCCCAGCATCCAGCAGAGTGCATGGCACACGGGAGACATGTAGTTTTCTTGAGTGATTGAAGCAAGCAACGTTTGTCCAAAATCATCATTCAACCCCTATGACACACTGCCTTCCATCACTGCCATTGTTCCAGACCGTCTCCAGATGAAGAATCACGGGACTCCTTCAGACACGTTTTGTCTAGGGGGCCAAGATGAAAACTTTCCCTGATTTTCCATGTTTGTCCATAAAGCTCTCCTCTCACCAAGTGGGATTCAAATCCATCTCAAGGTCAAAGTCAAACCAAGCCCTGCTGGGCTAGCACTCTAGTGGGGTCCAGATGAGGCGGGCTGGCTGGGGTGAGGCGACTGGCTTTCCCAGACTGGTCTCATACAAGCTGTGGCCCCACACAAGTTCCAGACCCTCTTTGTGGTTTCAAAGGGACACCGCAGAATTCTGGTAAGGCTTAAATGACTGTGAAAAAGCATGTGAAAAATTGCCTGTGACAGGGCTGACCCTTGGTGGGTACTTGACAAGAGAGTAGTACATCCTTTTCTTTAGGCTCGAAGAGGCATCTATTTCTGCATCCCTTGGTGTGCTCACCCTCTCAGTATGTCCTCGCCTTCTCTTATCTGATGCACTGCAGAGTCCTTGATGCCAGAGACTGTGGCCTTGTCCATCCTGCCACCCAGCAGGTGCTTAGTGAATGAGGCTAGATAAAACCTCTGATAAATTCTCGCTAAGTATTTTCTTTTACTTTTACCTGACACTTCCAAATCAACTGTCTTTGAGTTCATTTTCTCTGTCCTAACCTTAATAAAACTGCACAGATATCTCATATAAAGTGGAAGGGGTAAAAACATTAGACGTTTCCTGCGCCTTTTCCATCCCGCAGAGCCCTGGAGGGGCAGCCAAAGAGTGTCCCAAGTGTCCTGCAGAACATGCAGGCTGGGCTCTCAGGGGCCTGTGCAAGTGGAGACCTGACTGTCCAGCACCCCATGTTGTGATGTCATCTTTTTTATATCGTCTCAGCCTTTTCCATGCAGACACCAAGGCAAACACACATACACACACACATACACACACACACACACACACACCAACTTGACTTAGAATCGCCACCTCATAAGGTGTTAGACATGGAAGAGAAACCCTGTGCTTGATGCAGCTCACAACTACATCCCTCTCTTGGAGCGCCTTTGAGGATCAATGTCTGTAAAACTGCTTTACAAAATACCTGGCAGATTCCACATACACAGATACATTTGTGTGATTGTAGGGAGAAATTTTAGGTGGGCCATAGCCATCTTTACATCCAATCCATTCAACTATAGATGAGGGAGTGGAGTATCAGGGATAAGGGAAGGGCTCCTCTGCTCAAATTATTCCCAGAAGGGGTGGCTAGGTGTGAGAAGATCCTCGCCTCTCTCTAAGAGCTTGAGCAAGGGAGAATAGAGTCTTGCTCTCCTTTGATGGCAACATTTCCCTATTTTGGCCAATGTGTATACCTCTCTGGCATAGGTGAGGGTCTGTGGCATAGGTGAGGGTCTGTGCGCTGGCTTCATCCCCTAGAGGCATATCAGGGTTCCCTAAACTGATGCTGAGTATAGTCCCACAAAATTCGGTATCTTAAGGAATGCACCTTAGGTATAACTAAGAAAGGAAATTACGGACCTTTAAAAAGTGGTTATCCGAGGTTCTTCTGGACTCTTAAAATTCTAAAGATGACTAACCAAAATATTTTAGTATTTATTAGTGTGGGGAGAGATGCACAAAATTGTGCAATGGGTCACGGTCCAGATAGTGGTAACGAGCTCATCTATGCTTCCTGGATCCTACAAATAGAGAGGTTTCCAGAATTCTATCATAAAGGGGTTTATTTTTAAAAATATTTTATTTATTTATTCATGAGACACACACACACAGAGGCAGAGACACAGGCAGAGGGAGAAGCAGGCTCCCTGCCGGGTGCCGGATGTGGGACTCGATTCCGGGGACCCCGGAACACCACCTGAGCCAAACGCAGAAACTCAACCACTGAGCCACCCAGGGGGTTCCATAAAGAGGTTTATGCCTAATTTATCAGAAAATCCCAGACTGTAAGCTGTCCAAGGCTTCATTTTATAGACAATGAAAATCTGAAAGATTTACCTAAAGTAACATTATACCCGGCTGGGTCGGAAGCATACCTCAGAGCTTTTCCCACCGTACAAAGGAGGGAAAGAACTGGAGAGGGTCGCCGGGCTCCCCTACCCCAAGATTTCAGACCAGGCACCTCCTCTTTTCTTTCCTGCCGTATCTTATGCCCTCACCCTTTTAAGATTCGATTTGAGAAGGAGCGACGAGAAATCCATCCTGGGTGACCCACGGGGCATGAGGAAGACAAGCTAGAACCTTCCACGTTGGCGAGCGTGTGGCTCATGGGGGAGGCGGGCGCACTGCCCAGCCGGCCCTACCCTCGGGATGGGGAGCGAGGCTGCAGGAGACCCTGGAGAGCGGGAGTGGGAGGAAGGGTCACAGGTGGGCAGGGAAAAGGTGAAGCTGCAGGAGAGAAATTAGAGACCTTGGCGCCTCTGGGGGGCAGGTCGGTGGAGCTCTCACTCGGCGGCGGGGCGGCCCGAAGCAAACTCCTCTTTCCAACTCGCACTCGGCCCTTTGTTGTCGGCCTGTGCCTCTGGCTCCCGCTCATGCCCTCCGGTCCCCCGCCCCCCATGAAGTCACCCCAACTGCACTCATAATATTTTGCTTTGCGCCGGGTCTGTTTTCCACCACCAACTTCCAGCGGTCACCATGGCGACGCGCCGGGGAGGGGGCGGCGCGGCGGAGGGAATCCCAGGGCCTGGCCGCGGGGCGGCCCCGGCAAACTTCTCCGGGTCTCCCGGGCCTGCGGGCCCCCCGGGAAAGCGCGCTGTCACGGCCGCCGCGCCCATCGCTCGCCGGGCTTCCCGGACCCGCCCGAGCGCCGCGTCCGCGCCGGCAGCGGCTGCAGCCACCGGCCCGGGACCCGGGGCCCGGGACCACGCGGCTCTCGCTTGACCCTGCTGCCCAGCTCCCAGACGCGGGGGCCTGCAGGTGGCGGGGGTAGGGGCGCGCTGGGCAGTGCGCTGGGCAGCCAGGCCTGCGCGCCCCTACCCCCGCCACCTGCAGGCCCCCTCGCCGGCCACGCGCACGCACACTCGCCCAGGGAGGGAGACACAGCCCGATTTGGGTGCAGGAGCAAGGGGCAGACCCCGGGCCCTCTGCTCCCTTGAGCCGCAGACCGGGCCCCCGGGCGGAGACGGCTGCTCCTTGCCCAGGGCCGTGGCGAGGAGAGGCCGGAGGAGGCCCGGGCCCTGTTCGCAGCCGGGCGCTCTCCGTCCCGGGGCCCGAGCCAGGGCCACTGAATGTCCCCACCTGGGGGCCCGCAGGGCCAGGTCAGGCCTTGAGCAGGGCGAGGGCCGGCAGACCAGGGTGCCCTGCAGCCGTTGTGGCCCGTGGTGCTCAGATCCGGCTCCAGGGGTGCTTTGGCCGCCCCACCTCTGGATTCTGGATCCCGGGGACAGAAAGCGGTGGAGGCAGAAAACTCCAGCTCGGGCTCGGCAGGGCCCCTCTCTACCGCGCCCGCCGGCTGAACGAGAAGCGACCCGTCTGTTGCGTAGCCACCCCGCCCCGGCCCACCAGGCACAGGTTCTCCGGGGCCTAGAGTTCTACCTGCTTTTCTCCCTCGTTCTCGAATGTCCGGGTACCTGGAGTAACCGAGCAACGCCGGCCTGGGCAGGGCAGCCGGGCTTGGACCCGCGGGCCGGGCACTCGGGGCCGCCGCGGTTGGCTCACGTGGCGAAGGCGGGCCCGGCGCGGTTCGGGGAGCGTGGGGTGCGGCGCGGGCCGGGACCAGCGAGCGAACCGGGCACCGGCCGGGCGGGCGGCGCGTCGACTGCCCCACGCGCGCGTGCGGCCTCCGCGGTCCGCCCGGGCTCGGCGGCGCAGCGGGGCTCCGGGGACAGGGGCTCCGCTTTGTCGCGCTCCGCCGCGAGCGCGCGGAGGGCCCGGGAGGCGCGCGCCGGCCCCCCAGGCCTCCCCCGACGGGCCCGGGCCATTGTCTTAGCCCCACACTTGATGAGTATTTGGGGGAAAACTGGAGGAATATATTACCGACTCGGTGCGCGGAACAAAGGGACGCATTTCCTCAGGTCACGCTGAAGTGGCCCCAAGGCAGACCACTAGAGCCCCGGCCCCTGCAAAACGGTTCTCCCGGGCCCGAGGCACTTTGCGGGGATTTTCCTTTTAAGAGTCGGGGACGGAGGCCTGGCTCCCCCGCCTGTCTGATCCCGGACGCCCCCGACTTCGCCCCAGCACTTGCTGCGAATCGGTTGCTCGAGCCCTTTTCAGAATGAAATAGTGATCGTGATACCCGAGGTTCTGGTCGCACGCAATCTGCCGTAAAAGGAGCAGAATCGAACTGCTCCTTGGAGCGCTAGTCCCAGCGAGCGGGGAGAAAGGACCTTTACATAACAAGGGAAACTCTGTAGAAAAGCTAATTGGATTAAGTTCTCTGGAAGGGAGGTGAGGGGAGGCTCCTGGACCGGACCGCGCGGAGCTGCACTTCCGCGTCGTCGGTCTTGCAACTCCCGAGTGAAATGTCACCTGTACGCCTCGTGTCATTTCCCCAAAACTTTTTAGTTTGATTTCGGGATGGCGAGCGATCTGGGGACGTCTCAGATTTTCGGAAAACGGAGGGGGCGTGGATGGGGAAGAGACTTCTGTTACAGAACCCGTTTGGGGTGTTTGCAGTTGGGGTCAAAGTGACCAG
Organism: Canis lupus dingo; assembly: GCF_003254725.2. Lineage (NCBI taxonomy): Eukaryota > Metazoa > Chordata > Mammalia > Carnivora > Canidae > Canis > Canis lupus. The sequence goes on from NC_064252.1 coordinate 32,965,166, forward strand.
GTGCCTCCACGAGCAGCAGCTACATCAAGGACAGAAGACAGAACGTTCCCACAGCCCCCTAGCTCTCCCCCCAGAACGCACAATAAGCTCCAGCCATGTGGAGAGGGCAGTTAAAACCCCCTACTGGGGCTTGGTGCGTGCGGGGTGTGAGGAGACCCCAAGTCCCTACGTGGGCCCCTTGGGAATACTTGGCCGCAAACAATGCAGACATGGGTTTAATTCTGTTCAAGGATATTTGCCTCTAAATTTGGGGTGCTCGGGAGGTGCTTAGTGGTGCAATCGCTTGACATCAAAATGTAGAGGGAGGGGCTTTTTCCTTCTGTGGTGCCTTCTTTACTGCCAGCAGAGAGCACCCCAGCAAGGCCCGCGGGGCACTCACAGCTGGGCGGGCGCAGCGGGCGAGGCCTCTCCTTGCCTGGGTTACTTCGTACAGCCAGGAAGACTGCGGGGCTCTCAACCTTTCCCCACTCCCAGGGGACTCACACCCACTCCGTGGGAGAGGGACTTGGCTCTTGGGATTAGAGATAGGCAAGCACCCTGGAAAACCAAAGATCCCCCTGGCCCGAGAGGATGAGTGTCCTGGCCACCAGGGCCTCGACAGAAGCCTGGAGGGGCTGGAAATTTCTGCACAGACCGAAGAAAGACCATCTGGGGCGATGCCCGGATGACCCCTACCCCCACCCCACATCCATTTCCAGCGCGCTTGGGGAAAGGTGGGAAACATTTTGGGGGTGCTTGTTTATTTCCTCGAGGAAGGGACGCGAGTGTGTTCAGGGACGGCAGAGGCTGGAAGGCACTTGTTGCTCGGCTCCGCAAAGCCCAGCGGCGACGCTCCTAGACACCAGCCCCAGCATCTCGTCTGGCTGCCGCCTGGGCCCAGGCTGCGCTCACCGCCCTGCTTCTGCCTCTTCCCAACCCGACCTCCCCAAGACTGGCCAAGGCCGCATCCGAGTGGCGCTGGCAGTGGACTGGTCGGGGACTGCGGCTGGAGACGGGTGGGAGAGAACTTCCAAGGAACTTCTTCCTTGGCGGCTCCTCCAAGGTGTTAGAAGTGGGAGGTGGAGAAAGCTCTATTGGGCAACCAAGACGCCGGGCTTTTTCGTTGTAAGAGATTCCTTGGCTTCCTTCCTTGGTCCTTACGGGCCGCCGCGACCCCAAAACCTGACTCCCGCAGCCCCTCAAGTGCGGAGCGGTTTTTGCAGATGCTGACGCCAGGCCTCGCCGGCCGCACTGCGTCCTGCCCTCGCTCCTGCAGAGTTAGAGCCCCGCAGCGGAGCGCGTCGTCGGATGCCCCTTCGGGCGAGGAGGTTACACCCCGCCTCGGACGGCCCGGGGGTCCCACCTCCGACCCGGCGCGGATTCCCTCGGACCACCGTGTTCGCCGCCGCCACTCCCTCCAGCTGCGCGTCTCCGCCAGTCGGAGCCTCCGTCCCCACCTCCCAGGCGCTGTGCGGAGCCTTCGCCCTCCCCCGCCTCTGGGGAGTTCCGCTCGGCTTCCTGGCCCTAGCCCGCAGCCTCAGAGCGCACCGCTATTCCGGGGCCCCCGAACCCGGGGGAGGAGCCGGGCCCGGGAGGGGGCGGTCGGCTCGCAAAGTTTCTGCAAGCGGCACCTCGAGCTCGCGGCGAGCCAGAGAATCTTTACGTAACTTTGTGTTCAGGGCAAGCAAAAGCGCGCTCATCAGCGCGCGCGCGCGCACACACACACACACATTTACACACACACGATCACACGCTTACACACACACACTTCCACGCATCCACTTACATCGCACCTTGCGACGGATTGAAAACTTGTGCACGCTCTCCGTTATTTCCTAGGGTTCCACTGTCAAGTTGACCCTTCTGAACTTTTTGCAACTCTTTCTGAAGTTCCCCGTCTCCCTTTTCTTTCCCTCCCGATGTCTCCCCCCAACCCCCACCAGTAGGACTGACCTGTGGAATCCATGTCGGGTTCCTCCAGTAACCCACAATGCATGCTCTTCCCATGGACAGCACGGGCGCCCCCCAAAAGTCCTGATGTTTGGGGATCCCCTGTGCTAGAGATGCCCGGGGAGGAAGGGAATCGGAGAGAAAAAAAGACGTAGAGAACGCAAGGGCAAAAGGATAGAGGAGGAAAGGAAAAGAAAGAGAAAGGAGAAAGAAAAGAGAAAGGAGAAAGAGGAGAGAGAGAGAGAGAGCACGCAGAGAAGGGGGAGAGAGAAAGAGCGAGCGAGCGAGCGAGGGGACACTCAGTAATCCAGCCGGGCAAAGCCAAACCCGTCAAAATGTTTGCGGATGTTTCATGGGAAAAAGCATCATTTTATAGGAGCCCCGATGGGAGCAATGTCATTGATAGGCCAGCCGGCCTGATGAATGGCCGCTCGTCAGATGGGGCCGTGGCGAGGCGCACTGTGAAGCCCATTGTGGGCCTGTTTTGAATAAGAAAAGCCGCCTCCGAAAAGGGGGGCTCAGAGCGACGCAATCCCAGCCCTCCGACTTCCCCCTTCTATTATAGCATTAGCAACGTTTTTCTTATTTAAAGTTCCAGAGGCCTTCTCCAGCCTTCGCCCGGCACTCATTATAGGCGAAATCAAAATTGGCTTAGATGTGGCCCCCTCCTCCCTCCCCGGCCCTCCCCCCGCCATCGGGCCAGGCGGGGCGGTGGGGGGCGGCAGGGGACTCCGGGGAGCCTGGGGAGTCGCCTTCGCAGCCACGAGTGGGCCCCACTGCTTCCTCTCTTCTCTTGTGCCCCCCTCCCGGTTTGCTCCCGGGTGAGATTTTGAGTGGGGGCCCTGGGAACGCGGTCTGCCTCGACTCCCTTTCCACGCGGATCCGCGGACACGCGTGGACGAGTGGAGGCGTGGAGGGAGCTGAGAGCGAAAGGTGGGGAGGAGAGCAGCGGCCCTAAGACCCCAGCCCCCAACCTGGGCGGTGAGGAGGCCGCCGGCGGGGAGGGCGAAGGGGGCTGCCTGGTCTCCTCCAGAACTTTCTGTCTTCCCCTGGGTTTATCCATCTCCTCCACCCACCGAATCCCTCCCCTTCCCCTGCCTGGCTCTTCCTCTCCGCCCGTCTCCCTGTCTCTGTCCCTCACTCTGTCCTCCTCGTCCTCTGCGTCCCTCTATTTCTCCTGTTTTGGCTGTCTTTCTGTCCACCCCTGCCCCCACGTCTCTTTGTCTCTCCCTAGAACTCTGCCCCTCTGTCTCTATCCCCCTTGGTCTCTCTGACACCCCCTCCCCGCCTCTTCCCGTAACTCTGTCAGTCTGTCTGTGTCCCAGACCTCCCTCCCTCCCTCCCCCCCTGCCCCCTCCCTCCCTCCCTCCTCCCGCCCGCCCTCTCCGCCCCCCCCCCCCACCCCGGCCTGCCGCGAAGTTTGTGAGAAGCCCGGCGTCCAAGTGGGGACGCGGTTTTCCCAGGGACCCCCTCCCCTCCTGAGTTTAAAGTGCAGAAAGAGGGGGGCGAGGCGCTGGGGGTCTGGAAGTGGAAGTGGGGGGGCAGGCTGCGTCTCCGCGGGCCCCGATAAAGTGGCCGTTCGCGGGCCGGCAGCGCTGTGATTAGAATATGAATGGGGCTCGGCAGGCGGAAGAGAAAGGCGGATTACCCCGGGTGCTTTGACCATGGACAGAGGCAGCCCGGCCCGGCCGCGGAAGGGGCGGGGTAGGCGGGCGGGGTCCCTAAGGCCCGGCGAGGGGGTCTCTAACCCGGGACCCGAGCCGGCGCGCCTTCCCGCGGTCCCTCGCGGAGCCCCCGTCCTGCGCTCCACGGAGGGCCAAGTGGGACAGGGTTGGGGGCCCGCAGGGGCCAGCACGTGCCGAGTTAAGGTCCGGGTGCGGGAGGAGGAAGGAGGCGGCGGCGCCGAGTGCGGGCTGCGCAGAGCCTGAGGCTGGCCTGTTTCAGAGCCCTGGGTTCGAATTTCGACTCGGTAAATTCCTTAATCTTTCCTGGCCTCGGGTTCCTTCTCTGTAAAATGGGGCAAAGATGTCCGCTCTCGGGGTCGGGGGCGGGGGAGAGTGAAAGAGGCAGTGGATGTGGAAGCAGCCGAGCATCTGCTCTTCGCCATCGGCGCCACCCGCGGCCCTCGGGCCACCACCCGGGCTCAGCGGAGGGTCGCCTCCTCCGAGGGGCTGGCTGAGCGCTCCGTGCCGGTCCCCTCTTGCTCCGTCCGCTGCCGCGTTCATCGCGCGTTTGTTTCTGCAGGAACTTTGTTCACAGGGCCCCGAGCAGAGGCAGGCATTCTTTCCAGCTGCGACGGTTGGCGACCGGGCAAGCGGTCGATGGAAACCGGTGGCGACCGAAGGCGAAGGCGGCGGTGTCGCGGCGGTGAGGACGGCGGGATTCGGAGTCAGAAGATCTGAGCGGCTGGAGCCACCGCCCGCATCCTCGATTTCTCCCAGAGCCAAATGCGGCGAATGATAAAAGCCTCCTTCAGCCGCCTGCAGGGCCCAATCCGGAGGTAGAAGATTGGGCAGGAGCTTGAGCAGGTGCATGCAGGTGTTGGTGGACACCTGGGCAATTTTTGAGGGATGCTGGCGGCCAAGGTGGTCTGTTGTTATTATTCGTATTTTAATTATACCCGAAAAATGGATGTGGGGTGAGGTGGGGTGAGCCGGACTGGCAAGAAAAGTGAGGAGAAAGAACTTGCTTGCAAGTGGGCCCTGCAGGGCTGGTGCGTGCGGGTTCCGCCCTGTGTAATCTAACCTGGAATGGCACCAGCTCTTCCCCCTGACAGTGCTGCAGAAACGGGGAGCTCAAAGAAATGCAAATAAGCAGATAGTCATTCATTCCTTGGCAATTTTTATTGCACACCTACTATGTGCCCACCAGTAGTTGATCTAGGAGCTGTGGATACAGCACTGAAGAAAGTAGACTTAAAAAAAAATATCCTGCCTTCCTGGAACTTATATTGGAATGAAGGGGAATAGCTAATAGGTAAAATACATAATTAGATTGTATAGGTTGTCCAATGATGAGTGCTATGTAGCAGGTGGGACCAGGGAGGACCTCTCTGAAGTGGTCACACTTGCGTTTATTTTTATTTTAATTTTTAAAAATGTTTTGTTTATTTATTCATGAGAGACACTCACAGAGAGGCAGAGACACAGGCAGAGGGAGAAGCAGGCTCCCTGCAGGGAGCCCGATGTGGGACTCAATCCCAGGACCCCAGGATCATGCCCTGAGGGAGAAGCAGATGCTTAACCACTGAGCCACCCAGGTGCGCACCCTTGAGTTTAAAAACAAAGCTATCCTATGGGCTACTAACATGGTGTGTTCACTAGTGGAAATTCACTGAGCTGTGTACACTCATGATTTTATGCGTTTTTCTGAATGTATTTCAAACCTCAATAAAATGTTTGTTCACGTTCAATAACATCGTAATAGTAATAGCTACCATTTACTCTCTATGTATGGACTGTGCTTGGCATTTCCATGCATGATCTCATTTAATCCACACAATAAAACTAACATATAAATATTATTGTTTGTCCCCACTTTTCAGAGGAGGACAATTAAGCTTGGGCATGGCTCTCTCACCCTTGGACACAGTCATGAACAATGCCGTTTTTATTTTCCAGAGCTCAAAATCTAAAGCATATATAGCAAGACCTGCAGTGGGGAAAGTGTGGGTGTGATGGGATCCCTTGAAGGCTGGTGCCCTCGAGGCCTCCTCAAGGAGGTGATGGCTAAGCCGGGAGCTGAACTCAGCAGGCAAGGAGGTGGAGGGGCGTTGAAGACAGCAGTAAGGACAAGGAGGAGGCCTGTGCGTATGTTTGAAGACGAGCCTGGCATGGCTACCCATGCCATGGGAGCAAGGAGTAATGGGCAATTTCTTCAGCAGATAGGTGAGGATCAGATCAGGAGGGTCATAAATCTATCCTGAAAGGGTTCTGAGCATAGAGCCCTCAATTTGTGTTTTGGAGATGCCAGTGTGGTCATAGGGCGCCTATAGGATCAGGGGTTGTTACTAGAGGTGTTCATTGGCAAAGAGATCACGATGGCCTGAAATAGAGACTTGGCAGTGTGGGCAGGGAGAGGTGACTCATCCACCAGCCTTGGTGGTGACTGGATGTGGCCAGTGAGGGCCACAGAAGGGTGATGTCCAGTTTTCTGACTTGGCCTATTTATACCATTCACAGAGATCAGCCAACAGCAGGGGTGGGGGTGGGGGGAGCCACAGGATTAGGGATTTGGCAGCAAGGGAGAGGTGACCTGAAGTGCTCATAAAGCTTCCCAGTAGCCACTAGCAGGCAGTGCCACAAAACTGTAGGATTGGCCTTGCTCGTATAGACCTAGGAGGCTGCTAAGGCCCTCAGAATGGATGTGTGAGCCGAACACAAGGGACAGATCATCTGACATGCTCCACCTCCACCCCTGCAATCTCCGTGGTGCCCTGTACTTTCTAATCCTCATACTTGATTGTAATTGTTGGCTTGTTGATGTCTTATTTTTTTCTACACAGCTTACCACCATCTAAAATTATTTGTTTCCTTGTTCATTGCATGCCTCTCCACTAGAATGCAAGCCTCTGGAGGGCTGGGACCTTGTCCTTCTTGCTCATGGCTGTCACCTCTGTCTCTGGATAGCATTTATTGGCCATCATGAATAACCCATCCACAGGCCTGACTGGAAGCAGGTGACACAGACCCACAAGAGCACAGGATGGTGGATTCCTTTATGCAGTGAAGTCACTGGACATGAGATTTATACTTTGCATAGTATGGAAAGGTTCTTAGTTATTCTAAGTGAAAATCAGAGCCCTGTTCAACTGATTCTATAAAATGAAATATAAGGAATATAAGTCTTTCTTTCCTTCTTTCCTTCTTTCCTTCTTTCTTTCCATTTTCCTTCCTTCCACCCTTCCTTTTTTCCTTACCTCCGTCTTTCTTTCTTCTGTTTCTGTCTCTCTTTCTTCTGTTTCTGTCTCTCTTTCTTTCTCCCAATGCTGAACAACCAGTCATATTCCAGGCTTTGCTCTCAGCAGAGGTTCAGAGGTGAACAGGATAGACAATTGTCCTCCTCTCCCTTCTCTCTCCTGGAGTTACATTCTATTCGGACAACTGACAATAAACAAAGAAACTGAGATAAACAATAATCCTGCCTTCATGGATCTTACATTATAGTTAAGACATGAGCCCCAATCTTATGTTTGTTAATGGTTCATTTGGTGATTAGTTAAGTAATTATTTCTTTTCTTTCTTTTTTTCTTTTAAAAGATTTTACCTATTTATTCATGAGAGACACACACAGAGAGAGGCAGAGACATAGGCAGAGGGAGAAGCAGGATCCATGCAGGGAGCCTGATGTGGGACTCGATCCCATTACCCTGGGGTCATGACCTGAGCCAAAGGCAGACGCTCAACCACTGAGCTACTCAGGTGCCCATAGTTAATTATTTCAATAAGCATTACCTGAGCACCTTCTATACACCTCTGTGAGGTGTGGGGATAAATAGTCCGATATGACTCTGTTTATCTTGTCTTAGTTTAGTGAAGGAGAAAGTCAAGAACTCTACAAGAGGGGAGTTAATACTCTACTAGAGGGGTGCCTGGGGCTGCTATGGGAGGAAGGGACTCCCCCAGCTCACTCAGGAAGCACCTGATGGTTAAATTGATTTCTGCCCACAACTGTCCTTTACAGTCAGAAAATGCAAATAGAGAGATGCAGAGTTTTAAAAGGATTGCAGTTTGGTTTCTTGCCTTCTAAGTCATTGGACACTGTTTCTCAAATATTGTTGTGCAGCAGAATCAGCAGGAGAACTTGTTAATAATACACTGGTGAGTCCTGTGTGCATTTAGAAGATACAGAAATTCTGATTCAGAAGGTCTAGTGGGCTTAGCAATATGTACTTAAAATTATTATTATTATTACAAAATTTCAAGCAAATGTAAGATAAGAAGGGATAGTATGGTGAGCCTCCATGGAACTATAAGGTAACTTCAATTATTATCACAACAGTGGCTACTGTTGTTTTGTCCATAATTTCAACCTATTACTCTCCCAATCCCACTCCAAGAACAGGTTCATTTTGATGCAAATTCTAGACATCATATACTTCCATCCATAATTATTCTATGTACCTCTAAAATAAAAGATTTTTACAAAATTACTATCATATTACCATTATCATGCCTAAAATATTAATAATAATTCCATAACCAAGCCTCACTATTCAAGTTTGCCTAATTGCCTGGTAATTTTTTAAAAATTGGTTTGCTTGAATCAAGATCCAAACCAGATCCACACAATGCATTTGGTTGCTATGTCTCTTAAGTCTCTTTGAACCTAGAGATTTTCCCTCCCTATTTTATTCCTTCTCAGTTATTTGACAGAAGCCAAGTTGTCTTTCCTATTGTGTGCCCAATACTCTGCAGTGTGTTCATGGCATCCCTGCTGTGTGATTTAACATGCTCTTCTGATAATTCCTGTAAATTATTAGTTGGGTCTAGAAATTTGATCAGATTCAGATTCAAATTTATGGCAAAAAATAGCACATTGGTAGTGATGGGTACTTACTATTCTATCACACAGGGTTTCACATAGAGTCTCTTTGGGTTATTAAGAAGATGAGAGGTTCAGGTGTCATCAGACTCTAGGTTCTTCCCACTTAGGCCCAACTTCCTGCTTTTCTTGTCTTCTTCCTTCTTTAAGGACAGGATCACAAGTTCATTCATTTTTCATGATCACAAGATGACTGTAATTGCTAGAGGACCACAGCTTTCCTCAAACACTTCTCAGAGACTGCAAGAAGAAAAGAGAATATGTCCCTTCCCCTGTCCTTTCTTAAGAGTACGAAACTTTCTCAGAAGCCTCGGATAATTTTTCCTCCTGTCCCACCAGATAACTGATTTACCTGTCCATCCCTTAACCAGTAACAAAGGGCAAATAAATATCACGGGAAGCTAAGATGAACCAAAATTCTTCCCCAGTGCTGAAGAAGGGACCATCTTCCTCTAAAACACACAGACATCAGGTACATGAACCAAATCTGTGTTCAGTTACCAAGGAAGAAGGGGAGGCCTGAATAGGCAGCCCGTTGTGTCTGTCATAGCACTCAGTAGAGGCTCAGCCTTGCATCGCCTCATGCTGTGTAGTGGGAAGGGGGTCTCTGCTCAACTAAACAAACATACATCTTGTCCATGAACGCCTTCACTCCAGGTCCTTGCCTTGCAGCAGCACATGGCCTTCAACACTCTCCCGTTTGATTCCATCAACAGTTCATTTGTGAGAAATGATATTCACTGAAGATGGCAAAAGCTTGGCCCTCCACCTGTTCCTCAGACAGAATCTTCTTTTTTTTTTTTTTAAGGTTTTATTTATTCATTCATTCATGAGAAACACACACACACAGAGAGAGAGGCACAGACGTAGGCAGAGGAAGAAGCAGGCTCCACGCAGGGAGCCCGACATGGGACTCGATCCCAGGACTCCAGGATCACTCCTTAGGCCGAAGGCAGGCGCTAAACTGTTGAGCCACCCAGGGATCCCCCAGACAGAATCTTCAAAACTTGTTTCCTTGGTTGGGTTTGACAGATAGAAAGAAGACCCCATGTCCCCAGCCCTGCAAAAACCCCTCTCCCTTCTTGTTCACGAGAACAACTCATTTACCAGTGAAATGCTTTATTCTTGGGAGCCAGTGCTCTTGTGTATAGTAGACGGATCATTCTCAGGAACTATGCATTGAATGAATGAGTGAATGTCTGTTTTTAAAATCCATGAGTGACTGGAAGAAAATCATTTGCATGCTTAATGCAATTCCAAGAGAAATTTCGATGTTATTTTATTTAATCTGGAAGTGTAAATCAGTGCGACTGGTAAGACAATTCTTATTTTTTTTAATTATTATTACCTTTGTTAAATAAGGCAACACATGCATGCTATATAACTCAAATTACAGGAAAGGTGTATTAAATATCAATCATCTCCCTTTCTTCCTAAATCCTTTTGTGATAACATATTAATATTTAGTATATGTGATTCCATACCTTTCTCTAGGCTCAAACATAAATTAACAATTGGATAAGAATATTTGTTTGGTTGTACCATAATTTCTCCAATCTCTCTTTTGTCATTTGGGTTATTTCCAGGTTGTTGGATTTTTTTTTTTTTTTTTTTTTTTTTTTTTGCCATCATTGATCATGTTACAATAGAGCATCCCAGCACATATCTTCTTAAATACTGGTGCTTTTATTTCTATCAAATAGATTGTTGTGAAGGGCAATGCAAGGTCATTTAATATTTAAATGACTTTGAAGGATTGCTTTCCCCAAAACTTTAACAGTTGATACTTCCACCACCAGTATATGAAAGAACCAGTTTCTATATGCCCTTACATGCACTGAATGCCATTACTTTATAATTTTTTTAGCCAAATGTGGAGTAAAAATGATGAATAATGCTATTTTAATTTATATTAGTGGGGTTCAATGCCTTTTCTTGATTTATTTGATTTTTGGATTCTATGTGTAATGAATTGCTTACTTCTGTGTTAAGCAGCCTTTAAAATGGTTCCCAGTGACTACACCTCTGGTATCCACACACTAGTGTCACTCTCTCTCTCGAGTTTAAGCTAAATCTAGTGATTTGTTTCTGATGAATAGAATTGGCAAAAGTGATGAGATGTCATTTTGCATTTTCTTTTACTCTATGGTTTGTGCTTTAAGGGTCTTATTTAATCTTCCTTTGTTCCCGACATTATAAAAAAAATGTTTCTGTTTTTCTTTCATTAGCTTAATCTTTTGACCATTCCATCAGAGATGTTTAAGCCATCTATAGTTCATTTTTGTAAATAATTGTTTTCAATATAGTTAACCCCCCTTTTTTTTTCTCCCCACCAAAACTGTTGTCCTAGTCAGCTCAGGCTGCCATAACAAAATACTGCAGATTGGGTGGTTTAAAGAACAGAAATCAATTTTCTCACAGTTCTGGAGCCTAATGGTCCAAGACCAAGGTTCTAGTTGGTTTGGTTTCCTGGGAGGATTGTCTTTCTGGCTTGCAGATGGTCACCTTCTATGTCCTCATGTGGCCTTTCCTTGGTGTCTGTGCCTACACAGATGAAGAGATCTTTCTCTCTTCCTCTTCTTACAAGACCACTAATCCTATAGGATTAGGCCTCCACATTTATGACCTCATTTCACCTTAGTGCCTCCTTAAAGGTCCTATCTCCAAATACAGTCACATTGGGGGTTAGAGCTACAACATATAAGTTCAGGTGGGGGGCAGAACACAATTCAGTCCATAGCAACTACCTGTTAAATAATCCACACTTTCCCCACTGGTTGGTGGCTCCCCCACAGTCATATTCTAGTTTCCTGTACATGTACTTTCTCATCTTTTCATCTGTTTGCCTGTTCTTGAGCTGGTGCCACTCCATTTTTATCACTATGGCTCTGTAACATTTCTTTATATCTGGTAAACAAGCTCTCCCTTCCATTCTTTTTCAAAATTGATTTAGCTCCCAATGAAACTAATTTTTTAATATGTATCTTAAAATAAATTTGTCAGGGGGCACCTTGAGTGGCTCAGTCAGTTGAGCATCTGCCTTTGGATCAGGTCATGATCCTTGGGTCCTGGGATGGAGCACCACGTGTCAGGCTCCTTGCTCAGCAAGAAGCCTGCTTCTCCCTCGCCCTCTGCTGCTCCCCCTGCTCGTGCTCTCTCTCTTCTTCCTCTCTGTCAAATAAATGAATAAAAAATTTAAACATAATAACTAAAATAAATTTGTTAGATTTACTAAAGCTTCCTGAGATATTTTAACCAGACTTGAATTAAAGCTGTTTTGAGTTGAACAGCATGTTTACATATTATTCATTCCCCATATGAACGTAGCATAATCTCTCCATTTACTGAAAAAATTATGTGCCCTTTAATTGAGTTTCTTGTTAAAAGTCTTGGCTTTGGTTTGATTCATTCCAGGAGGCTTTATGGTTGGGTTGCTATTGTGCGTGATGTCCTGTCATATTTTATATGTAGCTATTGCTGGTATAGAGAAACGCCACTGATTATTTTCTCATAATTTTACTTAGGCATGTGCCACTCAGATCTCCTTCAAGGGAACCTGCCTCAGGGAGTATAGTTGACTGGCATCCTTTGCTGCTACCACTCTGAATCCATCATCACATTCTTGTCTACTGGGGCCACACTTCAATGGCTGGGCGCAGCCAGGGGGATAGGGCTGGTTCATTCTTCCAGGATGCAGACTCTGGCTCAAGGTCTTCCTCTTTGCCTAATGGAAACATTCTTAGGATCATGTTAATGCCTGAGAGTTTTCTACCCAATTTACCATCCTCTTCCCCTTTCACAGGTATCAAACATGCACTGCAGTGAAGATTCTCCCCATCTTTTTCTATTCTATCCGCTTTACTCTTTTTTTTTTTTTAAGATTTTTATTTACTTATTCATGAGAGACACATCAGAAAGAGGCAGAGACATAAGCAGAGGGAGAAGCAGGCCTCTCGCAGGGGGCCCAATGCCGGACTTGATCCTGGATCCCATGAGCTGAAGGCAGATGCTCAACAGCTGAGCCACCCAGGCGTCCTGTATCCCCTTTATTCTTTATGGACATTTTCCCCCAATAAATTTCTATTGTGTCTAATCTTGTTTTGGCTCCTGCTTCTTGGAAGACCTGTACTGAAACAGGGAATCATGTACATACGGTAAAGTGCTCAGATCTTATTTACTGTTCATGAGTATGACAAATGTGCCTGTGTATCTCATTCTACCAGCTGTACTTGCTGACTTAATTCTTTCTTTCAATGGTCATTAAAAGATCATTTTAATGAGACTCTTTAAGTGAATATATGATCACTTTATCTATTGAAACATGTTGTTTTATACAAATATAGCATCCGTTTTTTCATATCTGTTCTGATAACATTCCTACATTTTTAAAAATTTCATCTGTCTCCTGATTTGCCTTTCTCCATCCCTATGTTTTTAATCTTTTTATAAACTTTTGCTTTAAGGCTTTCTCCTGTAGATAATATTACACATTAGTCCTCTCTGAGTCTTTATATTTTTATGCTGAGTTTGATCTATTTCTATTTATTGCAATTACTCTTTTATTTAAATTCTTTTTTTTAAAGATTTTATTTATTTATTCATGAGAGACACACAGAGAGAGGCAGAGACACAGGCAAAGGGATAAGCAGGCTTCATGCAGGAAGCCCGATGTGGGACTAGATCCCGGGACCCTAGGATCCTGCTCTGATCCCAAGGCAGACACTCAACCACTGAGCCACAGAGGTGTCCCTTTTATTTAAATTCTTAAAAAAAAAAAGAACCCTATCAGTATTTTTTCATGTATTCTATTTATCATACTCTCTTTCTGTTTCTTTTTTTTTCTTCCCTGTTACTTGCCATTACAAAGGGGAAAATTAAACCAAATTGGGTTTAGTAGTTATGAGCAGCCACCAGGAGAGTAAAATTGGATGTACAATTTCAAGACAAAGATATTTCAATCTATCCGATCAATTTTATTTATTTTTTGAAAAGTTTTAAAATTTTTATTTATTTATTTTTAAAGATTTTATTTATTTATTCATGAGAGACACAGGTTGAGGCAGAGACACAGGCAGAGGGAGAAGCAGGCTCCCTTCAAGGAGCCCAGTGTGGGACTGGATCCTGGATCCCGGGATCATGCCCTGAGCCAAAGGCAGATGCTCAACAACTGAGCCACCCAGGCATCCCAATTTACTTACGAGAGAGAGAGAGAGAGAGAGAGAGAGAGAGAGAGAGAAAGAAAGAGAGAAAGAGAGCGTGCGCCTAGGGTGGGGGGAGGGGAGAGGCAGAGAGAAAGGGAGAAAGTCTTAAGTAGACTCTGGTGAGCCTGGAGCCCAACATGGGGCTTGATCTCAAGACTCTGAGATCATGACCTGAGCTGAAACCAAGAGTTGGACACTTAACTAACTGTGCCACCCATATACCCCAATCTATCTGATGAATTTTAGTTACTGATTACTGTGTATATAAAAATTTTGTTATTTTGTTGTAATGGTTGCTGAGATTTAGAACAGTGACACTTACTGAGTTATTTAAACCTCCATTTTTAGTCTCCCTCTCTCCCCCTCCCCCAATGTTTTTTCTTGCTACAGCACTTCTCTTTTTTTTTTTTTTTTAAGATTTTATTTATTTATTTATGAGAGACACACAGAGAGAGGCAGAAGACATAGGCCAAGGGAGAAGCAGGTTCTGGGCAGGGAGCCGAAGCGGGACTCGATCCCAGGACCCCGGGATCATGACCTGAGCTGAAGGCAGACACTCAGTCACTGAGCCACATGGGTGTCCTTAGAGCATTTCTTCTAAGAAGGCTTTAAAAGAGGATCTTTGTATGGTAAACAGTAATTACATTGACATCACATTTAAATGAAAGTTTAGCTGGATATGGAATTTTAGGTCCCAAATTCTTTTATTGCCATTTGGTCTCCTTATAGATGTTGCTGTTGAGAAATAATGTTGGTCTGGTTCTTGCTCTTTTATAGGCAGTTTGGTTTGCCTCTAGACGAGTTTAAGCTTTTCTATGTCTTTGATGTACTTAAGTGATAAAAAAAAAAGTGATACAAAAATGTACTTAGATATATTTTCCCCCAATGTATCCTATTTCTTTAATTAATTATTTATTTATTTATGATAGGCACAGAGAGAGAGAGAGAGAGAGAGAGAGCAGAGACAGAGGCAGAGGGAGAAGCAGGCTCCATGCACCAGGAGCCCGACGTGGGATTCGATCCCGGGTCTCCAGGATCCCAGCCCCGGGCCAAAGGCAGGCGCTAAACCGCTGCACCACCCAGGGATCCCTGCATCCTATTTCTTTAAGTACTTGTATTTGTACTCTGAGGTTTTAAAACTTTCTCTAATCTGAGAAAAACCTCTGTCATTATTTATTTATTTATTTAAACATTCCATTCTATATTTTTCCTCTTCTTCTGAGAATTCTATTATTTGAATGTTGATTCTATTTACATTATCCATGTCTCTTTTCCTTTTTATATTTCATTTGTATAACCCAACCTGATACTTCCTGGTACAAGTCCTCCACTTCCTTGATTTATTCTATATTTATCGTGCTATTCAAACTATTGAATCCTTTGTTTCCATCTTTTTTCATTTTCAAGAATTCTTCTCAGAGCTCCTTTATGCCTTTGCCTTTACAATAACATTTCTTTTTTTCCTTCTTGTTTTGTTTGCTCTGCTAAATTCACTTCATTTACACTTTTCCCATGTGTTGTTTTTTCATATCTCAGTGGCCCTCCCCAATAAACTAGTTATTATTTTTCCTACGAGTTTATATTCAGGGCTGTCACACTGCAATACAGGGAACTATACCCATTCTTCCAGAACAGGATTCTCAACCAGGGAGGATTTTGCCCCAGCAGGAGACATTTAGAAACTTCCAGAGATATTTTGGCCTGCTACAATCTGTACGGCAGGGGAGGGGATGCAGTATTAGAGCAGTGCTACTGGCTTATAGTGAGTAGTGGCCAGGGATCTCTCGTAAACCCTACAATGTACTGGAAATCTTCTCACAACAATAATTTATCTGCCCGAAATGTCAATAGAGCCAAGGATGAGAAATTCTATCCTAGAGGTATTAGATGTCTGAGCTGATGAGAAGGGCCAGAGCATAATCCCTAGCTTCTCTCTGTCCTGATTATTTTGCTATGGGGTTTGCAGGGAGAGTGAGAACACATCTCAGGATATGATGTATCCTTCAGACTTCCATCCTGCACCTGCTCTTCTTCAAGAACTGTCTATGAAGCAGGAATCACCATAAGGCCAAGTGGAGCAAGCAAGGAATGTGAGGGGGCTCTTTGGTCAGTTTGCACACTCTGTTAACTGGTTCTTAACAACCCAAATTGGCTAGTCCATTGGGTTAGTTGTCAATGATGTTACATTGGCAGTCCTGACAGTACAGGGCTGGCCACTGTGTTTTCTGCTTCACTGTGGCACTGGGCTGGGCAAAGTCTGCATCTCAAAGTCTCTGCAACCTAACTGCCCCTGGTCTCCATCCATGAGATGCAGCCATGTTTGGCTCTGGGCTTCTATTTTTCCTTCACACCAGTACCTAAACACCTCCCAGTGCTCCAGAGAGTTTTCACAAATTTATGTTAGTTGCATACAACTTTCTGACTTTTGCAGCATTTATGAGGTAGGGCTTGAAGGAAAGAATTAGGGAGGCTAAGCTGATCCCTCATCTTATCAGAAACTGGATCTCCTAAATTATTTAGATTTTAAAGCTGTATATACATGTCTCTTTGATAAAACAAAAGTTAATTTTAAAATGAAAAGAACAACAAAAAAACTGAAGAAATTGAGGGACTGTGCAAAAGTTACCATTGAGTGGTGCCTGAATAATGAGGCAATACAGCTAGAATTAGGTTCAACTTGAATAAGAGACTCAAAATCACAGTTTATTCTAGATAGATACAAGTTCATTTCTTCTGTGTGTGTGTGGGTGTGTGTTTAGTATGTATGTATGCAGTTTTTCCTCTTGCATGACCTACATTCCTAAGATTAGGAATCCAAGATGGTTGCTTTGGCTCTATTTATTATGTATCTGTTGCAGCCAACAGGAAGGAGAAAGGGAAAAAGAAGAGGCAAAGAGCATATGATAACTATATTTTATGGAATGTGTGTTTCTAATACAGGATACCAAACTGCCCCAAAACTTAGTGGCTTAACACAACAGTAATTTATTATAAATTATGATTCTGTGAGTAGAATGCACTGTTGTAGAATGGTGTTGGCCAGCATTCAGGGACAGCTGATAGGTCCAAAATGACCTCAACTACATGGTTGGCAAGTTGACACTGGCTGTTAGCTAGGGGTGTAGATGGGGCCATTGCCTGAAGCCTCAGTTCTCCTTCATGAGGATCTTCCCTTATAGCTGCTTAGCTCCCTCACAGCATGGAAGAGGCATTTAAAAAGGACCATTCCAAGTATGAGTGCCCCAAAAGGAAGGAAATTGCAGCTCTAATCTTCCTAAGGCCTGAACTTGTAAGTCCCTGAATGTCTCTCCTATTGCATTCTGTTGGTCAAAGCAGTTACAGGCCCAGCCCAAGGAAGGGGTGGTGGTGGACACACTCCACAACTTGATGTGAAGAGTAGGCATGCACATCCAGGAGGGGAGGAATTGTTGGAAGACATCTTTGGAGGCTACCAACCATACAGATTTGTCATAGGACACCTATGCTCATCTGCTATCATCCAGAACCAAGTTTAAGTTATATGACCATACTTAGCTACAAAGGAGGTTGGAAAATAGACTTTAAACTGACATCCATGTACCTGGCTAAAAACTGAGGGTTCGGCCTCTCTGGAAGAATGAGTTGAAATGAGTCATCAAAACATAAATAGCCTGAAGTAGTTACAGGGAAGCAGGATACAAAATTGAGGGGCAGAAGAGCCAGAGAGACCAGCAAAAAGAATGGTAAGAAGAATGGAAAGACAAAACAGCTCATTGCAAGAATACAGTTTAGCAGATCTGATGTCCCAGAAATCATATTTTATTCATCATTTTATCATTGATTGCCAAACATTTACCTCTTCCCCACTACAGACCAGGCCTTGGCCTAAGTTCTAGGAATATAACAAGAATAAGACATTGTTCCTATACTCAGGGGTAGATGCAAGGTAAAAGCAAAAATAAAAGACAAGGCTTTCATGCCTCTTCCTCCACCCCCTCCCAGTTTAGGAGACTCTTCACTAATGTCATATAAGGGTAGAAGCAATAAAAGGCACCAGGAATCTTTATTCAGAAGAGTGGTAAATATTTGCATATTTGGTAAAATCTTCTAAATCTTCATCTTAAATCCCACACTCCCAAAATAGCCACTACTGGGTTTCCAGACTAGGTTAAGCCCTGATTGTAGACATTTGTAGGTTTTGTGTCCTCAGCATCTCTTTATTCACATTCATTCTATTAAAAACAGCTGTTTTTCTTTGATATCATTGACTTCAGTCTCTGTGGCTGACATATATGGAATTGACTCCATTCCCATTCCAGGTGTGTGTATGTGGGGTGCATATGGCCCACACACAGCCTGCGCTCTTGTTAGAGTTCTTGCAAATGAGAGTTTAAACAGGAAGAGTAAATTGCAGGTTCTGCTGGAGGCAGCCTAAGAGGAGAGCTTGCCCAAGGCTGAGTCCTGCACAGATGGAAGCAGAACCAGGAAATGATGTGACAGTCCCAATGACTGGATCCACCTATGCCTGAAGGATGATCTCTTAGATTTTTCAAATGTGTGAGCCAATTTGCCTTCCTGCTTAAGGCAGTTTAAGTTTGGTTTTTGCCACCTGTAAACAAACGAGTCCGAAATGAATAATCTCTTCTGTTATAGACTTTAGACTTTTATCATCCCTGTTCTTCTTCTTTGAGATCTTTGGTCAATGTCCTTTAATTACTATTTCAGTGTTGCTCTCCTTCATGGGTCCGTCTCCTCTGACCATGTGCTTATTGAGTAGAATGGTGAATACAACATCTCACAGTATTTACATGACATCTTCCTGCTTGCCTCTCTCTTTCTGAACACAGGGCTGAATTCTCCAAGGTAAATATAAGTGTGTACTGCCTCCACTGCCCTGCCCTTCCCTCTGGCGGTGGTAGATGACTGTTGCTATGCCACTTCTCAACACTCCATTAGGGTAAAACCATCTCAGCTATGCTCTGTCACTTAGAAAAGTGTCTCATAATAAATGTTCAATATATATTACTGATATTAATGACAATAGCTATAAGTAATAATTTAAAAGCATAATTTAAATTATTCTGCTGTTTTCTTTTTCACTTAACAATGCATGTGAGAGCTCATGATATACATGTATATGGAGCTGCCTTGGTCTTTAAAAACATCTTTTATGGTATTTCTTTGTATGGATGTTTCACAATTTATTTAATCTGTTCCATCCTGTTGATATTCGGTAGTTTCTAATATTTTTTCTAGTATAAACAATGCTACAGTGAATTTCTTTGTATGTTCACTTTGCCTACATGTACAAGTATATGTACTAGAAATAGAATTGCTGGATCAAAGAGAACATGTATTTTAGAATCAGCTCATCAAGTTCTATGAACATCCTGCTGGGATTGTGATTGGAATTTCACTGAGTCTATCGATCATTTTGGGGAGAACTGGCATTTTTATGATATTATCTTCCTATTAGTAATAGATCTTCCTGAACATAATAGATTTATTTAGATCTTTCTTGTCCCTTAATTTATATATAAGAATAATAAGCCCAAAGAAGTCAATATCTCTAGAGAAACAAAGTATGAAGGAGAGAATTGTCCTATCAGCAATTAGGACTCATTATGAAGCTACAGTTATCAAGATACAAGGTACAGGAGCAGGGATAAACAATTTGAACATTGGATAGAACAGAAATCCCAGAAACAGATTCAATTATCTGTCATGGAAGATTAGTGGTGAAAATAATTATTATTCCACAAGGTGGACCTGGAAAAAAATGTGTTGTTCATATTGGGGAAAAAATGGAATTTATCCCTACCTCACACCATAGATAATTAACCCAGATGGATCACAAACTTACATGTCAAGAACAAAATGTTACAAGTTTTTTTTTTAAAGATTTATTTATTTATTCATGAGCAACAGAAAGAGGGAGAGACACAGGCAGAGGGAGAAGCAGGCTCCACACAGGGAGCCCGATGTGGGACTCGATCCCAGGTCCCCAGGATCATGCCCTGGGCTGAAGGCAGATGCCAAACCACTGAGCCACCCAGGGATCCCCAAAATGTTACAAGTTTTGATACACAATATAGGTAAATATTATTCTGACTGGGGAGAGACAAGAATATCTTAAACAAAAAGTGTTAACTATGAAATAAAATATTGATAAATTTGCTTCATAAAATTTAGAATTGTTCATCAAAGACATTGAAAATAAAGTGAAAATGCAAGTTATGGGCAGTCTGCTTTGATATTGCTATATCAATATTTTGATTAGTGTTTCTTTGGTATATATTTTTCTTTTCCTTTATTTTTAATCATTATAAATGATTTACCCTTAGGTATATAATATGTAATTGGTGTGTAGCTGGATTTTAAAATTCCAATTTGATAGTTTCTCCTCTTGTCATAGCAGGTAAATTAACCTGTGTAGTGGGTTGAGTGGTGACCCCTAAAAAGACATATCCACTTCCTGACCCTCTGAGCCTGGGAATGTGACCACATTTGGACAAAGGGTCTTTGCAGATGTAAGTAAAGGATTTTGAGATGATATCATCTTGGATTATCCAGCAGGATCCTAAGCCCAATGACACATGTTCTTATAAGAGACACACAGGAGAAGACACAGAAGGCCATGAGAAGGAGGCAGGATTAGAGTTATGTAGCCAGAAGCCAAAGGTGGAAGTTGCAAAGGAAGGATTCTCCCTAGACCCTTCAGAGTGAGTAGGACCCTGCTGACACCTTGATTTTGGACTTTTAGCCTCCAGAGCACTGAAAGTAAATTTCAGTTGTTTTAGGCTACCAAGTTTGTGGTGATTTGTAATAGCAGACCTGGAAAACTAATACATTCTATTTATATGTATCATGATAAATAGCACAGTTGGATTGATTTATATTTAACATTTATTTTTGTGTTTTGTTTACCATCTTTGAAAAAAAAAAGCCTTTATTTATTATTATTTATTTATTTATTTACTTGAGAGAGAGAGTGAATGAGAGGGAGAGAGTAGAAGCAGGGAGAGGAGCAGAAGGAGAGGGAGCAGACTCCATTGAGCAGGCAGCCCGACTCAGGGCTCAATCCTCTGACTTGAGTCCAAGGCAGACGTTTAACCAACTGTCACCCCAGGCACCCCTACCATCTTATTTTTCTGCTTTATCTTCTTTCCTGATTTTTGTTGGATTGATAAAAATTTTCTATTATATTCTTCTATTTCTTTCTGTGTTGATTGTATTTCTGTTCTTCTAATGGTTACACTTGAAGTTTTAGCATAAATAATTAATCTTATAAAAAGCCTAATCACAAAACAAGAATCTTATCATGTTTTTATATTGCTCAAGTGAACATAAACTCCATCTAATACTGATTCCTATACTTTGTTTCACTTTTCTACCCATAAAAAGTCAACAGTTTTTATAGTCTACAGTTAATTAAATTTATCTGCTCATTTATTAATTTCTGTGTTCATCATTGTGTCCAGAACCCCACAGCTTTCCTCCTTTCTTCCTGCTAAAGGACACATTTAATGCATAATAAACTCTTTTAGTCTCTGTGTGTTGGAAACTATCTATTTTGTCATCACTCCCCTCCCTGCCCCTGTTACTTACACTCCCCCCCCAGCCAGCCTGATAAGTCCTGCACAGGTCTTACCTGGCAATGCAGTAGGGTTCCTGCCCCATGGACATATTGAAGCACTGACAAATATGCTGCCAAGCTGTCATTGGACAGCTTGATTTAATTCCTGGTCGTAAATGCTGCTGTTATGACCTCCCTGGGACCCGAGCTTCACGCAAGCCTGGCACTGGGCACAGTTGACAATGGCTTTTCTCCACAGGCGGAGGAGCCCTGGGGCAGGCTCTGTTTTCTGGTGATGGTCCTGGCTGCATATGGTTGTGCTTAGGTCTGGGGACCCTACAAAGGATATATCAACTCCTAGCTGCCATGGCAGGTTCCTGGAGCTCAGGTTTTTTACTTTGGGTTACTGTCCCATCTCCCAGTGCATGGAGATTTGTGTTTTCAAAACTGGATATGTTTTTGTTTAATTTTCTGTTTGTCTATTTTGTCTATTATTGCTGTTTGAAAAAAAAAAGTATCTCATTGCATGAATTTTCAAAACTATATTTTTATTTTTCCAGAAAACATTTTAAAAGCATTAGAGTTCCTTAAAGTTTTGGTTCAATCCCACCTGGGAAAACATGTCAGCCTGGGTTGGGTTTGTTTGTTTGTTTTGTGGATGACCGCTGACTAAATCTTTAAAACTTACTTTTTTCTAAATAATGGTCTATTTGGATTTTTCTTTCTTTTCTAAGGTTAGTGTTAAACATTCATTTTTTTTCCCTGGAAAATCATCTTTATTTTGCAACTGAACAAAAAAGACATATAATTATTTTAGTTTCCTCTAAGTCTGAGGTTATTTTCTTCATCCTTATTTATTGTTTTTTTTTTTTTGCTTGTCTCCTTTTATCTTGATTAAGTTTTTTTTCTCCTAAATAACTCTACTTACTTTTCAGTTGTCATTTTTTCCTTTCTATTACATTTCAGTCTCCATTAGTTTTTCTTTCTGCTCTCCTTATGTTTATTCTATTATTTTCTAATTTCTTGAGTTATATTTTCATTTTTTAGTATTTATATTTTTAAGTAATCTCTATGTCCCACATGGGGCCCAGACTCTTAACCCTGAGATCAAGAGTCACACACACTCCTCCAACTGAGCCAGCCAGGGACCCCTTCATTTCTTAGTATTTATAAATACTCATATCTTTAGCTCTCAATTTTTCCCTCTAACTGTTTTAGTCACATCTTATAAGTCTGAATATGAAGTGTTTTCTCTACTGTTATGTTCTAAACATTCTGTAATTTTTGTTTCGATTTCCCCTTTGATTCAACAGTTGTAATGGTTGCTTGATTTTCTTTGTTTTCTAGTTTGGTCCCTGATTCTGAATTTTCCTATAGTGTGACAGGAAAATGTTCTATTGTGTGTGGTTCTTGACAAGATACCAACTATCTGTTCTGTGAGCTCAATGCATAAAATACATCTTAAGCCTTTTCTATGGGTCTTCTCTCAGCTTATTTATTATTTTATGAACTTTATCTGTCATAGGCTGAGATAAAGTCTCTATTTCTATCCCTTCTTTTCTTTTTTTTTCTTAAGATTTTATTTAATTTATTCATGAGAGACATACAGAGAGAAAGGCAGAGACATAGGCAGAGAGAGAAACAGACTCTATGCAGGGAGCCTATCCTGGGACTCCAGGATCA
The DNA here is from genome assembly GCF_003254725.2 of Canis lupus dingo. Lineage (NCBI taxonomy): Eukaryota > Metazoa > Chordata > Mammalia > Carnivora > Canidae > Canis > Canis lupus. Next base: position 32,988,077 of record NC_064252.1, read on the forward strand.
CACCCAGAGCCGGAGACGGGTGCTCAACTGCTGAGCCACCCTGGAGTCCCTGCTTTTATTTCTCTGTGTTGTTGCTTTGTGAACTTGGATGGTACTGTAGCTTGTATATAAATATATATGAATTTAAAGTCTTCCTTGTACTTTTCTCCTTATGATACATTGCCTTTATTTATGCCCATTTCATGTTTTTTTTTGCCCTGAATTTTATTAAGTCATCATTTTTATATTCTTTTTGTTTACATAGCCCAGATTTTTACCCCATATCTCTATTCTTTCTTGGTTATCACATTTTGTATCTGCTCAATACCACAAATAGCCAAGGTTTGCTTTGAGATCCAGCCTGAGTATTTTTATTTTAATAAGTTTATCCATCTGAATTTACTGATAACAACAGATACATTTGATGTTTTTAACAGTCTTTTATGTTACAATATATATTGTTTATTGTTTTTAAAGATTTCATTTATTTACTTATTTATTTACTTACTTACTTATTTATGAGAGACACAGAGAGATAGAGAGAGGCAGAAACACGGGCAGAGGGAGAAGCAGGTTCCATGCAGGGAGCCTGATGCGGGACTCGATCCCAGGACTCCAGGATCATGCCCTGGGTGGAAGGCAGGTGCGCTAAATTGCTGAGCCACCCAGGGATCCCCTATATTGTTTATTCTTGTAAAAATCTTATGTGATTTGTGTTTTCTATATTCCATTTTGCGCACACATTTCTTGAAGATTTGAAAGGTTTTTAGTTGGCTTTCATTTATTTCAATGGCTAGTGTTTTTAAAGTTATTTTAGTGGTTTAATTTTACTTAATTAATCTTCTTTTTCTTCAAATAGGAATTATCAACTCTGGACTATGTGCAATAAAAAAGTTAGTTATGTTTCCACCTCTTCTCACTTCCTCTGTCAAATTTCTCCTCTCTATGGTAACTTTCAGCAAATCATATTATACTGTGGTTGTTAGTTCTTCTAGTATTTATGTTTAAATATCCTCTATACTGTTACATATCTTTATATAACTTTATACCTTTAAATATCATTTTACATCTGTTAGTTGTAATATCTTAGTTTTAATTTCCTTTGAATCAGGTTGTAAAGGATCAGCTAATCAGTATATTTTTAAAAAAGATTTATTTATTTATTTATTTATTTATTTATTTATTTGCGAGAGAGAGAGAGAGAGAGAGAGAGAGAGAGAGAGAGAGAGCCCATGCATGAGTGGGGAGAGGGACAGAGGAAGAGGGAGAGAGAGAATCTCAAGCAGACTCCTGCTGAGCACAGAGCCAAATGAGGGCTTGATCTCATGCCTCTGAAGATCATGACCTGAGCCAAAACAACAGTCTGGCTACACCTGATTGAGCTACCCAGGTGCCCCAATACATTTAAACTAGTTCATACTTGGGGGACCTGGGTGGCTCAGTTGGTTGGGCATCCGACTCTTGGTTCTGGCTCAGGTCATGGTCTTGGGATCATGAGACTGAACCCCAGGTTTGGCTCCCTGCTCACTGCAGAGTCTGCTTGGGATTATTTCCCTCTCCCTTTTCCTCCCCCTCTGCCCTTTTCTCACTCACTCATGCTCTCTCTAAAATAAATAAATAAATCTTAAAAAAAAGAATGTGAAATTAAAAACAAAAACAAAGCTTCATGCCTTCATATCTTCTCTCCCCTTCTGCTCCTCCAGGCATTTATTAGTTACATTATTTATAAGTTATCATGGTTTATAATATTTACAGAGTTTCTAAAGTTGTGATAGGAGCAGCTTTACAGTAAAAAAATTTAAATCTTAACCCCTAGTCTTTTTTTCCTGTGATTTCTCTATTGATCTTTGTAGTTGGCCAGAATTACCTACAGCTTATTTAATTAGAGCTTCTGGGCATTATATTCCCTGTATGTTCAAAAATATTTGTTGTTTGCTTTTATCTTTGAAAGAAGAACTGGCTGGGTAATTTAATTTTTCTGAGGAATTTGTAGACATGGCCCAACTATTTTCCAGGGTTGATGTTGCAGTAGAGAAACATGTGGCCAGCCATAATTTCTCCCATCATAATCCCCCAAAATCTCACGATTTTTTTACATGGAAACCCCAAATATTATTTCTCCTTGGTACTCAGTAAACCTTCTACTTTCAGTGTCGATTCTTTTGTATCAAATATTCCTGGGATCTACAAAGCTGTGATCATCAAGACAGTGTGGTACTGGCACAAAAACAGACACATAGACCTATGGAACAGAATAGAGAATCCAGAAATGGGCCCTCAACTCTACTGTCAACTAGTATTCGACAAAGCAGGAAAGACTATCCACTGGAAGAAGGACAGTCTCTTCAATAAATGGTGCTAGGAAAATTGGACAGCCATGTGCAGAAGAATGAAACTAGACCATTCTTTTATACCATACACAAAGATAAACTCAAAATGGATGAAAGATCTAAATGTGAGACAAGAATGCATCAAAATCCTAGAAGAGAACACAGGCAACACCCTTTTTGCTCTTGGCCACAGCAACTTCTTGCAACATCCATCTATGAAGGCAAGGGAAACAAAAGCAAAAATGAACTATTGGGACTTAATCAAGATAAAAAGCTTCTGCACAACCAAAGAAACAGTCAACAAAATTAAAAGACAACCTACAAAATGGGAGAAGATATTTGCAAATGACATATCAGATAAAGGACTAGTATCCAAGATCTATAAAGAACTTATTAAACTCAACAGCAAAGAAGCAAACAATCCAATCATGAAATGGGCAAAAGACATGAACAGAAATCTCACAGAGGAAGACATAGACATGGCCAACATGCACATGAGAAAATGCTCTGCATCACTTGCCATCAGGGAAATACAAATCAAACCACAATGAGATACCACCTCACACCAGTGAGAATGGGGAAAATAATAAAACAGGAAACAACAAATGCTGGAGAGGATGTGGAGAAAGGGGAACCCTCCGCACTGTTGGTGGGAATGTGAACTGGTGCAGCCACTCTGGAAAACTGTGTGGAGGATCCTCAAAGAGCTAAAAATTGAGCTACCTTACGACCCAGCAATTGCACTGCTGGGGATTTACCCCAAAGATACAGATGCAATGAAACACCGGGACACCTGCACCCTGATGTTTATAGCAGCAATGTCCACAACAGCCAAACTGTGGAAGGAGCCTTGGTGTCCATGGAAAGATGAATGGATAAAGAAGATGTGGTCTATCTATACAATGGAATATTCCTCAGCCATTAGAAACGACAAATATCGACCATTTGCTTCAACGTGGATGGAACTGGAGGGTATTATGCTGAGTGAAGTAAGTCAATCAGAGAAGGACAAACATTATATAGTTTCATACATTCAGGGAATATAAAAAATAGTGAAAGGGAATAAAGGGAAAGGAGAGGAAATGAGTGAAAATATCAGAGAGGGAGACAGAACATGAGAGACTCCTAACTCTGGGAAACGAACAAGGGGTGGTGGAAAGGGAGGTGGGTGGGGTGTTGGGGTGACTGGGTGATGGGCACTGAGCGGGGCACTTGACAGGATGAGCACTGGGTGTTACACTGTATGTTGGCAAATCGAACTCCAAAAGAAAATATACACAAAAAAAATATTCCTGGGATCTGATAAATCTGTCAAGCTGTGGTTTGAGGCTTTCATTTTGTTCAAAATGGTCTCCCAGAATTGTATTTTTAAAGATCTTTTTCCATTTTTTTTTTTGGTATCCCTTCTGGGATGTCAATTTTGCATAAATTTAATCTCCATTGCTTTCCAATTGTTTTTTTCTTTACCCTTTTTAAAAATCAATTTTATGGGGATCCCTGGGTGGCTCAGTGGTTTAGCACCTGCCTTTAGGCCAGGGCATGATCCTGGAGTCCCAGGATCGAGTCCCACATTGGGCTCCCTTCACGGAGCCTGCTTCTCCCTCTGTGTCTCCACCTCTCTCTCTCTGTGGGTCTCTCATAAATAAATAAATAAATAAATAAATAAATAAATAAATCTTTTAAGAAATCAATTTTATGATGAAATAATTTATATACAATAAAATTCACACATTTTAAATGTACAATTGTCAATAAACACGTAAACCTATATAACCACCACCACAATCAATACATAATATTTTCATTATTTTAACAAATTCCTTTTTGCCCTTTCTCAATTTCCATCTCCTATCTTCAGCCCCAAGCAACCATTGATTTGCTTTTTATCACTACAGATTAGATTTGTCTTTCCTTGAGTTTCATAAAAATGGAGTCATATAGTATGTACTTTTCTGTCTGGCTTCTTTCGCTCAATATAATATTTTTGATATGTATCTACTTTGTTGCATGTATCAGTAGTATTCCTTTAGTATAAAAATACCACAATTTGTCTAGCCATTCACCTATTTGGGTGGTTACCACTTTGGGCTATTATGAGTAAAACCTGTATGAACATTCATGAACATGTCTTTGTGTGATCTCTTGTGGAAACACTTAGAAGTTAAATTGTTGGATCATATGGTAAGTGCATGTTAACTTATATGAAAGAAATACCATTTTTACATTTTTATCAGTAATGTAAGAGTTTCAGTGTCTCCACATCATTGCTAATGTCATCTCTCAATGTTGTCAAATCAAGAAATTTTAGTCATTCTAAAATTTTTAAAATTAATTAATTAATTTATTTATGATAGTCAGAGAGAGAGAGAGAGAGAGGCAGAGACACAGGCAGAGGGAGAAGCAGGCTCCATGCACCGGGAGCCGGATGTGGGATTGGATCCCAGGTCTCCAGGATCGTGTCCTGGGCCAAAGGCAGACGCTAAACCGCTGCGCCACCGAGGGATCTCAAATTTTAGTCATTCTAATGGGTACATTGGTATCTCATTATAATTTTCTCTACTCCTTTCTTTAAAATTTTAGCATTCACTTATTTTACCAGCATAAATAGATGAGATATAAATTTAAATCATTCTAATTACAGTTCTAAGGAACTCCCTGCAATTTAAACACGAACTTCTTATTTTAGAACAATTTAAGTTTGCACAACAATTGTAAAGATCATACAGAGAGTTCCTATATACCCCACCCATGTACCCTTACTATGAACATTTAACACTAGTATGGTATACTTACTAATGAATAGACCAACACCGATTCATGATTATTAACCAAAGTTGGTACTCCATCCAAATTGCCTTCACATTGACCTAATTAATGTCCTTTCTGATTTCAGAATCCCATCCAAGATACATATTATATTTAGTAGATTTGTCTCCTTAGGGTCCTCTTGGGTCTCCTGTGTACCCCTCCCGCTCTAATAGTGAGAAACCTGGCTCCCACCATACGACATCATCTACTTAATTGTTTAACTCCAGTATACACGTATGGTGGCACCAGAATTAACCCATATCCCCACAGGGAATGACTTTATCAACTAGAGTACAGGACTTCTATAGTTTCTTGTGCCTATAGTCATATAACTACTAATTCCCAAAGTTACTTAGGTTAGCATCTTTTCCTCCTACCCCCTTCAATGAAGTTGCTTCATACATTCTACTTTCTATCCTGGGATTCCCCCCAACCCCACTTAAAGGATTTTCTTTTAACTTTACATAAAGTTCACTCTTTGTGCTATAAAGTTCTGTGGGTTTTGACCACTGCACACTATCATGCATTCAGTATTACAGTATCATATATACAATAATTTCTTCACTCTCAAGTAGTCTCCAGTGTTTCACTTCTCACATTCCCCACAAACATCTGATGACCACTGATGTTTTTACCACCTTTATTTTAAAAAAAAGATGTTTTGTCTTTTCCTTTTTGGTCAAAGTTGACTATCTCTTTTAGTCTATTTCTGGGTTTCCTATTTTATTTCATGAATCAATGTGTCTATTCTTTCACCAATACCACACTGTCTTGATTACTGAGATTATAGTAAGTTTTGAAATTGGGTAGTTGAGTCCCCTAATTTTGTTCTTCTTTTTCAGGATTGTTTTGCTTATTCTAGACTTTTTGCCTTTCTATATAAATGTCAGAATAAATTTTGACGAAATCCACAAAATAGCTCTCTGGGGTTTGGATCAGGATTACATTGCATCTATAAATTAAGTTGGGAAAGATGACATCTTAATAATATTGAGTTTCCAATTCATAAGTATGAAATTTCTCTTCATTTATCTAGATCTTCTTTGATTTCTTTCTTTTTTTTTTTTTTCAGAGTATTTCAGTCTCTTCATGTAGATCCTATACCTGTTTTGTTAGGTATGTTTTATGGTTCAGAATGTGGTCTTGGGCAAATGTTCCATATGAGCTTGAGAAAAATGTATATTTTGCTCTTGTTGGATAGAGTATCTATAAATGTCAATTAGATTGAGGTGATTGATAGTGTTATTCAGGTCACACATATTCTTACTGATTTTCTGTCTGTTTTATCAGTTACTGAAGCAGGGATGTTGAGTTCACAAACTGTAAGAATGAATTTGTCTATTTTTTCATTCAGTTCTATCAATTTTTGATTTGTGTATTTTGAGGCTTTCTTGTTAGGTGCATACACAGTAAGGATTGTTTTGTATTCTTAGACAATAGACTCCTTTATCATTATATGTCCCACATTATTCCTGATAATTTTTGTTGTGAAATCAGTTTTGTTTGAAATTAATATACTACTACATCTTGCTTTTAGATAGTGTTAGAGTAGTATATCTATTCCATCCCTTTATTTTCCCCTCCCTGGTCGCTATGCTAATAACATGGCAACCTTTATGCTTGCTTCTGCCATATTTCCCATGTGCTCCAAATAATCAGAGGAAACCTTCCTCACTATGTGAATTCTCTTTTTCTTTAAAGCTAGTCATGCTATAATTCATAGGATATACACTTTTTATAGGAAGGTATAGGTACTCCTAAGCTGATAAATTGCTCTTTGTGGAGACAATTTCCCTGCTTTTTCTTTTCTGTTTCTTCAAGTATAATTAATACACAGTGTTATATTAGTTTCATTGTTTTTATTTGTCTTTATGATGTGTATAAACATATTATCTATTACAGTCTTCTGTGGAGTAGTGGATTTGACTCTTTGGGTTGCAAGATAGCTTAAGGAAAATGGGAAATTTATCTTAAAGATATTAGGTATATCTAAGAACACAGAGCTAGATAGTAACAGTATCAGGACTAGATCATTTATTTGAATCTTTATATTTAAGGCAAATTTCTTATATACAACATATAATTTGGTCATTTATTTTTAATTTCAGACTAACAATTTATATCTTTTAATTGGTATATTTAGACAATTCACATGAAAAGTGATTATTGGTAGAGTTGGATTAATATCTACCATGTTTGTAACTGTGCTCTTACATTTGTTCTTTGTTTCTTTTTCTCTCTTTTTCTCTTCTGCCTTATCTGGTTTTAACTGAACATTTTATATAGTTTCATTTTATCTCTTCTGTTATGATATCAATTATACTTCTTTTTAAACTTTTCTTATGGTTGCCCTAGTGTTTCCAAAATACATTTTTAACTAACCCAAGTCCACCTTCAGATCACACTCTGTAGCTTATGTATAGTGCAGGTACATTCAAATGGGGTACTATGAATTCTTCTCACTCATCACCAAGGACACTGCTATCATTTATTTCATTCACTCATATGCTACAACCACCCAACAAATCATTATTATTATTACTTTAAACCATTATTAAGATGAAGAAAAATAGGGGTGCCTGAGTGGCTCAGTTGATTGTCTGCTTTTGGCTCAGGTCATGATCCTGGAGTCCTGGGATGGAGCCACACTGGGCTCCCTGCTCAGCGGGAGATCTGCTTCTCCCTCTCCTTCTGGCCCTCAACCTCCATCCCCTGCTTGTGCTCTCTCTTGCTCACTGTCTCTCTCTCAGATAAATAAAGTCTTTTTTTAAAAGATGAAGAAAAATTAAAATAAAAGGTTTTATTTTACCTTCCTTTATTCCTCCTTCTTTATATGGATGCAAATTTCTGTCCTATATAATTTTCTTCTGCTGGAAGGAAATGTTTTAACATTTCATGTAGGGCAGGTCTGCCTGACATGAATTCCCTTGGTTTTCATTTGTTTGAGAAAGTCTTTATTTCTTCTTCGAGGGATAATTTTGTGGAATATAGAATTCTAGATTTGTGCTTTTCTCTTTCAACATCTTAGATATTTCATTCTACTTTCTTTTTGCTTGCTTGGTTTCTAATGAGAAGCTCACTGTAATTCTTATCCTCTATAGGTAAGGTCTTTTTTCCCCCTCTGGATTCTTTCAAGATTCTCTCTTTGTCTTTAGTTTTCTGCAATTTGAGTATGATAGGCCTAGGTATAGTTTTTAGTATTTATTCTGCTTGGTAGTCTCTGAGCTTCCTGGATCTGTGGTTTGGTGTCTGTCATTAATTTCAGATAATTCTTGGCATTATTTCAAATATTTCTTTTGTTCTGTTCTTTCTTCTCCTTCTGATATTCCAATTACATGTTTGTTACATATTTCAAAATTGTGAGATTGTTTCATAATTCTTGAATGTTCTGTTCTGGTTTCTTTGTTTGCTTTGTCCTTGCATTTCTATTTGGGAAGTTTCTGTTGACCCATTTTCAAGCTTACTGATTCTTTCCTTGGTCATGGTGAGTCCACTTATGAGCTCATCATCAAAGGTAATCTTAATTTATTTTAGGGTGTTTGTCTCTAGCATTTCCTCTTGACTCTTTCTTAGAATTTTCACCTCTCTTCTTATATTTCCTATCACTTCTTGCATGTTGTCTACTTTTTCCATTAGAACTCTTAACATGAATCATGGTTTTCTTTAAAAACTCTGTCTGAGGGCAGCCCGGGTGGCTCAGTGGTTTAGCGCCACCTTCAATCCAGGTCGTGATCCTAGAGACCCGGGATCGAGTCCCATGTCGGGCTTCCTGCATGGAGCCTGCTTCTCCCTCTGCCTGTGTCTCTGCCTCTCTCTCTCTCTCTGTGTCTCTCATGAATAAATAAATAAAATCTTTAAAAAAAAAAAAACCTCTGTCTGATAAGTCCAACATCTGTTTCACATTTGAACCTGGTTCTAATGCTTGATCTTTGCAGATATTTTCCTGCCTCCAGTGTGCTTTGTCATTTTTTGTTGAAAGCCAGACATGTATTAAGCAACAGGGTGTGAGCCTTTAGTGTGAGGATTGTGTTAATCTGGTTAGGAGTTAGACTGCACTTAGTGTTTCCTGTAGCTATAGGGGCCAGAGGATTCAAATTCCTCCTAGTGATCTTATTTTTGTCTTCTCTCTTGACTTTGGGCTTCCCTAAATACTCCTCATCTGTGAAATGAAGGTCTTGCAGATTTTTCTGCTATTATTCCACTGTTATAAACTGAAGCCCTGTTGGAGTGGTAGTAAACTGTGGGGGAAGGAAAGCATTTTATGACCTCATTTAGAGCTCAGTGTTCCTGTGAGCTATGCCTCTGGGCGGTGACCTGCACAAGCGATTTTCTATTGGCACAGATTTTCTTCCCTAAGTGAGATCCAAGGTTAGAGAGGGTGGAGGGGGAGAAATGCCCTTCTCCTTGGGGGGGATAAGGCTCTGACGTAGGCTGTTCCCCTAAGCATAGTCTTTGTTATGGACTACATTCTGGGTTGAGTAACAGTGATTACTCTTCCCCTGCCCCTGCCAGAGCCATAAAGGGATTTTTATAGTATCTTCATCTGATAACCTAATGGGGTTACTGAAGGTAAAGCCCACCAAAGTGTGAAGTCCCCCAAAGTTTCTCACTTCCAGGCTAGGGTGAGTCTACACTCACCCTCCAGAAATTTATAAAAATTACCTTTAAATTTTCCTATTGGTTTATGGCTCCAGCAGCATCTTCTCCAGGTAAGCAAATCTTAGATGTCTCTGGATTTCCCCATTTCTCTAGATTTCAAGGTGGCAGTTTGCCCTGCTCTTACAGATTGGATATTTGTCTCTTGCCCAAAATTATATGTTGAAACTCTGATATCCAATGTGATGGTATTAGGAGGTGGGGCCTGTGGGAGGTGATTAGGTCATGATGGTGGAGCCCTCATGAATGAGATTAGTGCCCTGATAGAAGGGAACACAGAGAGCTGGCTCACTTGCCCTTCTTTCACCGTGTGAAGACACAATGAGAATCCACAGTCTGCAACCCAAAGGAGGGTTGACCAGAACCTGACCCCACCAGAACATGAACCTAAACCATACTGGCACCTGATCTCTGACTTCCAGCCTCCAGAACTGTAAGAAATAAGTTTCCATTGTCTATAAGCCACTCAGTTCATGGTACTTTGTGATAGCAGCCCACCTGCAGACTTTGTTCTCCACTGGGCTCAAAAAAGTTAATTTTTAATTTACTCTGTTTTTTTTTTTTTTCTTATTATAAGAATGGGAATGACAGACTCTAAGCTCTTTACATGTGGGAGCTGCATCTCAAGTCCCCTGATCCTTTCTACCACTCTGTTCACATCTTTTTCATGTAAAGGATCCTAGACAAGTTCCACAAATGTAATCATTATATTGCAGGGATTGGACTCTCATGAGTAAAATTAAAGACCAACTCTTTCTTCTGCTGTCCCTTTAGATATGCCTGTGCACTAGTTCTTGTCCCAGCTCCAGGTGAAACCTCAGGTATGATAACTATCTGGCTAGGATTAGATTTAAAAAATTTTTTAATTGAGATATAGGTGGCTCAGTGGTTGAGCATCTGCCTTCAGCTCAGGTCGTGATCTCGGGGTCCTGGGATCGAGTCCCCCATCAAGCTCCCTGCAGGGAGCCTGCTTCTCCCTCTTCCTCCATCTCTCTCTCTCTCTCTCTTTTTCTCTGTCTCTCATGAATAAATAAATAAAATCTTTTTTTTTTAAAATTGAGATATAATTCAAATACGAAGAAATTCACCCTTTTTAAGGCATATAATTGAGTGCTTTTTAGTATATTTACAAGGTTTACCAACTATCACCACTATCTAACCTCAAAACATTGTCATCATCTCAGAAGGAAGATCTATACTCATTAGCAGTCACTCTCCAGTTACTCACCAACACCCTCAATCCCTCGTAACCACTAGCCGACTTTTTGTCTCCATGCTTTTGCCTGTTCTGGACGTTTCATATAAGTGGAATTATACAATATGTGGTCTTTTGCATCTGGCTTTTTTCACTGCGTAATGTTTTCAAGTTTTCTCAGTACTTCACTCCTTTTTCGGCTGAACAATATCCCATTGTATGGATCTACCACATTGTGTATGTCCATACATCAGTTGATAGATACTTGGATTGTTTCTACTTCTTGGCTATCATGAGTAACACTGCTAGAAACATTCATGGACAATTTTTGTGTGGACATATGTTTTTAATTCTTTGGGGTAGATACCTAGGAGCAGAATTGCTGGGTCCTATAGGAACTCTTTGTTCAACTTTTCGAGCAACTGCCACTGTTAGATTTTTTTCTTTTTCTTTTTTTAAATTTATTCAGAGGCAGAGAGAGAGAGAGGCAGGCAGAGAGGCAGAGACACAGGCAGAGGGAGAAGCAGGTTCCACGCAGGGAGCCCGATGTGGGACTCGATCCCGGGTCTCCAGGATCACACCCCAGGCTGCAGGCGGTGCTAAACTGCTGTGCCGCCAGGGCTGCCCTGTTAGATTTTTTTAAGTCCTCCAGGCACTTGTAAAAACAGCAAGTCTGGTTTTATTAATTTCAAAGTGCAGAATGATAATTTAAAAGTCCAAGTTCTTACCTAATTTAGAGTCCCTTCCCTTGTCCAGTTTGGCCTGGAACCCCACTTGAAGTATATGGCAAAGGGGGGTTTTATTGTCTTTACTGGTTCCTCTGCCACTTCTGGGTCATGAATTCTGACTCCTCCAACTTGAGATGTGGCAGGGAGAGACAATCTGGTGAAAAGGAGGCATGGCCTTATAGGGTGACTTCAACAGTCATCTGCACTGGTGCTGATTCTTTCTGTCATGTGACGCTATAAGAACGTGTTTGGTGATACTCTCGCTGGGAACTTCCTATAATTCCTTTTGACCTGGGTAATCCCTCTCTTTTTTTTTTAATAAATTTTTATTCATTTATGATAGTCACACAGAGAGAGAGAGAGAGAGGCAGAGACACAGGCAGAGGGAGAAGCAGGCTCCATGCCAGGAGCCCGATGTGGGATTCGATCCCGAGTCTCCAGGATCCCACCCTGGGCCAAAGGCAGGCGCCAAACCGCTGCGCCACCCAGGGATCCCTTTTTTTTTTTTTAATAAATTTTTATTTATTTATGATAGTCACACAGAGAGAGAGAGAGAGGCAGAGACACAGGCAGAGGGAGAAGCAGGCTCCATGCCGGGAGCGGGTAATTCCTCTCTTATGCCCAGTCTCTTACAGCTCAATTCTCAATCATGGGCAGGATACCAGTTTGACAGAGACTACTGATTACTCTCCAATATCAGTTTTACCCTGTCCTCAGAAGTAGAGTCCCCAACTTCCTTGAACACATGACAACTTGGAATTTTCCAGCCTGCCTCATAGGTGTGTGTGGCCTATAACAACCATGTTCTCACTGATGGTATGTGAGAGTCATATGTACAACCTCTGGGAATTGTCATCACATTTGGGGAGACTGCTTTTCTCCTTCCTCCCAGTGGGCTGCAATACAGAGGGGGTGGGTGCAGCTAGGACAGTCATGTTGGGCCCTCTGGTGCAAGCTACATGTTGGGTACAGCAGAACAGCAAGACAAAAGGATCCTGGATCTCTGATGACTTTGGAACCACCATATGAGCCCTGACCTGCTTACTCAGACCTGAGAGAAATTACATTCTTTCTCCTTTCAATCTTGTTTAGGAGAAACCTACTTCTTTCTTGCCTTGCTATTGTGGTTTTTTTCCTTACTTGCAGCAAACTAAATCCTAACTAATACATTCTTACTTTGACTCTCTTGAAGTTGCATAGCCTCTGGAAACAGTTCTTGTGCCTGGTGTCCCCATTGTAACAGTGCGAGGCAGCCTCCCTCCTATGAGTCCAGGAGGCCCATGGGGAAACTCACACATCCTCGTCCCTGCCACCAGTGAATATGCACAGTCCTGGCCCTCTCCTCTTCCTCAGTCCTGTGGCCTCAGCTGCTCACTGTTGCTTTTTTAGGCATGTGTCAGGCTTCAGATCTGACCCGGCTGAGCCCCCTTGATGGTTTTCTTTTGGGTTAAGGGGAAGAAAGACTTCCCCTCCCCTCAAATCCCTCCTAGGTGAGGGGAGGGAAAGGCCACAGTGATCTAATTCCTCTCCCCAAATAAATCTTCCTCCTCCAGCCTCTCCAACCACCTTCCTTTGTGAACAGAGGTGAGTGATTCCTGATGGTGACAGAACAGGCTTCATCATCTCAGTGTGCCCCACAGAGGGGGCCTGATACTTCAACTTAGGAAGTCTCACCTTGAGGCCTTAGTCAAAAAGACAAAAAAATAGAGAACCCCAAAGCATCCAATTTTAACCTGCTTTTACATCACAAATTGTAATCTCTGGGGTATTCTCTTTCAAGAGCTCCCTACGTGGTGGCTAATTCAGAATGGTTAAGGAAGGCATGCTTTCTTTACATCAGTAGTTCAAAATTTTTATGGTCACAAATACCTTTGAGAAGTTTATGGAAGTTGGACCTCAGCCTCAATCCTGTCTCCCAACCCCCCAAGCTATTCCAAGGACTCTTATACCAAGTCATGCAGAGGCAGGAGTTCTCAGAATGTGATCCAAGAACAGTTGATTCTGGTTATCTATTCAATGGTCTATGTGTGTAGTAACAGGTGGCAGAGCTGGGTTTCAAACTCTGCCCCTGAAGCTTCACTCCTAACTTCTTCTACCGACATGTAGATAAGGCCTCCTTGGGCCCTCTAGCCCAGCCCAGCCACCAGCTGGACACGTGTGGCATGGAGCTGAAGAACTGCCTGGCTAAGCCCACACATGTTCCTGACCCACGGCACCATAGAAATGAATTACTGTTTTAAGTTGCTAGATTTTGAAGTAGTTCAAGGCAGTACTAGAAACACTTTTTACAAAGAATATCCAGAACAATTAGAACTACTGAATACATGTGAGTTAAGATTTTCTGAGTGACGGCAGCTGGGTGGCTCAGTGGTTGAGCATCTGCTTTCAGTTCAGGTCATGATCCTGGGGTTCCGGGGATCGAGTCCCACATCAGGCTCCCCACAGGGAGCCTGCTTCTCCCTCTGCCTGTGTCTCTGCCTCTCTGTGTGTCTCTCATGAATAAATACATAAAATCTTTTTTAAAAAAAGATCTTCTGAGTGAAAATTAATAGTTGAGAAAAAAATAAGACAGGACTCATGGATACTTACCTCGGTCTCCAGCCACTCACCATCAAGTTACATATAAATCCCAGGTTAAAAAAAAAGGCAAATATCCCTTTCACAGATTTAAAGCAAGTGGGAATAATTTAAAATATTATTTTTATTGTTTACAAAATGTATTCAAACTCTATGTGCTATTCGACCTCAAATTGGTGGACTACATATGTATAATCTTTCACTGGTGGATGAAACCCAAAGTCCGAGATGTATTGCCATGGGGATCCTCCCACAAAGCTGGTGGGCATCTGATTGTATTTCCAAAGCATTAGGGGGAGGAGGAAAGCAGCTCCTGGAGTATTAGGTGATAAAAGGCAAGCTACAAAATAGTATATAGTATCTTATCCCACTGACAGACCCATTTGCTCCACAAATACTATGGAAGGGTCTCATGGATATAATGTTGGGTTGAAAAAATCACATTGGAAATGTATATGCAATATGTTTCTGTTTCTGGAGGAGGAGGATATATATGTATATTTTTAAAATAATGAAAACACATAAACATAAAAAATTTTAATTATTACCTACAGAGAACCTACCTGTAGAAGCTAGACTTAATATAACACAAGATAAAATTAAAAATTCCTAAAACCCAAAATCAAATGAAATAACTGAACCTAATTTTATGCACTATCAATGGAAACCTCACAGAGAAAAATTCTAAATGACCAAGTAATAATTTGACTATATTTCACTAGCAAGATACACTGTGTGAAGAACTGTTAAGGCCACAAGAGCATTAAACTCTCTTTAGCAGTCATATTGGTATTGGTTTTGCTATTGAGAGACTGTGGTGCATGCATTCTGAGATAGTAATTAGGTTGGTGTTGTTAAGAACAGGGAACTGGGAGTTTGGGTCTGGATATAGATGTATGATCGAGGAAACTAAGAAAAGCTTGTAGTCCTGAACTGAAAGCATTAGCATGAACTTATGATGTACCCTCTCTTCTTTCCTTCCTTCCTCTCTCCCCTCTCACCTCCTCCTTCTTTCTCTCATCTTTCTCAGCCGTAACCAGCAAAAAGACCTAGAAACAATTACCTGCTCAGTAGTAATCAGCATTCCTACCACCCAGATTGTGGTCTTGGAGCATCATTTCTTACAGAAAGAAAACTGTGCTCCTTGGAGAAATCGTTGAGTCCAGTCCTAGGACAGGGAACGTACATCCGGAGACTGGAACATCATGGCATGCCTGAGAGCAAGGAAGTTTTTTTTTTTTTTTTTTTTTTGAGCAAGGAAGTTTTCAAGGGTTACTGGGTTTGTATCAAGAAGATTTGGGAACAAACTTGAATAGTTTCTCTTGGCCAAAGATGGGACACTTTGAGTATCAGGGAGATAGTAATGGTAATGGATTGGGACATATGAAATATATTTAATATAATATCCCCCCCAAAACTCATTGGTCCCCTCAGTGAGATCTCATTGGTCTCACTGAAAGGATGCTAGGGAAGTAACTCATTGTTTTGAAAACTGGTAGGTAAAGGAAAAGAATCAAGCACATATCCAGTCTTTACTAAGTGAAATATACCTCTGAGTAGCAAAACAGTTGATCAAGGGGGCTTTCTCTAAGTGGGTATAGCCTAACTAATAAATGAAGAAATGATAAAATCAGCATATCACCATTTTGTACCTTTTTACTGAAGGAATGGCTGCTGACACCACAGAGAGAAAGACAAGATGTATGTGCCTCCCACTGGAAGACCACAGCCACCCATGAATGAATCTTCTCATAAAAATCCAGCTTGAATCCAATCAAGACTTTAGATCTAACTGCAAGCTGACAGAAGATTCGGGGTACAGAGAAACATGATAAACTATACTAAGGAAACACAGTCAGCAAAGTTCTGATTATGGGAAACTAGAAGATGAATGTCCTGGCTCTTCGACAAATAAATTGCAAATTAAAAAAGGAGATAAGGATGCAGGAGATTGGAGGAGCTAGTACAGATTACAAGATACTTAACAGACCTATTAACTAATGTCAATTATTTGGATTCCAACTCAAACATCTAGGGAAAAAATTTATGAGACAGTTGGGAAATCTGAACACTGACTGCGTACTTAATGATAATAAGAGATTATTGTTACTTGTCATTGAGTGTGACAGTGGTACCATGGTTATAATTTTTAAAAAGAGTCCTTTTAGTGGTACATGCTGAAACATTTATGGGCAAAATGATACTTGTAAATCTGCAATTTGCTTCACAACAACCTAGGAGGGGAGAGTGGGTGGGAGTTACAGATACAAGATCAGTAATGAGGTGATAATTGTTGAAACTGAGTGATGGGTAGATGGAGATCCACTATGCTCTTCTCTCTTATCTTGTAATTATTTGGAATTTTCCATGACTAAAGTTCAAACAAGAGATTGTGTATGCTTGTGTATGTGTGTGTGCATTTGTCTAACTTTATATAGTAAAATGTCTAGAATACTAATTGGTATCAAGACATCCTTCCTGGGATGCCTGGGTGGCTCAGTGGTTGAGCATCTGCCTTTGTTTCAGGTTGTGATCCTGGGGTCCTGGGATCAAGTCTTGCATCAGGCTCCCTGCAGGGAGCCTGCTTCTCCCTCTGCCTGTGTCTCTGCCTCTCTCTGTGTGTCTCTCATGAATAAATGAATAAAATCTTAAAAAAAGAAAGACACTCTTCCCATCACATCTGGTTAAAGGGGAATAAACTAGGGGAGAATAATGCCTACATAGCAGCGTTGGGTGGTGGCATAATTTGTACCAAAGGGCTACCCCAGAGTAGGTGCCCAATCTAAATTTCCTCCTCTGGTTGATCAAGCTGGTCAAACTCAAACCATCAAACCTGTGGGGGAGAAGATCATGTTCTCATCTCACCCTCCCTGTCCCCACTTGATCATGAATCCAGATCATGGGAGTGGTGTGGTGGGGAAGGGGGTGGGGAAGGAGACACCTAGCTGAGTCTGTCCACTTTGCTCCTCTCTTATTGCCCTCATCCATTCCTCCCAACCTCTGTGCTTCCCCTTAGGGACCTGAAGAGACAGGTTAGCCAATGTCATCAGTCATGACACTGGTCAAGGTGTTCATTAGTTATTAGCTAATGTGTTCTCCCAGGAGGCCTGCTGTGAGAGTCCGAGGGTAGGGATTTCAGGAGGACTGATGGAGAGGGAACTCTGGGAAATGGTGTTGAAACATTCACATCAGAGGCTCTTCAGAGGCCGGGGTGTTTCCTTGGTGTTGGCCCCTGTGTGCCACTGGGTAGGAGGGGGACAAAGGGCTCCATAGCACCCTGTTAAGCTGCCACCTTCCACTCACCCCCACCTCTGCAAATGCCTCGTTCCTTCATGCCCTTGAATTTGCTGTCATGGCTTAGAGATCCCAAGGATGCCTTCAGACTTCCTCTTCCTGCTCCTCTCCCTGTCTCCTCATTCATGACCCCCACTCCTATTTCACAACCCTTCCTCTCTTGGTTTGGTGGACACTAGTGTTGGCTTTCTTTTGCTTCTACTTCTCTTCATGTCCTTCATGTCCATCCATACATGTTGGTGTCTCTGACGTTCCATCTCTGGTCCTCTTCCCTCTGCACGTTTCCAGGGAGGATGTCACACTCTTTCCAATGCCCTCCATCACTGGTGATGTCCCCATTTGCCTTGGCAGCCCCTGCCCCTCATCTCCAGGCACTCTGCTGACTCAGGTGTCCCCCCTGCTCCAAATGGAACATATCACTCCCCTTCCACCACTGGCTTTATGTCTGCTGCTCATCTTGGTTTCCTTGGTTTACTGCTCACTTGGGTGTCCTAGCCATGACTTCAGAGCTCCTTCTTGGTTCTTTTCTTTCTCTGACTTCCTATAGTCCTGTCACTTCTGCTTCCTTGCTCTCTCCACCCACTGCCATCAGCACTGTTGTCATCCTCCTTCTTTTCCTCCTCTCCATCAATTCCACCCCAGGCTTTCCTTCCATTGGTTAATGTCCATTCATTATTCCAAAGCCAGCTCTGGCAGTTGTCTCCTCTGGGAAAGTTTTCCTGACTGCTCAGAAACTTCCATTTTATCATGTCACAGCCTGGCTTCTGCTGTTAGGATAGAAGAATCTAGTCTCACTGAGGCATTAGTTTCTACAATCAGCATTTCAAGTGAAAACTCCATAAAGTCAAAATTACCCTTGAAGATAATTTTAGCCATGCAGCATTGGAATAGTTAGCTCTTTGGCTGAGCACCCAGTAGGACAATGTCTTATATTTAGGGTCCACAATGGACAAAATACAAACCTACCACCTACAAAGAGTCTTCTTTACACTAGAGACTTACACTAGAGCAGAGATTCTCACACTGCGAGAGGCAGAGGCAGACAGCATATTACACTTCCTTTCCTCAAGACTCAACGTTGAGAGCAGAGGTGAGAGCAGAGTTGTCAGCTTTGTTTAAATACTACCTTACCTCTTCTTCTCCAGTGCTGAACATGCAGTTGAACTTGCCAATGTCACATATGTGAATGGACTCTTTGTATTGTAGCTTCTCTGCCTTCCCTGCCAATTTTGAGCATCTGACTCAGGACTTCATTCTCAGGACTTAGAATGCGCTCCACCTAGGAGAAACAGAGGATGCAAGTTGAAGGGATTAGTGGTTTAACTTCAGGACCTCTCCAGAGATGGGCAATTCCAAGATGATGAAGTAGCACATCATGCCATCCGAACAAATGAAGTAGGCCTACTGGGTCAAGGTCTCTATTGGCTTATCAAGGACCCTAACTGGAAGGAATGCTCCGAAGCAGAGCTCCCAAAGGAGAGCAGGGCCGAAAGGCTTAGGACTCCACATCAGCTGATGGGCAGGCGATATTACTTTGAAGCCTGTCCTGTGGCTGGACCCACTCATCGATGAGCTCTGGCCGTGTTCTGACTGCTGGTCTGCTGGCCTCTCTCTTCCCTAATCCAGGTTTAACGAGATGAGCGTCATTAAGAAAGGCAGGGCGGCTCTCCTTAAAGTGAACAAAGTGACTCTTCACAGAAGGACTGATTTTAATAACCCAGCGCAAGACCCCCTTTAAGGTACAGAATGATTCCGGCACATCAGTTAAGTGTTACACAAAACAGACGTGAGTATTCAAAATCAAAGGCGTTTTTCATTCATGTGAAAAAGGGATCAGTAAGCTGCATGAAAACTGGGGTGCGTAAAAGTCCCCAGGGCCTCCGTCCACAGCAGGAAAAGCTCAGAGCATATTGGGCCCAGGGGGAGGCAACCTTGGCCGCCCATAACTCAGAGATAGAAGGCGGCGATCTTTGGGCCCTGCCTGTGTTTCATGTGCGGGCTCCTGCCTCTGATCTTTCAGCGGCTGCCTAATTGCCAGTGACTGTTTCTGTGGACACAAGGGTCTGCGAAATGTGTAAGGCCTGCGTTTTTCCAGGGGAGACTTTTTCCTTTGCACATAAGCCAAAGATTCCTTCATACACAAATTCTTTCTTACGCAGGTCATCGGATTCTTATTCAGGGGACGTTGACGTGGAGTTCAGGGCGCACCGCTGAATGTAAATGTAGACACCATCCGGTAACTTGAGCGAGTGGACGCGCCGGTGGGAAGGCCGGCGATGCCACCAAGGGCCTGCCCCACGCTGCCTTCACACGTGGCCGCTGCACCTGACCTAGGGCTAGTAAATCAGCTGTTGGTTTTCCAGAGTGGCCGCGGCTTCACCCTCCATCATCCTCAGCCTTCGACCCCGGGTCCACTGCGACCAAGGGTACACACAGCGTATTTACTGAGCACCTGTTACGCGGGTCACAGGCACTAGTTCCAGTAGCCCTAGGAGCAGGCACTTTTGGTACCTCATTTTCACAGCGAGGAAACTAAATTTCATACAACACCCGAGATCACCGCGCTAGTAGACGGTGGGGCCAGGATTTGAAGGCAGGGAGCCTGGCTGTAGTCCTCGCTCTGGCCCGGCACCCTCGTGCCTCCTGGCAGATGGGTTTAGGGCTGGCTGAGCTTGGTGTTCAAGGGTCTGAGGGCAAATTCAGGTTTCGCAGAGTAGCCCGCCGTGAATGATTAGGGAACTGCCTAAGGGGATCCAGACACAGAATAGAAGCACATGTCTGGGTATTTGCATCCTTGACTTTATTTCAAAGGTCCTACAACATCTGTACTCTCAGAAACTGTGCCTGTCTCAATCTCTACAAATATTTACTCCTAGATTTTTGTAACATCTGACACTGAGTAAGGTAATTAGAGTAACTCTCCCTGTAGGCAGAGCAGGTAATGAATCACTAACAGCCTTCTGTTTCATTTTCTGGACTGGCGTTGGTATATTTCAGGTCCTGACAGATTGTAGATCTACTAGGGGAGTGGGGGGAAGGACCCAGAGTGATGGGAAGGAAGCTGTCCAGTTAACTCAGAAGGGCGGTTTGCTGCTGCTGAGATCCCTGCTCTGGGGACCCTACTGCCCATCTTCTAGTGTAGGAGGTACGTCAGCTGGCTAGGAGGGGGCTTAGGACCCCACTGACTTCCGGGGCCTTGGTGACCCACTCAAAGGGCAGAACAGTCCCTGCCACACGGCAGGCAGGCAGGCACAATGCTGAGGTTTGATTAGGTAAATGATGAAAATCAGGGTGTATCTCTGACCAAAAATGGCTTAGATCTTTTTTTAAAAAAGATTTTATTTATTTGACAGAGAAAGAGAGAGAGAGAGAGAGAAGAGGAGAGGGGAGGGAGGGAGAGGGAGGGGAGGGGAGGGGAGGAGAGGAGAGGAGAGGGAGAAACAAGCTGGGGAGAGGGAGAAGGAGAAGCAGACTCTCCACTGAGCATGGAGCCCGATACTGTGGCTTGAACCTAGGACCCTGGGATCATGACCTGAGCCAAGGGCAGATACTTAACTGACTGAGCCCGCTAGGTGCCCCCCGAAAATAGGTTAGATCTAAAATACCAGGCTATGAGCAAATGTGGACAAAAATGGAGATTATAACAACCTTACTTTTTAATAATTGTAACATTATCATCAGATATGAAACAGCAGATTTTACAACTGGAATGAAACTTACTTTATTGATGACCAATATGACTGATGTCACTTTTATCTTCTGTCACTACTGGGACCTTGATGGCAAAACAAGGCTGTGTCATGCTAACATAGTAGAGTCACTCGGTTCCCCAGCAGCACAGTGGCCGTGTCTACAAGAACCAATCCACAGCACTAAACCTGAAACTGAGCTGGAATTGTTCTTGTTGGCTTTGCAGTTCAAACCACTTTCATTAGCATCGTCTGGTTCCGTGGTTCTCAACTGCGAGAGACGGTTGGCAGCGTCTGGAGACACTCTTGTCACAGCTGGGGGATGCTGCTGGCATCTCATGGGTGGAGGCCAGGGGAGCCACTCCGCATCTGGAAAGAGTCGGAAAAGCCCAGCACCAGACTACCCCTGCGGGCCCCAGGAAGCCTTGCTCGCCGGAGGGCATCTGCTGACTCTGTGCTTGGCTTTGGAAGAGGGACTGTGTCCTCCCTGCGAGGACCCGCGAGGACCCGCGAGGACTGGGGTGAGCAGCCGGCGTCGAGACAGACATCCTGGCTTTCCCAGCAGTGACTTCAGAAGGGCCCACTTTTGATGCAGGCTCCGTTTGTGGGGCTGGCAGCAGCTCTGGTGGGCGGCGGGGGGCGGGGGGAGCTGCCGGGGGGAGCAGACACCTGAAGGCCAGAGCCCGCACCCAGCCCGCACCGAGCCCGCACAGGTGAGCAGCAGCAGCGCATCCTCCAGCGACTCTCGCCGTCCCCACCCGTGTCCTCCGTGCAGGCTCTCCTCCAGGCAGGTGCAGGGGCCGGGGGATGCCGGGGGATGCCGGAGGGGGGGCGGTGTGGGGGTGCTGGGGGATGCCGAGGGGGCCAGAGGATGCCGGGGGGCGGTCAGAGGATGCCATGGGGGCTGGAGGATGCCAGGTGGAGTCAGAGGATGCCAAGGTGGTCTGGGGAATGCCAGGAGGGGCCAGGGGATGCCAGGGGGGTCAGAGAATGCCAGGGGGACTGGGGGATGCCGGGGGTGGGGGGCTGGAGCCAGCAGGAGGGGCAGGCCAATACAAGCTATGCCTGAGGAGGAGTATAACACCAGCAAAAAAGAGAGGAAAGTGGGCGGCTAGTTCCCAAGAGGTGGGGTGCTTTGGCATTCCCGAAAAATCCAAAGTCTGGCTCTAAGGACAGGATCCAAAACTCTTCAGGTAGCTCACAAGGGTGGACCTCAACTTTTAGCTTGCATTGGGCTTGTTAAGACAGGGATTGCGGGGTCGCAGCAAATATCTACCAAACTCCCGGATGAGGGTGATGCTGCTGGTCCAGGGACCACACTTTGAGGAACACTCCAGTGGCCAGGCTACCCGACCCTCCGGGATCTGTCATTACTTAAATCCAGTTTCTTCAAATACAGCGTTCATAGGAGTCACCAAAGTACAGCAGATGCAACAAGGCTTCACTCACGTTTCTTTATATTAAGAACGTGAGTATAAACTTCACCCCAGCATCCAACACAAAAGAATTTGGATCCCTCATCTGTTTAAATATATTCAGACCATTCCTTGCCTCTATCAACGTGAATGATTGGGACTTAACCAGACTTAAAATTTATTGTGCATAGAATTAGAGCTATTACCTGGATTGAAAAATACTTTAACTCCTCTGACCGTGGTCTGAGATCTTAGCCTCGTGAGTGAACATGTGAGTTTCTGGTTGTTCTGAGACCTTCTGCCCTGATATCCTGGTCACGATAGATCTGATTTGCTGAAGCAAATCTCTTAATTGCTCCTGGAGCCTGTGTCTGAGGTCCCAGTGAATAGCTTGATTTTGGCAACAAACAGCGTATACTTCCGGATTACCACTTGTTGTTTTTCTTTCTTCAATTAAAAACTGCCTAAACTTAAAGCTTGACTTTAATTTCCCACCAACTTGGCCCTGTGGGGGCTAATATAGAAAAACCCAACTTTTGTTCAGCAAATGAAATAAAGTGTTTTCAAGACACATATGGAGTAAATATGGATGGTAAAGAGGTGCTACTTTTACAGTCACTTTTCTGACCATCCGTTTCACAAATTATTTACAGGTCTCTCAGAAACGGGCTTCTCTGTTACTCAGGAGGCCGAGGTGTATGGGCCCAGCCACCAGCCCTAATGCTCATTCTCATGTGACTCATTACGGCAAATAGACGTGTTGGGCCCAAATGCTCTGAAGCAGCTGAAAACTATCCCATTATGTAGCACCCAATCAAGGCCTTTTTCTTCTCTCTTTTGAAATCCGTTTCTTGACTCTCCCCACATGGAAGCGTTTTGAGAACTGGTTCTGAGGGCTCCACGGAGCTATTCCGGGACTCCCGTGCCGCCAACAGGCCTCACTTTGATGTCTGTGGTAAATGGCTGTTCCGGGGAAGTGCGTTCTCTAACCCTCCCACCCTCCTGCCTTCCTATCACCACCAACCCAGGCAGTTTGTGCAAAACCCTACAGTTTCCGCACTTGGTCCCAGTTTCCAAACTCCCTCTTCCAAAGCAAACTCAGCATCTGCCTGTCCTCTTTCCCACGAAGTGGTACTGGCTATGGACTGTCCCAGCAGCGCTGTGGGGGAGAATGGTATCAAAGAAAACATGACAAGCATCTGTGAACATCTGTTAGGTGCCACTGTGCTGAGTGCCTTTGGATGTATTATCTCATTTAATCTTAAAAAGGCCCTAGGTGTCAGTATCATTCCCATTTTGAAGATGAGAGAAACCAAAAAATGAGGCAACTAAAAGAATGAAGACAGTTGTGTTCTATTTGGGGTAACAAAGCTATGAAGTTAAGAGACAAACACAGATTTAGAACCTGTGTCCTTTTTTAAAACTTAAAGTATACCATACTCAGAAAAATGGAAAATCCTGTGTATATAGCTCAATGGATTTTCATAAAATAAACACACCCATGTAACCAACACTCAATCCATCCCCCCCCGCCCCCCGCCAATACTACCAGCAAACTAGAGGCCTTCCTGCTCCACTCATTAGCCACCCACTCTACAGACAGGAACTATTATTGTGACTTCTTAGATTTTGGATTAGTTTTGCCTATTTTTGACCTTAAATGGAACCACTACAGTATGTATTGTTTTGTGTGTGCGTTTTTTTTTTACCCAATATTACAGCTGTGAGATGTATCTATAATAGTGTTAAGTTTTTTCTTTGCTGTCTAGTGTTCCATGGTGTGAACATACCAACATTTATCCTATTGCTAGTGGGCAGGGATTATTTATAAACCGGGACCACTATAAATAATGCTGTGGGAAACATTTTGGTACATGCCCATTGGTGACATGTATGGATATGCGTCTGCTGGGCATACATACACCTATGAGGGAGATTGCTGGGTACGTTCAGCTTGAGCAGACACTGCTAGTATTTCCACCTGTGCGTTCCGAGTTGGCAAATGCCTTGAGGACTATTGTGTCCCTCCAAAACTCCTATGTTGAAGCCCCAGCTTCCGATGGGACTGTGTGTGGAGGTAGAGCCTTTAGGAGGAGGTGATTAATGTTAAGTGAGGTCACAGGAGCCATAATGTGACAGGAAAGGGAATTCTTTCAAGGAGTGGAAGAGACACTAGAGCTTGCTTGCTCTCCTCATGCACATCAAGGAAAGGCTGTGTGAGGACACGGTGGGAAGGTGACCATCTGTGGCCAGAAAGGAACAGAGTCCTCACCAGAAACCAAACCTGTTGGCAAGTACTCTGATCTTGGACTTCAAGCCTCCAGAATGGCAACAACATACATTTCTGTTGTGTAAGCCACCTGGTCTGTGGTATTCTGTTGTGGCAGCCTGAGCAGACTCATAAAAGGGAAAGGTGGTAGAGAAGTTGGGCTCACCTCAATGAGCTTTCTTTCTACTTGGGATGTTGGCCTTTCTTGTTTGGGTGTCTGGGCAACTCTGAGCTCACGGTTTTGTCTTCCAGCTCTTGTGCTCTGCCAAAGCTCAGGTCAGGGCTGTGGCCTCTCAGGCGCTTTGGTGTGGCTTTTCAGTCTCTTGTCCTTGTGCCACTTCCAACATGGCAAATCCTTGAGGGGAAAAGGGCTTCGAGGGTGGCCTGAAAAAGTTTACTCTATCATTACCTAAAATAGGAATCTAATTGGTAGTTGTTAAAACAAGGAACTTACAAATAACTTGAAAAAAGAAAACCATAGCAGGACGAACTCAACAATTTTGGCCACTTCATATTATGGTATTTCTCAAACACCTATTCAAATGCTGTATCTGCTAGTTTATAGAAATATCGACCCGACACAATTTTTTTTCCTCAAGGATGTCTCAGTTTGGAACACGCACTTTCTAATCTTTGTTAGAGAACTGAAAACTTCCTAGAAGGATAGAGAACTCTCCTCAAAATTATCAGAGTTGCCTGGAATGGTTTCTGGGAAAAAAAAAAAAAAAGATATTAAAAAAATATAACCATTCACTTGATCTTTCTCATGAGTAGATGTCAAGATACCAGAACATAAATAAAAGTTTATTTATCTTTTAGGTCACATCCATTTGTGAATCGCATTCAGTACAGGAACAAGACATTGCATCACTGTCCGTGTTGGCAGCATATATCTCCCAGTGCCCGTAGCTCACTGATCAAGGCTGCGTGGTCCATCCCTAGTGTAAGAAAGCCTCCTCATCTTTCTTCTTTGAGGGGGTACATTCAAAGGAATTACAGAAGGAGACGTGGTCCTCAATCCCCTCTACTATCCACTGTGTTGGAACTACCGGTTGTTCTCTTTAAATAATCACCTTTTCTGTCCTTACTCATTGTATTTGGACAGTTTTAACCGGGGGATGATGTTCATAGACTGCAGCTCCTGGAAGAGCAGCTTGCAGGCATATGGGATGCGGAGGGAAGACACATGGCATGATGACTTGCAGTAATGGCACCTGAAACCCAAATCAGTACATGTTAGAGGGACGGTGACTCGGCAACGAAGCCCTGCATATAGAAGTAAGAATTTTCTCTACAAAGTTTTACTGCCATCCTATCAGTCTATTCTATTCATTGGGGTTCAGTCCTGCCTGCTACCAGATATGTACATTGTGCCCCCTCCAAGTCTCCCTCAGTCCCCAAAAAGCAGCATCCAAGAAGCAAAAGGAAAAACAAAACACCTATCACTCCTGCAGTTTTAAAAGCGTGCAATTTCATTCAGTTACTACCATGTTTCTAGATCTTTCTCTTTACAATGCAAAACATTTTCCAATTTACTTGTTTTGAGTGAGGCCCAGAAATCTGAGCCGTCTTGAAGTCACTCAGACTTAGACTTTTTCATTGTTGAAAACTTTGAAAATCAATTCAATCTCCAAGTATTTGATAGAAATTTATTATATTATACTCTTCAAGGCATGATTTTCAACAATTACAATTTCATCTGTCACTGAGACACTTTCAGTGTGATGAGGAACACAAGGCTTTCATATAGAATGTGGTGGCCATCAAATGTTATTTATTTTTCCAGCACTCTTCAAGCTTGGTTATTTCAACTAGTAGAAGCTACTGTACTTACAACATGCTCTCCCTGTGTGCATATATTTCCATCAAATCCCTACAAAAGCCTGTGCTCCTGATCAAGACATGTCTATTCCAATTAGAATTTTCTTTTCTCTTCCTTCAGGAAGAGCCAGGGAACCGAACTTAGTTCTTAATTAATGGCTACAACTAATGAAGAGTCTCCCCAGGGAGAAAGCAAACTATCCTCTCAGGTTTCAGACCAAAATAGGACCTCACCCTACACCTCGAGTCTGGGGCAGCTAAGGCTCACAAACAGATGTCCCAAAAAGAGTCACTAAAATGTTCATAGTGGTCATCTTTGGGATGAGAATTAATGTGACTACTTACATTTTTTCTTTATTTTTTTATAACACTGAATACCTTATAAAGTACAGGGATCATTTATAAAATCACCAAAATCAAGCTTTTAATATTTTAGAAAAGAAAAGTACTAAGATTTTGAGTGTGGTGTGAGTGACGCTACAGATGTGAGCTTCTTGAGAAGGGACAGGGGAAAGATGAGCCGGCACAGGCCTGTGCCACCAGTGTGGTCCCCGTGGAGAATTGAGGACACACAGAGAGTGCTGGGTCCCATCAACAGTACTAACACAAACATGGTGAAAGACTTCTTCCTAAAAGATTGCACCTAAAGACCTCTTAATGCATTATCATTTAAGAACTATGTTTTTAATGTGTCTGGTTGACTTAATTTATTCAGGAATCATGTTCATGCTTTAATTAGATTGGAGAAATAGTTTTAACTGAAGCAACTTCTTGCTGGTTCTGTCTATAGTACTCTGCAACTTCAATTCAAGCTTTCTAAAAATTTCCATACGTGCTGGTTTCATAATCCAGGAAGCCCTCAAACCTTCTCTATTATTAAATATTTCTCCATCATTTAAAGTGTTCCAATGCATATACCTACATACACACATACATAGAAATATATATACATATACACACACATACAAATTACAAGCCCTTTGGTTACCTTACCCTGTGTCTGGAACAATTTCAAAAGGAAGAAGCTTGACCCAAAACAATAAAATAAACTGACTTTTTAGGGCAAAGGCAGCTAAAGAAGGCAGCTGTGGTTCCACATGAGAAATGACTGTCCAGGGAAACGTCCTCTATGAGCTAATTATCTTAATAGGGATTTTCTTTTCTCTGCAGTTTTCTTCCGGACCTCTCTTTTGTGACTTATGCCCCTCACGTCTACTGCTGAACAACAGTCTTGCTGTAAACATCCCCATAGCAATGCCTTACTAATGTGCAAATCACTGACAAAAGGCCAGTTTCAAGGTTCTGAACTGCTCTAATTACTCAGCCTCCATTGTGCTGTTCATTAAAGAGCGACTTCCTCCTACACACGCCCGTGCTCCCCCGACACTGCCCAGCACACACGCCCAGGTAATGATGGAAAGGCACAGCATCATTATGCTCCTCTGCCAGACAGCCGCACACAAGGAGGCTGTTAAGACTACCAGACTAGATTAGGAATTTTTTTCTGTTGGCAACAAGGGTACAAGCGGGCCACTCAAAATCAGACACACTACATCCAGGTCTGTTTAATTACAGAGAATACCCTTAAACTGTGTAACCTGATTTAGCCCTCTTTCAAAGGATTTCAAATATAATACACATGACACACATGAGCTTCAAAATCAGGCACTGCCATCACATGATCTCTAAATGAGACAGAAATGAAGCAGGAAAGAAGGTAAGAATTTAACAGAATAATATTGAGATCAATTACTGCCTTCATTAGTTTCCCTGAAGATTCAGTGATAGAGAGGGCAAGGTTGTCAAAGTACGTGAGAGAATCTGGTCTATTGCTTTCTCTTTCTCTCTCTTCTTTGGGTGGGGGGCACAGGAGAAAATGCAGGGAGGATGGAGAAGGAAAGGAAATCCATTCTGAAGTTTCTTGATCCCTATTTTTAATAAAATGGTTCTTCTGTACCATCTTTTCAAAGCAAATGACTTAAAAATCCTTGTGCCAAATCTGGAGATGCAAGCACAGTGGCATTGGTCCCGGGCACCTTCCTATTACACTGTGTGGCCGTTGTTACACAGCCAGGACAATAAAACACAAATTCAATATGCATTTCAAAAGGCGAATAGAATCTCCGGATTGAAATCCCCACCCCAGTCACTGATACAAGAGCCAGTCTCATGCTTAGAATCATATCACTTGTCTCTGCAACCTAATGAAAGGAATGAGCTGCAAATGGCCACCTCTTGTGTTCGTTTTTAAATGAAATGATTTCTTCATGGACAAGTCTCATCAACTCTTCTACGCAAAAACCCACTGAATAATTGGCTAAAAGGTCTGTCATTTACCAAGCGAGGCATATACTATATTTGAAGATGCTTGCTCACTCTGGCTCTTGATTTGCTTTATTCAACCAAGAAACTGGAGGCCTAGGGTGGTAGGGCTGAGAAGGAGGCTTCACTGAGGGGAGACTCAGCAGGGGAAGGTGGCCCAGGTAACCTTCAAGCCCTCGAACTCTGGCAAGGATTGCACAACTGGGCCTAATTTTCTCCTCCAGGGGATGATGCATCCCTGGGGAGAAGAGGCTCTGGGAGGTCAGGAGAAGGCTGACTAGGGAGTCAAGGCAGCTTCCTGTCCCTGCGGACCCACTTCAGACCTCATTAGACCTCATCTCTGGTAGGAAAGTAAGTGGAGATGGTAAGCTACAGGTCCTCCTGCCAACAGGCTCAGTCAGGGTCACAAGAGGTGACTAACCCAAGGCACGGTAGCTGTTCCTCAGTGCAAGGAACACCTTTTCTCCACTTAAGAGGTGTAAAGATGCTCTGTCTACACAAACAAAACCAACAAACATGTAGCTTCATCTTTTTAAAAAAAATAAATTTAAAGATTTTTTTGAGAGAGAAAAAGAGCAAGAGAGCACAAGGAGGGGGAGAGGGAAGGAGAGGGAGAGAGAAGCAGGCTCCCACTGAGCAGGGAGCCCCTGCAGGAGGGCTTCCAATGTAGTTGGAATGAACTAGAAGGTAAATTCCCTGTGAGCAGTCATTCATGTGTCTTATTCACCACTGCACTCTGGGCCTGGAAGAGTGCCTGGCACTCAGCAAACTCTGTGTGTTGAGTGAGTGCCTGAGACAGACCTAGGCTCTGCTATCATGGAATTCATGGTGTAAAACAGCTTGCTGTTCAGCTGGAGCACAGACAAGGGGCCAGGGTGTCAGGTCCTGGTCCTGGTCACCAATGTGCTACGTAACCTGCACAACATACCGGGCTCTCTGGGTTTGAAGTTAAATAAGTGCATTCAACAAAATGTTCTCTAAAAAGTTCTAGTTACAACATGCTGTACTTCTCATATCTGACAATGGATCTGCTAGCAATTTTTTTACAGGTAAACAGTGATAAAAGGTGTTTGAAAAAATATTAAAAAGACAAAATCAGGTGCGTAATTGGCTCAGTTGGTTGAGCGTCTGCCTTTGGCTCAGGTCACGATCTGTGGGTCCTAGGATCGGGTCCCAAGTCCTGCTCAGCAGGGAGTCTGCTTCTCCCTCTGCCCTTCCCCGCTACTGCTTGTACTAGTTCTCTCTCTCACTCACTTGCAAAATAAAATCTTAAAAAAAAGAAGAAGAGCAAGTCCATACTCCTTGGGTATTTAAACTCTAGTGTGTAGAAAGCAGAGCATTAGGCAGACAAACTAAACAGATACATATAAAATCCCCAGTTCTAGGAGTGCGTGGATGGGGCAGTATGGGTAATATGTGGGTGGGATCTGGGGTCGATTCCTGAGCTATGATTTAAGAGGCAAGGTGTGCGGTACAAGAGGCATATGGCACCCACTTACCAGCCAGAATACCCTAGAAGTCCACACTGCCCACAGACATCAACTTCAAAGGCATCACTTGAAATCATCAGTCTCTCTAGTAGGAGCATGCTGGCTCCGTAGCCGATTAAACAGTCACGTTCCATTTCTCCAAGACGCAAACCGCCATCACGAGACCGACCTTCAGTGGGCTGCCTTGGAGACAAATCAGACAGATGTGTCATTATTCTGCTGAACCAACAAAGGGCAGCATCCCGTCCTGGCCAAGCACACGAGGCTCCAGAGCAGGCTCACCTTGGTTCAAATCATTCACGGGACGGTAACCTGAGGAGCTGCTCAGCCTGCCCCTCAGCCGCATCTGTACAACATAGGATGTAAGGCTCCCAAAGAGCCATGGGAGGACAATACTAGTGGCTGCTACTGTTATTAAGTGGTAGTAAGAAGTCATATTATGTGATGGAATAATAAATCAACATATCATCATACTACCACCATCATGATACCGTTACTGTTATTGTCCTCACATCAGGGAAGAATGTCTTTGGAGTATTTTCAGAGATGTTTCAGTTCTGTTGTCTGAAAGTGGAGAAACTATACAGAAGAGAGCGTGGAGGAAGCCTGGGTCCCCCAGTAGTTGTTGGGGCTCCAGTTACTGAGAAACAAACATGGAAAGAATCAAATGGATTTTTTTAAAATTTGGAATAGATCAGGAATCACAGTGGAATCAGACACTGTCTGAGCTGTCCTTCATGTATGAACATGTTCCATTCCTCCTCAGACTGGGGGTGAGCTGGGAGCTATGAGTCCCCTGAAGAGCTTCCCTGTGGCTTATGTATCTGCCGTGCTTGGGAATCCTTCAAAAGGATTCCAGGGTGCAGGGACAATCAGGGGATTCTGAAACAGCACAGGCAGCCCTAGCCAGGTAGTGCTGACACAAACTATTAAAAAGGAAAAGAGAAAAAAAAAAAACAAAAAAAAAAAAAAGAAAAGAAAAAATTGAGCTCCCTGGCTAGTTGATTTTTTTTTTTAAAGATTTTATTTATTTATTCATGAGAGACAGAGAGAGAGAGAGAGAGAGAGAGGCAGAGACACAGGCAGAGGGAGAAGCAGGCTCCTAGCAGGGAGCCTGACGTAGGACTCCATCCCAGGTCTCCAGGATCAGGCCCTGGGCTGAAGTTGGCGCTAAACCGCTGAGCCACCAGGGCTGCCCTGGCTAGCTGATTTTGTTTTGTTTAATTTTTATTTATTTATGATAGGCACACAGTGAGAGAGAGAGGCAGAGACACAGGCAGAGGGAGAAGCAGGCTCCATGCACCGGGAGCCCGACGTGGGACTCGATCCCGGGTCTCCAGGATCACGCCCTGGGCCAAAGGCAGGCGCCAAACCGCTGCGCCACCCAGGGATCTCTGGCTAGCTGACTTTGGAGTGACACTCTCTGGGTCCCGGGGGGACCACCAACATCAAGCTTGCTTTATTTATTTATTTATTTATTTATTTAATTTTTATTTATTTATGATAGTCACACACACACAGAGAGAGAGAGAGAGAGAGAGAGAGAGAGGCAGAGACACAGGCAGAGGGAGAAGCAGGCTCCATGCACCGGGAGCCCGACGTGGGACTCGATCCCGGGTCTCCAGGATCGCGCCCTGGGCCAAAGGCAGGCGCCAAACCGCTGCGCCACCCAGGGTTCCCTCAAGCTTGCTTTAGATTTAAAAAGGTAAACAAGGCGTATGCCAACCCATGCTGAAATTTTACCTTTTGTTGTTGCCAAAGTTATATTGGGAGCTCAATTTAAGTTGTAGATTATTCTTTCAAAGACAATCTACGTGTGAAAAACTTACAAATGATCAAAATGAACACACTGTAGTGGAAACTTCATCACTGAGCACAAGGGCTGTCTTTATCTGCTGACAGAATACCTGGGATAGGAGAGGAGTCCCTCCATCTGTGGCCATTGGACAAGTGAAGGTGGCTAGATCACATGTGGGCAGAAACCAAAACTTGGATTAAATCAATCAAAAAAGTGGGCGGACAAATGCACCCCTGGTAGTCTTCCCACAGAATGCACAGAAGTAATAACTCTGTACACAACAAAGTACAAAATAGAAAATAACTGTTTTGACACTCATTCCTCTGGAATAGTTTTTGGATGTTCTAACTGAAACGGAAGCTCCAGAGGGACAGCACTCAAGGGACAGGAACACCTAAACCAAGTTGGGTCTCACTGCTGGGTCACTAGGGTCTTGAGAATCTTGACTTCACTTCCCTCTTCTGCAATTTGGACCACACACAGCATTTCAACAGGTATGTGCATTTACTCAGTTTTAAATGGTCATGGAACTGAGTCATCCATACCTCTCCCTTGGTTTAAAAAAGTAAAGTCAGACACTGACTGCTTCGCCCTGAATCCTTGCCCTATATGGAACATCGAGCCATGATGAGTGCAAGCAGGCAGGGACCTGGGCAGTTATGGAGCATCCCCCATGGATTGGCACCATATACATTCCGTATCTGAACATCTGACTGTTCCCCACACGCTGTGAAGTGGGCATTACTGTCACCTCTTGACGTATGAGAAAAACTGAAGCTGTGAGAAGCTAAGTGATCTGTCCAAGACTTGTGGTAAAGTTACGAGGCAGAGGTGAGTTCACATCCATGTCTATCTGGCCTCAAGGCCTATGCTCCCTCTCCTGGGAGCAGTTCCTCAGCCTTGGCACGAACCTCATACTGAGCTGGGTCATTTCCTGTGGTGCAGGCTGCCCTGGGCACTGTAGGATCTTCAGCAGCTTTCCTGGCCTCCACCTACCAGGTGCCAGTAGCTCCCTCCCCACACCTCTAGCTGTGACATCCCAAGATGTCAAATGTCCCCTGGGAGGCCAAAGTGCTTGTGGTGGAGAACCAATGCCCTGAAATATGCTTTTCTAGCCAGAAAATGTAGTACCCAGAACACACGAAACTTAGCATTTGTGATTCCCTTCCCAACATTTATACCCAACCATTCATTAACATACAACACTGTGCTTAGAGTGGAGAATACACTGGTGAATGGGGCACACTGGACCCCAGTGCAGGATCTTCTGCTCCAGTAACAGAAGTTTTAATAAATGACAGCTGTGGCTTGGGCTCCCAAACACTGTATGTTTGTGTTTTCTGTGTATACGAGGGAGCATGCAGGTGTATCCATGTGTGTAATGCGGTGGGTCTGTAAGTGTGTCCACATTCTCATATATGAACCTCTTTGAATAAGATGGTCTATGCAGACAGGTACAGTCAAGGACTATATTCAGCGACTACTGACAGGACCAGTGAGGGGTTTGCTCTCAAGCCTCTGGAATGATTCTGAATCAGCCGCTATTGTTTCATGCTAAGCAGACACACAGCATTCCTGTTGATGTCTAACACTCCAAATTTTGACATTTCTAGGAAACCAAAACTTCGCTGAGTCTGCTTATTGCTGCATCTAGGAAATGCAAGATAGACTTGGCTGCATTATAAATTCTGTAACTGCCCTTCTCTTACCTGGTGAGAACAGCTCGTGGCCCCCGGGCTCGGGCATGCATCTTATCCAACACCATGTGCTTCAGTTTCTGATAGTACACCGGGCCAAAATAGATGTATGCTTCTAAGGGCTCGCTGAAAGAAATGTCAGAGTTTTGGGCTAAGAAATCAGGTTTGGGTTAAGAAGAGGTAGCCTTTTCCAGGACCCCTTACTGGCAGGGCCTGGTTTGTTCCAGAACGGGTTCATGAGTGACTGGGAGGGTGATTTTCAGTCTGCATGGAATGAGAAGGCTATATCTGAAAATAGAAACACACCATAGATATATCAGAAGACCTACTGTTTCATTAATAAATGAAAACTCAAAAGGTTGTGAATAAGTACGTACAGGATGGTCCTTCCTTCACCCCTACCCCCCACCCAGGTCCGGCCACCAGGCTTTCTTGCCTGGACCCCCACAGACAGCCCTCTGGCTGCTCTCCCTGCCTCCGTTCCTGTCCCTCAACAATCTGTTTTTCACAAAACAAACCAGAGTGACTCCTAAAATGTAAATCACAGCAAGTTATTCTTCTGCTCTAAATTCCATATGGTTTCCTACCACTCAGAATCCGTATCATCCAAATTTTCTATCACACCATAAGGTTTAATATAATCTGCTTCTTGCCCCTCTCAGACTCACATCCTATTCCCTTTCCCCATTGTTCATTCTGCTCCAGTAATACCAGCCTCTTCATTGCTCTTCAAACATAGCAAGCCTGTCTGCCTCAGGGCCTTTGCACTTACTATTTGTAAAACATTCTTCTACCAGGTATTCACATGGCTGTGAAACATTTCACCCCCAGAGACTTCCTGTTCCCTTATCACCTTATGTAAAGGAGTGCTCCTCCCACCCCACCATCAGTGTGCCCCCACATTGTCTCAACTCTTACCTTGGTTTTACCTTCAGAGCACTTGTCACCACTTGATATTATAACATACATTTATTATTTCCCCGATTATTATAGGTCTTCCCCATCACAGATGAGGAACGCCTCAGGATCAGCACTTTGTCTCCTTGGTCACTACGGCTCTAGCAGCAGTGACCCTGCCTGGCACAGAATTGGTGCTCAGTAAATGTCTGTTAGAACGCAGCTGACTCAATGAATCCTTAGAAAAACTGTAATAAGGGTTATAAAAGACGGTGACTATTTCAGTGCTCTGACAGAAGAAACCTTTCTCCTTTAGTCTGGAGCAACAGCAGGGGTGGGGGGGGTTGGTGCCTCTAAGAAAGTTTAACTGCCCCACAACCTCCTCAAAAGAAGGGGAGAAGTTACCATGTGCCACCTGCTCCATATAGCATCAGGGGAGGGAGCCACTGTCCTTCCTATCTTGAGGATGAAGGCACAGGCACAGAGAGTCTGAGGGGTTAATGAGAGCTGGTGAGCAGGGCAGCATGTCTAGGGCTCTCCCAGCCGCGCTGGCCCAGCTCAAACACTGTATGTGCACGTGTGGGCCATGGCACCAAGAAGGAGCGGAAACAGCAAAGGCCACGAGCACCATGCGGAGGCCCCTGCGCCCCTGCCTTACCTCCTAGCACCCTCAGCACCACCAGCACCAGTATCTTGGCCTCCAAGCCGCTGTGCCAGTAAGGGATGGCCAAATTCATGGGGACACAGAAGGGACTGCAGGGCACAAAAGACGGAGTGTCGGGAGACATGACCCCTGTCCCAGCTCTGTCATGCAGTCCTTATGTGACCTCCTTATCCCAAGTTTCCTAGTTGTACAAGGGGGTCAGAGCAAGGTCCTTTCCATCTCTGATCATCAATGATTCCAGTCCTCCTCGGTGTGGCTGCTCCTGGTAGACTCACCTAATGCCATCCATCACCCACTGAAGAGAGGCGTGTGCAATTTTCCCTTCTAGTTATGCTCAAGAATTTGGCAAGGGGTGAAGCTGGTGGGTGAATGTGTTTGCAAGCCCTTTGGGAAAACTTTCAACTCACAAGCTACACTACTATTTCTCAAACTTTGCCCCTGAGACAACTGGCAGACATGAAATACTAGCTAGGGCACAGAGGAAGGTGGTGTAGACAGAGCCTAAAGTTATCTATGGGAAGCAGAGCATAACCCATCCAAATTTTTCAGTAAAACTACGTTCAGCAGGCCAAACAAATTCATTCATTGTTCTGTACACTTTTTGGTCAACTTCTGCATTATTTCTGGATGAGGAACAAAACCAAGACCATGTTTTGCCACGGCAAATGCAAATTTTGAAGTGGACCTCAATTACTTCAATGAATCACTTTTGAAATGGACCATTACTCTCTTCCTGTAATGTGATTTTCTAGAACACCTAGGTATGACACACCTAAGGAAATCTATGTTACCACAGTTCGGACAGAACATTTTAGAGACCACTCAATATTTTTAACAGATACCAATTCTGACCATTTTAATCCCACCTGGATAATCTATGTGCAGCACCAAATCAAGTCCTGGGTTCTTACATATACTTTCAGGCCCAGTTTCACTTGTATACAAGCAGTTTGAAGCATCAGAAGAATGGTATAAACACTATGTCCCAGAGTTTTATCTGGCACAAAACACAATGTGTGTCTTAACTTAAGAAACTGAGTTGATCCTTTAAAACCATGTGTGAGTCAAGTTTCAAAAGTCTGTCATTTACGAGAATTTCAGGGATCTCTGGTTCTCCCAAGTTAATGGGAGGAGCAAGCGCTCTGCCCGTGAGAACATTCTTCCCCTTGTGCAGCCTCACCTCCCCTTGGAAGGTGTCAAACTCCCCTCTACAAGAAACAGTCTTCAAATGGGCTACTCTTTTCACCTTTTGTACCTCTGCTGGAACACACTCCACTTCACAGAGGTGTCCTAACCCATTCTCTGCCTCCATTTTGGTGAGAGCTGTTTGTACTGATTTGTTTTCATTTCTTTATTGAATAAATATTTATGGAGAGTCTGCTGTGTGCAGACACAGGAAATAAAACAACCAACAAAACAAATGAGCCCTGCTTTCACGGAGGAGACAGGTAATGGTATTAGTATTATTACACAGGGTATTTGATAATGATGCTAGAGAGAAAAATAAAGTAGGAAATGGGCAATACAGAGTTGTAGTTTCAGATTAAGGAGTCAGGGTAGGCTCTGCTAAGAAGGGACTCTTTTTTGTCTTAATTTTTAATAAGTCTAGAAACAAATATCATTGGTTAGCTCCACAGCTTAAGGACCCTATTCTGTTTGCCATTATATACTTAATGCCTAGCACATGTTAGATCTTTCACACACCAGTGAATGAATATGCAAATGTCAGGTCTCAGGCTATCTGAGCACAATTTACCTGATATTTGTCCTATTAATGCAGAGAAAGTTCAATAGTTATGGGATTTTGCATTATATATAATTAAAAATTGTATAGAAAATCTATGTTGGTAAATTAAGTCTTTTCTCCTTTTAAAATGATTGCCTCACCAGTAAAGCACCACTCCTTAATTTATCAGTTTGGTGAATTTGGATCCCCAATCCCCTTCCCCGCCCCTGTCACAGTTTTATTGAGATATAATTGACATATAACTGTGAACAAGTTTAAAGTGTGCTATGTGTTGATTTGATATGCTGACATAGTGCAACATGATCACTGTAGCATCAGCTAACACCTCCACAGCAAATTTAGATTTTCTTGTGTCCGATTTCTTACAAGAGTGAAGCTCATCTTAAGGTATACCTTAAAGACTCTGACTTCTTATTCTAATAAAATCAAACTTTTTCTTAAAAATGTCTACAAATGTACTTACCCTGTAATGCCAGATGTCACAAAGTCTTTCCCCAAGTAGTTATAACCATGGCGAACGAGGTCTTCACACACATCTTTCACTTTGCTGCCTCCAAACGCAGTGCCATAGTGGAACCTCCCGTCCAGCACGCCAGCCTTGCCCGCCAACAGCTCAATCAGCTTTCCCACCTGGGATGGAACAACCCAAGTGAGCCCCTTCCTGTGGTGTAGAAGATCTATTTATTTAGCTGTGGCCGACTCCCCCCAAAGACTGTGATATTACTACTATTAATAAGAGTGATAAATTAATAGTGGCAAGTATATATTGCTCTCTTAACGTGTGGCCTTAAGGTTGACATGTGGGACCCAGGTTTGTGCCCCCAGAAACTGAGACAGGCAGTTACTTCCCTCCCTGTACACGAGGGAGCTCAAGTATACACAGGTTAAGCAGCTTTCCCAAGTCATATAGCTGCTAAGTGGTGGAGCCAGACTGCCAAACAACAACCATGGAAAGGGAGATCCACTAGGGTCAATACAAGAGGCTCTCTTTGCCGTGGGCTAAGTTCATCCCTCAGAAGACAGCTCTCAAAGGGAAGGGCAGACCTGCTCCGCACGCGAGCCCTCCATAGGGAAGAGTAACCCAGCACAGTTGGGGGAACCTAGTGATGTGGCAAGAGGGTCAAAGGCCCTTTCTAAAAATAAGTTTCAGGGTCACATGGCTAATACTTCCTACGAACCCACTGCTGCTTTCTTCCTTAAAGCAGTACCTTTGAGAAATGTACTGACCGTCATTCGTGATGGGAAGCCGTGTGGGTTCATTATGATGTCCGGACAGATGCCAGAATCACAGAATGGCATGTCTTCCTGCGGGACGATCAAGCCGCAAACACCTGGGGAAGAGAAGATCTCATGCCATGTACAGCACGTGTGGAGAAGAGATGACTATGGTACTTAATTGGAATCTCCCCCTGCTACCTTTATCTCTGTCTCTGTGGTCTCTACCAAGAGTAACAAAAGCAATTTCCAGCAATAAAGCATTTGAAAATGGCTTTCATTGCAGGGAGGCATTGCAGCCTGCGGACCCGACTGCTAGCATGACACAATGATGGTGCTGCTAAGCTGCTCACACAACCTCCTGTGCCACGGAAGCCAAGATGGTGACTTTGGGCCCTGGCCCTGTCACCATCTCTGAAGTTTCCAGTCCACAGCAATTCTGCTCCTCATAAGCTAGTCTGTGATCTGCTGCCTAGTACACCCACCTCAGAGGGATCCGACTCCTCTATCAAACACAGAACTACCTGAAAAGTGTATTGACATTGTGGTTTTAAAAAAACGGTGACAAAAAGTATTCGTGTGTGGCTGATGTGCTAATGGGGCAACCAGAGCACTGGCTGGTTGGTTAGCTTTTGCCAGGGCTTCCCTGGCTGAGCCTAAACCACCCTAAGGAATTTTAATTCCTATAGCTGACAACACATTAGAAAGTGATCTCTGATTGAAGTTGTAAAGTTGAACAAGAAAATTAAATGCCAGGTTATTATTGGAAGAAAAGGCTAGAATTAGAAGAATTCTAAGAACAGAAACAGAATAAAACAAAAACCTACCAGCTCTATGCACACTATTGTCTCTAAAATTAACTGTATTTTATTATTCTCTTCATATTAATCTAACCTGTAGGAGATTCTGTTGCTTAAATTGTTTTTAATTTCTCTTTCTTGGTAGGACGGATAAGGGCATAATTTGGATTGTTAACCCCAATCTACATAATTTAAAATTGGGAATGTGCAGTGGCTTTGAACAAAGAAATAAGATCCTTTTATCCTAAGATAAAATTTCTTTTCCTTTGTATATAAAGTTATCAACAATCTGTACCTACTGAAAAAAAATGCTCTCCAAGAAACTTAATTCCTCAGTTTGATTTCTACATAATCACTCAAACTATTTTAAAATAATTTTTTTTGTGATATGTTATAATCACCAAGAGCTAAAGTCTAAAGAAAAAGAAAGCCATTTGCTTATTTCAGTATTGGTTATTAATATTCTGATTTCTAGTGGCTGCCAACAATATGGTAATCAGGTTTGTGGTGTTGAATTCTAGAGCCTGTAGGTACATTTAATTGGCTTTTTGGTTGAAATTGTACTGTTTTATTATAAAAGAACATATGCTTTCCTACATGAAGCACAGAAACGATCATTCAGTTCAGTTTATTTCAAATTCAACTACAATATATTAGAATTTAAATCAAGCTGAGTGTGTGACCCCTTCTTTCTTCCCTCCAAAAATCCATCTTGTCCACACTGAAATTATCTGACAAACACTTGGGCTACTGGGAAATCTTCTCTGAAAGAGATCAAATTGTAAATCTAGGTACATCGACAACAACATTGTGTGGCAGTGACCAAAATGTTAAAAACGGCAATTCCTGCAGAGGCTGGTCCTGGGACGTGCTCTGGACAGAATGTCACTTTGGCTGTTGAGGAGGTGGAGGCTTGGCTAGATCCCTTAAAAACAAAACCAAAGGAAGACCTCGGCACCCTTCAGCAACAGTTCACAGGGGGAAGCTGGCGTCCACCCCCTAACTGGAGAAGGTGGGAGTGAGGGGCAGGAGGTACAGAAGCTCAAGGAGAAGTAGGGAATACTTACAAGGGGGGAGGTTAGGAGAGGGGATTTGCATCTGGTATTTTTAGTTTTCGTTGACACATTTAATCAGGCCCATTTAACTCTGCTATTAAAATGAAAGCAATGCTCCTTCCCCTGAAATCTGAAACTAATAACTTTGCTTGAAATCTGAGTAAAATGTAGTACGCTTTCTTTTTTGGGGGGGAAATAACTCCATTGGCCCCTTTTTGATGCTGCGTTTAAAAACATATAAGTAACTCTGGAAATTTTTCATTCCATTAGAGGAACTGCTTTGGTCACATCCGAATCAAGGGCACCTGTAAGCCAAAAATTAAATCTTAGCTAACTTAAAATTACTTTAGGCTCTGAAAACCCTTTTATATGCCAAGATGGTTCCCATAGCAGACAGCCCTGTGTTGTTTGTTTTGTGTGAAAGTGAATGATAAAAGATCCATGAAATCGACACAGAAAGCCAGAACAGCAGAAAGAACTGAGGGCTCTCCATCACTGGGGCTTCTACCCTCTGCTGACTCGCCGAACAATGGAAGCTACACATCCAACTGCAGATCTAACACAGCTGTGCATTTCATTAGATGAAGAGCACTAGTGACACAAGTAAATAATTAACTTATTCTGGTCCGCTGACTGTGCTTATGAGACCAGTCATAGCTGACAGATTTTAATACAAGTTAACACAAAGAAACCATAATGAGCTTAGAAGTTAAAACAAAATATTTAGACAGAATTTGATGATCTTGAATCTCAAATGAGACAGATGATTTTTAAAAGTTTGTATTCTACAGATTTCATTAGAGGGGAGAAAAGAGCTCTCAGTCTTCGAACCAGACTTTTCTTTTTTAAAAAGGTATTTCTTGGTTTCAGAATCATTCAAATCCTTCCTCAAAGCAAAGGGAGGTTTCTTTTCTTATTTTCAAATGAAAAATTAAAACTGTTTTCTCTAAGGATGGAGGCATAAAATCTCTCCCAATATTTAGAACTCTCGAAAGTTATGGTCATTTTCCTTTAATGCTGGTTTAAAAATGTAAATGATATGCAGTCTGCTCCAGTGTGTTAACACTCCCCTGGATCCTTGAAAAGAGGATGGACTACAAATAAACCATATCTAATGGAAGCTGTTACTGAAACAATTACCGATTCATACCTTAAATGCTTACACAGCATTTCAGATTTTAAAATAAAATTTCATCCCCTGGCTCATGCTGGTGTCTCAACCCCATTGTTTATAGCACAACCTCCTGGCAGCAAAATGCAAATACACCAGTTGAACAGGCCCGGAACATGTCATGGACTCATAGGGGCCAACAGAGAATTAAACCACAGACTACATGACAGGCCTTTTAAGAAATGAAAATAGGTAATAAGGAGAAACCAGAACACAGAATGAGCAGAATGGTTCCACAAATACCCAAAAGATAATAATGTTATTCCATCAACATCAATATTAATTTCAAATTGTAAAGGAGAATAATTTTAGGGAATCTAAAGCCACAAGTCTGACTGCCAAGCCATGCTGGAAAGGCACATCTGGGGACCCACGGTAACAGTTCTGGGTTATGTCCTAGACACTGGAGGATCTTACACCAATTTGTTATTTCTATTTCCGTGGCCTTGCAGAACAACATATAAATCATTTTAAGAATAGGTTTGCCCAGTGAAAGTTCAGTTAATCTAATGAATCATTCTTAGAAAGTATTTCTAATTATAAATAGCAAATGACTTGTTCACAAGTCATTTTTGGCTTTTTTTAAAAACTAGTTTTAGTGTAATGGATCTCTCTTAATTCAAATAGAAAAAAATAAAAAGAAAGTTAAAAAAAAAAAGAAGGAAAACCGAAAGCATTCTAGTACCGTGTCAAGACAGGAAAGGGAGTAGCAACTGGCAGAAGAAAACTGTAATGCAGTCTTTAATTCAAGAGCTGTTTTTGATGTGACTGAAGTGTGCTGAGCATTGACTAGTGAATGGTTTTGTTTTGTTGATAGCCAGGTCTCATTTGAATACCACACTCTGCTTCACTTTTTAATTGTTTCACTTTTTATTTAGCAAGTCTACCCTCCTTGTATAACCACTTTTGGATTCAGTGTAGCACTGTGAGGTTGATCTGTGTTAGGCCTCTCGCTTTTCTGAGTGGGGAGAGAGTCCTTTACCTCAGTTGCCAAGCCCACGCTGTGGGATAAGGGCTGCTTGGGGGAAAGAGGAAGAGGTTCAGGACTCCACTCCACTTGAAAGGTGTCCGATGCAGATTAAAACAACTGAATACTGAAAGTAGAAACATTTATACCACCCAACGTGACACGTTCGAATGCTCTAACTGCTGCAGAGAACACTGGCAGTGGGTTCTGCTGAAATACTACTAATTGGAGGCTAAATGATCTACTTTTACCTTCTGCAGGTACTTACCTCTGAGACAACGCTATTTATTCTGCACAGTTGAACATTGCACCAACTCTGCACATTTGAACATTGCACCAACGAAGGGTGAAATGCTGCTGTGATTTTTCTCTATCAGTCACAGTGTAAGAAAAGTGTTGGTGTTTAGTGAAAGAGTGACGCTCGGCCACGCCCAGTGCTAATGAGGTTCCTAGAGGGAGTGTGGGGGGCGGTTTCTATCTGCAGAGGGCTCATCACCTCCTGGACTCTAAGATCTAAGTAAGGCAGGCTATTGAGGAATCAGGCGACCTTAATTTGACTCTGCTGTTCAAGAGATATTGTGCTACTCTGGGCAGGGAAAGCACCACTTTCTCGGGTGAGCCTTAGTTGTTTGGTCTTTGTAATGGGAACAATTAGCACCTATCTCATGAGGCAATTGTGTGAGAAGAACAGATGAGCTAATGTCTGAGAGGCACTTTAAGGTCCTTAGAAAAAGGCAGCATTCTAAATACAAGGAATTATTATTATATAAGAAACCTAATTACTCTCAGCAGGAAGCAAACTAGCAAAGCAGAGGAGACCGGCCTAATGAATAGAAGGAGTAGCAGCAGTTGCACCAACTGGATGAAGAGGCCGAAAAGCAGCTCACTGGGGCCGGGCTATTCAGATCATCTCCCATTAGCAGGACGGTGTCCCCTACTAACTTTACAACTCACAGGGCCTGGGCTGCGGACTTCTAGGGCAAAAGAGTTGACCAAGTGAGGGAAGCAGGGCTGAGTGGCAGGGGTAAGCCATGGAGATGCTTTCCAGTTTGACTGTCTGCATCAAGGAAGAAATGGTTTTGCTTTGAATGAACTTATCTCGATTAGCCTTCCTATATTCA
The DNA here is from genome assembly GCF_003254725.2 of Canis lupus dingo. Taxonomy (NCBI): domain Eukaryota; kingdom Metazoa; phylum Chordata; class Mammalia; order Carnivora; family Canidae; genus Canis; species Canis lupus. The sequence goes on from NC_064252.1 coordinate 33,031,782, forward strand.
GAAATGTAAATCTCTAAATCAAAACGGGAAGGCTAACACAGGTGGCTCCTCCTTTCTTCCCTCCATCCTTTCCAGTTATTGAATTAACCTCCTTTTATTTTCCACACCAGCACCTTAAATAATCCCCAGGGGGAGGAGAGAAGACAAAAACTGTTGAATCATATGAGCTTTGTTTTGTCGTTGAATCACTTCCAGATCTATCACATCTCTTGCCATATCCCAGTTGACATAATTTTAATTCGGCTCTTCCTTACATGTTAACAGATAAATAATGCATAAGAAAACTTGATTAGCTTTCTTATTAAAACATCACTCTAAATGAGAGGAGGCGCTAGAAGACAATACAGTTTTTACACGGCTTTCCCATGAGCAGTTGAATGGTTTGATGTGATAAATTTGCATAGTCTGAAGCACACAAAGGGCTGATTAATTGAAACCCTTACAATGCTTCTGGAAGCAGCTATTGTAAAACAATAACCATAGGAACTTTACAAAATACACACGGCTGAATGTGTCAAGAGCTTAATAAAATGTGTTGAGGCTACACTATTTGGAAACAGAATTGGAGATTTTTATTCTGGGCCATAAAACACTAAACACCCTAATTTCAAAGCTTTAGTTGGGTATTTACTGAAAGGTCAGAGGGTTACTGGCTAGCTACCGAAGACCAAAATTTGTTCTTAAAAAAGTAAATCAAATAAAAACTTCTTACAATTAAGGGGTCCATGTGGACTAAATAATCCTGATTTCCAACATTAAAGAGTTCCCAGATTTTGTTTTTGGACCAAAATTCTGAAGGGTCACTTGGCATCCTACACCTCGTCCTGTCCCGGGGCTCCCCCACTGTTAGCTCCATCGGCCCCCTTCTCCCCTCCCACTTAGAATCTTTCATTCAAGCAGGATCAAGCAAAGTAGGGAGCCAAAGACATCCAGACTTTGAAGCTTCAGGCGAGCAGAGAGGATTTTAGGCAGCCTCAAGTGCCACATGTGTACAAGGTGCTGTTAGTATGATTATTATTTTCAATCAGAGTCTTTTCACCCTCTCAATATTAGGAAACAGAATCCAGAAAAAGGAAATACAGGAATACCTGGAAAAAGCAAGGTTTTTAACCAAAGCTGGTTTAACGAATGAACTTTCAGTTTTTATGCCACACAGAATTGGCGTTTTCTTACTTCCCGAAGCCTCTTTATACCAACCATGTAAGGATTCTGTAATGTGCTGGAAAGTCAGTGTACTTTTTCTTTTCTCCTAATAAACACTCAACCAAAACCGTAATACATTAATTCAGCAAGGTGTGGAATAACTTTTATTCACACGCCACAGAAGTAAGTAGCCTTCGAACGAACTGCCATTGACAGGAGAGGGTCAAAGAAGAATCTTCTAAACCATTTTATCCCTAAATACATGATCTTTATTAACCAAAGATATTCGGAGCCGGTCCATGAAAACACTGTATTTTGACAAGACTATACTTCTATTTTAAAACAAAAGTCAGCATCACTCTGTTTAAACTGGCTGTCTGAGGATTTACGGGGAGACTCTGAGGAGCATAGGCCTTTATCTCAGATTTGCAGTTATTAAAAAGCTTCTGTTTGCCAGGACAAACATTCTTGCTCAAATACAGTTTTTCCTCTCCTTAGGAGTACTATTTGGTATTGCTGCCCGATTCTGTGATCTACAGGACCTTTGTTGGAGGTGCTAATCCTTTTTCACATGAGAGACTGAGAAATGTGCTTTCAGGGAAGTGATATATTGCTTTTTTTCCCCCCACATCAAAGGAGTCCACTTTTTCCTCCCTCCTTGTGAATGGCAGCAAAAGTAGGAGGAAATCTGGAAATATAGTAATTTGGTTTGTCTGCACACTGAAAGGAAACTTGGGAACTCCTCTGGCCAACAGATAATTTCTGTCAAAAATTCCTTTTTTTAAAAAGGAGCAGGAATCTGCTCACCCTTCTCATAAATGAAATAACCATCAGAAAAAGCAAGGCTCAAGATAATAAATGTTTAGGGGCTCCTGTTAGGGTGGCTCAGTCGGTTAAGTGTCTGCCTTTGGCTCAGGTCGTGATTCAGGGTCCTGGGATCGAGCCCCAGTCTCCCTGCTCAGTGGGGAGCCTGCTTCTTCCTCTCTTCCCTGGCTGTGTTCTCTCTTGCTATCTCTGTTTCTCAAACAAATAAATAATTAAAATCTTAAAAACAAAAACAAAAAAAAAAGAAATAACATTTGCTTTTGATGAGTTCCCTTCAGGAAGAACTTACACCAAAGCTTGAGACGCTTAAACACATAATTTTTTTTAAAAGATTTTATTTATTTATTCATGAGAGACACAGAGAGAGAGACAGAGACAGAGACATAGGGAGACAGAGGGAGAAGCAGGCTCCATTCAGGGAGCCTGATGTGGGACTCAATCCCGGGTCTCCAGGGTCACACCCTGGGCTGAAGGCAGAGCTAAACCACTGAGCCACCCGGGCTGCCCATAAACACGTAATTTTGATTTTAATAAAGTCATATTTCAAACAGAACTCTAATCACATTATATGCGCATGTCTTTTTCTATCTTCAGCTCTGTGTACAAACTAAGGAAGATTATGAAGAGAAAACATGAACATTCTAGGCTCACATACTGCTCTACTTTCCCCCATTCGCAGCCTCACTGTGCCCATATCACAGGTCCTTCTAAGGTACTCAGAGGTCTGGAACATAGGAAAAGAGAATAAGATCTCAGGGTTTTAACACTTCTCCCCAGTGGAGATTGAAACACACTAAACAAAGCTTTTCTTGCTTTGTAAACAAACATAACAAATTCACAATTTTGATGTATGGGAAGTATTCTGGGTTCTACCAAAGGATGAACAGCTCTAGAGATTCTTGATTAAAGGCCCAGCTCTTCTAGGGGGAGCTGATGCAGTGGCAGTTAGTGATGAGATACCTAATAGGCCTTGCAAAGACCCAAAGTAGGGCTGTATTTCATTAAAATTCTTTGAATTTCTCATTAGAAGACTACTGGAATTCCCTTATCTAAAAAGTGTGCTGTGAGTCAATCCTGCCTCCCGCTCAAGCTGGAGTAGTCTCTGTGTTGTGATACCCACTTCTTCATGAAGCACTTCCTTCCTCCTCCACACTGGACTCTCTGCTTAGTGCTCCTCGATATGAGGCCACAGAGGGCAGCGCTGCTTACCACACTGTCACATTTGTAACAGCTCCTGCTCAAACATTTCCATTGTTCAGTCGGCCTTCTCCGATCACTTACCTCCCTGACTGCCTACCCACAGCACTGGTGCTGGCTCCCACTACTTGGTGTTGAGTTCACCCCTGCTCTGTCCCCTTCCACCTGCCTCCTAGGCTGTTACGACACATAAATAGAATGGCCATGTAGCCTCCGCTTCACATTTGTTTCACTGAGCTACTAAAGACCTCACCACCTTTGAACTGATCAGGCCTAGAGCAGGATAGACACTCATGTTCTGTGAAACTAGATTTTGAAGCCTCCTCTAATTGCTGAAGAGGATATTTTAAGAAGCCTTAGGGGCAGAAAATGCAATCTACACACTACAGGTGTACCAAAAGAATCCTTGCTCACAATAGCTTCGTCAAAGTAAACTACTAACAAAGGACAACAATCGGGCAATCTGTAGGGCCACACTGCTTTCTGAACACCAAAGATAACAAATATAATGCTCTAAATGCAAGATGAGGGGCACCTGGGTGGTTCAGTTGTTAAGCATCTGCCTTCGGCTCAGGGCGTGATCCCAAGGTCCAGGGACTGAGTCCCAAATCGGGCTCCTGCAGGGAGCCTGTGTCTGTGTCTCTGCCTCTCTCTGTGTGTCTCTCATGGATAAATAAATAAATAAGATCTCTTAAAAAAATTCAGGATGAAAAAATAAATAGGCATAAAGATACATTAAATTAAAATGATCTTCACATTGTCTCCTAGAACGTATGTACATGTCAAGTTGCAGGACAAAATACCTACGAAGGACAAAATACTATTTCCAGACAATCCTGCCTTCTGAGAGTGGAAACAAAGTCCAGCTAACACTGCTCTTACTCTGGCACATGTCTGGGCCAAAAAGAGAAACAAATCACTGCAGGAATCATGGTATGACACATATACCCTGCAGACTCCCAGCACTGGGGAACTTTTGCTGGCTCATTTCATAACGACCATGGAGAGCATGGCTGAGACTGGGAACTGCCTTCTCCATCCCTTTCACATCCCACTGGCTAACATGCAGCTCTTCCAGGGCCCCACATGAAGGGGATGGGTTGTGTGGTCCCTTACAGATGCCACCAGCTGTGCCCGCTGCATGCGAATGTTCCAAACCAGCTGTCCTCACTGGCTCCATCACAGCTAGCCAGAGGAATCAGGAGAATGGTCAAAGCTGAGGGCTCAATAATTTACTTCCTTTCATATTTGCTCAAATTCTTGATAGAATTTTAACCAAGGCCATGAAAGCCTGGCAGAGGACTGATTAAAGAAGGGAATGGGGACAGTATTTTTCAAGGAGTTGATTCTACAAGGGAAGGGATCCCAGAAAAACACAGCTTTCTGCTAGGAGTAGCTCTTAACATGGGGGTTTGGCAGGTATTTCTTGAACAAAGTACATGAGGATGAGTATTTCCTCCAGATTGGTGGCAGAGAAAAACCATGTAAACCTGCTTATCCAAGAATGGGAATTTTGAAAAATGACCACCTTGAGTACGAGATATAGGAAAGATGTAAGAAATATCTTTTTTTAAAAAGATTTATTTATTCATGATAGACATAGAGAGAGCGAGAGGCAGAGACACAGGAGGAAGGAGAAGCAGGCTCTACACCGGGAGCCCGACGCGGGACTTGATCCCGGGACTCCAGGACCGTGCCCTGGGCCAAAGGAAGGCGCTAAACCGCTGAGCCACCCAGGGATCCCAAGAAATACCTTATATCCCTGGGTTCCCAGGGAATATGGCAATCTTAGGGAAGAGTGATAGTGGGCTACCAGGAGAGACAAGAACCACCTTTAACAAGACTGAACAGAATGGGAAATGTACTGATATCAAAACTCTGGATTTGAATCTTGCCTCTGCCAGCACTGAGGTAGTATAGGCAAGTTATCCATCACCTTTCTGAGCCTCAACGTTCTGGTTCTACAGAGTAGGAGTACCAATACCAATTAGTCTGCAGAGGTTAAGGATGGAATGAAAATGCTTGTAAATTATTAATAATGCAGAAGGTAAAAGCTATAAATTTACACACGCATGACTCCCACATTGTATCTGCAGATTTAACCTCTCCCTAGAGCTCCAGACTCTACATCCAAATGCCCACGAAATATCTTCACTTGGGAGTCTCCTGGGCATCTCAGACCTGAGGTCCCAACTCTCAACCCCTGCCCTGCCTAACTCTGAATGCCCCCTCCCCAGTCCTCCCTTGCTTGGTAAACAGCATCCAGCAGCTGCTCAGGCCTCATCCTGGCCTTCAGTTCCTGCCCTTCCTCCCCCAAAACCTTGGCCAGCAGCAAGTCTTGCCGGCCAGACCTCCTGAGCACACCCCGAGTCCATCACTTCCCTCCATTTCTCCAGCACTCCTCCCAAGCACCCACTGCCATCCTCTTTGCCTGGACCACCTGACAGTCACCCTGCTTCCTTCCTTGTTCCCCTCTAACCTGCTCTCCACAGGAATCCAGGGTGATCTCTGAAACTGGAATTCAGATCTCCTTGTGCCTTTCTTAGACTCGTCACCCAACAGCCCTCGGGGCTCCCAGCGTATTTCAAACAAGTCTCTGTGGGATGCCCCTCTTGCTTCTCTTACATTGTGTGCTTCTCCACAGGCCACACAGGCCAGAACGGCCTTCATTCAGTCCCTTGAATATGCCAAGATCGCTCATGCTTCAGGGCTTTTCGACTTAATTGTTCCAGGCTTCTGCTTGTCTGGCTCCTTCTCTTCCTTCAATCTTGGCTCAAATATCACTTCCTCCAAGATGCATGCCATTCTTGATCACCAATCTAAAGTGCACCCCACTCACCCTCAAATCAGTCACTCTCCCACGTCATCTTCCATTCACAGCACTTAACAGTATCTTAAATGATCGTGTTCATATTTTTATTTCTTTTCTGTTTCCTCCTCCAGGAAAACATCAGCTCCAGAAGAGCTGAGACCCTGTCAGTCCTGTTTAACCACTGTGAGTCCAGGATCTAGAACAGTGCCTGTCTGGTACACAGTGAAAGCTTGATAAACAGATGAGTTAATGACATAAGCACTCAGCACAATCTTCTATGCCTCAAGTTCAATGAGACAAAGCTGCTTTGTGACTGGTGCCATCATTTACCAAGCTTAAAACCAGGCATGGGGCCTCCTTCCTCTCCTTGTTGCTGTTGGTCAACAAGCCCCACTGACTTGCCTGCATCCACATCACCCAGCCTCCGACATTCCTTTCCTGCCTGGTGTGCATGAGACCAGGGAGGGACCTACCAGCGGCAGCTCACCTTTGCTGACTGCACCAAACACCGGGTTCACTGGTTTACACACATTAATTTCTTCAATTCCAGTGACAACTCCTAGGACACAGTCTCCATTTTAGAGACAAGGAGATCAAGGCACAAAGAGATAAAACAGCTCAAGGCACAAAGAGATAAAACAGCTCACTTGGTTAGGGTTCAAGACCTTTACCTCTTTGCTCTACCTTTTCCCAACCTGAAGGCCTTCCTTCGATGCTGTATAGAGAGTGGCCATGAAGAAAAGGGGAAGGTGTCTGCCTACCCACACAGGACAGGGCAAGATGGGTATAGCCTAGAGAGAAGTACATGCAGGCTCAGGGAACCATCAGAATGGTGCCATCATGGAGCACGTTGCCTTGGAGAACAGTAGGGCCTTCCCCACACAGCCCACACACAAAGTGGAAAACCACTTGCCAAAGATGAGCTAGAAGAATTCTTACTCCAGGAAGATGGATCTAGACAAGGCTACTAAAAGGTCTTTTCAAACTTGGAAGATTTTATTCCCATCCACAAATAACTCCAAACCTGTCACTACTGGTCTTTCTCACGTTATTTAGCCTGTGACCACACAGGATTTTCTTGCTTCAACTGCAGAGTCAACTCTTCCTGGATATTAGCAGAGGGGGGAATTTCCCTTCTAGCTCCTGGGAGCCCAACAGAGTTTTGAGTCCACCGTAGTGACTTAAATATGACCACACAGATTTCTCTAGGGCAGTCAAGGCACATTCCCAGTGGTGGCCAGGGTGAGCATTTGTATTCAGGCACCTGGCTGGAAATGCTCCAGGGGTCTTGTGATCTCAGTTAGGCCTCGGGTGCTAGCAGTCTTGAGTGGTGATGCTCCTGGTACCAGCCAGACAAAGAGAACACATCCCATTTCACATATTTACTAGGAAGAATAAATTACACTCATTGGGAAGATGATGAATTTAGCTTATTATGTCTATACATTTCAGATACTCAATAAATTATCTACATATTGACAGGATATTATATTATACACAAAGTGTTGTGCTGGGTGCTCTGGAGGTTAAATAAATTTGCAGGGTGTGTTTCCTATCCTCAGTGAACTTAAAACATACTTCCTGAAGTTACCCAACATGGTATTCTGGATATTTAACCACATATATGATTATTTTAACAGAATCACTGCTATTTTGAATCTTCACAATTTTATTTGTAATTAAAAAGAACTTGAAAAAACAGGCATCTGCTAGTGTCATGCCTCTTGTTTCAGATGAGTAACATTCATGGGAAGGAACGAAATGGCAGACCTGAGCTACAATTATGACCCAGGAGAAAGATGAGATATTCTCAGATAATTAAGAATTGACCGAATGTGAGTAATATTCTTATAATAATGGTTACATTTAGGTCAAAATCCTGAGTGTGTGAGCTTTAAATGTTTGTAAGTTAGTTTTCAATCTTAGAAATGATTAAAATATCCAATAAAAACATGAAGCCTTAGAGGCAAGGCTCTGGTCATTAGACAAAAGTTTGGTGTGCTAAATACCCTCTTACCTTTGGTTAATTTAGAAATAATAAATTTAACTTCAGTTCTACAAATTGTAGTAAAAAACCACCGAGCACACAAACACTCTTGTGCTGGAGCGCAGAGGGGTTCCCAGTAAATATGGCTGTTGAAACATGTATGTTTAGTTCTTCCTTCTGCAAACCTAACATTAGAGTTGAAAAAAAATTAAGGTATAAACCTACAAGAAAAAGAACTGGCAGAGGTAATGGTAGAGTTGGGAAGGCTGCAGAGTAAAGGTAAGTGGCTTAACAGAAGGAGAAAGGTAAAGCCCAGTACCCTCAGGTCACTGCATGAAGCAGTGACCTGGCCCAGCCCTCTCCTCAGCTCGGTGGAAGGTCAGGAAGCAGAGGCGCAAAGTATGATGATAAGCAGGATAAAGTGTGGGGCTGTTATCCCAGCCCTCAGCAAGTCTAATGGGTGCTAATTCTAGAGTATGTCCAGACTGATCCTTTCTCATGGTTTCCCCACTGTCATTCTTTTCCCGCTCCTCACTGACTCGCACTCAGGTTCCTGTAAAAGCATCTGGCTGGTACTGTGCCTCTCCCTTGGCCTCCAGTCTGTTTTCATCACTGTAGCCAGAGTAAGTCAGATCATTTCTCTCGTCTGCTCAGACTCTTCCAGCAGCTCTCCATCTGACACAGAGGAAAAGCCCAAGTTCACGAGTGGCTTTGACAACTCAGCACTCACCCCTCTGCTCCCGTCATACTGGCCTCCAGCCCTCCTGGATGGTTCTCCAGCTCCATCGCTCGTGGCATGCCCTCAGGCCTTCCTTTTGTCTCTAGTGCCAGGGAGGGTTGACTACTCCATTATTTCTCTCAATGCCACCTTTTCAAGAAGGTATAGCTCCTCAGCCATTTTACCCAAAATTTCAACTACTGACCATATGCCTTCCCCTCACATGCTTCCTATTCTCCCCTTTTGTTTTATTTCAAAATGTATCATTATCTCTTTTGCCCACAAGTAAACCCCATGAGGACTGGAATTTTGTCTGGTTTGTTCACTGCTTATTACAAGGGCTTAGAATACTATCAGACACTTAGAAGACACTTAACAAACATCTGTAAAGATAAATGTTTGAATAAGAAATCATCGACCCCTGACTTTCCATTCCCTGCCCTGTATAGCCAGGAAACTACACTTTTCCCCCAGCCCTTGCTTGAGAAACTGAACCACAATGACCTGACACCCCAGGGTAGCAAGCACAACAGATGGTGGCATGAGGAACCAGCCTGACACAGCGGAATTAAATCAAAGTCCGTGCAGTAAACAGTGGGCCCCAGCTCCCTGCCCCTACCTGGCTCCCTGAAGGCCAGCTGGTAGTCTTAAATACTGTCCCTTAAATACTCCAATGTTTCAGCAAAAGTTAGAAAGATCCTAATATGTAGACTAGCACCAGCAATAACTGTAGCTCATGGCCTGATCCCCCTACAGTGATGTCCACCAGTCAACCAATTCTATTCCTAGGCCATAAAGCTTCCAAAGGCTTTTTAGGGTTCACAGGTATACCAGGAAAGTTCCCAGCAATGACAAATCAGACCCTAAAACACACAGGAAGGGAAGAAACTGCTGAAGGAATACAGACGATTAGGAACACAAGAAAGCTAAAAAGAAAACAACACCTAAAAAACTAAAACTAAAGATGAAAATAATACTAAAAATATACACTCATAGTTATAAAAAAGACTACAAATACAAATTTTTAATTATAAATTGAAACATAATAGGTTAAAAAAATCTGGAAAATAAAAGTCAGTCAAATCTCCTACAAAAAAAAAAAAAAAAAAGAAGAGAAGGAAATGGGCAATGAGGGTACAAAGAACATGACAGAGATTATCAATAAAGTAATATAAGAAAGTGTCTGAAAATGGAAGGAACTTGAACTTCCAGAAAAGAAGGTACCTGATTTCCTGGGACAAGGAATGAAAATTCAAAAATTCTAAGAATAGAAGAAGGATAGTAAAAGCTTCAGAGGGAGGAGGAGGGAAGTGAGGAAAGGAGGGAAAGAGTGAAACAAGGTGTACATGCTCACACACATAACAGATTAGGAAGAATGATGCAACATGGAATCCAGATGGTGATGCAGCAATGTCATCAGAACCCTTAGAGAAAAGAACTTTTCAATCTAGAATTCTATAATCAGAGTATAAATCACGTATGAGGATACAACATGTTCAGATGTACATGATCTTACAAAGTTACTTCTTGTGCATCCTTTCTCAGCAACTTAATGAATAGACTATTCCATTGTTGCACGGTGTGGGGAGTGAGGATAGCATTGGATGAGCCATGAAATGGGGGTTCAAATGGGAATTTCATAAATGACTACTGCTGAGCAGATCTCGAGTGTTTTATGAACTGTGTCCCTCACCCCCAGATTCCTATGTTGAAGTCCTAACCCCCAGAGGACCTCAGAATGTGACTCTATTTGGGGACAGCTTCTTTAAAGAGGTAATTAAGGCTAACTGAGGTCACAGCGTGGGCCCTAACCCAATGTGGCTGGCATCCTTGTAAAAAGAGGGAGAGGCGTCAGGGTGCAGGTGCACAGGGAAAAGACCCTGTGAGGACACTGGGACCAACTGGCTGCCTGCAAGCCACAGAAAGAGGTCTAAGGAGAAGCCAAAGCTGCCACTACCCTGACCTCAGACTTCAGCCTCCAGAACCTTATAGAACAAATTTCTGTTGTTGAAGCCCTCAGCCTGTGGTATCTGGTTACAGCAGACTCACGCAGAGCATGTTCTCACCTTTCTTGAAAACGTTCTGCAGCACACAGTGGAAGCCACTCTGGGCCCTGGCTGAGGCAGGCTCTGCTCAGCACTCCAGTAGCCAGTGGGGATCAATCCTTAACACACTGGCTGGGAAGCTAGGGCTCAGTGTGGATAGGAAGAATGGAGGCGCTATAGAGGAGGTCTTTTGTTGAGGGGGAAATGGTCCTAATAGACTACTGATCATGTGGGAAATTGTGTTGAGAGGCTGTTGATGGTACCAAAGAATGGTAACAGGAATAAGAAAATGAAGCAAATTTTTAAAATGAGGTAATCATTAACTTCTGAAAAAAATACACTCAAATAAATAAAGAAAATGCACTTAACTACTTGGTTTGGAAGTGAACAATATTTATGTGGTCATAATAACGCAATCCAAATAATTAAGTAACCCAAAATTATGATGAATCTGTGCAGGGAATGGAGGTGGGGAGTGAGAAAGAGAGGTAGCGAAGTGCTGCTCCTCCTGTCTATCATAACAGAAAATCAATAGGTAATCTCTAAAATGGATGACTGAATATACAGTTGCTTAAAAACAGTACTTTGAAATATGAAGGTAAAAATGAGAAGAAATTGCTTCTGGGAAGGAGAACTGGAGAAAAGGCAGGGACTGATGTTTTTCAGTTCAAATCCCCCTTTTTGTACTATTTGACTTTTTAAACCATCTGCATTTATTATTTGATTTAAAAACTATACTTAAAAGAAACAAAAATTATGTTCAATTAATGGTCCTACATCACTGTCTTATAACTTACAGTACCTATTTTTTGTTTGCCCGTTTCCTCCCAGTCTTTTCAATAAATCTGATGAAGCTGTAAGAGAAGGGAGTATCAAGGGAATCTAGGCTAATCAGAAGGTTTTCATCCTTGGATTAAAAGCCATCTGGAAAAAAAAAAAAACTTGTGAGAGAAACTCCTCACTATGAGTGAAAGGTCACCTAACCCCAGAGGGCTTCTTTCCGTTTCTTTCTTTTTTTTTTTTTTTTTTAATTTTTATTTATTTATGATAGTCACAGAGAGAGAGAGAGAGAGAGAGGCAGAGACTCAGGCAGAGGGAGAAGCAGGCTCCATGCACCGGGAGCCCGATGTGGGATTCGATCCCGGGTCTCCAGGATCGCGCCCTGGGCCAAAGGCAGGCGCCAAACCGCTGCGCCACCCAGGGATCCCTTCTTTCCGTTTCATAGAGATGTACAAGTCAAGCCCCACTAAGGTTGAACCGATCTCCAAAATGTGCTGTTTCAGATCACACAGACTGGAAACCACTTCTGTCAATGAACATGATCCCTATCATATTAATAGTTTGAAAAAATGTTATAGTGCAAAGACTCACAGATATCTTCCCTGTACCTGTAGAGGTCTGTATTTACTTACTAACGATGTGTTTCTCATTTTCAAAGCTACTGTTTTGTCTACACTATATACACACACTTACATATTATGTATAGATGAAAACCTCAGTAAAATCAATCCATCAGGAGTACAGAATCTGTCCCCTTTCATACTTCCCCACCTTCAATTTATTCATCTATTCAACCATTATCAACTACCTATTAGGTATCCTCCATGAGGAAGGCTCTATCAGGCTTTATGAAAATTTAAGGACATGATCTCTGTCTTCAAGTTTAGTGGAGTTAGAATACAGTGGATTATCACTGAAATGTTTGCCATCCTTCTATTCTACTCTTTGCACAATATTCTGGTGGAATAAAACATAAGGATATGGGATATTTGAAGTTTATAAATGGATTCAGAATGGAGATCATCTCTTATAGTGAGCAATCTTGTAAAACGTCCAGTGCCAACATTTTATCTATCAGAAGAGTATCAAACTTTGCCCTTATCCAGGGGATAAGTCAAGTAAAATAGAGGCTGTAAATAAGATTAATGGGGTTACCCCAGAATGACTTAGGAATACATCTCAGAAATTGTCTCGACCAAGAGAGAGGAGAAATAGTTTCAATACAGAGAATTTGATTTTCACTGGTAAGTAGTAGAAAATACTAGAATCTCAAGAAATGTTTACAAATACTGAAAAGGTTATTAGAAGTTAGCATCTTAGGGAACTGTTTGAAGTAGTAGAAGTGTCAAATTCACATGAATAAAATAGATTTATTTATTTATTTATTTATTTATTTAAAATCAATTTTTAAAATAAGCTATGACAGGCTAAAATAATCTTGTGTCTATCAAGTGAACTAAAAATGCTTTTGATGAAACCGTATCTTAGTCTGGAATAGTTTCACTGATGCAAGTAATGACAACTAAGGCTGGATTCATCGACTAAACAAATTGTAATATTTTATACACTTGCTTAGCAAATAAAAGTTGAAATCAGCAAGAACATAATATGCAATGATCTTCAATCAATTAAAAACAAGAAGACATCACACTAGGAATTTATGAGTAAAGAAGAGACACAACGTTGGAGAGCAGAATGCATGATAACCGACACCAGTGAGCACTGCTCTCCCTTATTGAGTACCTACTGTGTGCCAGGCACAACATTAAATGTTCACCACTGAGGACAGCACAGTTGTTAGGCAAGAGTGTAGACTCTGGGGCCAGACGGTTAGGTTTCAAAAACCAGTTCTACCACCGACTGGGGGCACCAAATAAGCTACTCACGCCACTGTGCCTCTGTTTCTTCATCTATAAAATGCAGATGAGAATAACACCGACCTCCCAGGCATATGTGAGAAGCCAATGAGTTAGTAAAAAGAAAATGCTGAAAAGACTGCCAGGCACATGGTCAGTGCCACAGAAGTGTTAGCTGCTCTGGTTGTTCTTAAGCCAGTTAAGTGGCAGGCATAGCCACAATTCAATCCCCAGGGCCAACAATCCACTCTGAAATGTGATGGATATATACGAAAAAAGACCCTGCTGAAAATGAGTTAATCAGTAGTGACACAGTGCTGTGTTTCTTGAAGATAAAAAACAAGACAAAGGAAAGCTCAAATGCATGAGTACTCATCGGCAACTACCAGTGACGAATGGGGCTTGCCAGTGGCACCAGGTGGAGAAACCCATCAAAGTAAGGGACCACTGGGCAGCGGACAGGGTCCTGTGTAGGCATCAGGAGACCTGGGCTGTAATATGGCTCAAGAGCCAACCTGCCTGTGCCTCTGCCTGGCCACCTGACACCACAGTCTGCAATTCCTCACTGCTACATACATACAGGCCCAGGTAATCCAGAAGTGCCTGCTGACATCCCATGATCCTACGACCCAACAGACAGTACTGTACATAAGCACCACTACAGATTATATTATTTATTTTTTTCAAACAGCTACCTGTACTTTCGTAGGTACATCATCTAGAATGTATTCATAATTATAATTTCAAGTGGAGCAGTTGCAAAAGAATGAAATAAATGGCAAAGAAAAGCAATCCTGCAGTGCATTTTTTTTTCAATGCTATTAAAGTATAAACAGGTTAACCTAAGAAATAAAACAAGCATAATTTTGGTAACAATATAATAATTTCTCCAAAAGACTAAATTTTCTTTACCTGTATAACCTTATGCAACATTTTTCATGTATATGGTCAATAAATACTATTTTCAGTTTTATAAAGAAGTTGAGGAACGACACAATTTACCTTTTTGCCCATGACGGCTGCTGAATTTGTCTCCAATCTCTGGACGCCTGGTCTGTCTCAGCAGCATTTTGATCAGAAAAGCATCTTCAGCATTTGAAGAGATCATCACTTTTTCAATGTAGGAATCCGTTGCTCCTTTGTAGCTAACAGTAAGAGGAAGTCACCAAAACAGAGTTTGCAAACTGCCCTTTGTGAACCTATTACCCATGAGCCATATTTTACTTAATATCAACCACAGGATGTTTTGACATTGCCATTTTGGACTCTGAAACGTGCCTTTCATTTCTCAATGTTAAACTCAAAGGTTACCACCTCCCTTTTACAGTCTTAGTCTGAATTGGCTAACATTTACTAAATACTTATCATGAGGCTGGCGTAAGGTAATGTAGCCTGCACCACGCATATCATTCACACGTGGCTACTCCCTTACTGCAGACAAGGAAAAGGGATGCTTGGAGAGCAAGGGTGGCAGCTTGGAAGGATCACAGAGCCCCGAGGAAGGTTTTGTTTTCTTTTAAAGATAAGAATACACAAGTACATTTGCTAGCCTGTAGGTAAGGAATCAATAGAAAACCAGTTGAAGATGTGGAAGGACAGAAGAGAAAAATGATAGGTCCCTAAAAAACTAAATTAAATGAAGAACCCAGGAGGAGGAGGAGCAAGCTTTGAAGAGGAAAAAAGATCTCCTCCAGGACAGGAAGAAAACCAGCTAGCATAACCATCTTTGTCATTCTGAAACTTGCTTTTTGTTTTGCAGGATTGGGTGCAAGGGTCCTGACCCTTCTCCTAGGTAGAAGACCCACTTTCTCCCCTGTGCTCCCTACTCTACAGATAGATCCATGGTATCCACAGCACTACAGCATTTTGCATAGTGGGCAGGAGTTGGGCTCTGAAGCCAGACTGTATGAGTTCGAATCCTAACTGCCACTTGTCACTCTGTGACCTTGATAAATTACTTAACCTCTCTGTGCCTCAGTTTCTGTGTCTTTCAAACAAAGCCATTAATAGAGCTCAGGGGATGGTGGTAGGAGCAAATGAGCTAACACATGTAAAATGCCTGGAATGGTAACTAGTATAGTAAAAGATCTCCATTAAGCCACTATGATCATATTCACCACACTTATTTTTTTATGTAAGCCTTCACTAACTAGATGTGGCTCCTTGCAGGCTTGTGGTTTCTTCCAGCTCTCATCCCCAGTATGAGTGGCACAGTGGCTGGCCCAGAGCAAATCTCAGCTGTTGTTGAATGGATCTGCTGGACTGCCTTCTATGCCCAGGAATACAACTCTCCTATGTCACTCTCTGCCCCCACCTGATTTAACCCAATTCTGGGCCAGATTAAGTATCTTGTTACTTCTTCTAGTTTGGTTTTTACGCTATCATTGGCCCATGGCTCATCTCATGAAGTATCATATTTTACTATATTTGAAATATTTCATTGTACAGATGAAAAATCTGAGCCCAAGAGTTTGAGTACTTCATCCAAGTAAGGTAACACATGACACAACTAGTACAATTTCCAACTGTGTAGTCCAGTATAGTGGTGATGCCACACTGTGGCCAGAGCATTTATTTTACTTATTTAACACAAATCTGATCATAGCGATAACCTGCCCTCTACCAACTGAATTCCCAAGTACTGCACAACCTCGTCCTGGCAGGCTACACTGGTCCTCCAAATCCAGGCATGTGCTCTTCTGCCCATGGGGCCTTCATGTCACTGCTCCCTCTACCTGGAACCTTTATTAGGTTCCCAGTTCAAACCCAGGTTGGAAGGCCTACACAATTCCACAGCCTACTTTCTTCCTCCACGCCATGCTATCGTCATGACAACTATTATTACCCAAAACTGTAATTTCCACTCTCTAATCCTCTAAGAGGTAACTTCTGATTTCTCCTGTCCCTTCTCTCTCTCTCTCTCTTTTTTTTTTTTTGAATCTTTTTATGTATTTCCGAGACACATGCAATACATACGTGATGGGCACATCTTTGTACTGTGGCTGCTGTGGCACATTACTTCCTTCCAAAGGAATCTGGGTTACTGTGGGCATGGACTTATTTACCAGCACTTGTTTGTTTTCTACCTTCTCACCTAAGAATAAGAGAAGGGAATTAATTACAGGCCAATCATTATCATCTCTGTGGAATGCAAACATTATTGGGACATAGAACTACATGATTAGATTGGTCCATGAAAGGCAGAGAAGAAAGGAAAAAGTTGATACAGTGTAGGCTAGTGTCCAATGAGGGCTCGTCTCTAATTGTGACAACCCATTTGAAAAATCACAGATTAGCTTACAGTGTGTAAAAAAAATCAAGAAACTGATTTAGGGTCCATACAAACAAGAGAAACTCATGTTATAAGTGGCAATTTTACTTTCTTTTAAAAAGATTTTATTCATTTATTTATTCATTTATTTTAGAGACAGAGTGTGTACGTGTGTGTGTGTGCACACTTGAGTGGGGGAAGGGGGAGAGGGGAGAGAGAATCTCAAACAGACTCCACACTGAGCGAAGAAGAGCCCAATGCGGGGCTTCATCTCACAACCCTGAGATCATGACCTGATCTCAACCAACTGAACCACCCAGGTGCCCCAATAAGTTGGAAATTTTATATATCTCTCAGAGTGTTAGAATAAGCCCAAGCCATTTACTTTTTATTAATAGTTATTATTTCAACCAATAGTAAGTCACTGCCAACTTGAACAATGAGGAAATCAAAATATTTCTTGGATTTTCTTCCTATTCTCACCTTTCTTTGCAACTATTCCTGGTAAGCTCAAAGGCCAACTACTATAGTACTGTCACAGAACTGTCTTCCCAGCCACATAACCCAGGTTAAAAGTGAAAGAAATTCTCCAAGAAACACACACAGCAAGGAGAGGAAGCCGTGCACCACATGGCTGTGGGCCCCACAGATGCAGCACTTACCATCTGTGCACCATCACAAGTCATGTGGATTTCCCCTCCCAGTGACCTCCCTGACACAGCCTATCTCTCCACCTCACTGTGGCTCTCATCACCTGCTCTGCCGGAGCTCTCGGTTGGTCTCCTCTCTTTTGGCCCTTTTCTACTCTTTTCTCCACTGTGATCAGAATGATCATTTCAAAATGCAAATTACAGCATTGCTTTTAGGATCATAATGAAGTAGTAGCATGGCTGCAAGGTCTTGTGTCTGTGCCCTGGTACTCTCTCTCCTTCTCTCTCTAGATTCTAGTTTACTACCCTCCCCTGGCCTCTCCCCATGAGCCACTCTCACACTGGCTTCCTTTCACAAGTTTTAAATATCAGGTTCTGCAGCTTGATAGTTACACAAGCCCTTCCCACTGCTCAGAACACACTTCCTCCCATATTTACTAGTTAACTCTATTCATCCTCCAGATCTTGGATCACTTCCTTAGGGAAGTCTACACGAGCTTCCTGCCTAGGTCAGATCCTCTTGCTATCTAATGCCTTCATAGCTCTTTATAGGATCCCTTAACCTGGTTGTGACTGGACAAATGTTTACATGTGATCCTTTGGCCAATGTCAGTCTCCTACACTAGCCTCTAAGACTCGTAAGGGCAGTTGTTACAGGTTGCATCAACAAAATTCATTACAAGTTTGTCATTATAATGGAGTCACACTTTTTAGTGGAAGAGGATTCTAATAAAGTTAGTCTAAGCTAAATGCACAAATGATGACACACCAGTGTAGATGCAGGGATACACCCTTATTCTAAACATTTCCTTAAAGTGGTTCTTTTGTGATTAAAAATTTTAAGTAGAAAAGTATAACTAGAATGATTACTACCATGTAAAAATATATGCACAGAAAAACAGACTGGAGGGAAATTCATGAAAAATGACCACATTGAGGTGCCAGGGTGGCTCAGTCAGCCAAACGTCTGACTCTTGATTCTGGCTCAGGTCACAATTCAGGGTCATGAGATTGAGCCCGTGTCAGGCTCCAAGCTCAGCAGGCGGAGTCTGCCTGAGGTGCTTTCCCTGTCCTTCTAGTCTTCCCCCTGCTTGCATGCTCTCTCTCTAAAATCAAAGACAAAGCAAAAGAAAACAGAACAAAACCCCTTAGAAAAATGACCACACTGAGTCAGGAAAGTGGTTTTGTAAGTTGTTATTTTTTCTTTTCTGTTTACCAAATATTCAGAAATATTGTTGAATAGCTTTCATATTTCAAAAAGTATACATATAAATAGTTTTTTAAAAAGGCTCTTACCTGGAGAACAAATACCATCCGCATCTAAAATTTCATGTCGCCAGATGGGTTTCCTTGTAGCAGCATCCAACATCGGCCCCATCACTTTATCAAAGGTCTGATTGGTATAGCGTTTCAGTGTACATTTAGCATTTTTATATACAAGACAACGCCCAAAGCCTAAAATGGGGATCAGATTTGTGTTAGTGAACACCCTACCCCCCTCAAACATGTTCTATATTTGGATAATCTGGGATGGGCCAAACAACGATCTGATAATCTAAAGAACTGGCTCAGGGCTTCTCCCCTACCACTGTCCATATCGACATTGGTATAACTATAACCATGTTTCACTATGGCATAGACTGTGCCATGCTGGAGGGAGGTGAGAGAAATTCGAGTGTCATTATGATTCTTTCAGAACACGAAGCCACAGAATATGGGAACCAGAAAGGGCCCCAGAAGCCACCTGGCTTAACCCCTCTCGCTACAGGTGCTATAATTGCTACAAAATGAGGTCCAGGGAGGTGACGTGGCCAAGGTTACCCAGCAAGTTGGTGGCAGAGCTGAAACACCCCAAGTCTGCTGATCAGCCACGATTCTTCCTACACATCCTTCTGGTGCATAACTTCTGCTAACCTTCCCTGGAAAGTTTTCCTTTTTCTAATTTTGGCATTCAGAGGAAGTCTCAAACAAGGAAACAAAAGATTAATTTTCCTCCAGAGAGGAGAGAAAATGAAAAGCAGCTGCAATCAAATAATTTTAATGGGAGAAAATGTTTGCCTGTGTCCTGAAGATCAGAATTTATGCTGATTATATTTTTAGATCACATTTATCTAGTTCCTGAGGAAAAGTCATGAGACCAACTAACAAGCTAAATGAACATTATGAAAGATCAGCAAAATGAACAGAAGGAAACCTTTCGATGGAGCAAAAACTTCCAGGACTGAATCCCACAAGAAGATTCATCAGCTGTAGAGTTGCCCAGAAGAGCTGTCAAGCCTTCAGCACTAAATATCATTTCCCAAGATCCTGTGACTGCATTTCTTTCTTTTTGTCTTTTTCTCCCTTTGGCCAAGCAATTATTCTAAGCTGGATTCTCTCTAATCTCCCCAGGATATACTGAGCCATGTTAGAGCTTCACTGAAATAGGAAAATGACTTGGGATTAAATTCCAGCTATCACTGATGAGATAAATGCATAGCTGTAAAATCCTTCACTTAAGATTCTCCACCAAAGGCAGAACTCTTAAAAGAAATCTAAGAATGGAAGTTTAGAAAATCAGGAAAAAAGTAGATTTCTAAATAAAACCTTAATGCTCTAATGTAATTTTTAAAATATGAAGGCAACCGTGTAATGAAATAACAAATTTCTATATCTGGATGGTAGATGAAGATATTAGTCTGTCTTCAGGAAAGGTCTCAATCATTATGGCTCCTAGTAAATTGTGTATGGCCATAATAAACTCTGCTCAGACAGGCAGCTGCTTTGGAAACATTACATGATCTTGAAATTCCGTACAATGGCCATTAACTGCAACGTGCTGGAGTGCAATGAGAATCTGAACTTCCTGAAATCAAGAAGTGTTTTCCTCCAAGTATAAATGGACATTTTATTTACAGGTGATAGCTGAAAAGTGAGAGTACAGTAAACTCAGATCATTAAATTGTGTTGTGCAGTTTCTGACAGATATCACAAAGTCTTCAGATTTCCACATAAACGTTACCAGTTAATCAGAAAGGAAAACATCTAGTTTTAAAGCATGGCTGTTGTCATTTGGAGGAAAAAAAGAGGCATAAATTAAGTGCAGCCAACATTAATGCCAAAGACACATGTCTAGGAGTACTATTATGGCTGCCTAGCAACTACAGAGTGAAGGGGAAAGCAGAGTGGGTGTGCCAGGGCGGAAAAAGAGAAACAGATTATGAAGAGAGAGGAGTCAGACTTCAGGTCAGGTGACGAGTAACAAACCATGAAGTGGTGACTTGCAAAAGTAAACTGTCAAAAAATTGACAAAGGGTTGCATAAAAACTCTAACAAATCAGTGTTTGTGTATGTGTATTTCTAACTTCTAGTATTTTGCTAACAAAAAGGTATGAACATCAGGAGGTTGAGACATACAATTTAAAAAAATAACCTTTAATACAGAAATACTGCGACTGTTTTAGCAGTTTGTTGTTGAATACATAACTGGATAGATTCCAAGACCATATTTCATTTATTATAATTCCTGCCAAGAAATAAACAAATTCTTACCCATGATTTTCTGTTGAGAAACTGTCTCATCAATAAAGTAAAATAACAAAGAAAAAAATACATTTAGTAACACATTTAACAAATTACCTCTATGTAATAATATTCACTAAAAAAGTCAACACTG
This sequence comes from Canis lupus dingo, assembly GCF_003254725.2. Lineage (NCBI taxonomy): Eukaryota > Metazoa > Chordata > Mammalia > Carnivora > Canidae > Canis > Canis lupus. Next base: position 33,052,721 of record NC_064252.1, read on the forward strand.
GGGCAGCCCAGGTGGCTCAGCAGTTTAGGTGCAGCCTTAGGCTCCATGTGGCTCAGTGGTTTAGGCATGGCCTTCGGCCCAGAGCATGATCCTGGGGACCCAGGAATGAGTCCCACATCGGGCTCCCTACCGGGGCCTGCTTCTCCCTCTGCCTGTGTCTCTCTGTCTCTGTCTCTCATGGATAAATAAAATCATAAAAAAACAAAAGTCAACACTGAAACCTAATTGCCTCCTGTTTGTATGTTATAAAATTCAAATCACTTAAAATCAATGTTAACATTTTGACACGGGGTAATTTTTAACTGACTGTCCTCATACCTAATTCTTCTGGGCAGAGCACCTCTGGTGTCAGAACTCTGAAAACCCACTTACCCCTGTCCAGGGACGCCTTGTTTAAAACCAGGGCATCTTCAATATCATAGCCACTGTAACTCATCACAGCAACTGTTGCATTTTGTCCAGCTGGCAGTTTCTCAAATTCTATCAACTCAATGGTCTTTGTTTTAACCATGGGTTTTTGTGGGTATGCTAGTAGATACATGAGAGTATCGATTCTGTTCCGCTGGTTGTATCCAATGGTACCTTCATTGATATTGGAGAAAGCAAAATGCAACACTGTATTATGTCAAATAACTAGGTAGCCATGAGTACAGATATGAAAAAAAAAACAAAAACATAACCCATATTCATTTCACTGATTAACATGAAGAAAACCTTCAGGTTAAACATTTCAAGAAAAAAATTTTTTCAAAAACAATATTCTCACAGTGCCTAACAACACGTAAAAGCAATTTTTCTTGGTAATGTTAATAGTTCTACAATAAAGAAAAATCACACCCAATGTATTCTAACATAAATAACTTCAACCTACTGGATTTATACAATTGACCCCATTTTAGGAATTACCAGTCTCCACTGGTTAATCTCACAGGGAAGTCAACAGTTCTGTACTCAGTTCTGCTAAGTTGCGGACACATTTTCAGCTGCTGTAGGAAGATAATTAGAAACCACACCCAATGTTGACAGGAAAGGAGCTTATACAGTAGGACAAACAGATACATTCCATAAAAAGAAATCAATCATTACAAAAGTTCTAAATAAAAAAGAAAGCAGGACAAAAGGAAAGAAGAGGAAGAAAGTGAAAGCAGAAGATTGGATTTACTCATCTCCTTAACTCTTCATTTCACAAAGCAGAATAAACACCTACTCTGTGCCCCACACACTGGAGATAAAATGGGGAAAGGAACTGTCCTTCCCCCTTAGGAATCCAGGGTCCTGTCCAATCAGGTACAGGCTTTTAGGTCCTTAGCAATCAGGTTTCCCACCTAATTGGACCTTGTAAGGTTGTTACTATCAACTAGAAGTGAAATCAGAATGCTGTCTTTCTTCTTTTACCCTATAGGGGGGTTCACTAAGGTCTGCACCCAAAAAAAGGGTTTCACTCTCATGGTCTTGTGAATACAATATACTCTCCTATTCACAGACCGTAAAATGGGGACTAATGTTTGCCTGACTACTAAACTTATTCGTAAGTTACTGAGCCTCGTTAACTTCTCCCAGATATCTCTTTTTTTCCCTCGAGTGGCTAAGAAGGTAGCCTTAAGTCTCTTGTTCTCTTGCACATGCTTCCATAGAGACACATCCTCAACACCCACATACCTCAAGATGCCTAAGTGTTATTTAATGGAGTTAAGCTCCAAGATAAGCAGATAGCAAAACTCAGTACTCATGTCAAGAAATCAACAGTGATTTCCATTCAGGGATGAAAAGAACCTATGCAGGCAGCAAAAATGATATGGTATTCCTTGAGTACTGAAAAAAATAATGATATCTGTAGGGTATTAACACCTAGATGCTCAATAAATGTCAGTAAATGAAATGTAATTATACTTTTTGTGATAGTATATATTTGTACTTAAATCTCTAGGAAATTTATCAAGATTGAGTTGAAAAACAACAGCTAAACTGAATCTCAAACTTTTTCTGGAGTTTACACGAGCAATAAATTGCTAATTAATTTATGCTATTTTAGTGCCAACTAATAAACTGGGCAGGATACCTGGTAATAGATCACTTACTGTTTTAGAAATAAAATCACTGTTGCCCGGATCATGGTAAAGTTCACTGACAATAAGTTTGTCCTCTTACATGAAATTATTTAAAATTTATGTTGAGATTTCAGCTTCAATTGTATACTTCACCCAGCTTGAGACAAGGGTTCACGCAATGTCCCACCAGGCTGCCAAACACAGCTTCTGAAACCTGAGACAAGCATTATTATGCAGCAGGGAAGCATTAATGGCTGCACCTCTAAACAATGGTGAAAGAGATTGGATCCCGCTATAAATTGTGCTACCAGGCCCAGAACGTAATTCTCAGGCATCACAAATGACCTGACCACTGAGTGGATGAACAGCAAAATGGTTTAGCAAATGTCTGGCACTTATGATTGCATTAGAAATTTTCCTTAAAGATTTTTTAAAGAACTTGTAGGAGTCCACATGTATATATGTTTTTAGCAGCCCTGAACGGTGTGTTGGTTACAACATGATTTATAAGCTAGGAGGACTTCTGCATTATAAAACTTCAAAATGCCATCATACCCCAGAGTTTTTATAGAAATCCTAAATGACTATTTTGCCAGTAAGCAAGCTCTTTTTGAGAAAATGTCATGCAGAAATTAAAAGACTAGTCTGGTTAAAGCACATGCTTAAAGTAGGATGCCTTTTACTATTTTCAACTTCCTTAAAAAGTGCATTGCACATACATAATAACTAACACAATGAGAATATCTGTAAGCAGGGCTCTCCCTCTACTGCTCCATTTTGCTGTAATTGCAGTCTTCAGTATTATAACTAAGAACGCATTTCCTTACTACCCAGGACATGATCTTTCTTACAAAAATCATATTTTCTTGATCATAACTTTCTTAAGAAGTCACAGGTTGGCACAGCAAGGTACATTAAATGTAGGTTAAAATAGTGAGGAAGTTTTTTATTTTAAGGTGGTATGAGAAAAGGTTAGTAAGCACACATACAGCTTAGGATATATACCTTAGGAAATGTATACTGAAAAAAATAAGATGAAGTTTTATCCATTTAACTATTTTTGTCTTCCTTTGCCCAGTTTTTAAAAAAAATTAGTAACATTATTAAATACATAAACTTTACTCATTTACAGTATACATATTAATGGGTTCTGACAGATTTATGCCTTTGTAAAACCACCACCACCACCACCAAGATCTAGAACATTTCTGACACTCCCAAAATATCCCTCCCTCTATTCCTGACCCCAGGCAATCACAGCTGTTTATCATTACAGTTTACATTTTCTAGAATTTTTTTTTAAGATTTTTTAATTTACTTATTCATGATTGACATAGAGAGAGAGAGAGGCAGAGACACAGGCAGAGGGAGAAGCAGGCTCCATGCCGGGAGCCCGACGTGGGACTCGATCCCGGGACTCCAGGATCACGCCCTGGGCCAAAGGCAGGCTAAACCGCTGAGCCACCCAGGGATTCCCATTTTCTAGAATTTTATATGAATGGAATCCTGCAGTATGGACACTCTTGTGCTGCTTTTCTCATTTAGCATAATGATTCTGAGATCCATCCATGCGGCTCTATCATACTTGATTCTTTGCTATCGCTGAGAACTATTCCACTACATGTTTATACTGTTTATTTACCCATTTACCTGCTGATGGATATCTGAATTGTTTCCAGTTTGGGGCTCTTGTGAATAAAGCTGCTATGAACATTCACACATAAGACTGTGTGTGTTCACTTCTCTTGGATAAATACACCAGAGTGGAATTTCTCGGTGGTTTCCTAAGGGTACAGTTAACCTAAAACACTGCGTAAGAGTTTTCCACAGTATTAAACCTTTTTATGTTTGTACCAGCAGCGTATGTACTCCTCAGCTGCTGTACATCCTCACTGACACTGAGTATGTCCACCTTTTCAATTTTAGTCATTCTAATGAGTGGGTCTTGGTTTAAATTTACATTTATCTAAAGACTAATAACATTGAACATAATTTCATGAGCTTACTGGTCATTCCTATTACTCTTACTGAAGTGTCTGGTTTTCATTTTTGCCATCTTTTAACCAAGTAGCCTTATCATTGAAGAGTTCTATATATGTACCCGACACAAATCCTTTATCAGATGTATATATTGCAAGTACTTGTTCCCATTCTGTGGATTAATGTCTCTCACATTCTTAACAGTGTCTTTCAAAGGGCAAAAGTTTAACTTTGAGAAAGTCTAAATTATTTTTTTTCCTTTGTCATAACCTGTGATTTCTGAGTTCTAAGAAATGACGTAGGTCATTCAAGGAAGGTCATGAAGACTTTTGCCTTGGTTTCTTGCTACACATTTTATGAGTTTAGCTCTTACATTCTGAGCTATGACCCACTTTGTGTTAGTTCCTTGTATGGTATGAGGTAGGAGTTGATGTTCATTTATTTCTATATAGATACACATATATACATTTTGTTGAAAACAGTTTCCTTTCCCCTAGAATTGTCCTGACACACTCACTAAAAATCAAATGCCCACAGAAATGTGGGTCTGTTTCTGGATTCTTGATTCTGTTCCACTGATCTATACGTCCACCCTTTGTTACACTGGCTTTATAGCAGAGCTTAAAATCAGGTTATATAAGCTTTCCAACTTAGTTCTTTTCAAAGATTCTTCTCAAAAATATGTACCTGATTTCTTAACAACCTTAATGTGCTCAGATATTAATTTGCTGTTGAAACATTTATTAAGTACTTATTAAGCCTACTGAGCTGGCACTATGCTAGGCACCAAGGATATAGTAATAAATAACAAAGATGTGGTCCTGTCCTCAAAGTGCTTTTATTCTACTGTCTCGCAGGGAAAGCATGCACTTTTTAGCTGCTCTACATCCTCACTGACACTTAGTAGGTCATGATCCACAGTGAAGGGGAAAAAGTGAGGAAAGAAGTTAGTTTCAACCGAGAAGAATCTTTTAAGTTTTATAGTTACATTAAGTTTTATAGTTACATAGTTACATTACGTTGTGCACAGAAGACATAATGTAATATTTTTAAGTTACTCAACCAAAGTGGGATTCCTTTTCCTTGTCAGAAACAAAGTTGTATCGGACAGTTGTATCTGAAACAAAGTTGTATCTGACAGGGTTACTATGATCATTTGAGTAGTCAATATGTGGTAATATTCACTAATGATACTATTGACAACAGTAGTAGTAATAAATACACACCCCTTGACCCTGTGCTATCACTCGTTCTGCCTCTAATCCTTTTTTCTTTTTGAAAATATTTTATTCATTTATTCATGAGAGACACAGAGAAGCAGAGACACAGGCAGAGGGAGAAGCAGGTTCCCTGCAGGGAACCTGATGGGGACTCGATCCCAGGACCCCGGGATCATGACCTGAGCTGAAGGCAGATGCTCAACCACTGAGCCACCCAGGGGTCCCTCTGCCTCTAATTTTAACCTTACATACTGAATTACATTTTAGTTTTATCTTCACAAGTATTTATTATTAACTTCCCAATCTCAGGAAATGTCATATCATCTTACATCTGAAATAGCTACAATGATTTTAATTTTCTTTTTGAACCAACAGTGAGATTCTAAAATATAATTGTCAGGAATAATTTGGCCAAGACATCTTTCCATTTTCTATCCACCAAATGGATAAAGAATAAATATTCTAAAAAAAATTCAAACAGAAATTTGGATGACATACAGAGGAAGGAGATGTACAGTGAAAGAAAATTTTATGAGGATCTTTATATATTATGTGTTTTTAAGACCTCAAATTCTTCTGGGCTATTCCCGACATCCCATCCTACTGTAAAGTGGGGAATACAAGAGAAGGAACTATCTGCTTTGGAACAGAATCTAATGGCAACAAAACAAAACAAAACAGAAGCTGCATTAGCTCCTGAGCTTTAAAAAAAAGGGGGGAAAAAAAGTCCCAGCAATTTGGAGGTGAAGGGGGGTTGGGAAGAGGCCATGGCTAGGGGAGGTATGTGATGCATATTCATTAACTGAGCTGATAGTGACTGAAAGATCCTTTTAACCAGGAAAAAGTGTTCCACTAGAGGATTGCCAACTAATAAAATGGACAGGATATGAAAGTGTGACTCATGTGGACATGGCATCTGGTGCCAAAAGGTACACACAATGCAGCTCCAACAAACAACTTTTACTTGTAGGGCTGACTGACCTGGAGACCTGGCCATTTCCAGACATGTCTACCTGGCTTCTTGTTCTGAACCTTGTCACAACAGAGCCATATCCAAGGATATGGTGTTCCTCAGTAGCACAGTAAGGTGTAATGTGGAAACCTGTACTTTATCAACAAGTGAAAGAGCCCTAGACTTAAGAAACACCTCTGCTTGGATGCCTGGATGGCTCAGTGGTTGAGCAGTTGAGTGTTGGCCTTCGACTTAGGGCACATTAGGCTCCCCGGAGGGAGTCTGCTTCTCCCTCTGCCTGTGTCTCTGCCTCTCATGAATAAATAAAATCTTAAAAAAAAAGAAAAAGAAACATCTCAGCTGGTGTTTCATGTTTACTAAAGTGAACTCATTCTCAACGTACAAGGTAAGGCTTTTAGTCTGCACTTTGTGCTTGTCTTGATCTCCTTCATAGTGATAGAAAAATGACTTTCTCTCATTTCATCACTGTTCACTGGGGGCAGGCGGCGGTTGGTAGTGAAAATTAGGTAGCATATCTTCCAGGTTGGTTAGAATATGCAATGATTTAATTCTGGGCTACTGTCTTCCATTTTCCACATGGACTCAGGGATGAACAGCAGTTAAAATATTACTTCAGAACATTCACACAGAATCTCTGAGATGTATATAGTCTTTAGCAATGGCTCATACTTAAAATGGGATAACGTGCCTTTTAGTTATCAGCTGCCAAGACTGCATGGAATTAAAATAACTCAGAGAAGTCCAACTCAAAGTGCCAGGTCTGCTTTACAGACCTGGGTTTCTGCTGTGGGTTTTCTCCCTCTGCCGGCCTTGTTCCTTTTGTGATTTTTCATACAGACCTCGCTCAGTACTTCTGCAGCTATTTGAGTGTCCAAAGAGAAACGTGGTCATGTAATGTGCCAACTTTGAATGTACTTTTATCTTGATGCTTTTCTTTCCAGTCAGGTGTTTTATAATAACAAACAGTAACAAAGCCTTTTTTTTATTACTTAAGATATTCAGTGGCTTTTGTCTTCCTAGCGTCAGCAGTAACGTCAGAGGATTGTATCCAAGGAGCTAAATGTGCAGGACCCAGGGTCAGAGCAGCTGAATACACCAACCTCAGAAAACACAGACAATGAATTGCAAATGACACTCAAAACAAAACGAGAAAAAAAACCTTCACACAGAAAACTACAAAAGAACTCTACAGACACTGAATTGGCTTTCTGTACACACTGATCCTGCTTAACTGTGTGTGGTAACTAACCAAACGTTTCAGATACTCATGGCCACAAAATAAAGGCTTTTTTTTGTAGGGTGAGGAGTTACAAAAATAAAAATATTATTTCTTTCCTTCAAGTCACTTCTTTATTAAAAAAAAAAAAAAAAAGATTCACCAAGTGGAGATAAATTTGTAGCCCTTTCTGTTTTAATCTTCAAACACAACCAAGGAGTGGCATTAGTGATGAAGTGATTAGTCTTCCGTTAATTCTGAAGGTTCTACACAAAAGGTGTATTGTTTCAGCCAGGATTCACATCATGAAACAAAATGGTTTGGTAAACCCAATAGAAGTGATAGCCCTTTCATGACACACAGGGTTCAGTACTGTATATTTCAACTTGTTAGCAAGTCACAAGCACACGCGGGAAATCACTACGTTGCTGCTGAGGATGAATGGAAAAGACGAAATTGATGAGCCGCTGTTTAGATTTTCCCACTGGGAATTATTCCAAACTGTCGAAGCATTACATCATTCAGGTAAATGGTTGCAGGACAACATGTTTTGACAACCAAAAGGACAGTATAAAAACTCAGAAAAGAAATACACACTGTTTACTCCAGGATAAGATGGAGGATTCCTTAACCGTCAAGCCATAGTCAATTGCAGCTGATTGCTGGTAACTGAGAAGCTAAATGCATTCTGGTTGTTACCGAAAGGCAATGCAAAAACCTTTTAGTTTCTTCATGAAGCCCCCTGTAGCATACTTAAACCAGAAATGACATATCATATTGACATCATAGACATATATGAAAATAAATGTATTAAGCTTATTTTTAAAAACACTTCCAAAAAAGTTTATAAGCAAAACTTTTGTTTTTTTGGCCTCGTAGCCTCTCTGTATCACCTTCAAGATAAAACCCAAACTCCTTATTCTGTGGTACCTCTCCAGTACAGACTATATTCCTATTATGTTTAACAGCCATACCAAAGCACCAAGATCCCCATGCAATGCTTGCTTCTATTTCCATGCCTATAAAAAATACTCAAGGTCTTTCAAGGCTCTTTAGTTCTATTCTTCAGAAACAACCTACTCTCAACTTCAAGTGATCTTTCTGTTCTCATTCCTCGAGAGTTTAGCTGCTGGTCTACTACAGCATTTATCATATATATTCAACTACAGTTGTACTTGTTGGGCTCTCCTACTAGATTGTGAACTCCTTGGGGACAGGGCTCTCTCTCCCTTCCATTTTCAGGTTCTAGCCTCACCATCTGGTCTATCCATGATGCTCAATAAGTGTTAGCAATGGATAATCAATTAAAAGGGAAGGAAGGAAGGAAAATGAATTCAGATTTTGGTGTGACATGAACTGGATGTTTCAGAAGCTACAGGAGAACTGCAAGGATGTAATGTGCTCAATGACTATCACCAAGACCATCATGAATGCCTTCTAATACACACTGTGCATCTTCGACTCTATTCCCTTTCCCTTTCTTCCCTTAAAACTTGTGTTTTCCTGCTCTTGCTTCCATTTCTCCTGGTTCACAACTTATACTTCATAGAGCTTTATAGAGCTTTTCTCTTTATATTTACCCCCTCATCATTCTGTGACATTTATTATACATCCCCTTGTTTGGTCAAAGGAATAAGTTCAGAGAGGTTTTTTTCCTTTTTTTTTTTTTTTTTTTTTATGCTTTAGATATGGCAGTGGCATCTGCAAGCCCTCTGAGGTTAGTGACACTTGGGTATTAGCAATGCCTGACTTAGCCAAACATTTAATACTAGTAAAGTAAAAATAAAGACTTAAATCTTTTTATTCAAGTACTTAGAACCAAGTTCAAGAAGGAAATCTTACCCATGGCTTGCTTCCCCATGGCACACTGATATGTGTTTCTTGGGGACTGGTTGTGATGAGGGTATGGGATGAGGCCGGCACAAACACCAAGGAGAGTAAAGGGCTCAATCTCCAAGTGGGTGGTATCCCTGTCAAGTTAATTAAGAACAGACATTTTAGAAACCAAGGACCAAAATAAGTCTCTCTTAAAGGTCATAAAAATATTATCAGCAAGGTCCCCAAAGGGCTCCAACAAAATGTGCAAGTTTATATAAATGTTTATGAAAATTTATATGTAAAAAATATATAAGTAATTTATATAAAACCTCAAGAACAATAAAATCTGATTCTAGTAAAACTGATATCCACATGGATGAGTGGGCTGCTTTTCTTCACTTCTCCAACTTGTGTCAATGGCAAAGTTGTATTACCATCTTAGAGAAGAATATATCCCATTTCAGAAAGTTACCACAGACCTAATGGGACCAAGACCACAGCCACCAGCTAAGTGTGGCTGTTCAGCACTTTTCACTGAATTTTTTATTTTACTTAATTTTAATCACTTTACATTTTAAAACTCAAATTTAAATAACTCAGTTCAGTTACTCAAAAGCCTTTGAGTTATGTTTGTAACAACTTACACTTGTGAATCTACTTTTTCAACTGTAAATGTTATGATCAGATAAGGTATTTCCAATAAACATTTAGCCTTCAAATTGAGATGTGCTATAAGTGCACAGCAGATTTTGAAGCCTTGTAGGAAAAAAAAAACCTCAAAGTTTTTATACTGATTGCATGTTGACATACAATATTTTAGATAGAGTGAGTTAAATAAAATTATTAAGATTAACTTTATTTGGTTCTTTTTGCTTTTTTTCAGTGTGGCTATTGGAAAACTTCAGTGTATGGACTTGCATGGTATTTTTTTGGACAACTCAGCTGTAGGAACTGGATATAAAGTAAGACTTTATCTAGTAGGTGTTAAAATTGTGGCTGCTTTTGTAACATATTATTGTAAAAATCCCAGTTTTGGCTAACTGATATAGCAACTCAGGTATTTCAAAGGGGAGAAGGGCAGCCAGATTTTTCTGGATCTTGCTGGAAGTAACAGACATCACATGTAGTGTCTGTGCAGTCTGCTGATCCCCTATATTCCTTCTTCAAGTACTCGTAAGGCATAACTTCAGTAATTTCAATGGTTTATAGTACCTGTGAGGACAAGGGATTTCCAAGATAATCCAGCCCTTTGTGGAAAATTAGTTGCAGCGCACATGGCAAATGACCTCCCACTTATCCATTGAGTTTTTTTTTTTTCAATACCTGTATGAATTATGTCCCTAGTTTAGTTACAGAGGATTTCCATGCAGCTCTTTGTTTGAAGAAGATAGTTTTGACCCTATGATCTAGCAGAACTCCAACTCTCTCAGACAGCTTAGGCCTTTGTCAGCAGGGAGGGAAAGGGCTAGGATTTGTTTTCTTTGTGTGTGTGTGTGTGTGTGTGTGTGTGTGTGTGTTTAAAGAGAAACAGCTTATAGTGACATTTTATGGCCTAGAGTAAAACAGAGTTTGCTTTAAATGTATCATTTTGTTTAAATATTGGCCAATTTGACAATATGGGCCAATTGCCCCATATAAATAAAAACTACTTTTTCAGATGTACAGATTCGAGCAAGCTGAAAATGAACAAGATACAGACCTAAGTTTCTTCTTTTTTTGTAACACAATATATATAAAATGAGATCATACATTACCTAATAATTATTCAAAGTCTAAATGCTCTGGATTTTGACTTTTGTCAAACAAAAGAGGATACTACTATTAAAAAAGATAACCACCATAATCTTCTGTCCTGAACAGGAAATAGAAGACTTTCTAGACAACGTGTATAAGGGCCTTAAACTTGGCTCAAATGAAGACTCAGTAACCTGTTGTTTCCAACAGCAGAAAAACTGGAAAGCGTCTCAATATTCATTAATAGGTTAAATAAACTATGTGTAGTCAGACAATGTAATATAAAGAAATTAAAGTAATATATTTATATAAACATACAAGTAGACATTAATATAGAAAAATATCTAGAATGATAAAGTTGATAATGATGCTAACTTTAAAAATGAAGGTAACTGAAATACATTGCCTTGAGGTCATGTATATATGTTTATATTCACTTAGGAAAAAACTGAAGAGTATACATTAAACCACTGGCACTGGTGATGTCTGGAGGCTGGAGTTCAGTAGGATAGGGAAGAAGGGGGTTCAATCTTTTTACTTCATGCATGTCCACATTGAAAAAAAGGTCACAATGATGAATTACAGAATACCACAGTTTTTCTATTTTTGAAACAAAATGTATTTGGATGATTGGTGCTGATACTAATGGCTGCATTCCTTTTTAACAGTGAATAAGAAAAATCTGCTTTTGTGAAGCTTCTAGTGGAGAGACAAATAAGACAAATAAATAAGACAAATAAGACAGATAAGTCAATAAAATACACATTTTATAGATCTTTTTGTAAGGTAATAAGCATTAGAAAAATACAGCAGAGGGCAGCCTGGGTGGCCCAGTGGTTTAGCGCCGCCTTCAGCCCAGGGCCTGATCCTGGAGACCCAGGATCTAGTCCCACGTCGAGCTCCCTGCATGGAGCCTGCTTCTGCCTCAGCCTGTGTCTCTGCCTCTCTCTCTGTGTCTCTAATAAATAAATAAAAATATTAAAAAAAAAAAGAAAAAGAAAAATACAGCAGAGAAGAGGGTGCACAGAGGAGGGGTATCTATCTAATTGGGGTCATCAGGAAATAGCACTGAGAAGGTGACCTCTGAGGAAGACCAGGAGGTGAAGGAGTGAGTCATGAAGGATGTGAGCATCCCAGGGAGGGGACAGCCAGTGCAAAGATGCTAAGGCAGAAACACGCTTGAGGTGTGAGGAAGCAGTTAAAGAGGAGGGGTAGGAGATAGTGCTGCAGGTACCAGGAGGGGTAGGCAGATCTGTAAGGATTTCCAAGGGAGAGGGAACCCACTGGGGGTTTGAGAAGAGAAGGGAAAAGAGCACTTTCACCGATGAAGAAGACTATATGAGAACAAGTGCAATAGAGTCAGGAGCCTCTTGCAAGTCCCCACGCAAGCAATGGCAGCAGCCTAGATGAGGGTGGCAGATGGAGGGGTGGAAAGGGTTGAGAGCGCTGAAGGTCGACATGATAAGCTAAGGGCCTGGATGTGGGCGTAGAGGAGTCAAGGCTGAAACTGAGGTTTCTAGCTGAGAAACAAGAAGGACGGATTCCTATTCACCGGGTTACTACACACCACACTACACAAGGTTACTACATACTACCAACATACTCCTTTGTATTTTACTCAATCTTCAAATGAGGAGTATAGTACTTTGTTAGAGTCATACCTTTAAGGAATAAAGATTTTGACTGAAAATCAATGTTTACTAAATTATAATAAGAAACTAATGAAGTAGTACATTTTTCATTTGGTAGCAGGAAAACAGAAAAGTACTTTCTTGACTGAAGACCTAAAATAGGTGTATCAAACTCCCTAATTATTTAACAATAAAAGTACAAAAACTCCAGTTTCAGGTAAGTAGTACCACCAGTCACACACAGCAAACAGAAAGCTATATAAATGTTTTCTAATGTATTTCAAGTAGAACAGATGCTTCTAAAAATATTACTATTCTTGAAATATCAACATATTACTATTTCTTGTTTATACTGCATATAAGTTTAGAGACATCCTTATAACACAAAACATATGGAATTCCTGTATAAACAAGAAATCAGATGTCTTCTCTAGAAGAGAGAAATCCATCTTTCCATAGTGTGATCCATTATTTCAATTTTGACAGTTATCAAATTTCAGAATCAGAGAAGCACTTCCTTTCAAAACATATACACTAAGTGTAAAATGAATAGAAAAGATAATTAAGTCTAAAAATTGTTAGCAGTTTTGTGATAATCCTACATTGAGATAAATGATAGGTTATACTTTATAAAAGGATAGTACACTTTTAACAGATCCTACTAATAGGGAACACTACAGAAGAGATGAAATGAAACGGTGATTTCTATAATCAGAACAGGTGTTAATTATGGTTGTTATTATTACTTACTTATTAATTGTATGTTCATAGAGTGCGATGTTACAGTCATTTTCTTCATTCACATCTAAATATTCAACCAGACTCTCATGTAAGAAGTCTTCAAAATTCCTGGGAAAATATTGGTGAAATATACATAATTAATAAATTTTACTGCAATGCTTTATGTGTGATAATGGAGGATACCAGCTTTCATTTATATCCAAAGCACCTTTCTCTCCCAGAAAGTACCATACATTGGGATGCTTGAAACATGTTATTCATGGATCACAGAATGAAGGCAAATCATTGAAACAAAAACATCCATGGTATTTGTCAATCTGGTCACTCACTCCTCTCCCTGTTTTTGTTTGAGAGAGAGAGACAGAGACAGAGAGAAAGTGAGGTGTACTGCACGAGGGGAGCGGCAGAGGGAGAGAGAGAATCTTTTTTTTTTTTTTTAGGGCTTAAACTTTTTTTTTTTAGATTTTTTATTTATTTATTCATAGAGATGCAGAGAGAGAGAGAGGCAGAGACACAGGCAAAGGGAGAAGCAGGCTCCATGCAGAGAGCCTAACATGGGACTCGATCCCGGCTCTCCAGGATCACGCCCTGGGCTGCAGGCGGCGCTAAACCGCTGCGCCACAGGGGCTGCCCGAGAGAGAGAATCTTAACCAGGCTCCCACACCCAGCACAGAGCCTGACACGGGGCTGGATCTCATGACCTTGAGATCAAGACTTGAGCCAAAATCAAGAATTGGATGCTTAACTGACTGAGCCACCAACGTGCCCTAATCTGGTTCCCACTTCTGAAAATATCTTCTATGACTTTTAAGAGCCCCTATGATGAGAGACCCAGCACTGACATTGATATATCCCTGTTACTTCATAGTGTGCTAATTTACACCAACACTCTGTGATCCTCATGATACAAACTGGTAAATATTTTACAAAGTCTACGCAAGTTCACACAGAGAGGAATGGGTTAACAGGCTGATACATTTGGTAGGGAGGAATTAAGAGACTAAAAATGAAAATACTCTTTTCTTAAAAGCTCAGATCAAATAATGTTGTTGCTGATTAAATTATATAAATAAATATTACAGAGTTTGAGAAGTTTTGCTTTTGGTCATTTACCTGTATCCCTGAGCCAGCTCTTCCATATGCTTATTTGTGACTGCAGGCTTCTGTTTCTTAACGATAATGTAGGGTCTGAAATGAAAAAAAAAAAAAAAAAAAAAAAAATCATAGTAGTTCAAAAGAATTAAGTCAGCAAGTAAGTTCACTATAGTGAAATGAGGGAAGCTGGGATATAATCAAACTGATTCCTAGACTGCCTTGAGGACACCAGGTATTCTCTGCATGTGCAAATACATTGGGGCCTCTTTACTCTCTCTCCCATATACAGGCACAGGCACACATGCCAACAATGTTTGTATGTGTGCACATGTATGCACAAACAGGACTTCCTCCAACTATCTTAGGAAATATCTGGTTTTAAATGGAAAGGCAACACAAAAATAATAAGACCTAGAAAGGAAACAAAATCCTTCATGCTTTATTTTTTTAAAAGAGTATAAACGCATCATACCAAAGGCATTTCATAGGATTTCACAGAGGAAATATGGGGCCTGCTCCCCAAGACGCAGGCAGAGAATTGTCATTGAGAATAACAATGTGTCCTGTAGTGAAAGTCTGGTGAACGTCAGCTTCTTTTTGGACAGACATCACAGGGCTACACTGGCAGGTTACCTAAGGCTACATGTTCACAGAGAATAAAGCTTTTTACATTGTGATTTTTAGTGAGATAACGGGTGTTAAGGTAGAGAGAGCTTTCGGTCTCCCCATTCTGGTAGATTAACCTGTAACTGTCAGTGGTGATCTGCTGCTGAGGGCCTCGCCACCACAAGGAAATACGGACACAAAGGATGGCATGCGGCCCCAAGACATCAAGGGCTGTTGCTATTTGGATAAGCGGCTCTTACAGAGAGGAGAGAGCAACCAGCAGACACTTGTGCGCTCTACCCTAAAGTCCAAATAACTATTTGAGGACTAATGAGCACTTTTGAACAGTTAAGAAGAGCTGCACAATTACAAAAAGGGAACACAAGTTGCTGAAAAAATAAACCGAATGAACTTTTCATGGAAATCAACATTACCTCAAAATCTTGGCTTTTTCTTGAGGGAGGCAGAGAGCACTGCTACCTCATTCAAGGGCTACAGCAAGCAGAGGCTACGAGATTCAAAAGTGAGGATAGGGACGGACGTGGGAGCAGGAGATGGCACAGGTCACAGCTACCTCACTCATGTTCTATTTATTCCATAAACTACCTGTACGTCCAGATCTATGTCAGGCCGGTATAAACTGACTTCTAAAAATGAATTTGTTTTTTAGACTATCCCATCATATACTGGATGTAATTAAAGAGAAAAACCCCAAGAAAGAGTAGTAACCTAAGAACTAAGAACACATTACTTTTTTCCCCACCGAACCGAACGGATTATGTTAATAGCTATAGGTAAGCACCTGCTACATGCCTGGCATCTACAAGGCCCTGACCACACTGTCTACCACTTAGTTCTCAGGACAGTCCTAGGGGGTATTATGATTATTTACATTTTTTTCAGCCAAGGAAAGTAATACAATCAGAGCCACGCAAGTTAGTAAGTGAGAAGTCAGGACTCAAACAGGTATGTCATCACCTAGGGTTCTTTGGTTGCAAAGAACAGAAACCAATTCTGGCTAATGTAAGCAAAAATGGAATTTACTAATAAAAATTTTAAAAAAATTTAAAGGAATTTACTGAAAGCATAAGAATTTATAAGGATAAGAATCCAAAAACAAAAAATCAATAAACAAAACAAAACAAAACAAAACATCAAAAAGGTAATATGCCCAGCCTCACAAAGGAAAAGATCCCAAAGCTCCAGAACGGGAGGAATAACATGCAGTCTCTCAACACGTGCTGCTGTCAGGATAAATCAGTTCCAACCACTTATTCTTTGAGTTATTCTATTTGGGATTTGAATTCTCTGAGGAGAGTGTGACTGGCCTAGCTTGGATAACATGTCTGACCTCTGGTTGAGGAGGAGAGGGCACCTGACTGTTCCGAGAAGACTGCCAGTGGGGAGGAGCAGGTCCTAAAGGAAAGTGAGGAGGGTAACTAGAAGGAGAAGCTGGCTACTCGACAGATAAGGGCGGTCTATTCTCCGCTCTAACAGACGTCGAAGCCCAAACTCTTCCCACCACCCCAGCCATTGTCAGCTCACTAACTTAGGCCCTAGCCCTACCTGAGGTCCACAAGGAATGACCACAGTAAAACACACAGAAGCTTACGAGACAAGGTAAGATCCTCACGGATGTCCCTGAATGTTCCCCAAAGACCAGACACCCTGTCCTATTCATCTCTGCCCTGACTTCTTGGCCAGGACCTGAGCATTACAAGCCCTTCAGATGTGCTGAGTGACTAGAAGGCACCTGCTTTCCACAGGGTTTAATGCAACATGCTCATGCCTTCATGTTTTTGTTCCTGACATTCCCTAGCCTTTCTCCTTTCCTCCTTCGTCCAGGGTAACACCATCTCACTCATCCTTTAAAGTTCAGCTCACAGCAGGAGAATACAGTGGGTAAAATCATGACTGTTGGAGTCAAATGAACTATAAGGACTATCAAGTAAAGAACAGACCTGTCACAATCTAGCTTTAAGTAAGTTACTTATATCTTCTTCCTCGTTTGTTAAATGAAAATAGTAATCCACCCGTACACAGCTGAATGTAGTAAAAGCCTTACATGTGGCACATCTACTGAAATCATCAGTAATGGCAGGTAAGCATTATTCCTAGCATGGTGGTTATTAGTAATTACTGCTGCTTTGACCGTGAACAGAGCTCTCTGAGGGCAGAGACTGACCCCCATTAATCTTTGGGTCCTCAGCACCCACATGCATATTCATGAGGGATCTGCTAACTGAAGTCCTCTCAACAATGAAAAAGGTGAAAGTGGATTCAAAAACAAAAACAAGCACATTTCTTTCAGAAGTACACATAAAAACTCTTTTTTAGCAACTTATACCTGCAAAGCCTTCCTCCATCAGAGGAAATATAGACACATCGATCTGTGAGATTTGTTGAGATGGAAACAAATTCATTGATATAGCCTGCTCTTCGCATCAGTCGAAATGTATTCACTAGCTTCTTGTGGTCTCGAATCACACCCAGGATGTTACCTAAGCAGAAAGAATATTTGCTAGAGGAACAAAAAACCAGATCTATTCAATTGGAAATATCCACCCAATAAAGATGAAAAGCAGCAGTGAGCAGTTCATTTGAAAATTCTATTCTTCACACAGGGCAGCCAGTCCACAGGCTGCAGGAAGGCAACACAGCGGAGCAGCTGAGGGTGGCCAAGGACGTGAGTTGAGAGGCAGCCCTACCACATGCAAGTCCAAGTTGCAAAAGTGAGCCTCATTTTCCTCATTGGTCAGCACCATGCTGGGACTATGAATGCGGGGTCCAGACCACCTGGGTTCAAACACTGGTTCTAACACTTCCAAAGGGTTGATGTGAGAACAAAATGAGTTGATCTTCCATCAAACACTTAGAGCTGCTCTGCCCAGCACTGAGTACCGCTATTCTTCTTCAACTGCTCTTCCTGCCATTGTCATCTGCGAAATGAGGAAGGTGGACTTTGTGCCCCAGGGTCCATGTGAGGACTCAGAGGGGCCCTGGATGACAATGCAGACTAAGAGCTCTTTCCGTGCTAGCCACTGGGATTTCCTGAATGAAGTGGCCAGGGAGCAGGCCTGTTTTGCTTCTCACCAGCCCACACGGGGAGGGACTAATGCCCCTGGAATGAGGCGAAAGGGGAGAAGAGCATGGGAGCCAGGTAGTCAGGATGAGCACACACTTGCTGCCAAGGCTCTGGAGGGCTCTGAAGGGGATGAAAGGAGCAACTGAATCATGAACTGAAGAGAGGGACCTCTTGCTACAGGCCACTGACAGTCCATCATCAAGTGGCTGAATATAAGTCAACTTGCTGTCAGGACTGGTCAGTTTTTGCAGTACGTCTCACATATTTAACTTGAACTTAAAGATACTGCGTTGAACTTTATCGCTGTAGATCAGCTGGCAGCTGTCAAAGGGCAGAAGGCAGCTAGCTTCTGCAATGCTACCTTGGGCTCTGACAGCAGGACCTCTAAGACCCTAAGGACCCAGCCAGTGGGATAACAGTTTCTATCACCATTTTTCTACCTTTAAATTAAGGCCCCCTGGACCCAGAATTGAGGTTTATTTGTCCTTAAGCACCTGGATGATATGGCTTCCTTCCACCTCCCCAAGACTAATCAGGCTCAACAGGTCTCCTTGATACACTCACCATTGAGGAAGACGAGAAACACATTTGGATAAGAGAGTTCTTCCCCACATAATAAATTCACATCTTCTACCCCCAGGTTACTGGCTAATTTAACAATGGGTCCATCTTCCATGTCAGTTGTGATGTGCGTCATAAGGGCCAAGTTTTTAACCAAACCACATGCCTAAAAAACAAAAGTCATTTCTAAGAATGGCCATGAGTAATACAAGGTACGGTTTGTGTCTGAAAATAGCTCACTGCTTTGCTGGTGGCAATGCAAAGCAGTACAGTCCTGTGGGGGACAGTCTGGAGATTCAAACAAAAGACTTAAACGTATA
Source organism: Canis lupus dingo (assembly GCF_003254725.2). Classification (NCBI taxonomy): domain Eukaryota; kingdom Metazoa; phylum Chordata; class Mammalia; order Carnivora; family Canidae; genus Canis; species Canis lupus. The sequence goes on from NC_064252.1 coordinate 33,071,749, forward strand.
CACAGAGGAATTTATCCTAAGGTAATAAGCAAGGATACAAACATAGATTTAGCCACAGAAATGCTCAGTAAAGTACTATGTGAAATGGCAAATAAGGATGGCATCATGAATGCTGCCTTAAAAAAAGAAACAGAGGGACACCTGGGTGGCTCAGTGATTGAGCGTCTGCCTTCGGCTCAGGATGTGATCCTGGAGTTCCGGGATCAAGTCCCGCATTGGGCTCCTGCATGGAGCCTGCTTCTCCCTCCCTCTGCCTATGTCTCTGCCTCTCTTCTGTATCTCTCATGAATAAATAAATAAAATCTTAAAAAAAAAAAAAAAAAAAAAGAAACCGATTACGTAAACTGTTATGCCCAGACAATGAAACACCACAGTCATTAACATGACACTGTATAGAAACAGTAAAACAAAATAGTAATAGATGTGGGACCTAAAAATCTACAACTGGCCAGAAATAAGAGAGTCAACAAAGTCAATGCTCAGTACTCTATAAAGCTTGTTGGTCATAGAAGGCAAAGGAAAGACTGAAGAATCGCTCCGGATTAAGAGACTTAAGGAGACGTGGCAACTGGAAGCAATGTGTAATCCCGGGTCAGAAAAAAGATATTGGTGGGATAACTGGCAACATTTGAATAAGGTAAGATTCTATAATCTAGATTATAATCCTGTTATCAATGTGAATTTCACAAGGTTGATAACTGAGCAACGGTCATGTAAGATGTTCATATTTGGGGAATCTAGGTTAGGCACTATAGAAATTCTTTGTACTATTTTTGCAACTTTTGTGTACAACTGAAATTACTTCAAAATGAAAAAGAAATAAAATGTCTTTATATTTTTATACAACCAAAAAAAAATTTAAGGCAAAATATGAACAAGGACATAACACAGGAAGTAGAAAACAAAACACTTGAGATCTGATGTGTAAAGACTGTATCTTTGATTCTTTGAAATTATCTGCTAGTGATGCACAACATAGGTACTTTACTGAGGTTAGCTGAAACAAACTCTGGAAAATTCAGTGTTCCAAAGCCCAAGGGTTATAAATTATGCAACTGTGACAAGCTGCATAAATTCTAGTGTGAATTTCCATATGGTTTAAGATAAATTAAGATAGGAATGATAATTTTCTAAAAATCTTAACTCATATGGACTTCTATTTTCACCTCCCCCAGTCATAACAAATTCCTACACTTTGGAACTTACATGTTTTATACATCGTAACTAACGTATTGATTCATTTAGCAGGTATCTATGGGGTATCTACTATGAATGAAGCTCTGTGCCAGGAGCTTGCGATAGAATGTGAACCTAACAAAGTTCCTTCTTCCAGAAGTTTACAATGAACAGAATCCAGTGAAACCAACAACGGTCAGCATGAGGGAGAAAGGGCCATGATGCAGAAGTGGTGGTGTGTCAGAAGCAAACCTACTTAAGCTGCTTGGTTCTGTGCTCCCTGTTGGCTGCAAGTCTGATGCCCTCTAAGTACACCTAAGGAAAGTAAGGAGTTGCTTTAAAAAAGATCTTTGCAAACAAAGATGAGGGTCTCTTAATTTTCCCTCACATTCTTATCCTGTCTTCACTGCATGGTTTGATTCTTGTGATAAACCAAAGTAAGTAAGAAAACTGGGACTGTATTTCTATCAGGTGAGATACTAAATTGAATGCCTTGTCAGTACTGGTTTTCAAATGGACACTGATGTTGTCCTAACAGGCTGCATCAATTATTTCTCTGCCAGATAAGTGGCTGACCCAAAAAAGGATATGCCCCAGAGAAATGGAGGTAGAAGCAGAACATCACCAACAGGTACTACCTATGACATAGCAGAGACTCCTCGGGTATCTTACCTCTCCTTCAGGAGTGTCCGAGGGACAGAGCATTCCCCACTGAGATGGCTGGAGGGAACGAGGACCACTCACTTTTCTTGTTTTTTCAAACTGAGAGGAGATTCTTGTCATCATGCCCAGGGCAGATATATATGACAAGCGAGACAAGACTTGAGTCACACCCTGGCGGTCCATTTTAAATCTCTTGAGAGACCAATTTCCCTGTAGAGGAGAAAAAAAAGACATAAGACCACTTCTGATCTGTTCATATGTTGCCTGGTACTTTACAGTTACTCTGAGAAGCTCATCACAGGAACTATGTATTTGTGAAATTAGAGCCATAATGTATATTCAGAAATCAAAATACCACAATTAAAATGAAAATTGAGTCAGGTCATTCACTGGTGCTTTCTAGGGGTTTAATGAATATCACCTGTGTCTAGCAACCAGGTCAGAACGCTCTGATATATCAACCTTATCACACTGCAACATTTACTTTCTGAAGAACTGGTAATATCCTGAACAAACCAGTTTAACCAGAGATTTCCACTGGAAGCAATAAGCTCATTAATAGAACACGAGGTAAAAGTAGCTTGTAGCTCAAAGAGTAATTTCATGTTGGAATATGTCATTATTTGGATGTCTTCCAAAATCTGTCTTAATTAGAGGAAAATACACGAATAGAAAATACCAGAAAAATGACTCCAATAGCAGTTATTAGGGATAATGAATAAACTGTTGGCTTCCTAATCAAGGCTAAAAATTGCATATATATATTCACGTGAAGAAATAGTATATATTCTCTGTGACTATCATGTTGATCTTAAAATAGATTCATAGGAAATAAATCTTGAACATTAAATTTAGTTTCTCTTGTACGTACTGAATATATCGTGTTATATTAAATATATTACTTTATAGTTGTATCCAATATACACATTAACTATTCTGAAAGGTAATTTAAAGATGAAGGTTAGGAATGGTTAAATTTTCAATTCATGGCAATGGGACAGGAAAAAACAGTATGACTAGAAAAGTGAAGTTAAAGATGTCAAAGAAATTACTGATTCAATAATCTTTCCGATTCAAAAGAAAAAAATTACATCTGCTAAATGGTGGCTCTTTATTTTTCTTTTGAGAATCTGATGAAAGAGATGTCTGTTCTCTTGGGGAAAATGCAGGTAGGCCCATGAACCAAAATTTCACATTCCACTTCCAGGGAAGACCCATGAATCCCAGGTTAAAAACCCTAACAGGAGAAAAACTGCTAGAGTTTCAGGAGGAGATAGGTAATCTGCTTGAATTAAAATTTGTAACCCTGGGGGCATTCCCAGGGTCACTAAAGTTTAATCATTATTATGGAAGAGCTATCATTGCAGAAACTTGAGTTTTTCGATAATGTGGAAAAGAGTTAAATTCTAGGAAGAAACTATCCTTTACAAAGCGAAGAAACGGAGCAAACATATTTATTCCACTGGTTAAACACATGTTGCTTTTTCGGTTAACTCCTTTTCTGCTCTGAACGGGGTAAGCTCAGTAAACCGATGTCCCGCAAGTAGGCATAAGGATGGTAAATAAATATTCCACACAGAGCTAAAGGAAGGCCACAGCTGCCGGCAAATAGGAAGTAGATGGGGAGTAAAGCCAAGATGTCCAACAAGAGGATTTGTTCTAGTATTCCGTGCAAGTCTAATGAAAGGGAGAGGAGAAACAGACAAGGAGTCTAAAAATGCTCTTCTGAGAAAACTTATGTGTTGAAAATATGCTCCTAATGGTAACAGAGAATTTTAGAAGTTGATCCTGGGGTATACCTGCAACAAGGTCTACTACAAACTTTTTCAACAAGCAGTTTTCTCCAGGCGGTAAAGCAGAGTACTAAGGGGCAAAAGAACTACCTTAAAAAGCTATCATAACCTGAAACTCATGGGTCAGAAAGCAAGAAAAAATAATTCTAACAAACGTGTGTTCAAGTGCTCTTTGGAGGCTTTTCCTCAAACATCTAGGGATCTTGTTTCTGACACGTTTGGGCCACAAGAATATAACAAGCCTACACAGGCACAAAGGTCTGGTTCACCTCCAGTTTGAGGTAGCTGTCCCTTGCAGGAGCTGTTCACACGGACTCATGGGCTAGTTTCTAAAGATGAGCACTGCAGCAAGTCTGCCACTAATTCTTTTCATTGTTAAGGGAATAAACATGTTATACCAAACTATTCTTCTGTTGGGGTGAAATCCCATCTATAAAACCAGTTTTATGTCTGGCATACAAAGCACAACTAGATTTCATCAGATAGACCTATAGTCATGATGCTTTAAGAAAGGGAGCAAAAACCTATCTGATAAGCCTTTATGAACAGCCAGGAGCCCTGCGTACATAGCAGCTGCCCAGGCCTGAATTCATCACTCATGTGAGGCACAGCTGATAGCCCTTTTAGGAATATAAACTTACAATGAAATGAAACATTTTGTATTGTTGTGAACAAAAGCTATCATTAATAAACCTACTCCCACTATGTCAGTTTTATTACAGAAAAAAAATGGGAAGAAGTATCCATTAAAAGAATGCCTATTACCAGTTAAACTAAAAGATTTTCCCTCTATGTAAGAGTTACCGGTTTTTTTTTTACTGCCTGTTAAAACAGGGACTATAATTGGCAATAAAGCTACACAGTATCAAAATTCCTAATGATTAACATTTAAACTGTAGACTGTATTTCAAAGTAGAAAATCTGTGATTTGTTAACATCCTTTAAATATAAATGTATTTTTTAACCTAGATTCCCAAAGTGCTTTGAACTTCCATTTCATGGAATAGATGTGTAACTAAGTCAGGAAACCCTAAACAAATGACTGAAGACTTACTGTAGAAATGGCATTCACCATGCCGTTGGTAATCTGGTCCTGACGCATGTGTTTCACAACATCAAACTGAGCTGCTCTTTGCTTAGGAATCACCTGGTCTGCAATCTTCTTCATTTCAGAATTAAATTTTTTGAATAAATCTTCAAAAAGAAGTGATAAAAGCTAAAAAAAAAAAAAAAAAAAAAAGAGTATATGGTGATGCATTACTCATCTATTTAGTAAACTTTAGGTCTCTATTAAACTGTTTTTTAAAAAAAGATGAAGAAACTGCTTAACAACGAAGAAATATTCAAAAATTCAATTTGATAAATATGCATTTTTCTATGTGTTTATCACTATACTAGGCACTGGCAATAAAAGCAAAAACAGTGACATAATTTCTGTACTAATTTAGACCAGTCACGTCCAGACTTTTAGATGTTACTGTCCAGAGACCTATGTTTTAATTTTATAGATAAAGATAATTAAAATCCCAAAAAGGGGGTGGTGGAGAAGAATTACCATTAAAAAGTCTGACAACTTGGATGATACAGTGCTGTTTGGACCTCTCCTATATCTCTGGTAAAAATGTAAATTGGTACCACTACTAGGAGGACAGTTTGCCATTAATCTCATCTTCCCTATGCCCCCTCAGTTCCTCCCCTAGGTACATCTCCACAGCAGTGCTTCTCAAACATCAGCATGCGTGGTAAAAATGCTCAAGGATTGTTAAAATGCAAATTGCTGGCCCCATCCCTACAGTTTCTAATTCAACAGGTCCAATAATTTGCATTTCTAACAAGTTCCCAGGAGATGTCAGAGCTGCTGGTGGGGGAAAGGCACCTTGAAAATCACTGCCCTACAGAAATGGGCATCCCTAGACAGATACAAGATGTTCACAGCAGCATTATTTGTACGAACTAAAACCTGAAAGCCATACAAATAATATTTAGTTAGACAAATTGTGGCATATTCGAAATAATGGAACACTATAAAGCAATGAAAATGAACAAAAAAACGCACAAAATCATGGCTGGATCTTAAAAGCATAATATTGAGTGAAAGAAGCCACATACAAAAGAATATGTATGGTATGATTCCACTGACACAAGGTTCAAAATCAGCAAAACTGAACTATAATTTGATGGCAAAACTCTACAGAAAAATCAAGGATATGAATATCATAAAAATCAGGCTGGGGGAGGATTTTGATCAGGTAGGAGCATGTTGTGGGCAAGGGATGACTTCTATTTTTTTTTTTTAAAGTCTCCCATCCGTTTTTTTTTTTTTTTTAAGATTTTATTTATTTATTCATGATAGTCACAGAGAGAGAGAGAGAGAGAGAGGCAGAGACACAGGCGGAGGGAGAAGCAGGCTCCATGGAGGGAGCCCGACGTGGGATTCAATCCTGGGTCTCCAGGATCGCGCCCCGGGCCAAAGGCAGGCACCAAACCACTGCGCCACCCAGGGATCCCCAAGGGATGACTTCTAAACTGTTCAAATGATTTTTTTTTCTCAATCTGAGTGCTATGTACAAAGGTATCTGTTTTATTACAATTTGTTAAGCTAAAATGTACGTTTCATGAACTTTTTTGTACGTAATATTTCTTAATAAAAAGGTTATATAATACAATATCCACCAATTACTCTAACATCATCTCATTTCAAAATGACATTTTAAGGCAGAGCAAATAATCTCAGAAGAAAAACAAGAAGTAAATACAATTTGCTCCATAAAACCCTTACCATCCATACTTATTCATCCCTCTCCAGACCAGTGAAAACTGGCCCATGGACAATACCAATCCTCAGACTAGTGGTCTGGGCACAAGTCTACATAAGCAGAGAATGATATAAAGGCAACAGAGACCAAAGTAAAGTCTGAAACAAGACAGCTCAGCCTATGCTAGGAAAAAAAAAATTAAAGTGTTTAAGTCCTCATCCTAAGATTATTGGAAAACAACATTAATGAATGATTTCATGAAACAGATGAATACCAGAGATGGAAGGAAGGCTAGGATTTGGAGGGAGTGGAGAGCTTATGAATGATTTGCAAATTCCACATCCAGTAGGAAGGAGAAAGCCAGAAGACAACATCCCTTCCACTCTAATAAAAAAAGATAAATCGGCTACAAAATCATGTATTTCTGGAGTCCAGCAGAGAGGTAAGGTTGCAAGGCACCCAGGTGAACAGAATACAAATGGTGACAGTCTGTCCAGAGAGAGATGGGACATATGACAAAGATGATGATGTCTGCCCCAGAAGAATCAGACAAAATTTTAAGGACTTCTTAAATGCCAAATGTGAGCTACTATGGAAGCTTAGAATCATTTGGAGCCTCAGACACAAGAGGATTTGCACTCACAAGTTCTTTTCCATGGAGTGCTCACAAAAGACTGGAGTAAATAAAACAAAAGACCTGAGAAAGATGCCTTCGTTGGAACAAGCAACAAAACCCTATTTCCTTGGACTTTTGCTCATATGAAACAAAATCTTTAAGTTGCCAGAGAAGCATCAGGAAACCCTCCTGCCAATATAGTTCCAGGGAAAGGTGACCTGCACTGAGAAGGGATAGAAGAAGCCTTCTGTCCTTGAGGGTGGAAAGGAAAGTCCCCCTGCTCCCACCATTAAGCCCTGCATCCAGTAATAAGAACAGCAAGTCTACCGCTGGAGGAAGGCCAGTTAACCCTTTGGCCACCAATTCCAGGAAAAGATACCAGGCCAGATGGAAGAGGACCAGAAGCCAAACTGCAACTTTCCCTGAGAGGAGCAGGAAACAGTCCTGGGTCAAGGATCCTGCACTGGTACATAGCAAAAGCTGCATACCACAGGAAAGGGCAGGAAACTGAAAGCTTCACTTTATAAAATTGAGGAATAGGACAGATTGCCCATTTTTACCACTTCTATTCAACATGGGATTGGGGGTACCATTCAGGGAACTAGGGGCAAGAAAAAGAAAATATATAAATGTTGGAAGGGAAGAAGTAAAACTGCCATTACTTGCAAATAACATGTATGTCCACGTAAGAAATCTCAGAGTCTTTAAAAAAACAAAACAGAACCTACTAGAACCAATTAAGTTCAGCAAGCCTGCAAGATACAAGGTTAGTATACAAAAAGAAACTGTATTTAAATTTTATTAAAAGATTTATTTGAGAGAGAGAAAGAGAAAGAGGGAGAGCATGAGCAGGGAGTGGGACAGAGGGAGAAGGAAAGAGAGAATCTTAAGCAGACTCCAGCTGAGCACTGAGCCCAATGCGGGCTTCAGTCTCACGAGTCTGAGATGATCTGAGCAGAAACCAAGAGTCAGATGCTTAACTGACTGAGCTGCCCAGGTGCCCCTAAAAGAAACTGTATTTAAAACATTACTGAGAGACATTAAAGAGAATCTCAGTAGTAGAGATATACTATGTTCACAGATTTGAAGACTCAGTATTACTTAGATGTCAATTCTCCCCAAATTATTCTATAAATTCAATCAAAATATCAATCAGAAACTAGCATCCCTTTTTTAAAAAAAATGGAAATGGTAATACTAACATTTAAGTAAAAATGTTAAAAAAATAAAAATAATAAGTAAAAATGTTAAACTCCTAAGTTTATGATGATAGAAAGGAAAAAAAAAAAAAACCCTTCATCTGTGGAAGAAATGAGATAGCTAAATCAATAGTCTATAACCTGGTTTAAAAAAATCTAGCAAGCATTTACCCTGCCTTTCCCATATAAATTGTCTCGGTAACCAGAGATGATAATGAAAAATATTCTTTATTGAAAAAACTCCAGCTTAAAAAAAAAAAAAAAAAGCAGAAAGAGTAGAGTATGACTATTTTGCATGCCCTAATCAGGGTAATGGAATGATCACCATCAGCTGTTAAATAAAACCATCAGGAGAAAAGCTGATAGGGAACTTTAAAACAGATCAATCAGGGCCCAAACACCTAAACCCAGTGACCAATTACAATGGCACAAAGTGTAGATACAACCAGTCATATTCTTCCTGATAGGATACAACAGCAAACTGTATAGTGCAACCCACAAAGCATACTAGCCAAAAAAGAAAAGAGAGAGAGAGAGAATTTGAATATGATCTAGCCTCTGAATTTAACTCCTGGTTTACAAGAAATTTAGAGAAGAGAAAAATAGAGAGGAAAAAAAATATATATATAGAAAGACATCATGAGTATATCATTAGCAAAACCCAAACTTACAAAAAAAAACCTCTTTAAATCAATAAGGAAAATGCAAATTAATACCATAAGGAGATGCTACTTCACACCCACTAGACAAAAGTTTTTAAAGTTTGATACTAAGACATAGGATGGAGATCATGAGGAACTCATAAACAGTCAACATACAAGTATTTGGGAAACTAGTCTGATAGTCTCCAGTTAAACTGAAGATTTAACTTGACTCCAGGACTAAGCATTCCTATTTGTAGAAATTCTTGCACTAGAAAATATAAATGTTAATAATTTTTAAAAAGGGAAATCATAAAGAGAAATGATTGGTAGAATGGATAAAGTGTTATTTATCATATATATCTTATATATCACATCATATTCCATATATACAATAGAATATAATACAAAACTGGAAGTATAGTGACATGCAACAAAATAAATATTAAATATAATGCTGAGTGACAAAAAATGTTGCAAAAAATGAATAAATTATGAACCTTTTTTTTAAGTATTTTTATTTATTTGAGAGAGTGAGAGTGTGAGAGAGTAAGCATGAGCGGGGTCAGGGTCAGAGGGAGAAGCAGACCCCTCGCTGAGCAGGGACCCTGATATGGGGCTTGATCCTGGGACTCCAAGACCATGACCTGAGCCAAAGGCAGATGTTTATTAACCAACTAAGCCAGGCACCCCAGTATGAATCTATTTTTACAAAACCCAAAAATAAGCAAAAAAACTTATATGTAATAAAATATTTAAAAATTTTTAAATTTTAGGGATCCCTGGGTGGCGCAGCTGTTTGGTGCCTGCCTTTGGCCCAGGGCGCGATCCTGGAGACCCGGGATCGAGTCCCACTTCGGGCTCCCGGTGCGTGGAGCCTGCTTCTCCCTCTGCCTGTGTCTCTGCCTCTCTCTCTCTCTCTCTCTCTATCATAAATAAATAAAAATTTTAAAAAAATTTTTAAATTTTAAAGAAATTTCTGTTTGACCCTTGAACTACACATTGAGAGGTGTGGCGCAAGTCCTCCCACTAGCCCAAATGTGGGTAGAAGTTATAACTGCTTCTTCCAATATAGTAGAAATAAATGAAACTGAAGCCTAGCTCATTAAGGTGACATGGGTTCTGTCTCATTGATGGGAAACATTCGTCTGGAGCTCTGAGCCACAGCCCTGGTCAGGTCCTAGCCAAGACCAGCCTTCCAGCCCTCCCCACAGCCATTTGTAGAATACTACCAACTGACCTCCAACACCATGTAAAACAGAAGAATCAAACAGCCAAATCCTGCTTGAACTCCTGACCCATAAAGCTGTAAGTTATAAAGTAATGGTTGTTGTTTTAAGCCACCGTTTTGGGATACCATGCCACATAGCAAGAGATAACCAGTCATTTATATAAAGTTCTTAAAACTAGGGCAGCCCGGATGGCTCAGCAGGTTAGCACTGCCTTCAGCCTGGGGTGTGATCCTGGAGACCTGGGATCGAGTCCCGCGTCAGGTTCCCTGCATGGAGTCTGCTTCTCCCTCTGCCTGTGTCTCTGCCTCTCTCTCTGCGTCTCTCATGAATAAATAAATAAAATCTTAAAAAAAAAAAAAAGTTCTTAGGTGTCTTGAGACACCTAAGTAGGTGTCTCACTACTAATAAATAGCAAGTACACTTCTTCAATATTAAAATATAATGGATATTACAAGTACTTCAGTTCCTCTGTAAAATTAATTACATTAGTTTTTTGTCCCTTTGTAGGCCTTTTTTTTCCTTTAAAAGAAAAAGCCTTGACATATTTGTAATGTACGTTACCTAACAAAACATTAAAGTATTATCACTGAGGTGTTACATACCACATCATTTACTTACAAGGAAATTCTGAACCTCAGTAAGCTAAAGATATTCCAAGTTCCAAACAGACTATATTCTTGAATGTTTATAAACCCATAGGTAGTTTTTGGATTCATAATGAAGATATTCAAAACAAATGAGTCTTCTCAAGCTACTTACTACCAAAGTGAGATTTCCAAAGTGGAATGTGATTTTAAGTTAGACACGTCTTTCTACTAAAATTCACTCTGCAGATAGGAAAACCCGGATCTTAAATTTGACTATACCATGTCAGAAGTGTTCTAAAAAAGAAAACTTCCTCCTCTGAGAGCTTAATCCTTTCTTCCACGCAGACCCTGCAGTTCACTCATGGAAAGAAAAGGATGTGGGAATGGGAGCAGGTGCAGAGGGGTGAGTGGGATGAAGAAGCCCATTGCAGCAACTTCCTGTGGAAACTGGCAAAAGGAACTTGAATAAAGCGTCTTGAACAGAAGTAAATGCCCTTAACCTAAATCACAGAAGCTCAGCTCTATTTTAATTAGCCCTTTACACTTAGACTTCTGTGTCTCAAGTTATGACAAAGATTTTCTGGATTCCAGCTGAACTTGTCTCCCCCTTCACCTCCCCCCGCCCCCCCTCCCCGATTCACACGCAAGGAAATGCCTCTCACATTAAAGAAGTAAAACGTAGGAGTACGCTCGACGCAACTACTGCCTCATTAAATTTCCGCACCTCTAGATGTTCGGTTTAAGAGAAACTGCATTCTCCTGTTCACAGGGCAGTGAGAAACTATAGGGCCACATCGTATAATAAGTCACATTATTTAGGTCAAGAGTAAAATGATTAAAAGCGATGAAGCGCTGGTGATAATATTCAACACCTTTCGTTGCTAGTATGAGGCCTTCCAGCCTGCTTACAACAGGAACACTAAAGAGCAAATTATATTTAAGGGAAAAAATGCTGACAGCTCATCAATTGATTTGCAATGAAAATGCTAAAAAAATTAATAAAGAAGTTAAGCTGCTGAAATACAGTTTCACCAATTAGCTTAATGTCAGAGAATTCTAATTAGGCGTCTTGAGATTGCTATTTAGTGTTAAGCCTTCATTGTGCCAAATTCTCCTTTTCACACAAACTGGTTGCAAAATTAAAGACATTAGGCAGCCTTAATTACATTATCAGAACAGCTGGGATTAGGCAATCTCTGAAGTCAAGACGGCATTCTTTTGTCACAGGGTGGAAATCCCTGGCTTTCCAGGGTGCCGGATTTTTGGTGCCGTTCCATATCTCACCCATACAAAGCAAGCTGCATTAGAAACAAAAAATTTGCAGACAAAGAATAGAGTAATGCTCAGCAAATAATGAACACATTACCGAAAAAGAAAAGGTAGGTGAAAAGATTAAGCCTGAAATCGGTAGGTTTTGCTAACACCTCTACTGGCGGCTGGCCTGCCAGCCCTCTGGTGGCAGGAAGACTGAGGAAAAGCTCTGTGAACCCACTTGGCCAGTGGATGCAGCTCTGTTATCTAAAGCTGAAGCACATTTATACTCCCCCGTCCCATGGGGTGTGAAATTAGCAGCTATTGTTTTTACACATTTTTGCCAACACAATGCCTTTTATGTCCTTACATTGTTTATAAAGCAATGTTTTCTTGCACATGGGAACCCTCTTTTTAATTCTAATTTTTTAAGCAACAGGATAGTCTCTCCTCTCCTGACTCCATTCCTTATTCCTCTAAACAATCAACATTTTTTAATGAACTCATTTAATACCATGATTTCTTCCCATTAAGAAACTAAAAATTAGGATTGATAGTGGTGGGGATACCTGTAATACCCTGAACAGAGGTCAATCTGAAAGTGGCAGAAAACTCGCCTGCTAACATTACCTAGTAACCACACAAAACTTCTCCAGTAGTCTAGACACTAGCCCTTTTCTAAAACCCAAAATTGCTATCATTTTTTAATCCTAGTTTTAAAATTTTAGTTGTAGTATCTGTTATGCTAGCCACCATCATGTGTCATCTAGAATATTGCCACAGCCTCCTAACTGCTCATTTCCTGGCCTGTTTGTCTCCAAATCTGATCAACTGAAAATCAGATAGCGTTACTTCCCTGGTTGAAACTCTCCAATGGTTGTCCACTATGTGGAAAACTGAATCCAAACCCCTTCTTTGGCCCACAGGCTGTTCTCCAAGTCCTCCCCATCCCCACACCTCATTCAGGTCAGCCCAGTGATCCTCCTCCAGCTCCCCATTGCTGGAACTCTGTGGGGATGGATGCGCTCACAAGGGTCTCTTGCTGGAACATGGTTCCTGAGGTTGCAAGAGACTGGCTTCTCTTCACTCAAGTCTCAGCAGGAATGTCTGAGGGCTCAGCTTAAAATACATCACTTTTTTCAAAGAGATCTTTCTTGATCTTACCTCACTAAGGTAACATCCTTCCCTCCACCAACACGCCAGCTCTCGAACATTAACCTTTTTGGGGAGTTTTCTTTAAATACCTAGGACTATTTAATACTATCTCATTTCTTTCCTGTTCACTTGTTCACTGTCTCTCTCCCCTCCACCAACTTGTGAGAGCAGGTGCCTCACAGTGTGTCACTCACCCAGACATCCTCTGGTGCCTAGTAACTTTGCATGTGGATCCAAGAGAGAAATATAAGCGATTCCTGTCCTCGATGAGCTTACTGGCTAAGGGGGAAAGAAACTTGCAGGTAAAGAATTATATACACTTCAGCATGTAAAAAAACCTAAACAAGTGCCACTGGCACATCTGAAAGACAGATCAACTAACATCTCCTAGGATTCATGGAAGGTTTCAAAGAGGATAACTCAAAGAATGAAGGATGGGCGGGAGCACCTCACTAGGGAGGGGGCAGAGGGAAACAAGGGAGCAACTTAGGCAGAAGGCATGAGTCAAAGGCATGGTAGGATGAACAAGCATCAGGGTATGCTTGGGAAGATGTAAGTGGCCTGCCCTGGCAAGAGGCAGGGCTAGAAAGGTGTACTGGCGCCAACATCATCAGGGATCCCGCAAGCCCTGCTAAGAGTCTACACTTTGTTCTATAGAGTGAACTTTTATGAATTCCACAGAGGAGCTGGAGGAAAAGGGAAAGTGGGCAGAGAAATAAGCCCTAGGACTGCATGTCAGGCAGCGAGGCTCGTCTTTTACTTGTTTTAATATGAGGATTGCAAGTAAGCATTCATGCTTTGAAAAACCTTGAAGCCCACATCTGAAGTTCAGGCCTGCTGACATAAAGTAATTAAATCACCTGTCCTGCCAACTCCAATCGCTTGTTACCATAATAGTCTCGGTCATCCACTTTATTATCTCCTTGGGCCAGAATTACTCTTCGCACCATCACTGCAGTGTAGATACACTTCGCTCGGAAATTGAATTCTTTAACCTGTAATTAATTCAGGAGTTAGAGAAAATTTCTGAGGCAATGCACATTAGCCACTATCAACTCCTTCCTTCCCTATACATTTCATGTATATATTCCTCCACTCTTCCAAAGAGGTGGCACCCACTAACCCTGCTTGGGCTGGTCTGGGAACTCAGAGTTGTCACTTCCTTTCTCTGGGTCACTAGGCACCATGGCAAAAGGGCCAGGACACTCTACCAGGGACAGAGAGGCTGCTTAGAAAAGCACTGGGGAGCCAGAGACACTCACTGTTGCTATTTGACTTTTAAATGGTCTTTCCAGTCATTCAGAGGAGTTTAAAATTCCTTTGAGTCCCAGCTTTAGTATTAAGAATTTTCTAATTCTTTGAATTAGCTCAAAACACATACAAATGGCAGCCAAAGGGCAGAATCAGATTTCTGTATATTTTTTAGCCAGCAAGGTGTTTTAAAATGAGAAATTCCTGTTTAGGTGGTCAGTCTCCACTTCTATAGATCCTTCAACTGTCCTTTATGATCAGCTCCTGACAGTAGAGTCTGCAACCCCTGAATTAGATCGTTCATGAACAACAGACATGTAACTCATTATAAACCAGACTATTTGGTGAGCAAGATTGTTTAACAAGTAATTCTATTGCTTAGAAGAATAATATCATATTAGAGAGGAATGATAGCTCTTGCCCACATCCCACATGGCCAATCTCTGTTTAACGAAAATGAATAAAAAGTAAGTACAACTGACCTTTGAACAACATGGGTTAGGGGCACCGACCCATCGCTATGTCAAAAATCTGTGTATACTTTTAATTCCTCCAAAACTTAACCACTAATAGCCTACTGTTGACCAAAAATCTTATGATAACATAAACAGCCAAGAACACATATTTTTGATTGTTATATAATATATTCTTCTAATAAAGTAAGCTACAAAAAAGAGTTCTCAAGAAAATCATAAGAGAAAATACATTTACAGTACTATACTTACTGAAAGAAAAAACAAATTAAGTGGATCCACACAGTTCAAACCTGTATTATTCGAGGGTCAACTGTTCTAGGGTCTGAAGACAGATTCTAGTTCTCTCTCTGACCAGTAACCAGCTGGGTGACAAGATAAACCATCCAGCTTGTCTGGACCTGAGCATCTTCACTCTAAGTAAAGGAGGCTGGACAATGTGAACTTGAACATTCAAGGTCTAAGAGATGAACCATCCAATATTTTAAAAAGTCTGTGGTGGCACAACAGTGAGAATGCACTCAGGGCTGTACACTTAAGAATGGTAAATTTTATGTTATGTATTTTACAATAAAAGAGAGTATATGAGCAAGGCACTGTAAGCCTGTTTCATTTAAAAAAATCTAACACCATCTCTGTCCTTCAAAACCATGAAATCTAGTAGCAGCACTAACATATATATGAATATAAGAAACTATAATTTTAGATTGAAACCAGGACCCATGAGAGAATAAACATGATGCCAATGATAGTAGACAGCTAACATTCCTGAAGTACAAACAAACTACTGATAATGGAAGATTATTTCCATGGTGCAGTCCAGTCTGTTCAGAGTCCATCTTTTCTTATGGAACTAAATGTTAAATAATGTAAACCTGTATTCAAAATTCTTTAACAGACGGGCCCCCCCTTGACCACAGTTCACAGCTGTGCAGCTGCCACTCACTGGCACGTGTGTGAGGATGGTAGAAGCCAGGAGCTCTCTTGCCTCTTCTATCTTCGTCTTCTTTGGTCCACCGCCCCACATCCTTTGCCTCCTTACTTTGTTCCCTATATATTTTAATGCCTATAAAAACAGAATATAATAATGCTTGAATGACACCCATTGCAGGGAATTTTTTAAAGATTTTATTCATTTACTTATGAGAGACACAGAAAGAGAGGCAGAGACACAGGCAGAGGGAGAAGCAGGCTCCCTACAGGGAGCCTGATGTGGGACTTGATCCCAGGACTCCAGGATCACGACCTGAGCTGAAGGCAGATGTTCAACCACTGAGCCACCCAGGTGTCCCCATTGCAGGGAATTTATTAAACACCTACCCATACAAAACACTATAAACAGAAAGATGAGGATCTTGGCTATGGAGATTGCTGCATGAGGCTTAGTCAAAAATCAACATTTATCATAAATCAATAACAAAGTAGCATTATATGCTGTCCAATAAACTTGTTTCCTTTCTATAATTTGCTTTCTTACTACAAAATTGATACCTGATCACTTTACATATATGAAGCAGCCAGCAATCCTCTACCCAAAGAGAACTACAGTCCTCAGTTAACATTCTAGAGCTGTACTTTTCTTCCCTTAAAAAGGAATCATACCATATAAAGATCCTGAGAGCTGCAAAGCACTGCTAAAAGAAAATAAAACCTAAGTAAATCAAGGACTATGCTGGTTTCATGGACTGGAAGGTTTAATAGTGTTAAGATGGCTTACTGTTAAAATTCTCTCTGAACTGACCATAGATACATCATAATTATTCCTGGCAGTTTTTAAAAAACAAAAATCAGTTGATTCTAAAATTGACATGCAAATGCAAAGGACCTGGAATAGCTGAAATACTTTTGAAAAGGAAAAGTTGGAAGATTTTACATTACCTGCTTTCAATTAGAAAGCTATGGTAATTAAGACAGTGTGAGACTGGCATAAGGGCAGACAAATAGATGGAACAAAGTATGTCCAGAAATAAACTCATGCTTTTAAGATCAGATGATTTTTGGCAAAAGCCGCCAAAACAGTTCAACAGGCAAGGGAAAAATCTTTTCAACAAATGTTGAAATACCAACATATCTACACAGTAAAAAATTAACTTTGACCCCTACCTCACACCAAATAAAAAATCCGTCTAAATGGATTTGAGACATAAACATAAAAACTAAAACTTTTATAAAGCTTCTAGGAAAGAACACAGAAGACTATATTCTTGCCCTTGTGGTAGGCAAAATTTCTTTACACAGGACACAGAAATCAACAACCATAAGACAAACAAACAAAAAAACCCTCCTGACAATCAGATTTTATCAAAATTAACACTGCTCATCAAAAGATACTGTTATGATAATGAATAGGGAAGCAATGGACAGAGAAAAAATAGTTACAATACATAAATCTGACAAGGGATTTATACCCAGCATACTTTTTTAAAAAAAGAACTCTGAAATTCAATACTAAAAAGACAAACAGGGATCCCTGGGTGGCGCAGCGGTTTGGCGCCTGCCTTTGGCCCAGGGCGTGATCCTGGAGACCCGGGATCGAATCCCACATCGGGCTCCCGGTGCATGGAGCCTGCTTCTCCCTCTGCCTATGTCTCTGCCTCTCTCTCTCTGTGACTATCATAAATAAATAAAAAAAAAAAAAAAAAAAAAAAAAAAAGACAAACAACTCAGTGAGGAAAATGGCAAAAGATTTGGACACTTTACAAAGAAGGTCAGCAAGTCCAAGAAAAGTGTCCAATATCATTAATTATCAGGGAAATGTATGTTAAAACCTTAATGGTATAGACACCATCCAACACCTAGTAGAATGTCTAAAATTAAAAAGACTGGTAAGACCAAATGTTGGTGAGGACATGAAGCAATGAGAACTCTCATGCACTGGGATGGAACTGCAAAATGGTACAATTACTCTGGGGAAAGGTTTGGCAGTTCCAAACTTATAAAGGGATCCCTGGGTGGCGCAGCGGTTTGGCGCCTGCCTTTGGCCCAGGGCGCGATCCTGGAGACCCGGGATCGAATCCCACATCGGGCTCCCGGTGCATGGAGCCTGCTTCTCCCTCTGCCTGTGTCTCTGCCTTTCTCTCTCTCTCTGTGACTATCATAAATAAATAAAAATTAAAAAAAAAAAAGAGAAATGCTGACCTGTTGAGGCAAAGACTTATACAAGAATGTTTACAGAAACTTTATTCTTAATACCCAGAGTAAAAAAAACAAATGTTCATCAACAGGAAAAGATAAAGTGTGGAACACTTGTATAATGGGTACTACTCAGCAATAAGAAGGCACTGCATCGACAAATGATATAAAATTATCAGACAGTACATTCAGCAAAAGAAACTGGACAAAAAAAGAGTATATTCTGTATAATTCCATATACATAAAGTTCTAGAACGGCAAAATTAATCTGTGGTGAAAAATCAGAACAGTGGGGAAAAAAAAAATCAGAGGATGGAGATAAAAAGTGACTAAGAGGAGGCATGTGGGAACTTCCCAGGGTAATGGAAAAACACTCTATATCTTATGCAAAATGATGCAATTAGGATTTGTACATTTCAGCATACATAAATTCTATCTAAAAAATGAAGTATGAAAAACTAATCAAATAGTGGGTATGAGGGGTAGGTGGAGATTCAGGTGAAACAAGAACATCACAGTGTTGGTAATTATTGAAGCTGGGTGATGGGCAGAGGAGGGCTCATAACACTCTTCTGTATATTTTATGTATGTTGATGTTTATTCATAACAAAAAGTTTTTAAAGGAGAGGGTAATTTTGTAACAACAATGAATGTACTTTTTAAAACTGGCTTTCAGTTAGTCAGAAGAAAGAGCGGAGATTCCTGATTCTTTATCTTAGAACCCCTGTCCCAATTATGTGTCCTGGAAGTATCTTTCCTGTGCTTCAAAACCTAGCTCTGGTGTCACTTCCTCACATCACTCCTTTTTCTCTTCTGTGTGAATTTCTTATGTATAAAGAATTAAGTGCTTTCATTCCACTTCAGTCCACGCCATATTTTACCTATTTACGGGTATGTTGCTCCTACTAGGTGTTGTGTCATTCTTTGATTCCTGAGGACTAGTTCAGGACCAGGAACAGAATGGATCTCCTTCGTGGTTAGATCGGGATATCAGACCTAGGATTCTCTCCATTTAGTGTCCATTAAAGCGTTAAGATAAACTAAGATGGTGCCAACCCTTGCTGTGGCGACCTAGCAAGAAGTAGGACCCAGAAGCAGATAAAAGCAAGTCTGCAGTCAGCAGAAACCACCAGGAGATAGGCAGTTCGGTCTTCTCTCAACTGAGCTGTCTCATTAAATTTTGGTCTTCCCGTTCCTTTGGGAAAGGGGTCAAAGATTCTTCACTTTGAGGGAAAAAATGGAGGAACACAGGGGAGCCTAGAACCCCTTCTGAGTTAGCAGGAAGCCGGCTTTTCCCTGGAGTGACTAATAATGTTGCCAGGGTTTCAACAGTGTGAGGGTTGGGGTGAGAGCCCAATCTGCTCACAAATAGGCCAAGATGACACCCCTCGTGTCATCTTGGAGGACATCCTATTCTCCAAAAAGGTAATAAATAATTCTTTCTATGCCACAGCCCTTAGAAAGATGACAGGAAATGTCCGTTAGCAAGAGCCAGCAAAAGGAATGGAGGAGAGATAACAAGGGAAGCATTAAACACAAACACGACATGGGCATTTAGCAATCCACTAAGTGCAGAAGCTCTATTACATAAGACACCGTGCACCTGCCACACACTCAGAGTAACATGCAATATTCACGTGCCCTAACTCATAGGTTCCAGTTACCAATGACTTTGGATTATGCATGCCTCTATAGCCTCTTATTAGTTGCAAATTATTAATCCCTGCTCTAATCCAGCACACAGAGTATGAGTCACATCACTCAGCTCCTGTTTGCATATTCCTCTCATCTTTGAACTGAACCTTGCTCATTGGGTTAATTAACATTTTCTGTCAGCACCTATTTAGGGGAAATAAATGATTTTCCAACCCACTATTTAGCCCTCTGCTCACACAGCTTTACGATGCTGGGGTTTTTGGGTTATCCGAGCAACAATGGTGCTGTTTGTTATGAAATGAATAACGGATCTCCCTGAAGTATCATTGAGGTAAACTGCTCTTCCTGAGCATTACACAGCTTTAAAGGAAATCGTGTGTCTCCCCAAATTGAGCCAACTCCTGGGTATTTCTCTGTGTTTCCTCTTCATGTTCTTGGAACCCTTGAACAATATAATTCCAGTTTGTAACAAAGATTCATGCTTACTAAATATTTCATTTTCAATAAAGACCAAAAATAGAAACTCCTAAATCCAAATAGCTTCTCCTCATGCTGCCTGCCCAAGAACCTGAATTGGCTATTACTTAACTGCATAAAAAGAGGAAGGCAGTGGTAAGAATAATCCCTACTGATTTGTGCTTTGGAATTATATAAACTTACATATGATGATTAACCTTAAATGTCTGTCTGGCTCAGTCTATGAAAATATCAAGAGTGTGTGATTTTCAGAACACACACTAACAGATGATATAAGTGGGAAAATGTTATCTCTGTAAGCATCCTGAGTAACAAGAAAAAAGCAGCCTGGAATTTATACCTTGTTGTAAGTAACCCACAGAATTGACAATGTACATATGGATAAGTAAGAACTATTGTACTTGTACTGCAGGGAGTCCCTACCTCCCAGGATGTCTATGAGGAGTGTTGCCACTGATTTATATTTAGTGAAGTACTTTACAAATGTAGGACTAAGCACCCTAAGCATGGCTCTTAGGGCTCCCTGTCACAAACAAAGGGAAGTAAAATTATTCTTAATATGTTGAGCATATATATAGATGAAGGCAGGGAGCTATGGATATATATAGCTTGAGTCTTATCCTAAAATCCCCAAGTTCCAACTAGGAGTTCTTCATCAGGCTGATGAAGGCTCTGTACTGGTAAAGGGTTTCTGATCCTGGCTTTTTCACTGCTGACATGGGGAATTCAGAAAAAGAGTTTGAGACCACATTCAACTAAACACTGAGAACTGGAAATAGGGAATAAAAAGAGAAATTGAAGAGAAATGCAGGAAAAAAACAATCTTCTACACTAGAGTTGCTATAGTTCAAAAACATCTATTAGAGCAGCTGGGTGGGCAGTAGGTTAAGTGTCCCACTTCTGGTTTCAGCTCAGGTCGTGATCTCAGGGTCGTGAGATAGAGCCCCACATCAGGCTCCACACTCAGCACAGAGTCTGCTCAGGATTCTCTCTCTCTCTATCCCTCCTGCTTGTGCGCTCCCTCATGCACACTTTCTCTAATAAACAAACAAATCTTAAAAAAAAAACAAATAAACAAAAACATATCACTCAGGCAAATAAGTGAAAAACAGAATACTTGTTATTATATCAGAACAAAAGCCTCTTGGCCACATATCCCCCTTCTAAGTTAGACACCACAGGCTGATAACTGTTAAGGCAAATTCCTTCCTCTAATTCCTAAAACATGAGTCAAAGAAGCTTCCCTACTGTTCCTCCCAACTCCCCAACACCCTCCCACACCTACACCCCAAGAAGTCACCGCATCCGATGCTTTATCCATGAGCAGCATTAAATCTCCAATTCCCTTTCATGGCAAAGGACAACATGAAAAGACACACCTGCATCTGTGTGAAAATCTGAGCTTTCTGGCACTCTTCCAAACTGGGCCCAAATGCAGCCATCACGTGCTCCTCTGTTCCAATCATCTGTACAATTTCCTGGTCACTCTCAACACCCATGGCCTAGGAAGGAAAGAAAAGATAGAAAGAGTGTTGGCTTTGTGTTAACTCACTGACATTTGCTTATGCTAATTTGGCATTGTTTGTGGGTATTACTTCTAAGCAAAAGCTAGCTCTTTTCTCAGAAACGGTGCCATCTGGCATTGGCAGCTCTAGCCCAAGCTGCAGAAGAACCTGAAACAGAAATTTCGATTGGGAAGAGGAAAACAAACATTCTCAAGCACTTTTTGCAATCTTCTAAAATATTTAAATATCCTATGACTGTCATCACTGAAAAAAGAAAAAAGGAGGTAGAAAGGTATAGTGGAGACACTGGTCACAATTACGAAAGCAAACTGAAAAAATTAAAACAGCCAAAGAGCAGTAAATCAGAAAATATGCATTGCTGAAAATAAACAGAACCCCAATTAGTTTTGTCACAAGACTAATTTTTCTGAGAACTGTCAAATCATTCACATTCGGGCTTGAAGAATTTTCCCTAAAGGATGTTGTACCTCACTATTCTAGAAATATCAAGCTATGTTTTACACAGGTTTTAAGAAGAGATTTTTTTTTTTTTTTAAACTAAAAACGCACTTAAGAGGTTTCAGAAACCCACTCCTCTTAAGTGTTTCAAGGTGGCAGCCGGCAAGGCAGGTCTTTGTGGATTCCATATGGCACGATGGCTCCCTCCTTCACACGTTTGCCTGGCATTCTGCCATTTCAAGAAATAGAACATAATCTCACTAAACCTCTCTTGGCAGAGAAAGAATCTGCTTCTTAGAAGTTATGGGAAAAGTTATGTTTGCATTAAAATTCTTCCTTTAGCTATACAGAGAAGACAGAAGCAGAGATACCTGTCTAGCTGGGCTTTGAAGCTCTGGTGGCCAGTTCAGATAAAAGGGAGAGGGAGGGAAAACTGAATCCCAAGTTCCAGGGAGGAACATCAAGAACCTAAGCCAGAATACAATGGAAAGGGCACCTAAGTCAAGAGATCTGAGGTGTCTGTCCTAAAACAAGGCCAATGACAGACCTCACAACCACCACTGCCAAGTCAACTTTGTCCACCTCTATTTCTTCAGGTCTATAATAAGAGGACTCAAAATTCTACAAGTCTACATTTGAATTTGAGTTATCTGTGATCCAGAAATTCGATACAGATACTTTAGGATCAGATGTAAACTTACTGAAAGTTTTTAAACTTTTGTTGGGGAAGCTAAATATGTGCTATGTCCCTTTTAGGCCAACTGTATGGTTTGAAAAATGTTCACCAATTCTCTGACACTCTCTTCAAAAGGTAAAGACAAACTCCCTTCCTCTTGAGTGTAGGCTAAACTTAATGACTCACTTCTATAGGAAAAATGTGCAAGACACAGTACAACTTTGGAGGCCTGGTTATGAAATGCACTGCAGCTTCCTGCTTCCTCTTTCTCTTAGAGTGCTCCTTGGTGGAGCGAGGGGCTATGTCTGCAAGACACTCACTCAGTCTATGGAAAGGTCCAGTGGGGAGGAGCCAACTCCCATTATAGTGGAGCTGCAAGGGGAGCAGACCCTGACATGCTCCAGTCCAGCCCTCGGGTGACTTCAGCCCTGGCTGACATCTGAAAGAGCCCTGGTTGACTCCTGAAAGACCCTGAGTCAGAACCACCCAACTGAGCCACTTCCAAATCTCTGACCAACAGAAACTCTGCTGTAATTTGTTACACAGCACATACAACTAACAAACCAACTTTTGGAATTAAATTTGCCATTTAAACTTTAAAAAGCTTCATAAAGGGAGGCCTGGGTGGCTCAGCGGTTGAGCTCTGCCTTTGGCTTATGGCGTGATCCTGGAGTTCCAGGATTGAGTCCCACATCAGGCTCCCTGCAGGGAGCCTGCTTCTCCCTCTGCCTGTGTCTCCGCCCCTCTCTGTGTGTCTCTCATGAATAAATAAAATCTTTAAAGAAACAAAAGCTTCATAAAGATATAACTTGTTTTGTTCAAATTTGTTTTTGTTTAGTGAACAAATAAAGATGCTCTCACAACACAAATCTCTTTTCTATATTTTAATTTTCATCTTTTTATCTCTAATTTGATAGGATGCATTTATTTAAAAGGACGCTAGACATAAAACTCCACTATTTAAAAATTATATAAATTCATAAAATACTGAGCATTTCATGGATTTAACAGAGTAATTCTAAAAAATTATCAGTTCTAATTTTTAAACAAATGAAGAAAAAAATTATATATTTTTTTCTAATTTTCTAGATTATCCTTTGATCAAGCACACTGAGTCCATCTACTCTGACAGTGATGGCATGTATGTAGGACCATCTACATTTTCTCCTTGGTCTGCAAGAAGCCAGCCAGAAATATGAGAATACTTCTGTGAAAAGCTAATTAGAATATAAACTTTTACCTGTCAATATCTCAAAAGAGTGTTATCTGGGTTTCAAATGAATTAAAATATAAGAAAAACAACACTAAGGCAATTAGTTAGCAGTAGAATCTAGTCACTCTTCTCTGAAATCATTGATAATAAAACTTTGTAACAAATGCATTTCCCTCCTCAGGGGAAAGTGCAAACACTAAAAGATATCTACATGGGCAGATGCCAAATCGAGCATGCAAAATAATATAGCAGGAGAAGGTCTCACTGGGACAGAAATAGAATCTTAGAGCTGAAGTGGCAGTAGCTTTCTGGATCATCCCCCTTTCTTGAGGCATATCAACCTCTAGATCTTCTGAACTGAAGCCACCTGAAGTATTTTAATAATTAATTTTTAGTTCAGCAATCTCCAAGTGAAAAAGACTATATATGCTTCATTACCTATTTTGGCATTTAATAACAGCGGAAAAAGTCCTTCCTCATTTGACATATGGATTGCTGCTTCAAGTTGTCTCGAGGCTGAATCTGAGCAGTAATTTTATAACTGCATAAAATTTTCAAGTGTTCTAATGTGGATCTAAACAGACTGCTTAGGCCTTCCAAATATTTCTAAGCCATGAAGGAAAGATATGCCAAGTACATGGTAAATGACACCATATGTGCAGAAAGAATGATCGGTGGCAAAGCTCTGTTCTACAAGGACTAAACTCCTCCTGTATCAGGTCACTGAACTACAGGGTGATAACTCAGTCAGGTTATCATCAAAAGCACTCTAGCTCCAAAGACCAAACTGATTTTATGACTATTTAGCCTTGTGAAGTCACAGCTACAAATAAATGACATATTGCTATGGAAACGACAGCAAAATGCTCAACCATTTTGCTTTACAGACATAATTTAGACATCTGAAAACTAGCTTTATATGGAACTCTTTGTACTCCAGATATCTGAAATCATTTCACCTAACTAATAAGTCAGAAATGAATGCTATATAATAACCTTATGAAGAAACAGCAGAGAAAATACGTTTCAACAGAAGGTCACCCAGTCTGACCATTGGCAAGAAGACAGAACACAAATAAGGGCATATGCTCTTTAAGAAGTGGCATAAGTCTTCTCTTTGGATACCCGCTAAGTGTGATTACAAGTGTGACTTTTAAAGACAGAATACTAATGAGAGAAGAGAAGAACATGCCCACTGATGGTGATATGCTGAAATATATTACCTGAAGGAGGGAATGGGAATAAGTTCTTAAAATACCTACTATTCAGAAATCTCGAATCTTTCTTTAGACAGGAATCAATCTATTATTACTAAAGCAGTCTTAGCAGATAATAAAAGAACTATGATGGCCCTCTTTGATTCTGCAATTTTTTTCTTAAAAGATCAAAAATTTCAGGGTAAGTTAGTTTCTAAGAAACAATGCCCAGCTCCCTTGAAATCTGATCTTTTTTTCTGTAAAAACTTTCAGACTACAGATGCCATCACAGAGCAACTGCTGAATACTTGGGAATACAAAATGTAAAATGGGAAAGATTCATGGGCAGGGGAACCTTTGTAGTGATTCAAGTCCATAAATAAGGCTGATCTAGGTCTTAAAAAGCTTTAGTCGTCATATTCAGACCCAGCATGGAACCTGGAAACCCTGCTGCTTCTGTCACTTTTAGCCAATTGTTGGTTACAATCAACAACCATCAAGTCCTAATGACTGTCAAGGTCTGTGTTAGGGCCACACAACACAAAAAGAGAAATGATGTGACTTTCCTGGTCTCCCAGTTTATTTTCCCCAGCTCCTGACATTAAATGTGTAAGCAGGGTAAAGCCAAGAGTAACAGTATCTTCCTTCTAGGCTGTCCACTTTTCAAAAAATGTATTATCTCCTTTGCTCTTCAGAATAAATCTCTGAAGTCACTTTATAGGGGAGTTGTCCAAGACTGGGAAATCTGCCTGGGGTCACACAGCTTACAAATGGAGAAGCTGGAATTAGGCCTAGATCTGTTGCTAAAATCTTCCATATTCTGTGCTGCTCCCCAGATGAAAAAGTCTTCATAGAAGTTATCAGACAAGGTTCCATCAGGCTATTAAAACATCCCTCTAGCGGGAGACCACAAAATGGGACTATCTGTGACCAATGTACTTATTTATTTAAACCGAAAACATTTAGATAGTTGTTTTAGTTCTTATACACTGCTGATTACTATGCAACAGTTATGTTCCAGGAAAAAATTTTGGCAACATGCAACAAGATTTGTTGTTTTTTTTTTTTTTTAGATTTTATTTATTTATTCATGAGAAACACAGAGACATACATAGAAGGAGAAGCAGGCTTCCCGCAGGGAGCCTGATGTGGGACTTGGTCCTAGAACCCTGGGATCACGACCTGAGACAAAGGCAGACACTCAACCACAGCCACCCAGGTGCCCCTGCATCAAGTTTTAAAAAAAATGTATAATCCCACTCTCAAGAATTAAGTCTCATAAAATATTTAGCAATATGCACAAACATGTATATAGAACACCCAGGGTTATGTATCAGAGTGAAAACTTGGGGGGAAAAGGACACCTAAATGTCCCCCTATAGGGAACTGGTTAAACAGATTACACCAACCATGTGTAATTCCTGTTTGATACCTACTAAAAATAATGATGTAGATCTATAAATAGATCTAGATGTAGATCGAGTTGTAGAACAAATGATGTAGATTTATAAATATGAAAAACTATTCACAATTCCCTGTTAAGTGGGAAAAAAAAATAGTAAAATCGCTGTATATACTACTACCAAAGCAAAGAAAAAAGGGCTTGGAAAAAAAAAATTCCAAAAATGTAGTTCTACTTCTTAGTGGCTTCCTAAATTTGTACAATTCAAGGACTGTTTCATAATCAGAAAAGGAGAAATCTGAAATCTCAACTGCAGGTTACATAAAAGTGCACATTGTTAATTTACAGACACATTTTAGAAAGGATTTAAGTTGGCTATAAACAGTGGACACGTTTGTAACATAATATTAAATTTGACAGAAGAAACTGTCTTACCAAAATTTTGTTACCTAGCCAAAAAAAGTATTTGATAAAGGTTTTCTGATTTTAATGTGTCCATGTGTCTAGCAATGTATTTTCCAAGTGAGTAATAGAAGACTACATGTATTATAATTAACTTATAAATTCTGGTCGAAGGAAAGCAGTCCTATACATTTTTTAAATTTAAATCCAATTAGCCAACATACAGTACATACTTAGTTTCAGATGTAGTATGCAATAATTTCAGTTGCATCAGTCCTATGCATCTTTAAGTCTCTTAATACAACGGCGAAGTCTTTTTGATGCATGGGAACACACTGCCCTCTACTGGAGATGTAATTCCACATAGATGAAATTCTCTTCATCTGCCAATCAACACTATGTTCACAAGGCACTGCCATTGGGGGCTGTGGGATGCCTCCAAAAAAAAGCCAAAATTACTTCAGTGCTTTACAAATATAAGCTTTAAGGAGACATAATAAGTTAAGAATTCTCTCTGGCTTCTCCCAATCCCATATAAATAGTATTGCTGTTATGATTATCATCCTAAAAAGAAAATGACACCATCTCATTTAGAGAAAATAAAAGTATATTAAGTTGCACTAAACTTAAAAAAATCGCCTATAGGAATGCCTGTGTGGCTCAGTCCATTAGGTATCTGACTTCGGCTCAGGTCATAATCCTGAGGTCCCAGGGTCAAGCCCAAGTAAGGCTCCTTCGGAGCAGGGGGGGTCTACTTCTCCCTCTCCCTCTGTCCATCCCTCTGCTCAAACACGGTTGCTCTTGCTCTCTCCCAAATAACAAAATAATCTTAAAAAAACCCAGAAACCTCCTACAATCTTCTTCATGTAATTGCATTCAGAATACAATGATTTCCTGAGTCAAAGAACCTGACTGTTCAACATCCACTCAACACCTATGAGCACCCCAGGACCCCCAAACCGGCCCTGCACTAACCTGACATGAAGAGGACTGTCTCCCCCACTCCTTTGCTGTCACTGGGTCACAACTCCAACAAGACAAGTTTAAGTCTTTCTCTCTTACTCCTCTGAGGCGAGTACCCAAATGTCTTTCCTTTCTAAGCAACTCAGTTACTGCCATCTGAGATGTTTCTACTACTGTAACAACTGCTGAACAGGAATATTTGACTCTGAAGTGAAACTAAATGAGAAAAGAGTGTTAACCTCTACCTTTATCCCAAGTACCCACTCTCCTCAGGACTGACTCAAACCGAGCCCTTCATTTCGATCAGCCTCGTCAGCAAGATTCACTTCCGGCCCATACATGGTCAGGTCTGAGCCTCCTGGGCTGCGTTCCACAGAGCTGCCACAAACCCTGCAGGGAGAACAGGGAAGCTCTGCTCGTGGGAAACACAGGTGGGTCCTGTTGGCCTCTGGTTACATTTCCTTCAGCCCATCAATATGGAGCCTTGTTTTATGTGTGTTTCTGCTCAAAGATGCCTTGGTAACGTATGTTGTTGACTCCTAGTTCTGAACTCAAGGACAGCAGCAGTGTAACTCATGCCTGAATACAGCATACCTGACACTCGTGGTTTTTCCATAAGGCACATCATTGCCTTCTTGCACTTAGAAACACCAGACAGCACTTCAGCCTTGGAACTAGTGGCCATTTTACCCAGCAAAACCCCACCAGAAAGCACAAAAATGTGAAAGAACTTGGCACCACAGAGGTGGCAGAGAGGGTACCTATTTACAGCATGAAAGCAGAGACGGGAGGTGGAGTGCGGCTCTCTTGGGCCTCAGCTGGGAACGGAGAGTTTGGGGACCCAAAGTTTTCAAGACTGAGCCAGTGGGTGTGCATAAATAATCGTAAAACCACCACGGGTGATGATTTCAACGTCACAAATAAATTTTAGCAAGTAGAATTGGCAAATAACTGAATTCGCAAATTCCACGGATCAACTGTATCAGATAATGCTATTTTAAAATCTTGTTTAATGACTAATACAACGATTCAAGTGTTCCTAAAACATGTGTAATGTTTAAGCCTCAGAGCAGGTTAAGTGAGCCATCTTGCAATTATGTGCGAAGAAGGCACCATTTAAATATAATTTCTATGGAAAAAATGTCTTTTGGCTTCTAAGTTACTAGTTTACAAACAAGCTGGAAAACATCAGTTTTAAAGATTCACATTAATGTAGAAACACACCAGACTCCCAAAGTCCATAAAAAGTAACAAACGTGGTTCACATTCTTTGACCTGGAAAATTCCACTGCTAGGAATTTAATTTGCCTATAGATATCCTTGTCTCTGTGTAACGTGGTATTACAGCAGTTCTGTAACAGCAACAGATGTGTATATCCACCAATGGAGGAACAATTAAGTAAACTATCATACACCCATAACGGAACAGTTTGTCAGAAACAACGTGGCAGCAATGTATGAACTAATAATATAACACCATTGATCTCCAAGATGGAAGTTACAAAAAAAGAAAACAAGCCAAGTGCAAAATGGTGTGCAATGTAAGTAAAAAGTAAAACAGAATAAAAACCTGCTATATACTCACGTGCTTGTACAGGCACAGACTATCTTTAGAAAGATGCACAAGAAACCAGGAGCAGTAGTGTCCTTGGGTAGGATAACTAGGTGGTTATGTACAGGTGAGTGGAAGGCTCATTTCTCACTATATATCCCTTTGTACTTTAGGATTTTTTATTGTGTAGCTATTAAAAAATAGTATTTCTGAAAACATCTGAACCCTGATCTTAGTAGCTTTCAGATTAAAATTACATACCTGACACAACTTATCTATGCCACAAATCTTTCTATTCCTAGAACTCCTTATCCTCGAAATTTCTAATGACATATGAGAATTAACCAGAGAAAGACTCCTTATAATTTTCAGTAGGTACTTGCAGCTTTACCTTAAATATGATGACAATGGGAATATCTTCTGACAGAGTATTATGTCTCAAATAAAATCGCCCCTGTTTCACAGCCATATTGGTTCTGCTTTTTTTCTCATGGGTAGAGCTACAAGGAAACACAGGTTGGTTAAAGCACATCCCCACTTGGTTTCAAGCTAGTAGCATGATCATCAGTCAATAAGGTTCACCAATCAGTAGGTCCTTCCTAACAGATACACAATTCCTTTTAAAGATACACAACTCCTTTCCTAGCTTCCCTGTCACTTCCATGACTATTTAAAAACACACTATAGATGTTTCTTTAGCTTTGAGATTATGGTAGAAGTTTTAGGGGTGAATGAGTGACACTCACCAATTCATTTTGACCTACTTCACTTTGACTCCACCTGAATCGCTTTAAATTCAGTATGGGGTATATTCATGATGAATTTTACACATTTCAAAAGAAAAACCTCAAAATGAGTCTACACCATAATGACAAAACTACGAAGAAAGAAAGTCATACACTGTATTTAAATTAATAATCCATTAAAACACATCTATGTTCTTACTCTACAGTGAAGCCAAAAGAAACTAAGTAATTGCCTTTTACTGGTATCTCTATTAGCTACAAAGTTGCTAACAGATTTAAAAGTATTTCCAAGCTTAATCAGCCACAACAGGGCATATACTGATCACCTGCTACATACCATGTACACTGCTCTGCATACTCCACTAATACTAGCTCTGATCTCCATACTAATAACACTTACATTCAAGTAGTATCTCCAAATCACATAAGGAAACCAATGCTTAGAGAAGATGTGTAACTGTCACCCTCCCCAAAATGCCTCAGAGCTACCGAATAACAACTCTGGGATTCAACTCCCAATTCCCTGGCTCTGAAAGTTGCATATGGTAGGAAGACATTGGTCGAAGAATTATTAGATCTGGGTCCAAATGCTGGCCACCTCTTCTGATCAGTATGACCTTGAGCCCAAAGCTTGTTTCTCAGCAGTAAAATAGAGATGCACCACTTACTTATCTTGGAGGGCTGAGGTGACAAATAACACAGAGCACCTGATACATTGCCTGGCTCCTAGTACTGCTCAATAAATGGCCATTATTGTTGGCTGACCCCCCATTAGAAAGAAAAATTTTAAAAGTCTGAGTGAAACATCTTATTATAGGTTGTTAGAAGACACATTATTGCATACTGACATCTTCATTATTCTATGATTTTTTTCTCAGAATTCATTGATTTATAAATCTCAAATTACATATGATAATAAATCAGAGAAAAGAAGTTACAAGAGACATGAGATGGAGAAAAATGACATGTTGGAGAAAAATGAGTACACTGTAAAAGAGACCAGTCAAGAAAAGTAACAATAAGATGTTAAGTCCATGACAATTCATTAAATATTAAGTAAAAAATAATCTCTAATTATATCAATGTTGGAATACATTATGTAGAATGATCAAAGACTAAAAACAAACGTGACAAAGAGTGGTTTCATATTTTTTTTTCAAGATTCCTTAAATGCAACAAAATTCAACTTGAATAAAACTGTGGCCTTTCAACAACCAATGTCTCACACACTTCCATCACTAAAAATTTTAAAACAATATTCTATATGCTTCCCATCTTACACAATAAATTCAATAAACAGGTAAATATTTTGCTGCCTGCTATCAGAAATAAGTGGCTACCACTGTACTGAAAGACAGCCATGATATTAGTGGAATTATCAGTATTTCTTAACACTACCCCTGCTGTGCATACCTGGTAACTGAAGCACCAACCGTCCCTTTCCTGTCAGCCTCCACAATGATCCTGTTCTTAGACAGCTGCTCTTGGATAAGAATTACTTTTTCTACTCCTTTGACAATGAAGTAGCCACCTGTCCAAAGGAAGCAAGGTAAGTTTCACTGCCTCTTTTTCTGACAGTGTGATTTAGTAACAACAAGCAATCTTCTGATTTAGAGACCATTGCTCTGTGGTGCTAACCAATACTCAGGAGTTTGCTGATACTGTTTTATGAATTGATGACAGTGTCAGCACATGAGTTTATACACATGAGCCACAAGAAAATAAATTTCCTGAGGATAGGGTACAGATCTCACTGTTGTATTTATCACCAGCACCTGACATGTACAGAGATGAATGAAAAAAGTATGTTAAATAAATTAGTCTCTAAGTTTCTTAAGCATAGAAATAACCAACAATCTTCAATATAAACTCAAAATTGCCCTAAGTTTTCTAACATATCAGTGACAATGGTAGATTAGGATCAGGTTTCCTGGATGGCTCAGCAGTTGAGCGTCTGTCTTTGGCTCAGGGCGTGATCCCAGGATTACAGGATTGAGTCCCACATCGGGCTCTCTGTGAGGAGCCTGCTTCTCCCTCTGCCTGTGTCTCTGGCTCTCTCTCTCATGAATAAACAAATAAAATCTTAAAAAAAAAAAAAAAAAAGGATCAGGTTTCCTAACTATTCCATACTGAACAAAACCCATAAAACATTATCATATAGCCTTTTTTTGCACACAATTCAGAATAAAACGAAATTTTATTTTACTTTTAGAATATAAATAAAAACAAGCAGTATATTTGACTTACATAACATTTTGTTATAGTCTAATAAAGTCATGTCCTTTGTTAACCTCTTTCCAAAACCCTCTGTGATTCTGTATCAATGCAACTTTAAAGCAATAGGTGAAAATAACTACAAATTAAATGTGCAACCTGAACTGAGGAATTAAGAAAAATTTTCTGTTAAGCGCTAAGCCTGAAACTTTGCAAAATGAACTGCCTAGGACTACGTATAAATATGTAAGTTTTTAAAATTTAAACAAAAGACTTTGGTTTTTGCCCCTTTATTGCATTTAAAACAGCCTGAAGTAATAAGCTATTTGAGTTTTTCCTAACCAGCTAAAGAAGCCACTTTTTAAGATTATTCTTGAATTTTTAGGCATACCAAAAGAAATCACTGAGCAAAGACAAAGAAAAGTCTGACAAACCATAACAATAAATCACTTCTTGGAGTGTTACAGTTTTAAACCTGAAATAAAAGAGGAAACTACACCTTTCACAAATATAGACTAAAAGAATAGAGTTGGAGCTAAATTTCTGATTGTTATGTGAACTTTTTTTTTTTTTAAGAGCAAGCAAGCACACATGAGTCAGTGAGAGGGTGGGAGGAGAGGCAGAGGGAGAAAGAGACAGAATCTTAAGCAGACTGTGCTGAGAGCAGAGCCTGATGCTCTTCCCTGTAAGAACACAGTTCGAACTACACAGCATTATGGGCATTCTGTTGAAAATAAAAGAAAATATCACATAAAGATGTTCACTGGCAAAAGAGGTGAAAAGAGGAGAATCCTGCCCTGTACATATCCCCAAGGGGTCCACATTCCTCTTGGATATTTTAGAAAAGGCAGAGGAGTGGCAGTCACATTAAGAACCAAGTGAAATGAAGGATTATTGAGTTGATGCAGGACTTAATCTCATGACCCAGAGATCATGACATGAGCTGAAATTAAGAGTTGGAGGACTAATCAACTAAACTACCCAGATGCCCCATGTTCTGTAAACAGTTTTATTCAAGTTCATTATAAAGCAGAAAAGCTGGCATTGTTTTTGAGAATTAAAGAAACAGCAACAGTAAATAGAAAGCCAAAGAAGGGCAAGAGTTGGGGGGCAAAAATCCAAGGAATCAGACATACCTGGATCTAAAGGACATTCGTTCAGTTTGGCAAATTCTGCTGGTGTCTTCCCTGTAAGAACACAGTTCGAACTACGCAGCATTATGGGCATTCTGTTGAAAATAAAAGAAAATATCACATAAAGATGTTCACTGGCAAAAGAGGTGAAAAGAGGAGAATCCTGCCCTGTACATATCCCCAAGGGGTCCATATTCCTCTTGGACATTTTAGAAAAGGCAGAGGAGTGGCAGTCACATTAAAAACCAAGTGAAATGAAGAATTATTGAGTTGTAAAAGAGACAGAATTATTGAGTTGTAAAAGAGAACCAAAGAAATTACTGAGATTACATTTCAGGAAAATAAAGAAGGTATGACAGTTTAAGAAACATGGAAGGACAAAGTGAAAACGTCTCATAGACATCTAATCAGGTTCTAGGTGGAAAAAAACACACATTGGGCAAGAAGTCCTATTCAGAGATAGTGGCTCTGGACTTTCAGAAATGTACGAAAGCCATAAACCTGCACAATCATATCTACATGGGTAAATAACAGAAAAGCCACATCAAAACACACCATAGTCAAGATACAATCATCAAAACAAAGAGAAGAGTTAAAACCCTGAGAGAAGAAAAGGCCGCTTACTAAACAGGGAAAGATGACTGGACAGGCACACACCTGCAATCAATGAGGGACAGTGGTGGGGGGACATGCAAAGTGCGGACAGAAAGTCACTGGCAACCTAACTGGTGTGTTGTTAGGTCATCTTTCAGAATGAGGTCCAGATGAGGAGATTTCCAGACAAAACGAGAATTCTGGAGTTTTTAAGAAATAGCATCTAGAGTTGATGTACCAAGAAACAGAGGTATATATGTAACCACCAGAATGAGAGACATAGTCATGAGATTGGGAATGGGACTAGGGTAAGGAAAGGGGGAGGCTATCACTTTGTATAAAGTGCTCTCATATACTATTTGATTTGTTACTGAGAAGGAACATTACCTGAATTAAACGGAAACCTTTTTCACTCAGGAAAAAAAAAAGTCCCAAACCCACAATACTTGCACAAGGTGATGCATATAATGTAGACAGTGCATGGTACGTACAAGCACTCTGATTCACCAAGGTCACTTTTATGAGTGCAGTAAATGCAATCATCTCTCCCAGATCCTGGTACATAGCAGGTATTCACCAAACACTGGTGAAACACACATTTTTCACCTAACACTAAACACCCTTCCCTGCCTCCTCTTAGCCAGGATTTAATCCCTAAATCATACTAGTTATGCTTTGCTCCTGTCTCTCCAATCTTCCCTTCATAATATTCAATCTGGGAAAGAATTTATTAACGATCCAATATTTAACTGGACACAACCAGGTCCATATGTGAGAAAGAGAGAAGGTCTTAACACAAATAAATAGTCCTGATAAAATGAAGATTATTATTCTGCTATCCCAACTTATTTTCCTGACTGAAGAGTGAGGACAGGAACGATACAAACAGCCCCCTCTGGCTTCCCTGGCAGCTAGAAATGAACATAGCTAACAGGACTTACGTCTAAATATCTTCTGTTTACCCAAGTACCCAGCATAGTGCAGAACAAGTGACAGGCAACTGGTGCATATTTGCTGAACCAGTGGATGTTTATTAAGCTCTTAGCATTTTTAAAGGTGGGGTTTTGAAAAACACTGGACAGGAACTGTTTGCACTAAGTTTTAAATTCAACACCTTATCAGATTCACAGTACCGTTGAGTTTTGTCCATTTCTACAGGCAAGTATCTTTCCCTAATTAGGAAAAGCAGACTGCAACAATGCTAGCTGAAGCAATCTGTCATTTCCAAACCTGTTCCAGGCAAATAAGTAACTTTTCCCTTAAATACTGCTATATTGGAAACAGTTCAATTTTCAAGAAACTCAAAATACACATGAATCCACTAAGAAGGCGAGGCCAGGAAACTTCACTGAAACGCTATCTTACCTGACGTTTCCCTAGTAGCCTGGATTTCAGGAAGAAAAGGAAGTATTTTCCTTAGCTTTACAGAAAAGAGTTCAATGAAAAAGCATTCACCACCACAGCTATGCATTCGATATTGCTCTGAGTGCTGTGCTGGGCTGACTCACTGGGTCCCCAGAAAAGACTCCTATGAAGTAGGCACCATTTCACACATTTTTCAGATAAGGAAATGAGGGCAGAGGGAACTGTGGTCCTTGCTCAAGGTCACCCCAGAGGGCTAGAATGCAGGCAGCGTGGCTCCAACCCAGACATCATTTCTCACCTGCCAATTGGTAAGGCATTACGGATGATCCTCTGGCTGCCTCGGGTATATTCAATATCCACGGTGATGGGGGCAGAGTACGTCATATCCCGTAAACGGCACTGAAAGATAATCAGACAGTCACTGCTTCTCCTCCCTCGAAAAGGGTCCTGAAGCCTCCAAGAGCCACATTTCCAGTACAAGTATAGCCCACACTGAACTGAGTTGTTAAATGTGCTGCCGTAAGGATGCTGGGAGTGATGAGCCTACCTTCTCCATAGGGGGAATGATGCTGGCCACTGATCTAGACAGCCCCATGGCCTCTCTGCCCCTGCCAGCCCAGACATGAAATAAATATGGTGCTTTCTTCTCGCTATCTGATCCCATCACCGGTCTGCTCCCACCTTTGAAGCAATTAGATTGTTCCTTGAAAATCTGGTCCATGGAAAGTAATCAATGTGGTTACCTTATTCAAAAAGTTAACCACCAGTATAATGCCTAAAGTATACACATACACAAACTAAAAAAATTAAACTATACTTCCTTTTATTTTCCAAATAAATTCTATCACAGAATTCCTTAACAAGTGGTATCCTATAGCACAAATCATTCATCACATCATATTAACAATTTCTGCACCATTTGGGGAACTTTAGAAATTACTGGTGTGTGTGTCAGTTTGACAAAGTGATAATGAGCTCAATGATGCCCTTACCTGAGCCATGATCAGACATAGCAAACCCCACAAAAATCTTTTATGATGTCCCCTTTATTTAATTTTTTAAAAATTATTATTTTATTTTATTTATTCATGAGAGGCACAGAGTGAGAGGCAGAGGGAGAAGCAGGCTCCCCACAGGGAGCCTGATGCAGGACTCAATCCTAGGACCCTGGGATCACCACCTGAACCAAAGGAAGACGCTTAACCACTGAGCCACACAGGTGCCCCAACGTCCCTGTTTTATTGATGGTCATCAGTGGCTTGTATTCTCAAAAAGAGAGTAACATCAGTCATACAATTCATGTTACTGCATCCTCTCTCTGCCTTCATCTGAACCAAAGACAGATTTAAACTTTTTATTTCTTTTCCAGGGCCTGGGATCTTAAAATATTAGATATCTCTATTAATGTTGAATAAAAATTGTTTATTTTATATTTAATTAGATTGAGCCTCCATCTTCAGGCCACACCAAAGGCAATATGTGTAGAGGTTCTGTGTGCACCCTGTTGCCTGAGCTCAAATCCTGGTTCTACCACCTAAGTTTTGAATAACCCTTCTGTGTCTTGGTCTCCTCGTATGTAAAGTGGGAATGAGAATAGTTTTATTTCCCAAGAGGTTTTATATATATGTATGTGGTGTGTATATATATATATATATATATATATATATATATTTGGAATAGTGTCTGGCAACAGAGTATTACATAAATAATATCCCATTTTTATTTAAAAAATTAAAAATTAACATAACACCCATGATGGGCAAATATTTGTGTTTCTTTTTTTCTTTTTTTTTTAAGATTTTATTTATTTGAGAGAGAGTGTGAACTAGAGAGAGAAAGCAAAAGTGGGAAGAGGGAAAGGGAGAAGCAGAATCCTCACAGAGCAGGGAGCCTAATGCAGGGGCTCAATTCCAGGACCCCAGGATCATGACTTGAGCAGAAGGCAAATGCTTAACCAACTGACCTACCCAGCACCCCCAAACATTTGTGTTTCAACAAACTCCTCTCCTTCAAATGGAAATAAAATTTGATAAATGTGGTGAAAATGGGGACCCTTTCCAGAGGCCCCAAAGAACCCCCGTGAGCTCCCTCTCTCCCGCTCTGTCTCTCTGTCATCACAGGAGTAGAACTGCTCAGGGGAATCTGCAGAATCAGC
The DNA here is from genome assembly GCF_003254725.2 of Canis lupus dingo. Classification (NCBI taxonomy): domain Eukaryota; kingdom Metazoa; phylum Chordata; class Mammalia; order Carnivora; family Canidae; genus Canis; species Canis lupus. The sequence continues at coordinate 33,109,382 of NC_064252.1, forward strand.
ATCCCACCACTCCTACTGTAGGTACCCTGACTGCCCACCCGGCTGCTCTCCCACTCTCCCTGCCTCTCCAAGGATCAAAATCCCTCCAAGAAATCTCTGTGCCCTCTCTCCCTAACTGCAATAACATCCATGTGTTTCTTCCAACATCAGGAAGAATAATTATGACAACTGTGGCCTCAGGCTTCTCGAACTACTTCAAACCACTTTGTCTTCTCTCTTCTCTACACTCAGTAATGCAGTTCAGAAGATGACTTAGAAATTGCTAATCGGCTGCATAGTTCTTAAAAAATTGGAAAACTCCAGCAACATGAAATGGGGAAGTGGGGAAAGCCAAAGTGGGGCACATGCTTCCCAACATTCCACACCTCACCACTTCCTACTCAATACAACGTCACCTACCATGCCTACCTCACCCTCCTGGGCATTCCAGTGTGCAACCCCTGCTGTCTGTTTCATGTATTTTGTTATTTTACTCTCTCCACAGAGTATGAACTCCTTGAGGAAGGACAGGGTCTCATTTCTTTGGTATCTCTCAATGCGGAGGCACAAAATAAACGTTCAACTGACACTCAATACTTGGCGATTAAATAACACTAACATTTAGCTTGTGTGAAATGTCTGGTTCCATGATCATACTTCCTGTCTAACTTTGCTCAGACAACAACCCTAACATTCTAACAACTTACTTGTTGTTTAATAGAGTCCTCTGCCACTTTCCCTAATTGCTTTACAGTTTAGCTTTACATTAACACAAACTAGATAAATCTACAAGAATCATTTTCTTTCCTAAATCAATTCCAAATTATGGACATTAAGTGGAAGAATTTCCAGAGGAATCTAGAACATGTTAAAAGCCAATAAATAGGCCTGTTCTATAACCCTTTAGGTCTGTTAAAATCCTGGTAGTTAAATTTTCTTCCTATCCATCTCTTCTACCAGACTGTGAACTCCTGTCCTTGGTCTCCCCTGCCTAACACAATGCCTGACTCTCAAAAAATGTGCTCAGTAATATCTACAAATGCACCGCACACTGCACTAGGCAAAAGTGGCTGGCCAGGGCAGGGGATGATGGAGAGGCTGCTCAAAAGTCAGAAGCACGGATGTACATAGGACAAAGTTATATAACAGTGCAGATTAACTAATAGTGCAGGATTAAATAATAAACTAGTGCAAAACTGTTTCCTAATACAGTATTATATAAGTGCTAATTTATTTTGGTCATCTTTATGTCATAAGAGATATTTTTTCCTTGTTTTAAAATCATTTTAAGAGCATATGTTGGGCGCCTGGGTGGCTCATTCAGTAAAGCGTCAGCCTTCAGCTCAGGTCCTGATCACAGGGTCCTGGGATCCAGGCCCACATTGGGCTCCCTGCTCAGCAGGCAGTCTGCTTCTCCCTCTGCCCAGCCCCCTCCACTCTGCTCATGATCACATACGTGTGTGCTTGTGTTCCCCCACCCCCTTGCAAAAATATAGACCTAAAAATCTTTTTTAAAAAGCTCACATGTTAAGAGCACAGACTCCATGAGTCAAGGCAAACAAATACAATTATAGTAAGGTAGATAATTACCTCATGAGGGGATACTGGTCTAGTTACATTGAAGCTTTCTTCAACATCAGGAAGCCCCACATAGATATTAAGATACCTGAAAAGCAAATTATTCCATTACCAATTATACTTTTTCAAAGAACATACAAACAAACAAGCTATTTTCTTCCCAAATACAAGGATTATACTTTGAGTATAATCAGTATATTATACTTGAGTATATTATAAATACTTACCTTGCTAAGAACGTCAAAAACTGTAATTGGAGATCTTCTTGACATGATAATACATATAGCTCTATGAAGGAGGGAAAAAACTATCGAAGTCTTTAAGAAATTACTGTAAATTTATTTTTTTTAAATACTGCAAAGATAGCTCTCTAGAGATGATATTTAATGAAAAGAACTATTATTCATGTAAGAAATAAGAGGTTATAAAGGGGAAAAAAATACAGCTCTTCCTTGACTTACAGCAGGGTCACAGCCCAATAAACACATTGTAAGTTGAAAAGACTATTAAGCCAAAAATTCATTTAATATACCTAACCTGCCAACCATCATAACTTAGCTTGGCCTACCTTAAATGCGCTCAGAATAATTATATTAGCTTATAGGAGGGGAAAATCATTTAACACGGAGCCTATTTTAAAATAATGTGTTAACTATCTCATGTAATTTACTAAATACTATACAGAAAGTGAAAAACAAAAACAATTTTAAGAGTGTCGGTTCTTGATCCCTGTGACTGTGGGGCTGGCCGGGGGCTGTGGCCACGCTGCCCAGCAACATAAGAGGATTGTACTGCATATTGCTAGCCTGGGAAAAAAAAAGATCAAAATTCAAAATTGAAAGTACAGTTTCTACTGAATGTATCTAGTTTTCACACCATCATAAAGTTGAACCACTGTAAATCAGGGACCATCTGTATATACTCATTACAGCAAAAGAAATAGGAAGAAAGCAGAAACTAACGAGACTGGATACCTACTGGGAGTGTCTGACAACAGGGGTGGAAAGAACTGGAAAGGGTGACAATTTCCTGAAAGTATTTTTTTCTAAAGGACTAACTCTTACAACCATGTTTCACACACTCAAAAAGTAAACGCATAATTAAAATCTACCAGGATGCAGAATGGGACCCAGAATGGAATACAAATGGCACTGCCTTACAAATGAATAACATAACTGCATTGAGAAGGTGAGAATGGAAACAAGTCTAAGTTGCTTTGGAAACAATATTTTGCTTGGATACTGTAGAGGTAAAGACAAAAAAGCAATGTACAGATACTGTACTCTAATTAGCAAATTTTATTCTCACAGAGTTATCAATTAGCAATTCTGAAATATGCATATTCTAGGATTGAATAAATAGGTACAAATAGTGTGGATAATGAGAGCCAGGTTTTTCATTTTAGGGACAGAAGTTACAAATAAGGAAAGAGGTCAGTTAGAATGAGTCCCGTGGAGTTGAACAGAAATTGGAGGTATCAGTATGCTGGTTTTTTATATAAAAATGGATAGGATATGGAAATATGGATGTGTGCATGCATGTTAGCAAACACACACATATTTCCTTGCTCCATCTACCAAGGTTTTAATATCTCTATCTTGGTTTTTAAACACTTGTCCAGAAAAGGAGATTAGGGCTTCCTGGGGAAATGGATGATTCCAGGCTGGTGCAGGGTAGAAAAAGCTCTTCCTTCCAATAAAATTCTAGTATGAATGTATAAGGAACGATGACAAGAAAGCCTCATCAATAGGTAAACATACAGCAGTAACTGTTAGAAGAACCATCCTTGATGCTAAAATTAGTGTGTAAGCTATTTGTATAGTATCAAAGGATCTCCCCCTAAGACCCTTGTTACAAAAGGAAAAATACATATGTGGACAAACACGCATATACCATCTTAATCAAGTGAACAAAGTTAAAACCACCAACAGTAAAATATACTGACATCTGTAGCCCTGATATGATGCAGTGAAGATGGCACAAAACATTACTTCTGTGCCAAAAAAGCATAAGCCAACTGAATCACGAGCAAACATCTTACAAACCCAAATTGAAGGACCTCCTACAAAACAATGGATCAGAATTCTTCAGAAGTGTCAAAGTGATAAAAGACCAAGAAAGTACGAGGAACTGTTACAGGCTGGAGGCGGCTAAAGAGACGTGAGAACTAATCATCATGTCGGGCTCTGGATTGAAGCCTGGGCCAGAAAAAAAGACATGAGAGGGAAAGCTTGAAATAGGACGTGCAGAGTAGTTGACAGTATTATATTGGTGCTAATTGCCTGGGTCTTCTAATGTGGTTTGGTTATGTAAGCTGCTAATATTAGCACAGGCTGGGCAAAGGATAATATGGAACTCTTTGTACTATGTTGGTAATTTTCTCTAAGTTTAAAAACTGTTCTAAAAAGTGTTTAAACCTCAGTTTCAGTACTTCTCAAACATAACTCTACTTGTTATAATTAGTTTACCAATTAAAAATTGAGTGCTTTTCTTATTAACCAGATAAAGACAGTTATTTTGATAGGCTTTTGGTTAACAACCATATTCACTTTTAAACATGTTAGATGAAATCAAAGCAGCAAGAGTAGATGACTCCTTACTTCAGGTACCACATGGGGTCGGCATCACTCGTGACCTTTTCGTTGGCCTTCATGATCTTCTTTATCTACAGTGGAAAGAGCACCATTAGGGCATTTCTGGCTTCCATCAATTCTCATCTCTACTTTTCTTTTTAAATAGGTTCCATGCCCAACAAGGGACTCGAACTCAACAACTCTGAGATCAAGTCACCTGCTACCCTGATGAGCCTACCAGGCACCCCTCTCTCTGCTTCTAGGCCCTGCTGCTTACCTCCACATTAATGAAATAGTTGAATGAATCTATATGCTGTTTCACAAGGCCTTTCACCTAGACAGACAAAAAATAGAAAGCAGGTTAGCAACAATACAGCATACTATGTCAGACTCTAACCACAGGTGATCTTCAGATTTTTCTCAAAACCAAAGTGAGAAAAAAAAATCCACAAATGTCACCTGGTGGAACTTCACATTTATGTTTCCTCATTCCATTTCTCCTCCATCCTGCTAATACACACTCAAATTTTCCTCCCTGAAAATCAATCTGACCTGAAAATTCAAGGTAGGAGTATTTGAACATATCTAAGGACTCTCCATAAGCTAACAAATGAGGCAAGATGTTTTCTGCATACTTTGAATTTACAAAAAAGACAAGAAACAAAATACAGCAATTGAGCATCATTTCCTCAACCCTCAAAATGTCTGTTTTCCCCTATCTGGGTAATTTCAAAACTCAGATAACTTAGAGAAGACTGAGGGGGAAAAAATGAGGATCTTTATCAAGAAAATTGAAAATCACGGCATTTGAAATGGAAAGGCAGGTGAAATTCATGGAAGAACACATACTAGCCAGCAGAGACTCTCCTTTCAACTCAGAAGTAGGAAACAACCGGGCAGAGGTAGTGTAGTGTGCTATGGAGAACACTGCAACAGTAACACGGACTCTAAAGTGCTAGAATTTAAAAGGCCTGCATGTGTTCTTTTTTTTTTTTTTCACTTTATTCTTCAAGCACAATGGGTTCAGCACTGCAAGAACAATCCTAACACATAATCAGAGCCTTTGCTTTAATTACACTTCCTTCTTGGGATCTCACAGGCTCACAGAGCAACCATCCCATTTAGAAGCGGTCCTAATTACTGAGGGAAAAATTTAACCTCATATACTGATCTGAGGTCTCCCTTCCCCCAGGTCCCACCCCTTGAACTTAACTGTCCCTCTGGAAAGAAAGGCCTGCTCTCCAACAGTCCATTTATTTACTATTTACCACAACTCTCCATGTTGTCACATTCAGGATAACTAGGAACTATTCAACTATGTCTCACATGCATGCCTTCCAGACCCTTCTATCAGCCTGGTCCTGGGCATGCTCCAGGTGGCCAATGTTCCTTCTAACATGGGGACCCTGAACTCACTGACAGTGTTCTTGACAATCTGATGCATACAGTGGGGATATGGCCTCCCTCATTCTGGATATTACAGCACTTCTATTAAAAAAAAAAAAAATCAAGGACAGGGTATGATCCTGGAGACCCAGGATTGAGTCCCATGTCAGGCTCCCTGCATGGAGCCTGCTTCTCCCTCTGCCTGTGTCTCTGTCTCTCTCTCTGTGTCTGTCATGAATAAATAAAATCTTTAAAAATCAAGGCCACACTACTAACTCATCAACTAAATCTCAAAAGGTAATGTTTATTTTCACCAAGCAATGCTATCAAGTCAAATACACCTAATTTGGTGCTTGTGTGAAACCAAGTACAAGGATTTACATTTGTCCCTCTTCACTGTTGTCATCCTAGCCTAAGAACTAAGTCTTGATTCAGTTGGCCAGCAGCATCGGCAGCCTTATAAACTTTGTGTTTCTATCTTCAGTTGTGTATTAAAATCTTTATACCTATATTTTTGGACAAATATATTGTGGTGTGAGTAAAGGAGATTCTCAACTTTGAGTGACTGAATGAATGAATGAATGAATGAATGAAATGACCACAGACTTAGGTTTCTACTGAATTCTCACTCTCTTCTTGGACTGTCATCAGTTGTCTCCTCTTTTTTGAATCATAAATACCACCTTTTCTCCTCTGCTTATATATAGTCCCTTAAAAAAAAAGGGAATAATTAAAAACAACAAAAAAACCTTTCCTTCCCTTGACCTTCTTACCATTTTATATCATCCTGGGTCACTCTTCTTCCTAAAACCTCCTTAACAGCTTCCTATTGCTGTTAAAAGAAAAACCAACTCCTTAACGTGGCTTCAAATCTGGTTAACAATCTGGCCCTGACAGCCTCCCCAGAACCACCCCCCAACACTCTCTTTTTGCCTACAACACACAACCAAGTCAGGTAAGACTTTACTCATTTTTCAAGCCTCCATCTTTTCATTTAGCATACTTTCAACATCCATCCATATTGTAGTATGTACCAGCACTTGATTTCTTCATATTGCTAAATAATAGCCCACTGTAGAGCCACAGTATGGATATACCGTATTTTATTTACCCATCCATCAGTTGATTCCATTTGGGTTGTTCCTACTTTTTGGCTATGATGAACATGTATGTACAAGTTTTATGTGGACATGTGTTTTCATTTCTCTTGAGTAAATAAGTAGGAGTAGAATCGCTGGATCATATGTGGTAACTCTGTTTAACCATTTGAGGCTGTTATCCGAAGCAGTTGCAATATTTTATATTCCCACCAGTAGGGTTCCAATTTCCCCACATCCTCATCGACATTTATTATTACCTTTCTTTTCAACTACAGCCATCCTAGTGGGTGTCAAGCGATCTGTCATTGTGGAACCCGCCCCCGGCCTAGCATAAGCTCTTTTAAAGTGAATTGAAGCCCTCCACTAACCTTATATTCAGCAGTTCCTATGACTATCCACTTATCCATTCCAGCCACACAGACTGGTCACTGTTCCTATAAACACTGTGGAGGCTCCCCTGAGTGCTTTTATCATGGCATGCTCTCTGCATTATACCTTTCAGCTTACAAACCCTGTCCTCCTAAGATGCCGTTTATATCTTACCTCTTTGAGAGACCTTCTCTGGCCACCTATAGCATCACTCTTTTGCTAACCACCACTTTACTACTGCTTAAACTACAACCTACCTCTAAAATTAGATTACCACTCTCCCAACCAGCACCTTAGATATAGGCAGGGAAGCTGCCTTATAATTTTTTGTATTTCTAAAATATAGCAAATTACATAGTTGTGCAAAGTCAAAAATTATTAGTTGATGATAAACACTAAATCATTTTTAAAAAGATGAACTTGGCTTTTTCATTTAAAAAATAACCAATTATTATTAAATGTTAAATGATTACCTTTAAAAATGCTGGAAGTAGCCTCCATTTTTCCTGTGAACCAAAACAAGAGGAGTATCAGCATTCTGTGCCAGCAACCACAATATTCTTGTAAGAAGTTATTTTAGTCTACTAAAAAGAACTTACTTGATCACAGAAAACAGAAGAAAATAAACAAAAATGAAAAGAACAATTTAAAAATTGTAACCACCTGGACCCCTGGGTGGTTCAGCGGTTAAGTGTCTGCCTTCAGCGGAGGGTGAGATCCTGGAGACCTGAGATCAGGTCCTGCATTGGGCTGCCTACATGGAGCCTGCCTCTTTTTTTTTTTTTTTTTTTAAGATTTTATTTATTTATTCATGAGACACACACACACACATACACACACACAAAGAGAGAGAAAGAGAGAGAGGGAAAGAGAAAGAGAGGCAGAGACACAGGCAGAGGGAGAAGCAAGCTCCATGCAGGGAGCCTGACGTGGGACTCCATCCCAGGTCTCCAGGATCACGCCCTGGGCTGAAGGAGGCGCTAAACCACTGAGCCACCGGGGCTGCCCATGGAGTCTGCTTCTCCCTCTGCCTGTGTCTCTGCCTCTGTGTCTCTCATGAATAAATAAACAAAATCTTAAAAAAAAAAAAACTGTAACCACCTTTACGGAAATCATATATGTATATATGTGCATACAAATACATATGTATATATACACATATATATACGTACACGTATATAAAAAATTTCTTTAGCAGAATAGACTTTAATCTCTTGATGACTCAAGGTTCCAAGCACTGTTCATACTTTATGTCATGACACCTCCTGAGCAAGTGGGACTTGCCAGTCTGAGACAGGGAAAGTAAGTTTGGGGAAGCTGGATCTCTTGGCCCAAAAAGAGTTATTTCTCCCTCCCATTCTTCTCCAACTAGTGCCTGATCAAAGCTCATCTCATGGCTGCAGGAGGACCACACATGATATTTATCTCCTTCATTAAATAACTTCAAACTCACACACTGCTCAAGCTCTTAGGTCTGCTTTTTATACCTTCCTGAGATTGTAAGTGGCTTGAGATAAGAAGTCTATGTACAGCACCTACTCTGCTAATGGGAAATCCGATAAATGGTTAGAAAGGAGTCTAAAGCAAGAATCGCAGTTTCTGAGTAAAGGCCTGAGGACCACACAGGACTGGCAATAGCTGTAAAGACTGACTTTCACTAGAAGCATCAGTAGGTTCTGAGCAAAAGAGTGATGTGATGATGACTCATTTTAACTGGATGACTCTAGCTGCTGGGTTGAGAACAGACAAGGTTAGAAGCAGAGAAATGACTTAGGAGTTTATTTAAATACTCCAGGCCAATGGTCACAGTATAGAGAGTGAGAAATTGTAGTTAGGAGGCACAATCGAAGTCAATAGGACTTGATCCTAGATTAGAGACTCTGAGAAAGAGGAGTCAGGACTGACACCCCAGAGCTTCCATTTATGGAGAGGAGGAGACTGGGGTACTGTTGAGCAGCAGGTTCAGGTGTGGAGTCGGGAGTCAGGCTGGGAACATATTAAGTTTGATGTACCCATTAGAGATTCAGGGGGAGATGGCAAATAGACAACAAATGGGGATCTGGAACTTGGGAAGAGAGTGGCCTAGAGATATAACTTAGGGAGAGGTGAGCGGATGGAGGACAATTAAAGACATGTAATGATGAGATCACCTAAGGAGTGTGGATGGAGAAGAGTCCATGAAGTGAGATTACAAACACTCCAACATGCAGAAAGGAGCAGCAGAAGGCAGATTCAGCAAAGAAGATTGACCAGGAGTGGTCAGGGAGGGAAGCAAACAACCTAGAGAAAGTAAAAAACATTCTTCAAGAAGAGGAGGCGGGTGGCATATGGAGTACATATGTACCTGTAACTTCCTCTCAATGTTGCTGTGGCCCTAAAACTACTCTAAAAAAAGTCAGTCTACTAAAAAAGAAGGGAGCCAGGCAAAACTAATCTAAAGGTACTTGGGGTTCAAAAAGGTTCATAAGGGAACTTTCTGGGGTAATGGAAAAGTTCTAGACCTTGTATTTGAGGGGTAGTTATTTGGGAATACATAACTGTCAAAACAAATGTCATTGAACACTCGACATCTGTGCATTTTATTATATGTAAATCTACAAAAAGGATTAAGTGAAAAATCTAGAAGGAACTGTGAGTAGAGAATGAAGATTTCAGGGCAAAATGGGGAAGGAGGTGGGAATGGTGGGAAAGGAATCTGTAGAAGTAAATAGTGGCCAGATTGAGCAGAACCTTATAAACATGGTTAAGATGTTAGATTGTGCCCTAAGAGCACAGGGCAGAGATTGAAGAATTTTAACCAAGGGAGCAACACGATCTTATTTGTGTATTTAAACTGACGGTAAAATAAAAATAAAACTGAGGGCTCTGGCTTGGAGTGAGACAAGTAAGTCAGCAGTGTAAGAAGAGAGGACAGTAGTAGTTCAAAAGTAATGAGAATGAAGCAACAGATTTGAGTGTATTTAGTAGGTAGCACCCTTAAGATATGACGGTGGAGGGGATCCCTGGGTGGCGCAGCGGTTTGGCGCCTGCCTTCAGCCCAGGGCGTGATCCTGGAGTCCCGGGATCGAATCCCACCTCGGGCTCCCTGCATGGAGCCTGCTTCTCCCTCTGCCTGTGTCTCTGCCTCTCTCTCTCTCTCTCTCTCTGTGTGTGATCGTAAATAAATAAAAATTTAAAAAAAGAATTAAAAAAAAAAAGATATGATGGTGGACTGGACACAGAGGGCCAGGAAGAGGATTGTTATTCCTGATTCAGAAGCCTGGGACTGTGCTTCTGGTTCCTTCACAATTTGTGCAAATTCAGGAAAGATATAGAAATCCTTTACGATTAGGGAGACGTGCCTAAGGATGAAGACTAAAATCCGACTGTCAAGAATCCAAAATCCAAATCAGCCACTTAATGGCTTTTAGACACTGGATTAATTACATAACCTCTCTGGGCCTCAAAAATCTTCACTGGCAAAATGGAGTGAAAATTGTACTTATTTCAGAGAATCAAATAATGCAATGCACGCTAGGCTTAACCAGAGCCTGTCACATAGCACGTGGTCAGGAAATGCTGGCTCTTAACTTCAACCAAGTTTTAAAAAAAGAAAGAAAAGAAAAAAAAAAAATCCAGGAATGCCTGATGATCATCCATGTACTTCAGGCACTCATGGGCTAAATCTGATGGACCGGGGACGCCTGGGAGGCCCATCGGTGGAGCGTCTGCCTTCGGCTCAGGGCGTGATCCCCGGGTCCTGGGATCGAGTCCCGCATCGGGCTCCCCGCAGGGAGCCTGCTTCTCCCTCTGCCTGGGTCTCTCATGAATAAACACATAAAATCTTGAAAATAAATAAATAAATAAAAAACAAACCTGATGGACTCATCGTGATGGACCTCACTAATCTGCCAAATGGTTATAAAGAAATTCTTATAGTGCAATGGATTCACAGATCACGTCACTGGCGGGCTTAGACCCTTCAAGAGCATCCCGCACGGCTCCTTCCGAGGTCTACGCAAGGTCCAAAGCGTCCCCGGTGAGCGCCCCCCTCACTACTCACTGCCCGTCTCTCTCCCTGCGCTCTCCGCACTCCAGTTCCCCCGGACGGCCCCGAGAACGCCGCAGGCCTGACCCTCACCCTCCCTGCTCCTCCCCCTTAAAGCCCTCCTGGACTGGTCCACGTCCCCGTTCCCCGCCGGTCGATTGTGAGCCGCAGAGAGGTAACGTGAGCCTTTCCAGCGAGCACAATCCTGTCCCCGGCGGAACCTCACGAGGCGGCTCACGGTAGGGCTCGCCTCCGGTTATCCGATGAAAGAGATGGGGCTACTCCCCAAAATGTAGATTTTTTTTTTTTTTAACTCAAAAGATATTGGGTAAATATTCAGGGCGTTGAAAATACTCGTGCAGCCCGAAAGTGACTTCCAGGTTAAAATGATGCCTAGCCCGGGACGCGGAGGTGGGACCTCCCCAAGGCGTCCTCCCAACCCTGCGAGGATGCGCTCCGGGCCCGCAGCTGGGCGCGAGGACCCAGGCCGCAGCGACACACGCAAAGCCTCAAAGGGGCGCTGCCCCCTCCCCGCGCACGCGGCGACCCGCACCGGAAGAGACCCGGCCCCGCGCCCCGGGCATGCGCAGAGCTGCCGCGCCCGTCCCGCTCGCCGCGCCGCGAGAGCTCTCGGGGCAACGCCTCCTGCGGCTGCTCCCGGCCCCTTCCGCTCCCCGCCTGCCCGGCCCTCACCTCTACGGTGGGGATGGGCGCCGCCAGCTGCTCTGGGGTCAGGTTCCCGAACTCCTCCGCGAGCACATCCATGCTGCGCTGCTCCCGACCAAGGCAGAAACAAGCGGAGCCCCCGCGCCCGCTTTCGCTGCAACACGCGTGAAGAGCGACGCGCCCCTGCCTAAACGGTCCCCGCGCGCAGGTTAATCGGCGGCGTGACAGAAACGTTCCGCCTGCTCCTGGCCCGAACCTGCGGTGGAACCCGGATGTGGCTGCGGCGAAGCCGGGAACCTGCGCCCCCTGCCGTCGCCCGGAGGTCTCTGCCAGCTCATCTGAACCACAGGACAGGTTTAGTGCCGGCTCTCCCACGATGGACACCAGTTTTGTGATTTTTTACACTACACTATCGTTTGTAATGTTTATATACGCTGTTGTTTGTGTACACTACTGCTTGCAATGTTTTAAATAATCCAGAGAAAAGGGTAAACGGATACTCTGTGCGACTTGAGCTGCCGAGGCAGAGAATTCGTTTAATCCAATCCAAAAACGACACGTTGTATAGAATGGAAAACTAGGGAAACTTATATGCTTAGTAGTAGGGGATTGGTTAAAAAAAAATTATAGTACGTGTGTGATGGAATATTGTGCAACCATCAAGATGACCTAAAGTGAGCGATTCACTCACTAGAGACTAGAGCAGAACAGGATGGTAATTAGGACAATGTTCAATTCTCACAGGACTGGGAATAAATACCAGGATGTGGAGAAATTTAGTATGAAATTGTCATTTTAAATCAGGCAAAGACAGGTTATCCAATAAACGATACTGGAACAGCTGATGAGCCATTTAGGAAAAAAAAAAAAAAACTTTAAACCCTATATGGCTTAAGTATTTAAATTTAAGACGTTCAAAGAAAATGTAAGTAAATGTGTTCATTAGATTGAGATTGTGAAAGCCTTCAAGGACAGCAACATACAAATCCTAAAGGGAAATATTCATAGATTTGATAATGTAATTGTAACCATAGTTATAATGGTTCCATAAAAGTGCAGATTTTTCTGCACAGATTTTTAAACTCACCATGCATAGAGTTCTTTAAAAACACAAGTTGAGAGAAGACAAAGGATTGGACTGGTAGCCCTAATTTAAAATGAACTCCTACAGATCAATAGGAAAAGCTCCCATTGGAAGAAAACAGGGTGAAAGACCAACAGTTGTTTAATTGGTACACAGTTTACATTTGGGAAAATACAAAAAAATCATGGAATTGGGCAATGGTAAGTGTTGCGGGACAGTGTGAACATCCTTAAAGCATACTGAACTGCACACTTCAAAACAGTTGTAATGGTAAATTTTGTGTATTTTGCCACAGTAAATTTTGAAAATTTGTAGATCTACCGTTTTCTCATCGTGAACGTATAACCCTTGCATGCAGTTTGTGAATTAGCTACTTCAAGTAAATTTCAGTGCTTATCTCCTAAGTATTGCACTGAGATCTGAAAGTAGAAGGGAAAGAAACGTTAAAAGAAGCTTAACCCTGTTCTCAGAGATCTTCGGGTTTAACTTAAAGAGGCATATATACTTTTGTATCATCTTTGTGAATTACCAGAGAGCAGCCTATTTCTAATCGAGCCTGTAGGGGACTGCGAGGTGATGTTTAGATGTTCTTAAGTTTGGCTCAGATGTGTTGGCTTACTGCTCCAAAGTCCTTTTGGCTTTCCATGCTCAAAGTGGTTCTCCAATTTTAGCGTTTGAATCACCTGGAGAGCTTGTTAAAACAACCTCAATTTTCATATTAGGCAGGTTTGAGCTGGGGCCTGCCAGTTTGCATTTCCAGTAAGTTCCCAGGTGATGCGGACGCTGCTGGCCCAGTGATCACACTTCGGGAATCACTCTCCAATGTAAGACATATCGCAGCATACCGTATTCTCTGTTCATGCATCTAGCTCTTCAGACGGGGAGCTCCTGGAACGGGGACCATCTTGTTTGTCTTTGCATTCCCGGGTTCTCACCCACTGTGCCTTCCTGAATAAATTTTTGTTGAATAATTTGAAAGAAAATAATGCAATGAGTGTTAATAAATTTGATATTTCATGTTTTTAAAAAGTTGATTTTAGTTTCTCTTGCTAAGAGGTGGATCAGGTGGCAGTGGTCCCAGACTCGCGCATGGCAGCAGTCAGCTGATGCTGAGTGGTGTGGGGACCCCTTACACCACAGCTGCCACAATCCTTGCAATCCTTCCCTTGGTACACCTGCCTCCCCCCTCCAATTCCCCCTTCTCCTGGTATTGGTATTTGCCCCCAGGTCAATCCATGACCATTGACCATGACCAAGCCACCATATTTTTTATAATTATTTTTAATATCATTTAGTCACATAATTTATAGTAGCATGGGTTTATAAAAGATGTTTAAGACTGGTTGGTAACTTAGTCTTGTCTTAGATTTTTTTTGAAAATGGAGAAGAAGGGAGTTACGAGTCAGAATATTTCAGGCTGACGTGTTGAATATAAATTCTACAAACAGCAAATAGGAATGTAACTTATTTAAGCCTATCGGTTCACATTTTTAAAAGCACCCTCATTTCTTTAAGGTGAAGTACTATTAATGTACTTTTTTTTTAGCTTTAAAAATAGTTTATTTCCTTCTTCACAAACACTTGAGCCTTCTGAACATTATGCAAGGCACCACAAATTAAATAAAAACATTTATTAGATTCTAATTGTCTTACACGATTCAAAAATAAGTGGGATTTTTCAAAGCAAATAGGTGCCAACTGTGGGGGGCTGGGGTAGGGTGGTAGGGGGCATGAATGCAGGCATCGGGACAGAGGGCACGTGCTTTCCTACACTGTCTACTCAAACAGGCAGTGACAGTACGTGAGCATCAGATGAGCAGTAATTCAAAATGAGTACACCCAGGAGAGGTGCTGCATCTCATGGATTCTCTGTCTACAGGATACAATGCCTCAAGAACCTCCCTAAAAAGACCTCTCTAATTACCTAAGGAACTGAATTTTAAAAACCAAAAAGCCAGAAGCAGTTCTCCTATTTCTCTGTTTTCTGTTGTCACTTGAGATATTAGTGCAAAAAAGACTCATGGTTTGAATAGAAGCCTGGACGTTTGGGGAAGGAATCTCAGAGGGAAACCTGGCTGACATCTTGGAATACGGGACCATCACTTAAGTATAAAGTGCCAAGGGGCCAGGTGAGAAGGTGACCAGTGCCGTGGAGAAGTGGGGAGGGGAATAGGGGCATTGGTTAAAGCAGAGCAAAAGGGAACAGTGGAATTGTCCAAGCTGGATGCCCATTTACTCTTTGCCAGGCATTGGAATACACTCTGTGTGCATTCTCTGATGGAATGATCAACCTCTGGGAGCTAAGTATGCTTATATCCAGGTGAAGACACTAAGGTTCATAGGGATTAAGAAATCTGCCAAGCAGATGTGCAATTTAAATCCCTAAGTATCTGACACCAGAGCTCATGCTTCTAGTCGCTCTATCACGATACCACACTGAGTGGATACGGTGGCAGAAGACACTCCAAGCAGAGAAAAACAGCGTGAGCAGTGGCATGAGAGCTTTACACAGCACTACACCGAGTGTGGTTCTCCATCAGCCTGTCTATAGGGAAGTGTCTATAAAGGACACTAGAAAGATCCAGTGGGGCTGGGCTGTTGTTAGCTTTTATGCCATGTTAAAGAAATTAGACCTTATTCTGAGAGGCTTCAACATGAAGACACTAGAAACAAAAGAAAAAGATGGTCCTCTCTTCTTCAAAATCCCCAGACTGGGAGAAAACCTGTGATCCTGATTTCTATACCTGAGTAAACAATAGAACTAGAAAAGACTACAAGTGTTGGAGAAAGAATATGGGCTCTTCAGTCTGAAAAGGCAAGGGCAAAGATGGGAGTCTGTGAAGCCTATCATTTCACAAATAGCAAGGTAAGAAAGAACATGGACAGACGCCCCAAACCACTGTAATCAGAGAACAGCCTGCCTTTTGAGCAAGGATGGATGGTCCAAAAACCTCTTGCTGCTTGACATGCCCACAAGCCCCTTCTCTGAAAAACCTTGCATTGTGTCAAGGGATCCACCCGTACTGTGAGAATTGATAGGGCCAGGAACCTGCCAAAGACGGTGATGTAGGGGAGCCAAGGTATCTTGCCATAAAGGAGACCCCTATCAGTGCAGGAGAGTGGGGAAGAGTGTCCATACTGAGTAATGGCAATTGGACCAAATAACTTCTCTCTGGGATGTTCTTAATGAGATATCAGAAGGAGGGCAGCCATAGAAAGAAGCAGAGAAGTAAAATGCCAAGGATGCATTTGGTAGCATCATGACAGTCAGTGAGAAATACTTTTGATTGGAGGCCCTTAGGACACCAATATAACAAGTAGTTTAGGAGCACACATTCCAGGGCTAGACTCCTCGGGTTCAAAAACACTAGCTCTGTGACCTTGAACAACTTCCTCAGTCAATCTGAGTTTCATTTTGCCTACATGGAAAATAGTGATAAAGTCAGTCTCTCAGTCTTCCAAATGGAAAAGGCTTGTTGAATAGCAGAAACAAACAAACAAACAAAAATCCATGATCACATACATTTGTGAAGTTTTAATAATTTGAATGTGAGAAATGTGTGAGGCCACCTAATCTAGCATTGCTTCTGAGAATAACACTAAAAAATGATTCAAGGGAAGGTATAGGCATGTGAAGTCAACTTTTATTGGTGTGTGCAGATGAACTGTTGAACAAATAGTTCCCAGATCTCAGTGGCCTCACATACCCACATTTCTCAAATTATCGCTGAAAGCAGGGGGTAGGTTGGTGCTCAGGGTGTTGTGCATTTATAGATCAGGTGTATGAAGTGCTTAGAGTATTTCTTGCCATATGGCAAGTGCTCAGTGGCTATTGCTATTTTATTATTATTATTATTATTATTATTATTATTATTATTATTATTATTTTCCTGAAAGATTAAAGAATTATATTCAGGTTCTCTATCAAGCCTGCCAGTGAAGCTGCTGAGACAGATTCCTGGGTTTTCTTTCTTCTCTATAAAGCCTTGCAATAAATGTCTCGGTCTCTTTCCATTGAAATCTGAAAGAGGCTCACGTAAGTTTAGAAAGAAAAAGAGAAAGCTTCACCCCAAAAATAGAGAATAAGAGGACATAAATTGATAATACCAACATACTTTCTAAAAGATTAGATCGTAAGTGATTACTAAATACAACTAGAACATGTTGGGTTTGTCACTTTGCTTTGCAGTTGACACCAAGGACAATTACCGCCACCTTTTGCATATCCTTGAGTTTCTCTGCCAATGACAATACTGAGCTTAATGAACCGTGGTTCTGATGGGATATGACAATTTCTTTTCTGATGTAGTTAAGTGCTTGACCATCACAGCTCACAATACTAAAACCTCCTGAAGCTTGAAAGAGATTTAGGACTAATAAATTATAGTTATTTTAATGTATTCTGACTACATTATGCTTTAGAGTCTGCAGACAATTTTGAATACATTATTTGATTCTCACAACATTTCTGTGAGGTAGGATAGGAAACAGGCTCAAGGGGATTAAAACTGGCTTGAGTTCATAGAGCTATTAAGTAGAGGAAGTGAATTCAAACTCAGGTCTTGTGACTCCTCAGTCCCATGTTACTTTTACTAAACAATGAGTGGAAAATTTTGTAACTTAACATCCCCAGAAGTAAAACAAGCTGAACTTGAGTTGGAAGAATGATTCGAGTTAGAAATAAAAATATGTTGCACAACAGGTGGCGCACTTCACAGCCGTGGCAGGCTTTGCCAACCAGCACTCTTTACTGCTTATCCTGGATCTGGCTTCAAAATCCTCTCTGCATGGTGCTCTGGAGAACTACGACTAAAAAAAATCAGAGCAAGCACATGGTTTTAAATCTTTTTCATGGGAAGAAGTTCCATGGGGCTTGTGGAAGGAAGCTGGAAGGACCCGAGGTAGAGACTGCTAATGCTTACCAACATACCCAAATCGGCCTCTTCTTCCTCAACACATTGTTCTGCCTCTGTTGCAGTTAGATGAGGCCACATGATTGAGTTCTGGCCAATGAACCATGAGTGGAAGTGGGCAAGCCTTTTCTTTCCCTATTTTCTGAGTGAATGGAGACTTTGAAGATCTAGGGGGCAGCAGCAACAGAATGGACGAAGTTGGGCTACTGAAAGGCTGAATGGAGCAGCACCTCCCCCCGAGCCCACCAACCTACCCCCTGCTTTCAGCGATAATTTGAGAAATGTGGGTATGTGAGGCCACTGAGATCTGGGAACTATTTGTTCAACAGTTCATCTGCACACACCAATAAAAGTTGACTTCACATGCCTATACCTTCCCTTGAATCATTTTTTAGTGTTATTCTCAGAAGCAATGCTAGATTAGGTGGCCTCACACATTTCTCACATTCAAATTATTAAAACTTCACAAATGTATGTGATCATGGATTTTTGTTTGTTTGTTTGTTTGTTTCTGCTATTCAACAAGTCTTTTCCATTTGGAAGAAATCTCTAGTTGGGTAACCTTGATGGGATCATGGGAATCTAAGGGTCAGCTACTCACTCATTCCATGCCCTACAAATCAGAGCCTGGGCACTTGGCCTGGATTCTTCTAACTGCTTGTTGATATCTGGGTTAAAACCCTTGAGCAAATGAGGCAAAGAAGCAAGGACAGTTGAGAAATGAATCTCTGGAGCTGTAAGACTGAATCCAGCTTGCATTGCATTCTGAATCCAGAGTCCTGCAGCTTGCATTGCCCTGGTTCCTACTCATTTTCAGAGCCCGATTTCCCAGATTAAGAAGATTCTGTGAGGTACTTGATACCTGTGCAATAAGCTCCCTTTCTGCTTCAGTTGGCCTGGGTCCATTTCTGTTGCTTATACCACGTGTTCATGTGTGAGAGCACGTAGTACACAATCTACACACAGGAATATTCCAGCACCAATAGCAACTGTTCTTGGCTGAGGTAATCTTCCCAAAATATAATTTCCAAATATATAATTTTTAAAATACGACCCTCCCATTTCAAAAGATTCAGATTCTTTATCTGTTTTAGGACCAACCCCCAAAATTTTAGCATTAGCATCTCAGAACCTTTTTACCACTCTCATTTCTCCTCCCCTCACTTTCACTTTTCTACCATATGCTTGCTGGTCCTTGGCTTGCCATCTCTCTACCCCACTGGATTCACCATGCACTTGGCCTATTGTGACTTTTACTTTCTTAGGCTTTTGACAATTCCAGCCCATCCTTCCTATTGTAGTTCAAGAACGATCTCCATGAAATAGAATTTGATGGTATTCCCCATAGCACACTATGTGTACTTGTTTTATGGCCTTTATTACACTTTGTTGTGATTGTTCACAAGTTTGTCCTTCTTCCTAGGTTATAAGCTTGAGGACAGTGTCTGTCGAGTCACTATGTATCACAATACTTAGGATACTCCTGGGCGTATAGTATATGCTCAGTAGGTATTTGTTGACTGATTGTCTGACTGTGTGAGTGAACATGACCTGATCTCTATAAGGCTCTGACAATCACCAGAAGAACCATTCTAGAACAACTACAATAAAGGCTGTACAATATCCCAGCCCTGAGCTACCCAAAGGTGGTTTAGAAAACAAAGAGACACTGGCTATCTTGATAATAACTTTTAATGTTTTAAAATTTAACTAGTGCACACAATACATGTTTTAGCAGAAGAATGAAAACGTGTGTTTGGTGCCTAATAAAATTGACATTACAAAATAAGACCATGTTAAGAAAACCTCAAAAGTAGAAGTAAACATTTAAGTAGAACAAAATGAAAAACCCAAAAACAAATGAAAAAAATGCTAAGGGATATGCTTTTAAAATAGTAATAAATGCGGTTGCCTAAATGCAGACTTGAGATGTTGAGATTTACTTTGGGACTTAAGAAAAAAAAAAAGAAAAAAAGAAAAAGCAGCAGAATGCCCTTCATTTTAAATGTATTTTTTAAAAATGTCTGCACATTGTTTTCCTGTTTGCAAATGCAGTATAATCAAGTATATATATATAAGGATACCAGCTGGATTCCAAACTACTGATAAAAAAGTACACCACCTGGTCTTCCCATTAAGCATACAGTTTACATCAGAAAGCAACAAGAAGTCACACTACATATTACTTTTCCATGTCAGACCCTCCCTGCTACCTATGCTCCAAAGTGAACACAGTTGAAAACTACTTCAACTGAAGAGAAAAAAATGAAAACAAAAATCTTCAGCACCTTATAGTTTCTACGCACAGGACAACACGGGCAGACAGGAAATACAGGAAGAGAGAGAGAAAATGGGTAAGACCAGTGATGTGCTCTTCAGGAAAATTCTATGTATACACAGCTGCTCAGATAGATAGAATGGCTGATTTATATATTGGTCATTCTGAGAAAAAAAAAAAAAAAGACTTTCAAAAGTTCCGCAAATTTTGGCAGATCCCTTCAAAATGTAAAGATTGGAGACACTTTATTCGCACAATCATTTCCTAGAACTTTATCAAATAATTAAGTAGCACCATAATGGTGGGAGTCATAGTGAGGAAAAGTTGCTAAGGAAGAAAGGAGTACTCCTTTTTACTTCCTGCCCACTCTTCCTTACCAGAGTACTAAAGATTCGATGCTTAGGGTACAAAATAATCAAAATGTGTTTTATGGGAATGAAGTACTTTCTAGACTGTAGTGCTTCCCTTAACATTTCAAGAGAAGTATGTAATTCCAGGACAAGCAGATTTCTCTAAAATCCTGATGACAACCACTGCCAGCTTGGCAAAGTTTTGCTTTAATGCTCAAGAATGTCAGATGATAGTGATACTTAGAAGAGCATCTTGTCAACAGCGGGGTAAGAATTTAGTCAGCACAGGAGGCATCTGCTAGCAAGTTATATGGTTAAAAAAATTCAAAGTTCAACTAATTCTTTTTCAGATGTGAACTCCATTGAGAATGGGGATCTCCTGGGGATCTGGTTTTGTTGTTAGCTTCCCTTCTTATAAATAAATCAATTCAAACCACTCCTGCCTTATGTAAAAATATCAAAATCTTACATAAACCTTACCAAGCAAGGCCTGAGAAATGCAAGGACATTCACTAAGATATTTGTGCAAAAGTTGTTTCTCTCAGAGAGCAGGGTAAGTTTCAGGCAGAAACCAACCTCTGGGATAAAATTTTAGATGGGATTTTTTTTTTTTCCTATTTTCACTAAATAAACACTAGAAGTTTTATCTAAAATTTGTATAAAGCTTTAAAATATTTTTAATAAATTTAAGTTCTAGACAAATACTGACAATTGGTAATATAAAATGTGATTTGGTACATTTGTGGAATTTGAAGACTTACTATGTAAGTTTCTATTACACATTAATATTTAATTGTACATTTCAAATACAATTATGCTTACTTCACATCATTTATTGAGAACATAAATCCCCTTGGTTACTCTCATGACTTCCAACCCTTTAAGAAGTTGTACCAAAATTAAAAATCATTAGATTTGATAGTGACAAGTGAGGAAATACAACTCCTTAAGGTTGATGAATAAGCCATATATGAATGCTTATGAAAACATTTACAAATATTATATAGGTAATATAATTAATTACAAATTACTTTCTGTCCATTAAAAACATCTCTTTTGAATTTGAAAATGATGCATGAATAGGGTGTATACAATGTGCATGTTTTCTGCAACGTTAATATTACTGGATTATACAAATTCAGGCTAACACTGCACCACGAACAGGACTGAGAATGTGCCATATCTGTAATGCCACTGGTGGAAACAGACTGGGTACCAAAGTGCTGGATTTTCAACCTTGCATCCAATGTCAGTTCCTCTTTAGTCAGAAGATGAAGCATCTGCCTTTCCCACGGCTTCCTCGCCGAAGAGCAGCTTTCGAAGTATATTTGCATAAAATGGTCCATACACTTGTTTGTTGAGATTCACAATGTTTGCAAATTGAGAGCCTAGCTCTTCCAACTCCTGTTGAATGACAGCAAGGCCTCCTGGCATGGGAGGCATGCATTTTTGAGGACTTGGAAGACAAAGTAGGCTTTTCATGTATAGTTGGATTCGTTTATCTGAGGAAAAAAATAAGATATCTTTTAATCTGTCCCATTATTAAAGAACATGATTTTTAAAAAGCAAATGAGAGTAATAATTACAGCGGGTGAATTGCCATAATATTCCCAATTTTCTGCCCTCCCTGTATCCATGTCCTTTATGAGGTTGCCTTGCAGCTCTTCCCATCAAAGGCTATAGACTATCTCCCCATATCTTGAATTGGGGCTGGCCTCATGGTTGGTTTTGGCTGATACAGAAGGTGGCAGAAGTGCCGGTATGCTAGTGGCATACAGAGACTCCAAGTGCCGTGGGTCACATCTGCTTTCTCTACCCACCACTGCACATGAACAAGCCTGGGCGGGGTGAGAGACCACACTAAGGGAAGCCTGGCTGTTCCACGTGAGGCCATCCTAGACCAACTTGTAGCCAAAAAGCTTACAAACGCTCGAGAAAGACCAGGAAAGGTCAGCAGAGCTACCTAGCCAACGCAGAGCTGATTGCGTATGCATGTATGAGTCCAGCAAGACCAGATGAACTACCTAGGTGCCCCCATGGACTTATGAGCAACACTAAAGATTTGTGTTTTTTTAAGCGATGGAGTGTGAGGTGCCTTGTTACGCAGCGATGGCTGAGAGACAAAAAGCATAGAGCACCTTTGGAGTAGGACAGGAACTCTTTTACAAAAACTTAACACTTAGTGTCCATAATTTTTTTTATTTATGTACATGAAAGTTGAGTTTGTAAACTGGTACTGCCAGTTTGGTCCCACAAAATGTTTTGTGTGTTTTTTTTTTTTTTTATAGAAACTATTTAAAATCAGGGGATTTTGCATTGAAATCCAAATTTCCTGTTCCTCTTGAAAAATCTAGAGATCAGACAAACTTGGAGGCACAAATTACCTCATGACCAGAGTAACCACACATCCAGGTTTTCCCAGTACAGTCAGGGTTTACACCTATTGTCCTGGCATAATTAACAAAAATGCTCTAAAAAGTGTCATGGTTTGGACAATAAATTATACAGTTACCCTACCTACAGCCAACAATGGAGGCACTGAGGAGGGCTGCCCCAACAGGCACTCCAGTTTGCCATTTTCTCCATCATCCTACTTCCCTGCTTCAGTCTATTTGCATGTAAGGCAACTTTACAAAAGGATGCAAATGTATAAGTAAATTAGGTTGCGATAGTATTGGTCAAATAGTTACTGGACAGGCCAGACCCGCTATAGGCCATGCTGCCCCAAGGACTTTCTTTGGCTTTGGAAATGGAAACTTCACAAAGAAAAGTTTACTAAGGAGAACACAGTCCATAGGATATGGACAATGATCACATTAATGAAACACTGGTCTTCAAACACTTCTCCCAAAAGTCACACATTGTAGCCAGATCTGACCTAGAACTCTAAGTTCCCAATGTCACATGTCCTTGTCTTAGCCACAACTGTTTTCTCTTGCGAGACAACCCTTCCCTCTCACCTCACCTCTGCCCAAAGTCTAAAAGATCCTTCAATGCCAAACCTAAAGTTACCTCCTTTCTGTGGCTTTCCCTAACATCCATCAGACAATCACGCCATATTACTGTTACTTAAGAACATGTGTCTTTCTCCCTTCTAAGACAAGGAGTTCCCTGAGGATGAGGGCTGTGTCTTTTTTTTTATCTTTATATCCCTGGCCTCACATGTGGAAGACACATCACTGAACTGAACTGAAATGAAGTAAGAATGGAATGAAAAAGTTCAGTAAAGGTGACTACGTCCAATTGAAAACAAGAGAGTCAGGGAGGAATGGGGTGGGCAAAGAGAACTTGGCCTCACCTGTAATATGGAAACAAGAAGAAATCATTTGTGTATGTATCACTTATACAATTGAAAATTACTTTTAAAAAACTGATAGCTACAAGCACACAAATAATCTACAAAGCAGGTAATCTAAAAAATAATTTTCCCCTGGTTTTCTCATATGCATTTGAAAAAAAGCTGGTTTGAAAGAAAACTTTTCTAGTTATCTTAAAAGGCTAAGAACACAGTGGGAGTTATACTCCCATTGTAAATAAACAGCACATCCATCAAGAACAAAAGGTGGCAGACTATGGGTACCAGAAAGAGGGAAAGAAAACCAAGGCTAACTGGTCCTTCTTATGCCTCCGGGTTCCTCTAAGAGCTTAATTTACTCCAACTCTTCTGCAAGCAGAAAATTAAGAGTCAATTGTGTACTAAATTTCCCGTTAGACTGGTTGCCTACTCTCTGGAGCCCAGGTCTGTTTTTATCACAGATATGGTCCAACACCTTCCTGCAAGATTGTTTAAAGAAAGAAACTCTTTCAAAACTGTTATTATGCTGACAAGTGGTTCTGTCTCCTCTGTGGACGAGTCGGTTTTTAGGCCAAGACTAAAATGACAGAAGCATTTGTCCAGTTAGGAGCAGCCAAACTGAGTCCCTGCCAAAGGCGTGCCCTTGGCTTCCAGAGTCGTTCGGGAGGGCCACTCAAGTGAGTCATTTGAGTTTCTAGGCAACGATACTTTGAATGAGGTTAAAAATGCTTTCAGTTTGCAAAAGAGCAGGAAAGTTGGACTGGGAATAGCTGGGTGAAAAAAAAAAGTGCTTTATGGGATTTTAAGAGGCCACCATGGGGTGGTGCATCCAGGTGGGGCATCCCAACTTCCCTCCTGAATTACAAATATTTCCCTTAACCACAGCAAGGGCACAGAAGACACCCGAATGCTCCTGCCACCGTGCCAACCCACAGCAGGGCTCCAGTTCTGACTACAGTGCCCACTGGGAGTAGTTAAGAATATGAGCTCTGGAGTCTGACTCATTGAGAGTCCCTAGTCTGCAACCAGCTGGTTATATGAGTTACTTACCCAGCTAAGTCTCTGATGTGCTCACCCCTTCTACAAATACAGTTGATCCTTGAACAACATGGAGGTGAGGGGCACTGACTGCTCTCATACAGTCAAAAACTTACATAGAACTTTTTGGCTCCCCAAAAGCCTGACTACTAAGAGCCTACTGTTGACCAGAAGCCTTACTGAGAACATAAGCAGTTAATTAACACATATTTTATGTATTTCATTCTTATAATAGGCTAGAGAAGACAAAGTGTTATTAAGAAAATCATAAGGAAGAGAAAACACATTTACAGTACTGTATCAAAGAAAATCTGCATGTAAGGGACCTGAGCAGTTCAAACACATATTGCTTAAGGGTCGGCTGTATTTACTAAATGCCATGCTGTGGGTCCAGCCTGGTACAGGGATATAGCAGAGAAACATGCATTCTATCCTCATGAGGCTTGCACACTAGTGGGGCTAGTGGTGTGTGGTAGAGACTGCAGACAGTCTGCCCCTCCTCCTCCCAGGTATGGGCTGCCCTGCTGGAGACCACAGGCTGTGAGGACACAAAGGCGTAGGCAGCGAAGGCATGCAGGGAAGGGCTTAGTTCCAGGGGGCTGCAGCTATGCTGTGTTTGTCACTGTCGTCCAGGGTCACCTCTAAGAAGCCCACAGTGCTGCACACTGGCACTACTCCTTTCTGGGAAGCAGTTAAAGCCTTGAGCTTTTAGTGGCCTAAATCTCCAGCATTCCATGTCCCCAGGGGTAAGGATGAGAGAAACTATGTGAGAGCCTCAAATAAATAATGACAAGCCTTTGTACTCTTAGGGAAGTCAGTGTTGTACATTGAAAACTTGCAGATTAGCCATAGGTCCCATTCCTCTTCTCCTCCTTCTGGTCTTTATTCCTCACTCTCTGCAGCAGACACTTGCTTTGTGCCCCACATCACCCTCTCCCCCTCCTTCTGGCCACAGCACCCCAATTTGGTCTGGGGGAAATCATCTCCTCTCTCTCAGACCAGGTGCTGCAGGGAAAGCAGACTCACTCTGGCTCCAGGAACTGAACATACATCTCAAGCTCCAGTTCCTTCCCCTCTGGCCACCATGACTGATTCAAGAATGTGTTTTGACCTATAGCCATGCCAACTGGAGCCAATGAGGCTCAATTCTGGGGTCATTATTTGGGTTAACAGTAAAGCCAATACCTTGTTTTTCACTTGACTGCAATGTGGAAAGATACAGGCTGGAGCTGAAGCTGTCTTGCCATGATAGAAAAGAGCCTATCTGTGATGACAGCCAGCCCAAAGGAAGGCAGTGTTGAAGAGTAGAGGTGGGGAAACTAGTGCCAGTGACACAGACTGAACTCTAACTAAGCCATATAGAGCCAGTCCTGCTCTGCTCTTATTGGTTATGTGAGAAAATGCACTTCCTTCTTGCTTAAGCTGGTTCAGTTCTGTCACAGGTAATAGAAAGAGTCCTAACTGATGCATTCCCCATTTTCCCAACTCACCAACATAACTTGACACCGAGATGGTCACTTGCCTAGAAACCAAATACAAAAAAAGCCCACCATCATGTGCCCCAGTTCCACAGGCTCTTTACTCATTGTCTCTTTAAGTCTGACCGAGAAAAAGGCCTTAGCTCCCTGAGCCTTGCTCACAGCAGAATTGGTATCTATTTTCTGTGAACTTACTACCAGCGGGTTTGGATTGTTGCACTGATCTAGGATTTTAACATTACTGATAGCATTACGATATTTTCTTCATAAAAATCTATTGGCTGGATAGTAAGACAGAGGGCCCTCGAACATTCCCCTACTCTATTATTACATATACACACAGAATAAGCAATGAGTCTCAAACCTTTGAAATTTACAATTTCTTTCTTTATATTTTTATATTTATTCTCCAAAAAGAACAGGTAATCTGTTTAAGACTAAAATGCAACTGACACTTGACACTAGTCAAAACCAGCAAGTTAAAGCAAATTGGAATTGAAGCAGAAACCAATAAAAACATGACTCACCAATCAAGGACCAGATAGGATTGTCCTCCTCTTCGATGCTTGAAAATTGACCTATAAGATTAGCTTGGACCTCAGCATTTAAAGTGGATAAACCTCTCTCCACCAGGGCTTTGTTAACCTCAACACAAGTCTGAACACCAATGGAATTCAGGACTTCCTTCAAGTTAAAGGTCCTAAAAAAACATGAAACAAAACTGCATCAGGAATAGGTTTTTTTGTTCAGCAGTTTATATCTATCTTTTAATATACCAACTTGTTTCAAATGTCTGTCACTTTTCATTTACAAAGACAGTAAGTACCTCTATTAGCATGAACTTAGAATATAGTAACTCCTCCCAAGCACCAACCCTTATGTGTAGCAGATTTTTAAATACTTAAAACCATTCAATTCCATAGGTACTGTTTAGTTAGGAAAGCAAAATCAGAAAAGTATGGTCCCCGAAAATACGTCTGCAACTCCATTTTCATGCAGGACCATCAGAAAGGAAAATACCTACTTACTTCTTAAAATAAACGTTTTGGTCTGAACAAATTAATTCAAGTTTTTTTTTTTTTTTTTTGTCAAATCTATGCTTATAAAATGAAGTAAGAATCAATTCCTTTATGCCTCAACAGTGAATCTATAAAACCAACCAAAAACAAGAAATGAAGGGACACCTGGGTGGCTCAGGGTCAGTTAAGCAACCAACTCTTGGTTTCAGCTCAGGTCATGATCCTAAGGTCCTGGGATCAAGCCCTGCACTAGGTGCTGTACTCAGAGCAGGGAGTCTGCTTGAAGTTCTCTCTCTTACTCTTCTTCTGCCCCTCCCCCCACTTGTGATATCTCCCTCTCTCTCAAATAAAAAACCCACAAGAAATGTGTGTTAAAAAACCCACAAGAAATGAAGATATTCAGATGTTAATACCATAGTGACAAATTACCTAAAATTCTTGATCTGTCATGATCAAAAAAGCTCCTTCCTACTGTTACTTTCAAGAAACTTTAAAAAAATCCCAGAAAACTATGAAAAGCAATTGGCAGAGGGTTATTTAAGAGGTAAGGAAAAAGACGTGATCAGAAAGGGCATGTGGTGGGTCCATGCCTTTAGGGAATGATGATTAAAAATGTCTCTTACCATCCAGAAATAGTCTTTAAAGATAACTCTGCAAAAATGGGAATTAAAGGATGAGAGAACAGGAGTGGGTATGGGAAATTAAAACAATAAAGCAATCAGAGGGGCAGAGCCTCTATAAAGAAGATATTTTACAACTAACCAGTTATTAGCAAGCAGCATGTGCCAGACACCTGCACTATGTGCTTCATGGTGAATCATCTTAAGTTCCCACATCTGTAAGTAAGCACAATCATCCCTTCTTACAAGTGAGAGAATGAGGCCCAGAGTGATTTGGGAATTTGTTCAAGGGTACCTAACAAGCTAATAGCAGAGCTGGAACTTAAACCCTGATCTGTCTGACCTGAAGCTTGACTTCTTAGTAACCACTTTGTTATATGCTTTATATTAATACTTAGCAGCATTGTGGGTTCTCTAAAGGTTTAATAAATAAAAATTTCTGGAAAGAAATAGTTACCATGTGGGGAAATGCTAAGGTAAGACCAGCTGCAAACCTAGAGAAAGTTCCTTTTAATTCTAGATCTTGGGTCCTGGAATGTGAAGGAAATGAGCCTGGCTGATTAGCACAGAAGCAGTAGAAGAGGAAGGGCCTTGACACAGCCCAGGGCTCAGGCCTTGGACTGCCCTTTTACTCGTTGTGCACCCCAAAGCAAATCCCATTCTCTCTGACAACTTTGGATGCTATAATCACTCAGGCTCCTCTTGGCTCTTAATATTCTAGGATTTTATCAAATAATTTATGTGTTTTCTGAATAATGGGAAAGAGATGGAAGAATAGATGCAACTCACTCCAAAGATAGGAATGAGCAATGTAAGGTCTTAAAAATACCTGAAAGGGGACACAGCAAGAGGAGGTGACCCATATAAGACCCATGAAAACATCTGATCATTGACTAAGATTAGGAATTTTCTGACTTGCACAGGATTTGCAACAGGATGATCTAAATGCAAAATCTAAATGAGATCTAAGGTTTGATACTGGAAATGAATATAGCAAAAACAAGACCTTCACTGGACTTGTGTCACATCACTAAAGGACAGGATGACACTACTTCTAAAGACTTGATAGCAGGCTGGATCAGTAAAGTTGGTATATACTTCATTGCAGAAAAATGATGGAATCA
The DNA here is from genome assembly GCF_003254725.2 of Canis lupus dingo. Taxonomy (NCBI): domain Eukaryota; kingdom Metazoa; phylum Chordata; class Mammalia; order Carnivora; family Canidae; genus Canis; species Canis lupus. The sequence continues at coordinate 33,138,259 of NC_064252.1, forward strand.
GAACTGAATAGGAAAGCCTCCATGATAAGGCTTTCTAAACACATAGCTTGGAATTCTGGTTTTGTTTGTTTCACAGCACTGCCAAATAAGAGCTCTTGCACATGCCCATCCTAAGTGGAAATATGATACTCACTCTGGGACTTGTCATGGAAAAGACCTCTCCCTTCTTATGAAAGGAAATATAAACCTTTAGAGAGAGATATTAAAAGAAATTCTAGAAAAAGAAGGTATAAAATAGGCTTCTCTAAAGTACAGCCCTGAATATCACATCCAGACATCCAGGATTATTCACAATCTCTGAAACACACGCAGAGCCTTAATATGAGGATGAGCAGATATAAACACTTGGAACTTACTCTTTGTTCATGCCTTCAAGTAGAACAGCTGAAATCCTTTTTAACCTGTTTGCAAGCTCAGGGAGGCCTTCTGTAAGAGCACCCACCATGTTGTTGGTAATTAGGGACAGGCAGGCAATAATTTTCAATTGATTCAGCTTTTCTGTCAGTTCCTGAAGACGTGCTCCATCTGTCATGAGTGTCTAGCATATTTATTTTAAATGTAAAAATAGAAAGGGAAGCTCAATACCATGAAAATATAAAACAAGCAATGTTACATCCAAACTCCCATTTCTATCTGATTCCAGGAAAGTCATTAAACCACATGCAACACTAGACCAACTGATGCACAGATAGAACTTGAGAATTAAAATGATGGAAAACTTGAGGGAAGGAAAAAACCCACTCACCTCTGGTAATTCCTTTTTCAGATAATCCCACTGTAACAGTTTTAAATAACTGTTATTTAGCACCAGCGTAGGGCTCAGGCTTGGTTTAGAGCTGTTTTCAGCCCCAGGAGTTAAAGCAGTCTCAGAGAGAGAAAGTAGTTCTTCATTGACAGATTCTTTTATCCATTCTGTAGTTTGATCAAGAGCACCTATAAGTGAAAAGGCCACATATTTGTCCTATTGCTGTTGATCCCTTGTGTGCATTCTACATGGCAGATGTTAAGTTAGGAGCTAGGCATGAATGAAAAGACAGGCACACCTCTGAAGGAGCTTATAGTGCAGATGGGGAGACAGAGCTGTAAACCAATAATTAGAGCAGAATACAACAAATGCTAGAAGGCACAGGAGTGGAGGGAGCAGACACTGTCCAGGACAGTCTAAGATGAAGAGCTCTGTAAATGACACCTGAAGATATAAGGCAGACTATCACTCCAGGCCCAGCAAACAGCGCATACAGAAACCCAGAATAGTGAGGGAATATGGCACATTCTGGATGCTACAAGCATATCTGTATCGCTGGTCCATAGAAAATGAGGGAGAGTAGTAGCAGATGACACTGGGGAGGTAGGCAGAATCCAGCTCACACACAACCTTGAATTCTGTGCAGAGAAGGTATTTAGACAAAGGCCTTGTTTATTAAACATGTTTGGGTCCTGGGTCCCCTGAGTGTCTGATTAGAGCCATGCCTTTCCCAAAATGCACATGCATGCTAGTGTGCACACTTATACTTTTGACCCAGTTCTAGGGTTTCCCACTAGAAACAATCTGCTTTTTATACCACATTGCTTATAAAACTGTATTTGGTAGAATTTATAAGGTGGAACTTGCTAAAAAAAAAAAATTGCATACTGAACACAGATTTTTTTTAAAAGCACCAGAGAATGAAATAAAGAATAGTGATCCTGAAATGCTTCCTCAGACCCAGCGTTTGAGCAGGGGTAATTTGTCAGCAGCTCTGGTTGCCACACCAGAGCAATATTACCTCAGAATTTCATAACTTTGCTTCTCCTCAGTTGGCAAATGTTCTAATTCTGTTCATAAAGATGTAAAATTTGTAGTCTTTTATTTAAAGGATATCCAACAGAAAGAGAGAAAAGGGGGGGATCTTTGTGGATACAATTACAACGTGGTGTTAATAAGCATTTATACTGCGTGCTCAATCATTTACAGCTGACACATTTAAAAGCCCATTTAGTTATCTCAAAAGCAACAGTGTACCATAGTGATTCTCAATCGTGGGTGATTTTAGAATCACCTGGAGAGCTTGAAAAAGAAAAGAATGATCTTGGGCACAGCTCCTGGAGATTCTGATTTAATCAGTCTGAGATGGGGCTCAGGCATCTGTGTTTAAACACCCCAGGTGATCCTATTATGAAGCCATAATTAAGTATGACTGGTAAAGTAGCTCTTTGGGGTCTGCCGCGGAAACAAGATGACGAAGGGGACATCATCGTTCGGAAAGCATCGCAATAAGACGCACACGTTGTGCCGCCGCTGTGGCTCTAAGGCCTACCACCTTCAGAAGTCCACATGCGGCAAGTGTGGCTACCCTGCCAAGCGGAAGAGAAAGTATAACTGGAGTGCCAAGGCTAAAAGACGGAATACCACTGGGACCGGTCGAATGAGGCACCTAAAAATTGTATGCCGCAGATTCAGGCATGGATTCCGTGAAGGAACGACACCTAAGCCCAAGAGGGCAGCTGTTGCAGCATCCAGTTTATCTTAAGGATTTCAACGATTAGTCAAAATAAACGTTCTGGTTTTAAAAAGTAAAAAAAAAAAAAAAAAAAAAAGCAGAAAGAGCATGAGTTCAGAGTGAAACATCAGCTTTCCTCTAAGGGATCTACTGAGATGTTATTCCCACAAGCTAGTACACTGACCATTCTATGTGGCTCCAAATCCAAGGTCAACCCCGTGGGACACTGGTACCCTTTATTTTTCATATGGGCAGTAATTCTCTTCATTCATTCATTCATTCATTCATTCATTCATTCAATAACTGAACACTGAATATGCAGTAGGTACTGTATAAAGTGCTATGGAGTCTTAGATGAGTAAACATGTTCCGTGCACTCAAGAAGCTCTTAGCCTACTAGGAGGGGGAAACACGAGAACAGGCAATAGCCTCCCAGGTGCATTTACCCAAGAATTTCCTAGGAGCTGTGGAGGCCCAGGAGCATTGCACCTGACTTCAACTGTGCATCCAATACATGCTTCTATTTTCCTGCCAGGGAGACTTGGCCTAACCGCCCTGAAACTACCTGGTTCTCTAAATCTAAATCCAACCAGTCCTTACTGGTCTCACCTAAATCCCTCTGCCTGTTGGAAGCCTTCCTTGATCATATGGACTCATTCTTAGCTCTCCCTTCTCAGAGCACCTGTCCTTGAATTTTTGATCTGGCTGTCATTTTTCTTAAACAGCTGAACTAAAAAAACAGCTTCTCTATTTTTAAAAAAATTGTTATTAAATATTTCAAGTGCATCCGTCTTAATTTCATCTCACTAGTGAGATCACTGAGAGTCTAATCTATGATCTTTATTTTTTCTTTCTTTCCCTTGACTTACTTCATATCACAACTGATAGGTATGTGACATGTGGCTTTGTTTTGGCAGACACATTTGCTTTGAAAAATACTCAGATACCTTTCCAGTGGTACTTGTCATATAGGGGTTGGTCTAAAAGCCTCTGCTCTCTGTGTCTGGCATTAGAGACCTGGTAGGTTTCCAATTCACCATCTCTGGAAGTAACCATGGGCTTAAGGAATGGCTCAAATAGTCTCCTTCAGACTGACAAACTGATTGGTCCTACAGGTCTGCAGCTATCTTTCCCTCCCTACTGTCATCCAATAAAATGTTTGTACTAATGTACACAGTACATGCAAATCAAAACAAAGTGGTTTTTGCAAACTCTTTCACAAAGCAGAGAAGGGAATATTTCTCAATTCATTTTATGAGTTCAGCTTTGCCATGGTGCCAAACCCAGACAAAGGCATTACAAGAAAATTACAGAGTGATCTTTTCCAAAAAATACAGATGCAAAACTCCTTAAGAAAGCATTAGCAAGGTAAAGTATTAGCAAGATAAAATAATTAACTATGACCAAGGGGTACAATAAACATTTCAGTATTACAAGGTTGGTTTAACATTAGAAACACAGCAATCAATCAAAAAAAAAAAAAAAAAGAAAGAAAAGAAACACAGCAATCACTGTAATTCAGAATATTAACACTATAAAAGAGAGAAAAAAAAAGATCACTCCAATAGATACAGAGAAAGCACGTGACCAAATTTAACATGTGGCCTATTTAGATAAAAACTCTCAGCAAACTTCCTCAACACAGAAAAGAACATCTATGAGAAGCTGCAGCTAACATCATACTTAATGGTCAAACAATGGAAAAACTCTTCCCTAGAGTGGCAAGGATCCTCTCTCTCATGACTACTAATGAACATTTGATTGGATGTCTTAGTGCAATAAGGCAAGAAAAAGAAACAAAAGTCACACAGATTTAAATAAAAAAGAAGAGGAAGTAAAACTGTCTTTATTTGCAGGCAAAATTATTGTATACATAGAAAAACCTAAGGAATATTCCAAAAATCTACTAGCATTAATAAGTTAATTTAGCAAGTTCTCAGGATGCAAAGCCAATATTTGAAAATCAGTTATATTTCTATATACTAGAAAATAAAACTTTTACAAAATATCATTTATAATAGCATCAAAGAACACAGAACAAATGAGATTAACCTGAACAAAATAAGTATGGAACTGATGGGGGTGCCTGGGTAGCACAGTTGGTTGAGCGTCCAACTCTTGGTTTCAGCTGGTCATGATCTCAGGGTTGTAAGACAGAGCTTTGTGTCAGGCTCTGCACTTAGCACAGAGTCTGCTTAAGTTTCTCTCTCTCCCTTAGCCCCTCCCCACCTTAAATCAATCAATCAATCAATCAATCAATCAATCAATCTTTAAAAAAATTAAGTACAAGACTGGAACACCAAAACTAAAACATATTGCTGAAATAAATTAGATTTTAGTAGTGATATCTAGTTCACAAATTAATAGATTCAGTACTGTGAAGATGTCAATTCAACATAATTCTAATCACCATCCCACCTGGCTTCTTCTGCAGAAACTAATAAACTAATTAAAAATGCATATGGAAATTCAAAGCACCTAAAAGAGGCAAACAATTTTGAGTAAGAACAAAGAAAGAAGACTAAAAATACCTGAATTCAAGACTTAGCCTCAATAACCAAGACTGTGTCATATTGGTGAAGACATATAGATCAGAGGATAGAATCGAATCCAATAAAAAAAAAAATGAAGTACTGATATGTGCTACAACACAGGTAAATCTTAAAAATATAATAAGTGAAAGAAGCCAGACACAAAAAGCCACACATTGTATGATTTGATTCATATGAAATGTCCCTAACTGGCAAATCCATAGAGACAGAAAGTAGACCAGTGGGCAAGAGGGTTCTTTCTGGCACAACAGAAATGCTTTATATCTTGTTTGTAGTGGTAGTTACAGGGGCATATTCTTTTGTCAAAACCCACAGAACCATACACTTAAAGTGGGCACATTTTACTGTATGTAGAACATACTTTGATGATGTTTAAAAGAAAAAAAGAGATACGGGTTATGAGTTGGTCAATTAAGTCCCTGAATCTAAACCTAGTAAACACAGATTAAAATCACATAAAGTTTCATCAACACTAAACATATATGTAAATTTATGTTATGTAAAAGCCACTGGTTGTGCTATTTAGTGCTACAAGAGCATTCAGGGGAATGTCCTGTAAAATCTGTCAGTTTAGTATGAATGAGTTTAGTATTTGAGCCTCCTCAGATGAATGCATCAAGGGTATCCCCATATGGATTATTCAAGGAATACAATTCCCATCTTTGCTGACTTCTAATATGGTAACTAAGCATGAAACCTAGTACTTAAGGATGAACTCTGAGTGACCTCTAAAAAGGCAACAACTCCATATCCTGGATCTGGGGGACGGCCTGAACAATTCTGAGCAGACGGTATTCACATAAACTACGAGAATGCTGCAGAATATGTGAATAGGAGATGTGGATGTTGTGCAAAGCTTTAATTGGCTCCCATTTTCAATATTCTAGCAAGTACATTCAGACTAAGTACTCCAATTTCCATTTAGAAGAATATAGTTCCCTTATCCATGACACCTGCTCTATTATGCCTAACAATACCTCACCTCCCTTCCTTTGACACTGATTTTCTTTCCTTTTTTTTCTTTTTTCTTTTTCTTTTTTTTTATAAGTAGGCTCCATGCCCAACATGGGGCTTGAGCTCATGACCCAAGATCAAGAGTCACATGCTCTACTGACTGAGCCAGCCAGGTACCCCTTGATATGGCTTTCTTTGAGAAATCATTTTCCCTCCTTCCATGTGAATATCAGTTAAGAGGTCCCTGACCATGGGTTGGCCTACCTGAATCATATGCTCATCAAACTTTCCTGGGATCTGAATGGTGACTATAGCATTCAAGGATGGCCCATTTTAAAGTATGCATTAAGTCTTCTGATGATGGAGCTAGGAACTTTCCTTATTTTTTCCTGCCCGGATTCCCGATGTTCTCCTGGTTTCTGGCCTTGCTCAGGCTCAGCTATTTTAGCTTTTGTGTGAACTACCGCCGTCCTTCCATTCACTTCCCTTTTTGCTAAATCAGCCAGAGTTGGTTTCTGTTGTTTTCAATACCACCCAGTTGATGAAACACAAAAGTGAAAAATCCAAAGAAAGTAGCCAAAACAGCAGCTTGGTTTAATCTTGGCTTGGATGTAGGAGACCTGGCTTCCAGTCCTAGCTCTACTACTTATTAGCTGTGTGACTCTGTGTTTGGGCAAGCCATTGCTGAACATCAGTTTGCTCATCTTCTGCATGTTCCATTAAGTTCTTAAATGCTTTGTGTGTCAGGCAAAGAAAATAAAATTGCAGTTTGATGTGTTTCTGAAAAATATTTATGTCCTATAGGATTTTTAAAAGAATCAATGAGTGAAAATATCAGTGAGGGTGACAAAACATGAGAGACACCTAACTCTGGGAAACAAACAAGGGGTAGTGGAAAGGGAGGTGGGTGAGGGGTTGGGGTGACTGGGTGATGGGCACTGAGGGGGGCACTTGGCGGGATGAGCACTGGGTGTTAATGCTATATGTTGGCAAATTGAACTCCAATAAAAAAAATTTCAAAAAAGAATCACATGAAATGAAGTTCTATGAGAATATTTTATCAGACATAAGATATTACCTAAATAAATAAAAACCTTCTGAGTATCTTAGAAATTACTTATGCTCTGCACCCCCAAGGGGTAATCTGTTACTCTTTTCACAAGTAATTTAGTTGTTGAACCTGATGTGGTCATCCTATTGATGCTTAGTGTATGTGTCCAATCATTGCCTCAGGCTTTCTTAGGTATACTGTAAATCAGAGAATTATATAAAAACTCTGTGTTGGCAAAATAAAATATTTTCTGGAGTCAATTTAGAAATCTAGGGTACTTCTATGTATTAATTTTCCAATAATTATTTTATAAAAAATCATGTACACACAAAAATCCAATCCTTTTGTCCTTCTGCATGTTACTGTGAGGCTCTTATTTTGATATTAGGGCACAGTGACCGACTTTTGGCAGAGGGACTTGAGGATATAATTAACAACTGACACACACTCTGATTCCTGGACTCTTGATTTCTCTGGGAACATATTTAGAGCTAGGCAATAATGACCTATATACACAACTGGATTTATTCTATTCTTAAATCTCTGAAAATATCCAAGTCAATGTGAAAAGTACAAATGAATTGCAGGTCACTAAGCCTAGATTTTAAGACAGAAACAAATCATTTAACATGAACAAAACTGTAATTCAAACCAATATTAAGGAATTTGCTCCATGAGACAAGCTATCTTGATTCAAGACAGACACATTTCCGCACATGTGTATATACATGTACACAGGCACACAAATGAAACCAACCAATAAAATGCTGGAAAGGAAAACACTGCACAAACATGGTTACTATAGTGCAGGTTTGAGATTCAGGTTCTACGTAGGGTTCTATTTCCATTAATCCCTCTTTCCCTGAGGAGCTAAAACAATACAGCCCTAAAATCACAGAATTTTTATTGTGGAAGGATCCTCAGATGTCATCTAATCTTATCTTCCACTCAGTGCCACACTCCCTCTGCAGATACCCCAAAGAAAGTCAGTATCTCATCTGAAGACCAGCAGTGTTGTGTAGCAGTTCAACATACATGCTTTGGGGCAGAGACATGTCTGGTTTATCCAGGCTTTAGCAGTCACCTCAGCTAAGTACCTTAACCTCAATTTCTTCACTTATAAACAGTGAATGATAACAGTGCCAGATTCATAGGGCTTTGTGAGGCTTGAATGGGCTAATAAAGGTAAAATGTTTGGCCATAGTAAGGACTTGGCATATAATAAGTGTTCAATAAAATGACAGCTGGCACTGACTACTAGTAATAGAAATACCCATTCCAAGCTTAAAACAGCTCTTGCTGCTAAAAAGGGTCAAAACTAGCTGCCTGTTATTTTTCTCCATTGGTCCTAGTCTACACTACAGAGCTTAACCCAAAGTCCCTAAACCAATATCAACAGGAGGGCAGTGCTCCTGGCCTATGTGTACCTCCTTATTACCAAGCAGAATGTATATAGCTTCATGGACTGTTCTTCCTATGACCCTCCATGACCCAGGCCCTCCTCCCTGGACATACTCCAGACTCTTTAAAAGTGTCTTTAAGAGCCCCTTTAAAAGTGACACCAGTTTGGCTTTGGCTTTGTTCACATAAGGCCACCATACTGACTATCTTGACCGAAAAGCTCAATCCATGAAGAGTGGGGGTGAAGTGGATGAATCACCCAAACAGTCTTAGAGTGTGCTTAGTTAAAGCCCATAAGCTAGTATTAAAAATTTGCCAGTGAGGGAATCAGTAAGCCAGCCTTTTGCCAGCTGTGCAAACATCTGGGATCTCAATTCCCTCGCCTGTGAAATAAAGCATATAACAGTACTTAATTAACTAAGTAACTGTGACATTTACTTAACTAAGTAACTGTGACATTTCACTGAAGTACCACGTTCTCTACTCCCAGTCTTTCTTGACCCCTCTCCCAGTCCAGTTTTAATGCCCACTAGTCCATGAACCTGCTCCCATTAGGGTTACCAAGGATCCTCATGTAGTCATATCCTATGATCAAACCTTGACTTTCATTTTTCTTGACCACTCAGCACTTGTCATAGCTGATTACGTCTTCATTCTCCAGTTTGTTCACTTGTCTTGCAGAACATCACCAGCTCCTGGCTTCCTTCACTTCTCTAGCTACTTTCACAGTCACCTTTGTTAGATCTTTCTCCTCTTCTCAAGCTCTAGATGCTTTAGAGTCCCAGGTCATTGTATCTATACTCACTCCCCAGATAATTTAATCTAGTGTAATATTGTGGCTAAGAAATTGAACTTTGTAGCCAGAACACCTGGGGGAGTCCCAGCTCCATAGCTTACAAGTTGTGTCATGGAGACAAGTGATCTAACTAATCTATGCCTCAGTTTCCTCACTCATAAAATGGGGAGTAATTTCCTAAGGTTGTTGCAAAGATCAAATTAGTTAATACAGGTAAAGTACTTACATGTGGTAAGCATTTTATACATGTTAGCTATTATTCTAACATATCTTGGCTTTATCTATCATAAATATACTGATGAATCCTGAATATGTATCCTCAGTATCCACCATCCAACTGTACTCTAGTCTCTTACACCCACAGGCCTATCTGATGTGTCCATGTTGATGCCAAACAAGATCTCAAAGTTCATATATCTAAAACTGAACCCTGATTCCATACCACCTCCCTACTTGCCTTCCCTTGTTGCCCTACCTCACAGACAGCCATCACTATTCACCTTGCTGCTCAGGTGAAAATCTTAGCATCATCCTCTACTCCTCCCTGTTCTCCTTTGTTCAGCTTTTGGTCAATCATTTGATTCAACTTTCAAAATACATCCAGAATCTGGATTCTTCGTACTACTTCCACCCTTGCTACTTGCACTACTTGCTCCCTGGACCATTACTTCTTACTGGAACAACTGCAATACTGCCTACTTGGTGCCCGTCTCCCTCTCCAATTTGCTCCTGTTATAATCTGTTCTCTACCCAGAAGCCAGGGTAGTCTTTAAAAATGAAAATCACACATTGCCCTCCTGCTTAAAACTCTCCAGTGACTTCCCATCACTCTTGGAATCAACTCTAAAACTCCTCTCATTTCCTAGCAAAGCTCAATAGGATCTTTTTCTACCTCTCAGTCTCGTCTCCTCCCACTCTCTCCCTGCCTACTCCACTCCAGCCACACCGTCTGCCCCGTATCTGTCCAAGTTCCCATGCAAGCTTAGCTTCCAAGCTTTTGTCCCTCTGTCTGGAAAGTTCTTCTCTTACATCTTCACATGCCCCTTCCTCTTTCCTTTGCAAACTCAGCTCAAATGTTACTTCTTAGAGAGGGCTTCCCAGTCTACATTATCTTAAAAAACACTACCTCCCCCACTCCTGCCCCATTGCTCTCTGCCCTTTTTCCTACTTTTCTTCATAGCACTTAACCCATCTGACAATATATGTTATTTGTTTGTTTGCCATGCCTACTAGAATGTCAGCACTCCTCAGGGGTCACAATATTGTTTGTTCACTACAGTATCCACAGCAACTAAGTAGTCTAGGATATTGCAGGTGCTCAATATATATATATATATATATATATATATATATATATATGTATGTGTGTATATAAATATATATATGTATGTATGTGTGTATATAAATATATATATGTATGTATGTGTGTATATATATATGTATGTATATACATATATTTTAAAGATTTTATTTATTTATTCATGAGAGACACAGAGAGGCAGAGACCCAGGCAGAGGGAGAAGCAGGCTCCTCACAGGGAGCCCGATGCAGGACTCAATCCCAGGACCCCGGGATCACACCCTGAGCCAAAGGCAGACGCTCAATTGCTGAGCCACCCAGGCGTTCCACAAATATATATTTTTTAATACATGAAGAAATGAATAGTGCTTTGCACAATTCTTGGAACACAACAGATAGCTTAAATCTGTGATGTTGATTTTAGAAGTTAAAAAATGTTAATGTTAAAAAATGTTAAACAGAAAAGCCAAAATCCTCTAGGGATACTCCTTAAGATGTCAAAAACATAAACATCATATTTCCATTTAATTTCAATATATACACATTATATTGCACTTACTTGGAGTTTCTTCTAAAATTTCTTGGAACTTGGTTCTCTCGTAATCCACCAGCTGGCGTTGAAGATGTGGTCTAAGACTCCTAATTGTAAAATTGACCATGTCCATTTTCATGAGGTCCAGGACATGAAATATTTGTCTAAAAATTTTAGAATTCAAATAGTTAGAGTGGTGTTTAATGACTGAAATTCATTAATTGTGATCTATTTGACAGGCTGGAAAAGATAAACATCCCCAAATAGTTTTGAAATTCCAATTCCCATTGGCAAAGTCACTTTTTTCTATCTTTCTTTCTTTTTTTCTTTTTTTTTTTAAGATTTTATTTATTGGTTCATGAAAGACATAGAGAAAGAGGCAGAGACATACGCAGAGGAAGAAGCAGGCTCCCTGCAGGGAGCCCAATGTGGAACTCAATTCCAGGACCCGGGACCATGCCCTGAGCCAAAGGCAGATGCTCAACCACTGAACCACCCAGGCGTCCCAGCAAGGTCACATTTAATAGAAGGCATTACATGTGCATTCCAAAGGTATTCTTCACAGATCTCAAGAGTATTTGCTTGAGCAAATACAATACTTCCAGCTGATCCATTACACCCAGCCGTAAACTGATAGACACTAAGAAGGATAAACAATGAGTCTTAATGAGACAAAGAAGATTCAAAAAGGAATTTTCATTTGAAAGCCCTGAAATTTTAAGGAGTCTGAACAAAGTATATATGGTTTCTATTCCTACTGGAATGGGGGTGGGTGGAGAGAAAAGAAAAAAACGTACAGGGCACTGAGGCACAGAGGAAAAATACTTCAGTTTTGCTTATCTGGTTTTCTTCTAAGATCAAGGATTCCTTTGAAAGACTAGTTATTATTCTGTGTTGCTCAATTCCCACACTTCTCTATTGTGTGTGTGTGTGTGTGTGTGTGTGTGTGTGTGTTTTAAAGATTTATTTATTTATTTGAGATAGAAAGAACATAAGCAGGAGGGGCAGGAGAAAAGATAATCTCAAGCAGACTCTGCACTGAGCGCAGGACCCAATTTGGGGCTTGATCTCAGGATCCTGAGATCACAACCTGAGCCAAAACCAAGAGTCAGCACTTAACCAACTGCACTACCCAGGCACCACCTACCCACCCACCTTCCCTTTTGAATGAACTCAAAGATACTCTGAGAAAATGCAAGCAGTGTAAGTGCTAACCTCAGCACCTCCACAATGTTGCTGGTCGCCTTTAGCTCTCTGATATCGTCATCTCGAACGGGAGCACACAGCTTTCCCATCGTACTGATGACATAGTTGGCCAGGCCCTGGATGTCGACAGCACTGTGCTCAGCCTGCTGCCTAATGAGGTCTGTGTCCAAAACTTCACAGATCTGGTTGCGAAGTCGGTTGCCACCAGGAGTCAGAAAAGAGAGGAGAATCTACATAGGGAAAGGAAAGAGAAGTTAACAGCATCGTTATGTGGATAAGGGTTGTCATTTTTTACTTCCAGATGACTAAGCTCCTTGTCCATATTTTAATGCCCTGGATGCCACAGAAGCATTCACTGTCTGGTGGTGGGTCAGAGTGGGCACTCTAGTGTCTCAACTCTAAAAAGAAAGCTCTATCTTCTGAATTAAAGCCTCCACCCCAACCCATGGGAAGTTACTGAAACTACCAAAATGAGAACAACTGGCAAGGAAGCAGTATTATTGAAATAACTTCAAATAGTTTACAGATAAACCATGCAAAGAGAGAACAAGTTGCAGATCATGGCTGCATAAGGACCCTTTAAAGAAGAGCAAATGGAAATACCCTATGGGCTCCATTAGTGTATTTTCTATGTAAAAATATTTTTTTAAATTTATTTATGATAGTCACAGAGAGAGAGAGAGAGAGAGAGAGAGAGAGAGAGAGAGGCAGAGACACAGGCAGAGGGAGAAGCAGGCTCCATGCACCGGGAGCCCGACGTGGGATTCGATCCCGGGTTTCCAGGATTGCGCCCTGGGCCAAAGGCAGGCGCCAAACCGCTGCGCCACCCAGGGATCCCAAAAATATTATATATTATATAAGCAACCTCTCCTGAGTATTCACCACACAGCAGACACTGTGCTTACACACACCACACATGGTTGGGAGTACAGGCTTGAGCCAGAGCATCTCAGCTCAAATTCCTCTCCACTCCTCAAAGCTGTGTGACCCTGCATAAGGGAACTCCATTTCTTTTTTATTCAGTGAAAATAACAGAAGTAACTACCTCACAGCATTATGGTAACAATAATGAATAATCTAGTGTTTGGCACAGAGCAAGTACTTTGTGAATGTCAGTTAAAACTGTAACTGTCATATCATTTAATTCTTATGATTACCCTGCAAGTACTCAGGACACAAAAAGTCATGGAGGGAAAGCTTGTTAGACAACCTGTCACTAAACCAGGCTGTCTGGCTCCTGAATCTGTGCTTTTAACTACTGTGACCACTACTCTGTGTGCTAAACATTGCCCTGTGCTCCTTCCATTGCCGTATTTCCCTAGCTCCCACCCCACCCAAGGAAGTGCATTTCAGAAAACACTCTTCCAGTGATTGAATTTACTCAGTTTTCCAAAAAGAATCTCCAAAACTCTTTAGAGGACATAAAAACAGCCTCTGGGGGGAAAAAAACTTACTAATCAATACAATATTAACTTGCCTCTCTGATTTCTTCAAACAGTTTGATGGCATGTTCATACTCAGGAGGCTCAGCATTCAGTTCTGACTCCAGGACGTCCCAGAAAGCCCGGTGGACAATGTGTTTTACTCGACTGGCTAAGCTACAGGAAGGAAATGAGTTGTTTTTAAAAATAAGCATTATCTTTCCTGATTATAAAAGAAACATGCTCATTGCAGAAATCTTAGAAAATGCAGAAAAAAAATCCCAGAAAATGGCCCATAATCTCATTTTTAATCTTTTGACACATTTCCCTTGTTCAAAGTATTGTTTTAATATAGTTGAGAATAATCAACTAATTATGGTTAATATTCTGTCCTAAGAGATTCCCCCCACACTTTAAAAATGCTTCCTTGCTATAGCTTCAATAAATTCATAAAATTCTGTCTTAAGGAGATTCCATAATTTACTCAGCTACTCTTTAAATCTTTAGACTTGTTCTAGATTTGTGGGGATGAGACAGCAAAGTTGCTCTTTCCTCAACAGCTACAGTTTCATTGCACAGAAAAGAACAGACTGACCCGAAGGAGACATGCATGTGAATTGCTGCCAACCGCAGTTTAGATGTCCCATTTAAAGTTAGCCAGACCAAAATGCTGAAATGGGAACTTTACTAGGAAGAGCTCACAATAGAATAGGTGGCCACTTTGCTTCACCCCTTATGTCAATGCCCTAAAATAGATGCACATTTAAATATGCATCCCTACTGAACTTCTATATTTGGCAACAGTTTTAAGAAAAGCACATATTTCCCTGCACGGCACTCGCTTATGAGTCTCCAACCCCTACAGCGCATACATCTCTCCCAGGCAGAGGCCATAACTTCTCTTTTAAGTACCTGCCACTATACCAAGCACACTACCTGGCATACATGAGTGTTTGATGAATGCACAGTGAATGAATTAATAATTTGATAGTTAAGCACATCCTTTTAGAGTATAAATAGCTAAACATACAACAATGCTATGAGAAATTAAAATTAGCTTTCTAAGGAGTGTGAGTTAAAATTGTTTCTGTAACTGCAAATGCTATATTCTACCCAGCAACTTTAAATGTTAAAACTTATTCTAGTTGCCTGACTAGATTTATTCAACGTAAATGCTATTTCTAATGTTGACCCTCTTGAGCAGCTATAGAACAATTAGAAAGGCAAACACTGCTAGGATGGACTTTCACCCTTGACTTTACAAGCCTCATGTAGTTGGCTTGAATGGATCAATGGCTCATAATATGCTATTGCATTTTTAAATAAAGGTAATGGTCCTAAGCTTGCACTCTGCTTTCCTTGCTCACATTTTCCAGATATGGCAGAAAATGAAGGAAGGAGGCATTCCTATTTCCCATAGTATCAAAATACTTATGTTCAAGGTACTCAGATACCTATGAGCATGCATTTCAAGTGAGTATTTTAGTACCTATCATATCCTTGGGGAATGTGAGGTTCAGAAATGGACTCAGCAGAGCCAGGATTCAAACCCATAGCCTGTCTGATCCTAAAGCACAGTGCTTCACTAATGCCTATATCTGCAACTTTTGAATTTAAAGTATAAATACTCCCAAATTGTCTTTTGCTATACTTCATAAAACACGCTAATTTTAACTTCGAACATTCATTTTCATTAGTCAGTCAAAAATGTTTCTAAGCCATCCAATATGTGCCAGGCCCTGTTTTAGGTGCTGTGGTTACTATAGTAAAAAGAAAAGTATCTGCTCTCAAAAAGCTTATTTGTTAGCAGGGACAGAAAGACAAAACCAAAACACATTAAAAATGAATAAGGCAATTTCAGAACCATGAGGAAGACAGAACAAGACGGTGTGGTAGATAGTGATGGGGAAGCTGCTAACTTCACTGGTGGTTGAAGAAAACTTCTCTAACACAGTGACCTTTGAGTTGAGACTTGAAGGAGGAACAAACAAGCAGCCAGTGAAAATCTAAGGGAACAACACTGAAAAAGCAGAAAGGAGGACAAAGTCCTTACACAGGATAAAGCTGGTGTACTCCAAGGTCAGCATAGAAGCCAGAGCACCTGAGGCATAGCAAGCAGGAGGGAAAGAAGAGACACAGTTGGGAGTAGGGCCTTGCTGCCTAGGGGTTTGAGTTCTTATTCTAAGTGTAATAGAAAACCATTAAAGGATTTTAAGCAAAGAAATGACCTACTCTCATTAACCCTTTTGAAAGATCACTCTGGCTACCATGTGGATATGGAGGATGGACCATGGGAATCAAAGATGGAGCCAGGACAACCTGCTAGGACTTCAGAGTCCAGGTCAGAAATGATGGTGGCTGGGCCTAAGAGTGTAGTACTAGAGCTGGTATAAAGAATTGTGGTAAAATGCAGTTACCATAGAAAACCAAACAGATACAACTATTTTGGCCAGTAATCTTAAAAAGTTATTAATGATTATTATGAATAATAACCTCAAGAGGGGACTATGATCCATATTTCGAAGAAGGAAAATTATGATGTTGCTATTTTCCTGCTTTAAAACAAATAAACATAAAAGCTCCAAATAGGATCGAATATTATATGCTATCTTAATTGATAGAGGAAATACCTCTATATTTATTTTTTTATTTTACTTTATTTTTTTTAGGATTTATTTATTTATTTATTCAGAGAGAGAGAGAGAGAGAGATAGAGAGAGAGGCAGAGACACAGGCAGAGGGAGAAGCAGGCCCCATGCAGGAAGCCCAACGTGGGACTCGATTCTGGGTCTCCAGGATCATACCCCGGGCTGCAGGTGGCGCTAAACCTCTGCACCACCGGGGCTGCCCCTGCCTCTAAATTTATAAATGACACTGTGAGGTTGAAGATTCAGTGTCATTATTCATGAGCTAACTATGCCTGTAAAGGTGATTTATGTGTAGTTATGACCTCAAACCTTTTCTCCTCTTTGTCCGAGGGGATTTATAAGCCACCAAAGTCAGAGAGGCTGAGGCAGGATATAAGAGCATGGCTCTAACTAGAGGTCTCAGGGTTGGGAGGGTTGGGGCCAGGGGCAGTGAGGTTAACCAGGGGTGCCCATGTAGTTGTAATTCCTATCTTCAGATGTTTCTGAGTCACCTATTCTTAGGACTTTGGCAGCTCAGCTACATTTATTTATCTTTCATAACTTGAATATCAGTTTTTAAGAAGTCGATCTGCAAACTTTCTTGAGCATGTACTATATGTCAGGCATTCTGCCAGGCAATGGAGATAGAGCAGCAAACAATATAGACATAGTTCCTCCATTAATGGTGCTTTGGTCACATAATAAAGACAGATACTGAACATAAAATTATAAGCCTTCTTAGCAAAAAGGGGCAATAGGAGTATTTAGGAAGGGGATTTAATGTAAACTAGTATGCTCTGATATGTCAGGAAAAGCTTCCTCAGGAAGTGACATTTAAGCTAAGTTCTAAAGATTATGGGTAACATGTACCCTAGAGGAATGGTTTTAAAAACAAGTATAAGATCCTGTTAGAGAACTAACCAATTTTTATTTCCAGTGGCTATTATACAAGACTTCTAGGAATCTGTGTGAACGTGTGTGTGTGTGTGTGTGTGTGTGTGTGTGTGTGTGAGAGAGAGAGAGAGAGAGAGAGAAACAGACAGACAGACAGACTCCGCAGCTTGGTTTACATAAAACAAAGGCCTCTGGGTTACCTGTTCTCAGGGAGGGCATCTTGTTTCAATTGAAAATTCTCATTTACAGCAATTTCATGAGCAAGTGTCATGTTTGATAAGTTCCTTGCTGCAGCCATCACTTCGTCAAATGTTACGACCCTGGGAGGGCTTGTTGCTGAAAGAAAAACAAGCCTCAGTTCATGTCATGGAGGAAAAGCTACCATCGAATGAAGCCTCCCGAAGCAAACAGAGTTTAAGTTATTCTAATATATACATTCAGAGTTTTACAAGTTAAGACGACCATATACTAAATTAGGTAGATTTCCCTGCTAATTACTTAAGACTTCAAAAATTCAAAAACTCCTTTGATAGTTTCAGTTACTGTATTAATAATAAATTCTCAAATGTTTTATTTATTTTTTTTAAGATTTTATTTATTTATTCATGAATGACAGAGAGAGAGAGACAGACAGACAGACAGAGGGAGAAGCAGGCTCCATGCAGGAAGCCCAATGTGGGACTCGATCCCGGGTCTCCAGGATCACACTCTGGGCTGCAGGCAGCGCTAAACCGCTGCGCCACAAGGACTGCCCAAATTCTCAAATGTTTTAGAAATTATCTTATTAACATAAGCTATCATAAGTTACTTTTCTTTTATTAAATCATGTCACATTTTAGTACCTCTTGGTATCTGCACTTATTACGCAGTAATATGCAGGAACTTGGTAAGACTACTTTTATTCTGTCATTTGTAACTTTCATTAATTTAAGCAGACAAGATGAAATAACTGATTTTTTTAAAACTACAACTTCTAAAAGTATAGGCAGTATAGCGTAATGTTTAGGTTTAATTCCAATTTCTACTGCTGGTAGATATTATTTGACTTCACTACGGCATAACTTACCTCCTCAGGGCTGTGTTGAGGTGATTAAGTAAAGTAATTTGAGTAAAAAAGAACAAAGTAAGAACTTCATAAATGTAGATAATTAAAATAAAATTAATCTGGTAAGCTGGATAATCTACTCAGTAGGAAGTAGTAAATAAAGAATTATTCTAATTACTTTTTTAAAAAGATTGTATTTATTTATTCATGAGAGACACAGAGAGAGAGGCAGAGACACAGGCAGAGGGAGAAGCAGGCTCCCTGAAGGGAGCCCGATGTGAGACTCAATCCCAGGACCCCAGGATCATGACCTGAACCAAAGGCAGATGCTCAACCACTGAGCAACTCAGGTGTCCCTATTCTAATTACCCCTAAAGATTATTCTAAAAAATTATTCTAATTCTAACAAAGTAAAATCTTTTAAAAATCACTATTGGAATTCTTAGCTTCAATTAATTAAAATCATTGCCTCAAACAACAGTACTGGCTGGCAATATTTTGCTACCTAAAATAATTTTTTAAAGAAGCAGAGGAGAAAGAGAAGGAAGAGGAAGACCATCTAGAAGAGGAGGGGGAGAAAGGGAAAAACGGTGATACATGGAATTAGTGAAACTTCCCCTCTTTAGGATGCCTGTGTCCCCTGTTAGAGGCACCAACCTCATATGTAGTATAAAGAGTGAGAAAAAGCACAGAAAGCTAGGTGGTTGCTAGTCAATTCTTTTCTCAATTCTCTGTGCCATTAAGATTCTTTCAAGAGGGACTCCTGGGTGGCTCAGTGGTCCCCTTTTCATGTTTTAAATGTATATCATGGGTAAATGTTTTAGTTATCATCCTTTTTTTTAAGAGTTATTTATTTATTGGAGCGAGGGGTGTAGGAGTGGGCAGAGGGAGAGAAAATCCTGAAACAGACTCCTCGCGGAGTATGGAGCTCAACAGGGCACAAGCCCCAGGATCCTGAGATCATGACCTGAGCCCAAATCAAGAGTTGGCTGCTTAACTGACAGAGCCACCCAGGCCCACCATGTTTTAGTCATAATTCTAAGTGAGAAGAGTCTATACATATATACATACATATGCCAACATGAAGAATGAATATGGCAAAGTACCACCAGCTTTCATCTTTGGGTGATATTATAGGCAAAGTTTTCTTTTCTCTATACTTATGTAAATTTCCAAATTTTAAAAAATGAGATTATATAGATTTAACATAAACATAAATGAACAAACTTTTTGAAGTGTACATTTGATTATATTAAACATTAGTTGCTTCTTTCTGCACTTGCTTTGTCTAAGGTGTTATATTTCCTATACAAAATGTCAATTAAAAAGCTTAAAATAAAAAGACCAAACATACTTGCTTTACATATCTCTAGCTTCCACACACAAAAAAGGGAAAAGACATCTCCCTCATCATGGCCACCTATTAAAATCTCACACCCCTGGTGTAGTAATTCTCTTCGTGGGCAATTTTCTAGGGTGATTTGCACAACAGGTTTTGAAATCAGCAGGAAACCCTTTAGATTATTTCACTTCCTGCCTGACCCTTGAATTGGGGCAAGCTTCCTTCCGTGTAAATCAGCAATTATCAGAAAAGACCAATTTGAATTTATCCTAGAATATGGCCCAAGAAGTGATCTCAAGAGGGAATGACTTTCCACTACTTGAGAGAAAAGACAGATGGGGTTTAAGGCCCTGATTTATAGTAAAACCAAAGCAGATCAGAGACAGTAATGCAAATTAAAATGGGCAGATGGAAAAAAATAATAATAAAAAAATAAAATGGGCAGATTGTAAACTTTAGTGGCTACTTATTCCTGTCTTTGCAGTGCTATTATGGTACATCTAGAAAGGAGGAATAGTTTGTACTTTGCTCTCATTTATGAGTTTTAAAATCTAACACACATGCCTAGAATCACCCTCTCCCCCCACACGCCCTGCTCCCCCATCAGCTTACAAGCAGGAGAGCTGGATTTGCTGGAAGAGTCGCTTGTAAAGCTCTGCCTGGAGCACTCATAGTCACTGAGTGAAGCCATGCTTTCGGAAAACCGGGAAGAGTCTGAATCGCTTGGCTGGTCCTCACCCACACACTGCTTCTCACCATTGAAGGGCATTCTGTGTCACTGAAGTGTGGGCAAAGAGATAGCACCTGCAGACAAACAGACCCTGCGTCAGCGCTCTGTGGTACTTCACTGGCATCACAGATGGCTTCTTTTAGTGTAGACAGCTTTGCCCACATATGTCACAGTGTTGGAAAGGTCCTAGAAGATAACCTCATCTTTCCCATAGCAGTCAGGCTATTACCAGGCCTTCAAGACTACCTCCCAGAAAAGACACTCCATCGCCCCAAGTGTGAACTTACTCAGGACATACACAGTGTGAACATGGAACAGCTCTCACAATAACAGATCCTTTAAAACTGTGCAAAAGACACACAGGCTCTCTGTTCCTAGGTTTCTAAAACATGGAAAGGGATGTTGACAATGGGGCCTGAGGCCAGACTGCCTAGGTTAGAAGCTCATGTTGTCTTTTGCCATGTGACCTTGGGACAAAAGTCACTAAACCACCTACTTCATGAGTCAAACTGGGCTGAAAGACTAAACTTGCAGGGTTGCTTGAAGATTAAATAGGCTTAATTTTATTAAAGTGCTTAGCACCAAAATGTTAGCTATTTTTTTTTTAAGATTTTTACCTATTTATTCATGAAAGACAGAGGGGGGTGGCAGAGGGAGAAGCAGGCTCCATGCAGGGAGCTCAACGGGGGACTCGATCCTGGGTCTCTAGGATCCTGCCCTGGGCTGAATGCAGCGCTAAACCACTCAGCCACCAGGGCTGCCCAAATGTTAGCTATTATTACTGTTCCTATGGCTTTGTTCTAAGTAAAATAGTTTTGAAATCAGCCTCTTTAATTCCTCGTGAGCCTCTTGGGAAAGGAGAAGACTAACTAAAATCTCTGGCTGGCAAGTCTTCAGGTTCTTCTCCATTTTCCTGTGAACTGTCATGATATAAAGAGTAAAGCCTGACACTGGGTTTGCACTTGACAGCTGACTTGGTACCACTATCACCCAATGAACAAACAGGCACCAAAGATCCTGACTCATGGGTCAGAGATGGGCTCTGGGGACAATGGGACTTACTATGCCATAAAACCAGTCCCTTGACTTTATCTACATCCAGTGCTGTATCTGAGACATTAGACTACCTCCCAGGTATGGGCCCAGTCACCTTCTAGAAAGGATATCCTGAGCACACAGGATGTCCCAGCCTGAGCCCAGGAGCCTCAGCCAAGGCCCAAGAGAGAGCTGGCTCTGATAGGTGTGGTGTTAGCTGACACTGAGGGGAACCTGGGCCTGAGGAAGAAGGCACCTCAAATCCTGAACAGACAATAATGACAGAAGGATTCATGGAGTCTCTTTAAACCTGAGCCAGTCCATGCAATGAGATATACAGAGCTTTCAAAGCTACAAACACTTGAAAACACAGCTATGCATAGTATGTCTAGAACTCCTGCACAGTCTCTTCAATGATTCCTTTCATATTTATTGAGCGCCTACTGTGCAGCAGCACCAGGAAAGATAACAGTGAACAAGAGAGACAGGTCGCTACACTGATGGCTCTCAACTCCAGTTACCTACAACTATGTGTGCCTGAGTCTAGAACACAAGAAAAGGGGAAACAAGACATTGCTGAGGAAGCACAAGAAAGGAGAGGCAGGGTGGGACTATGGGGGAATCTTGCCTTTGTTGAGAGAAATGGTGCCATAATTTATCCCTTGGGTGGTCACAGAGACAAAGATGAACCTCAGAGGGACTTATTAAAGGTCAAATGCCCAAGGGCATTTGCCCCTGGCCTCCCCTAAACAACCTTCTTCAGTCCTGCCAATCGCACAAGGGCACCCCTCCTGGGGCCACCACTTCCACAAACAGAAGAAAACCACTAACTAGGAGGCTGAGCAGAGCTGCCAGGAAGCTACCACCGAGAGGTCTACCTTACCCTAGAGTCCCAAGGCCAACCACCACTGACAGAGGCTATAAAATAGCCCTGAACCCTTGCAACCCCAGTGGGGTAAATAACCCCCTTTACCACATGCAAAGCTCTACTTGAGCTTTAACTGTCATCTGCTGGGGAGGAAAGGAATACAGGACAGAAAAAACTGTCAGCTCTAACTCTTTCACTTCCACCAAACCCCAATCCTAAATGGAATACTTGCCCTTCCCTCTAGATTTCTCTCTCGTGCTCTGACAACATTTTATGTCCCACTGAAGGCATCTCTTGAAAATGCTACCTTCCTCAGGAAGCCTTTACTCCCTGGCCAGAGTGAATGACACCCCTCTTTGCACATCTGCAGCACATGTCCTCTACCTCTGGCATAGAGCTGAGTGCCTTGGACAGTTATTTTCCTCCATGGCTACTTCTCTGACTTTTCTTAATAAGGCAGGGACTGTGTCTTGTCCATTGCCAGTGTCAAGTACGTGACAAGTATTCATTTAGTGTCAGGTGAATCAGAATCATTGAATCCCATTTGGTACAGCTTCAACCAGAACATTCGCAAAATGATATCACTACACACTTACAGGGCTGGGACTGCCAAAGTTAAAGCATTGGATCAGAGAATCTACCACTTAAACCTACTTTATTAGGTTTAAGACTCAATATTCCCTGGTCCTGGTCACAGTCTTATTTTAATATCTTAAACCTTGTTTCCATTTTGTTATCTTCCTCTGTCATTCCACCATAACACTATGCTCTGTATGCTCTGCTCTTCGTTTTTCTTCACTTTAGCTGTTTTTCCAAGTAAAGGTGAATAAAAGCTTTCATCCACTGGAACTTATGAACTAGGTTAATAGTTATAACTGTCCATTTCATTTTTCTACTCTAGATGAACAGCACACTTTGTTTGTTCCTTAATTGTGTCTAACAAGGCAGTAAAGTACAAAGATTTAAAAATAAAAGATATAGGGTAGGAGTTAGAAGGCTAGGGTCTAAGGCCTGGATCTGTCATTAATTTGCTGGGTGACTTTATGCACATCACATTGGCTTTCTTCACCTCATTTTTCTGAGCAGGTTGGATCAGCTATAAAGGGTCCCTTTTAGCTAGGAATTGCTAAAGTTCTATAAACTCAGGGTTCCATGAGGCTTCACTAGATGTTCTGAGAAATTAAATGTACTCATCGCAGACATACTTAATAACGTGCAACTATGCTTCTTTCCAATAATTCACTGGAAGTAGAATTTCTGGCACAGGGGATGCAACAGAAAATTTGAAAGCTTCAACATGTTTAGACACTCTTGTTTGATTGGTAGAAGCCTCCATAGCACAACTGGGCTTTAGTGCATCCAACAAGAAACTTTCTTTTGAAGCCCAAATGCCCATTATTACTCTATAAAGAAATTGCCTGTTTCCTCCTCCAGACATACTAATAATACCTAGGGTTGGTGTGAAACTTCATTTAGTCAATACATGTAGAGTGCTTGGAACAGTGTCTGACAGAGAAAACAGGATATAAATCATTGTTATTATTAATATTATTTTCATTTTTCTCTTGTTATTATCGTTTTAGGCATTAAAAACTCTAGGGGGGAGAACCGTTTCACCCCGATGATAAAAATATATTCTCCTACAGATAAACAAGATTGCTAGTTAACCTAGGAAAGTACTCTTGCACTTGTCTGAAATACAAAAGCTGAAAGCAAACAGCCCATCCCAGTGTAAATGGTCATCTGCAAGTTCCTTCACATCTGTTCTTACTTTTCTTGGTCTCGGGTTTCCATATAAGTCATCTGGGGACAAAGCTACTTGACTCAAAAGGCACTGAGGGTAATTAGATGGCTTTAAAAACTACTTTGGATTCTCTCTTAGAACAGTGATAATAAAACCAGTCCCTTTCCTTAAGAAAGGTAATGCTTCTCATACCGACAAACTTAGACCTACTTTAACTTTCGGCCATGGCAGATCACAAGCAAACCACACAACTTTTCAAGAAACATCACATCTCATCCTACCTAGAGGATTTACTTGCTGGCCAAAGGTAAAGGCAAAGGTAAAAACAGTGGATAACTCCAAGCAAAGCCTCCAACACTACAATGGGTCCCCATCAAGGAGAATAATCACATTTTTCATTGCATTCTTTCTCATTTATAAATTCAATATTATATAATTCTTTCCAAGACCAATGACTGGGATGCAGCTGACATTTATTGTTGAATGAATGGCAATATG
This sequence comes from Canis lupus dingo, assembly GCF_003254725.2. Taxonomy (NCBI): domain Eukaryota; kingdom Metazoa; phylum Chordata; class Mammalia; order Carnivora; family Canidae; genus Canis; species Canis lupus. The sequence continues at coordinate 33,162,734 of NC_064252.1, forward strand.
ACCACTGACATTTTAGAGAGGAGGAAATGGATACAGAGATCCGAAGGGGACACTGCCTTCTTCCCATGTCCCATGTCAGATGGTGGGGAGATGGGTTTTTAATTTGCTGGTCAATTCCTTAGCCTGTGTCCACACTACCAACTTTACTTCTTTATTTCCTTTCCATGGCAAATTGATTTGCAAATGGTCCAGCATGGGTTCAGAATTACAAAGGTCCACCAGTAACAATGTATATGTCCATGAAACAGTAAGAACCCTGGCTCTGGAGTCAGGTCAACTGGGTTCTTGATCCTGACTCTTGATATTTACTGAGTGGAGAAAGGGAACTTAGTCATTTGTAAAATGGGGCTAATAATAGTATCTATGTCATAGAATTGTGAAGATTAACTGAAATAGTCTATGTCAAGTATTTAAGCTCCTTGTAAAAGCTTATTTTGAAAATGACAGATTTTCAATTATTATTTTATTCTTACTAAAAGAAATCATGATTTCCAAACATGTCAATGTCATAAAAACAAAGGAAGCCTGAGGACATGTTCCAGATGAAAAGAGACCTAACAGCTGAGTGCAACAGATGATCCCTGACTGGATCCTGTACCAGAGGGGGAAAAATGCTATTATTGAGTCAACTGACAGCATTGTTATAATACTTAAATCTACGGTCTGTATTACAATGTTAAATTTACTAAAGTTGATAAATGTACTGTGATTACATATTTAGGAATAAAGGGCCATAATGTATGCAGATTTCTCTAAAATAATTTAATGAGAAAAAGAGAAAACAATAAAGCATATAGAGCAAAATGTTAACAGGTGAATATGAGTAAAAGGTAGACAATAAGGACTTCTTTGCACTGTTCTTACAACTTTTTCTGTAAGTTTGAAATTATTTCCAAGCAAAAGATTAAAAGAAAAGTACTAAACCAAAATTTCAAATCTAATTCAGAATGGTCTGGGCTCCTGCAATTTTTAGATTTTGACCGTTCCCATTGAAGAGATAGCTTAGATATTGCTCTATGACAAAAGCTCTTCTAGACAGTCAGACTTGTCCCAATGTCCTTCTTGAACAGTGTCTAGAAAATAAAACAGGAAATAGGCCAGAGCCTTTCAGAAGAGGCAAATAAATCATCCCTCTTAAGAGTTCATCTCCAGGTGGTTTCCCTTTTCTTAAGAGGCTTCTTGGCAATGGTTTATATTCCTCTGTGATTTGGCCTCTGCTCACACCATCCTGTGCCACTCTCCCCCTAACCCTTCCGCTACAGACATAATGGCTTTCTTCAGGTTACTCAGATATGCCAAACTTCCCACTTTGGAGCACATGCACCTGCTCTCCTCTCCCCTAGCACGTTCTTCTTTCTGATCTCCCTGGGATGGGCTCCTTGTTGTCATTTGGGTTCAAAATTAAATGTTACAACTTCCAAGTGACCTTCCCTGATAACCTCACTCCATCTAAACTAGCCATCTAGAGCTGAGAACACTTCCTGGGATAGAGGGAAGCCCAAAGAGTATCACTGAAGAACAAATCAAGCCACATTCCTATTCATATTGTAACCTGGGGTTTCCTTCTTCCTTTCCCACTCATATTGCTCATATTCCCATAATGCAGTCACTTAAAGTACTACGGTTGCTGTTTATGTATCTGACTCCCCACTAAATATTAAGCTGTTTGTGGGAAGGGCCATGTCTCTGCTAATTCCCAGTGCCTACCTCAACACACTTCCCAGGCACAGATAATTCAAACCAGCAAAGAATCACAGTTTGTAGAGCTCAAAGAACTGTTTACATTGTGTCTTTCCACTTTCTTAATGTTCACTGATAGTAAATAAAAACAATTAGAGCTAATATTTACTGTATATTTATTATGTCCCACCACCCCCCCATAAGTGCTTTAAGTATTTTATCTCCTTGAATCTTCATTATAATCTTGTTAGCTGAGGTACTGCTATTATCCTCACTTTGTAGATAAGAACCTGAGGTTCAGAGAGGTTAAATTACTTGCCCTACGGTTCACAGCAGTGGCTGAAGAAAATCTGAAATCCAGGGCATGGACCCCTAAGGCCCACGCTTTCTACTATTTTAGGATGGCTGGAGAAAATTTGGTGTGCTGCTCATCCTTTCCACTCTCAGTCTGCCAAATCGATCTACCCAAAACCACGTGGATACTTGCATATGTGGTAACAAGCTGACCTTACCCCAGGGTGGCTGCTCAAAGTACTATACCATGAAGGGCATCACTGAAAGAGTCTATCATCCAAAATAATTCTCAACCACCCCACTAGAGTAAATGAAAATCCTCTATCAGGGAGCCATTCCTTAAGCACTGCACGATCTCTAGTTAAAACCCACATATTATCAAAAGTCTTAACTGCTTACAATCAGTATCAAAAACATCTTGAGGTGAATTATTCAGATTTTCCAGCAATGTCCTGTTTAAGGAATGGAACTCTTCCAGCTAAGGTTGGGTCATGGAAATGAGAAAATTCAAGGAATATCTAGTGGGTGTCATCCTTGAAGACCAGATCAAGGTCACACGCAAAGACAAGCATTCAAATACATGTAGTAAAGGACAAGGAGTCAGAGGTGTAAGACTGGGCTCTGAAGAAAAAAAAATTGTAGATGGTGTGGAAAATCCTCGTCTTCCACGAAACGCTGCTTTAGAACCCGTCCCAAACAGCAGTACTAAAAATTTATTCATATGCAGCAAGGCATAAACCACAGAGCAGAGAGATAGGCTCCAGCTCCATTCAGCTAAAGAATACTGGTCTTCATCAAATTAGAGCCAACAAAGAGCTAGATAAAGGCCAACAAGCCAGTCATTGTCTGAGAAAGCAGATGTTCATGCAACACATAACATTACAGCATCAGGGAGAAGGATTTCTAGGCACTTTTCACACTTGGAAACACTTCTCCTCCCACCCCTGGCTGGCCTATTTTAGTACCTGTGCTTCCTCCTCTGGGGGCCTCAACTCCTCACAAAATGGCACTGAAGCTGCTTCCACACATGACTGGGTATCTTCAGCCCTGGGCCACCTCAAGTGGGGCCACCTCCACGGGCTGCCAGAGTGATGTATGAAATCCCTGGAGGCAAGAGGACACAGCAAACAGGGAGCCGCCTAAAGTGGGAACCACTGCGATAACCTCATTATGGTCGCGGCAGGTGGCAAAGAGCAGGGTCTCTGGCTGGGCTGGAGATCATGGGACCACAGGGATCTTGGGGGCTGAGGGCAGTGGGGACAAGGACAACTTGTCTGGTTTCTCAAGGTTAACGTAACAGGACAACCACCTAAGACCATTATTTGCCAAACTTCTAGTCATTTGGGTACCACTGTTCACGCCTGTTTCCACATCTCCACCCTCATCTATAACCTAATTTATCGATCACCTCTATCTCGACTAGATTTTTGCATTTAAATGCATTGATTTTAAAAGTTTTGTATCATCGTGAAATCGCTGGTCTAATGCAAGTGTCCCCCAATACTAACCAAAACGCAGAACCCTGTTCGTCCACGTGCCACCTCAAAGCAGCGCTGTTACCCCGAGTGGTGCCACCCAGAGGAGCAGTTCTGGGCCGCTCAAGCCACCCCGAGAGGTCAGGCGTTCGAGCTCGGGGCCCGACCCGCCTCGGCTCCGGGGACGCACCAGCAGGCGGTGCCCCCGTCCCTCCGGCCGCCCCTCCCTCCAGCAGCACGTTTCCTGTCAAAACAAACCCTTGGGGGAGGGGACGGCGGAGGCCGAGCCCAGTGCCCGGGAAACCCCGGCAACAAACCCAAACACACGCTTCGGGCCGCGCCCGGCGCCCCCCGCGGCCCGGCCCGCCCACCCCCGCTGGGCCGGGGGTCGCCGGCGGGAGGGGCGCCCTCTCGGGGCCCGGAGGGCGGGGAGCCGCTCGCGGCGCGGTCGCTGGCCCGAGTCCAGCAGGATGCAAACCGCGGCCGAGAGGCGCGACCCCGCCGCCTCCGGGGCCCGAAGCCCGCGGCCACCCCGACACCCGCCGCGGCCACTCGGTGCCCGCGCCCCGTTCCCACGCGGGACGGCGGTTCGAGGTCAGTCAAGGAGACGGGGGAGCAAGAAGCGGGGCTTTAACGCCCCCGGCACCGGAGTCCCACGACAGAGTTCCGAGGTGGGTGGAGGGAGGCCCCCGGGCCGCCCCGGGGCGAGGCGTCGGGCTCCACTGGCCCGGGCCGGTCACCTCGGAGCCGGCGACCCCCTCCCCGATGGATACGCACCGGGTCCGGCGCGGAGGCAGGCGGAGGACACAGGCGACTAGAGTGAGGCCGGGTCGGGGGTCCTCGGGGGTCCCCTCACGAGCACCGCGCAGCACCTCGAAAACTCACCGGCCCAACAACCCCCAGCCTCCCAGCAACCCCCCCGCCGGGCCCCACGCGGTATTTAAAGGGCCGGGAGGGACTCCGAGGAGGCAGCCACGGCGTAGCCGCGGGACCGGCGGGCGGGGGGAGGCGGCCCGCGGGACGGGAGAAATCCGGGTCACCCTCGGCTCCGACAGCAGCGCTCTGGCAGATTTGACCTACTGCAGAGCAGCTGTCCTCATGTGCGGGTGGAAGACGCCGGGGAGAGCTCGGATTGACGGCGTCCTGCATGCGAGGGGAAGCCGTCCCCCCCGCAGGCTTCGAGTGGTGCGGTCCGGGGCCTGCTAGGGGCGGGGAGGAAAGTGTTTACGGAACTGGAGCGGCCGTGCGGCTGGAGCGCCCGGCGATGGAGGCGGGGCTGTCGGGGCTGGGGGGCGGAGCCGAGCCTGGGCGGCCAGGGGGCGGGGCGGGGCGGGGCGGCCAGGGGGCGGAGCCGAGCCTGGGCGGCCAGGGGGCGGGGCCGGGCTGCGCGCGAATCCGCTGGTGGCCGCGCTCGCGGAGCTCGGGGCTGGCGTGAGCGTGCGGGGCGCCCCGGCGTGGGTGGTGTACACACTCCGGGGCTGCGGGTGGAACTTCTGCTCCCCGAGCACCCCTCATCTAGGCGGGGCGATCCAAATTGGGTGCCCAACATCACCCCGTCCGCACAGACACTCACAGCCCAACATGCAGGAGGGCAGGTGCGTTCCCACGCGCGTCAGCAACCGACCTGGTCACCCACGTTTGTGTCTGCGCCTCCACGTAAACACCGGCCCAGATTTGCATATGCCTGGACTGAAAGATTAGCTCCTGGGAGTCGCACCCACACAGGCTCTCTGAAGGCGTCGACTTCAAACATGGTGTGCATGCAAAAGATAACACATCTCACTTCCTCTAGAGTTCTTGGCAGCACCTCTCTCCTGGAGAAGTGTCGACAGTGGTTAATGTAAATAAGCAGTCCCAGGGCGGGTTCTGTTCAGCTCTTGTGGGCGTGCTTCAGGATGTACAGAAACACCATTCCCCTCAACCGCACACATAAAAACCACTATATTTTCTGTACACTGGCATTATTTGGGGGAAAGTTTCATGCAGGACTGTAAGTGGATTTTGTACAGGCTGAAGTATTTCTATTTCGTGCTGAAATCATGTCTGAATTGTGGAGGCAAAATTGGTTCTAGAAAAAAAAAAAAAAAAAAAAAAAAAAACCAGGCAGGCAACATTTTAAAGGAGAATAGAAAGCCAGTTATCCTGGATGAAATAATTTGGTATTGCAACATGGACTTGTTTTGGGTTCAGCCCTGGCTCTGACATTAATGACCCATTGGATCTTGGTTGATGGATAACAGTGATAACTATCTCATTGGGTAAGGTGAGGATGGAATGAGATAAATCATCTGAAGTGCTTAGAGCTATACACAGTAAACACTAGTCAGGGTTAGTTATTGAAACTATTAGGCAAATCACTCTGAACAAACATGCCTGGTGATCTCTATAAATTTGTATTTATGTCTCCTTATGCCCTCTATCCTCCTTTCTAAAAAGTACAACTTGATACAAACCAAGAGATTAAGGATAAACTGCTGTTGCCACCCATAGGTTCTTTCCTTGTTTATATTATTTATTGGAATCAGCACTCAGGGTAACAGAAGCCTCCAATTTCAATTCTTGCCAAATAACAACCACCACTCAACAACTGCTGTCACCACCCTAAAAACTCCACAACAGAAAGATTAACCAAAAATATCCCCCCCCCAACTTTTAGACATTGTGACAATGACACATTGCAGCTTTGCTTCTTTTTTGTTAGCTTTATAGGCACTTGTTAAGTATTGTTTTTGTGTTATTACATAACTTGGAACAGGTGAGCATGAGTCAGGAAAGTTATCCAGTCTACCTGAATGACCAGTGGCCTGACCCTAGGCATGGCACTTATTTCAAAGCTCAAATATGTATCTCTCAAAGCCACAATGAAGCAATTTTTTTTTTCAAATCAGATGATTCAAGTTTCAGCATGTGCTGGGGTGAGAACCTTAAGGTGGAAGAGGTGGGATAACATCAGAGACCCAAGCTGGGGAGAGAAAATAACCCTGGAAACACAATCTACTCTTACTTTGACATTAAATTAACTTGCTATCTGGAAACCTTTTGGTCAATTACCTGACCAACCACCCTCAGTCTGGCTTGTATATATAAAAGCCACTTTGAAAAAATATAGTACCATAAAATATTAGGCAATTCCCTTAAAAACGAGCCTTGAATCACGTTCTTGCTCAGAGAGCTCAAGCAGTCATAGAATAAAATCCTCCTTGCTCAAATATGTTGACAACCTTCTGGAAAAAAAAAATGTCTAAAAGGCGATCTCTTTGGTAAGTAAGCTTCTAAAAATTATTTTCACACCGAATTTTTCTAACTTGGCTCTTTGAACCACTTAGAAAATTCAGAGTAATGCAGTTTGTTTGCCACCTATAAATTACATAATAGTCTAAATTTATTCTACTGCCTTTGGCACATACATGACTTAAGGGCTGATCAAAATTATTGCTAGCTGAAGAAATAGAAATACTTATTTTCTCTTTACACATTTTAAATCTGAGTTTTAAATTGTAATGAGTCCTTGAAAAAAAATCAGAAGATCCGCAAATGTAATTTTAATATGAATTTGCAACTTCTTAACTTTCTTAACATTTAACTTCAATAGTGGAGTTGCAACTTGTACTGATTTAGCATAATGTAAATTCAATTGTATATACTCAGATGGGACAGGGTGCAGGGAGCACAACAGAATAATTTAAAGACTGGCAGTGATTTTGCCCCCAGCTCTCTCTATGGGAGTTGTGAGGTTTCTCTTCCTGAGTTGATCTCAGTTCTCAGACTTCTCATTTTGCCTCAAGCTTCTTACCCAGGGCTGGCTTCATGGGTGTGCATGAGGCCCTACACTTGGAAGAGCCATACCCTCAGTTTAAGGCTCTGCTGCTACCATCTTGAAATTCGTCATAATTTTTCAATAAAGAGCCCAATTTTTATTTTGCACTGGATCTTGAAAATTATGTAGCTGGTCCTGATCTCTCCACAAAGCACATCAGTCTAGAGTTTAAAGGTACTTATTTTCCCTTCACCTGTTCAAATCACTTATTTTATCTAGTGCTTTGTTGAAGAATCATATCTCTGTCAGGGCACCTGGGTGGCTCAGTTGGTTAAGCGTCTGCCCTTGGCTCAGGTCGTAATCCTGGAGTACCAGGATCAGGCCTCACATTGGGCTCCCTGCTCAGCGGGGAGTCTGCTTCTCCCTCTTCCCCTCCCTCGCCCCTCTCTTGTTCTCTCTCTCTCTCTCTCCCTCTCTCTCTTTCCCTCCCTCCCTCTCAAATAAATAAATAAAATCTTAAAAAGAAAAAAAAAAAAAACGTGTGTTTCCATGTCATAGGCAAAAACAAAACAAACCAAAACAAAACTGGGTCTATCTCACATCTTATGACCCATCAAAGGACCTTCCAAAGATAATTTTAACTGCATGTGATTTTGGCCTTATGTTCTCCCTTTGGAAACTAATCCCTCACATAAGATAATGACTTCACTGTAGTAGAAACATTGATACATGGAATATCACCTTTTTTTTTTATCTCTAGGGGCTAGGAAGGCCAAAAAAGCAGTAAGGGTTGGGGGGAAAGACAATAGAAAGTAGGAGGTAGGGGGGCACCTGGGTGGCTCAGTGGTTGAGCATCTGCCTTTGGCTCAGGGCTTGATCCCAGGGTCCTGGGATTTAGTCCTGCATTGGGCTCCCTGCAGGAAGCCTGCTTCTCCTTCTGCCTGTGTCTCTCTGCCTCTCTCTGTGTGTCTCTCATGAATAAATAAATAAAATATTAAAAAAAGAAAGAAGGAGAAGGTAGAAAAAAAATTAAGCTAAAACAAGCTAGGTAATTGGTAACTAAATGTTCAAAATTTGACCTACCTTCTCATCAGCTTTTGTCATTCTTTTCTTTTGGTCTTGAAGACAAAGGAGATTTAGATCATTGACCAGTTTTGACCATTTATCAAAATGTTGAGGCTTGATCAAGTTTCCAAAGCACTAGACCCAGTTTTCCCCCTGCCTTCTCTGAACTGAATTAGCATAAAATTGGAGGTGACTTCTCATTGCAGTTGCCTGTACCTTCACATCTAGATACAGACCCAGACCCTCTTTCCTCACATGCTAAAGGGAAAAATGTTTTTAGAATCCACCCATCCCTTTCACCGTCCATGGGCCCCCTCCACTTACCTGGAAACCACTGTTGTTCCCTGGAAAGCAAAGAGAGTGCGGACCAGGAGTGCAGGCAAGGCTGGGCAGGAAGTGGGAGGGGCCAAGGAGACGTGATGCTCTAAAGTGCACTATGAGAAACCAAAGAGGTGTTGGCACAGAGCCCTGGCCAGACAGTCACTCTCTCTACCCGACCTCTGGGGCCAGCAGGTGGTCATTTTCTAAATACCTGCCTAGTCCGTCCAACCACGGATGAACATTTATGCCCTCACTTTAAAAATCCATTGCAATATCCAGTGGAGTACAGGAAGAAATAAAGGAAAGTTTTAAGAAATGTGACTTTTCAGATAGGCTGTTTAACACAAAAATATGAGTTACAGAACAATGATTGTTGGGTGATACCGTGTCTGCTTAAGGGAGAGCTTGATGAGAGAGCATATGTGTGTGTGCTCTGTGTTTATAAAATGTATAGAAATGGACTAAAAAGTTACCCTCCAAACTCTTTAAGAGGTAGAGTGGGAGATGTTCCTGATTTATTCTATATATATACTAATGGCCTATTCCTTTTACAGGGAGAATGTATTTCAATTTCATTATTCGTATATTACTCTGTAACTCACACTGCCGTACAATGGAGCACTCTCATGATTGTTTGTCCTCTTAAATATACCTTAGTGGTAGTGGGCTATTAACACTGCACGGTAAATAGCTTTCCCATCTTCTTTTTATTCATATTTTTAAAAGTCATGGTAATCAATGGAACTTTTCATATAAACCATAGAAAGGAATCGATTTGCAAAAGGTCCATCACTACAGTATGTCAAAATTATTTCTGCTGGAAAAGTAAAAATTATTACTTTTTTAGGTTGTTTCCTTCAAGTCCAACTCTTAGACAACATAGGTGCCTGGAGTTTACTTTCATTTAAAATACATGTTGTGCCCCAACATACCACCACTAAGGGTTTCCTTCTTTTGGTAATAAATGGGACAGGAATTCTTTCTCAAAATGGTATGAGTCTTGAATAATTTTATTACCTTTGGAGGATGAAAAGTTGAGAGCCCCGAACAGTCAGAACAAAGCTACAGTCTGTACAGTAGCTTTGACCCGAGTTGCTGTGTGTTCTAGTGGAAGGTATTATATGAGGGCACTGAGGTTTATGACTGACCAAAGTGATATTCAGTGACTCATTGAACTGGCAGGTCAAGAATAGAAACCAGAACTCATTTGATGGCTACTCTACAAATGCACGCGCACATGCACACACTCATACATGCTCGCGGTGTCACATGCAATGTATCACCCATTAGTAGCATAATTATCTAATTTCCATAACAATCTGTCAACAAGCATACCAGCACTATATCAACTAAGCACTCATGGTATTTATAAGCACATTCCATTACATTACTCTGGAAGGGTGCTTGTGTCTTCCAGGAAGTGAGGAGAATGGATTGCTGCCAGCTCTCCTAAAATAGGAAGCCGTTTATGTTTTTCTCTCATATATATATGAAGCAGTCAGAGAAAGGGGAAAAAAAGCAAATTCTGCTGCAAGAAAATCTGGAGTAAAGAACAGCTACAAAGCATTTCTGGCCAATTCCCTGAGACGCATGCTTGGCCGTGACATTGTTTATGTTACAAGTGCACCTGCATGTACATACTCAGCAAATCCTGAACAGCTGAATACAACAGAATTGTGCACACGTGAATATTAATGCTCAAACTGAAGTCTTCATTTAAACGGTGGCTACTGTGGTTATATTTCTAAGTTAAAACTTTTTAAAAATTTACAAGTTTATGTAGATCAAAACTCTCTTTTATAAAAAAAAATTATTTATTTATTCATGAGAGACACTCAGAGAGGGGCAGAGACACAGAGGGAGAAGCAGGCTCCCTGCAGGGAGCCCGATGTGGGACTCGATCCCAGGACCCCAGGATCACACCCTGAGCCAAAGGCAGACGCACCCAACCGCTGAGCCACCCAGGTGTCCCAAGATCAAAACTTTCAAAGAGCAAATCAATTAACATACATATATAAAAAGCAAATGTAGAATGGTAGAAGGTGTGCTTTGGATTCAGGCAGACCAGAGGGCTTATAGCCATGTCCTAGCACTCGTTATACAAATGCCTTTATCTTCACAGGTGTAAAATGGGGATGATGACATTGTGGGGGCCATTTGTCATTTTGGTGGCCCAGTTTCTCAAATGGTAGTCCAAATGGCAGATCATCCCTGTGGAATGGTCTTAGGTATAGGTGACTTCCTTCAGTTCTTTCCCAAGCCTAGTTTTTCAGCCGTCATCTAAATTCCATGAACTACCCCAGAGCACTTGGTATGTCTATTCAAAGTAGGTGTCTATTATTTGCCACTAGGCTTCTTTACTAGAACAAATACCCCTCCCCAACTAGTTTATTGGAGAATTAAAAGAGATACTATGTATAAGGAGTTGAGTGGAGTACCAGGTACATTGTATGGACCAATAAATCACAGTTATTGTACTCTTGTTATTTACTGACATAATCTTTACAGTGTCAATTGGTGCTGAGCAACTTAAATGTCTGTGACATGTGATAATTTAATATGATGCCAAGGCACAAACAAATCTGATCCATCAAGTTGGTGGTACAGGAGCCATTTACTTAGCTAATGAGTGAGCCTAACAGATCGCCCAATATTTATATATTAATGTGAATATTGCTATTCTCTACTCATCAGACCAGTCAGTCAAGATCCATTCAGAAAAATAATAGGCTGTTCCACTTAGTTCAATTGAGAGAATCCAATAGGCAAAGACATTATACCCAGGAAGAGCTCTTACAGGATGGCCAAACAACCCAGATTATAGAATCAGTGGGAAGCTACTTCTTTCCCTAGAGCTGAAGGAACAAAGGGACAAAAGCAGAGCCTGAGAGTCAGGACTGTCCAGTAGGAGGTGAAGAGATGAACGTAGAACCCCTGGGGAGATAAGCCACCACTGGAGAAGTTTGCTCAACGTGTGGCGTGGCAGTTGTGGGTTGAGGGGAGGAACAGAAGGGACAGGAGTGGTGGCTTCTCCCTTCTTCCCATCCTCCTGTCTCCCTCCAGGGCCACCCATTAACCAAACCCAGCCTGAAGCCAGTTCAAAAGGGAAGCTGGGAAATGTAATATCCAGAGTTCAGTCCTCCCTGAAGACATAGCAGGGCAGGGGAAGGGAAGAGAAAGGGTGTCTGACAACAAACACAAGCGGAGAAGGAGCTAGACAACAAATATGGTAAATTTCATTAAGGGTAAGAAGGGATTGTTTATATTTTTAAAAGTTATGTCTGATGGCATTTTATCAGGAGAACTACATTCTAGATTGGTATTTGCTGATGGGGCACTCAAGAAATAGCCCAGGATTCAATTTCATAAAGCTACATTTTAGTGGGAGAGCTGTTATCACACCTAGTGGAGTCTTGCATGTGTGAGTCACTCAGCAAATGCTTATTTTATAAACAATTCTATAAATGAGGGATGCCTAGGTGGCTCAGTGGATGAGCGTCTGCCTTTGGCTCAGGGCATGATCCCGGGGTCCTGGGATCAAGTCTTGCATCAGGGGAGCCTGCTTCTCCCTCTGCCTGTGTCTCTGCCTCTCTCTGTGTGTCTCTCATAAATAAATAAATAAATAAATAAATAAATAAATAAATAAAATCTTTAAAAAAATTTTTTTAATTCTATAAATGAATAAAGACTATATTGGTTAAAACACCTCACCCCATCACCATTGTGAATATTGCTACTGATAAGAATGAAAGGTGAAAATAAGGACCATCACTGATATTTTAATTTAAGAGAAGGATGAAAGAGCCAATAAAAAGTGTGCTAGAATTGGAATCTGGTTCTCCACTTTTACATGTTCGATTTAATTTTTTAAAATGTATTTGAGAGAGCATGTGCAGTGGGGGGTGGGAGCAGCAGAGGGAAAGAGGGAGACAGTCTTAAGTAGACTCAGTGCTGAGTGCAGCGCCTGACTCAAGGCTCAACTTCACAATCCTGAGATCATGACCTGAGTCTGAAATCAAGAGCCAGACACTTAACCAACTGAGCCACCTAGGCGCCCCATTTTTAATTTAATTTTAAGAAATACTTATTGTGGGCTTATTATGTGGTGGATACCAACAGATGCAAGGAAAATATCAATGATCAAGAAACCATGATTTTTACCCTTGTGGAACTCACAGTCTAGTGAGAAGATAGGCAAATAAGTGGGCTATTTTACTACTATATGACAAATGCTATGGTGGCTAGCAGCACAGACACAGAGTCAAACAGGCAGATCAAGTTTCTAATGCCCGCTTTGTCATGAGCTGAGTGTTTGGGGGTTAAGCTAAACTTCAGTTTCATCTGGAAAATGGGTGAGTAGTAATACCTTCTTAATATCACACGCATGAGAAAATATATGTGCCTGACACAGCTGGTGCTCAGTAAAGCTTAACAATTGTTTTATCATTATTATTAGTTAATAATAATAATGTATACTGTATTATATTAAGAAAAATTTCCCCAAAACATGGGTATTCATCCAAACATGGTCCAAAAACTTGGAAATAGGCAAAAAAGATTACCGGATGTCTTTTCAGTGTAGTGCTGTGTAGTGTGCCATACGGCAGCAGACCCATTCAAGGATTAAATAATTCACTAAGACTCTGTACCTTTGTTGGACTTCCTATTTACTATTGGTTCAGATATTTTACAGTTTTGGAAAGGTAGATGTTAATTTATTGAAAACTTATAATACCACAGATGCTTCTTGTCTATTACCAATACAAATGAAATGAAATTCTGTTCTGCAGGGAAGATAACCCCACAGGTTACTGTTTGTTGACCTATAAGATATTAGCCACTTTTGTAACTAACCCGGTCATCTTATTCTAAGATTTAAAAAAAATGCTTTTGTGTTGGGCTGTATAAACCTCCGTTGCTCAAATGCTCCTTAAACTGGTTTTATCATTTTCCTGGCTACCTTTTTAATTGATAAAATGAGTACTTTTTAAAACCTGTGTTGGTGTTCTTTTATAGAGTCATGTTTTCACTTATTGAAAAATATCCCTTCACTAATAGAGGTCAATCCAAGCTGTAGCGGAGGAACACACAATGCAGACCCTGAGGACCAGGTAGTGTTTCCCAGAGAGAGTGGCATCTAAGGAGAGACAGGGATAAAAAGTTAACTCAATTGATTAGATGCAAGCTTATCGATACAGTATTTGGGTTAAATTTATTGTAGAAAACTGTGGTTGAAGTTAGCCTAACTGACATGGGAGAAACTTGGCACTGTTTAGCCAAAAATCTGGGTTGACTTAAACTGTTTCAGTGCTGTTTTTACATTTTTCAAAAATAGCAGTAAATTGCTCACTTGGGTACCCCATGCAGACTGGGAGGTTCATGATTTCTGCTATATGAGGTGAGAAGTTCACTACATTTTCTAGATCTAGGCAGACAGTGCTAAGAGATTTCCTCGGGGGCCCAGAACTAAAAAAGTAAGCTTGGGGTAGAGGGCATTGCAATGAGCGGGCTTCAGCCCACAGATATATTGTCAGAATTTGCATGCCACAGACCCTGGGTGTTATCTGTGGCCTACTTCATTCATTTGAATGGTTCACGGGCCCTAGGCATTTATGCTACCTCCATGAAGAAAACAAGGGCCTTTAGCAACATTTTCACCAGAGAATTCTGCTAAGCACCACTAGATAGAAAATCAGACTTCAGGCAAGCTTTGAAAGCATGTATCAATCACACATGCCCTGTAACAATTTTATTACATGAAAGTCATTCATTTCAGGCCATGAGTTCCTTGGGTTTAAGGACCATGTCCAATTCATCTTCACAACAAGCAGTTTGATTGTGCAGGTGCTCAACTAGGATGCTCATCCCACGTTGCCTGACTGAACTGCCTGGAGTTTGAGGTATTCTTTTCCATTAGCAGGAAAGGTCGTGCCCAAATTCAAGCACCTTGGGTCAAGCTGGGCTGCTAGTGTTCTTTGGTGTTCCTCTCAACAGCCACGTCTAACTCACAGGCTGCCTGGTAGCCATGGCTGGAAGCACCGTGTTTCTTCTGGGCATGGTCATTGCCAGGCTGTGCCCTCATCCAAGTGTACCTCTCTGCAGATGCCAAGAGAACCGGAGGTACTTCTGCTACGCACTGAAGCCCGCAGTGAGCAATGCTGATATATGCCCCAAACCCACTGTCAGACAACAATTGTGTCTTTACATTACTCTATACTCTTTTACACAGCACCCATCACTGTGTAATGTGTATGCAGCACGTGCATGCACTCAGTGCTGTGCAGACCAATCAATAAGATGACCTTACAGGCAGAACTAAATATTGGTTGGGAGGGCATAAAGCTAGTTGACAAGACCTCAGTGATTAGGAGAAAAAAATTAACTCTGATGAACTTTAAATAGAACAGTTCTTTTCTTCTTTTTGCTTTGCTTGAAAGCCAGGAAATATTCAAGTTAATCAGAGGGATCAGAGAGCTAATTGTGAAATTGAAGAAGGAAGCATATTCCATTATGTCTGTTTAAATTGGAAACAGATCTGGTTGTCCTGTTCAGAAGAACAGATGCTATGTAAGAGCTGAATGTAGAGGTTCTTGAGGAAAATCTAGATAGGTTTTCTGGAGCAAGGATAAGCTGAAACAAATTCTAGGCAAACCAAGAAAGATTAAGGATCAGTTAGGACTCCTCAGGGCTTTGTGAAAACCCGTGTTTGATAAAGCAGTGTTTCAAAGAATTATAGCTATTTATAAAGATACATAACAATCTAAATATTTCCTTTGGGGGATAGTAGCAGGGATGGCAGAAATTAGCATAAAATAGGGTAGATTTATTAAAATAAACCTATATTTGAAATGTAGTCTTATCATCTATCAGTTATATGATTTTAGGCTGGCTGCATAATCTTTTAGAGTTTGAGCTATCCCATCTATAAAATGGAAGTAATAATGCCTAATCACTTGAAATCCTGCAAAAAAAAAATGAAATGTAGGTAATATGAATATCTGTCAGAAGGGCGTCTAGGTGGCTCAGTCAGTTAAGCATCCAACTCTTGATCTCAGCCCAGGGTCTTGATCTCAGGGTCGTGAGTTTAAGCCCCATATTGGGCTCCATGTGGGGCATGAAGCCTACTTTAAAGACATTAGCAGGTAAAACAATACTTTCATCATTTCAGGTGCCTGGGTGTCTTAGTTGGTTAAGTGTCCAACTCTCAATTTCAGCTCAGGTCTTGATCTCACAGCCCTGAGAGACCTGATCTCAGGGCTGTGAGATCAAGACCCTCACTGGGCTCTACACTGGGCGTGGAGCCTACTGAAGGAAAAAAAAAGAACGTATGTCAGAGACTAATGAGCCATGCATATCCATTTTATTTTCTTTTTCTCTCAGTGCACAGCCTCCCTCGTGGTTAGGTATTGACATATGACTGAGTTCTGGCCAAAAGAATAGAGGAGAGTAATGAGTACACTTCCCAGACTGGCTCTTAAACACCACTCTCCCCATCCATGACTTGTGTGCAGACAATGTGGAAGGCCTTGGAAGAGAGAATCACAAGATAGAAGGAACCCAGGTCCCTGGCTGCCTTCTGATTAGAAATAGTCACTTGGACTTTGTGAGAGTGAAATGCAGGCTGTTATTTAGATTTGGAACAGTTGGCTTTAACTTCATTTATTTTGTAAAAATATAAAATAATTTGTAAACATATTTCAAAACTACCACAAATCCCATTTATGCTCTAGGGACACTAAACCACCCATTGGTCCCTGAATTTGTGGCCATGCTTCTACACACTACCCTTTTCTTGCAGTGCATTGATACCACAAATTTACCTCCCAAATTTCTACTCACCATTTAAGATTCAGCTTAGATGCCATATGCATTATGACCTTTTACAGCCCCACGTTTAGAAGTAATGACAGGACCTTCTCTGTCCTGCCCATGGGCCTCTGTTTCAATTTCTCCTAGGTGACCTGAATACATATTTGTTGGTGGATAAACAGAGCAGAATAATAAAATCTCAGGTGTGAAAGTGACCTTAAGTGTTACTTAGAGCATCCTTTTTGAGTTTGTTTCTAATCATGTTCTTTTGTCCTCTGAATTTTCACTGTCTTGAAAATGGGAACCAGGTTTGATTTACCTCTATAACGATTCCCCACTCCACCCTTCCACTACCAGCTCTTCCAGCAGTGCTCTGGCTACAGCAGGCTTTCAAGGGAGGTTAGCAAAATGAACCAGCCTGCCTTCCTCAACACACACACACACACACACACACACACACACACACACACACACACACCCTCTGCATATGTTGGTAATATGCTGCTTTTCTATTAGCCAGGTAATATATGGTTTGAGGCAGGTTGGAGCAGTTGGAACAGATATCTCTAAATGCTGAAAGAGCATGAGATGCTCTTAATTCACCAGATACCATCAATCAGAATTAATGGTCTTTATCATGGCTACTGTCCAGCTAACAGCCACATTCCTGGAGAAGATCAATGCTGTTGTTCCAAACAGACAGGGTCACCCTTCTGCCCATCCTTTCAAACTCCTACTTCCCTTTCTCTTCTTCAAAAGCAAACTTTCTGGGCCACAGCAAATGGATTAACCAAGATCATTCTACTTATAGTAAGCATCAGAGCTCAAACAACTCACTGTTGAGCAGCTTTAATTTACAAACAAATTATGTTCCAAAAATTTTCAGTGGATATTTTGCAAGAGTGCCTAGTTGCACATATGGAACTCAAAGTTCCTTAGGTGACTCACAAAACACTGTTCAAGCAATGTCTTCAACATGCCAAATCTTTATAATGAAGATACAATGCCAGCAATTGAATATAATTGAAAAAAAAAGTGAATATAGTTTTTGAAACAACTTCTCCAGCATGCTGATGCTTGAAGGAAAAGCTAATTTAAGGAAGGAAAAATGAAGAAGTAGTAGCAGATTTTCGGGGTGCATTTACTAAAGACTTCTTGACCCTTCCCATGACTTTGAAGATTGATTTACCTGGTTCATTTTTATACCTAACTCTGATTGCCAACTCTGCACTTTTTTTTTTTTTTAAAGGTATAGCCCTAGAATTCCAGCCCTCACAGACTTGGGAGTGGAAAATAATGTTACATTTCCTTTTTGTATTTAAATTGTGACCCCATGGACACCTACCAACCATGCTGCTACAAATGAATCTCCTTTAAAGCATCTCCCCAGTTGTTCCTGAGCAGTGACAGGTGCCTCTGAGCTTACAAACACTGCACAGCATTAGCCCTGCTTGCCTCTCCTACTGAGATTCCCAAGTGTCCACATCCACTGCTTGCAGAGATGGTTGGACCCCTCTGCCTGTAAGCCATAGGATAGCCGAGGTCCATACCAAACAGACAACCTCTGCATGTTTCCAAAACTTCCAAACCTTTCACTGGGCTCCATGATGAGGTAGAAGCCAACCCCCTTCCCTGACCTTGTACACACTCTTGGTTGCTCGTGCTTGGGGCCTCACGAGGCTTTTTTTTTTTTTTTTTATCAGTTCCAGCATAGCTTGGTCTCCAGGAGACAGCTTTGTTAGTGTGAAGCCCAAGAACTGTAGCATTCATCAGATTACTAATCAGACATGACTCTTCAGAGGATTACAAAATTTTTTTTCTTCAAGGGAATGAAAAGAGAAGATGAAAGGCAAGCTTTCCTAAGGATATTATAAGAGTCAGAAGGGGAGTGGAGAGGAAGAAGAGGATTTAAAGGGATGTGTGTCTTTGTGTGAGTGTCCTACTTGGCCATAGAGTGAGGTAGAGTCAAGCAAGTTACCATTAATTCATTCAGCAAATTTTAATTGAGCATCTAGTATGTGCCAGGCACTGTTTGTATCTCGAGAGCCAAGCAGTGAACAAAGTAGGCCAAGACCTCATCCTCAAGTAACCCACATGTTAGTAAGGGGAGGCAGGGCTCACAGAAATAAATAAATGGAGGGGTACCTGATTGGCTCAGTCAATTAAGCATCTGACTCTTGGTTTCACCTCAGGTCATGATCTTGGAGTCCTGAGATCAAGCCCCGTGTCAGGCTCCCCACTTAGCATGGGGTCTGCTTGAGATTCTCTCTCTCCCTCTCCCTTTGCCCTTCCCTACCACGCACTTGTGTTTGCTCTCTCTCAAGTAAGTAAGTAAATCCTAAAATCAATCAATCAATCAACCAATCAATCAATCTACATGATAATTTCAGGTATGACAAGTGCCGTGATGAAAAATGAAGCAGGATAAGGAGAATGACAGACTCATGTGGCATGCTGGTTTAGGTAGCTTGGTCAAGCAAGTCCTTAATGCTAAAGTTATGTTTGAGCAGAGATCTGAAGGAAATAAAGGTATAAGCCTGCAGGTGTCTAGAGAAAGAATGTTCTAGGTAGTGGGAATATAAGTGCAAAGCGCCTTAGATGGAAACACACTGGTGGACTTAAGGAACAGCTAGGGAGCCAGTGTGGCTGGTGGGGAAGGGGTAAAGGGTGGGACGTGAAGTTGGAACAAACCCCGGCCAGATGGCACAGGGTCTGTACGTGATGAGAAGCAAATGGAGAGAAGTAATAGGATGTGACATATGTTTTAATAGAACCACTCTGGGGGCAACTGGGTGGCTCAGTCAGTTAAACATCTGCCTTCAGCTCAGGTCATGATCCTGGGGTCCTGGGATCAAGCCCCATGTTTGGCTCCCCACTCAATGGGGAGTCTTTTTCTCCCTCTTTCTTTGCCCCTTCCCCTGCAAGCTCTTTCTTTTACAAATAAACAAAATCTTTAAAAAAAAATAAATATAAAAGAACCACTCGGGATGCTTGGAAGACAACCAAATATAGTAGGGCAAGAGGGAGGCCGAGAGACCAGTTGGGGGGCTGTGGCAATCATTCAGGCTGGAGACAGTATTGGCTGTCCTCAGGTCACACTGGTGGCCAGGTCCCTGTGGATGGAGCACGCCTCTAAATAGCAATTGGGTGTGAATCTTGAATCTTGTCTTGGGGGTGTACTTTGAGGTGCAGCTCTCTAATTCCCATGTCTGACAGCAAGGAGGAGCTTACCTGGGATAGATATAATTGATTAAGAATATGGGACCGTCAAAGAGCCTCAGGAAAATCCCCAAATGGAATCTAAGACTCAGGCATCTCCTTGTAATTCTTTCTCCTTGTCTAAGGAACAGACAGGAGTTGTGGAAGACCATTAATCTTAAGGAAGGCATGCCAGAGTGCCTGCCTCAGTTTAGTTAGGATGTTTTCCACTTTGAGGAAGAGAAATCCCACTCAAACAAGCTTACACAGTGAAAAAACCCATCTCCCACAACGGGACATCCAGAGGTATTCTGTTTGCTTGCGTATTGTGGTATCAGTAGCTTCATAGGCAGTACCCACTCAGTATGAGGTCTGCTTGAGATTCTCTTCCTTTTCCCCCAACATGTAACTTGTAGTGCACTATGCAATACACTTACTTATCATGTTTGTCAATATTGTCTTTCTTCTTCCATTAGAATTAACCTCCAAGAGGGCAGGGATTGTTGTTTTGTTCACTACATATCCTAAAAGCCTAGAATGGTGCCTGAAACCATGGAGGCACTTGATAAATATTTGTCAAATGAATGAGTAAAAGAATGATATCTTCCTTTGGGTTCCAAACGAGGCAAAAGGAGGGTCATGACGGCCCCAGAGTTTCTTTCCTGGGGCGGTAAGAAAAGAGTCAGGAAACTGCATTTCCTGGAACAGTTTCTCTGTGGCTGCCAAAGGTACAAGGCTGCAAACTGTAAACCATACCCCATGGTTCCCTAAGCACTGAAGGAGGAATGCCGGGTTCAAGATAGTTCCAATGATCTTCAGGCTTAACCAAGTGGCAGATGTCACTTGACAACATATTTGGGAAAGATTAAAGACTGTGTAGTCCCTCTGACTGGTCTCAGACTCTGAACTTTGTGTCTTGACCAGTAGCACCCTGACTTTGGTAGGCTCTACATGCATGGGAAAAAGAAGCACTTAGTGCCATTCCTTTGGGCCATAGAAGTAGTCAGTTCATTTTATTACAGCATCTGCTTATTAAGCCTCCCTTTCCTTGTTCTGCGCACCGTGAAAAGTGCTGGGCGAGGTGAGGGACACAATAACCAGGTTTAGTGAGGGGGCCAGTTTAGTATAGGAGACAAACATATAAATGGGAAATTACATCAAATGTTATAGGTGTGGTATTGGATACATATACCAGGCACAGTTGGAAGAAATGATTGACTCCATGTGGGAGGGAACAGACAAGACTACAGAGAGGCAGGGGATGCTTAAGTTTTGAAGGTGAATAGGAGTTTGCCAGGCAACCACGGAATAGGAGAAGGTACAGTGATGCTCCAGGGAGAGCAAAGAGCAAGAATAAAGATGTGGATGGTAGAAAGTAGAACTAAGATTGGTCATGTATTTCTGGAGTACAAAGTGCTGGGAGGGGACTGCTGGAAAGCTGGATGGAGGCCAGAGTAGCAACGCTTTGCTTAGATAAGGGACTTGGGGCTAATTTTAGTTGATGAGTTTTCATGAGAAGAGTGAGAGGATTCGATTTAGCTCCAACTGGAGTCAAAGGGAACCACTCACACTGAAGGAATAATAAAGCTTGGCCAGTTCCTACACTGCCCACCAGGTGGAGGAAGTGGGCCAGAACAGCTTGGTTGCTGGAGCGGGTGGGGGTGGGGAGGAGTTGGAGAAAGGGTGGGACAGGAGAAACCACAGGTAAGGGACTATTTTTTTAAGGAGCAGGAAGCTACTCAATCAGGTGCTCCTAACTCTGGAAATAACTGTATTGATTTTTTAAAATTCTCTAGAGAAAACCGGAAGTAACCTAAACATCCACATACAGAGGACCTGGGAAATATCACAAAGCATTCATATACTGGATTACTGAGAAGCCATTTAATGGAATGGGGTGGCTTCATGTGCACCTACGTGAAAAAAGTGAAAAAAGCGAATGGGAGAATAGCGCATAATATGATCCCTGCTGTGCAAATGTCTAGAAAGAGGATGACAAAATTGATATTAGTGGTAATTTCAAGAGAGAGAATTTCGGGGCTATTGATTGTGTGTGTGTGTGTATTTAGCCATTTTATTGAGGTATAATTGACATACAATAGCTGCGCATATTTAAAATATACAATTTAACACGTTTTGGCATACATGTACCCTATGAAGCCGTCACCACAGTCCCAACGAATATATTCATTGTCTTCAAAAGTTTCCTCCCATCCCCTCCCTATCACCCTTCCCTGTCCCCTATCTCAGGCAACCATTGATCTACTTTCTGTCATGAAAAGTTTGCATTTCCCAGAATTTTACATAAATGGAATCGTGTAATATGTCTTATTTTTGGTCTTGCTTCTTTCATTGAAGCACAATTAGAGATTCATCCACGTTGCTAAGAATATCAATAATTGATTCCTTTTAATTGCAGAATAGCATCACAATTGTATGGATGTATCACAATTTGCTTATCATTCATCTGGTGATGGACATTTGGATTGTGAATAGTTTTGGGCTATTCCCCCAAAAACAAAACAAAATAAAACTGCTAGGAACATTTGTGCACCAGTCTTTGTGTTTGCATATGCTTTCATTTCTCTTGTGTAAATACTTGAGAGTGGAATGTTTAGATCATATGAAAGGTGTAACTTTTTAAGAACCTGCAAAGTTGGTTTTCAAACTGGTTGTACCATCTTATATCCCACTAGCACTGTATGAACATTTCCATTTGTCTATATCCTTGCCAGTATCTGGCATGATCAGACTTCTAAATTTTAGCTCTTCTAATGGATGACTTAAATTTTCATTTCTTTAATGATTAACAATGTACATTTTTCATGTACTTATTTGCCATTTGTAGATCTCTTTTGGTGAAGTGTTTATTCAAATTTTTGTGGACTATTGACATTTATATTTCACTTTATACTTCATAAAGTTTTAAATTTTACAGGGAGCCTATATCTCTTTCATTATGAAAAAAACTAATTTAAAACATCTCAACCCAGAGTACAGCAATAATTACGATTTGAACTTTAAACTTAATAGTAGTATATTATACTAGGGTAAAGTCAAATCCTTATTATGTCTTTAAAAGATGATACATTTGGTTTCCAGTTTCAAATTATTAGGAAAAGACCTCAAAACCATTATGATTCTTATTTCCACTTACTAATGCATTTGAGAGATACCATGAGTTTAGCCTCCAATGAACCTGGCTTCAAACTCCAGGCCTTCTGCTTATCAGCTGGGTGATCTTGGGCAAATTCTCAGAGCTTCAATTAAAAAAAAAATAACATGTCACTTATCTCATAAGTTCATTTTGAGGATTAAATCTGGTATATTTAGCACAATAACTAGCATGTAAAATGTGTTCCACAAATTAGAACTTCTATGGCAAGCAGCTTGAGTATCTTGACAACCAGTTGTTCTATGCTCAGAATTCAAGCTAAGGCTAAAATAAAGCACAGTCACAGTATTTTGTAAAGGAACTGTTGAAACCAGTGTCAAGAGAGGCAACATCCTTTGTGATAACAGAGATCACCAGCCCTCCCCGCGATCCCTGTTTATTTTTAAAAGAATCTGAAAGAGCTCTGGTTTGTATTTGGTTGTGAAAGGGGGGAGGGAGAACAGGAAACAGGAAACTTAGGTTGAAAATGGACTTGATTGAACATTCAGCACATGTTGACTTGCTTTGGAGAGGCTTCAATATCCTCTGTTGTTCAACCCCCCAGATGGTCTTAGAGACGCTCATGGTACCCTGCATGTGGTGCAGAGTTAAAGGGCTGCATGTTCCACATTGGAGTTATGGTCAAGTTAGGGTTATTGAGTTAGTGTCAGTCATAAATTACTGTATATTGTGTAATGCAATGGAAAGAAACTTGGCAGCCACAGCCGAAGAGAAGCTTTTGGAAGGGAAATGAGAGGAATACCAGCTGAACTAATGGTGGCTAGAGAAAGGAACTCAGAACTTGAGACTCCTGCATGTCTGGCCTTGCATCTCTAAGAGGCCCAAATTTATAGGCTGCTCTATCCCCTTGAGCCCCATGGCTCTTTGCCTCCTCCTCTGTTAATAGCACCAATGGTCTGCTCTGGCAGCTACCTGTTCTGTAAACTACGTATTCTTAAGGAACTTATTAATCAAGTTCTTCAAGATTATTGCTTGTGTGTTTTTCCAAATTTGCATATCTTCAGCATCTGGCACAAAGCACGTTCTCAATTAATTGTATATATTTAAGTGTAATAGAGGAAGATAAAATGTTTGCTGTCCACCAACACAACAGTCCAAGAAGAATGGATTAGTTTTCCGTGAAAGGTCCTATCGACCAGCTGGGCACCTGGAAAGGTCAGGAGCTGAGTCTGGAGGTTGGGGCCTCAATGAACAGGATAGCTGTGCATTACAGAGAGAAGAGTTGGGAGTAGGATGCAGGCTGAGGGTGGGGTAGGAAAGCACTAGGGAGGCAGGGAAGGAGGGAGGGAGAGGATTAAATGAGATAGTCATAGAGCAAAGCAGCCAATAAATAATGCTTCTCAGGGCCTGGTAGCCAAAGGGTTTGTTTTGTTTTGTTTTCTCAGGGATATTTAATATTCACGTTGAAGTTGTTTGAGTTTCAATGGTGTAAACCTCTCTTTGCCCTCCAATATCCTTGATAAAGTGTACCTGGTCGGATGGCCTTGTTGTGTGGGTTCATTGTAAAAACCAAGGGAGGGGCTGATTTTCTATCTGGGTCAAGGGCAGAAAAGTGAGACTGTTTCCTGAATGAACTGGGTCAGTGGAACCAAGAGTTGGAGGCAGCTGCAGCCATGACAAAGTAAGCTTATGAAAGTAAGAGGAAATCTTGGGGAAGGCTTTCCAACTTCCCTTAGGACATGAATTTGGGAGTCCTGGCTTGGTTTCTCTTATGGTGCAGAGAGATCATGGCTGAAGTGTACTGTGCAAGTGAGGAAGAAAAGAACCAGAGTGAGGAGAAGGTGCCCTTCCTTCCCTTAGGCTTTCTGATCTATCTGAGGGTGTAACTGCTAGCCACGAAAAGATCGCCAACAGTGCAGGACAGCCTATGACCTTGTGGGAGTCAACGTCAGGGTTAAGAGTTTAGGCACAGGAAGCAGAAGTTTCTCACAAAACAGGTAGGCCTTGAATTGGCCTTGAGGGATGAATCTCCAGCTTAGAAAAGTTTAATATCTGTATTTATATATAGCTATATGTAAAATATTTACCTATTTTCTTCTCTTATTGAGGAGAGTGGAGTGGACATCAAACAGACCAGGCTCTAAACCCTGGCTATCTGCTGTGTGACTTGGGGTGAGATACTTAAGTTATCTGAGCCTTGATTTCTCCATTCGTAAATTGGAGTAAATGAAAGTACCCACCTTGGGGGGTCGCAGGGAGATTTAAGTAAGATAATCTGTGCAAAGTTCTCTGGATAGGGCCTGGCGTAAGACAAACACTGAGCAACACTCACTAAGTCATATCCATTTTTATGTAAGATGGTTGAACACAGCTTGGAAAATACAGAGAAAAGCAGAACTAAAAGCCTTCAGTAGTTTCACCACCCAAACCAGAAAACCACAGTTAAAACCTGGGACCATACTTTTGTAGTTTTTTATTGGTGCAGAGCATGGTTTGACCTTTTTTCTTTCTGGGATTGCCATTCTGAATATAAAAGTTAAATCTTAATTTTTACTTAGTTAACATATGATTTTTTTCTGTCTTATTATAATCCCTTCAAAACATTTTTTGATGACTGTGATACATTATAATGTTGTATTATAATTCACTTAGTCATTCTCTTATGGTTAGACATTTGTGTGGATCCCAGGCTTTTCTCCCCCTCCTCCCTATTCTGAATACAAGTCAGTATATAAACCCTTTCTTTTGTTTTATATTATTTCATTTTTTTAAAAGATTCTATTTGTTTATTCATGAGAGACACAGAGGGAGAGAGAGGCAGAGACACAGGCAGAGGGAGAAGCAGGCTCCCTGCGGGGAGCCTAATAGGGAACTTGATCCCAGGACCCCAGGATCACACCCTGAACCTGAGGCAGATGCTCAACCACTGAGCCACCCAGGTGCTCCTGTTTTGTATTATTTCTTTAGAAATGATTCTTAGACATAAGATCACTCATGTAGCCTTAAGGTATCAACAGTTGTGATCCTCCCACTTACTGTCAAAAGAATCCTGCGGACACCTGGAGGAGGGGCTTTCCTCTGTGGCCTCTTCCCTTGGATCCTTCTTTTTTGCCTCTTTTCTACGATGGGGCATGGGATAACCAGAGGCATGGGAACATTGTTGGATCATCTTTGCCAGTGGGCAGAGGCACCAGGCAGAAAGAAGTCTGGAGGTGGGTGTAGTGTCTCTTGTTTCGGCCAATCTGTTGAATGTAGTCTGAGAGAAAAGCTGACCCAGAGCGTGGACGCCTGGAAGAGGTCTGGGCATACTGTATATTTTTTTTTACTCTCTTTTCTCCCCAGTGGCAAGCAGGCTTGGGACGACACACTGCACCCCCTCCTGCCGGGGCTTCTGGCTAGGTTCAGAGGCAAACATATTTTCTCTTGGGATCTCTTTCTCTGTGGCTGCATCTCATCCAGCATGGATGGATATGCACCATGTCACCTTTCCTTGCAAAATAACTTACCCAATATCCAGGTCAGTGGAAAAGGCTGCTCTCCTAAGTGTCCAGCTATGATCCTTGCAGAACAGCTTCATGCATAGCCTAAAGCCCAGTTAAAAATAAAACTCCCTGTGGCTTTGGTCTCTCTTGGGGACCACCTGGGGAGGGTTTTTCATTTATAAACTGGAGATAAAAGTCTCAGGTAGGATTTGGGTCTCAGCAACCCTGGCTGCATTGTCCAACATTCTCTGAATTGCTAGTGACAGAAATCCAGTACAGGTACCTTAAGGAAAGTGGTGTGCTGGTAAGTATTTAACAACTGGCTCTTTGGGGGGGAGAGGGTGTTGGGGGCAAGGGTAAAAGCCCTGATTTGCAATGTTTTCAGATTTCCTTGGGCTAGAAACTGAGGCTATAGAGTAGGTATCTCTATCAGGGCTAATTTCAAGCTCCAACTGGTTAACACCCAGTTCCTGAGAAGGTCACAACAGGTTTTCACAAACCAGAAGGAGCCTAGTCTGGTACACTCAGGGTGGAAGAGACAATCAGCTCAGGTCATCAACTACACACAGAAAATGACCTCAGGGGGATCTCTGGGTGGCTCAGTGGTTTGGCGCCTGCCTTTGGCCTAGGGCACGGTCTTGGAGTCCCGGGATCGAGTCCCGCATCAGGTTCCTTCCATGGAGCCTGCTTCTCCCTCTGCCTATGTCTCTGCCTCTCTTTCTCTGTGTCTCTCATGAATAAATAAATAAAATCTTGGAAAAAAGAAAAGAAAATGACCGCGGGAATGATGGGGATCAGGGAGTCTAATGCCAACAGGATTCTCTGCAAAACAACTTTTTTTTTTTTTCTATTACAGATATACTCTCTCCATGTTTTCAAGAGACACAACTACTGGCAGTTTCTAGAATCCTGTCCTTCACTGATTCACAACCAGAGAAAAAAGGGGGCTTCTCTTCCAGACAGGGCTGGTTTGAAGAAGCCCAGTGAAGGTTGACCAGGGTAGGCATGTTGTTTGAGAATTGTGGGTTCTGTTAGAAGGGGGGGTTCAGTTGCTGGGCACACAAAACCAATAATTCCCATTACACTAACCATCTGGATACCATTGGAACCTGGCTCCTATTTCTACTAGCCTTCAAAGTGCTGAATCAATGATAGCATGAAGAAGCTGTTTCACCCTACCTGCCTTACCATTATATTTTATAATTTTTTAAATTTATTTTTATTTATTTATTTTAAAGATTTTATTTACTTATTCATCACACACACACACACACACACACACACACATAGAGAGAGGCAGAGACACAGGCAGAGGGAGAAGGCTCCATGCAGGGAGCCTGATGTGGGACTTGATCCTGGGGCTCCAGGATCACGCCCTGGGCTGAAGGCGGCACTAAACCCCTGAGCCACCCGGGCTGCCCTATAAATTTTTTTTTTTTTTTTAAATCTCAGCTCATTTCTTAGATACAAATAAGAACCCATCAGGTCTTTTCTCCCTTCTTCTTCTTGAATGAGCCTTTGGCCCTGCTTCATAGCCTTTGGGATGAACAGATGCAAGACATTTCCAGAGAA
The DNA here is from genome assembly GCF_003254725.2 of Canis lupus dingo. Lineage (NCBI taxonomy): Eukaryota > Metazoa > Chordata > Mammalia > Carnivora > Canidae > Canis > Canis lupus. The sequence continues at coordinate 33,190,502 of NC_064252.1, forward strand.
AACATGCAAATATATGTCAGGATGAGAAATGAAAAGAAGTTCAAGTGTCTGTTAGTTTCAGAGGTTTCAGACACCTTCAGAGAGGCTGTACCTTTTTGGATAGGAACCCTCCTTTCTTAGAGAAATGGAAAGAAGCTTTGAACAACACAAAGGCCTTGCCTTCATAAGCTTGGCAGAGGCAAAATCTGACTTTACTCTAGGCCTTTTCGGCTCAGTAGCAAAGAGAATCCCAGGTCCTGGGCCGCTTAGCTTGTAAACCAAGCACAGCTATTGTGAAAATCATGCAGGCAGAGTCACTTTTATGAAAGAAAATTCTCACGCAAATCTGTTTACAGAGCAAAGAATCTTTCTCCAGAATGGAAAATGCCATTACTTCTCAGAAGATCCACCTGCCTTAATTTCATGTCATTGGTATTAATTCAGCAGTTTGACAAATATTTATTGATATCACTTCTGTTTGACAAGTACTTTGGAACTGGCCTCTACACCGTATTGAAAACTGGTTTTCTGTGCCGACCTGCATACAAGTTGACACCAAATATTTATTTTTTGGGTGCTAATCTTCAGTCCTTGGAGGAATGCTAATGAGAATGCTAATCCGTATTCTTTGGAGGTCACTCATCCAAGGCACAGGATGAGTGGACAGGGAGAGGAGTTTGGAATCAGAAGCATGTGTCTCACACCTGGACTCTCGATGGGGACAAGCTGTGTGACTTTAAGACAATGGCTAAAACACCCTGGGCCCATGCCTTACTTTTCTCTAAAATGAGAATGTCTTCCTTACTCTTAAGGTAGTGTTCTCTTTCTGGGAGAGCAGATGTGGTGGGTGGAAAGAAGACACACCTTATTTATTTTAGAAGAGAGAAACTTGCATGGTATCAGAGAAGAAAGAGAAAGAGGCCAGCCTGCCCATGGGGAGGGTGTGTTTGGGAACAAGAGGTGACCCTGGGTCAGTGGAGGAAGGGCCTTGCTGCTTGGTATACGGGTCACACACCAAAAGCCCAGGCTTTGAGATGTGGTCTTGGAAGTCTCTGCATGGTGGAGGGGCTTGAGCAGCGGGGTGGGAGATGAGTACGCCAACAGTCACGGAGCAACGGAGTTGAAAGCTTTCTCTGAGTGCTTGTCCTTGCCTTCGCTTCTGACAAATAGGTCAAAAGAAGGGTGCTATTTCTTACATTTGAAGAACAACAGGACCTAGGCTTATTGGAGCAAGAGGGCCTTAAGTCATTAAAGATCTGCCTAAGAGACTTAATATCTCCTGGCAGACAGAGGTTCAGAGAGGAGTTCATTAGTTTCTTACTGACTCAATCTCTTCCACAGGCTGGACAGATCTCCTGAATTACTGTGATAATCACTGTGTTTGAAAGCTTCCTGATGAGCACCTAGTGGCCTCACTCTCATCCACCCCTTTCTAGGGGAAATCTTGTCCCAGGCTGAGCTGGGTTGTAAACAGCAGGACCCTAGTTCTGCCTGCTGGGTCCCAGGTAACAGCCCAAAGCTGATAAGCCCAGCACATGCTGCTCCCCTCTGGGGGTCCCTATGAAATGAAGGTGCCTAGGACTGATCAGAATTCACAGGATCTGAACTGCTGGACTCCCCTCTTTACATTTTTGAAGGTTGAGGGGAATTCAATCAGAGCAATATAGTACTGCATTTACATACAATTCTGGTATCATTTTGGGACCTAAGATTTTCAGAGCGAAAGGCCAATGCAAGGAAACAGTAAGTCTCCAGTGCAGTTAAACATCGAGAGATAACCAGATGTTAATGGTTAGGGACCCAGCCTACACAGGTCAGCGAGATTCAGTTCACCAGGCAGTTACTGAGCTCTTACTAGGCACGGGATCTTGGGCTGGATACTGGTGGAGGTGGTGGTGGTGGGAGAATGCAGAGATAACAGTGGTAATGACAATGAGGAAAACAGTAGCATGTGCTGAGCGCTGACTGTGTGCCAGGCATTGTGCTCATTTGTTTATTCCCTATGTAGTAGGAGCTCCATAAACACTTGGTGAACTACTCACTCGTCTCAGCTACACTGGCCTTCCCTCTGCTCCTCAGATGCACCTCAGGGCCTTTGCATTCATTCTTTTTTCTACCTGGAAGGCTCTTTTTCCAGATATTTGCATGGCAAGCTCCCATACCTCCTTGAGGTCTTTACTCCAATGTCACCCTCTCAGTGAGGTCTCCTTGACCATCTAAGCTAAAATAGCAATCCCAATCCCAAAGCCTTCCTTTCCCTTAGCACAGTCTAACATACTGACGTGCTATAGCCTGGTGTCCCTTGCTGGTATGAGAGCTCCACAAGACAGGGATTTTGAACTGCTTGTTCATTGCTGTAGCCCCCTTGCCTAGGTCAGACGCTCAGATTTGTTCAATGTGTGAATCAAGTGAAAATCATACTTTCTGGGTCAGTTGCCCATGCAACAATAAGCTCTAAGGATAGCACGGTGAGCGCGGTGAAATGAAGCCCAAGAGGTTTTGCCCTCTAGAGATCCGTGGCCTGGCGGTTTTGCCCTCTAGAGATCCGTGGATATTACCCTAATTACATAATGATCTCCCTTCTGCTGAAACAGAGCATGCTGGGTGCTTTACTGATACTTCTTTCACTGAAATCTTACCACAGTTCTAGGCCATTGGTGGTACTGTAAGACAAAGTTTATGGATGCTATTTTAGTTTTTTCTAGTGCTGAAAATATCCAGCAAGGCTCTGAACTATAGAGGGGCTGGCTTTATTTAGTTGGCACACATTAATGGTAATTATGTATATGAAGCTTACAGTTATCCTGGTCTCTTTTGTATTTGTTATCTCCCATGAATCCTGCAAAGTATCTATCCATATTCCTCTATAAATGAAGAAACTGAGGACCAGAGAAGTTAGATATATATTTTAAAAGATTTTATTTATTTATTCATGAGAGACACAGAAAGAGAGAGAGGCAGAGACACAGGCGAGGGAGAAGCAGGCTCCATGCAGGGAGCCCGATGTGGGACTCGATCCCGGGACTCCAGGATTACGCCCTGGGCCAAAGGTGGTGCTAAACCACTAAGCCACCCAAGGATCCCCAAGAAGTTAGATATCTTTCCAGAACCACACAGCCTAGTAAGTCTTCCAGATAGGACCAAATCCAGTCCGTATCCTTACCACTCTCATTCTGAAGAGGCACTCAAATGATGGAGGGACTGAAGAGGTGAGGGCACAGGTGGTCAGGGACTAGATTTTTCTGGAAGGAGGCTGCTGGGGCTGGGGAGAAGAGCTTGAATGAACAAAGAGCAAAGGCTTGCAGGTGGCTGTGGGGCAGGGGGGGTGTATTCCCACACCCTCATCACACACACACACACACACACACACCTGGTCATTGTGCTCTGACTGTGATAAAGAGGTGTGGGCGATTTCTTGAGCAGAGCTGGGGCAGGAGTGAAAATGCTCTTGGTGGAGCAGGATTTTTACAGCAACTTCTCTATCCCATTCACTAAACCATGCACCTCTTGTGTTTATTTGGTTAAATTAGCAACACGTTTGTTACATGCTATCTGAACCTATCATAAAACATTGCATTTCCACATTTTACCCACTTCTACTAAACGTTCAAAACTTTGAGACTTTCCTAATAATCTATCACCTAAAGAGTGCGTACTCTGACAGTGAGGGATGCTGAAAATCAAAGAGTATTGTATGTCACATACTGTTGTATCCACGTAATTATCCATCCATCCATCCATCCATCCATCCATCCATCCATCCATCCATCATGTTTTGAGTGCCTCCCACAATCTGGGCAAACTGCCTAGCACTAGGGATAAGAAAAGGAGTCGATCAGTCTTTAGCCGCAAAGGTCTAGTGTAGATGACAGTACATGAACAGGCAATCACAATACACCCTGGTAGATGCTATGATCGTGGGGGTTGCGACAGCACCAGGGAGGGACATCTTATCCAGGTTGGGGTGGGGGCATGAAAAGGGTCAAGGAAGCTGAATTACTTAGAGAATATGGCAAATTAGGGCAACTGAAGGAAGGCTACACTGAGTAGGAAGGGATTTGAGGGAGAAATGAAGCTAGGGAGAGAAGCAGGGGTCAGATTGTGAAAATTTTTAAAATATATACATTTCTTCTATTTTTAAATTTTCCTATAGCACACCCAAGGAGTGAAACGTGTCCACCAGAAGCATGATGAGAGGGAGCAGTTGTAGAGGTGAATTGCCAGTGTCAGGGTGAGAGATAGCCCTGTCCTTCCTGTTTGAGACTCATGATGCTCATTAAACCTCTAGATTTTATCAGAAGGCCTTGGATAAATTATCCCATCAGACTAGGTTTGTTTTCTTACCTGTCTATACACTCATGTGCTAATTGGGAGTGTGAGCACTCAGATCCTAACTCCCTAGATTCTAGTCTTGACTCCTACCATTCTCAAGTTGTATCATCTTGTACAAGTTGTCTACTCTTGCCTATAAACTGGATCAGTACTACTGTGGTGCCTCCATTAAAAGCTCATTGAGGATGGAAGTAATCATCCTCTTGGTCATCCCCATCCCCATCATCATCGCCATCATTCCCAGTATCATGATGATGATACTGAAATTCTAGGTCATTCTTCACTGAGGGTCCTACCCTCACTGCCCTCCTGCCCCCCACCTTGTGGTCTTCTTATGAGAGGGAAGGCCCTATGTAGAGGGATTTCATTCATGTGAAATTCATAACATTTACTGAGCTCCTACTATGTGCCAGACATGATGTTCTAGGTGCTAGGGAATACAAGAGTGAGCTAAATAAAGTTTCCAGGCATGCAACTTACTAATGAGAAGAGACAGATAATAATAATTAAATAAGCAAATACATAGTTTGTTAGAGAAAAATGAAGCAGAAGAGACAGTGTCTCGGCTTGTGCAGTTGTTATCTTCTATGAGATGGTCAAGGATGAGCTCACCTAAAGGTGACAATTGAAATGAGGATGTGGAGGACCTGGGGGTGAAGTTCATCGAACACAGAAATTACGAAAGGCCAGAGGTGGGACATACCTGATGTATTGAGGAGCAATAAGGAGGTTGGTGTGGCTGCATGTCAGTGATCTAGGGGGTAAGAGGGGCTAGCATCAGAGAGGCAGCAGCAGGCCATATCATGGGGCCTGTGGAGATCATTGTAAAAACTTTGCCTTTGACTCCATCTGACTTGAAAAGTCACTGGGGGGTTTTAGAGAGAAGTGTGACATGACGTGCCTTAACTTTTTAGGGACTGCTCTGGCTTTTGGATTGAAGACAGACCACAGGGAGCAAGTCACTTAGCAGGGAGGCCAGTGTGAGCTGGCAGTGACTTGGAGCGGTGGCAGTGGTGCAGATGGCTAGAAATGGGAAGTACTGGATAGATTTTGCAGGTAAAGCCCACAGGGTTTGCTAATACGTGCATTGGTCGTGGGGGTGGGTTGGGGATGGGTAAGAGAAAACACAGAGTCTAGGAGGCTTCCTGAACAACTGGATGGATGTTACTGTTGGAATGGGCAGACCAAGAGGAGCAGCGGTGGAGGAGAAAATCACTTGAATGTTCACATTGCTTCTGCAAGGGAAGTACCTTGGCTATGTTCCATAAAAACTGGGGCTGAGTGAGGGGAAGCTCGTGGTTTATAAGCCACATATGGTGCTGTGAGCTCTGAGAAAGGAATCCCCTACTGCACAGAGAGGCAGTATTTGGAGTTGGGGAGGTCCCGGGGGAGGGAACCACTGAGACTGTGCCCCAGCACTCCAGAGCCAAATACAAAGAAGGCCCCCACTTCTAACATACACCCTGTTTGCTGGGCATTTGGGACCATGTCTTGGCCTCTGAGGGGGTCAACCTGGCACTGAGAAGCAATCAATAGTAAGTAATAGGGGCTTTCTTAGGCACTCCAACAGAAATACAGAAACCCAGAAGGGCTGCAGGCCTACAAATCTCTTTCTTATAATTTATGTTCTGCACAGACTGAGCATGTTAAGAAGTGTCTTCACACAAGCTGAGGGAGAGGAAGAGATGTCTCCAGCTCTTCCTCTTTTCCACCCACATTTCCTGACCATCTAATACACTTGAGGGGGGGAAGAGGAGGACAAGGGATAGAGGTGAAAAAAATCAGGGGGAAAAGCAGGGAAACCTCCTGCCCATGCATGCAGTGCTGACTGAGATGATGGGCTAGAGGAATGGAAATCCCCCAGCACCACTGCTGCCTTCCTGGCCTAGAGGATGTACCTCCTAGACCAGGCACCCAAGCCCCCTTGGGGTAGTCAAACTCCACAGTGGAACCACGCTTCAGAGGAAACACTGCCCGCTTTCTCAGGTAAAACACATCAGAGCCTGTGGTCTCTAAGCCACATATGGTGCCGGGAGTGCCAAGAAACAATGATGAAAGAAAATGGTTGAAATCTAGACATAGAAGCTCTGTGCCGCTCTGCTTTTGCTCGGAGACTTGGCAAGTTATATTAGCTGCCCGCTATTCATTGAGCCCTGCTCTGTGCCCTGTATCCTGCACTGTCTCTAGGTGAGGTAGTTCTTATCACCCACCTCTCACAGATGAAGACACAGAGGTTCAGAGAGGTCACACTCTCCAGTCCATCACTGGAAGCTAAATTTGAACCCACAGAGGTCTATTTTGGAGGCTGGGTCTTAACCATTAGACTTCACAACCTCCCAGAGGAAAGGGTCAAGAGGGAAACGCTGAATATGGCAACACTCCCCTCCCCCACCTGTTGTTCTCCCCATGCTCAGCAGAGGCAGAAAATTGAGAAACCTTCCATGCTTTCTGGCCTAAGGTCTGTATCAACTTTAAAAAAACGTTAAGGTTTAATTATTTCAGATACCAGGGGTGACAATTTTTCTCTAGGAAATAGATTAATAGAAAAAGAAAGGTCTTTAGAGATGCAGAAGAGCTGACCTTGAACTCCAGAGAAAGTGCACTCCTCAAAGGTCACAGGTTGGTGGCAAATCCTTAGTTAAAAGGGCAGTGCTCTTGCCTCCCAGGTCGGAGTGTCAGGGGGCTCGGTTGGGGGCAAAGCTGCATTGCAGGTTATCACTGCCTTGACAGATGACTGCCTGCAGGAGGATGACACAAGCTGAACTCGGCCAGACAGTTTTTAAACAAGGCTCTTCTAGCACCTTCTGATGAGTTAGTCTCTGCCATCTCCTCCCCTGCCCCCCCCCCCAGGTCTGTGTTCTTTTGAACTAGAAGATTCCTAATATTTCTCCTTGTATTTAGCTGAAGTGGATCCTCCTCTCTGTCTGGGGCAGATGGTTGTATTTCTAGTTCAGAACCTGCTGTAATTGACTCTGGCCTCCCACACTAAAGTGACTCTTCTGCCTGCCTGGTGGCTTCTACCGACTTCTGTGACCTGGACCCATTCCACCCAGTTCATCTTTTTCTTCCCTAGGTCGTGACATGTACTACTTCTTGTCAGACTGGAGTCCTGGGCTCACCCTATTTCTGCCACAGAAATATCCTCCCTGCTCTCCTCCTGTGCAAACCCATTCTTCAAGACGTTGCTCAGACCTTCATGCCCCAGATTTCCCCATGCACTACAGCCCTGTGATGTGCTTGCCAAGCTCCCTTTGCATTTATTTTCTCAAGTACATAATTTGGCCCTCAACATGGTTTCTGCACATTCCTCTAAATGTAACACAGACCCCCGAAGGCAGACCCCACGTGTTTATTGGTTCACTAGAGATTTTTAAAAGCACCTTATATGGTGAGATACAAAGAGAAATTTAAGTGATGGTTGCTTCTTGTCCTTAGAGGAGGAGGCTAGTACTTCATAGACATCTGTCTGGCCCTCAGTGGACCCTTCACAAAGGTTTGTTATATTGAACTAACATATAGGATGCCCCTTACTGCAACCATCTGCTGTCTCTAAGTGTCATGAGAGGTGGTAATATAGGGAAGGCATCATGACAGAAGAGGTGTTTGAACTGGGCCTTAAGGACAAGGAGTTATTTTAAAAACAGAATTGGCAGAAGAAGGAGCGTTCCTGCAGCCCACTGTCAGGCACACACTGCCAGGCACCGCACATTAGGTTCAGGGGGAAGCACTGGAATCCCTGTGCGGCACCAACTAGCCTTAGTGGGAGTGTGCAGCTGCTCAGCTTCCCTGCCCTCTCTCCTTTCCTGCCCACTCCAATCGTGGTTCAAGTCATAGCTGTGTGACCTGGAGCCAATTAGTTGGGGTGGGGGCTCATGTTCCTTCCAGTAAAATGGGTAAAATAATCCTGCCTTCCAAGGTTTTTGTGAGGTTTGAAGAACATAGAACATATTTAAGTTGCTAAATGCAGAGCATGGCGATCTATTTCCTTCTGCCCTAGTAGGGGTGACACCCCACTGCGCGTCCCTCTCCCTGTGACCCCGCAGGTCTCCCAGCACACAGCACCGACCTTCCGGAGGGGCTGGGGCCAGACTGCAAGGCCCCTAAAGAGAAAGTGGGGCTGAAAGAGCTTCAGAAAAAAAAGTAAACAGCATTGACAGTGGACTGACCGGGCTAAGGGGGATGCTCAATAAATGTGTTTCCTTGAATAGATTTTCCGCAGCCAGAGAATCTTTGCTGACTCTCCCTCAACAGGCCTCCCGGAGCCAACTGAGTTCTCGACAGCTCGGTCTGCCTCCGCCTTCAAACCCCAGGAAAGAGTCAGGGCCCAACTCCGGCCAGCTTGGGGGTGGGGTGGGATTTCCCCAAGTCCCAGGAGGAAAGATGTGGGGGTGGTCCGGCTCCCACCTCCTTACCCCACTCCCAGGGGCAGGGCTCTTGGGCGCCGCCCCCCCATCTTCTCGCTCTCAATAGATCAAAAGGAGGGGGACTCGAATTTGGCCGACAGCAAAAGCTCAACCCCAGCTCTCCTCCCTCAGAGGCGCCCGGCCACCCCCACTCGGCCACCCCCACTCGTAGCCGGCTCGGTCGCCAGCTCCGGCCCCCACCGACCCGGCTCTGCGCCCCTCCCCGTGGCCACCTCGACTCCGGGCCAGCTGCCCTCCCTACTTCGGGCGCCTCCTGCTCCCTCCCACTCGGCCACTTCAGACGCCTGCCCCTGCCTCGTAGATCCCCCTGGGACACCCTCCTCGCCACCTCGGAGCCGTGGACCCGCTGGGACGCCCTCCCCCAACCTCCCCCCACCTCCCCCCCACCCCAGCTGTCTCAGACCGCACTCGGCCACCACCTTCCACTGGGCTCCCCCCACCCCCGCCTCTAGGCCCCGCGGCCCCGGCTAGGACACCCCCCGTCCCCCCGGGCCCCGCTGGGACGCCCTCCCCCCGCTGGGACCCCCCCGGGACACCCCCCCCGGGCCCCCGCTGGGACACCACCCCCGTCCCCCCCCCGGGCCCCGCTGGGACGCCCTCCCCCCGCTGGGACACCACCCCCGTTCCCCCCCCCCCCCGGCCCCGCTGGGACGCCCTCCCCCCGCTGGGACCTCCCCCCCGGGACACCCCACCCCCCGGGCCCCGCGGCCCCCGCTGGGACACCACCCCCGTCTCCCCCCCTCTCCCCCCCGGGCCCCCGCTGGGACGCCCGCCCCCCGCTGGGACACCACCCCCGTCCCCCCCCCCCGGGCCCCGCTGGGACACCCTCCCCCCGCTGGGACACCCCCCCCCGGGACCCCCCCCCCGGGACCCGCGGCCCCCGCTGGGACACCACCCCCGTTCCCCACCCCACCCCCCCGGCCCCGCTGGGACGCCCTCCCCCCGCTGGGACACCCCCCCTCCCCGCCCCCAGGCCCCGTGGATCTGGGACACCCCCCCCCCCCCCGCTGGGACCCCCCCGGGCCCCGCGGCCCCTCTGGGACGCCCTCCCCCCCCTCCCGCCGCCTCAGCCCGCCCCCGGCCGCCGCCCTCCCCTCGGCGCCCCCTCCCGCGGCCTCGACCAGCCTGGGACGCCCCCAGCCGGTCCGCGTGGACCCCGCGGCGCCCGCCCCCTCCCGCGGGTCGCGGCGGCGGGGGAGGGGCCCGGCGGCCCAGCGTGCGTGGCAGGCCCTGCGGGCTCGGTCTCCGGCCGCCCTTCCCGGGAGGCGGGGTCGGCGCGGCGGCGGCGGCGGCGGCGGCAGGCCCCCTCCTCCTTCCTGCCTGGTCCGGCCTCCTTCCTCGCCGCCCGCCGCTCGCCCGCTCTCTCGGCCGCTCCGACGCCGGCAGCGCCCGCGTGCCGCTCGCCCAGCCCCGGGGGAGCCCGAGGAAGTTTCCGGGCCGCGTGCCCCGCTCGCTCGCTCGCCCCGCAGCCCGCCGCTCACCCGCCGCGCCCGCCATGCCCGCGGCCAAACAAAGGGGCTCCAAGGGCGGCCACGGCGCCGCGAGCCCCGCGGAGAAGGGCGCCCACCCGTCGGGCGGCGCGGATGACGTGGCGAAGAAGCCGCCGCCGGCGCCGCAGCAGCAGCAGCAGCCGCCGCCGCCCGCGCCGCACCCGCCGCAGCAGCCGCCGCAGCATCCGCAGAACCAGGCGCACGGCAAGGGCGGCCACCGCGGCGGCAAGTCCTCCTCCTCCTCCGCCGCCGCCGCCGCCGCCGCCGCCGCCGCCGCCGCCGCCTCCTCGGCGTCCTGCTCGCGCAGGCTCGGCCGCGCGCTCAACTTTCTCTTCTACCTCGCCCTGGCGGCGGCGGCCGGCTTCTCCGGCTGGTGCGTCCACCACGTCCTGGAGGAGGTCCAGCAGGTCCGGCACGGCCACCAGCTCTTCTCCCGGCAGAGGGAGGAGCTGGGCCAGGGCTTGCAGGGCGTCGAGCAGAAGGTGGGTCCCCCGGCTCCCCCGCCCGCGGCCCCGCCGCCCTGGCCCGTCCCGGAGCCCCCGGGGCCCGGCGGCCCCCGGACCCCTTTGTTAATGGCCGCGGAGGACCGGCCCGGGGCTGGGCCGCCGCGAGGATGGGTCGGGCCGGCCGGCCAGGGTGGGCCAAGGGCCTGTCACAGGGCATTAGCGGTGGCCTGTAAGGAAGCCGCCCGGCCCTGGGAGCCCATTCTTTTTGGATTAGGAACCGCCGAATGGGCAGCGTCGTGTGAAAAGGAGGTCGGAAGGGACCTCGGCGCATCCCCGGGAGCCCGGGCAAGGCAAGGCCGCACCTGGGCTGCCCCGCGGGAGACCCCTGAGCTACGCTTTAGTAGATCCCGATGCCGGAGGAGGAAACGCAAGTAATCCTACTCATTGGCCAAGTTCAAATGAAATATTCCCTAGCTTCTGGCCGCCTGTCTGCTAGCGGACCAGTGTCCCCATGTGGGCCTTTGAAGTAATGTGCCAGCTCTAGAGGAAAGGCCCCAGATACTGGAGGGTTCTGGTGAGTAATACCGCAAGGCACATTTGCAAGATGTGAAGAGGGCTTACTCACTATCTAATCATCACAGCAACCCTGGTGGGGAGGGAGCGGTCGTGGCAGTTTTGACTCCATTTTCCAGGCCAGAAGATTGAGGTTTACAGAGATTAAGTGAATTGATAAAGACCCAGGCTGGTGAGACAGACTGTCTAGGCCGCTGCCAGGTTTGGGGTCCCCAGAGGCCTCTCTCAGGTATGGATGGACCCAGCTTTCCCCAGAGCCTCTTCAATTCCACCCTGTCTGTTTTTTTTCCACACCAAGTGCAGCCCCTTCACTCTCACCACTCCTCCTCTGGCCTCCACTAATATTATTGCTCAATGAAACTTGGTTGTATGATAGAAACAAAAAATCCCGCCACCACTTCTGAGCCCGGAACTGCTGCCTCCTTTTCCCAGCATGCTGCCTGCCCTGCCAAGTTTCTATCGACTTTTGTGGAGTGTGCAGGACTAGGAATTTCCTCTTAAGACTGGCAGAGCAACTGGAATGAGTCAGCCTGCTCTGTGCTGCAGGCCAAGGGAGGTGGCTTTTCTAAGGGAATTGAGTAGGCACTGCTGCTTTGCCTATCCTGATGTTAAATCATTCTTAAGAAGCAGACAGACTGCTGGAGTATATAACCACTAGCCTCTCATTTCCCATCTTTCATCCACCCAGTTACCAATCAATCACAGTACTTACTGAATTCTGATAGTGATATGGCTGCATGTTGGCCCCGTGGTGGTGGTGGGAGGGGGGTTCAGAGGTGTAAAAGGTGCAAATCATGTTTGCAGAGCAGCACATAAGTAGGTTTCAGGTAAGGGTCACTGCTGTGTGAGTTCAGAAGAGAGATGTGGCTTAGGCCTGTATCCCAGTGGCCCAGTGCCAGTCTAGACCTAGCTGATGGTCAGTAGCTGTTGAGAGAGGGAGTGGACACAAAGCGAGGGAGGCTATCGAGTATGTTGAAGGGACAGCAGGTGACCGACTGCCCTGCCTGTAGCCAAGTAACGTTTAGAAAGTAGCGAGCCAGGAGATTGAAGTTGAGGCCCCGATGGGGGAGGTCTTGAATATCAAGTTGAAGAAATTAGGGCTTTATTCTCTCTGCTTCTCCCTTGCTTCTCCCTTCTTCTTGGCTCCTGCCTCTTCTCTATCAAAGCCAAGTGCATGTTACATTCTGCTTTGGGCTCACTTTTCCTATCAGCACAGCGAGGGGAGGGCTCCATCCAGATTTTTAAGGATCCACCTGGCTGTCAACTGTTGAAATAGTGATCTCTCTTTTTATTTATTTTTTTTATTTAAAGGCTTTATTTTATTATTTATTCATTCATGAGAGTCACGGAGAGAGAGGCAGAGACACAGGCAGAGGGAGAAGCAGGCTCCATGCAGGGAGCCCGACGTGGGACTCGATCCCGGGTCTCCAGAATCACACCCTGGGCTGAAGGTGGCACTAAACTGCTGAGCCACCCGGCTGCCCTGACCTCTCTTTTTAATTTAGCAGTGTAATCAAGCTGTTACATAAGACCTCGTATTTACTCTGTACTCCTCTTTTTTGACTCTCACAACAGCCCTGAGAGGTGAGCACTAGTAGATCCTCCTCTTGCAGACAAGGGGAGTGAGACACGCGGAGGCAGAGTCACTGCAAGGTTCCACAGCTAGTAAGGGTCAGGGCTGGGGTTCATACTGCAGTTAGCTCCTAGAACACTCCTAACCATTTGTCTGTTCATTTTGTTATCTTGCCCATGCCCCGCCAGATTCATGGTAGGTGTTTCATTAAAGCTTAGTTCAGTGACGTGGAACTCAGAATGTGCCCAAAACAGTATTAAGGTTTGTCATTGTGTGTGGCCACTTTTGTCTACACCTCTGAGGTGGTCGGTAAGTAAGTTATTTTGCTTTGAAGAGTGACGGCTCCTCTAACAGCCTCAGTTGGAGCCCCTTTTTAACTCTATGATGTTAGGTGAGGGGTGGGGTTTGGTTCTTAGCAGGAACGTATACTTATAATATTATTCATAATTAGTACTCCTTATGGTCTAGGCATTCTAGTAAGTGCTTCCAGCCACCTGCAGGCATGTCCCATTTAGTAGCACAGTTTCACAGGTGGGCCAGCTGGGCCTGGAGCAGGTGTGCTACTCGTTGAGGGTCACACACAGACCCTAAGTTGGGGAACTGGGATCGGAGTCAAAGCAGTGTGACTTGAAGCACTCTACTCCCCTGGGTGCTCAACTGGTCTCATTCTGCAGATGCTCTCCGTGTTGGGAAAGCCCCAGGTCTGCTGAATGACCGCAGCCTGGGCATATTCCTCACATGGAATATTCAGTGGGCACAATGGGTGCGGGCTTCAGAAAATGTTGGCAGTTCACTTGAGGCTGTGAAGGGCCTATGTTGGCCTGGCGGATCCAGGGTAGCGTAATGTGATAGGAGTAGGCTTAGGCCCAGGAGGGACAGTTGAATGAGATGAGCAGCTTTTTGTGGAAGAGGGAGTTCTCTGGTTGCATTTCTTTGTTTTTTCATCTCGGCTCTGGAGGAGTCGGGACTCCTGGTGTAGCAGCATCACGTCCAGGCACTCAGTGCACTTTGAACATGCCTCTGCTCCAGCTCCCCCACTAGAGGTTAAGAGCACAGGGTGTGACGTCATATGTTCTGGGATTTTGATGCTCAACATGACCATTTACCAGTCTTCAGATTTGTAAATTGGAAATCAGTGGGAGCCACCAACTCATGAGGTTATTCTGAGGCTGTAATGAGATGATGTCTCTGAAGTCCTTTGCTTATTTTTTACTGTACAGGAAGTGGCCTTTTGAACGTCAGCCACCACTATCTCCCCCGTGCTATGAGCTCCTCAAAGTGTGGGGATCTGTTCTAGCCATTATTTTTCTCTGGTGTCTTGCCCACCATTTAGTGGCCACCCCACATATGTTGGGGGAACAGATGCATCCATTGCATATTGATTATAATGAGGTCTTTGCATGTAAAGATGAGCAGCTCACAGCACCATCAATAGGGGGGTGATTTCTATGTTCTTTTCACAGTGTTGGGGGTTGGTGTGTTTGGTTTCATCCATAATTTTGGATCAAGTCCTCTTCCTGGCCATTTGCAAAGAGCCAGCCCAGGTTGGGTGACAGAGATCAGAGGGGAAATGGACCAGTTCAGTCTTCGTCAGGTTTTGCGCTATTAATCAATTCCTGATTCATTCAGAAAACACTGAATGAATGCCATGTTGCAGGTACTGTGCTTACCCATTTGTGCCTCTCTTCTGAGTGATTACAGAACAGACAGGTGCTGTGATTGAATAACTTAGTTTTGGAGGTGAGCTCTCCTTGGTCCCTTCTCAAATTATCCTTTATGACTCCGGTTATATTTCGTTGAACAGGGAACTTGTCTAGTATTTTGGAATTAGAAAACCTAATTCTAATGTGTCTTAAAATCACAAGACTATTGGAAACCAAAAGGGACTTTAGAAACCTATTTGTTAATAGACGAGGAGTTGGGACCTGGAAAGTGAGTGACTTATTTGTGCTCACAGAGCTGGTTATAAGTGGGGCTGGAACTAGAGTCCAGGCATCCTCTTGTGGTTTCTGTAGCTTTAACCTTTGGCACTGGGCTAAGGGTGGTCTCAGAATCTCCTGACTTCTGAGGTACTCCCAGAAGAAAGATTAAACAGTAATGAAGACTATAGCTGCCGTTGGTTGATCATTCACTATCTGTCAGGCACAATTAAAGCTTTAGATATATTTGCTCCCTTAATGCTTGCAAGATATGCCTAGGAGTCAGATGCTGTTTTTGTTCCCATCCTGCAGCAGAGGCAACCAGGGCACAGATGTGCTGGGTAACTTGCCGAAGATCACATAGCTAGGAAGTGTCCAAGCCAAGATTCAAATGTAGGCAGTCTGGTTCCAGAGCTCATGCTATTTTGTTTTTTCACTTCTTGCCATGGAAGTATTCATGTGTAAACAGAAGAGATCAATATAATGAACCCCAGTTTCAATAATGCTTTTTTTTTTTTTTTCCTATTGTTTCATTCCATTACCACCTCTTCCCTCCCATTTTGTTTTGTTCTTTTGGGGCTGGAGTCAGAGCAGTGTGACTCCATACCTTCTCTTCCACCCCTTTTGGGTGTCCACCTGGTCTCTCTTGTTCTCAGAGCTCTGGGTGTTGGGAAATGGTCCAGGTGTGCCGAATGGCTGCAGCCTGGGCAGAGAGGATGGCCTGTCCTCAGTCGGGAGAATCAGCAGGCAACAGTGGGCGCAGGCCTACAGAAACGCTGGTGGTGCAGGTCCAGGCCCTTTGGAGGGCTGGTGTTGCCCTTGCAGACCCAGTGGATATCAAACCAGGATCAAATTTTGACTGATGCATTAGTTCACCCAAAGTATTCAGGATTTATTTTTAACAAATAGGAGCTCCTTCTTTTCCCTTTCCTTTTGGCAAAACACAATATAGTTAATCCAACAAAGTTAATGGTAATGCTTGATTCTCATTTAATACCTAGTTCAAAATCAGATTTCCCTGACCCCTTAAAAAATATCTTTTTTATAGTTGCTTTGTTTGAGTCAGGATCCATGTAAGTCCACACATTACGTTTGGTTGATAAATCTCTTTTAAACTATTAAACTCTTTTAATAGTTTCCTGTCTTTCCCTCTTTAAAAATGCCATTTAACTATTGAAGATCCTGGTTATTTGTCATGTAGAACTTCCCACATTGTGAGTGTGGCTGATTGCACCCTCATGGTGTATTTTTCTCTTGCATGTTCCTGTGAATTGGTGGTTAGAACTGGAGACTTGAGAGATTCAGAATCTTTTTTTGTTTGTTTTTTCCTTTTTTTTCAAGAAAGCATTTTAGGTAGCTCTGCGTGCCAATAGTCATCGGCCTGTCAGGCTTGGCACATCAAACCAGCACCTGGAGAGTTTCCCAGGTCAGACCTTGGTTAGGGGAGAGTTTATTTAGAATGTGTGTGTCATGGCAAACAGGATCATAATGTGCTCACAAAGCCAGAGAATGCTAAGGGAACATCTGGACCACAGTCATATTTTCTGGTGAGGACAGTGACTTGGTTGGGGCCACACAGCTAGAAGGGGCAAGCCAGACACTTGACCCTTGCTCTTACCTCTTAGGCCAGTGTCTCCCATGTGCCTCAGCTTTCTTCCTGTAAAAAGTTGTAAGACTTCCAGTTGCAAGAGCTAGAAACACAGCCTAACTGGCTTAGAGGGAAGGAGGGGGAGAGAGGGAGGGAGGGAGAACAAGAGCATACTGACTGAAACAAAAAAGTTAAAGAGCAAATTCCTTCAGGTACAGCTGTGTCCAGAGATCCAGGTCGTGTCTTCAGGACCTGGTCTTGCCTCTCTCAGATTTGCCCTCTGGGCTGGCTTGATTCGTAGTCTGGTGTTCATGTGCCAGTCTGAGCCTCTCCGGGCTTCCCTCATCCTATAGCTGGCAATCCCAGTAGAAAAAAGTTTTCTTTACCAGTCGTTTTAACAGGAATCTTGGAATTGACTGGCCGACCTTAGGCCATATGCCCATCCCTGGGCTGATCACTGTGGCTTCGGGAGAGAGGACTCCTGAAGCACTTGGAAAGAGCCTTTAGGTTGGTCCCCCCCAAAATGCATGGACTGTATGTGGAGGGAAGGTTCTCCAAAGACAATTATTGTTCTGTTCCAGAAGAGGGACCTGGAAGCTGGGCAGGCAAAAAAATATAGCCATATTGCATAAAACTCATCAGCTTGTCTCAGCAGTTAACCTGTGGATTTTGGTTACAGGTGCAGTCTCTTCAAGCCACATTTGGGACTTTTGAGTCCATCTTGAGAAGCTCCCAGCATAAACAAGACCTCACGGAGAAAGCTGTGAAGCAAGGGGAGAGTGAGATTAACCGGATCAGTGAAGTTCTGCAGAAGCTCCAGAACGAGATTCTCAAAGACCTCTCTGATGGCATCCATGTGGTGAAGGATGCCCGGGAGCGGGACTTCACGTCTCTGGAGAACACGGTGGAGGAAAGGCTGACGGAACTTACCAAGTCCATCAATGACAACATTGCCATCTTCACCGAGGTCCAGAAGAGGAGCCAGAAGGACATCAACGATGTGAAGGCGAAGGTTGCCTCTCTGGAAGACTCCGAGGGGTACAAGCAGGATTTGAAAGCTTTGAAGGAAGTTGTGAAGGAAACACAGTTGTCTGTGAAGTCCAGAGAAAAGGACATCGAGGCCCTAAGAAGCAGCCTCCAGACCTTGGAGTCTGACGTCTACACTGAAGTCAAGGAGCTGGTGAGCCTCAAGCAGGAGCAGCAGAAGTTCAAGGAGGCGGCCAATTCGGAGCACCTCACCTTGCAGGCCCTCACAGAGAAGCTTCTCCAGTCGGAGGAGGTCACCTCCCGCCTTCCTGAGGAGATCAGGAAACTCAAGGAGGAGCTGCACCACCTAGAAACTGAGGCCCTGAGGCCGGAAGAAGATGGGGCTTATAAAAACTTAGAGTCTTTAGAGGCACTCCAGGAGAAGAGTCAGGGATTGGACTCCAGGCTCCAGACTGTGGAAGATGGGGTAGACGCTGTACAGACGGCCTGTGCACGCCACAGCGAGAACCTGGAGACCCTGCTGGCGAAGAGCGAGGAGCAGGAGCGGCGCCTGGCTACCCTGCAGGAGCACGTGGCCGGCCTGGGCCCCTTGGAGGCTGACACAGGTGGCCTGGCCAGCACGGTGAGGAGCCTGGGGGAGGCCCAGCTCTCGCTCTACAGTGACGTGGAGGAGCTGAAGAGAAGTGTGGGTGAGCTCCCCAGCACTGTGGAGGCTCTCCAGAAGGTGCAAGAGCAGGTGCAGACGCTGCTGGGTCAGGACCCGGCCCGGGCGGCCCCCTTGCCTCAGGACTTCCTGGACAGACTCTCTTCTCTAGACAACCTCAAAGCCTCAGTCAGCCAAGTGGAGTCGGACTTGAGGATGCTCAGGACTGCTGTGGACAGTTTGGTTGCCTACTCAGTGAAAATAGAAACCAACGAGAACAACCTGGAATCAGCTAAGGGCTTGCTAGATGACCTGAGAAATGACCTAGATAGGTTGTTTTTGAAAGTGGAAAAGATTCATGAAAAAGTCTGAATGAATTGCGTGTGCAGGGTGCAGATTTAAAGTCCAGTGTCTCATGACCAAAAAATGTGTTGTTTTCTCCCATGCACCCTACCCTCCACGTTCTTGGCCCCTCTTAAAAAGGGGTGACACCCGTTCCCCGAGCACCAAGGCATTTTAGTTTTGTGCCCAGTTTATTTATGATGATTACCACACATCATTGGTTTCTCAAGTTTTCTGCTTCTGTGTTGAGTGGTTTTCCTCAAGGCCTGGCCCCTGCAAATCAGAGGTATCTTTTAGGAAGGATGTCTCTAGTGTCAGGAGAAGAATGGCTTCAACTGAGGATTAACAGAAGCAGATTAACTATAACCTCAGAAAACCTTGCCTGGCTGGCTGATTTCAAGTTAAAAAAAAAAAAAAGTGGGGTGGGGGGGGGTAGGCACTTTTCTTTTTAATTCTCTTTAAAGAAAATTAATTTTACTTTTTAAAAATACTTCCAGCCAAAGTTTTCATGAGCTGTCACTCACTTCTTGTCTTCCACTTTAAACTGGTTAAAACTCTCAAGTGTCAGCTCTGATTTAGGAGGGGAACAAGACCCTTGGATTTTAATCAGAACCAGCTGCTTGACTTGATGGTCACTTCCCGTGGTGTGGGGTGGTGTCTTTTCCATTTCTGGATCATCCTGTGATCTCAAAGGTAACTATGCAAAGAATCCAGATGGTTCTGAATGTGAAGGCACAACACCACACAGAGACCCCTGTGGCCGACCTGTGTAGGGCCCCCAGATGATACATAGGTTTAGAATCTCAGCAAGGGGACTCCTTGGCTTCTTTCCAGAAATGTGTTATGAGAGCTGTCCACAGAGGCATGGGCTGTCTCCCCCAGAGAATGGAGGCCTAGTATTTTTATTTTACCATGATGTCCTTGAAGAGGTCTGCTGTCAGAGCAGACCCCATCTGTCAGTGAGGAGGAATGTGTGCGTTTTCTGTAGTTTTTTGCTGTTTCCCTTCCAGCTGTACTGTTCTTTTATGGCTGTCTTGCCCTTCAAAAAAGAAGAAAAAAAGAAAAAAAAGAAAAGAGAAAAAAAAGATTTGTTTAGTTTACTGTGAAATGAACTGTATGGCTTATTTACAGTATTTTTAATTCTTAATAAACACTTGAGCTTTGTTACGACTTTTCTAGAGTGGTTGCTTTCTGAGAATTTAGCAATTGTGATGTATTTTGTTGATTAGAAAGATCGGGAAGTTATCAATTTTAAGACTTCGTTTCAATTCTACAACCAAGATGGCCTCACTCTTACGCCTGGGGACAGATTTTTGATTGACTGTTACAGGTCCTCCCCTGACTCCAACTCTTATTAGTCTGTAGAGGGTCTCCACCTCCACTTAACTCTAGAATCCCTGGGCATTTGAAGCAATCCCTGGGCCTGCCCCCAGGGGTCTCAATTCCGTGAATGGAGAGGGCTGGCTCCCTTCGGGTTGCAAAGTGCAGCCCCACTTGAGAACTTTGGTCTTAGACCATCTTTGTGACCTTCAGCCTCCATTTTCCTTGGGAAAAGTGATTTCAGATACTGTTTGTTAAGTCCCTATGTGCTTTGCCTTGTGCTAAGCATTGAATAGGCCCCTGTATCTTCCTAACATTCCCCGGAGCTAGGCGGGCGGCATCATTCCCTGTGTTAGAGGGCCAGCAGGCTGGCAGGCATCACGGGAGATCATTATTAGCTAGGAAGAGGCAGGGCTGAGGTTTGAACCCATCTTGCTCTTTGCTGTGACAGCAAACTCCACCTTCCACCACCACGAGGGTAGGGCCCCTGCTGCCCTGTTCCAGAGCCTGAGGCTGCAGGAGCTCTTCTCTCCCATCCAGGGTGTAGAGGGAGAGGAGGACCTGCATGAACGTGGTCTCCTGCCCTCCAGGAGGGGCCCCTCATCCCTGAACTCTGTATATGTCATTCTGGGTCCCGAGGCAGCATCCGTAAGGTGTCACAACTCCTAGCTGATGTTTTTCCAAAGCAGTTTGCAAATCAGGATGGGCCCTTTATTGGTGTTAGAAATAATTTGTAATTTTATTTTAAAGTAGAAGAGTTGATAGAAAACACTAGTTTAGGAACCAGTTTGGCCCTCCATTGTGGAGGGTGCTGGACGGCCTAAACTTCCAAGCATGGAGAAAATGAGATTCTGGTTTCTTTTCAGGTTGGTTGGTTGTATCAGGCATTTGTCTTGAGACCTTCCTCTTGACACCATTTGTGTAGTCTTTAATCTCAGACTATAGAGTGATTTAATAGATTGTCATGTATTTATTTATTTTTAAAGATTTTATTTATTTGAGCCAGAGCACAAGCAGGGGGAGGAACAGGGAGGGACAAGCCGACTGTGCTGAGCGTAAAGCCTGATGTAGGGCTCAATCCCGCGACCCTGAAATCCTGACCTGAGCTGAAATCAAAAGTTGGACGCCCAATGACTGAGCGTTCCAGGTGCCCCAAATAGGTTGTCATTTAATATTATAACACAAAATCTCTACTAAGGGTTAGAGAAATAACTCAAGTTAAATTCAGAAGGTGAGAAGAAAAAATGCATTATGAATTCACATACTCCTGCCGTGGTGGGGCCGTTAGGGGTCGATCTTACCCCAGGTAACAGTCATAGATCAATCAGCCTTGTTCATGTGTCTGCTCGTTCCTTCACCCAGTGAACACAGCTGAGCCCATGGCCAGACAGAGCACCGTCCTGGGGCTGGCGAGCTCGCAGCTGTCCCCGGGAACTACAGGTGCTATAATCAGGTCTAAGGAGGTACGGGGGGATTGGCCAGTTCTGCCTCGGTTCTGCAGGGTGGTTAGAACAGTTTTGACGAGGCCGTGGGAAGGCCTTGATGCGTGACGGAGACCTTGGGGTCACCGGGTTCCCTGCCCCTTGAGGTAGGCCCAGTGCGAGGATCAGAGCCCGCAGCTGATTCCCCAGGAAGGGCTGTCAGCACGTAGGGCAAGGCGCTTGGTGCCGGCGACCAGGGTGCAGACCCCTTACGGGGTGGCTGTGATGGTGGCTTGAAGTCACGGGGGAGAGGGTGCAGCTCAGCCCCTCGCCTGGTGCGGAGAGCTCCGGGCTTGCTCAGAGCCAGTCCTCCCAGAGGTTAAAAGATTGAAATGTTTCTGTGCTGCTCTGTGAAGAGCTGCAGCCCCGAGCCCTCCCTAATGACCCCTAGACTTTCAGTCCAGCAATGCATGGCGTAGCACCCCTGCCCCAACCCGGGGCCACGACAGTTCTCATTGAGTGGGCATCGCGCTTCTCCAGCGTGCAAATAGTTTGAAATCACCCTGCCCTCCTCAAAGCACGCCTCTGAGTTACTGATCTGTTTTTCCAGGAACATTTGGACACAACCCTACCAGACATCTCACAGGTCCCCAACCAAAGCCTTCATTGCCCCTAGGAGTAGATGGGGCCACACCCCTCCCTCGTTGTTTGAGCCAGAAGCTTGGGGACCCTGTGTCTCTGAGTGTCCCCATCTGCTCCTGCTGAAGCCCTGACACAGCCGCCCCCTCTGGGCTCCTCGACTCCATCTGAGTCCCAGGAGTAGCCCCTCGCCATGCCCCGCATGTTAACTGGGGGCAGAAGCATGGGCCTGCACTCAGTGTTCGTTCAACAACGTCAGGGAGCACGGCTGTGCCGGATACAAGGATGGGACTAAGACACAGGCTCCCTGCTTTCAGGATTCTCATGGTCCAGGGCAGGAGACCAGCAGTCCAGATGGAAGGAAACAGAAGTGTGCAAATTGCAGCACATGTCTTGAGACACAGAAACGGCTCAAGTGGCCTCCGTCTCTGACTCCCATTCAGGGGATTCCCTATGGGTGACCAGCATGATCCTTCTCAAAAGCAGATCTGCCCGTGACTCTTCTCACTCAGTCCTTCAGTGTCTCCCCTTGGGCTTCAGGAGGAAATCCCAACTCCGTGGTGTGGCTGAGAGCTTTCTGACTGCTCTCTTCCTGCCCTCTGGCCTCGTCTGCTGTGTATGCTGCTGGGGGGTGTGCCAACCTAATGAACCACTCCTCACCCCAGTGCCTTTGCATACACATTTTCCTTCTACTCAGAGTTCCCCAACTCCCTGAAGGCTGAATTTGGGAGATCTTCCTACAAACTCCTACGTTTCAGGCTTACAACTGCTTTCTTGTCTGCTTGGTGCACTCCGTGGATGATAGGGGTGTGTCTTTTATCTCTGTCCACAGCAATAACACCATGCTTAGCCCACATCAGTAACACTAACGTTTATTGAGTTACTTACTATGTGCCAACCACTGTTCTGAGGGTGAGGATTAACTCAATTCAACTGTTGTAGCAGTCATCATGAGGGTACTAGTGTTAGCCTCATTTTTCAGGTGGAGAAACTGAGGCACAGAGAGGTTAAGTAATTTGTTCTACATACTTACTAGTCACAGCTGGTAAGTAGTAGAGTCAGATTTAGAACCCAATGGTCTTAAGTTAAAAACTGTGCTCTGAGCTACTATGGATTGGTTTCTTTTCTCCGCTTAAAAACACCTAGCATTTTGGGGGGGTTACTCTTCACTGAAGTATAACTTGCATGCTTTAAAGGCATGAGTGTCTGAAGTCCACAGCTGAATGG
This sequence comes from Canis lupus dingo, assembly GCF_003254725.2. NCBI lineage: Eukaryota > Metazoa > Chordata > Mammalia > Carnivora > Canidae > Canis > Canis lupus. The sequence goes on from NC_064252.1 coordinate 33,213,405, forward strand.
ACTTTTACACATTATATCACATACTAACCACTGGATCAAGACATACCAGAGACTTCCTATGCCCCGCCATCTAGAACCCCCAAAGATAACTACTATCCTGGCTGCTATCACCATAGGCTACTTTTGCCCATTTTAGAATTTCATGTAAGTGGAATCATGCCGTAGAAGACCTGGTGTTCCTTTAAAAAATAGTAGCTTTATTAAAATATACTTCACATACCACAAAATCCACCCTGTTAAAATACACGCTGAAGGCTGGATCCATTCCTTCCTGGTAATTCTTGTCTCTTACATATAAACTCACACACGGCTCATGGGTGTTCCATGGACAGCAGATGTTCGAGCACACGGAGACTTGTGAACCAGGCGGTGCATTTTGGGCTCTCCATGGGGGCGGGGGGGTGGGGATGTTCTCCCGTTTGCCTCCAGGCTGGCTCCGTGGAAGAGGAGATGAAAGCCACAAAGGCCGCGCTTGCCAGCCCTCACCCCTGCCCAGGCTGTGTTTGCTCGAGGGATTGTTTCCACAAGTGGCTATTATGAACAGGGTGCAAAACTGCATCTGCGCTGGGAGACAGGATGAGAGGTGAACCACCCAGCCCAGCAGAGGACATGGTGTATAATCACACGTGGCATGACACGGACACGGCGGGAGGGGCCGATGAGGTCCTGGGCCTTGGCGGTGGCCTGCCCAGCAGGCAGTCCTCCTTCAGTAGGTAACAATTCCCCTAGTTTTCTTTAGAGGGTCACCCCTTCCCCACCTCAGTCCATCTGGCTCTGAGGAGACTGACCATGGCCACGAACACATGACCCAGTTTTGGCCAATGAGAAATCCCATTCTGGTCTGATTTGTTCCAGATGAACACATGTCACCATCTGGTCTACTGACTACTGCTGGAACTTTCTAGAAAGGGGTGTGCTCTGTCCATCGGGGCTGCCAAAGTGGCAGGACCTAAGCTCAGGGCCACTAGGGTCCACTCTGTGTGAAGAGACACTGAGAATGAAGCCAGCGTGGAAGAAAGCAGAGCTTAGATGTGGTAACGGACAGGTCCCTGGTGACAAACTTTGAATGCCTGGATCCATCTGTGCCAGAAGCTTCAGAGGCCATGCTCTTTACCACACAGAATCTCACACACCTTTCATATGTATACAAGGTGATATGGAGCCCTGGAAAGAATGGGTATAACAGTATTGTTTGTAACTAAAAAAATTGGAAACACCTAAAAAGTCTGGCATCCTGTTCAATCAGTAACTACATTGTCACTTGTTCATACAATGGACCTCAAAACAGTAATAAAAACAAATAAATCAGAATCCTATATGGCAGTGCAGATAAATCTTTCCACTAAAATTCCAGGTGAAAAAAAAGCTGCAGAAGAAAATGCACAGTATGAAAATTTGCATATAAACTTAAGAAATCATGCAAAATAACAATATATATTGTAGTAAAAGTATCAAGAAATGACCAGGAGACAGAATATCCAAATTTGGGTTTCTTAGGCTAAGTAGGGGCTACTTGGGCGTTCATGATACTATTCTTACTGCCTTTCCTCTCACCATTTTATTATGAAAGTTCAAACAGAGATGTTGAAAGAATTGTTCAGTGAGCACTCATCTACTACTTAGCACAATGAACATTTTGCTATATTTGTTTCTTGTATATCTCTATCTCCCCATTTTCCTGATACCTTTTTAAGATTTTATTTATTTATTCATGAGACACACACACACACACACACACACACAGAGGCAGAGACACAGGCAGAGGGAGAAGCAGGCTCCATGCAGGGAGCCTGATGTGGGACTCAATTTCAGGTCTCCAGGATCACACCCTGGGCGGAAGGCAGGCGCTAAACCTCTGAGCCACCCAGGGGTCCCCCTGATACCTTCTTGTATGCCAGAAATATTTTGTAATTAGAACTTTGTAAAAGAGGGGGGCTCAGCGCCAGGTTGCTTGTCCCTCTCCCTGCTTGTTCTCTCTCTCTCAAATAAATAAATAAGATGTTTAAAAAAAAAAAAAAGATGTTTAAAAAAAACTTTTTAAAAAGGTGGAAGAAATTTGGAGGAAAATGCACTTAAAAAAAAAAAGGTTTTATTTATTTTAGAGTGAAATAGAGAATGTGTATGCGCACGCGAGTCGGGGGAAGGGCAGAGGCAAAAGGAGAGAATCTCAAGCCGACTGCGTGCTGAGCGCAGAGTCCAACGCGGGGCTGGGTCTCACCACCCTGAGATCACGGCCTGGGCTGAAATCAAGCGTCGGAAGCCCAACCGTCTGAGCCACCCGAAAAACTAGTATTTTTATTGTTTAAAATAACATAGGTCAGAACACGGGACGATGACCTCGGGGAACTTCATGCCGGGCTTTGTTTCAGCAGGAGTAACTCCTTTCCCTAACAGGGATACCTGAAGGGCCAGGTGGTGGCTCTCAGACACCTAAGGCTGCAAAGGGGCTCCAACCTAACACCCCTGTTTTACCAACGGGAAGACTGAATCTCAGGAAGAGGCCACCCCTCCCACCGCCCCAGCTCACACACTGGGAGATGGAGCCCACGATTTCCTTCTCTTCTCCCCGCAGATTTGCTTAGGCTCCACCCCCGGCCCAAGCACATTTGCGAAACGCCGGGAGCAAGCACAGGGTCACCGCAGAGCGCCCGGGGGCCGGGGCCGGGGCCGCGAGCTCGCCGAGCGCAGGGGGGCGGCCCTCCTCCTGCTGAGCGTGTGCGCCCAGCACCCGGGGCAACACCTGTTGGGCAACGTGGTGGGGAAACCCGACCGATCTGTGTTTAAATACCTGGTAATGTTCTGTTGAAACGCCTGTTAGCAATCCGGCCTGTGCCCTGGTGCCCTCCGAGTCACTCCTAGAAATGCAGAAGCGGGACTCCTGGGTGTCTCCGCGGTGGAGCATCTGCCTTCGGCTCAGGGCGTGATCCCGGGGTCCTGGGATCGAGTCCCGTCTCCGGCTTCCCGCAGGGAGCCTGCTTCTCCCTCTGCCTTGTCTCTGCCTCTCTGTGTGTGTCCCTCGTGAATAAATCAATAAAATCTTTAAAAACCCCACTCAGGAGCCTCGGTCTTTCTCACTTGCTGGCATGGTCCTGGTTGGCTGGTGTTGGGAGAGTCCCCGTTGTTGGAAGCCGGCAGGCAGGGAGGAAAAGCACCTGGCATCAGGAAGCTGGTCCTAGTTCTGGTTGCCTTCTGTCTCTGGGCCCCTGTCCGTCCTCCAGTGTGTGAAGGGAGACGTGCAGTGATGCCATGATCTCCAACTTCTCTCCCAGCTGCAACTCTCTTTGACTTTCTCATTGTGCGGGATTCTTTGGGAGCTTTCCGCGAGTAGGAACTCTCCCCGAGGGAAGAAGGACTAAATCGTGGCAGACCCGGGGGAGGGGGGGATGAAGATGACTTCTGTCTTAACCAAGGCTGTATTCCTAGATCCCATTAGAGTCTGGCACCCACAGGGTTTTCTTTCTTATTGGGGTGCGGAACGGGATTTGTTAGATGCGTGGCAGGGGAGAGTCAGGCTGGACTGACATCTCGCATAACCTCTTATGAAGTCTGTCTGCCCTCGCAAGAGGCCTGGCTGCACCAGCAAGCGATCGGGGGTGGTTCTCAAACTCTCTACCTGTGAGCTGGGGAGTAGCCCCGCCCGCGGGTCAGGCCGCGTGGGTCGCAGATGCCGCTCGAAGCGAGGACTCAGCGCCATCTGGTGTCTCAGTTGGGAACACTGATTTCTTTTTTTCCTTTTTAGCCATTGTATTTCACAAAGGAGGGATGGGATCTAGTCGTACCATTGAAATATACCAAGAAAATCCACTATTATTTTTTAAGTAGGCTCCATGCCCCATGTTGGCCTTGGACCCACGACCCTGAGATCCAGAGTCACATCCTCTACCGACTGAGCCAGCCAAGAGCCCTGAAAATCCACGATTTAAAGACCAACGAGGGCAGCCCGGGTGGCTCAGCAGTTTAGCGCAGCCTTCAGCCCGGGGCGTGATCCTGGACTCCCAGATCGGGGTTGAGTCCCACATCGGGCTCCCTGCATGCAGCCTGCTTCTCCCTCTGTCTGTGTCTCTGTCTCTCTCTCTCTCTCATGAATAAATAAATAAAATCTTAAAAAAATAAAAAAAGACCAATGAGTGTATTAATATGTGATATAAACACCTTTGTTATATGAATACTCTCCCTCTAATTAGCTCCCTCTGAAAACTTAGACAATGATAAAGGATTTTGTTGATCTGAATCTTTTGTTAGTAGAAGCTTAGAGTGTCTTAAGACCCTTTATCCTTTCCATGTCCAGCTAGTTCAGAAAGGCAGGAACTGACCCTTAGAGCAGCTCAGTCCAGTGTCGCGTGCTTAGTTATTAACTTCAGCAGTAGCCACCCATAATTGTGTATCTGTGTTTTATATCATGAGTCAAATCAAATACATATTACCTCACTTAACCCTGGCAATTATTTTAGGGAGTAAGAATGGCCATCTCTGATTTGCTAGCCAGTCACTGTAGCTAAGAAAGCTTCATTAACTTGCCCTGAGTTCACACAGCTAGTAGGATCAGGATTCAGACTCACACCTGTTTATCTCTATTGACTGTTCTCTGTCCACTAGAAATCATACTTCCTTTCCCATAGAGATAAAAATCGGCACCCCATAATGTCCAAGGACACAACTTTATATACTTGTACTGTGTATATAATATTGGAGGCTAAGAAATTAGGTTCTGGAGCCAGAGTGAGTCCACATCCCAGCCATATCACTTTCCATCTGATGTAGGGAAAGTTATGGAAGCTCCTATGCCTCAGTTTCCCTTTATACATGGGGATAATGCTAATGATACCACCTACCTCATAGAGTTGGCTAAGGCTCAAATAGTTATTACATCCAAGGTGCTTAGAACAGGGCCCAATAAGAAGGTGTTCAGTAAATATGACTTAAAAATGGACCATTAAGCAGGCAGTTGAAAATATGAGGCTTGTGAAGTAAGCCTGCCTATAGTTGGTCAGCAAAATGCATACTTAGGAGTTAAGTCTGAGCACCTTCAGGTGGGCCTCTGTCCTCTAGGTTCACATAGTTCCCGCCGTGCATGCTTCTCCATCTGTTCAGGACAACTGTCTGGCTCTCATAGACATTTGGAGTTTCTATCCTTGCAGCGAATGAGATGAATTAATAGGAATCGTGACCCTGAGAAATGGAAATTTGGGGCTCTTTGTGAATCTCTTTTAAGACTTCACAGCTTTCTATCAGAGGAGATCTTTGGGTTCTGTCTGGTAGGGTTTCTTCCGCCAAGAATTGGGCCTCTTCTAGCCAAGAACCAAGGCCCTGGGCCGCCTCAGCCCAGCTCCAGCCCCACGGCGCTTTCTTACCTCCTTGCACGGATGTCTACCTTCCTCCCAGCCTTCCAGGGAGGAGCTGGGCTCTCTGAGGGGAGGACGGCTGTGAGGGGGAGTGAGCAAGGTTTGCAAAGAGAGGTACAACCCAGAGCCCTGGAGTCCCTGTGCCCTGAGGAGATGGGTCAGAGCCTCTGGAAAATGCGACCCAGACAGGAAGGCAATTTCCCCCATTGCCAGCAGAGGGCAGCGTAGTGCAGCGGACGGAGGAGGGCCTGGCCGGGAGCTGCGGGTTCTAGTCCCTACTCCGCCTGGAAGTAGCTGCGGTCTGTAGAGTAGGCGTGGCCGGGTGTCTCCCGATGCCTCTTCTAGCGCCAAGCTCCTGATATCCCATCAGGAGAGAACCCGAGTGAATTGCCAAGAGCTCCAAAGAGCTTCCTGTAAGGGAGAAATCTGTCGTGGGGGAGGTGGCTTCATGGGAGAAGGGGATGAGGGCATGATGCGGTGTGCGCAGTGGGGAGGACCTGTTTCGTAGGGGCTCGAATCTGTCTTAGTGAATCCCGCAGGGTTGGTAGGGGAGCCTCAGGACATCTCTCCTAGGGTCACGTGCTCTGCATGGGCAGAATGTCAAACCATCCCAAGTAGTTTGGAATTCGGCGTTACAGTCTGCCCTGCCCTTGTTGGGGTGAATGCGTAATCCCAAAGAAGCAATGGAAGTTACAAACACCACACGCTGGTGGTTTGTCCATCTCTGCATTTTGTAATAGCAGAGTCTATTTGTTTCTTGGTGGAAATTCCTTCCAGAAATGGCTTGCTGCAGAGCCTGTGGTGGCTTTGGGGTGCCCCTTGGCAGGGATGCAGCATGGAGTCTACAGGCAAAACCTTTTCTGGCTTAGCCCAGCTCCTCTGAACCTGCCTTATTATGCTTTGGAAGGCCCATCAGAGTCCTAGGGTTCCCCACTGGTTGGGGCAGGGGCTTTTTCTATTGGAGCCACTTGAGCGGGTGTCCTGGAAGCCCAAGGCAGTGAGATTAAGAGAACACCGGGGTCTAGCTTGTCACTGAGAGATGGATGGGTAGTTTTGGTAGTCCGGCTTGTATGTATCTCCATGGCCTCGAATGCTGCCTGCCTCACCCAAAGCCAGCCAGAAAAGTTCAAATTGGGATAGGTGAGCCTTCTCCCTTGTACTGTGCCTAGTTCTTCATCTGTTGGCTGTGGACATCTTGCCTCCCTCTCTGGTACCCCCCTTGAACTTCCTGGAGCTGCTGGGGGTGGGAGCCATGCAAAGGCTAGGCACGTGGGCTCTATAGCTCGACTGTCTGGGTGTGTAACTTGGGCCAAGTTACCTAACGTCCTGTGGCCTCTGTTCCTCACCTATAACATGGGGGTGATTATGATAGGACCTACCTCACAGAGCATTTGGGGAGAGTAAAGTGCTTAGCACATTAAGATTTGTTAAAATATGCATTTGTGTCCAGAGAAGAAAGAAATCCCGGAAGGAAAGTCCTCCCTCCCTTGGCATCCACATCACTTCACACTTCCGGCCATGGCCTCCTGGACTCCACACTGTGTCCTCTTCCTTGACCAGACCCAAGGTCTTGGACATGGGTAGTGCTCTCCCCTTTTCTATCTTCTGCCCCAGGGTGCTGTCTGTTCCTGGGCTCGACATTCCTCTTCCCTAAGCTGAGGACACCAAGGGTTTGTCTCCAGCCCGGACTTCTCTCCTGAGTTCTGGTCCAGCTCTAGTGAACTGGTTGCTCGACGTTTCTGCCTGTTGTGTAAAGACCTCACAGCTGACCCCCGGCATTGGAATACCCTTTCTATTTCGGGGACGAGGCACAGATATTCTCTCTTCTATTCTCAGCCAGTCATAAACTCTGTGCTTAGAGCTGTAAGTCTTTGAAGTGCAGAGATAATCAGAGGTTATTTACATTGATACTGAAGAAAGTGAGTGTCCAGGGTTGAGGTGACGGGTGTCCTGGGTGCCGATGCCAGGGCAGCATACATCGCAGGAGGTTTTCACAGGAATTTTGCTTCTCTCTCATCTGAATATTTTCAGGGACTGGGTGTCCGGTCTTTCTGATGAACTGGTGAGCCACCAGCTATCCTCCAAGCTGGGGCCACGTTGTGTTGATTGCAACCAAGACTGATGAAAGGTGTAAGCTTATTAAATTCACTGGCCCTCAAAGGCACTCATTATTTACTCCTCTGAGACCATCCCTCCCCCAGTGCACTCTATAAGAGTGCATGGCTTCTTCGTCCATGTAGTTTCTCATGTCAGAAACATGAGTTCTCACCCCATTTCCTGACTTGGGGTCCACATCCAGTCACCAAGTCTGACTGATGCATCTTATTTAATATTTCTCAAGAACTGTTCCTCTGCTCCACTGCCATGTTGATGGTCCAAACCACCACCTTCTCTCAGACCAGACCCTTGTCATTGCCTCCTGATGGGGGTCTTTGCTTCTCCAGTCCGTCCTTCATATGGAAGGCAGAGTGAGGTTTTAACAAGACACATCCAATCAGTTCTTCGCTTAAAACCTATAGTGTCCTGTGCTCTGAGGGTCAAGTCCAAAATCACCACAGAGTCCCGAGACTCATGCCAGAAGCCCATCGACCTTGACTTCCCTGCCAGTAATTCTCTTGCTGAGTGCTGTGTGAAATAATGGTGCAACTTATGAGCAGTGCCATCTTAGGTCTGATGACCCATGGTAATTACATGATTATTTGTTTGCATGGTGTGTCTCCTAGAACATAAGCTTGTCTGTCTTGGTGAGCACTCCATCCTCAACACTCAGTATCTGGCACCTGCTCTGCACCGACTAAGATGTGTTGAGTCGATACATTCATGCATATATTACAGAGGCTAAGGTATGTGAAGAAAAAAGCCCCACCTGGAAGACTGTGGTAAGTTACCGATGTATGTTAGAGACCCTAAGAGCATCCACTAAAGTACGACATAGAGTTATAGCTAATAAGCCAAAAGATGGGATGGAAGGGAGGGGTTGTAACAGGGAGGAGGAAACTTTGTGGGACGGTGAATATGATCATTGCATGATTGTGGTGGTGGTTTCATGGGTGTAGATGTCCAGAATCTACTAAACAGTACATTTTATTTTTTTAAGGCTATTTTGAGAGAGAGAGAGAGAGAGAGAGCACATGCAAGCAGGGCGACGGGGGCAGAGGGAGAGGGAAGGAATGTCAAGTAGGCTCTGTGCTCAGTGCGGAGCTCAGCTTGGGGTTGGATCTCATGACCATGAGATCCATGGCCTGAGCTGAAACCAAGAGTCAGACGCTTAACTCATGAGCGACCCAGGCGTCCCATAAATGTTACATTTTAAACATGCCCTTAATGTGTGTCGATTATATTCAGTAAATTTGTTTTGAAAGATGTCTCTTGATGGCAGGATTATGAATCACGTTTGTCCTTTTAAATGTCTGGTCTATGTTTTGCAGAATGAAAATGGGATGGATAAAGTTGGGAAATCTGTTTTGGTTAAAGGCTCTGTATCTAGCCCTTCTTTGTTCATCCTTTTCTTTTCCTTGTGGAACATCACAAGATTCTCCTGTTTTCTACTTTTTACCTTTCCTGTCACTCACCCAGTCAAGGATTGCCAACTTTATTTCCTTCCAATGCTCCTTTCAAGCCTCTCTCCCCAGCTACTCCCTGGCTGCCAGCCAGCTGAGTCCCAAATCCTCCACCAGGCATTTAGTCCCCTCAGCTGACCAGGAGCTTACTCTGGGGGGTGTGGAAGCCTGCTCCCGAGGGTGGGCACCTATCAGTGGTGAGGCAGGGGGCTGGGGGCAGCTTCCAGGGGTCTCCCAGCTGAGCCTGGCATCTGCAATGGAGGTGAGTTAGGAAGGGGGCAGCTGCTCCCGCCCCATATCCCAGAGAATAGAAGACTGAGCTACACGGACCTCTGAATCTCTCGCAATATGTCAGAGTTTGGGGAGGGGTGCTGAATCTTTTTCCCAGCCATGAATTCTGTAAAATATGTATCATCCCTCCACTAATGGTTTCTCTCTCTCCCCTCCCCTCCTCCCTCCTGTTGTCTCTCTCTCCCATTCCTCTGTTCCCCTTTTCACCTGCTTCCACCAACCCACCCTCCTTTGCCCTCACACTAGACTCTTCTCTTCTTTGTTTTCACTCTTTCTTGGTCTGAGTTTATTTTTTTCTAAGGTTTTATTCATTTATTCATGAGAGACAAGAGAGAGAGAGAGGCAGAGACATAGGCAGAGGGAGAAGCGGGCTCCCTGCAGGGAGTGGGATCCGGGACTGGATCCTGACCCTGGCATCACGACCTGAGCTGAAGGCAGGCGCTCAGCCACTGAGCTCCCCAGGCGCCTCTTGGTCTGAGTTTTTAAAGCACATTTTCTCTCAGAAGTGCCCAGCTGACTGGAGGGTCCCTTGTGAGGCCATTTCCAACAGGTGTGTCCCATTGGGGCTTCGGGTCCCCCGGCCCGAGCCCCCAGCTCTCATTTCTGCTCTGCCCACCCGCCAGCGCCCACCCGGGTTCCCTGTCCTTGCAGCTCAGCTTTTGCCGAACACAAGCCAGGGCTGTCTTCAACAGGTGTGCCCCTGACCTGCCCGGCTGCCAAACACCAGGCTCCAGGGGCCGGGCGAGAGCCCTCCGCGTGCCAGAATGTCGATGGAACTTTCCCGCAGAAAAACCTGGAGCCCAGCAATTTTAAACCGTGGGGACAGATCCCGAAAAACAAACTTTTTTTTTTTTTTTTTGCACTTTCTCCAAGGAACTCTCTGAAAAGCAGAGACAAATTACATTGTTTATGGAGAAAAAAAGAAAGACACAGGAGCCCAACAATAACACAGGATAATTGCAGAGGATGAGTATAACCCTGTCAGGGATGGTTTGAAAGGAAGCTGTTGTGTGTTTTTTTTTCCTTAGCACTTTTTCACATTGGATGCAAAATAGCCTGGGGCTATGCTAAATTCCTGTGGATGGTCCCGTTTTCCGCCAGTCAGTCTCGATCTGGTTGGGACGAAATCTTTTGGTTCTGAGTAAGGGTGGAAAGCATAATGCAGACTTGTTGGAAAGATCTTTAGTTCCTTGACGTTCTTCAGGCTCTGGGCATCCTGAGTGGCATCTGAAGCTCCTGGTGGTTTAGTTTCGGTGTATCAGGCTCTGGTCTACTGAGGGTTCAGTGACTTCTGTCCCCAGGTAGTGAAGCCCTGTGTTTACACTTCTCCCCTCTGCTAGAGCTTGAACTACCTGCTGACCTGCCAGGTCACTCCCTTCAATGTCAGAGGTAGGAGCGTGACAGCCAGCAGGCAGAGAAGGGCTGTTATTTTTTATTTTATTGTATTTTATTCATGACAGACACAGAGAGAGAGAGGCAGAGACACAGGCGGAGGGAGAAGCAGACTTCCTGCGAGGAACCTGGTGCGGGACTCTATCCCAGGACCTCAGGGTCATGCCTTGAGCCCCCCAGGCACCCCTTGCAGTGCCAATCTTAGCCTCCTTCAAGGGGATGCGGTGAGATGGCTGAAGCCCACACAGTATCAGGAGGATTGGTTAAAAAAACTAGAGAAACTGTTGGTTGAGCTTTACACTATGCAAAAGCTATGGTAAGTGATTAAAGACTTTACTTCACAAAATTGTTCCCTAAACCCTCAGTAGTAGGGCCGAACAGGAGCTGCATTCTAGAACTAAGAAGACCAAGACTCAGAGAGATTAAATACATTGCACGAGAATGCAGTGAATCTAGATGTGACATCAGAGCTGTCTGACTTCAAAACTTAGATTTTTGGGGACCCTGGGGGGCTCAGTCAGTTAGGCTTCTGCCTTCCACTCAGGGCATGATCCCGGGGTCCTGGGAACCTGCCCCACATCGGACTCCCGGCTCAGTGGGAAGTCTGCTTCTCCCTCTGCCCCTCTCCCTGCTCATGCTCCCTCAAATAAATAAAATCTTGAAAAAAAAAAAAAAAAAACCCTCAGATTCTCAATCATTGTGGTAAAAAGAAAGGACTCAAGAAACACTTTTCTGGGGGGTGGGGTGTGTGTGAAAAATGTATTGTTCCTCTTAACTTACCTGCAAGGTTGAGTTAATTCAATACCACTCAGAAAAGAGCAGAAATTTGTGGTGACATTCTAGGCACAGAGAGGTTGAGTAACTTGTGAAAAGTCACACAGCCTCTAGGAAGAGGTAAGGCCTCGACTGAGACCTGAAGCATTCCAACTGTCAGACCTCTGTATCAAGGTTTATTTGTAGTAAGAAGGGGGTGCTAGCAGAAGTGGCCCCAGGATAGGGTGGGGTGCACAGAGAGGTGTCACCTGAACTGAAGATGGTAGGATAAAGACCAGCATCGTCCCTGTGGCCAGAAAAGCCCCCCGATGACCTTGCCCCTGCTTTCTAAGCACATCTCCTACCTCTCTCCCTTGGCTTGTATGCTTCAGCACCCTGACCTTCGCTCCAGATTCCTCCTACTTCAGGCCCTTTGCACTTGTTACCTCTCTGCATAGAACCCACTGCCCTGGTTCTTACAAGGCTGACACTTGGAACCATCACTCTGTGTCACCTAACACGGTTCTTTTTTTGTTTCACTGCATTTACTATTATTCGATCTTCTTATTCATGTGCTTTTTAAAATAATTGGTCTTTACCCCTTTCCCCTCCAGTGAGCTTCACTGTGTATGGGAGGACGCCGTCTGATGATCTACGGCTTGCTTGCTGCATTGCATGCCTTAAATAAGTGTTGACTTGGAGGGGAGCCGCCAGAGCTGCAGGGCGGGGGGCTTGGAGGGAGCCGGTGGTGGGACGAGGCCAGTACCGAGTACGAGGGGCAGGCCCAGGGCGAATCCTGACGGAGGTGGGCCACAGAAGGATGGGGGGGCGGGTGTCATTGCGCCTCCCCCTGTGCAGGCCGCGAGGTGCTGCAGCCCAGGGAGGGCTCCTGCGGTTGGAGGCGCTTCCCTCGTCCTAGAACCTGGAGGGGCCTGGAGAGACGCAGTCTGGGGATTTGCCAGTGGTTCCTGCGATTTACACCTGTGGCCTTGCATGTACCACTTCCTTGCTTTTTGTCACTGGCGCTGTGTGTGTCCTGCCTGCTGCCCTTGTTGCTTTTCTTTTCTTTTCTTAAGATTTTATTTGTTTATTTTTTTTGACAGAGAGAGGGAGAAAGAGAGAGCGAGAACGTAAAGTGTGGGGAGCAGCAGAGGCAGCGGGAGAAGCAGCCTCCCCACAGAGCAGGAAGCTCTATGCAGGGCTCCATCCCAGGACCCCAGGACCAGGACCTGAGCCCAAGGCAGGCGCTCAACCACTGAGCCCCTGCCCCTCTCGCTTCTCATCCCACCTCAGACCTGAGGCCCCCTGCCTGCTGGCTCGCTGGAGGGTGAACACGGGGACCAGCCTCTGCCACTGGCCAATGTTGAGGAATTAGCACCTCAGCCTCCTCCTCCCCAGGGAGCAGCTCTGGGGCGTCTTCTGCACCACCTCACAGAGGTTCCCGGTGGAGCAGAGCCCCCAGGGGCAACCTGCTCACCAAGGACCCCTCCCTATAATGTCTTCCTCTCCTTCCCTGTCTCACTCGCTCTCTCTTTTCTCTGTTTCTGGGATCAACTAGCAAATAAATCCCTTACATCCAGCCTTATCTCAAAGTTTTGCTTCTGGGGGATTCCATCCTGAGACACTGTTCCTGGCTTCTCACTCATAGCCTGGTTCTTGGTTCTTTGAATTTGCTGTCCGCAGCTCGCTCTCGCCCGTTTCCCTGAAGCCTCGTTCCTGTGTCTCCCGAATGGCCTCCAGAGAGGTCACCTCCATTATCAGTTAGGTTGGGTTAGTTATGCTGAGGTAACAAACCAGCCCCTGATCACAGTCTGGTTTACCCGTTTGCCCAACAGCAGTTTGTTTGTTGTCCTGCTGCAGGCCCACCGAAGGTCAGCAAGGTTAGCTCAGGAGTCCTTGGGGACCCAGGCTGACAGAGGCTCCTTGGCAACACAGATTCCTCCAACCCCAATGGGTGGCAGGGGCTTCAGAGAAGCAGCACTCATCACTTCCACTCCCGTAGCAGAGGCCGGAGCAAAGCCATGCTTGCATCTGACAGGGAGCAGAGAGGCACAGCTTTACTTCATATCCAGGAGGTGGAGAGCTGGAAATACTCAGGCCACGTCCCCCTCGACTGCCAGTCTCAGGGAAGTTGGCTCTGATGACCGGGACCTCATAGGTGCTTGTCATTTTCTGTGTCTCCATGTGGGTGCAGGCTACATGGGTATGTTCCCTTGAAGAAAATGTGTTGAGCTGAACTCTTATGACTTGCTCACCTTTCCTTATGTGTGTATATGTAAATAAAAATTTCAGAAATTGCAGTCCTGTACTTGCTATGCTTCTCCTACTTTTTCTTCATAGCATTTATCACTGTCTAACGAACTGCCTATTTTACTACTTTTTAATTTGTCTCTCCCACTGGAATGTAAGTGCCATAAGGAGAGAGGACATTTTCAATTTTTTTTCCCACTCAGTCTTTCTCTGCTGTTTGATCGAGTTCTGGCATATAGTAGGGACTCAAAGTTTATGTATTAAATAAATGAATATTTGAAGCCAGTTGTAATGTTCCAAATATTTCATAACCAGAGGGCATAGGCATGATCCAGTTGGAAGGGATACTTCCTATAAAAACTGGTATAGTGTTACCGGGCATACCGGCTGAATGTTAGCTCTGATTGGGATGAAAATGCAGCATTTGAAAATCCTATACTCTGTATTCGGCACAGTCTGGGAACGGGCATTGCCAGGGCTAACGTCTCTGTAATTAGCAGAAGGAAGGAGAACTCGAGCCTTCTTAGCATTTAATCCTGTGCCAGGTCCCGGGCTGGGCCTTTTATAGTTATTATTTAATTGAACGTCATGGCTTATCTTGTTTCATTTCAAAATACACTCAAGTTGCATACTCTGACATTCTCTTTCCTCTGGGCCTCTCCCTGCTTCTCCCTGTGCCCACTTTAACAGTGCACCTGATGGGTAGGAAGTGCTCCTTAGAATCTCAGTGGGTGATTAAAAACAGGTTAGGGAAAGTGGGCTGCCATGTGGCTCCGGTTGGGACCAGCGCGTCCAGCAGAGTCAGGAAAGGCCAACACCGAGACAGCCCAATGGGCTTCCTTTTCTGGCTCTATTCACATCTCATCTTTTCCTGTCACATGTGATGCCTAGAAGGTTTTACACCAAAGTTGCCTGGCTGGCCCCAGGGCTCATAAATAATGGCTTATAAGCAGTCATTCTTTCAACTCATTATTATTATTGTTTTATTAAAGTAGTGGCTCGAGAATGCTAAGTCTGCTTTTTTATGAGTGTTGGCTTGCTTCAAGATGGGGCCTCTGAGTCTGGCTTGGAAAAATAGTTGTAGCATGAAGGCCACAGATGACATGTTCAGTTCCTCCTCGCTTTGCTCACTGGACCCCCCAGTATTTCAGGGGTCAGTCCAAGAATGTGGCAGGGCTTGGGTTTGGTGAGGCTTTTCAAAATGATTTTTGGTGGTGATGGCCGCAAGAAAGAACAGAGACTTCAGAATTAAGAGTTGTGACAACTTTTATCCAGGAGGATGATTTCATTTGTGTATCATTTGCCCAACCACCCCTGATCCCCATCACTGAGCACAGAGCTAAAAAAGAATTTATTCAGTTGGTCAATCAATCAACAAATATTTGTGGGCATGTTCAGCTCTAGGCACCAGACCTGGAGCTGGGTACAGCAGTACACAAACAGAGAGGATGCGTTTATGCCATCATTTATCCAGTGATTATTTACTGAGTCTACACTAAGAATCAGATCCTGTGTTGGGTGCAGAGAAAGTAGAAAATAATATGGTGGAGTGAGATGGGTGAATTGTGAGCTACAGCAAAGAGCTACTCGTTTGCTCTCTGGAAAGGCTCTAGAAAAGCAGGGACTTGGTACTTCACCTGGGGACTGGGTAAAGTGGGCTGGCCCCAAATGCCCTTGCTTTTATGTTCCTTGAATTTGTAATTGCTTGTGTAACAGGATATTAAGTTTGACTTTTGGTGTTTTGGCAAAGTACCTAAAGGTTGAGACCATCTGTGTAGTTCATGCTAAGAGATCGTGAAATTAGTTTTTCTTGAAAAAAAACTCTTAGCTCATCACCCATGTGGAGGACATACAATGGGGTGGGGTGGGGAGGATCAATTGAAAGATGTTGGAGAGAACATAGTCAGAGTGAGGGAAAGGAGGAACATGCTTCTCTCCCCTTCCTCCAAGCTAGATGAGGAGGATTTCCGAGAATCATTTGGAAAAACCCCTGGCATTGAAGAGACATAGTGACTGGTGCACAACTCATGCAGGAGAGTCTAGAGAAAGGGACCAACTCGAGCTGCCTTGCGGACAAAGGTAGGAAGATGGACCACATCTTGGCATGAATGATCCTCCCTATGGCCACGGAGGCCAGGATAAGGTCCCAAGAAGGAGACCCAGACTTGAATCGTTTTGAAAAGGGTTCCCATTTGAAAGATCCCTTGTGAAGCACAAGGTGACCCCCAAGAAATGATGTGTGAATAGGATAGAGAGCTGGCAGCCAGGACTTGAGAGGTCAGCTGGGGGAGGTACGGCCTACACTAGGGGATTGCAAGAGGCCCCTGGCAGAAGGGGGTAGGGTGGAAGTCCTCGGCAGAGAAAGAAACAGTGTTTGGACCTTGACATTAATGAGGACATTCAGCCAGTAGAGACGACCCTGGCTCCAAAGACTTCACCTCTTAACCTCTTCCATCCTTGTGTACTGATTCCTAAGCCCCTTGCCCCTGGCCCAGAGGAGCCTAGAAGAGCACAGTGAACTAGGGAGAAAGGCAAGAACCAGCAAAGGAGCCCCACAATCCCCTTCCCCACTGCAGCTTCCTGGCCCGAGCCAGTCCCAGATCCACAGTGGCAAGAAATTTTTAACTGGCTGAAAGGTTAGGGCTTTGTCATTAGACCAGATGGGACTTTATAGATTATCTAAAACATGATGCTGTCCTTTGACACTGAGAGTGACCAGAAATAGCTGTAGAATCCAACTAAGGTGACTAAGATTTTCAGGGAATAGGAAGATGGAGCAGGTTGGGAGGGACAATGATGAGAAAGTAGAATTGCTTTCAACTGATTCCAGTTTATTCAGTCAGCTGTGACATTTTTAAAGATGTTTTTTTCTGTAAGCTCTGTGAGGGCTTGTTATGGGTCTTGTTCATCAGGGAATCCTAGCACCAATACAGTATGTGGCTCATAGTGGCTGCTCAGTGAAACTTTATTTAATTGCACTGAGTTCAGTTGAAGGGTGTAGGCAAGAGTTGGGTGCGATGTTGACTGTAGGGATTTGGTGGGAGATAAAGAAACTACCTTCTCCCCACTTAGGACTCCAGGGAGAAATGTATAATATGTTGGCAAGGGTGCCATATTATGGACTCTGGGTCTAGTCCTGGCTCTGCTGCCAGAGGACTTGTTACGTCGGGCACATCTCTAGAACACTCTGGACTTCAATTTTCTAGTCTGAAAAAACAAAGAAGTTGGTTGGATTGATGAGTGGATTCCAGAGCAGGCTGTTCATGAGAATCATTTGGGGTGCTCTGTAGCCGCAGATTTCTGGACCTGCTCCTACCCCCATTCTGACTGGGGGTGGTGGTGTCTAGAACAGGACCCCACATGCTGTAGGGTTTCCTAGGTCATTCTGATGCCCAAGCCAGTTTAGTAACCACTGGTTAAGATGATTGCTAAGATCTTTTCAAGATTTAAAGGGTGCAAATTGATTTCCTCATCTAAAAAATGGGGGGGCACCTGGGTGGCTCAGCGGTTGAGCATCTGCCTTTGGCTCAGTCCGTGATCCCTGGGTCCTCGTATTGAGTTGCATCAGGCTCCCCGCAGGGAGCCTGCTTCTCCCTCTGCCCGTGTCTCTGTCTCTCTTTGTGTTTCTCATGAATAAATAAATAAAATCTTAAAAAAATATGGGAATAACATGAGTGTCTGCCCCACAGAGCTGCTGTTAGGGTGAGATTGAATGATACATGTGCAAGGCTGAAAGCAGCTTCCAGCACAAGCTGGGTCCTCAGTAAATACTATCTCATAAAGTATAGAAATAGGTATTTGCCAGTAGAGTAGAATTGTCAACTTCAAAATTGGTTTGAAACCCACAACTATCATGCCAAATCTTTTCTTGTTTTCATTTTCTTTTCCTGCACATTTCTAGCCTGGGCCATGCCCTTTCTCCTTCTCATGTGTTTGTAATTATTTTCTCTTTAAAATGTTTTCTTATCCCATCCCACCCACATCCCATGCTTGCAGTTGTGTTTCCCCTTACACAGAAATCATGGACCTTTCTCACTCATTTTCTAATTCTCAGGGCAAACTTCCACAAGTATCTCTCCCCCCATGTCCCCGAGATGAAGTGTTTTAGAAAGTCCCTGGCGTTCGAGGCGAGTTTTCTGTAAGTTGCACAGCAAGTTGAACAGGGACTTAGGGTGCTGGATAATGTAGCCTCATGGTCCAGGCCTGATGGACAGAGGGATTGCTGTCGTCCTGGTGAATGTTCATCTTGGTCATGCTTAGCGTCCCGGCTGGTTTTCATTGCATCCTGACTTGGCCAAAGCCAAACATTTTGTGCTGGGCCAGCAGTTGTGAAATATCTAGCAGATCCAGTGGTATTGTGTGTCTATTTTTAGGTGCTGTGTCCTGGGGACCACGGAGAACGGGGGTTCTGTGGTATTTCGCTGCTTCTCCTGGGCCCCGCTGTCGGGAGCTGACCTCATTTTTCACTCACCATCAGTAATTGACTGCAGAGTGAGCTCCGGACTGCTCCAGCACCATCTCAGGCTCTTTCCCAGCGTCCTTCATTACGGAGCTGTGAGTACACAGCCTGGCTTCTTAGACAGAAATTGATTCTGGCTTAAGGCCCTGCTCAGGTGCATTGCTCTGTAGCTGCACAGAATAGGCCAAAGGCCAGTAGAGCCGAACTCCCTGCAGGTCCCTGCTTTTGATGAGCTATTAAGTAAGGAGATAATTAGATTTACAGAGAGTGGGGCTAGGTAAGCTTATTCCAAGGTTTGTTAAAGCCTGCAGAAGACAAGTGATAGAAACTGTGTCTCGGGGAGCCTGGGTGGCTCAGCAGTTTAGCGCTGCCTTCAGCCCAGGGTGTGATCCTGGAGACTCGGGATCGAGTCCCACGTCAGGCTCCCTGCATGGAGCTTGCTTTGCCCTCTGCCTGTGTCTCTCTCTCTCTTTCTCTCTCTCTCTGGGTCTCTCATGAATAAATAAATAAAATCTTAAAAAAAAAAAAGAAACTGTGTCTCATTCATTCTCTCTGTTCCCACCTATCTATTCACTAGCACTGTAGCACTTAGCAAATCACATCGCTTCATTGCATGTGAATTTTTCTGCATTTACTAGTAATTATAAACTACTCTGGCTCAGGCACACAGCAGGAGCTCAGACAATATCTGTTGAGTGAATTTTGAATAAGTTACACAGAGACGTGGTCTTATCCACCATTTATTTCCAGTCTCACGTGGGACCTGGACATGGTAGGTGTCCTATCATATTTGAGAATGAGTGAATTTCAGCATCTGTGGCTTTGGAGTTTGGCAGATGTGGTTTCAAATGCTGGGTCTGCAACCATACGGCCGAAATTCATCATTTTCTTCTCCGAGACGCACTTTCCTCATCTGCATAATGAAGATGATAGCATCTACCACACAGAGTTTATCTTGAGGGTGGGATAAGCTAATGTACTAGTTAGTGAGATATTGGTAAAGAGAGCCCCTTGGAGAATCAATGGCATGTCTGGGAGAAAAGAATATAGAGACAGTAAGGCCACAGGGGTGAGGGTAGGAAGAGGGAGTTAGGGGAGAGGGCACGCGAGGGCCAGTGAGGGGTATTCATCTATTTCCTCAGTTGTAATAGTAACCATTTCTGGCAGCCTAGTCCACCATCTTTCTGGATGAGAGACTTAGAGACCTAGTTAGAGAGGCTAGAGAAGGTTCCTGCCTGGCTCCAACAATTAGCCTGGGGCACCTAGGGCCCCTGACTCCACAGAGGGAATTTCTGCTAGAAGTGGTTCTGGGACAGGATGCAAGTCACTGGGTTCAGTGGCATCTCAGGACATTGGGAGGCTGAGCACAAACCCAAATGCCCTGCCCAGGTCCGGTTGCACTGAGGAGAATGGGTTTTCCGGACTGTGACTTCTCCAAAATTCTTAGCATCTGTCATCAGTTTATACACTTAGTGTTTGAAAAATATTTTAGCATATTTGGCTGATCAAATATTGGTGTGATAACAGGGCTTCTTTCATATTTTGTGTATTCTCAGGAGTGCTAGAAAAAGGGGATAGAGAGGGAAGAGAAGCATGTCACCTGAGAAATATTTTAAAGAATTCCCAATTACCAGACTATAATATAATAAAGGTTACATGTGTATCAGATCTACCAGCCTCTGCTACCCTCTAGATACTGTTAACCTTCTCTGTGGGATTAAGAGCCGATTAAAAAAATCAGAATACAAAGAAGGAGCCCCAAATCCCCAGTTCCAAATCTAAATCCACAGGTCCCCAAATGTTACAGAATCATAATTTCTTGCGTTTGCTTCCACGGCTCTGTTTGATCATCTTGAACCAGCTTTATGTTCTTACTGGATGCCAGGGAGAAACAAGCTCAAATATAAAGATTCTAGAGACTTTCCTCTGTCACCCTGGCTGCCACCCAGCTCTCTGTGCTGGGAAACGTACCGTGTGAGTGAATGGGGGCAGACAAACAGCGGACTGTGGACAATCTGTCCTCACTTGCCAAAATGGAACTTCAGGGGAGCAGTAGGGGCCCTGGTGTGGGGAGCTCTAGTCTGGGAGCCAGGAGACCCAGGTCCTCATCCCTGCTTGCCCACTGGCAAACCTTGTGACTGTGAGCGAGTCACTGAATTAATCCAGGCCTTGGTGTCCTCTTTGCAAAATGAGGTGCTTGAATCAAATCACCCCAAAGTCTTGGCAGTGCATCCTATTATTGTTCCAATTAGTCACTGCCTTTCTCGTAAGAGGATTATCCATCCCCGCCCACTGCCACACAGATTCCAGTTCTTCTTCCACTGATGTTGGAATTGGCCATAAACTTGCTTTGGCCAATGGAGTTTGGGCAGATATGATAGGACACCCCTGGGCAGAGGCTTTAAGAGCCACTGTGTGGTTCAGTTACTGTTCTGTCACTTTCTGCCATGAAACTGAGTTAGGAGCTGCTCCCCAGCCTGGACCCTGGAATGAGGAAGATATTTGGCATGCAGCCGCAGGGCCAGAGTCAGCCTGTAGCCAGCAATGTGAGTGACAAGTAAAGTGTTAATTGTAGGCCATTGGAAGCTGGGGCTGTCTAGTGTGGTAGGGCCCCCTCCCCCCAACCCCGGCCCAGGGAAAGTGGATTAGTAGCCTCCAACTTGGAAGTCTGGGTCCTCTTCCCTTCAAGGCAGCGTCATCTTGATCATTCCTCTCTCGGCACATGGCATGCCCACTCTAAAATCAGATCTGCTTGTATTTGTTAGGGCTCTTTTGGTTGCAGTTTCCAGAAAACCCACCTCAGCAGGCATGAGACCCAAACAAACAAAGAAACAAACAAAAAAGGAATTTATTAGTCTATTTAATGGGAAAGCCCAGAAGAGATTTGGCCCAGCTTTATCCAGAGGTGCTGTGCTATTATCGGGATCCTACCTCTCTCCATCTCCTGACTCCACTCACCTATCTTTGGCTTTATTCTCAGGCTTTATATGGAGGCAAGATAACTACATTTGCTACCTACTCGAGGCTTAACCCTTCCTGGGTCTAATCCAGCCTAGTAAAGACATTCCTTTACCAGTGGTGCTGGTACTCATCCAAAGATTTACTCCGACTGGACCATCATAGGTGAGTATCTATCCCTGAAACAATCTCTGTACATCAGAGGAATGAAATTATCGTGATGGGCTTACATCTAAATCAATCCCTGTGTGTGATCCTGTGATCTGATTGGCCAGTTCTGGGTCACATGCATTTCTCCCTACCTCTAAGAGTTGTAGAGGGGTGGTTCTCCAAGGGATCTGAGCTGCTCTTGTGAGGAGTAAAAAGGGATGGGTGTTGGCAGAGAAGTCAGCAAATGAGTGGTATATTGGTTATGCCACTTACATGACATTAAAAAAACAAAAACCTAAAAAAAAAAAAAAAAATCCCCAGATTTTGCAGGCTCAAATCCCAACTTTTTTATCTGGCCCTTGCTCACTTTGCTGACCTTATGTCCTTACCCACCTCCAGTGGGAAGGACAATCCTTCCCTCTTGGCCAACTTTGTTCCCTCAGTGGTTAAGAGAGGTGCCTTGAAGAAAAATGAAGACATGTCAGGATACGATTGGGAGAATTGTGGTGTATTTTTGATGTTTTGGTTAATTAACACTTTCAACACATGGGTGAAAAGTTCCATGGTCACACACTCTCATTCGATAATTAGGATCAGGAGCCTGAATTGGGGGGCCTTCTGTGATGGTGAGGCCCAAGCTGAAGGGGCTTCCAGTCACACTTTCAACCTCCAAGCCCCCTGACTTTCCCCACCAAGCAGTTACAGTGTCTGAAAAGTGTGTGTGTTCCCAAATGCTATTTCCTAGCCTTCCCCCTACCCCTGTTCTTTGCCTGCCTTTAAAATTAATTCACTTTCTTTCTTTCTTCTTTCTTTTTAAAGATTTTATTTATTTATTTGACAGAGAGAGAATGCACAAGCAGGGGAAGTGGTAGAGGGAGAGGGAGAAGCAGGCTCCCACTGGGCATGGAGTCCGATGCAGGGCTCTATCCCAGGACCCCAGGATCATGACCTGAGATGAAGGTAGATGCTTAACTGACCGAGCCACCCAGAGCCCCAAATTCATGCCCTTTAAATTTAAGTAACCAGGTCTTCCAAAGATGGACCTGAATCCTCTAGTCCAGGGGGCTATTAATCTTTTTTTTCCCCTTGGAATTGATTGAAAAAAATGAATTAGTGATCTAGTTGTATATATGTGCTTCTCTTTGAATGAATTACATAATAAGATCCGGCAGTAAATTTTGATGTAATGATGCACATGGACATTCTTTCAAGGTTTCTGCCACAAATGAAATGTGATATGAGAATATCTGTGATTCCAGTTTGTGATAAGGGCACAGGTACTGCTAATCCCCCTGTGGTTTGTTGCCTATACTCGTAATAGAAAGGCTTGCTTCATTTCAGTTACAGGTTAGTGAAAATCAAGATAGATTTTTTTATCTCATCCAAATTCATGGAGCCCCTTATTTCAATCTACAGACCACAGGTTAGTAAGTCTGCCCTAATCCTTTTTTTTTTAAAGATTGTATTTATTTATTCATGAAAGACACAGAGAGAGGCAGAGACACAGGCAGAGGGAGAAGCAGGCTCCCTGTGGGGAGCCCGATGTGGGACTCAATCCCAGGACCCCAGGATCACGACCTGAGCCAAAGGCAAATGCTCAACCACTGAGCCACCCGGGAGCCCTAAGTCTGCCCTAATCTGATTTGGATGGCCCTCTCCTCAGACATGGAAACATGCTGTGCGTGTCTCATATCACAACCCTTTGTCCTCTTCTCTCAGAGCTGGACCCGGAGGAGCAGGCCCATAGGGCTGGCTGCCCATCACCCGCCCATCCATCATCTACAGGGCGCTGAGGGTGAGGGGGACAGGATGGCAAGGAGGCTGGCAGCCCTTAGCCTCAGCTCCATCTCCAGCCTGATGCAGTGCAGCCCACACTGGCACACTTCACCCTACAAAACTCCCACCCCTCGTACAGAGCAATCTATCATTTTTACATTGATGTTCCCCTGGTTTGACCCTTGCAGGAAGTGCTAGAAGCTTCTTTCTTCAGAGACAGTTTCCACTTTCCCTGTGTTCGTAAGGTATTCCCTGAGGAGCCGAATGCCTGTCTTTCTTTCCTGACGGAGGGATTGCACGGGGAGGGAGGGACTTAATTAGAAGTGAAAGTCAGATTTTTCTTTATTCTCTTTGTTACAAAGGTTTTACCATTCCGAACACGTGCTTAGCTGTGTCTCTCCCTTCCTCTGAAGGAATGGAGTCACCAACTCCTTGACCGTAAATTATCTCAGGACAAGGCCAGGGTCTGTATCCCACTCCCTAGTATACATTAGATATTCAATATTTTTGGAAGAAAAACTTGAACTGAAAAGCAATGGTTAATGAAGGTTAAGATCTCCAGAATGAGAACCTAAAATACCTGATTCTTGCTCAAGCCTAAAGCTTTCATTCGAATTTTCATTCATCACACCAGTCTTTTCTTTTTATTCCTTCTCTTTCTCCCACCCAATGCTATGTCCTGAGTAAGTGGTTTTGTTTTATAGCCAGGCACCAGGAAATGGCGTGGACCGCAGACCTCCCGAATGAACACCTGCTCCCTATATTTTTTGAATAGAAGGGCAAATGCCCTCAATGGAGAGGCTGATCATACATTAATTGAACAACCTCTGAGGGAAGAGAATATTGGCTTTCATATATTTTCTTTTTTTTTTTTTTCACCAAAAGGTTAAAAAATAAAAAGCCTGTGCAGCTTGAACACATTTTTACTGCTGGGTCCTTTTATTCAGGCCCCGAGGGCCTCCGGCCCCATCGTGTAGCAATTTGGTTCAGATTTCATTTGGCAACTCTTTTGATGTACCACTTTTGTTCTAGGCAATCTATTGACTTCTTCCTGGAGCCAGCTGGCTCGCCAGGTGATGTGGCTTTAGTTAGAGACTTTGGCTTATTGAGGTTTGGGGATCTGCAGATTGTGGGTGGACTGGATGTCCTAGCAGGTGGTTGGTTTGTCCCTCAAGACATTTAAAAATTTGGGAGCCAGAGGCCTACTTTTAAAAAGTGAGGAAAATTTTAACATACAAAAATCTGGATTTCTGGCCTCTTTTGGAAAATTCTAAGGCCTGGCAATATTGTCTGACATTCCCGTGCCAGGCAGGCGTTGAGTGGTGGCTGTCGCCCCCTTCACATGGACTATGATTCTTCACTGCCCACAGTTACCTTCTGCCCTCACGTTTCAGGCTTCCCTTTGCCGTTAGGACATGGACCAACACTCTTCCCATGGCCCACAGGCCTGCATGGCTTGACTTCCCGCATCTTGTGCTGGGAATAATAATGGCAAATACACACACACAGTGCTAAATGTGTGCCAGGCTCTTTCAATCCTTGGGATAACCCTGGGAAGGAGGTACTATTATTTCCCTTGCTTTGCAGGTGAGGAAAGTAAGGCCCAGAGAAGTCAAGGAACTTGTCTGACAGCACACAGCGGGAAGACTTGGGCTGGGATTCAAACCCAGGGAACAGCCCCTGGAGACCCTGTACTCCATGTCTTTGCCTTCTGGTCTCACGGTTCCCTCCCTGCATGGGTTTTTTACAGGTGCTCTTCCCTCCACTTCGGCGCACTTTCTGCCCTTCCCCCAGCCTTCCTCACCCCCAGCTTTCCCCTCTTCCTCTGTCCCAGCTGCAAAGCCGAGTGTACGGGAAGCCTCTCAGTGTCTGAAGGCCCAGAGCTCCCGGCGTTGGTCCCCGTCCCCTCAAGCAGGAGATCCTGCGAGATGAGGATGCCGTGTGTCTGTGCCACCAGGGAGGGTAGCCGCCCGCTGCGCTGGTCGTTGGGCCCCAGGCCCGTGTGACCGAAGAACTGAATCACTCATTTGGTGCACTCTTCATTAGGCCACAGGGGAATTTCACCGCCTCCTGTGGCCTGACTGCCCCTGGGGCACCACTCGGGGTTCGTCTCACCTTGGACTTCTGGCCCCTCGCTCCTGTGGGTTTGGTCTGTCCCTGCCTGGGGCACAGGCCCTGCTCTGCCCGGGACACGCATGATGTGGGTCCCTTCCTAATGTGTCCCTGACCCTGCGGCCGGGGCCCTGTGCCCCAGAGTCTGGCTGAGCTGCCAGCTCCGCAGCCCTTGTGCACCCCCAGATGGGCGAGTAGAGGACCTGGCGGCCGCCTGGCCTGGAGGGGACCATGCAGCAGCCTGGGCTTCGGGGCGCAGCTGCCTCTCCCCAGCCTCGGCCTGTGAGCTCCCGGCCCTGGGGCTCTCACTGGCAGGATGCAAGCCGGATTCTACCTCAGAGGGTTGTTGTGCCCAACCAAGGAGCTACTGTGAGAATAATAAAGATGAGGGTACCTGGGGGCTCCGTCGGTGAAGCGTCTGCCTTCAGCTCTGGGCATGACCTGGCGTCCTGGGATCCAGTCGCGCGTTGGGCGACCTGCTAAGCGGGGCATCTGCTGCTCCCTCTGCCTCGGCCCTTCTGCCCTCCCGGGCTCTCTCTCTCTCTCTCTCTCTCCTCCGCTTGCTGTCTCTCATGCTTGCTCGGTCCCATGCTCTCTCTCTCTCCCACGCTCGCTCTCTCTCTCATGCTCTCCGTTTCTCCAATAAATAAAAAGATGAATACGAGTCTCTGAGAAGCAGTGCGGCCTTAGCACCAGCTTACGTTCTCCTCACGGTTTTGCACGTATTTCGTCTCCAGGTCGCAACGAGCGCTGGGAGGGCGGGGCCCTGGGAGGGCCAGACTGGGGTGCCCGGGAGGGTTGGGGGGACCGGGAGGGCGGGGCCCGGAGGGCTGGGTGACCCAGGCCGCACAGACGGCACAGGGTGGCCGTGTCTGAGCGCACCTGTCTCCCTCCCCAGCACTTGGCTCTGGCATCTGGGAAGGGCCTGGCAGGAGCCCTAGCCTCACCCCTGCCTTCACCACCACCAGCGCCCCCCTCACCCCTCCTCCCCTTGCCTTCAGCCCCCTCTTTACCCCTTCTCCCCCTGCCTTCACACACACACACACACACACACACACACCCCGTCACAGCTGTGAGGCCGGCCTGGGGCAGTTGTGGGCAGCCAGGCCCAGGGCAACAGGAGGACCCTGCCTTCCCTAGGGGGCGTGCAGGGCGGAGGCTGCAGTCCAGCGGGGGAGGGGGCCCATGAACCTGCTGGCCACTGTTCAACCTGCGGTGACCCTGCTGCCGCCCTCTACTTGGTGTCAACCAACGGGTCCCTGTGAGGCCAACCCAGGTGTGGGAAGCTGGCCTCTCCACCCTCAGGCAAGGTAGCTCCCATCTAGGCTCCTCTGAGACCCCTCCTGAGGGGATTTAGACTGGGGGCGTGGGAGGGACCTGGGTGGGGGGCCCCTGGAGGTGGGGAGGAATGGAGTGGAAGAGGGAGGAGAGAAGGGGAGGGGGGAAAGAAACTTGTGGGCCAGAGGTCAGCTCCCTCCAGAACCAAGGCATTTGGGGCTTTGCACCTTCTTGGGCATCACTCTGTGACCAGGCTAAAGCCAATAGTGATAACATTTATCAAGCACTTAAATGTGTCCGGCATTGCTCTAATTATTTCATCCTTTAAATTAGGTCCTATGGTTTTAACCCCATTTGACATATGAGGAAACTGAGGAACAGAGAGGTTAAGTAGCCTGTCCAAGGTCACACAATACGTGCTTGAGCCTGAATTCCAATCCAGACAGACTTTAGAACTGAAGTTTCTATGAAATAACCTTGGATTACATCATTGCTTAAGCTCTAGTTGGGAATGCCAAAGATCAGCTTCTAGAACACCCTGTTTATTTCACAGCTGGCACATCAAAGGTCTCAGGAGGAGGAGTTTTGAGGATTTGCTCAGGACGCACAGGACCTGTGACCAGAGTTGAGGCTGCTTAGGAACCTGGTCCCTGACTTCGACCTCACTCACAGGAAACCCACTGGGCTAAAAACCATCCAGATTCCACCTGCACCATCACTTCTGAGGGAGAGACTCCAAGGAAGCATTTCTAGAAGCACAGCCCATGAGATGCTCTGTGAGACCAGGGTCTAGAGGCAGCTGCGGTCTGGACAGCGTCTTGCAGAGCTCACAGTGTGCATTCGCTCAGTAAAGGCAAATTTTCTACATCAGTCTGAGTGTGGGGTTTTGCTAAAATGTTTGAGTCAGTGGAACATAAGGAGAGAGAACTAGCTGTGACTCAGTTTGGGGAGAAGAGGGTAGAAATTAGATGACATTGGGAGGGTGTGTGGCTATGGGGAATGGCCATGGGCTGCAGACTTGGGCCGACTTGTGGATGGACTGCCTTCTCCTGCAGATGATGGCCAGCTCCTAGAATGTGTTGCCAAACAGACAACAGCTCTTGTACGTGTGTGGGGGGACATCTCCCTTAGTCAACTTGACCAGTGATAACTACTAATACTCTTAAAATAATTAACACCAGTTCCAAACATATGTTAAGAAAATGCAAGTTCTTTGGAAATTAATAGATATTACTTGTCAAAAGTAAGTTTAGAAAATGCTTAGTTAAGCAAGGGATATTAATTTCTTTCTGCAAGACTTCTCAGTGCCTTTATTTGGGCTCTTACCCAACTCCATTTCTGTTCACATCTCTTATGATTACTAATTCTGATTTCTTTTTAAGGGGAAACTTTACTTTTCCATTTATTTTTTTTGACAACTATTTCCCCTTTGTGTCCTCTAAGTCTTAAAGAACCTGGCATCTTTTGCTGTATTTTGAATATTAACCAGTAAGGTTTCCTGAGCTAAAGGGCTGATTGATATGTGTGTCATGCAAGGTGTCATGTGGGATAAACTGGCATTTATTGAATGAGCACTTACTATGTGCTACTTTACACACATAATCTTAATTCTTTCTCACCAAAGTCATGTATAATTTTATTATCCCCATTTTATGGACCGGAAAGCAGGGGCTCAGAGAGCTCAAATATTCAGGGCTATCCAGGTAGGTTTACGCCCCGCTGGGTTTCAAACTTAAGAGTTTATGCCCTTGGAATGGTGGGTGGAAGCTGGGCTTAGGGATGTCAGAAAATGAAAAGTAAGCAAATAGAGCAATGAGGCTCCTTGGCAGCTATGTGAACTGAGGAACCCTGGGGTGGGAAGGCGGCTGGGCCACCTGCTTTTCTCGGGCTGGGGTGCTGGGGAGGGGGAGGCAACCAAATAGATGAGCAGGGTCAAGTTTCCTAAAGGCTGATGAGCCAATAAAATGACATTCTTCATTTAAATTAAGAATGGAAAATGGGGGTAATTCAAAGAAATTGGCTGTTTCGGCCTCCCTTTGGCTGAGCCCTAGACCTTACATATGTTTAGTTTGGATCAACTGTGATATTCCTTCCCTGTTCTCATCTTCGTTTTGTTTAGTTTAGTTTTGTTTTTTTTCTAATTTCTAAAGAATGGCTTTGGAGCCAGTTTCTGAGAAGTGATTTTTTCATTTTGCTTGGGATTGCTTTAATAACTTAATATTACTGTTTTTTTTTTACAATAATCCCTTCAATTTTGGAAATGAAATCTTTAGGGAGCAATGAAAGCTTGCTTTCTCTTGCACATGCGACTACTGATTCCCTCAGAAGACTGAAGTGGCACTTGGGAGAGTTTGGTCCAGGGAGGGAAAAACAGGCGGTGGCTTGGGGCCAGGGCATTCACCCTCTAGCCATAGCAGAGCTAGGCCGGCGGAGGGCTCAGCTGCGTGACCTTGGGCAAGTCCCTTTACCTTCCTGGGGGTCAGTGTCTTTGTTCGTCAGAGAGATGACTGAACTTAAGTTGTCTCCACGATGCCTTCCCATTCGAACATTCTACAGCCCCGAGTGTGTCGTGCGTGCACAGGATACGTGAATAGGTGATAAAAACTCAGGAGTGTGGGCAGAGTCGGGCTTGGGTGCTGAATCTGGGGATTACAGGGGGTCTCCTTCACGACGGCAGCCTCGGAGGATCAGTGCCCCTTGCAAGCGCTGGACCCTGTGCGACACCCTGCAAAGACTGCGGCACAGAGCCTACAAGAAGGTTTGCGTCTTGGCCTGGCTGAATCACAGGGACAATGACATCAACATACTTGAAAGAGCATCGTCCTGGAGTTTGTGATGCGTGGTTGGGTCTGGGGTCCCCGGTACTGCCTCCCGGCTGCTCTCCACCTCCACGTGGTCTCCTATCAGCTGTCTTCCTAACCTGTGAGCTCAAACACTCAGATGTGCAGACTCTGAGGGGCAGGTGAGCTCGTGCGACCAGTGCTGTGTCTGCAGGAAACGCTCGAGCAAAGATGATGAGCATGGGGTGGCCGGTCTGTGAGTGCCTATCTACCTGCTGTGTGTATGTGCGTGCGTGTGTGTGCATGCCAGTGTTACTGAAGCTGTTCACACCTCCCCAACCCCGTGTGCCCTTTCTCACCGCCGACATCCATCACCTGAAAACACATCCTTGTCCTTTGCTCATGTCCCTGTGGTCTGCTCTGCTTTCCCCCTTAGAGCCCTGGTCCCTGAGGGGCTGCCCTCCTCCTGGGGCCGGCCTGTTGGGCTGGCCAGGGTTCCAGTTTTCCCAGCAGGCTCCATTTCCACGTCCTCATTGTCTGACATGGGAATTCTTGAAGTCAGGATTTCTTTGAAATAGAACAGACTGTTTCCTCTTTATTATAAAAGTGATCCACACTTACAACTGAAGCTCTGGATAATAGGGAGAGAAGAAAAAACCTGAAATCTTCATTAGTCTAAAACTAAGAAGCCAGGTACAGAGACTGAAGCCCTTACGTCATATTTTCTTGCATCTTTTCTGTCTATACAAGATGTGTTTGAATATAACTGGAATATACAAATAGTTGTGTATCCTGGTTTTTCCTATAACATGCACTTAAGATCTTGTCACAAGCTTTTTAAGATTTTTATCTATTTATTTAGAGAAAGAGAGTGTGAGCAGGAGGAGGGCAGAGGGAGACAGACTGCGCTGAGCATGGACCCCAATGTGGGGCTCACTGTGGGACTGGGGATGGGGTTTGATGGCCTTGAGATCATCACTTGAGCTGAAACCAAGCGTCAGACGCTTAATCGACTGACCCACCAGGTTCCTCTATCACAAACTCCTCTTAAGTGCACCTGGTAAAGGGCATTGAATCAACACTGGTGACTCAGAATTTAACTATTTTCTCTTGATTGTCGAGGGCCTGGGCTGGGCGAGGCTCTACATGAACTGTTAGACATTTAGGTTGTGTCCATTTCTGTAATAATTTATATAGTCCTGGAGTGAATACTATATACATAAGTTTGAGATTATCTTCTTAGGCTAGGTTCCTGGAAGTTGGAGGTAGCTGCCTATGGTTAGTGTAAAAATCACCGGCCTCTGAGTCAGACCACTAGGCCTGCATCCCAGCTCCATCTGTCAGTAGCTGGATGGATGACCCTGGACAAGTCACATACCCTCTCAGAGCTTTGTTTTCTCATCTCTAACATATGGGTAGAGCTCCTTCCTGCCACGAGAATGTATGTATCCGATGGTAAGTGCTGAAATGAGGTGTGGTACATACCACTGAACCCCTGCCACCACCACCACAGCAGATATCCTACTATTCAGTTTGAGTCTATGAACACTTCAGGCATTCTCTAGCTTTTTATCAGTAATAGGTCAGGGCCTCTTCATGATCACTCTTCTCAGCTGTCACCTCTTTTTAGCTCACTCCGGGCCTGGGCCTCCTCAATCTAAACCTCTTCTCTCTCCTCATTTACCCAGCACACGTCTCCTGAGGCTATAGAGGAGGAAGTGGGCTGTGGGGTATAGTCTGAGGAGAGCCGGCTTCTCTGTCCCTGGAGGTACTCTCTCCTCCACGGGCCTGTCCTGGTGCCCAGTGTCTTCTCTGACAGGGAGGTGCCCCTGGCCTAGGGAAGGCCTCTGGCTGCAGGCCCGGAAGCAAGGGCCCTGGACTTCTCACCAGGAAGTGCAGTTTGAATTCTTTCTGCCCTGAAAGCTCCTGGAGCGGAGCCTCCCTCAATCAAGTCTCCTTGCCCAGAGGAGCCAATGTGCCCTTTTCTCTCAAACTTGTGACGGGCCAGAGGGGAGTGTGAAGGCCCCTGCATGACGTGTCCAAGGAGCCTAGTGAGGTCCAGCTGTGGGGGTCCAGAACCCATGCTCTCCCTGCTCAGGCCCTGTTGATGCTTGCCCTGTGGGGCTCATCCCCAGACCTGTCAGAGCTTTGAAGTTTTGAAGGAGAAGCCAAAACATCTGGACTTAAAAGTGTAAAGTAACCTCCAGGGTTTGAAATGTTAGCCAACCCTTTTCCTTCAAGATTTCTTCCAGTCATCACTTCCCTTGGGGAGGCATCCCTTGCCACCCTGCTCCTCTCTGTCTTGCAGCCCATCATCCTGTGGGACTGCCTATGAGCTGCTTACCTGTCTGATTCTCACATCTGTCCCTGAGTTATTGGAGGGGGAGCCCCTGGCTGGACTCCTTCCCTTTCCTGGAGCCTAGTTCAGGGCCAGGGACAGAGAGGTTGGTTCACTACAGACATCTGGCCTGAACAGACAGATAAGCAAGTGATGATGAGCTAGAGCAGGGTGATGGTAGGTTGGGGTGCAGAACTTGCAAATTTGAGGACCAGGCTAGTAAAAACACCAAAATTCCTCGAGGCTGCCTGCACTTGTGACTGCAGGTGCTCGACTGCTTGTAACGTGGACAATCAGCTCTCTGCCCCTGCCCAATGAAACATCTCCCCTGGGGCTGCTGCTCTGCTTTCCTTGCAGATCCATAAGTGGAGATGGATTATACACTGTGCTCCATAAAGTATCTATGCCCATGTGTAAAGACAAGAAAAAAAAAACCCAAAAAACCTGCAGCACCAGGATATAAATGACCTCAGCTGTTAGGGCAGCCAGGACACAGGTGAAATTCTTTACATTAAAACCTATTAGGATTATAGTGGATAATTTTTTTAGGTTGAAATTATTTTGATACTGAAAAGTACAGAAGGGGACAAAGAATATTAAAACAAACATCTGTACCTACCACCTTGAATTAGTGCTAACACTTTATCTTATTTGCTTTAAGTATCTTTATATGCATGAGATTGTAAAGATTACAGATAGAGCTGAGAGTCTCTTTTTCCTTTTTTCTCAGTCCCTTCTTCTTCCTCCTTCTCCCCACCTTCCCTGTCTCATGCATGGTAGGTGCCAGTGTCAAGTGGGTTGGTGGGTTTCCTCCCCATCTTTCTTTCACATGTGGCAATGTTGATTTTTTTTTTTAAGATTTTATTTATTTATCTGAGAAAGAGAGAGTGAGAGGGACAGGGACAGAGGATCTGAAGCAGACTCAGTACTGAGCACAAAGCCCAATGTGGGACTTGATCCCACAACTACAAGATCATGACCTGAGCTGAAACCAAGAGTCGAACACTCGGCTGACTGAGCCACCCAGGCACCCGATGTTATTCTGAACCATAAAAATGAGAAAAAGAATTTACTTTTCTATGCTCAACCCCTATTCTGTTAGATACTAGGATGAGAGACCTAAAATCTCAGTTTTGAGGACTAGAATATTCTAGTAAGAGCATAGTCTTTAGACGTAGGAGGTGCCTTACAGGGTACTGTTATTTGTTCATTGGGATTATACATCTATAGAAATAACAAAATATTCAGTTTTCAACATGGTGGGTACTTTAAAGATGTGACCTCATTTAATCTTTCCAGAAGCCTGAGATGAAAGTACTTTATCCCTACTTTACAGACGAGGACACTACTGCTTCGAGAGGTAATGAGATATCCCAGGCTGCTCAGCTAACAGCAGCACCACTGGATTTGAACCCGGGTCTGTCTGACTTCAATGCTCCTGCTGGCGAGAGCCAGCTGATTGACACAGGCTGGAAATGGACTCGGACCTGCTAAGCCTCTAGTTCTCATTCAACAGGGTTTCTGTTTGGTGCTGTTTTCTTTTACTCAGAATTTTTCTGAAAAATTCTCTCCTTAGGGCAACATTTTCCATCACAAAAGGTGCTTTGCTTTGGAAAAGTTTGGGTAAAAACAGCTCTATATTTCTTGCTTTCCAGAGAATGGAAAAACACATGCTATTCACTTGTGTTTTTAATAGCTACTTTAAGAAACAACCCACAGACACTCACATAAATTATTTCTTTGTTAATCACTCCAAATGCCATCCACAGTGTTTCCAAAGAACAGCTGGGAACGTGCGTTAAGACATTGAGTAATTTCTTAACATATTTATTTTCCCGATGAAATCTGTATCCTCTGTGTTAGAAAAATAAATGTGTTTACTATTTCTCAACTTGGGGTTATTTAACATCATCAAGGGCCAACAGACTTCCAAGTGCTCGGGGAGGCATTCAAGTAGACGAGGTTCCCATCTAAAATCTGATCTAATGAGACAGGTAAAGATATAGGAAGATCGATGAACAAATAATGGCTAGGATGCATACAGTGACTTGCAGTTTAAAAGTGATTTCAGTAGGGTGTTTCATCCATATTGGAGAGTATAGTGGAGGATACACCGTGATTCCCAGTTTTGCAAAACAGGCAGGTGGGATGCTCAGTGATGGAGCAACTGGATTGGGTCAGGTGGCAGGTGGGTGGCAGCTCTACCCCTTCCCCACAGGGCTTCTGACTCCCGGATCCATGCTCATTCCACTGATCAAGGTTTGAGTCCTGACTAGGATGCTCACCACACGTGTGCCCTTGATAAGACACCAGAGCTCTCTATGTCTCACCTTGTCATCTGCAGAAGGAAGAACCAGGATTCCCATAACCAGAGGGATGGGGAAGGAATGGGAGAGCCAAGCAGAGCCCCGAAGTAACAGATGGAGGCCTTAGGTTGGGCTCAGCATCATTAAGCACAAAGGGGAATTAGTGGGAGGCATCCTAGTATGTCTCCTGAAAAGCAAATGCATGTTCCCTCTCACCTCCGTCTTCAGGTCTCCCCAGCCCGCACTCCCCCTGCAATGGCCTCTCATCCCTGCTTCCCACTCCACCTGTTTTCCTCTTTCCCTCCTCCTACAGGCTTTCGGTGCTTCTCAGGACGCAGGGCACAGAATGACCGCATCAGCTCTTACCTGTTATCTTGGTTCAGGCACCGACAGGAAAAGATCAGAGTTTCTTCTACCACTTACAAATTTTAGATGGACAAGACCCATTAGTTGGCCCAGTGTGGGTCGGGGGTCTTGGAGAGGGGCCATAGGGACGCAGACCAAGGGGCCAATGAGCATTTAATGGACCTTTAAGTACCAGGCAGTGTGCATATTGCCAAGACCTGATTGAATTTTTAAAATTACTGTTAGTCCAGTGCTTCTATAAGTGAGACACTGCGCCTTGATCCATGATTTCATATCATCCTTATAGCAGCCCTTTGGAGGGAGGCATTATTACCCCCATTTTTTTTTTTAACATATGAAGAAGCCAAGGCTCCAAAGATTATGCCATTTGCCCAATACACATAGGTAATAAGAGCCAGATCCAGGAGGTTCCTCAGGGTGTTCAGGAATGAGAGACTCAATCACCATTATTTGAAAGATGTATGAGAACAGGAGAAGGTCATGTTTCCTTCTCAAGCTTCCTTGGGCCAGTAGGTTCTGATTTATATACAGACTCTCTCCGAGTCCTAGTTTAAAGTATGTTTTGAGCCCGTCATGGGACTTTGTCTGTTGGCTCTCCAACCCTCTCCTCTTCAATTCCAACCCAACTCAAGTGACAACCAGGCCCCTGATCAAAGGTACCCTGACCTCCAGCCTGCACTGAATTTCCAACTTCTCTGCAAGATAACTGACAAAATAGGACTTTATCCAAACAGAGCTGTGCCTCTATGATCAAAGCCTTGGAGGTGAGTAGGGATGTGTGTTTACTGACCACAGGGCAATCCAAATTGATTATGATGTTCATGGTTTCAGCCACTGAGCCATTTACAGATCCCTTTAGAGAGCTTTGCTTGAGGCAGTGGAGCCTACCTGGGTAAAGCAATAGTGAGACCTTGAGGAAAATTGATAGGTGATAAGAGAATTCCATTTGGGGAAAGAACTTCTTTATTTGTGAAATCATTGAAGAGACTGATTGGGGTGAACCCCTTGGGGCACATGCCAAGGGCATTAGGAACTCATCAAAATCTAGGGCGCTTTCTTTATCTAGGCTGGGCCCAAATTTGAATCATTTAGAATGAGTGACAAAGGAGAAGCTTCTGGACAAGAGGAGATGTAGCAACCACTCAAAGATTGTTCTCCTGCCCTTTTGTATCAACTTGGACAAACATTTGGCTATGGCCAGACCACTGTCAGTCCTCACCTTGGAGCATGAATTCCTTTTTGATCTGACTGAAGATCTGACTCGCAGCTCGGGTGGGGACAGATTACAAATGGATATCTACTTTGAAGGGGGAGGTGATATTTTTATAAAGTGCCCTTGGCAAACTATTATTAGAGGGATGATATTAGATCATAACTCCAAAATTTCAATTAAAGTGACATTAATGGGTCCTTCTTAGCAATTTAAAATTAAAATTAAACCACAAGAATGGCCCAGTTATTGAATGATTATTATTTGTGGTAGTATTCCAAGTCCTATATGTTCCATTTGTACCAATAACACAAAATACATATTTCTGAGAAACGTGCACACAGATCTTAGTGTGACTCACTGGAGACATAGGGAAGGAGCCGAATATGTTTTCACCCTTTTCCTGAAAAATAGAGGTGAAAAAAATCTTAAAATGTATGTTGAGTTTGAAGACACTTGGTCAGGAAAAAAAAAAAAAAAAAGAACACACTAGGTATTTCTAACAGAGGGAGTTTAATTCCGGGTATGGTTATAGAGATGTTAGAAGGGCTGCAAATACAAAAATGGGAAGGAGGAAGAGGGCAGGATGAACAAAAGGGAGGACACTCAAGTACCAGGGCTTCTAGTGCACCTGGGACAGGAGCCGCTCCCTGTTGGGGGTGTTGTTGCAGTGAGGTCTGGGTCAGTTGACAGAGTGGGGTTGGGGGCCTCCTCAGCCCTGGTTGCCGAAACAAAGCTGCTTCCATCAGGGTGACTGGCATCCAGAATCACCCACCTGCTGCTGTCACTATGCTAAGTCCCAGCAGCTCCCCATCAGAGGCCCAGAGGAGACTTCACAGGTTCCTCCCACCTGCCTGCCCATCTCCCACAAGCACCACCCATTGGTGGAACCAACCTGGAAGCCCCTGGCAAGGGAGCCTGGGAAATGTGGTCTGCAGACACCTAGCTCTGGGTGTACAGAACAACCAGGGCAAGAAAGGCAGCGGCAAGGCCGAGCATCAGCAAGTAAATTATGGGCCCAGCTATCAGGGGGTGTTTGAACCAAGGGTTCCTGGATCACCAACGTTTCCAAGAAAGTGGTGGAACTTGAAAGAGAGCTCGGTGAGGAGGGTATTAGAGAGAGCCCAGGGAGCCATGGGTCAGTCAGGAAGTGGCCATGCAGGAGAGCCCTGACCTTCCCCACGATCTCTGCTAGCTAAACACTTCACTTACTGATGTAGGAAGCAGGTGAAGGGTTTAAATCCAGTTTGACGCCAGAATGGACCAAGACAGTATATAGAAGGCCCAGGACCCTGGAAACAGAGACAGGAGACCATGGATGGATGAGTCCTGGGAACGTGTCCGCAGATTGGATGGGATTTGTGTCCTTAACTGTGTCTGAGCCTCCTAACAGCAGTCCTATGTAGATCTCAAGGGTTGGGGCTCCCAACTCATATCTGGATTACAAATAGAACCTTTGCTTGCAATGAGAAAATCCAGTTTTTTTGTCTTTGCTCTGCCCCTTACTAGTCACGTGATCCTTGGCAAGTCACAGTTACTGAATCTCTACTTCACTCCATTCCTCCTCTATGGGACAGAGAGAAGAATGGCTACTTTGCAGGGTTGTTCTGAAGGCGAAAGGAGATCATGGCTGAACAGCTCCTTGTCCACTGCCCACTGAACATGCGTTGGGAATGTCTTCTCTGTCCCCTAGGGTCTGTGCCTGTGTCACCTCCTCCTGGAAGCCTCCCCAGCTCTCAGGCAAAATGAAACTGAATGTCTTTCCTGCTCTCACTATCCTGTAGGCTTTCCTGCTTGGAGACTTCCTTGGCAAGGTACTAAGTGAAGTGCTTTTCTTATGTCTGCCTCCCCCCAGCTCCCACCTGCCATCCCCAAGTTCACTTGAGCTCCTCAAAGGGATTCCCTTCATTTTATTCATGATCTCGTTCTTCTTTGGTGATAGAATTTTCACCTGGTCACATGGTTGTCCACAATAAAGACTCTACCTCCCAGCCTCCCTTGCAGCAAAAGTGGCCATGTGGTCAAGTTGTGTGGCCAGTGGGACATGACGGGAGGTGAGGGAGGAGGTGTATGTGCCTTCCCCCCTTTTTGTCCCTTTTCCACTGGCTGGGGGGCAGACATGGGGGTGAACCATTGTGAACCATGTGGATGAAAGGCCACATCTCTGTGTTCCTTTCCCATAACAAAGTACCACAGAGGCCACGGCGGAACCAGAGTGCATCGTCTCACAGCCTGGAGGCTGGGACCCGAGATGAAGGTGTGGGCAGGATGGTTCCTTCGGAGCCGTGAGGCCGGAGCCATTCCGTGCCTCCTCTCTGTTGCTGGTGCATTGCTGGCCATTGCTGTCAGCCCTGGGCTTGTGGAAGCATCACCCAGCCATCGTTCTCACGGAGTCCCCCGTATGCCTTCCCACGTCTCAGTCTCCCCTCTTGTGATATGACACCTGCTATGTGGGATTAGGAGCCCACCCTATCTAGTATTACCTCATTGAAACTGAACCAGAACATCTGCAATGGCTCTATTTCCAAAGAAGTTTGGAGGTGCTGGGGGTTAGGTGCTGGGGGTTAGGTGCTGGGGGTTAGGACTTCAACATATGGATTTTTGGTGTGGAGGAAGGGGCACAATTCAACACACACCCACCTCACAGGGGCTGCTGTGCTACTCAGATTACCTGTCAGGACCTAAGGGTTCACTCCCACTGCTGCCCACCCTCTACTATCAGCCCCTGCTGACACTTGCTCTTAGCCCTAGAGTCTTCTGGTCCAAGGTCACAGCCCTTCCCAGGGGCAGCCAGTAGCCAATGACGAGTCTCTGCGTTTGTATAAAGGCCTGGCTCCCTCACCCCTGTTTGGACAGACCCCGAAAGGACATCACAGCTTCAGGGGCCCCCAAGGGGTTGGCTAGGGCTTGGCTGTGACTGTCACAGCCCAGCTCCTCCCTTCCCTCAGGCCACGTGTGTACTTTTCCATAGGTGCAGCCCCTGTGTGCTAACTCCAGCGTGGAGTCTGTTTCCTGGGGGTGCCCGAACTGCCACACACCCTAAAAATTCAAGCAGAGGGGTCCTGTGTCCCTAAACCCTACAGAGTGGCCATACTAGTCCTGGAGTGCCTGTGAGAAGGACGCGGCTCCTTCATGTGGCCTGTGCCACTGCTGCTCTCTCACTGCATCAGCAGCTGCAGACGCTACAGGGGAATGGCCAGCCCAAGCAGGTGTCCGTGAGCTCTGGTGCTCCTCCCAGCCTGGGGTCTCCCATCGTGGTGGGGCCCTGATGGCTGTGAGGCGGCCTCCAGCCAGGCAGCCACCTGCAGGTGGCATCGGGGATGCACTGGTGCTGGGAAACTCATTGAACTTTGCTCAGGGGACTTAGTTCCTGCTCTGAATGTCTCTCTTTTCACCTCTGTTACTTTTTTGGGGGGCTCCAGTTTCCTCATCTCTGACACAGGACTAGGTTGTTTGAAAATCTCTTGCTTTGCCTACTCCGG
Organism: Canis lupus dingo; assembly: GCF_003254725.2. NCBI lineage: Eukaryota > Metazoa > Chordata > Mammalia > Carnivora > Canidae > Canis > Canis lupus. The sequence continues at coordinate 33,252,208 of NC_064252.1, forward strand.
AGAGTTGTATGAGGCCAAATGGAGCCCAGAAGAAGGGCTTCGAAGGGTCAGTACCACTGTCTAAATACACAAGATTTGATGATTCTGATTGGTATTGACACTGCAAGGCTGTTCCAGCCACAGGTTGTGCGGATGATGCTTGACAGATGGCTTTCCCAGAATGCTCCCAGGGGCCTTGTTACTGCAGGATTTTCCATTGAACACAGCTCTCTTTCAAAGTTTTGTTTTGAAACCGGAGACTCAGTGAGGAGCCTGGGTTAATCCTGGACGCAGGCGCGGCAACTCAACTAGCTGAGTGTGGGGCAGGCCTTGTATCAAGGCCTGGACCTTTGGTTGACCCGGGAGGAGAAGCTCTTTCAGTCCCTAAGATAGTTGACCATAGTTGGCCGATGTGAGCTGCGGGCTTACTACAGGTCCCAGAAGCCTCTGGACTGACTTGACCCAAACTCTGCCTTTGTCTGGGTATGTGTTGTTTGAGACTGGGGTGTGTGTGTCTGGGTGAGGGAGCAGGAGGGGGAAGAAGAGGGAATCGGAGCCTATTGGATTAGAGCCCCCCAGTCCAACCTCTTCATGTTGCTAACCACGACACAAGGTTCAGAGAGGCTTAGTATTTTGCCTAAGAACACATAGCAGATGGGGAGACAGCTAGGTGCAGACCATAGGATTCTTTTTTTTTTATTTTTATTTTTTTTCTTTTTTTTCTTTTTAGACCATAGGATTCTTAAACATCTGGGCTGAGGTCTGTTTATGCCCACAGAAGCTATTGACTATGGCTACCTCAGAGGTTCCGCAGGGCTGGGGGTGCAGCCAGAGGACTGGGCTCACTGACTTCAACCCAATTTCACATCTCAAGGACTGGTTCCCCCCTCCAGTGCTGCTGGATCCCTGTGGCTAATATTAGCTTCTTCCCTGAGGCAGCCATGGCCAGTGACCTGGCTGACCGAGGTGGGCCCCACTTTGAAAGCAGTGGAGAGTTGGTTAGGATCTGGTGCAAGGGCAGCGTGACACCCTCTGCTTCTGAGCAGACTGCCCCAACCATTGCTTGAGACGCCTCCATGAAAGGCTTGCCTTTCTAGAATTCTCTATTTAAAATGTTAGTAAGCCCAGGAGCAGCAATACTTGTCCATCTGACTTGCTATTGTTCCCTGAGAGTGTCTTGGGTCTCAGGGCAGGTCCTGAGAGAGGACTGGAGGGAGCCCACGTGGGGGTAGGGTGGGGTGGGTGACAAGGAGAATAGGGAAATGAAAATCCTGTTCGTGGAACATACATTCCTCACTGCACAACTCCGATGAGGGCTTGTGGGTGTTGCAGGCCTGCCTCCTCCCAGGTAAGGGGCATTTGCCTTTCTTGTCCTGACTTGTCATTTCATCTGCCTGGGGAATCCAGGGCCTCCCCCCACAGTTGGAAAGCAGGGGGCTGGGGAGGCTCCTAGGGACAAGTGCCCAGGCAGAGGGCTGGTGACACTTCTGGTCATTTCAGAGGCACAGGAGGGCTCCCACAGGCCTTTCCTAAGCTCAAGGTGTCAAGGTAGCCTGGTGATAAAGCAGAGCTGGCTCAGAGCTCCATGATGGCCACAGGAGGTCTCAGGGAGGGGTCTTCACAAAGGCAGCGGAGGCCCCCTTCCTGGTGCAGTTTCAGGGGAAACAAGGAGAGCCCTGACCCCCAAATATATTCACAACTGCCTCCCCCACCTTTGACTCTGCCTTTTCACCTGTGGCTTGGCATTTCTTTGACAACAGGAAGAATACTAAAGATATTTTAAAGTTGTGAATATCATAGAAAATCTAGAAATGCATTAACAAAAGACAAAAACAATCACCTATAATCCTCCTGTCCAGAGAAAGCCAGTGTGAGCATTGTGACTGTGTTCTCCCAGTATTTGAGGGTGTGTGTGTGTACTCATGCGCGTATGTATGTGTGTGTGCACCTGCATATGTGTGTACTTATGTTTATGCACACACGTACATGCACACATGTGTACATGTGTATTGTGTATGCACACACATGTGTACATGTGCATATATGCATGTGCATTGTGTATGCACACATGTGTGTGCATGTGCACAAGTGTGTATATGTATAGGTGTGTGTGTGTGTATGTGTGTGTGTGTGTGTGCACATGTTTGTAGGGGCCAACGATACAGCACCCTTCCCCATCTGCTCTCTGAACCTCTTGAGAGAGTCTGTAGAGCTGGCAGGGATGATCTAAATGAAGAGAAGAGAACTTCACAGAGGGAAAGGCAGAGGTGAGGACCAAGTATGTGTGTGTGGCCCTCAAGGTGAGCAACAGCTGGAGGATGAGGGCCCCTAAGGATGCTGGGAAAACAGAAGGATTCGATCTGGAGAAGCTATAGCCATGGAGGGGACCACAGAGCAGGATTCATGGCCATAGAAGGTTGGAGAAACTGCCAGCAATAGGGCACCCCCTGGCCCCCTGTCATCCTTCCATTGCCTGGGGCCTCTGAAAGCTGGAGGTCAAGGGCACCCTGTGATACAGCCCACAGGGGTCAGCCCAGGGGTTCTCTTTCCCAGAGAAAGAGCACAATGGATCGGATGGTGGGTTGTGCAAACAAACACAACAAGAGCTTCCTTTCGGGGAGAGGGGCTGGTGAGGCACTGGAGGAGGCTGATTTCGATGGTGAAGCTACTCTTTGAGTAAGTAGAAGTCAGAGATGGAGAAGAAGCCTCTTCCCTGCCTTCCCCAGCTCCTTGTCTGTCTATCTACCCATCTACCCACCCATGTATATCTGTCTCTAAATTCTCTTAGGAGAGAACTGTAGGCAGTACGAAGTAGAGGCTAAGTGCAGGCTTTGGACCAGAGCTCGTGAGCTGGAGAGCTGCCTGCAGCACTTTACCATGCTGGGTGTCGGAGCTGGTTGGTCCACCTCTCTGAGGCTCAGTTTCCCCATCTCTCAATGGGCCCAGTGGTGGTTGGGAGACTTAGATGAGCAAATCTGTGTTAGGTGCTTAAAACAGTGCCAGGTACACTGTAGTTGCTCAGTTCACAGCTATGCCAACAATTCGTTGTATTATGACCTAGGGAGTAGTTGGATCATATCTTCTTGTGGGAAAAGAAGGGTCAGGTGCTAGTTTATGGGGTGGGGGCTGGAGTCAGCTTACCCCCCCTTCTCTGGTTGGGTCACCCCAGGTTAGATTCCACTTTCTTAGTCAGGTGTCCTCAGCGGTGACTCTCCAGAAGATCTTTCGGGGCACTTTTTCTTCTAATTTATGCCTTTGAAAATGAAAATCCTCCTGGGAGGGGAGCTATTCTCACTGAGGTGCTAAGCATTTCTCAGCTCTTGGCTGGCAGGCAGGAGACATTCAGTGGCTCTGAATCAGAGAGGAGAGGCTAAAGAAAGAAAGGAAGTAAGGGGAGGAGGGAAGTGTGACAAAGGAGTACAGGGAGTGTGTGAGACACAAAGACCAGCGCTCCCAGGGCCAGGTGGGCACTAGCCCCCTGCCCCTGCCTTCCCATAGGTCTCTGCTGCTGCACTGCCAGAAACACAGAGTGGCTCAGTGAGGTCAGCCAGGCTTCCTCACATTGCTTTCTGCCACTTTGTAGGTTGTAGGTCTTAAGAGAGCCTGTTTATTCACCTGGAAAATGGGGATAATATTCCCAAATTTGCTTATAGTGAGGCTAAATGCAATATAATACTATACCTGTGGAGCTTGCTAGAATGCCTGACTCAAAACATATGGTCACAAAAGTTGTAGCATATAGTCACGAAAAATAAAGCCAAGGGCCCTGAATAGACATTTCTCCAAAGAAATACAAATAAAAGGCCAATAAGTACATGAGAAGATGCTCAACATCACTCATCACTGGAAAGATGCAAATCAAAACCACAATGAGACATCACCTCACACCCAGTAGTAGGATGACAGTCATTAGAAAAAAAAAAAAACCTAAAGCCCCCAAATCAGTATTGGTGAGGATGTGGAGAAAAGGGAACCCTTGTGCAATGTTGACGGGCATGGACAGTGATGCACTCACTGTGGCTCCTCAAAAAATTCAACACAGAATTACCATGTGACCCAGCCATTCCATTTCTGAGTGCATGTCCCAAAGAAATGAAAGCAGAAACACAAGACACAGGGTAGCCTTATTCACAGTAGCCCAAAGTAGAAGCAACCGAGTATCCACTGATGGATGAATGGTTGAACAAAATGTGTTAGATGTGCATGATGGACTATTAGCCTTAGAAAGGAGTGGAATTCTGACAGGAGCTAGAACACGGATGACCCTTGAAGACATCATGCTAAGTGAAAGAAGCCAGTAACAAAAGGACATATTGTTTGGTTCCCTGTTTATGAGGTTCCTAGAGGAGTCAAATCCATGGAGGCAGAAAGCAGAATGGTGGATGCCAAGGGCCAGTGGAGGCATGGGGGTGGGGAGGGGATGGGAATGGGGAATTCATATTTTATGGGAACAGAATTTCAGGTGAGGAAAATGAAAAAGTTCTGGCGATGATGATTGCACAGCAACATGAATGTACTTCATGCCACTGAACGGTACATGAAGTGAGTCAGCTTAGAAGTGACTAAAATGGGGGGTACCTGGGTGGCTAGTTAGTTAAGTGTCCATTTCTTGGTTTCATCTCAAGTCATGATTTCAGGATTCCTGGCATCAAGCCCCAAGTTGGCTTTGTGCTCAGTGGGGAGTCTGCTTGGGATTCTCTCCTTCTGCCCTCCCCCTTCTTGTGTGTGCATGCTCTCTCTCTCAAATAAATAAATAAATCTTTAAAAAATGATTAAAATGGTAAATTTTATCTTATGTATATTTTGTTATAAAAAATTAACGAAACCAAACCCAGTAAGTTATAATAATTATGGACCACACTCACTATTCATTTTATTTTATATCCTCAATACTCTCGTCCTCCTTAACCAGCACAATAATGTTGGGCTCTCAATACATGAAGGCCTCAAACAGACAAACCAAAAACACTGACTGAAGAAACAAAGAACATGGTAGTTATAGGAGCTTCACTCCCTTTCTGCCTTCCTTCTCCATCTCCTTTTTTTGGAAGGCAGGTCCTGTGTGTTTTTCAATGAATGAGCAACAAAGGCTATTTGTAGGAAAGGCTAGTCTCTGTCCTACTGCTTACACTCCTAGAAATGCATCTTCAGGTGACTGGTGGGTTCCATAAATGCAGCAGAGCAATTGAGGAGCTAATAAACAAGACAGCTCCTCTCTCTCAGAGGGGTCTAAGTTTCTTGAGATAGAGCCCAGTAGGTGAAAAATCAAAAGCTTTGGAGCAGAGGAGCCAGGACTTTATGAGAGAACAGCAAAGTTCTCATCCCTTTCTACAAAGTGCTGAGTCCTTCATCACTAACCAGAAAAACAGATAAGTGTCCTCTCCAAGATCCAAGTCACTTCCAGGGGGACTGGCTTCGTTCCCTTTGAATTACATAAGAGGCTTTCCTGGCACTTTGGTTTTATTCATTGAACATTCCTTTGAGATGTTCTAATTCTGGGATACACAATAATCACTTCTTGGTAGAGCAGGGTTCATCATAGAGTTTGAGAGCTGGTGCATTAAAATCCTGGGAGGCTGGAATGAAAGACCTGTTTGCCTGTGGGGCTTCTTTTTCACAGACCATTGGGAACCCCGGTGGTCCTTTCTCATCTTGCAGACAGACCCTGTGACTGTCTTTGGAGTGAGAGGAAAATGGGAGAGGCAGAGCTGGGGTCTCTGACCTAACTGACAAGGACAGCCAGTGGTCTGGTCATTGACCCACTTTATCCTCAACAGGGTCTGTGTGCAGTGACCACACCTTTCACTACTCATCCTGTGCACACCAGTGGCCAGTTTATTTGTGTAACAATGACTCTGAAACCTAGTGGCTAAAATAATGGCCATTTATTTAGCTAATGAGACTATGCATGACTGACTGGTGGTTTCCACTTCCTTGGCAGGTGGGACTTCAGGCTGTTGGCTTACCTGTCTGTGGTCAGCTCCAAGATGGCCTGAGGGCTGACTGTTCCAAAATGGCATCAGTTGGGTTAGCTCATGTCTGCTCCACATGACCTGCAATCCTCCAAGAGGCTGGCCCAGCCCAGGCTTGTTCTTGTGGCAATTGCCCAAGGCCTCAAGAGAATAAAAGTGGACAGGACCCCTTGAAGTCCAACCTTGGAACTAGTGGCCATTCCCAAGGTCAATTGCATTTTATTGGTCAAAGCAAATCTTAAGGTCAGCCCAGATTTAAGGAGGGGGATGATTGTAGGCATTTTTTTTTTTTTTTGTAAACAATCTACCATTGTAACTATTTGCTACTTAGAGTTTGCTATCATCTGGGCTACCATGCGAATGGGAGAAATAGCACTCAGCACAGTGCTTGCCATTAGTCATGCTCAGGAAATGTTGAATAAATACATAGAAGCATCTTATTAGGTGGAGAATATAGAATTGAGAGTAAGATATCATTCTTGCCCTCGAGAACCTCAGAGCCAAGAGAGAAGACAGACTCGTAAACAGGTCATTCTAATACAACATGGTCAGTGTGATGATAGAAGTTTGTGTGGGGTGTTGCAAACACCAATAAGAAAGGCTCCCCTCATCCAGCCTGGGAGTGAGTGGGGTGTAGTGGGGCTGGAGGCAGTAAAGTGGAGTGGTGAAGGTCATGGTTTCCAGCCATTTGCCCAAGTTGAAATCCAGTGCTGATCTAGCTGTGTGACTTTGGGTAAGTCACTTAACCTCTCTATGCCTCAGTTCCCTCATCTTTAATATGTGGATGCTAAAAGTAGTGCCTATCTCATAGCGTTTGCATGAGTTCTAAATGACTAATGTTTGAAAAGCACTTGTAACAGTGACAAGCACATAATAAGCATTATATGAATATGAGCTATGAATATTAACTATTTTTCATAATTAGTAGGTGTTAGTCACATGGGGGCCTGGGAGAAGTAGGAGCATTCCTGGTGTTGGGGGCTTGCTGAGTGCCTGCTCAATTCTCCCCCTTGCATCACGCGCCAACCGAGAGTGAACCCAGCAATCAGATGGAGATGAGATGAATTTCACAGCAGGGAAGCGGTTCAGACTCCCTGCTAAGCAAGGAGTCCAACACATGGCTCAATCCCAGGACCCTGAGATCATGACCTGAACTGAAACCAGAAGTCAGAACTGGAAACCTCAGCTTGGACTCGAGGCTGGTGTGGTGGTCCTGCTCCTTTGCTCCATTAGTAGACGGGCTTACTCACCCTTTTGCAGGCATTAAGTTCCACCATGGGGAGTTTATCACAGTGGTATCTTTATCGATCAGATATTCACTGTCCCTCTACTTCTCCATGGGAGGAGCCTACACTCCTGCCTCATGGATGTTTGCTCCCCGGTGTGACTTGCCCTGGCCAACAGGATGGAGCAGGGTGGTGTCTATCACAGCTGATCCGAGGCTTGAAACATGCTCCTGTTTGGCTTAGCCTCCTGAGCATCTGCTTCTGTCCTGAGACCAATGTCCCCCTTGTATGTCTTCAGCCTGGGTCCTCTGATGAGAAGCCACGTGGGACAGACTTGCACCTGGCCTGTGGCCTGGGGCTGAGCTCAGTGGGTCCCAGGAGAATCACAGAAGACAGGTAAGCCCAGACATGAGAAATAAACATCTTGTTGTAAGACCCTGAAATTTTGGGGGTTGTTTGTTACTGTGGGAAAAGCTGATTACTAAAAGTACATAATTGGCCAATGTCCCTCCATCACTAAATAGGAAGAAGAGCATGAGCAGGGATAAGAAGCCGAGGAGTACAGGAATGCTGGAGTAACACAGTAGGATTCAAGGCTGGAAGAGCAGGCAAGGGGCAGCCCAAGGAGGATAGGCCTCAGCGGTCAAGGTCTTTGGGGTTAGACTGCAGGAAATGGGAGTTATTGAAGGATTATTTAGGACAGCGATGTGAGTAGAATTTGAGCTTTAATTCATCTGTCTGAATAATTAAAAAAGGTCCTAAAATGCATTTGAGCCTCTGAAAACAAGGGAGAGGGCTGAGACCTAGCTCCTACTTTAAGTAGTGGGAGAACTTGGGTGGGGGGGGGCACGTCCAGATCAGAACTTACCCTGTCTTACCTGGATGTGTCCATTGGAAAGGAAAAAGGAGAGGTGAAAGCAGGTTTCCAAGTCATGCTATGAAATAGATTTGCTGTGGGAAGACCACTGGACACAGAATTAGAGAAGGTAAGTGTGACTTTCTGGTCTACCATTTGCTTAATGTTACTGGTCTCATGGCATTCTTTCTTTTTTTAGGATTTATTTATTTATTTATTTATTTATTTATTTATTTATTTATTTAAGAGAGAGAGAGAGAGAGAGAGAGAGAGAAAGCATGAACTACCAGAGGGGCAGAGGGAGAGGGAGAGAGAGCAAATCCTCAAGCAGACTCCCTGCTGAGTGCAGTGCCTGATGTGGGACTTGATCCCAGGGCCCTGAGATCATGACTTGAGCCACAATCAATAGTCGGATACTTAACTGACAGAGCCACCCAGGTGCCCCAGTTCTCATGGCATTTTTTAGAATTCTGTTGGTGAGTGGGATGCCTGAGTGGCTCAGTGGTTGAAGTGTCTGCCTTTGGCTCAGGGCATGATCCTGGAGCCCTGGGATTGAGTCCCACATCGGGCTCCCTGCATGGAACCTGCTTTTCTGCCTATGTCTCTGACTCTCTCTCTCTGTGTCTCTCATGAATAAATAAAAGCTTAAAAAAAAAAGAATTCTGTAACAAAAACCCATTTGAACTATGGAAGCAAAAGAAGGGATTATTGTAAGGATCTGGAGATGCTTTATAGAACTTGAGAAAGAAATAGAGCTGGGCCTTAGGAGGAGATTAGGACTAGGAGTGTGGAATTCATCTGGGACCATACAGCTTATTTCTGTCCATCTGCTTCATTCGTTTTCTACAGACTGATTTTTTGTGTTTTGGTCCATTTAACATGTGGAAGAGGGATACCCTATAGCTCTTGAGTTTACCTCTTCTGTATTCAAGTAATCAGTCCAGGCTGATCTAGAATAACTTAGCACTCATTTCAGCTAACTAGAAGAGAGACTTTGATTGACCTGTCTTGGGTTTATTGTCCACTCCTATGGCCATGAAATCAGGGTCATTGAGCATAAACACAATTAAGGAGAGATCATACTTTTGGGTGAAGTGGGAGGTCAAGCACATTGCTCTAAGCAAGATAGTTATATCAAAATTCATCTAGGGAATATTTCAGAACACACATTCACTTGTTTCACAGAGACCTCAATAGCAGTGCTTAAAAGAAATAGAAGATAGATATTTCTCATGCAACAGTTCAATGCTAAGCAGTACAGGGCAGAGAGATCACAGCTGCAGTATTAGTTGGCTGGGCTGCTGTGATTTGGTGTCTACCTCCTATAGAGTTTCACCCTCCATGTGGTCATTGTGGCTTATCATCAGATTCACCTTCAAGATGGTGGAAGGGGTAAGATTCCATTCTCTCTAAAAGCATGACCTCAAAGCTACCCATTGCTCTTTTGCTCACATCACATTCTCTGGAACCTGCATGGCCTACCGGGCTGCAGAGAAGACTAGAAAATACTGTCTTTATTCTGGAGTGCCATGTAACCAGTTCCACCACTACAAACAAAGAGGAGTAGAATGGTGTGGAGCAACTAAACATCTTCCTACACTGTAATATTTCTTACTTTGACAAGTTGTTCCGAGGATCAAATGACCTGGTCTGTAGGAAAGGTCTGTAAACTGTAAAGCATAATGTAACAATATGAACCATGACAGGAAAACCTTCTTATGAGTTATTTGTAGTCCACTGTTGAGATGAGGAGGCTTAACTTCTGAGTCAGGAATTCATCATTTATTTTTTGTGTGACTTATACAATCACACAAATTGTGATTAATTTGTGAGTAATTTAAACTTTCTGGGCCTCAGTTTTGTCAAAGATAAAATGCGGTTAATACTAGTGGCCTCAAGGTCACTCAAGGGTGTTAAGAAGATCAGATAATGTACACCAAGTCCTTAATACTAAGCTGCTCTGTACTACTACACTACTATAGGGTTCAAGTGGTTATTAGAATTTATAGTCCATCCTTAAAGTTAACCATCTGATTCCTTGGGTTGAACTCCAACTGAATTTTGATGTCTAAAGGAAATCAAGTCTCTGAGAACCTTTGTTGGTTGCCTCCCTCCAACCATCTCCAACCTCCATTCTCCTTCTCTCCTTCCTAATGAGAGCCTGAATATGGCAGGTATTTGCTTCCCTTGCCCGCTTTGCAGCTAAGTGTAAATATGGGGCCAAATGTTGATTGATGGGTTGTTCTGGGAAAAATTTTAATCTCATAAAGGGACAGAAGACATGAAGGGAGCTTCCCCTTTGCCCTGGCTGACCCCTCACCCTACCCCTTCTTACTTCTTTTAAAAGCAGTAGTATGAGAATGCGATGTCTGGACCCATGGCAGACATTGTGACCATGAGGTAAGTAATAATTAAGAAAAGCCAATAGGTAAGAATGGTAAAGAAAAAGAATAGAAACAACCTGTGTTCTTTCTTTTTATTTTTAAGTTTTTATTTTGATTCCAGTTAGATAACATAAAGTGTTATGTTAGTTTCAGGTGTACAATATAGTGACTCAACACTTCCACACATCACCCTATAAGGGCCTGTTGGAGGAAGGATGGGCTAGATAGGTGATGTACTTGTTGTGATGAGCACTGGGTGTTCTATGGAAGTGATAAACCACTGAATTCTACTCCTGAAACCAATATTACACTGCATGTTAACTAACTAGAATTTAAATTAAAAATTTGCAAAAAGAAAAAAGACAGAAAGAAAGGTCCTGCCTTCGAAATGCTCACAGCTAGGGAGAAGAACAAATATAGATAAACAGATAATTCCACAACATGAAAAGGGCAGTGGTGGTATGGGAGTACAAAGGAGGGGAACAAGCCACATGGTCGGGGCAGGGAGAGGGGAGCAAATCAAACCAGGGAAGAGAATACTTATTGAACATCTCCGGGGTGGGAGTGTAGAGTGTACGGGTATATATGCTTTTAATTGGAAGTCCCAGTTCTAGATCCAACGTCATCATGTGAGGGCTGCTTCCTCCCAGCAAGAACCAGTATCTTCCCAGCAGCAGCATCTTAGTGTATCCTCGGGTATATATATATATATACAGGACAGAGAGGTGGGGGGTTGGGGAGAAAGCAGGGCCGGGGAGCACAGCTAATCAACATATTCTAGTTTGCTAATTTGCATATAGCCAATCAGAGCATGAGTGTGGACAGCAATGGCTCAGGGCAACCAATCACAGGAGAGGAGCTCCACACTCACTCCCAGGAACCCAGCGTTTCCAGTTAGACTGCACTTGTTGGCCCTGCAGGGACTATGCGGCGCCTCCACACCCCTTCCCCACTGTCTTAGGTAACCCTGAAGGTCTGTGGCCAGGGGTCCGGATCATGCTCTCAAGAGAACTCTTACACTGGGTCCAACCCCCGAGTAATGGCTGAGGCAGCTGCTGAGGTGTGAGAGGACATCCATTCCTACAGGTGAGCCGCTCTGACAGGTACCATGCTGGACATCAAGGTACTAACTAGGTCCTTTATCCCAAAGGAGTGTTATGTATGTAACTTAACAGGAATCCAGGAAGACACCCTCAGAGGACCAGGTCTCCCATGTGCTGGCCATCACTGCCATTTTTCAAGGGGTCATATTTCTATGGATGATGTAGGCTCCTGGGCCCCACATTGCTCATCTGTAAATTGGACACACGAATGCTATAGCACATCTCTCCTGGATGTTGCCAGAAAGACAGACAGACAGTACTACTTTCTCCTTGTTAGTTTATTCATTCACATTTACCAAATGATTCATTGCAGTCCTGACCTGAGGGACACAGGGCTACCAGGATGCCTCAGGAGAAACTGGGCCACAGCAGTCAAACATGACAATACTCTCCTTGATTGGAGCCCTTATTATGTGCCAGAACATAAGGCACACTTTAATATAGTCCTCTTTAAATTACATTTGTTAGGTATTATTTCAACTTTGTAGATACAGAGGAGACTGAGGCTCAGAGAAGTTAAGCAGTTTGCCCAAGGTCACACAGCTAGCAATGGAGGGGCCTGGGATGTGACCCATATCTGACCCTGGGGCTTTCATTCTCAATATACATGGCCTCTCCTGTATTGGAGCCTCTCCTGCTTTATTCCCTTCTGCCTTGGCTGGGCCTGTTTGAGACAGATGCAGCTGATGGTAAGGAGCCACAGTCAGATGGAAATCAGAGTCAGCAGGTGGGCCTATGACCCAAGTAATTTGGTGAGAGCTGCTGGGATATTTTAGGTGAAGGTCTTGGGGGCCCAAACTCTGGACGGTTGCTGCATTCTTGCTGGGGCCAGGTGTGGATGGAGTGCACTGGGCGCCATCTCCTGCCTCAGCAGCAGATCCTGCTTCCCTTCCCCAACTACCCAGGTGGCTGCCATGGTCTAGTCTGTCCATGTCGGGAACTGGTCTTTTGGGCCAGAGTCCCCTCAGCACCTGCTCTGAGCAGCTGGTACAGCAGCTGATGAGAAAGCCTGCTGGTAGCCCAAGAAGGCCAGAAACGAGGAGCAGAATGTACAGCTGGAGAGGACTGCGGGGTGGAAACACCGCAAGGACACATTAATTTTTCTGAATGCTCTCCCACCATAACAAAGGTGCTGAGAATCTAATCAGCTGCCCTTTCAAAAGAACACTGAGGTGGCTGCTCTTTTGAAAAGGGCAGGAGGCCAAGCTGAGGCCAGGCTGGATTTCCTCACCCTGTCCTTTTCCTGGCTCTTCATTTTGGCTCACAGTACTCTAATCTGGATGCTGAAAAGTCATGGCATTCTGTTTCATTATAAACAGGAGATAGAAGAGACCCTGTGAGAAATAAAATACAAAGTATTTTATGAGTGGCTTTCACAAACGTGCTTTTTTTTTTTTTTCCATTTCGACCATGTCCATACGATGAAAGGTATCATTATGCCCATTTAATAGATGGGGGAAACCAAGGCCCAGAGAGACTATGTGATATAGCAGAGAGTGTACAGGACAAGGAGTTGGAAGATCGGGACCATAAACTGGCTCTAATTTCATAAACAACAATGGACACAAATGTGGAGCATTTTGCTGTGCAGAGAGTTTTTGCATCTAGCTTTTTAGCTCATGCACACAACAAACCCTACAGGGACTTTTATTATTAACTTCCATTCTGCAGATCACAACACAGTCAGTGACAGACCTGATCCTCTAAATTAATCTTCTATTTTTTTCCCCCCCATCATATCAATTCTCCTTGGGTTCCTCAAGTTCTTTGAATCTCTATCCCAGGAGCTGGTAATTTTTTTTTAAAGTACCGGGCAGTAAATATTTTTAGGCTTTGACAGTCATATGGTCTCTGTCAAAACACTCAGTTCTGTTCTTATAGCTCGGAGCAGCCATAGATGTCCATGGGTAAATAGCCGGGACTGTGTTCCAATAACTATTTATAGCACTGAAATCTGAATTTCATATAATTTTCAGATATCATAAAATATTGTTCTTATTTGATTTTCCAACTGCTAAAAAATATAAAAACCATTCTTAGCTTGTGTAAGGCACAAAAGCAGGCAGTGGACCATAAGTGTGCTGGCCCAGTTCTATGTTTATCTGTGAACCTGGGTGCAGTAATACCTCTCTCTTAGACTCATATGGATGAAATAAGACCATTCAGGTAATTAACTTTGCACAGAGGACATCATCGCCCTTATGTCACCCTGTAAGAGCATGAACTTCTTTGGGCCTTAGTTTTCCCATCTATAAAAAGGGAACGGTTGGCCACTTGCAGCCATACTGGTCTATGCATTTCTGCCAGATTGCTTCTTGATGAAGAGCTTTGACTGCTTGCCTTCTTCCTGTCGTGATGGCATCCATGCCTCTTGGATCCCCGCTGAATTTCTCAACGCCGCGCTGGTTTTGCCAAGTTCTTTTTCTCCATCCTAGTTGTTAGATATGTTGTGCCTTGGCTCATTGAAGTTTAAGACTCTGATGGAGTTTTTCATGGACAGAGAGACTCAGCCACTTGGTGGTGCTGTGGGAAGATTTTTCCCCCCTCATAAAGCTACCTGGATGTTTCTGAGGAAACCTCAGGAATAAAGATACAGACACCAGAAATGGTTCTCTTGGGGGGAAAGAGGTGTGGTTCATACTTGTGCAGCATTTGTCCACACCATGTTAATTTGGGCAGTTGGGGTTCTGAGGTCAGAAGTTTCAGGAATCCAGAGTGGGGCACTCGCATCAGAGGAGCAAGGGTCAGACAGAGCTGGTGAGGCTCCCCATCCTCCAAATTCCTGGTGTTCCCTTCTGTCATGCTGGGGAAGGGAGCCAGTCTCTCCTCCCCGTGTGTAACAATTTCTTTTGGGGGCCATTAAATATATAATTAAATGACCTTTATATTTTAGTAGCTTTTTGTGACTTTTATAGAACTGCTGTTTGTGAGATGTGATGTTGCTTGGATACTACCTGTGGTGAAAGCAAAAGACCTGAGTTTGAGTCCTGGCTCCTCGTTTATGAACTGTGAGACCTTGAGCAAGGTACGCCATCTCTTAGTACATCCAGTAAAATGTGTGTGTGTATGTGTGTGTGTGGGGGGGGATAAAAGTATCTAATCCCAAGTAAAATATCATTATGAGATTTAAAAGAGACCACCCGTGTGCTAATGTTTGTAAACTGTAAAGCACCACATCAGTGGGGAGTATTAGACACTCCCCGAGGACAGAGGACCATCTTATGTTACCCTTTATCCTCAGCCCAGTCACAAGGACTACATTGTCCTGGATGCTCAAATACCGTGAATGGACAGGTGGATGCAGAGCGTCATGAAGGGAAGGGCAGATTGGAAATGTGTCTGTTAAATTAAGGATTTCAAAGGATGAGGCCAGAGAGGGAGCAGGAGAAGCAGGCACTTGAAAGGAATTTAGGGCTTGTGGCTCCTCTGCCAGGAAGGCAGCTAATGCATCTCTCACCAGCTGGCTGCCTGGGCAGCCTGGCTTCACTGGGGCCCAGCTGCCAGGTCCTGGGCCATCTAAGGCCTGGGTGTCTGTTCCAGAGCAGGTGGGGCAAGAGCTTCTGCCGTCAGAGGCAGTCTAGTGACTCGCGTGGAATGCCCTGCCTCTCGTGCCTGCTTTTAGAGCCTAAGTCCCTGGTGACAGTAAACTGTGGCTGCGGGCCTGACACGGAGCAACCCTGGGTCTTGGCAGGGCAGGGCTGAGGGACCTGTATCCCATGGTTAGCAATATAAATACAAACAGGACAGGTAAATATAGGCAATCGAGTAGGCAATCTAGATCCCAGGACTATTTTTTCCTAACCTAGTTTTTTTTTTTTTTTTGACAGAATTACTTGGAAAATTGTAATTGCTTTACACAGTTTGTTATAGATCTGATAGAATGAATCTAATATTATTATTTAAACAGAATAATAACAGCTACATTTTGTAAGTGCCAATGTAGCTACTATGCTAAATGTTTCAGAAACATAATCTTAGTCCTGGAAGATGAGCATTAACTCTGTAGGATCAAATCAGACTAACTCTGTAAGGTAAATATTACTACACAGCTGTTTTACAGATGAAGGAACTATGGTTTAATCTTTAATTACTTACAGAGCTAGCAGATGAAATAACTGGAGCTCAAATCATTCATCTAGCCATTTATTCATTCCATGCATGATTATTGAACACCTATTATTTGCCAGGTACTGGGGATTTATGGGAGAATCACATAGATAAAAATCCCTGCTTTATCCAGAAAAACACAACAAAGAAGCAGATCATGTAATACATTACATTCTGGTAAATGCAATGGTGAAGAATAAAACAGGTAAAGGGGGTAAGGAGCATCAGTGTTGGGATGGAGGAGGAGAGGATGGGCTGCAATTTTAAACAGGATGGCCAGAAAAGACCTCCCTTTGCTCTGACATCTAAGCAAAGAGTTGAATATGCTGAGTCTGAGCTGCATGGATCAGAGAGTAGAACTTCATGCCTTTAAACTTTGTTCCATGAGGTAAATTGGAAAAACTGAGGTCCAAGGAAGATTTTTATGGATTCACTTTTCCCTTAGGTTCATTCTCTTTTTCCTGGGTTCTGCATTTCCAGAGTAAGAAATAAGAAGGTGAACTAGGGATGGTATTAAGTTAGTAAGATTCATCTGTCCATCCATCCATCCATCCATCCGTCCATCCATCATCCATTCTTTTAGGGTTTATATATCATAATCCACATCTATACTTCTATTAGAATAAAGAATAAGATCTAGATCTATACTGTTGGGAACAGCATCCCCTAGTCATATGTGGCTATGGGCCCTTGAAATGGAGCTGTGTAATGGGGAACTAAAAATTTAATTTTATGCAATTAACTAAAATTTAAGTTAAAAAACAGGAGCTGTAAAAAAAAAAAAGCAAGATCTGTGTAAACTATTTATCTGTGAAATACAACCTTACTGTTTTGCTAGGCTATATTTCAGCTAAACCATTGAAAATTTAGCTCTGAATTGAGGTTTACTGTAAGTGTAAGATATGAGAATGGATTTCAAAGATTTCATCCAGAAGGGAGAAAGTAAAATATCTCATCAGTGGGCTTTTATATTGATTACATATTGAAATGATCATATTTTGGGCATATTAGGTTAAATAAAATACATTAATAAGATTAATTTCCCTCTCCCTTTTTTAAAACTTCTTTTTAATGTGGCTGCAAGAAAAGTTAAAATGCCATCTGTGGCTCACATTCTATTTCTATTGGACAGTGTTGTCCTAGCCCTGACCATCCTGGAGTTCCCAGGCAACTGGGCAGAGATGAACACATAACGGAATAATTATAATACTATGAGGTAGGTGCTCTGAGAGACTCAGGGACTGAGTGCCCTGGGGACAGAGAACTGAGCCTTTAGTTCTGTCTAGCATGGGATCAGAAGGGAGGTGATGTCTTCAGCTAGGTCTCCAAAATGAGTAGGAGTTTGTTATCTGGAGGACAGGAAAGGAGGCACCTCAGGCATTGGGCACAGCATGTGCAAAGGTGGAGCAGCATGAGACAGAGGTGCCCCTGGACCAAACATGGTGCTTGGTGGGAGGAGGTGGTGCAGATCCAAATAAGGAGAGTACCATTTGGGTCAGACCACATGGGGAAAGGGCAATGAGCATTTGTCAGCAAGATAAAGGCACATTTTATGGGCACCTGTGCACCAGCCACTGTGTCAGATACTCTCTCCTACATTAACTCATTGGCTGACTCCACCCATATTTGTTGAGTGCCTCCCATGTGCTCGGCATTGCTCTGGGGGTTGAGTATATAGCAAGAAATAAGACAGAGTCCCTGTCCTTGTGGGGCTGACATGCAGGTGATACCATCCAGGACAAGGTGGAAAGAGAACACACTGAGGTCAGAGAGCTCCAGCAACTTAGACACATCACACAGCTGGTGAGCGCTAGGCCAGGATCCTAATCCGGGTCTTTTTGATGCCAAGGCCAACTCTCTCATTACCCTGTGATGCTTCTCTGAGCACCAGGCTAAGGAGTTTGGTCTTTGTCCTGAAGGCTGCAGGTCAATAGAATCCTAGGAATCAGTAGAATTTCCTTAGCCTTTTTCAGAGCCCCCTGCCCCCATCACTTCCCTCCCTCTCCAAGTCTATTTTTAATACAATGGCTGGAGGGAGACTTTTCAAATCCAAGTCTGATTATGTCATTGTTCTAATCAGAATCGACCAATGGCTTCCTGCCTGACTCAGTATAAAACCCAGAGTTCTTTCAGCATTCCATAGAGCCTCCAGGATCTGGTCCAGGGGACTCTGGCCTCAATGCCTACTACTCTCCCCTATTTCACTCGGCTCACAATGACCTCCTCACTGTTTCATGAACCTGCCAAGGATATTCCTGCCTCAGAGCCTTTGCCCTCATGAGGCTCTATGCTGGGGAGGCTCTTCCCCCAGATATCCGTATTATCCCTCAGATATCCACATTGTACACACGCTCGCTTCCTTAGGGCTTCTGCTCAAATGTCACCTTGTCAGAAATCTTCTCTTTACCACCCTCATCATTTTCTGCCTCTTTTTCTTGACTTATTCTAGTAGACCTTACCACCACCTGATAGACAATACATTGATTTGTCCATGGCTCATTGTTTATCTGTAAACCTAATGAAGGCAGAGACTTTGTTTTTGTTCTACTGTATCCCCAGGACCTAGTATTGTCCTGGGCCCATGGTGGGCACTTAGCTATCATGGGTGAGTGCATTTGCCCATCCAGGGAGAGAAATGTAGAAATGAGCTCTTTATATCCCTCCACTCCTTGCCTGGAACCCCTCATTTAACCTCAACGAAACCCAATGTCTCTTCCATTATGGCCAATTAGAGTTATTCTCCCCCCACACCACCCCAGCATGTGACATATTTACTCTCAACATTCCGACATTCCGGCAGCCACCCTTTCCAGGGTGGCAAGGTGTTGCTTCCCCGTTCTGGAGTCCTGCCAGTGCTTCTCCTGCGGATGGGGAATTTATCACATTTCAGTTTCTTTTCTCTAGAAGGGAACCTTCCAATGAATCCCTACTGTTTTATCCCCTCAGGGAGAAGGGGTTTTATTTTTCAATGCAATGTTCAGGAGAGAGAAAACGAAGCAAATGGAACTCCCAGCAGTTGTCTGCTTGCTCCATCGTCTGCACACATATGCAAAGGAGGGAGGAGAAGAGGGAATATGCAAGGAGTGTGAAACTGCAATCTTCATTTTTTTAAAAGATTTTATTTATTTATTCATAGAGACACACACACACACACAGAGGCAGAGACACAGGCAGAGGGAGAAGCAGGCTTCATGCAGAGAGCCCGACGTGGGACTTGATCCCGGGTCTCCAGGATCACGCCCTGGGCTGCAGGTGGCGCGGCGCTAAACTGCTTCGCCATCGGGGCTGCCCAATTGAGAGTTGTCAGCACCGAGGGTCCTCAGAGGTCATCTCGCCTGGTAATCTCATTCCACAAAGAGATGAAGGCACCTGCGTGAGGTGGCACCCCCAGGGCCAACAGCAGAGGCCAGTCAGCCTGTCTTGCCCTGTTGGTTGTCTCCTTATTAAGGTGGATGCCCGCACTGATGTTCTTCCTTTCCAGTGGGGTCCTCTGTCCTCTCAATCACCGAACAGATGAGAAATGTTGCCAGTGAACACTCGGTCTGGATTATTTCAGTGGAACCCTTGTAAGAGTAACTGCTTCTATTTATGATTCTGTGCCTGGCCTTCTCTTGTACTCTTTTGTGCACAAAATAGAATATAATGTATAATAGGGAAGGTGGCAAATCATATGAACAGCTGACACTTATTGGGTGCTACCACCATCTCATGCTGTCCTTAGTGCTTTTTATTGCATTAACTCAATCAATTCTTAACAAAAACCTTTTGAGCTGGGCATTATTAGTGTCCTCCTCTGAAAGGTTGAGACAACGGAGACACCAAGACCAAGTTGCCCCAGATCACACACCTTGGAAAATGGTAGAGCCAGGATTTGAACCGAGTTGTTGTTGTTGTTGTTTTTTTTTTTTTAAAGATTTACTTATTTATTTTTGATAGATGTAGAGAGAGAGAGAGAGGCAGAGACACAGGAGGAGGGAGAAGCAGGCTTCATGCAGGGAGCCTGACGTGGGACTCGATCCCGGGACTCCAGAATCACGCCCTGGGCCAAAGGCAGGCGCTAAACCGCTGAGCCACCCAGAGATTCCCCTGAGTTGGTTTTGATTCTGGAGATGAAGCTCTTAACCACCCTTCTTACCGTTTCTCTAGCTGCTCAGCAGGGGAAGAAATAGAGCTTTCTGTTTTGACTTGTGAGTACATTTTAGCTTTTATTTCAGTTATCTGTTTCACATTCAAATAGCCTGAGTTCTCCCCACAAGTGTGGTGGCCAGCAGTTGGTTGAGTACAGCTGAATGCTGTAAATTGTTTTTGTTACCCACAGGTTGGGAGCTCAGAAAGATGAGATCGTGCCTGTCACATCCTGGTGTACCCTCAACCACAGATGCCTGGTGTATAGTAGGAAAATAGGAGATACTGTGGAGTGAGGCAATTTGTCTTACTGTTTTATGGCTGTTGGATATTGCCCTTATTTGATCTCTGGTATATGTAATCCAGGAAAAACTAAAAGAAAAATTCGGGCCCAAAATAATCTGCTTTCTCCTGGAGTAAGCAAGTAGACGGAAAACATAAAAGTGGCATTTTGGGTTTCACCTCTTCAGATGGTTGTTATGGTCTTCCGTTTGGCTTTTGCTGTATGAATACAGACTTAGTGTAAGCATGTGTATTAGTTAGGGCACGACTAGCTGTTGTAACAAATAAACCCTCTAATTTCAGGGAATTAATAGAAGGTTATTTCTCACACATGTACCAGTCCAATGTCCTGCTTTGAGGGTGGCTTTATTCCTTACAGTGATTCAAGGACACAGGCTTCTTTTGTCTAGTGACTCTGCCATCCTCTGGTGCTTGGGAGTCTTCAGCTCCCAACCAGGCATTTTCTAAACACCTCGGCCTAGGAAGAAGTGAAATCACTTGGCTCATATTCCACTGGAGAGAACTATTCACGTGGCCAGGCTCAGATGCAAGGGAGGCTAGGAGGTATATCCCCAGCTGAACAGCTGTCTCTCAGCTCCCCTGTAGGAGGACACACATGACTGTTTGGTGGTCAGCTAGCAGTCTTCTGCCACAGTGAAGAAGACATACCTTCTCAGGTTGTTTGTTAGTGTATGGTGCCTACCAGACAACATCCTCATGCAGGAAATGTCACAATCCTGGGTGGCTCAGTCGGTTAAGCATCTGACTCTTGGTTTTCAGCTCACGTCATGATCTCAGGGTCATGGGATCAAGTCCTGCATCAGGCTCTGTGCTCTGCTAAAGATTCTCTCTCTCTCCCGTTCCCCAACCACCACTTGCATGTGTACATGCTCTCTCTCGCTAAAAATAAATAAATAAGTAAAAATAAAAAGTCACACTCTTAGGTAACTTTCCAAAACCTCGTCTAAAAATAGAAAATGAGGGATCCCTGGGTGGCGCAGCGGTTTGGCGCCTGCCTTTGGCCCAGGGCGCGATCCTGGAGACCCGGGATCGAATCCCACGTCGGGCTCCCGGTGCATGGAGCCTGCTTCTCCCTCTGCCTGTGTCTCTACCTCTCTCTCTCTCTTTCTCTCTGTGACTATCATAAATAAATAAAAATTAAAAAAATAAAATCTTTAAAAATAGAAGATGAATGCCAACCAAAGCATAGGCATTCATCGATATGAACTGGGATGTTGGGCAGTTTAGAATAGGGGTGGGAGCAAAACCTGAGTCGGAGAACTGGGTTCAAATTCTGACCGGGGCAGGTACTGCCTGGTCATAGGCATCTTAACCTCCTGGAGGCTCCCTGTTCTTCACAGCCAATTGGGGATCATAACGTCCACCTCACAGTTTTATGATGATTAGAGGTAATACATATAAAGGTCCTGGCAGACAGTAGATGGTGGATAAATGATACTGGTATTACTACGTTTTCTGAACAAATATTTCTCAAGAAAGCAAGCATACTTTCTTTTAAATTGCTTTGAAAATAGAAAGTGTAATAAAGAACAAGTAATGAATCTTATGTAAATATAAGTTGTAGGGCAGTGTGGAAGTCATGCTTCCAACTTCATATGTTATTACCTCTGTCATGTAATGAGAGTGAAGCCAGAAATCAGAGTTTAATCAAGTAAGTAATATGATTAAACTGCTTCTAATTGCCTCAATGCCAGGACGAGTCATGCAAGATGAAGAATAAGTATAATAAAAACAAGTATGATATTAATAGCCATGATTTATTGAGTGCATATATTATACTCCTTAATCCTCACATGAGCCCACATGCATATTATTGCTAGCACCCCAATACCACCTATGTGATGGCTACCACCATTGTGAAGATGAAAGAATGGAGGCATAGAGAGGGAAAAGAGCTGGCCAGATGGTCAGTTACTAGTGGCAGAATAGGGGTTTGAACTCAGGCAGTTTAACTCCAGATCTCAAGCTCTTAATCAGGCAGCCTGGGCTCTTGTTGGAGGAAATGCTTTATCTATGTGAAAGCACTTGAGCACAATGCATGATGACATTGTGCTGAAGTGTGGCTCAAATTATGACTGCTATAGGAATTCAGTCTGGAGAGGAACTTCCAGTGCTTGGGTATGACTGTATGCCAGGCATTGTACTGGGTGTTTCCATCTTTCCCATTTAAGGAGAGGTAGCATGGCATATGTAGAAGAGGAAGAGCAAGAGCTTTGGAACTGCACAGGTAGGGTTTAAGTCCTGGCCTTGCTATTTATGACCTGTGCAATCTCAGGCAAATTACTTATTTTTTCGGGTAAAGTGTCCTTAATTAAAAATAAGGAATATAAGAGCCATCCTACAGAGGAGGGTTTACTATCATAAAATAGTATCAGATTATGGTAGGGCTATTCATTCACCAAATACCAATTAAGTCCAGGCATTTGGGAGCAACACTGTTAGCCAGAATAAACTACATTATGCTGTTGTAACAAACAACCTCCAAACCTCATTGGTTTAATACAACACAAGTCTAAAATTTGCTCACACTAGCTTTCTAATGCAGGCTAGCTGGGCCTGCTCTGCCATCTATAGAGAGCCACAGTGCCTGGGGTAGGCTCTCTCACTGCACTTCCATAGTTGTCAACATGAGATTGCCAAGATGGAATTTTTGGGATTGAGAAGACACACAGATTTGCCCATTGGCCCTTAAAAGTTTCTATGTGAAAACAATGCATATCGCTTCTGGTCTCATTCCATTGGCCTAAGTGAGTCCTATAGGGTGGTGGATGCCTAGCACATCCCTCAGGAGGTTAAGAACCAGGAAATATTTGGTGAACGGTTTCAATTAGCACTACAGATACAGTCTGTTTACCTGTAAAACAGATCCCATATTTTAAGAAGGAGAAACAGAAGCTCTGAGAGGTTAAGTCATTTGACCAGGGTCACACAGCCATCCACTGGGGATCACCCTGCACTTTGCTCACTCTGACTCTTTAATTCACATGCACAATGTCTACAGACTTTGTATAAAACAGAACATACTTTCAGGATGGGGGCAGGGAGGCCCTGCAATTGTGGAGGACAGCACAGGAATTAAAGAGACAGGGCCTTTGTCTTGGTATTATGCAATAACCAGTGCGCTCTTGGGGAAGGCAGGAAGGGGCAGAGAGGGCTTATGTCAGCATCCGTAGAAGATAAGTTTGGACACCTACGGACGGCGTGGGCACGGGTATGGTGATGTGTTTGGCCATTTCTCTGGCAGCAGGGAGCGGGCTCCGGGGCAGGACCGGCTGTTGCAGGGGTCCAGGGTAAGGTGATCAGGGGAGACAGGAGTGAAGACAGCAGGAATGCAGAAGGCGTAGACCGGAGAGCTGCAGAGGAAGGTCGAGAGGGGTGCACTGGTGAAAAAGTAAAGAACAACTAGGCGATGTGTACAACGTACCATACATTCTTCATACCTCACTCTTCCTATCCGGGTCTGCTGTATGGCACCATTATAAAAAAAATTCCCCAAGGCCTCTTTTTCTCTTGCCTTGCAGCTTGGGGGGGGGGGGGGCGGGGGGGAGGCAGCTTCCCCGCTGTCGGACGCCCTTGCTGCCCGACCGTCTACTTGTGGGGCGCAGTCGCTGTTACCATCGCCAGGGTCCGGCCCTTTCAGTGCAAGGAAAACTCGCAAGGCCCAAGGGGCCCGAGAGGCCTCCTTTTGCTCAGGAGGCTCCCGGCCCTGCTCCCTCTGAGGTCCCCGGTTCGCCCCCCTCCGAAGGCAGCCGCGGCGGGCCCGGCGGCCCCGGCTCCGTCCTAGCACCCCACGCGCCCCACCTCTGGCCCGGCCCCGGCTGACCTCCCCTCCCAGGCGGCCGGAGGCCCGGCTGGTGTCGCAGCGCTGAGCGTCCCGCGGCGGGCCCGGGTGCAGCCTCCCGGCCTCCCTTCCTCCCGCCTCCGCCCTTCCGCGCCAGGGCGCGGGGCCGGCCGGGGTCGCGGCGCCCCTCTCGGGGTCCTCCGCGGCGCGCGGCCGCCCCTGCCGGAGGAGGGGGCCCCGGAGGCGGGGTGCCAGCCCGGCGGGGCGGGAGGGGTGCGCACTGCGGCGGAGGGGCCGTGACTCACCGCCTGTAACCCAACACCCTGCCCGCTCCCCTCCCCCCGCTCTCCGCGTCTCCGGCCTGGCGGCCGCGGCGACACCTGAAACAAAATGAAGGGGCGCGCGGGCCCGTGGCGCCCCCGGCCGGGTCGCGAGCGGGCCCCGGCTGCGTCTGGCTCGGAGCGCGCCCGCTTCCCCCGCCCCGGGGCTCGGCGAGCGGCCGCCGCCGCCCGGGCGCCAGCAGGCAGGGAGGCCGAGCGGCGGGAGCGGGAGCCGGCGGCGGGCCCGCGGTAGCCGCGGCGGGCGAGTCCGGGGAGGGGCGCCCGGGCCTGGAAGCGCCCCGGCGCGGGTCCCGGCCGAGCGAGGACAAAGCCCCCCGGCCGCCGCCGCGGCCTACGCCGCGCCGCACAAAGGGCGAGTCGCCACGCGCCACCCCCCCCCGCCCCCCCGGCTCGGGTGGCCCCGGGTCCCGGGTGGCGGCAGGGAGGTGGGGAAGCCCCGGCTCCGCCGCCCCTCGCTCCCCTCCCCTCCCCTCCCCTCCCCTCCCTCCCCTCCCCCGGGACCCGCCGAGCGCGCCGCCCCGCCCCCGCCCCGTCTGCGCGTCCTCCCGGGGAGGGGTCGGGGGTGCGGCGCCCCACATAACACTCCCCCTCCTGCTCTCGGAGCCACCCCTCTCCCCTCCCTCCTGCAAACCCCGCCGCCTCCCCTGCCACCGCCGCCACCTCGCCCGACGCGCCGCAGCTCGCCGCGGCCGGGGGGCGGTGCGCGGACCGTGCGCGCCCGGGGGCGCCAGATGTGCAGTCCCCGCCGCCGCCAGTGACCGCGCCGCAGCCCGAGCGGGGTCGGGCCGCCTCCCCGATGCTGCGGGGGCGACCTTGAGCGCGCCCGGCTTCCTCGGCTGGGATCCCGACCCCGCGAACGCTGTGCCCGGTCCTGCCCTCTCCAGCCCGGCTCGCCCTGCCTTCCGACATGGAGGGGGCCGCTGCTCCCGCGGCCCGGGACGGCCCCGACTTGCGGCCGGGGGCTCCGGGCTCTCCCCCGGAGGTGGTGGCGGGGGCGACTGCAGCCCCGGCGGCGGCGGCCCCCGAGCCCAGGAAGCCGCACGGGGTGAAGCGGCATCACCACAAGCACAACTTGAAGCACCGCTACGAGCTGCAGGAGACCCTGGGCAAAGGCACCTACGGCAAAGTCAAGAGGGCCACCGAGAGGTTTTCGGGCCGAGTGGTGAGTGGGGGAGCCCCCCTCCCCGGGGCGAGGGCCCGCCGCGGCTGCCGACCGGGGGCGCGGGGGGCGGGGGGCGGGGGCACCGAGACTCGCCTGTCCGCGAGGGGGCTTCTCTGGAACCCCCAGACAGACGCCTCACTCTCCCCCCAGCTCCCCGTGACTCAGGCGTGTCTCTCTCGAAACACTTGTTACATCCTGTCTGCGCATATTTTGGGGGTTTTTCTCCCAGCAGCAAAGTAGTGTTTATGATTTGCAAACACTTTGCAACGTTGGGACGGTGGAGGTCTCCCTCGCGGGCACGCATTCAGACCGAGCCCTGGAATGCCCTGGAATGCCTTGTTGCTCTAACTCTGAACAGACCCACGTCCTGGGCGGAGAGCGGGTGCCCCCCGCTCCCCCAGCAGTGTCCTCTAGGCGAAGGCGACCCTCCACCCTCCCACTCCTACTCCTCATCACCCTGGTGCTGCTGTAGCTGCAAGGGAGGGTGGACTCCTGCCCCTTAGGGAGCCAAAGTCAAGGCGGCTGCCTGCCTGCCTGAGGGCTCTGACAGTTTGCCTCCCGCTCCTGGGAAGACTGAAATGCCCAGGGCAGGCGTAACCACACAGATGCTGAATCCCCGCAGACCCCACTGCTTTTCAGGTCCTGGTTGCCCGGCTACTGAATTGCTCCAGGGGACTGGCCGGTCGCCCTGCTCTTAGTGACAGCCGAAGCCCTGCGGGGGTCCCGGCCCCATTTGGAGTGGCTAGCGCCTAGCAGGGTCTCTGCGTTGTTCCCAACTTGGCTTGGGGAACAGGCCCTTGAAATCCACACTGCTTGTGGCCAGAGGGTTGGGTTCAAAGTGACTGACTCGCAAAGATTTTGTGTGGTGTGTGGTAGAAAATTAACATGGTTCTTTGATTTGAAGCCTATCAGATGTATTTTAATCGATTTGGGGCCAAAGTCAGGAACTCATTATGGTACTCCTCGTGTGCGCTTTTGGGGGGGCCCCGGGGTTGCTCATAAACTTAGCAAATGACCAGAGGGGAAAGAAAGCAAAACGAACTGTTGAATGAAGTGGTTGGTTGACATTGGTGTTTTTCTTTTCAATCTGTGCAGGGACAGTTCTGTGGGAAAAAATGAGGAGCCGATCAGAGGGTTTAGCTTCTGAAATTCTCAGACATTTGGATACCTGGAATAACTCCCTCATCCTAAGGTTCATTGTTTGGGTTGCTCCAGCTGTCTTCTATAGCTTAAAAAAAAAGTCTGTTATAGGTTAATTGGAAATTTGAAACATTGTACATTGTATTTTTAAAGCTGTCTCCAGTAAACAAATCCTATAGGCAGCAAGTAGTTAAGAATTCACTCTGGGCAGGTGCCTTTTTTTTTTTTTTTTTTTTGTAGGTTGAAAGTTTTAAAGAGGAGATGGTTATTACAGATGTCCTTTGAGGAACACACTTTCAGGTTTGTGGAAGAAGAGGCTGAGAAAC
The DNA here is from genome assembly GCF_003254725.2 of Canis lupus dingo. NCBI lineage: Eukaryota > Metazoa > Chordata > Mammalia > Carnivora > Canidae > Canis > Canis lupus. The sequence goes on from NC_064252.1 coordinate 33,279,013, forward strand.
GTGCACTTCATTCATGCTTTTCTTCTGAGGTGATATTCCCCAGGCTGGGTGTTGAATAAGCAAGAACTAAGCCCAGCTCCTTGCTCGTGTTGTCTTAATAGCTGTTGAAGAATCGCGCTGGGAAGTTGGAAAGAGGAATAATGAAAAACAGACGCGGCTGGAGCTGCAGGTTGGGGATGTGAGCTTTCGAGGGGTTGAGTGGTAAGGGTGTGTCTGGGATCTGCGGGGGGCACCGCTGCCTGGAAGCCCGGGCGCTGCCGCCCCTGTTGGAGAGAATGAAGTCGCGTCTTAGGGCAGACCCCTTTCTGAGCTTCACCGGGGCTTCCTGTCCGGTGTTGGTCTCGCGTCTGATCTGCAGACGAGGCTGGAGTGAAAGGGATTGCATCAGTGGACGGGAGCCTGCCTTTCTCTTTCGGTGGGTGTCTTTCCTTTATTTGCAGAAACTCTGAACATTCTGTCGGGATTTAGTCAAACGGCCGCTCGGGGGCGCGCTGAGAATGGGAGAGGCTCATTTCTCAGCCCAGAGACTCCAGTCCCGTTCCTGTTCTGTTGTTGTCCAGCCCTGCTCCTTGGTTTCCCATTGTGCTATGAATTGCAGCAAAATCTCTTGTTTTACTCAATGATTATGTAAAGGTTCTGAATCCGGTAGATCCAGGCCCAGACGCTAGTTTTCTTCAGACCACTTTCTAGTTGATAGATAAACTTAGAACCTTTGGCGAATCTTCTGGAGAAAAGCTTGCAGTAACCAGATGGGATGACTGAGGTTTGGTGCTGGGACGTCCTCCTTGGCCTTGAGTCCTCCCCCTGCTGAGCACAGTGCCCACAGATGGTGTCAGAACTTAAGTGAGAAACAGGAACTGTCAGGTGGAAAATTCTGTGTGCCTGGCTGAACAGAAAATAAAACAAACACGCCAAAAAATTGGTCAGCAAATTGTCCTTGCCGGCACAGCACTTGGTGACTCAGAATCTGTCAAGAGCAGCAAGAAATTGTTATGTGAGGTATGAACTTGGGGTTTCCTTCTGGTTCTAAGGATTCTCCGAATATCTACCACTTACTCTGGGGTGTGGTAGAGGTGAGTGGGGAGGGCGCCGCCTCAGGTCTGCCTTTTCAGTGTTCGGTCGAGTTCCGAAGTGACGTGGTGATTTCACTTGTACCCATGTCTTTTATGGCACCGTCCAAGAGGAGCAGGGCCTTTAAGCCACTTTGCCAGCGCTGCTGGTGGTGTCCCGGGTAGGAGAGGCTGTGGGATCAGCACTCCTTGTGGAAAGCAGCTCAGAGACAGCGAAGTGTTTAAAAATGAAAACGTTGTGGCTTTTAATTGCACATCTGGAAGGGCCCTTTGAATCAAACAGAGCACCACGCAACATCGTCTTCTGTGTTCTGTGAAAGCCACTTCCGAAGAATGTTGCAGGATCAGGAGCTTGGAGTGGCCCTCGACCTGGCTTCATCCAGGCAGACTCCCTTCTGAATTCCCAGATGTGGTTTGTGGCCACTGCCTGAGGGTGTCCATGACACAAGGACTCCAAGTGGTTTATTCCAGAGCCTCACACACCCAACAATGAAGCCCTCTTGCAGAAGGGCGCAGAGCCCTGGCTGACATTCAGATTCTGACTTTTCCCTGGCTTTGTGAGCTTGTGCAAGCTTGTGCAAGCTATGTCACTTTCTGAAACCCCAGCTTCCTCATCTGTCAAATGGGCTACCAGTAGTACCAGTTGCATGCATTTGTGTAATAGTTAAATAAAATAATGGGTGGAAAGCCTCCAGAGGTGAAATTAGCCAATTTAGTTCTTCTTTCAACCGAATTTTTTTCTCATCTCATGTGGACTTTTCATTTAGGTTTTAAGACCAGGATGCCTGGGACAAATTAACCTCATATCTCTCAGACAGTGGTAGGGGAAACAATCAACTTTTCAGGTTAATTAATGAATGTGAGGCGAACAGAAAAGTGAGCCCATAAGAAGCCAAGACCATTAGCCAGATTCTGATAGCATCTGAATGTGTTTCTAAAGCCCTGAATTTAGGCTTTGTTTCTTGCACAACTTTTGTTTTGATATAGCATTGGGCAGGGCTGTTAAGTGGAGCCCCTGTGGCATAATATGGTGTGCATTTTCTTCGAGCCAAGCTGTTTGGACCTTCAGGCTGCACAAACTATTGTCAAAAAACCCAAACCCAAAACAGACAACATTTTGAGGAGAGGGGTCATGTGATCACCTCACTGTCAAGGGCCAAGTTCAACTTTCCCTCTGCACCGGGTTATCTCTTGTGAGCAGTATGTTGTGTGACAGGAACAGGAGGCGAGGGCTCTGGGAGGGGTCTGCGTGGGAGTGACAGGACCAGTGGGTAGAGCGTACCCCCATTTTGCCATGGTGTCCCTGGGAACCAAAGCTCTAGCCTGGGTAATGGGGCATCCTCACTCAGCAAAGGCATTGATTTGACCAAAAATGGGTCTTTTAAGCACTGGCCCGAAGTTACTCCCAGCCTGGTTCTGGGAAACTGCAAATGAGGGGTGCTATCACATAGCAAGCTGGCCTACTGAGCCGGGGTCATGGGGCCGTCATCTGTGGTGCCTCAGATGCCATGTTGCAGCTAAGGCCCAAACCCAGTTGTGGGGCGTAAGGCACGATGGCGAACATGTGATCCAAACTTCCCATCCTGGAGATGGGAAAAATAAAGCACAGAAGTGTTAAGTGAGCTCTCTGGGGCTGCACAGCAGCTGGTAAGTGACCCAGCTGGGTGTAAGCAACCTGATTCTCGGTTTGGTATTTTTGCATCACTCATTTAATAAATCTTGACTACAGCAAGATAGGATGCTCACTCTTAAAGAGCTCACAGTCTCGTAGTCAAGATAAAACATACTTACAAAGAGCAAACTCGTTCTGTGCAGTCCCACCAAGATTTATTACCATCTCCTGTATGCTGCCCTTCACTTTACATGCTGGGACACAGGTGTGGCTGAGGCCCATGGAGGGACCCATCTGGTGGAAGAGGCAGTAAGCAGTTACTGATCTGAGTGCCTCTGCTATACAGGACAGGATTGTACCAGGTGATTTTCAGGTTGGAATGTCGCTCACTGAAGCTGAGTTCCTTCAGTTGCGTTTGATCCTGGACAAGAATACCTCCCTCCCCATACGGTCACTGCTGCCGTGATTACTACCAGCTGACATTTTTGAAAGGTTGCGGTGTTGTCAAGCTGTGCTAACATTTTCTTTCATTTACCACCCTCAACAACCCTGAGAGGTGTGTACTCAAGTTAGACCCATTTAACAGGTGGGCAGAATGATGCATGGGGGCGTTCAGTAACTTGCCCAGGGTCATACAGCTGGAGAGTGTCAAATGGTCTGTTTTGAAACTCACTGCTGCTGGAGAAGTGGAGAACCTTCCTTATGTTGCACAACAGGTGAACTCTGGATTTGGGCGGGGTACTTTGCTCACAGGGTCCGGAAGACTAGCAATGGGGTAATTCTTTTCCTGGGGGCGGGGGGGGGGCGGTTTCTTTGCACTGTTCAGGAAAGGGATCGAGAGAAGTGGCGGTGGCGTTCTGGAGGATTAGGGAGGGCAGATGATGTTGAAGATGATCCTTGATTTGGGTTTCACGAGACTGAGATACGGGGCATTTCAGGCAAAAGGGGATTCTAGGGTGAGGAGGCTTTTTGAGTGCTTATCACACAACACAGGCCAGCTGCAGCTCTAGGTACATATTAACTGACTTAATCCTCCTCATGAGCCTGTTATCATCCCATTTTCCGGATGAAAAAGGTCACACGCAGCAGCAGAGCCAGGGTTCGGCCCCAGGCATCGTGAACACAGAGACCTTCCTCTAGGTGGCTTGAGCTGGGTTCTGGTCACAGTGGGGCTCTGAGCCCAGCAGTCTGGGGTGCTGGCTGGGAGCAGGGAGGCTAGCCTGTGGGTTTACGCAAGAGTTGAGGTATGAGAAGATAAGGATCGGAACTGCGTTAATAGGTCTGCTTCTGGCAAACTGTCTGCTCGTTGGGCCATGAGTCTGTTTTAATGAAGCAAGTCAGGGAGCTCTCTGCCTGGACACACACTGACTTTTTTGTTCCTTGAGTAGCCCCAGATTCTGGAATCCCTCGCAGGCCTGGAGAGGTCGGCGGTTCACTTCCCTGGCGCACCCACGCCACGCAGGACATCTCACTTCCTCCTGGGAAGTGGCAGGGGACAAGGTGTCTTGTGTGTCCATCAGTCTGGTCTTCCAGCCTCTCATCAGCACCCAGCACGGTGCCAAGCACATCGTAGGTCCCCAGCAAAGGCTTCCAGGACGGGAACTGATGGGAATAAACTGAGCGATGTTGATATATATAATTTTTTATTTTTATTTTTATTTTTATTTATGATAGTCACAGAGAGAGAGAGAGGCAGAGACACAGGCAGAGGGAGAAGCAGGCTCCATGCACCGGGAGCCCGACGTGGGATTCGATCCCGGGTCTCCAGGATCGTGCCCTGGGCCAAAGGCAGGCGCCAAACCACTGCGCCACCCAGGGATCCCCGTTGATATATATATATATATATTTTTTTTGCAACGTTGATATCTTAGGAGATGGAAAGGCTGTCTGTGTAGGTCATGCATGGCCTCCGACCTCAGGGGCCCTCTGACCTTTCGGGATTGAAAGGCCATGGCTGGAAATGAATGGCGGGTTACATGGCGAAGCTGGCAAAGCCAGGCACAGGGTTCCGGGCGCGGGTTCCCTGTTACGGCGCTCACGCTCTCCTGAGGGGCGAGCCGTCTGTCTGTCCAGGGCCTGTGGGCTTCCTGGCCGTGGCTTCCTGTCCTCAGTGGCTCTGGAGTCAGACAGCCTAAGTCTCATTTGTGTTTCCCACATGAAAGTCCCGGAGCATCTGTGAGTTATGATTTGTGAAGTATCTGTTTTAAAGCAGAATGCATTTATCATCGCGCTGGCCCAGAGGACACCAAGCAGCCCAGGAATGAGAGGATCCCAGGCCCCAGCATAGGAGAGGCTCAGCCAGATGACCCACCCGTGAGTGGAGTCTGGCTGTATTGATAAAATTCTCTGGAAACGGCCCAGGAGCAGCCAGATGTTGACTTCCCGGTGCGGGGGGATGGGGTGGGGTTGGGGCTCTTGGTAAACTCTTAACCGGCGTTTTAGAATGGGGATGGGCAGTCCCACTCCTAGGCCTGCCCAGGAGCAGGGCAAACACACGTCCACACGGAAACGGACCCACAGATGTTCCTAGTGCCATTGTTCCTAAGAGCCCCTAAGTAAGAGCAACCCATATGTCCATCAACTGACGAATGGATAAATAAAATGTGGTATGTTCATTTTATTTATGGAATATTACATATGATCCTTCCCATATTTTATTTATGGAATATTTATGGGTTATTCTGCGGTAAAAAGGAACGCAGAACAGACACGTGCTACGACATGGATGAGTCTTGAAAACATTATGCTAAGTGAATGAAGCCAGTCACAACAGATCATATATTGTATGATCCCATTTCTGTGAAATGTCCAAAATAGGCAAAGCCGTGGAGACAGAAACTGGATGAGTGGTTGTCTAGGGCTCGAGTGGGTTGGAAGTAAATGGGGAGTAGCTGCTAATGGGTGTGGGGTTTCTTTTTGGAGTGATGAAAATGTTCTAAAATTGATTGTGGTGATGGTTGCACAACTCTGTGAATATACTGGAAGTCCCTGAATTGTACATTTTTAAATGAGTGAATTTTGTGATACAGAAACTGTATCTCAATAAAGCTATTAGTTAAAAAAAACAAAAACAAACAAACAAGCCCAAACCAACCCAACAAAACTAAACCGGGGCTCGGGGTAGTGGGGAGAATGGGGATTGGAGTGTTAGGCTGTATCTGTCAGGCCCTGAAGATTCCAGTCTGTGAGTCTGGAGAACTCTCACACTCATTTTGTGTCCGAAGTGGAAAGCAGTGTCCTGTGTGCCGTGGTCAGGAAAGCACCGGAGCCACAAGGCCCGAGTGCATGTTCCATCCCACTGCTTGACAATCGTGGGACCTTGGGCTACTTCCTAATCCCCTTTAAACCTGTTTTCTCAATTTAAACCGGTTTTCTCACCTGGGGCTTGTAATAGTTCTTATCTTCTAGACTGTTGAGAAGATTCAATGAGCCGATGTGATTTGGCTGAGCCTTTAGCCCTGTACCTGACACACAGTAGATGCATATTCAGTGCTTCTGGGGCTGTTGTTGTATAAAAGGTACATTTGTCTGAATGAGTAAACGGCTTCCCTCTAGGTGGATGAATTTGAAAAGGTTCCCCTCCTGGCTGGAAGTAGCCCCCAGACTGGTGGCCTTGGGAGAACTGGTCTCCATTCACTTGTCTCTCCACAGGGTGCCTGTGTGTACATGGTCTGCAGGCCCCTACCTGGCAGCCCTGGTCAGGGCCTTCATCATTCTTATCAGCTAGCACTCATCACTGCTCTGTGGCTGAATAGTGATATTCAGACACAACATACTAAAAACACACGATAAAGACACAACATATGTTGAGGGTTGGCATACTCTCTTTTCCTTTTAATCTAGCAGTAAACCAGATGTAGTGAATGAGTGCTTCCTAAGTGCTCAGGACTCTTGGCAATTTCAGAGAATATGACAAGTCCTGCACCAAGATACTGAGAGTTTAGTTGGGACATGTGAGTCATACATCTGGAATAATCTGGGAACAATGCAAGGTAGTACCTAAACTAGGTGTAGAGGAAGAAGTCATGGCTGTAGGATCAGAAGGACTTGGGTTCAAATTCATCCCTGCTACTCGGCGGCTAGATGATCCTGGGCAAGCTGCATGTTTTCTTTGAGCTTCTGTTTCCTTATCTAGGAAGTGCGGCTACCAGCCTCCTACCAGGTAGGATTGCCAGGAGAAACAGGATTTGGAAGCTTCTGACACAGAGCCTGGTGACTAGCAGGCTCTTGAAAACCAGGGTTGGTATTCTTATTTATTTTGGTGAGAAGCCCCAGCATAGAGTACTTAGTGGTCTTTTTCTCCCAAATCATGGCTTTCCAGCTTAAAACCCTGCCATGGGTTGCATGGTAACCAAATTCGGAATTTGCTCTGTCCTTGAAGGCCTCTACCAGTGTCTAAACTCCCACTTCCTTATTCCCCTGTTTCAGCCCTTTGTCCGTTTCCTTCAGAACATGTCAACTGTGCAGCTTTGATGGTTTCTCTCTATACCCACTCTTTTCTTCCCTTGTTGGAAGGGAAGCAGGGGTGCTGTCCTATCCCTCAGTGCTCTCTGACCTGTGGCCTGGTGCCTGCCTATAGTAGGTGCTCAGTAAGTATGAATGAATGAGTGAATGAATGAATGAGAGAGAAGTGCAGCAGCAATCCTGAGAGGGGGAGCTCTGTGACTAGGGGAGGCTGCAGGAAAGACCCCTTGAGTCCCCACCTCCTTCCCTTTCTGAATACCCCCCACTTCACACCACTGTGTAGATGGTGTGGAGAGCCCAACATTGTTTTTTTTTTTTTTTTTTTTAATTTTTAAAAGATTTCATTTATTTATTTGAGAGTGAGCAGGAGGGAGAGGGAGAAAGAGAATCCGAAGTAGATCCGCGTCCGTGCCAAGCACTCCCAACGCTGGGCTCACTTCCACAATCGCGGGATCATACCTGAGCTGAACCCAAGACAAGAGTCGGACGCTTCACCAACTGAGCCGCCCAGGCGCCCGACAGCCCACCACTATTAGCTGCAACTCTGCACCCCTGCCAGAGGTTGGGGGAACTGGTTTCCCACCCTGGGCAGCTGCTCCCGGAGGCCTCCGTGGGCTGTTCCCATACTTTGACATCTTCCCTAGGAGACCCCAGCCCCCCATGAAGAAGATGGCCCCCTGGCCATCAGCTCTGCAGTGTAGACAAGCTTTAGATGCAAAGTATGTTTGCAAGATTTTCAAAACATTTTCTCCCTGGGTTGTAAATCAAGTACTTTAAGAATTGTAAACCGGCTGGAGTGCAGAATTAATGTATGTCTGGAAAAAACAGCATCATGACTTGCCTCTTAAACTCAAGAGAAGAATTCGCATCGCTTACTTTCATTAGAGATACTGAGACAGCGAGAGGTTTCAGGGAAACCTTCCCTGGGAGGGGGGGGGAACGGCAGTGTTCAAGTGGCTCCGGGCAGAGGGCAATTTCCCAGTGAACAGGAGGGACTTGCCTCTTTGTCCTAGAATGTCCTAGGGCCTTGTCTCCTCCCCATTCCCTCTGCTTTTGTGAAGCTCCTCATTATTCTTGTGGCTCCAAAGCTGCAAAGACAACTGATGGCTGCAGGTTAGGTGTCTTCGCTGGCTCTTGTCATGTCATCATGCATTGGGCTCCACTCAGGTAGGATTCACAGGGATCCTCTCACGTCTTTGCAGGATGGTGGAAGGGAAGTGATGATCCAACCTGTGGATCTGAAATGGAGCATGAGGGTGGGTTCTGAGCCTGGCCTCTGTGCCAGGCTCCCTGGGTTTGAGAATGCCCTCGAACCTCCTGTATAAGCTTGAGATGACCAGCCTGACTCAGTTTCTTCATCTGTGAAATAGAAGTGGCTGTGAGGATAAATGAGGTGTGTATCAAGGTCTTAGAGAAGTGTGTGGTCCGCAGTGAATGCTCCTTAAGTGTTATTGTTGGAAGGAGCCCCCCTGGGAAGGGCAGGACAGCAGCATGGCTACACTTATACCACAGGCAGCCTGGGTGCTGGGCTTCATATGTCGGGGGAACCCAGTGTCAAGCCCCCTCTCTTCACCTGTAAATCTACGGGCTGACACAGACTGTTCCTCAAGCTCCAAGAAGAGAATCCTGGGATTCACTGAATGAAATCGGTGAAATGTAGGTCTCATTTCCTGCTGCTTGGTCTTTGGCAGAAGGGCTCTTGTGGGGGAAGGGAAGTTATCTTCATTTCTCTAAACTCATTTTAGGGGGATGCCTGGGTGGCTCAGCGGTTCGGTGCCTGCCTTAGGCCCAGGGTGCTATCCTGGAGACCCAGGATCGAGTCCCATGTTGGGCTCCCTGCATGGAGCCTGCTTCTCCCTCTGCCTGTGTCTCTGCCTCTCTCTCTCTCTTTCTCTGTGTGTGTGTGTCTCTCATGGATAAATAAAAATAAAATCTTAAAAAAGCATAAGTTCATTTTAGATTGTGTTGTGCAGGTTTGACAAGTGTAAGTAGAGTCTCCCAGTGTTTGGAGGGTCAGCGCGCACTGGGGAGGCCTTACCTTCCTGGCTCTCCGGTGCCCTCTGGTCCCCACTCCCCTTTAGCGCAGGGCCTGCAGAGCTTTCTTTAAGCATGTCTGTGAGGTGGATTCTGCCCTAGATTCTGCGTGAGATAGAAAATTCTCACTTTCAAAGAACCTATTGGTTTTCTCATGTGTAAAATGGGATGGTGATACTAGAATGTGTGTCCTGGGTGGTCCTGTGGATTCAGGGATGGTGCTGAGAGCAGCTCCTGATGCATAGCCAACCCTCGATAAATGTTAGCTGCTATCATTTGGGGTTTGGAGTAGGGCAAGATCTCATACTGTTGGGTGGCTTGGAGGAATCATTGCTTCTCCCTATTTAGAGTTTAGTAGGGCTTTTGGTTGGTCCTGGTGAGGCTGGAGCCTGTGGCTGCCTCTGCTCTTGGTTATGCCTGTGGGTTTCCCCAGAGACAACATTTTTTTTTTCTCCCTGTGGCTTTGGTAGTGGTGGGAACATTCATTGTCCAGGGAGGGCTTCTTCATCCTGGTGGGACAGGTGGGGTGGAGGCAGGACTCAAGAGTTGAGGAAAAGACTCAGGAGGCCTTCTTCCCAGGGTAAGAGAGGTCTTCGGCAGCTTCACTTAAAAGGAAGACTTGACTCATGTGTTTACGACTATTTTATCCTTAAAGATGAAGTCAGTTGATCAGTCGATCAATCACACTCCTCTTCATGGAGCACTTTATATCTGCCAGGCCTTGGGGGCCTGCATCGCCTCACTGATGTCCTTGTGGTCCTTAGACCTATTCTATGAGGTGATGCTAAGCTCTTCCTGCTTCACTACAGAGGGAACTGAGGCCCAGGGCCACCTTCTTTATCACTTGGGGAAGATGGAAGGAATGAACCTTGTGTCTGTCCCAGCTCTCCACTGTGAGCCTAGACAGCTTCCCAAGAAGGACTAGAAGTACCTGCTGTCATGTTTTCTTGTGGCAGGTGTTCCTTCTGCCTCTTCCAGGTAACATTGAAAACCATTCAGATAGTTGATAAGCTCCTCCTGTGTTCCAGGCACCATGCTAGACACTGGGGAGGAGATAAGGAGAAAGATACAGCCTCTGTCCTGAGGGAGCTCAACTACCTCTTGGTTCTAGAATTTATAGTTATTTCAGATCCCGATTTTTTAAAAAAGATTTTATTTATTTACTTGAGAGAGAGAGAGACTGAGAACGAGTAGGATGAGGGGCAGAGGGCAAAGCAAGCTCTCCACTGGGCATCTCCACTCCTGGTCTGATGCGAGGCTCAATCCCAGGATTCCTGGATCATGACCCGAGCCGAAGGCAGGTGCTTAAGTGACTAAGCCACCTAGGCGCCCCTCGGATCCTGATTTTTGTGGTCCACATTTACCCTTCTTAGCTGGGAGACCAGTCCCCTGCCGGGGGGCGGGGGGCGGGGGAGGTGTTGCTTTAATCTCTCAGAATTCCATCCCTTGGCCTTAAGTACATCCATCATGCGGCCTTGACTTTCTCAGCATCAATTTACAAAGATGCCGACAAACTTTAAGGAACTCTCAGTGGTCCCAGATGCCACTTAATTACCTTGTAATGGTTCTTGGTAGATTTGAAAGTGAACTTTTCCTTCAACTAGCAGGAGTAGCGGGAGGGAAGAGGCTCGCCCTGCATGGATCCGGTGGGCTCCAAGCCCAGCATGTGAATGTGTCAGATGCAAAGGCGAGGTGGGATGTGCTCACTCTAGGGAGAACCTTATCTTGCATCTTCCTCATGGTCAGATGATATCTGTTTCCCAGGCAGAATCAAGGGGGATGTTCAGGGAGGGAACCGGTGTGTGGAGGGGCGTGCGAGCAGCTGGTAGCAGAAATCCTGGAGAGCAGAGGAATTAAGTGGAAATCTCCCCTGAGTCCTGTCCACTTGCTTACGTGTGTAAGAGGCTCCAGAGCAGAGGGAAAGTCCCTTCTCTAACAGTCTTCATGGCAGGAAACATGTATTGAGTGACGAGTGTATGCCCGGTGCTGTACTGAGTACTGCACACACCTTCTCTCCCTCTCCTGTATAATTTAGGGCCGGGCTGTCTGACTTCAGGGTCACGGTCATAACCACTGGGTTCCCTAGCCTTTCTTGGATCCGGGACCTTGGAAGCTTCCACAGCCACCTGCTTTGGTTTTTTTACCTGCACACTGGATGGTAGATACGCCCCGAACCCTGACTTAAAGCTCAGAGAAGTTGTCTCCAAGCTTGTGACAATGATAATTGGAAGAACTTTGCTCCATAATCTCAGTTATTCTGCATCTTACTCATATGTCCTTCCAGTGCCTAGTTCAGAGCCTAGAACACAATAAGAATACAGTCAATACTTGCTGAATGGCCTTGGGGCATTATGTGTTACATAATGGTGTCGGGAAACTTGAGGTCAGTCCCATCATTGCCACGACTTGAGCTGCATGAACCTGGGGCAAGATCCATCCCTTCTAGAGCTTCACCAAACTCATCTGTAAATGAGAGCTCTGGGACAGACTTTTGTGTCAGGGTTCATTATTCACTCAACAAATATTTGTTGAGGGCCAGCTGTGTGTCAAAACTGCTCTGCTCTGGGTAAAAGGGGCAAGTGACAGTCAGACGGTGGGCTTCCTGCCCTCCCATAGCCCCTTCTCCAGCCTCACCAGAACCTGCATGGGCGAGTCTTCATGTCTAGTCCTCACATTGCTCTGAAGTGCCAGTCACTGAATCTTCCCTTGTTTGTGTCCTTTCACCTGAATGTATGCTTCCACCAGGGCAGGGATTTTCATCAGTTCTGCTTACAGATGCATCCCGAATGCCTAGTCCACTGTCTGGTGAATAAACGCTGGCGACACAAATGCCCGCATGCCTGGACAAATGACTCGGATATCCCTCTTGCTCATGAAGTCTCTGGATGTGAAAGTCCTGGGGCTCAAATCCAAGAAGAAAATGAAGGAGCAAAAGGACAAATTTCCAGGAAAAAAACCGACTTTACAAAAGCAAGATGCAGTCAGGATTGGGTAGGAAGGTTCATTATCCCCACTAGCTGTGGGATTAGGGAGTCAGGCAAGATTCCTCCAATTTGTCATCTGGTGATGCTTTTTGCAAACCACAGAGAAAACAAAACAAAAACAAAAACTCTCTCCTTCCTCTCCTCCCTCACCCCCCTCCCCTGCTCATGCCTTCTTTATTCCAAGCAGAAAAAGCACTTGCTTCTTAAAACAGCTCATGAAGGAAAAAATTATAACAAATATCTTGCATTTCTCTGGTGGCGGCACAGTCTGAATTCCTTTCAGCCCCACAATGAGTTCTAATTTTATGAAATGTTTGGATTAGCCACCAATTTTCCAGTGGAATTTAGAAGGCTTGTATTCATACTTATGCTTGAAGCAGAGAAATCTCATAAAATCCGTGCAGTGTCTTGGGCCCAGGGGGACGTTCTAGCCAAGGACAGAATGACCAACCATCCACAGAGTGGCGGGGCTGAAAGAGATCTCCTCAGGCAGCTGTGGGCAGGCTCTGCGAGCAGCAGTGTGTTCCCGAACTGCAGGCTCTGAGGCTTGGCCGGGCTGCGTACCTCTTCCAACTGATCATGGGCTATAAAAATTCCAGCCCAAGTACAATGCTTGTACCTGACCTTGTTCTTTCAATTTTTGGAGTCAGAGCACATCAGGGCATCTGGTAATTGGGTGAGAGGCATTTGATAACACATGGTCCTCTAAGCACCCCTACCCCCTGCTCCCGTAGTACATATTGCCTGTGTTATCATTTCCCGTTTACATTTCTTAACTCTGCCTCTAGACCTGCACTGTCTAATAAGGACATGTGCGGCTATTAAAATTAATTACAATTAAAATGAAAACTTCAGTTCCTTGGTTACACTAGCTGCATTTTAAGTGCCTGGTAACTCTTTGTGGCTGGTGGCTACCATTGGACAGTGCCGGAAAGGTCTTTTCCAGCATCATAGCCATGCTAAAGAGTAGTGCCTTTGCTTTGCTTTATTAGCTCCGTATTCGGCACTTGTCACTATCTGTAATTAGCAACACCATCCACCGTTGTTTCTGTATCTTGTGTCTAAAATGCTGCCTGGCATGTTGTAAGCACCCAATAAAGGTTTTCAGAATGAATGAATGAAGTCTGATCAGCATTGCTTTGCATATGCCTTATAGAGAGTGGGCCTTCAACAAATTAAATGAACACTTAAGAGAATTATAACCATTGCATGGATTCACCTGATGTTCATTGAGCACCTGCTGTGTGTCAGGCATGGTGCAAGGCTCTGGGGGATACAGACACGGATCCCCTAGCTTAACCAAGCCAACGGTTCTTAGATTTGTGGGGACCTGTGACTCTCCTGGGTGTGCCTGTCAAAATGCATCATCTTTGGCATATATCCCAGAGTCTGATCCAGCAGGGCTGGGGTGGGACTTAGGGGACTTGGGAATCTGCAGCATTTTAACCAAGCAACTCATGTAAATGTAATGGGGTTGGTCCATGGTCTGCACTTTGAAAAACACAGCTCTGGGGCGTCTGGGTGGCAGTCAGGTAAGCTCCTGATGCTTACGTCATGAGATAGAGACCTTTGTCAGGCTCCATGCGCAGTGGGGAGTCTGCTTAAGATTCTCTGTCCCTCTCCATTTGCCCCCTACGTCCATGTGTGCTCTCTTTCTCAAATAAGTAAACTTAAAAAAAAAAAGAAAAAAGAAAAACAGAGCTCTGGACCATGGGAGGCCAGTTGCTGTACTCTTCTGGGGATATAGCACCCTACTTTCTTCATTCTACACTTTCTCATGTGATAACAAGAGGGGCCTCAGATGTTGGGGTTCTTATAATGGACCTGACACTTGAGGTCTCTTTGCCTGATACCTTCCCAAGGAGTAATAATGATTGCAAACAATTACATAGCAGTGGTTATACCTGGTCATAGGATAAGCATGTTAAATCAGTGGCCTAAATTGATCCTGGTGGTAACCCTAAGAAGTACACACCACAACTATTCCCATCTTAGATAGACTGAAGCACAGAAGATTAAGTCACTTGCCCACATCTGCAGTACTCATAGGTGGAATTCAAACCCTGAAATGTGGTGACACTGCTGCTTATGGTTGCTAGGCTTCGAGCAGCTGCCTCTTGAATGTTGGATGGACCTTTATGTATTTTTCTGCCAGTTGCATGGAATCAAAGTTCAGGTGTGTTTATGAAATGCCCGGTTAGGCATCAACACGGGCATCCCTGGCCTTAGGGAGCATAATTAACTCGTTTGGCAGACATACCCTCGGGCCCTGTCTGTGCCAGTCCCGTTCAGGGCCGCCAGGTGTAAGAGATTTGCACTTGGCCTAATAGGGGCGATGAGGGATGGGCAGGGGCTTCCTGAGAGAGTGTCAAACCCACGATAGGTTTTCTTCCGGACAGAAAAAGCAAAGCAAATCTTAGAAACCAGGCATTCCCTCATTTTGCTGCTTGTGACTATTTTGTACAGTTTACTGTAGAACATGCCCATTTCACCCAGTAGGGGTTCTGTGTGCATGAGCGTGGGCATGTGCATGCGTGTGTGTGTGTGTGTGTGTGTGTGAGAATGTGAATTTGATACGTGAAGTGAATTTGGTGGGCTCCAACATATGGAAAGATGTGCCTTTCTCCCCACCTTTTTTAACCACTTAGCAATTCAGGAAACCCCTTAGGGTTGGGAGTGGCTGGGGATTCCCGACCCACTTGCAAGCTTTGAAAGAAAGACAAAGGTTCACACTTACAGGGGACTCCGAGTGTGTCTTCTGCAAGACACACTTAAGGAGGCAGCTGACTCTTGTCCTCTCATTTCACAGCAGCTTTGTGATGGGGTGACCATTAACCACCACTTTGCAGTTAAAGAAGTTGGCGCTCAGAAAGAGCAGCTGATCTGCCTGCGGGGTCAAGGTCACACTTGCGCTGACACTGGTCCTTCCGTCCATCCGACCCCGCCGAGGGCACTTTCCGAGGGCACTTTCCTACACCACCGGTTCTTGGTTCTGGTTGAGCATTAGAATAACCTTTTAAAAACTCTCTGGGGCTAGGCCCCAGGCAGCAGTGTTGTTAACCAGTCCCTTGTGTCACCTTTGTGCCCTGAGTTGAGAGCCCCTGGCTGGTGGGGTCTGCCCTCTTGAATATGCCATTGATGCCTGGCCAGGTGGGGACCTTACCCTCGGGAAGGCCAGCCCCCTCTCCCCCGCCTTGCCCCTGGGATGCTTGCATTCTCCAGGGAAGACTGGTGCGTCCAAAGCCATCCCCCTGGACCTGGGCCGGGACCTTTTGCTCCTGTTGCATCAGAGGCTGCCCGTAAATCGGCAGCTGGCTTGTTTTCTTTTGAGGCCCCAGTTGTAGCGACCTTTGTGTGTCTGTTTATTTCAGGGAAATAATTCCATCCTGCAAAATCAATTCCCTGGGGGCTGCTGAAGTACATTTGGAGGGACTTCTTTTAGTCGGGTGACCTGAAATGTCCTCTCGGAAGAGGCCACAGCTGCTCCCCTGCTCCCAACCCCTTCTTGCTCTGCCCTCTGACACTGTCCTCTCGACCTCTCAAGATTTTGAAGGTCTCATTGGAGTCGTTTTCTTACTTACATGTATCCCTGCATAAGGGCACTTTGTTAAGTATAATCGTAAAAGCATTTCGGAGCATTCAGCATTGTCGGGCCTTCTACGGAGTGTTCTTTGCATGTTATCTTACTACATTTTGCCTTTGCTTGGCAGTGAGAGAGTAAAGACAAGTCTGAAAGCTGAGGCTTTTCATCCTTGGGGCGGGAGGGCCTATGATTTGTCACGACTCGCTGGCCATGTTGGAGGATGAGGGATTCCATGGACTGTGGAGGCTGCAATATTGGGGCCGTTGACTGGCTGGGATGACGATGGCTAGATGGGTAGTTGGCTGATTGAACAAGAGGGTCAAGGGAAAGCAGAGAGTAGCTGTGCAGCCCCGAGTGTTTAACCTGCCACGAGCTTCAGTCAGAGAAATGGAGAATACTGCTTAATGTGATGCCCTGGGTAAGTGGACCTGCTAAGTTATAACAGAAATTCTAAATTATGTTTTAGAAATTCTAAGTATGTTTTTTTAGGTAATTATAGCTTATCCATTTAAGAGCCAACCTTTTTAAAAAAATGATAGTCATTTATTAGGGAAATATTTTCCAAGTGTACGTATACTTTCTTACAACAAAGTACTTGAAAGTTAGACCTTTTTTTTTTTTTTTAAAGATTTTATTTATTCATGAGAGACACACAGAGAGAGGCAGAGACACAGGCAGCGGGAGAAGCAGGCTCCCAAGAGGAGCCTGATACAGGACTCGATCCCAGGACCCAAGGATCACAACCTGACCCAAAGGTAGACGCTCAGTCACTGAGCCACTCAGGTGCCTGTTAGACCTTTCCTTGATGCCTTTGGGGGAACTTCTCCTAACTGGTCCTTAGAACTTTATTTTGGGGTTCTCATGTCTGCTGTTTGTCTGTTTTCTCCCTCATCAACTTTCATTCCTCTCTGTGATCTTTCAAGTGATAGAATTTTTCTTTCCCTATAGCAAAAATAATGCCTGCCCAATACTGAAAACTCACAAGACACAGAAGTTCAAGATGAAAGGTAGAGGTAGGTGTCAGTCCTGGTTCTGTCAGTGAGGATCCCTCTGATGGCTTTCTACATCCATTTTTCCATTTCCACAAAGATATGCTGTGACCAAGCTTATTATAAATATTAGTAGGAAAATTGTAGGTTGCCATCTGTGGGGGCTCAGCACATGGATTCAATGACATTTCTTGGGTGGCTTTTCTAAGGGTTTATTTCCCATCCTCGTTTAATCCTCACAGCTGAAAGAGCCCTGACAGTGAATCTGGTGAACTTCTGTTTTCTCATGTGACAGGATGAGCCATGTGAGGGGAGGAGGGCTGGCCGGGTCACTCAGGGAGTAGGTGGCCCAGCTGGGTCCAGTACATTTTCCATTTCACCGTCTCTTACCTGGGTTTTAGAGTTTGGGTTAAGGGCTAAGTGGCATTGGGACAAAGGGGATATTGCTATATTTGAATAACTAAAACCAGGAAAAACCTACCTTTACCTTAAGTTTGCTCAAATGACAGATTTTTAACCTTCTTTCCGGTGGAAGTAAGACGGAGGACGTGGTCTCCTGTTCCGCATGCCGGGCCGACTCTGTTTGAACATCAGTCTTAGATTAGTACGGAGATGGACTGAGAAACACACTTGAAAGGAACTTGCATTATTAGCCATACATAGCTTACATTTTATGACCTGCTTAAAGATGCAGGGAGCATAAATCTTGGGGGAAGACTGTCTTATTTACTTGATCGTCTTTTCTGCAGATGGGATGCTTGCATCAGAGCCGGGCTGGCTTCGGATGTCTGATCCAGGACATTTTAGCTGAACTGTATGAGTCCATTAAACAAATGTAAGGGTTTTTGGGAAAGCAGGGCTGTGTCTCAAACCAAATGTTTTACATAGAGAACATCTGGGGACTATTGGTATTTGTGTGTACAGTACATCAGAAAGCAGCTTGGTGGGGCTCAGCTGGGATGTTTCTGGCCTGTGGTTGCTGGATTTGACAGTTTTGTTGTAAGGGAATGGTTCTTATGAAGTGTTGCCATATAGGCAGGGCTTGATTCAGGAAGGGGTGCCTTTGGTTAGCTGCACACTCAAATTGTTCTGATTAACTCCCCAGCCAGATCGTCCACGGAATTTGAACAGTCTGCTATCTGAGCTGGTCTCCCCCCAGGCCTAACCTCCCAAGAAAGGAAGCATCACGATGCCAGGTCTCAGGGTGTTTCTTCTTTTTTACCCTGTGGTTCTGTCGATTTGATGAAATTGTGGGAACAGGTGTGGCCTCGCAGAGGCAACATTGGCCAGAAAAATCCAGGTACCTGGTTGAAACTTGAGTGTAGCCCTTATGACCTGTGACTTGGGGAGTCCCTTCTTGGTTTCACATTTCCTCTCTTGCAAAACGAGAAGCCTGTCTCAGGGGGCAGAGGGGAGAGTATGGTAAAGTGGGGTGGCATTGTATACATGGTGTGTGTGGGTCATTTACACACCCTGGTCTTGCATCCTGGGGTTTGTGGTCTTACCCACAAGGATAGAAGTGGTGTGGACTAGAGTGGAATCGGATATTATCTGGGTAGGTTGTCTGGCTTTGGCAACTTGCAGTTTACTGGGCCAGGTTGGTGGTTACGAGTGGATGGGTGTTCTCATTCTTACAAAAGTTAAGATGATATTTGTCACGTCTGATTAAATTCAACTCAACAAATGTTTATTGAATGTCTGCTATGGTGCCGGCTTCTTCTCAGATATCGAGGGCACAGGGATGAACAAAGTAGTTAGGGTTTCTGTCCTGTAGGCTCTGCTTGCTGTGCTTGGTGTTGACCATGAATGACCCTCCCTTTTATTGGGTTTTATGTTGACTGTGATTTAGGTACCATTGTCAAGGACTAGTGTATCAGTGTGCTCAGGCTGCCATAACAGAATTCCACCAAACTGAGGGGCATAAATAACAGAAATTAATTTTCTCACAGGTCTGGAGGCTAGAAGTCCAAGGTCAGGGTGCCAGCAGGGTTCATTTGTAGGGAGGCCTCTCTTCCTAGCTGCAGATGGCCACCTTTTCATTGTGTCCCCACATGCTCTTACACGGGTGTGGGCATGCTCCTGGTGTCTCTGCCTTTATTATAAGGACACTGGCCCTTTCGGATCAGGGCCCCCACCTTCATTTACCCTTAATTACCTCCTAAAGGTTCTGCCTTCAATTATAGTCACATTGGCGGTTAGGGCCTCAATATATGAATTTAGGAGGATACAATTCACCTGTAACAACTGGTAACTATTATAAAATATTATGAATATTATTTGTCAGAGAATATGGCTAGACTTTCTTCACTTTTGAAGATAGGTCAAAATTATCCTGCTGAACCCCCAATTAGCCAGGAAAAAGGGCAAAACTCCAAACAATTTAGTACAGCTTTATTGTGGTCTGAGGGGAAATTATTGTAAAAATTACATCTGGATGCTTCCTGAAGATTGGCATTTTGACTCACACCAGTCAAGTGAGACATGGCCCATTTTGTGGAGGATGTGACTGAGTGTGGGCATGCAGTATGTGTGAGCAAAGGGGACAGTGGTGATGTGCCCTTTTTAGAGATGGGAAATGAATGAGCAAAATGAGACTCAGTTTTGGTCTTATTTAGGAGTGTGAGTGAGAGACAGAGGTAGAAATGGTGTATATGGGGGGTGACACATGGAAGGATTTCTCAGAGGCCCCACCTCTGCACATACACATCAGTTGGCCTGTGATCGCACAAAAAGACATGTTGCTGGGAAGGGTCTTACAGTCCTAGAAAAAGCATCATCCTGGCCAGACTCTAGGGTCATGAGGAGGGTGAAGTATCTCAATTGCGCTTCTCCTTGTCTGTGCAAAGCCTGTGTATCTTCTGGTTCAGTGCCCCATCCCACCTCCTCTGAGGAGCCCGCCTTGATTTCTCGAAACCCAAATACAGCAGGTGCTTGCCTGCTTAGTAACCTTGTTCTCCTTTCCTACCCTGACTCATTGGTATCTCCCGGTAGAAGTTAGGGGTTTTGGTTACTACTGACAGAAATGGACTCCATGATTCATTGAGGAGAAAACAAATTTGTAAGGCCTGGTGTATCCCACAGGACCAGGCTGGGGAAAAGATAAAACCCAAGGAAGCCCCAAGGAACTATATCTTCTTGGATATTATTGTTGGGATGAATGTCCCAGCCATTTTCAGACCACTTAGAATTCAATTCTGGGGAACGAACATCTTCTTAGCCAAATCCTAGAATCATGGGTCCACCCATTGGCATTGGCAATGGGTCTACCCATTGACTGACAGTCTCTTTAAAACTGCATGTAATGATATCCCCAGAGCAAAGTCAGGGTGTTTCTATCAGTTGAAGGGTGAATGGGTGCAGGCAGGGAGGAACCCCTATGTCCACTGTCCTTTCCAGTAGGATTGTAAGCAACTTAAAGGGAATGTCTGGATCATGTTCTGTAAGACCTGGATCTCTGCCTTATCCAGAGCAGATTTGCCAAAATTACTTGCTGGCGAATTGACTCATGATTGCATCATTTTTAGGGACACACCTCCCAGATTCCCCCCACCCCCTCCAATTCTGCCTTTTGTCCAACTGCATTGGCTGGCCTCACAGAGAAAAGCAAGGAATACTAAGGGATGTGCTTTTGAAGATGGAAGCAGTTTAAATACTAACTAAGAACAAGACTTAGGGCGGGGACAGGGCAGTGTCTTCAGAGATTGATTCAGCTCAAATTTATCAGATACCTGCTATGTGCCAGGTGCCATGGCACTTGCCTTGTGGGTGTGGTACAGAGCTTATGAGTACAGGTACTGGGTTCTGCGAGACCCATCTGTTCTATTTATTAATTGTGTGCCCTAGGGCAAGTTACTTCACCTCCCTGAGACTCAGTTTATATTCACTGAGAAAGTAGAAATAATAATGTTTCTGCAAGAATTTAATGAGTGAAAGGTTGAGCAATAGGATGGTGCCCAGTGCCTGGCTCATTGTCAGGGCTTGATAGCTGGTAATTATTAGGCTTACTGTTAGCTATTGTTGGGAATGATCTCTCAGCCCCTTCTGGAGTGGGCACTATAATTATC
Source organism: Canis lupus dingo (assembly GCF_003254725.2). Taxonomy (NCBI): domain Eukaryota; kingdom Metazoa; phylum Chordata; class Mammalia; order Carnivora; family Canidae; genus Canis; species Canis lupus. The sequence continues at coordinate 33,299,813 of NC_064252.1, forward strand.
TCCATTTTCTTTCTTTATTAGCTTATAAATTTATTTTTTAAAGTTTCGAAGCGTGGAAGTCCAAGATCAGGTGCCTGGAGATTCTGTGTCTGGCTATGGCCCCCTCCCTGGTTCATCGACGACCATGTCCTCACTTGGCAGAAGGCACAAGGGAGCTCTCTGGGGTCTCTTCACTAAGGGCACTGATCCCATTCATGAGGGCTCCATTCTCAGGACCTAATCAACCCCTTAAGGTCCTGTTTCTAAATACCATCATATTATCTCCAATTTAGGGGTGAGCAAGTTCAGGCTCAGTGGTTTCAGAACAAGTAGGGATTCAACATTTGAGAGACAAGTAAGTAAAAGAAGACTGCATGGCAGGTGGCTGTAGAATGATAACATGTCTTGCTTTGGTTTTGTTTTTTTAAGGGTCCTTCCCCCTAGCTTTATTGCGATATTATTGATATAACATATGTAAGTTTAAGGTGTACACGTACATGTTGCAAAATGATTACCACTATAAAGTTAATTAACACTTCTTGTCCTCTCACATAATCATCGTGTGTGTGTGTGTGTGTGTGTGTGCATGGTGATAACATTTCAGATCTACTCTTTTAACAACTTGCAAGTACATAAGACAGTATTGTTTACTATAGTCACTGTGCTGCCCATCAGATCCTCAGAATTTATTCAGCTTATAGCTGGAGGTTTGTGTCCTTTGTTTTTTTTTTTTTTTTTTTTTTAAGTTTTTGCCCTTTAACCAACATCTTCTATTTCCCTCCTATCCCTTGGGCCCTGGCACCCACCAGCGTACTCTCTATTTCTATGAGGTTGGCTTTATTAGATTCCATGTATAAGTGAGATTACACAGTATTTGCCTCTCCCTGTCAGATTTATCACTTAGCAAAATGTTAAGGTTCCATTTTAATGCGTGGAGACCATATGAGCCACAGCTTTTTGGCATATACTATATGCCAAGGCCCCGGGGAGGCACTGAAGCTACAGTGAATAACACAGGAATGGTCTCTGTGTGAATGGGACTGAGGTTAGGGAAGTGGACCTCTAGGTGCATTATGGGGGCTCATCTTTGGGGGAGGGCATGGAGGGAGGAGCTGGTCAGCTGAAGACAGTAGTTGAGATGATCGGTGTGGAGGGGTCTTGGAGCACGAATGGCCAGGAGCATCACATTCTCCGTCCAGCCTGTTCTTTGGATCCCTGTAAGAGCCACAGACCTCCACCCCATCTCCCTGAGGGTAGGAACTGAGTGTTGGGTGTTGGGTGAAGCTTACAGAGCTCTCCTGCCTGACGGGTGGCAGGAAATGCCCGAGGGGAACTGAGCGTGCTCCTCGGGGGTCAGGCTGGCATCGCCTGAGGCTGTGTGCATGTAGCCGGAGGCGCTGCCGTGATGAGCTTCCCTGGCAGGTTTGTGGGGGGGTGGTTAGGGGGCTGATAAGCATGGGGGGTGGATTTTGCAGCAGGGGCTCTGCAGCAGGGCCCAGCCTGCTGACTCTCTCTGGGTAACGGACAGTGAGAGTTTCCTTTGGAAGGACAAGAAACTCTGGTTTGTGAGGAGATGCTAACGGAGGCCTCCAGGAGTCAGATTACAGCCCCGCTGTCCTTCCTTACCTGTCCCGAGTGCTTTGCACACTCTGATTGCCACGAATCAGCTTTCCGAGGAAGAGTTTTGTTGGTATAAGAATAACACCTGAAGAATCTTCCCTTTCACTTATTTATAGAATCACTCAAGCTTGAAATAGGCAATATAATTTTTTTTGCTTGTCCTATATATTTTACCATCTTAAGAAATTAAAAAACTTTTTCTCTTTATTCTGTTAAATTCAATTGACTAATTTTTTCCCTCCACTTTGGAAAATCAATTTTGTTTCTTAGGTCTTTTGTGTCCCTTATGCATTGTTCCCAAGGTCAGCGATTCAGTAGTGGCCTCAAGTTAATATTTAAAAGCAATGTTTTCAGTGAATTAAGAAATAATGGGATAAAAGCCTCCCCGCGTGCCCCGCATGCCCCTCATGTGTGCTACCAAATCAGGCTTCAGAAATTGGACCAAGATTTGGACTGACTCGGACAGCAGACTGCATCTCTGGCCTGTCTGTGGGAGGACAGCCCCCTGGCACGAGAGGGAGGTGTCATGCTGAGGAACAGGTCACAATTCGCCAGCACGCTTAGGAGTAGCTGTTGCTCACCATCTCAGCTTGTTAGTCCGGGGCCTGGCTGCTGGGGCATGCTTCGCGTATGCACTGTAGATCTTTGGGTGGCAACCTTAGTCCCCCTGCTAGCTGTGGCTCGGAAGTGGGTTAGCACTTGCCCAGAGTATTAATCCCAGACTTGAGGGAGACCTGGGACTCTCGCTGCAGCTCCAGTGCTGCTACTAACTCTGCTACTAACTCTGTGAACCCAGGGCCTGTGCTTTGACCTCTCTGGGACTCAGTTTCCTCACCTGTAAAATGAGGGGGTTGGCATAGAACATCCTGAGCTCTACCATCGGCTGATCGCTACTTCTCGTGCTGTGTGCCGGTTTCCTTCTCTGTCCTCCTTCCTGTACACTGTCTGCTCCAGGCCTCCATCAACCTCGTGGAGCTGGCACCCTTGGCATCCTCCTTTGCGGATGAGGGAAATGAGCCTATGGCGTGCTTGCCTCTCTGCAGGGGCGCCTGGCCATGTTGTTGTGACTGAAGACAAGGCCAAGGTGCTGATGTGGTTTTTCAGCCATTCCGGTGGGGGCTCTGCTGCACTCAGAGGTTGATAAATAAAGGTTGCACAACCCTAAGCTTATCCAAGCCCGGTTGTGAAGAGTGTCAGAGTGATCAGATGCTACCGGTCCAGGCTGTCCAGCCACAGCCCTCTGGTCTGGCCCTTCCTCTCCCTCCCCAGGACAGTTGGAACCTGGAAGAAAGCAGCTGTGCTTTAGAGTTCTGAGTTGGTGCTGCACTTGGTTTTCGGAAACGTGAAAGTCCAAAAATAAACAGCTGCCTGGCCACTAGAGTTCTAGCTAAACAGCCTTGCGAATTTAGTCTCCCTGTGTGGCTCTGCTGTTGCCTGTGTCACATGTCTTGTGCTACCAGAGGCCTTTGCATGTGGCGGGTCTTGGGGTCACTCACTGGGGCAGAGAGCCTGGAGAGACTTCTGGAGGATCCTGGTGGGAGAAAGCTCCTCGCAGTCCCAGCCAGACCCTCTGTCACCGAGTGGGCCGAACGTGAGGCTCCAGGGCTCACTTCTTGTCTCTTCCTTTGGAGACATTTATGGTTCCAGGTGTGGGAGCCCCAGGCCCATTACCAGCCAGCCTCTAGGGCCTTACAGCATGCGCAGGTCTGCAGCCAGAAACTGCCCCCCGCTGGGAGCAAGCCTCCCATTTGCCAGGGGCACATTAATTCGGGTCACAGAGTCCCCTTAGGGAAGCAGCTTGTGTTTAATTCCCCTCTATATGGGTGGGCAGTTCATTAATTCTCATTCATCACCTAATGTTTAACATGGCTGCATAGTGTCTAAGTTTCGGAGTAGGAAGTACCATGGTGCCACATCTACTCCGACGGTTCTCAAATGTCAAAGTGCCGCAGAATCACCTGGGGAGCTTGTAAAAAATGCTGATGCTGGAATTCAGTAGATTTGGAGTGGGGCCTGGAAGCTGCATTTTACAGTTAGGCCCCCGCCCCTGGCTCTGGTGCAGGTGGTGTGCTCAGCACTCTGAGGGGAACTGCTCACCCAGAGAATCAGATTGTGTGCTCTGAGCTGGCTCATTGCTTGCTTTGGCATTGTCACTGTTGTTAACTTTCCATGGGCCTTTTTTTTATTTTTATTTTTTTTCCGCTCCTTTGATTCCTGCCTGGTCAGCCATGGCCACTATCTAGTGTTTACAAACCCAGGCACAGTGCAGGGAGTGTGAATGTGCCCACAGTTTCTAAGCCATGAATTCCACCTCCCTTGTGGCATTACCCCGTGCAATAATGACATGCTTAGGCCAGTCCTTGAAAAGGGGGTGTGGAGAGCCAGGGAAGCCCACACGTGTAGATAAAGACCTCCCTGCCTCTCTGAGGTCCTTCTGAGCAGGCCCTGGCCCTGTCAGATAAGAATCTGATATGCTATTCAAATTCTGGAAATAGAACACATTTTTGTAAAAAAATTTTATTTATTTTAGAGAGAGAGAGAAAGAGTGTGGACCGGTACTTGCACAGTGTACAGAAGGCTAGAGGGGGTGGGAGAGGGAGAGAGAGAACCTCAAGCAGACTGCTCACTGAGCACGGAGCCTGATGTGGGTCTGGATCTCATGACCCTGAGATCATGGCCTGAGCCAGAACCAAGAGTAGGACACTGAATTGACAGAGCCACCCAGGCTCTCCTGGAAATAGAACACATTTTCATGGTGGGAGAAGGGTCAGCATCACCTGAGGCCATGTCATCTCTGATGGGGAGTTTTGGTAAATTGAGGCTGGAGAACCAACTTACAGAGGAGTTTATTTTCAGGACCTTTCACAAGACTAAAAGGTTGCTGGTGGTGCACTGTGGATGCTGTTCTTTGAAGAAAAAGCTCTTTCTTACCCGTGCCGTGCTTCCTGGTGTTGGGGGTGCATCTCCTCAGTGCCTCTTGATACAATTCTTGGCTTCTAATCTGCTTCTGCCTGAAGAAACATCCATGTAGTGACATGAATCAACAGGCCGGAGAGGAAGAGGCCCTTGGGCCCCATGGAGGAGTTGGCTTAGGTCCCTGTGGGGCGGTTGCATCATGGCAACTTGCTCAAGTGTTGTCCTGAGTTGGCCATGCTCCTCACCAAGAGCTGGGGGTCATTTAATTAATGAGGGGCTTTGGCTGCAAGGTGGCCTCTTGGGTGGCATCCCTATGGTGATGGCCATGCACTGCCTGTCCGAATAGAAGCCATCAAGTGACCCAAGGGGCTGTTTGGCTTAGGATGCAAACTTACTCCTACTAAGTGATGCTAATGCTGTGTTTACAGATGGGCAGGCCCTATTTCTTCCCTGCTTCTCAGACCCCAAATGCTGCCCCCTGGCACCTCACCTAGGACCCTATAAAACTTTATCCACTTGGAGGGGCCTGAGCTTTATCTCCAGGTTGTGGAGACTGTTTGAGACCCTTGGAGGGATCCTGTCACCTGCCATGTTTGCTGTCCACCCCAGCATTACCTGTAACCTCTAGAGCCAGAATCCTGGGGCTCAGGCTGTCTCAGTTGTAGCCTTAGCTCTCTATCTTTTACAGACTGGGTGAGTTTGAGAAGTATTTGTCTTTTCTGCACCTCAGTGTCCTCCCCTGTAAAATGGGGCCTTAGTTAGGATTAAAGGAGATAAGGCTCACTGGCACATGGTTAACACCTTAGAAATGCTGGTTATGACCATCTTGAAGAATATTGTCACTGATTTTTAAATGCTGATATGTCAGAGACAAAGACAGCACTAAGATCTCCCTGCAGGCTGACATATGGCAGTGAATGAACATCCATGGGAGGTGCTCTGGAGGGATGAGGGCAGTGACGCTCTCAGTCTGAATCTGGCAGACACACAACCTGCCCAGAACCTTCCCCACTCCCCAGAGCAGGCCGGGAAGACAGCTGGCTGCCCCACTCTGCAGGCAGGCAGGCTGGGTATGAATTTTAACCTGCTCTTGCCTCAGCACAAATGTGGGGAAGGGGAGGATGTGTGTGGGTGATGGGGTGGGGAGAGGCCTATAAGAGGATTTGCTGGGGGCTCGTCACCCCAAAAACATGGCCCCGTATCTGCCAGGCCTCATGTATAGTCACCACCATTCAGTGGACACCTACTGTGTGCTGGTTACTTTACTCACATTATTCCCACACCCTACAACTACCCCAAGAGGGGGGCTATCCTAGGCCCATTTTACAGACGAGGAAACAGACTTGCAATGCTGGGGCTCATCTGAGGTTGGCCTGCTGGCAGTAGCCTGAGCTTTATCCCCGCGGCCTTCTAGAGCCCTGCGCGCAGCCACCAAGCTCTTAACATTCACAGCAGCCGTGGCAGGAAAGGACGCCCAGCAGGCTGCAGAATAGGTGGTTTGTGATGATTACCCCAAAAAGGAGAAACTGCGTGAATGCAAGAGGAGGCTGGCCCTGTTATGGTTAACAAGGAATGGGGACTGGCTGGGCTGATGCCTCTTACACAGGCCGGCACCATGGGGCGGAATCCCGGGTCCACGGCCAGATGTGCCGCTGCATACGGTTTAGACATTAAACTATAGGGTGGCCTTATTTAAAGGCAGACCATTTTATAAGGCACACAGTGCTGTCTAGACTTGGGAACGTTTATGAAAGTGGCTGTACTGCACAGGAATTCCCGTCACTTTGAAGGTGGAGTGACATCTCTCTGGCTTGTGCAGCAACAAATTGCCTTTTTTTTTTTTTTTTTGAGGGTGTATGATTTCAGACATTTGGTAATCTCTTCCTGCTGGGCCCTCTCCTTACCTCTCTCTTTCTTTGTCAATGTGGCTGAGGACTAAGGCAAGCCAGAGAGGAGATTTTCTCCAGAATGCCCCCACCCTGTTAGGACAAGTATGTAATTATTTGTGTCATTGTGCTAATGTCTTTGTCCATCCCCTATCCTCCCCCCAACCTTGAGGGCTGGGACAGAATCTTATTGGGTCCCTTCTCTGTCATGGCAGCACTGTGCCTGGTACCTGCTAGGTGCTCCAAAAAAATAAGTGAACCAACAGTCCAGATTCAGAGAAGCTGCAGTGGAGATCTTGAGGCAGGCTTTTGATTCGAGTGAGAATATTTTTTCCCCTGTTCACCTGCACAGGTGACCATGAGGAGAAGATGGAGGAATATAGTCCTGAGGTTGCTTTTGGGGTTCCAGGTTGTTCATCCTTCCATCTGGTCTCGGGCTCAGATACCATGAATGGTCATGGTGGGTGAGCCTCAGCCGCTTGGAGCTTCCTGACATTTCAGATGAAGCTACAGTGCAAAGACCCAGGAGACAGATTCCGTTGGCCTTTATGTACTTTGGGGAACAAACGTGGTCTCCATTCCCTAGGCCTTGGCTTGCTGGCCCATGAGGAGCCAGGAGGAATCCTAGTGTGCTCCAAGAGTGAAAGGCAGGAAGGCACGAAGGGCCTCCCTTCAGGTTAAACATGCTGACAGTTTTTGAGCACTTATCATGGGCCAGGCATGTTTTAACCTCCTGACATTAATCCTTACAGGATCCCTACCTGATGGATGAGCACAGAGGGGTTATGCAACCTGCCTGAGGTCACACAGCTAGTGAATGGTTTCAGGCAGGCCTCAAAGCCCTGTCCCTGACCGTTATGCAACTTCCCCGTGTGCTGGCTTAGTTTATCCCCCCGACTTCCTGAAGCAGGCACTACCTTATGTTACAGGAGTTGCATTTCCAGATCTCGTTGTCCTTTTATAAAACAGCTCTTTAAAAATATGACAACCATTTTCAGCTTTCTAGGTCCTACAGAAACAAGCTGGATTTGGTCACAGGCTGAATATGCAGCAAACAAAGAAGCACAAGATAATTTCAGAAGGTGCCACTTGTCTCTAAGAAGATAAGGTGGGGGAAGGTGTGGAGAGAGGGAGGTGGCTATGGCTGGAGAGGCCTTGTGGGCTCCAGGGGTTGGGGAGGGCCGCCCCAGAAGGTTCTGGAGCTGACACCTGAATAAGAATATAAAGATCCGCGGCCTGAAGAGCACTTCGGCCCAGGTCTGCATCAGGTCTGCCCCCGTTAGGTGTTCCCCACCGGCTGCTGTTATTACTGTGGTTCTTCTGCGTCCGCGATTTGCCATGAACTGTCTCTGCAGCCTTGGGTGAGTCAGCTCTTGGCTCTTGGGAGTTGAACTGAGATGTCTCCTCCTGGCCTTGACAGTTGCATGGTTCTAAGTGATTTGTAGCCTTTGTCTCAAACTGACTTCCCTACAGCCCTTTGGAAGATAGGGCAGGATGGAGCCCCCTTTTGCATTTTCAAGAGAAGATTCACTGCAGGAAGAGGGGAACTTTTGTGGAGGGACAGCCACCATGGTTATTAACAGTATGGAGCCCTTTTAGTTTCCTTAATGCAGAGTGGGGCTTTATTAGAATGGGAGCATTTTCCTTTTCATATTGGGCTGGAAGCCTCCCCCTGGCAAACATGCCCTGAGACCATCAGCCTCCTGCTCCACTGTTGGGGGGAACCGACAAGTGGCCTTATTTTCTTAAAGCCCACTCTACCCCCAACAATGTCACTACCCTCCCCCAACCCTGGATGGGAAAGAATTTGTGCCTATTGTCATTTGACAATAGAGCCTCCTGGAGGCCAAGTTCAGCCTGCTGCATCATCAAAGGGGGTGGTTTCTCCCCCTGGCCCATCTAATTCATGGAGGAATGCAGGAGATGGTCCAACAGCCACCCACATCCTCCACGGCCTGTGTGTGTTCACTGCTTCCCCCAAGAACCAGCTCCCCGGGTGCCAGGCCCCGCTCAGACAAAATAAAGCCTTCCAGTCATATCTTTACATTTGACGTCAGCATGGGGAGGCTTTTCTTGCTGCATACTGAATAGGGCTGTCGGAGGGCCTGGGGTGGCTTTGAGCCCAGCACCCTGGTGAAAAGGGGCTTTGAGGTTGGAAGCTCATTCATCTCTGGGCCGCTTCCTTTGATCCGGCCTGGGGTCTGCCCCCAGTCTCAGGGAGGGCGGTGCCTGTCCCTGTGTTTACAGCAGGCACCCGTGTTTCCGGTCTGTTTTGTCCATTCCTCAATTGCTCTCATGGGTAGGATGCCAAAGAAAAACTAAGCATCTTCCCAGGGTGCCTGTCTTGGTGGCGATGTCTGACTGGGGTGGTCCTTCCTTTTTTGCTCTAGTTTCATTAGCACTTCTCCCATCCGTGTTCTCATAACCTAACGCTCTCATCACCCTCGCCTCCCCCCTCCTTTGCCTCCTCCCTCCTCTTTTCCTTTCTGTTCACCTAGCACCTGCCAGCCTTCCCACACTAAGGTTTTTCTCAGGCCTGCCACGTGCCAACCCGGAGTTAAGCACTGCAGAAAAAGCAGTTAGATTCCCACTAGTACAGAGGCAAGTAACGACACAAATACTGATTTCATTACAGCTTGGGTGGGGGGGAGTCTGCAGAGCAGAAATATGGGGACTTGCCTGTCCATTTACCTCACTTGTGGGGAGGTCAGTAAGCAGCAACAACAACAACAACAGCAACAACAATAATGATAGCTGCCCAATTCTTACTGAGTTATAGATGGACTGATTGCATTTTAGAAATGTTTCCATGTATCGTGGTTGGTGGGGACCTGGTGGAAGCCAGAAGAAGCAATGGTTCGTAGGTGTGAGGACGTTCCTGCTGAGGCTGGCAGGGCTTCACCCCATCTCAATTTAGTTGTGGTGGTGTCCTGCTGGTAACCAGGATGCTGTCTCTGGAGCACTTCCTGCCTTTGTGGTCCTGGGGTTAAGTGCCTTTCATCTAAGAGAGAGTGGTCCAGGTGGGAACTGACATCACAGAAGGACCACTTCGGAGGGGACGAAGCCGGCTTTGGGAACTGGCCACACATTGGTTGGCAGGCTTCCTTGTTGGCCATCCCCATCCAAAGTACTTTTTGCCTCCTTTGGAGCCAGGGCCAAGGATTAAATGACGAAGCAACTTGTTCATAAGCAAAGATGAATCCTTTGGCAAATCTGATTTTCCTTATTAGATTCCCATTGTCATTTAATGCTTTTTTATTTATGTGTTTCTTTTGAGTAACTGCTCTGTGCGCTGGCCCTGGCAGCGCTCTACAGTTTGCATTTGCAGACGTTGGCATGGAGATCAACTGGGGCTGGGCAGGGAGTCATTGCCTTATGGTCTTATCCTGACTTTTCTATAGCAGAGCCTTTTTTATCTCATCACGTGTACCAAACGAAGGTGCTTTGGAGGAGGAAGGATGAAGGAAGGATTTGGCCACTGAGCAGTTGTACAAAAAGCGTAGGCTGCAGTGCTAAGACCCCATGTAGGGGCAGAACTGGCCTCGAGAAGCCCCATGCAGCAGAGCTTTCGCTAGCCTTCGGCAGCTGCCCGGTGGAGCTGAGTGATACTGATTTCAACCATCCATGTTTAATCATTGATACCCTGTAAACCGAGCTCTCCTTTTTTCAAAAGGATAAGGATTCCTGGAGTAAAGGAATCTGGCCACGTGAAGCAGTCCACTTTATAGAAAAAAGAAAAGCCCAAAATAAAAAAAACCAACCCTGCATCCCAAACCCCAGGCTGTTGGAACCTGATGTTTTCTGTTGTTGGGAGAAGGGTGTTTTTGCTATAAACGAAAGATGTGACAGGGGGTATTTTGAAGCTTTATTTTGGTTATTGTCGGTTCTGCCAACAAGTAACATCTGTATTTATTTCCCAAGTTCCCCCAATGGCTGATTTGCATCTGTTTAGTTCTCTGGGTAACATTTCATTTCCTGACTTTATAGGTTGCTATAAAATCCATTCGTAAGGACAAAATTAAGGATGAACAAGACATGGTTCACATCAGACGAGAGATTGAGATCATGTCATCCCTCAACCATCCTCATATCATCAGTATTTATGAAGGTCAGTGATTTTTTTTTTTTTTTCACTCGCGTATCAGTTACCATTTCTCATACCACGAGGCCTGCCAAGATTTTTAGGTAATTGTCCTTCTGGGCAGGAGCCAAGTATTTTTCCTCATGATGCAAAAATAGCTGGGTGTTATCTCTTATTTGGTTACTTTGAATGCAACCAGACACACGAAGCACAGCTCACTATGGTCATAAAATAGCTCTGGCTAGTGCCTTCTTCTAGCTCCTTGCCAGGTCTTTGGTGGTTGCTAAGCAACTGGCCTTATTAAAAGCCAGCATGCGAGACAGCCATGGTTTCTGAAAAATGGCAGTTTGCTGGGTGACCAGGGTCATGGTGGAGTCACGTGTTATTCCAAGTGGAGGCTGTTTGAGTTGGGAGTATCTTTGAATGGGTCCGAGAAAGAATAGGGATATCTTGGTGGGGCAGATGCTTCACGAATGGAATTCAAGAGCGGCGTCAGTAAAAAGAAAAATGCTCATGCTTCAACTGGTTGCTCCTTCCTGGGAAGAAATGGAAAGTATGAACTTCCTATAGCCTATTTTTTTTTCTCTTAAATCTGTAAAAAATACTACTCAAGCAATATGTATTTGTTGCAGAAGTGACTGAAATGCACAAATTAAAGTTTCAAAATAATTTCATTTCTCACCCTCAGTTTGATAAATTAGCACTCTAGCTATATTTATATTTTTATCTGCCTCTCTATATCTGTACCTGACTTTTATTCAAAGTTAGATCATACTATTGATAATGTTTTTTTGACTTAATTTTTTTTTTCACGTATTATATCATATATCTCTTCCTATGCTAGTAAGTATCCCCTGTAAGGACATTTTAAAAGGCTTTAGAGTATTCCATTTATGGATGTACCATAATTTATTGGGTCTAATTCCTTTTGTTATCAGCGGGGCTTTAGGGACCTTCCTTATAATCATTTATATATTCATTTCTGACGATTATTTTTTTCTTATGAAAAATTTTCTAGGCTTGGGTTTACTGAGTCAAAGTTTTTCCCCAGAATATTTTTTAATATACACAGTTGAGTCGGAAAAATGAACCTGTTTCTAATTTAGTCTCATCATAGTATTTTTAATTGTGGTCTGATCATAATACGTTGCACAGTAATGGCTAAGAGGAAACCAGACAGTAGCCTGAAAGTTTTTCTGATACCTATCTCAAGTTTTCCCTCTGATTCCCTGCTGTTTCTGGCCATTTTTTCCACTGTGCCTTCTATTTTTGCTCCTCATCTAGAAGTAAATGTTGGTAACAGTTTTTATCTTGATTTTTCCTAAAACTCAGTTTTGGAGCCCATGGTGAGAGGGTGTTTGAGGGACATTTTAATTCATTCAATCATTTATTCATTTGCAGAATTTCACAAACATCTTTTGCAGTGAGTCTCACAGTGCAATCTCTGAACCCGTAACATCATATGAATTGGGATTGTTAGAAATGCAGATTCTAAGGCCTCACAAGGATGTGCTGAATCAGCAACTCTGGGGGTGGGGCTCGGCTGTCTGTGTTTTCACAAGTGTGGGAACCACTGGTCTACTGAGTGACCGAGTCTGGTTAAGCACTGGATTATATGTGGTTAGACACCGAAAGACACAATAGGCTATGGACCTTATATTCAAGGCATCATACAGGCATGACAGAAAAATATTACGTAGGGGCACCTGGGTGGCTCAGCAGTTGGGTATCTGCCTTTAGCTCAGGGCGTGATCCCGGGGTCCTGGGATCGAGTCCCACATTGGGCTCCCTGCAGGGAGCTTGCTTCTCCCTCTGCCTGTGTCTCTGTGTCTCTGTGTGTCTCTCATGAATAAATAAATAAAATCTTTAAAAAAGAAAAAAAAAGAAAAGAAAAATATTATGTAGATATGCAAAGCAACATATTCTGGGACAATGGAGTCCTGGAGCTTAGAGGTTTTTGTGGCTGTCAAGCTGGGCTTTGAAAAGTTATTTTGAGGAAGAATTGGGGAAAGTAGAATTCTAGGTTGATAAAACAAATCTGAATATGCCTGCAAACGAGAGGAACATCTAAAGGTTCAAGTGAGTGGAGATGCAAAATGCAGGATGAGAGTGAGTTTTATAAAATTCGGAGTGTTTTTGCTCCTCGTGGCTTCCATGGTTACCATGGAAATCCAAAGGCACTAGTGAAGGATGTCCTCTCCAGTGTGAACCAGTGTGGGTCACATGTTCTGTGGAGCAGCACTGTGTTTGGGATTGCTTGGCGTGGAGAAGGAGCCTTCTTTATTGGGAAGGTGGGACAGAGTTTTCAGGCTTCTTAATTGGGAGACGGTCTGTGGTAACTGAAGTCTGGCACAGAGAGGCCTGACTCCTTGACTAGCATCATGCTCGCTTTGGCCTTGGGAATCCTGCAGGTTGTATGGGGAACAGGAATCTGTACTCATACCAAGAAAAGGACAGAGATGAACTTGAATGGAAGAGCACTCTATTATTAAGGTCAAGTTGGCCTCAGCTCAGCCCCCACTGGAGACTTCAAGAAGAAGAGAAGCCCTTGCTTGTAATTTTAAAGATAGGTACCACAAAACTTAAAGTTCTTTGAGTGACTAGAAATAATTTCCATCGAGGCCTCAGGTGGGAGCTTGGGCCTCCATTCATAAAACCCTATCAACAGGTTTTGGGGAATCAGGAAAGAGCTGGAGTTCTCACATCAGGCTCTTGGGTTTTGGTCCCAAATCCTTGACTGTGGCCTTGACATGAGACTTTGGGTGAGTTGGGGGACTCCCAGGCCTCAATAGCTACACATATAAGATGAGGATAACAATTCTATCTTTTTCTTAGTGTTGTTGATAGGATTCAATTATATGATACATGTTCTGGTAAGCTCAAAAAAGGGAATTGTTGTGAAGATAGTATAATCATTACAAATGGTACCTAACTTGGTCCATTGGCCTGGGTCAATGGGTAAACTGCAGGGTGTTTGTAAGTCCTCTAGAATATTGTATAGTTGCCTATATACAGCTATATAGTTGTATACTGTGCCAGTATAGAAGCCATAGCCATAGATGGATATTTAAATCCAAATTAATAAAACAAAATAGTTAAAAATTTATCAGTTCTTTAGTACCACTAGTCACATTTCAAGGGCTCATGCAGCTAGTGGCTGCCATATTGGACAGTGTAGATACAGAACTTTTTCATCATTGCAGGATAGGACCATGCTGGTATTTAATGCTTTAGATGTTGAGTGCATGGGTTAATTTTTTCTGAGGAGAGAGAGGGTGCACAGCTTTCATGAGATTGTCCAAGGGATTCCTGACCTCAAATAGGTTAAAAAATACCTCTACTGCCATCAAGTTATTCTGTGACCTGCAGAGGATCATACAAATAAAACATATTGTTTTTATCCAGAAAACGCCCAGAGACTTAAATGTGGCTTTTTTTTTCCTTTTTAATTTCTTAGAAATCTCTGGTTTCTGTTCTGTTCTCTTTCCCTTCTCCCACGCAAGTTCTGTTTCTCCCACGTCCACTGAATAACTGTGGAGGAGGGCAGCTCCCCTCCCTTCCCCTGAGGTTTGGAGTAGGGAATCGCCAAGGCACCCTTCCAGCTCCTTCACCTCAAACTGGGACCCCACAGTCTCCAGGGCCTTCTGACTTTATCTACTTTGCTGTCCAGGAGCCCAGGACCCAGCCCTGAGTGAAATTAGACCTCTGGATGTCATCCATGGAATCCTGTACAGTTTACAGGCTCCCTGACATCGAGCCTCATTTGATCCCTACAGCAAACCTGTGCAAGGGGCAGGCCAGGTTTTGCAGTGGTGGAGATTGAGGCCCTGGAAGATTGACTCACCTGGTGTATTATTTGCCACGGCTGCCACAACAGAACACCATGGACCGGGTGGCTTGTACAACACAAGTGTGCTATTTCTCAGTTCTGGAGACCAGAAGTCCAAGATCCAGGGTAGCTCTCTTCCAAGCCTCTTTCCTTGGCTTATAGATGGCCATCTTCTCCCCACATCGTCATATGCTGTCCCCTCCATGTCTGTGTCCAAATTTCCCCTTTTCAATGAGGATACCAGTACCACTGGATTAGGGCCCACCCTAATGTCCTCACTTACCCTTAATTATTTTTTTAAAGGCCCTGCCTCTGAGTAAGGTCACATTCTGAGGTTCTGGGCATTGGGACTTCAACATATGAATTTGGGGGACCCAATGCAGTTCACAAAACTGGGTACTGTGGCTAGCTCATGTACCTGGCACACAGGCCTCATGACCTCATTAGTTTTCCCTCCGCCCTGCATTTCCGACCTTGTGTAATGTTCTGCAGCCCACCTGAGTGCTCCCAGCACCTTCCTCAGGCTGGCCTTTTCTCTCCTTGGCCCTGAGGTGTGGTAGGGGCAGGGTGGTGGCAGCAGGGGTGGGGGATGCAGTCTGTGGTCTCTCTGCCAACCCCAGTGTGAAAAGGAACCTTCTTCCTGGCAGCTGATTGGTTGTGTGACTGGCCAATCAGGAGCCGTGGCCGGTGCAGCAACGCACAGATTCTGCTGAATGAAAAATCAGTGCTTAGGCATTGATCGGGCTGTGTGGACATCAGCCAAATGAATGGAACTGTGGAAGAACCTTCTGAGCATTTCTTCAGCCAGGACTTTGGTGGTTTAAAATACACACATGCACACATAGCAGCAGCAGCAGCAAAAGCAGCAACATGGCAAAGCAATGTATCTGACCCCCTGTGTTTAGGAACTTTGGGCCTTCCTGAAGGGAACACATGATCGTGGACTATACTATCCAGTGATATTGAAATACAAGTTCCAGAGGAAAAGCAATCCATTCATTCAAAAAAAAGTACAAATATTGAGTGTGTATTACATGCACGGCCCTATTCTAGGCACCAGGGGTACAGAGCAAGCAGGACAAGCCCTGGTCTCATGGGGCTGACATTCCATGAGTAGTCTGGTGACCTAGGTATTGAGCTGGTACCTGAGTGGAGCGGGAAGGGAGCCCCACAGAGACCTGGGCATTCCAGGCAAAGGCAACAGAATGTGTGAACAAAAGATGCTCAGAGGAGAGAAGGAGCTCCTGCTGGCAGATGTGACAGAGGGTCTGTGAGGCTGAGGGAGCGAGGGAGTGGTGGAGAGAGGAGGTCAGGGAAGGCCAGGTTTTGACCACAGCAGGGCTGTGGATTTTGTACCAGGAATAGGGCAAAGCCACTGATTTTGAGGAAGAAAGTAGCTTTTATTTAGCTAGAAGTTACTGAGTTTTACCCTGTTTTAGGTTGTGTGCTTGTATTATCTCAGTTAATTCTTATGTTCTTGAAATGCAAACTGTTAATATCCCTCATTTATGGCCAAGTGATTTTGTCTGAGAGGCTAATAAGTACATCTTCCAGGGTTACACCAACTAATAAGTGGTGGGTCTGAGAACTGAACCTTGTCACTCTGAAGCTGGTGCCCCTAATATAAGCCAGGTCAGTTTGGTGGTGCAGCGATCCCTAATTGGGGGTGAGCATTATTCGGGACCCTGAGATACAGACAGGTGTCTGTATCTTGGTGTTCCCAGGGGTTGTTGTCTGAACTACGTGAGAGCATTAAAGGCCAGCTTCATGGGTATTTTAGAAAATATTTCTGCATCCATCTCAGGAAGAAGCTTGGAGCCCAAATCTAGTCAACTCAGAGATCAAGTGTTTTCTAAACTGCAGTCCATGGAAATGTAAGTTTTCTGTACATTATTCACAATACCCACAGGCTCACAAAATCTGCGGCTTTGCTGAATTAATGCTGCTGTTCACCAAATCTCAAAAATAATTCCTTTCAAATGTTTCTTCCTCAGACCAGACCCTGGGGTTACTCTCCTGTTGACCTAAGGGTGAAGGTGATTAACCCTCAAATTTGTCAACTCTGTGTAAACACAAACCATAACTGGTTTCTAATGCTAAGTAAATAAAAGAGGATAGACATGTACCTTCCAGTGTATGATACTAAGGGTAATAACGTAACTGGAGAGAGAAAAGGAAGAAAGAAATCTCTGACTCCATCTCTGAGATGGACCCCTGTTTCCAGTCAAAGGAATTCCATTCTCTCAGTAGGGTGGGAATTGACAATATGGAAAGAACAGCTGAAAAGGAAGTGCCCGCCAGAGCTTTCAACTTGGCTGCCTAGGATGGAAGAGATAAAAACAGTTTTTGCCTGAGGTTCTGATTTCAGGACCCAAGTGCAAACATCAAAGGCACGTTGTCTCGCCTTTGCTTCCCCTTGAAAGCCTAGGAGACCCAATCTGTAAAACCACGAGAATGTACATCTTGCCACACAACACTTTAGGGAAACTTAGCACCCCATCTGGTAATAGTCCCGCTAGGCCAGGCCAGGAATGAAAGGGGAGGGCGGAGGGGGTGGTAGTGAGTGAGGGAGATTCTCTTCCTGGCCCTGCAAGATGACATTGTTTCATCAGCCTTTACATTGCAATATGCTAGAACGGGCCAACCCTTTCATCATGTTCCCTGTGCTAGGGAAGGATGGTCTTGGCTTTCAGGAACAAAGTGGGAAGCCTACTGGACCTTGGTCACTTGGGATCTCTCACCTTTGGAAGAGTGTCTGAAACTTAAAAAAACCAAATAGAACAAGCAAATGTGCCTCCCTTGATAAGCATGTATATCTTGTGAGCTTTAAACCTGCTGCTTAGGAGAAGACATAAAAGAGTCTATATTCTAAAAAATTCTCTGAATTCCTACTATAAAGGCACTTTGGATGAGGTGTTTTTTTTTTTTTTTTATTATTAGTTAAAAGGTCTTCCATCTTCCTAGAAGTATATGTTACATTGTGCTTTTTAAAGCTACCTAAGCCCCCTGAGAATTTGTTAGGTTTTTCTGGAAGGGCATATGGTTCTTGCCTGGTGGCGAAAATCACTGCTCTAAAAATCCACCCAGAGATGTAGAGGAGAAACCAAGAGACAGGGTCTGTGGGAGAGCCTGTAGGCTGTATTGTGAGCTGCAGGCTTGGATGACTGGTCATTCTACCTCCTGCCTTCTCCTCTCCCTGGTCAGGGGCAGTGGGGCTGGTGCAAGACATGTTCACAGGATAGAGCAGAGGTTCCAGAGTCGCAAAGTCTGGCTGCCCCTGCAAAGTGACCCCTTGAGAATGGCAGGACCCTGATTAACTAACTGCTCAACAATGCATGGGAGCCATGGTTCTCAGAAGGACCCTCAACCTGCGGCATCCGTGTTGCTTGGGGCCACCCTAGATCCTAGTGTGTAATACCCAGCCCTCTGGGTGACTCTGATGCACTCTCAAGTTTGAGAACCGTCATGTTAGAGAAACAGCTGCTCACTGGGTCAGAAACTAAGGCAGGGCTCGTGTCTAGCATCAGTTATTTGGAGATACCTACAGTTCTTCTTCTCAGATTCAAGTGCCCTAACCCAGCCTTCTATCCTGCAAGCAGATCCTGATTGAGGAAGGCTTTTTTGTTGTTGTTGTTAAATATAATTTTAATTACCTTATGATATTCCATTGAACGGATATACCATAACTAAGCAATTGTCTTTTTTTTAATAATAAATTTATTTTTTATTGGTGTTCAATTTGCCAACATACAAAATAACACCCAGTGCTCATCCCGTCAAGTGCCCCTCTCAGTGCCCGTCACCCATTCACCCCCACCCCCCGCCCTCCTTCCCGAGGAAGGCTTTTTGAAGGCAGGGAATGGCTGAACTGATCTGACTGATAAGGCTTATGGTGCTTAATTCTACCCAGTGGTCCCACTGATTCGTTTGATCACTCATTGCTTTTATAAAAATGTAGCAAGTACTTAGATCCCTGGTACTATTCTAGTAGGGTGAGTAGGTGTTTTATTGTCCCAAGTAGGCTTCGATTTGAATGAGCCAGTTGCTCTTCCATGACCTTGGGCTAAGTGACTTAACCTGTCTGAGGCTCAGTTCTCTTACCTATAAAGTGAGACCAGCAGCTCACTACTTGCTAGATAAGGTTGTGAGGATTAAATCAGATAATGAATAAAATTGTTAAGCACAGTATCAATAAATAGTATTGATTATTCCTGATGGGATTATTCCTTTAGGGCTCTGAGAGGTCCTTAATGGCTGGATTATCACCTTTTGGGAGGTGTTAAAAGAGAAGGTTGAGGCCAGATTGCCTACATCGGTGAGCCTCAGGGCTGGACACACATTAACATCTTGTGGGACACAGGTAGAAAATGCTGATGCCGAGCCTTACCCCTAGAGACTCAGATTTAATTGGCCAGACTGAGAAATACAGACTTAATCCTGCAACCAAGAGGAAATGAGCCCCACTCTCAAAACTTGTCTTGGTCTGATCATTTGTCATTAGTGAATTCCAGAGAAGAATGTGTGTCTGGCCGTGATCACCCATGAGCAGTGAGTGATACTTTCAGGCTTGGGTTTACTTACTGTGCCATTCGGTTGCTGCCCTCATCAGGGACTCAGAACCCCATGAAACAGTTTGTTGAACTTGGCGAAGTGGTGTGTTATGCTTGTGTTTACTCTTTTGAACCCATGGCGAATCGCTGAGTATTTTAACACACTCCCTGTGCGGCCAAATCCACAAGTTCCACATGAAGGCTCTGCAGGCTGGGCCCAGGGTAAGGACTCGCCCTGGTTTGTAACTCAGCACCAGCTCTCCCTTCACTTTTCATCACACGAATGGGCTCTTCAGCTGTGAATCTGTCCAGCCACGTTTCTAATGAGTTTCCTATTAAGTTAGCTGTTTGACCTTCAAGTGTATTATTTTCATTGTTTTCATTTGATTACACCCAAGTCGTTTTTCTAGAGGCTGGAGATTAGAAATAAAACAACTAAAAACCAGTGCTACTCCCTGGCTGTCCTGCCTCGCCCTCTCAGATTTCCTGGAATTCAATATTGTCTGGTGCTCAAATAATACTTGTACTTGAAGTTAATTTTTAAAGAAAAAAAAATGGAACTATGTTGTCGTATGATGTAGGATCTTTTGAACTGAAGTGTGATGGCTCTGTTAATTTGCCTTGGTGATGAACAGCGTGCATTGGGGAAGACTCGTGAGGCATGGAGGAGGCCCACTCCCCAGATGATTTGTGACAGTGGGTTCATCTGTCAGGGGTGGCTCTGAGGTTGGGATCCATACTTTGGAAAACCACTGGGGTCTGAGGAACAGGCCCTAATTATGAGAGCTAAGCTTGCCTTTACCTTAGGCTTGGCTGCAAGTCCTTTGATGTCCCTGAGTTTTAGTTTACTATTTCTCTGATCTCGCCCCTTCCTCTCATCCCTTGAGGGCACACATGTGATCTCAGGCACAGATTTTGCTAATACAGATCCTTAAGAATCCTGGATTTGATTCAGGCTTGACTTCTGCCTACCAACAACAGCCTAACACATATATATATGCTGTGCCAATCTTCACGGTGAGGGTAGGTGGTCTTCACCTTAACACATGAAGAAACTGAGGCTCAGATTGTTTAGGTAACTTGCCAAGGTCACTCAGTTGGGAAGTGGCAGAGCCTGGATTTGAACTCAGGTAGTCTGGCTCTGGGAGTCAGTCCCTTAACAATGACACTATGTTGCATAATGAGGTGGACCAGAATTTAGAGTGGACAGGATAGTCCTGAGCTGTACATGGTGGGTCGCGCAATGGCTAGAAGCGGAGGTGTGATAACCACAGGACTGACTTCTCCACCCTAGCTGCTGGTAAGAATGGAATGAGCCCTGGTGGCAAAGCCAGGAAGAGCCAGGCTATCTTCACAGGGGGTGAATTTCTACCACATTCATTGCTTGAGTTGGAGGAGCATGCTTTTTTCTTGGGAGTTCACTGTGTCAAGTATAAGAGCTTTAGCATTAGCCTCTGGTAGTTCTGAGGTGTTCTGACCAATTGTCAGTGCTCTCAGACTCAGAATTATGTGACTGTGTGTGTGAGACAAAAAGGCCCAGATGGACCAATAAAGAAAATGCTCAGGGAGACTGTGAGGTGTGACTGATGAGTATGTGGTGATGGTTGATGGAGCACATTGCCTCATAGCCCCGCTTGTTTCCATGGAAATACCTCAGGAATGGTTGTGGAAGGAGGATGGAATCCAATGGCTGCTCCAACATGGTGCCATTGATTCTGTCTCCCATGGAGCTCCTTCCTTTATCCTGGCCACATCCCCTGCCCTCCCAGGATTTATTAGGCCTCCAAATAGCACAGATGGTCTTAGCAGGAATGAATGGTCCTTGACAAGCCTTCTGCATCCCCTCTTCCATAGGTAGCTTGTATACTTTCTTATCATTTCTTCTGCCTTCTGTGGAGTCCACTGCTGGACTGGTTGGCTATGGTTCTCCTGGCACATGCCAGCCAACATCTAGAGAGAGTTTTGGTTTAAGAAAAGACAACTAGTGAACAAAAGAGCCTTTCACTGTCCAAACCAAGAAACACATTGATTCAACTTTGACCGACTCATTGACAGTGGGAGAGCTGCCAGCCCGCTGTAATTTCCTCACTCTCACTGCCATGAGCTTTCAGACTTAAGGGATCAGAAGACCATTTTGTGAAGCCATGAGCCCATGAAGTGCTTGAAATTTAGTTCTGGGGAGGAAACTCTTGAAGAATGGATCTTGTATTGATTAAAGGACCTAATGAGGTTGCAGACAGCTCTTGCACAAGAAAAGATCACTCATTTCCAAAATGAAAAAAAAAGCTACTTTTCATGAGGATCCTACAATTTTTGACAAAAGTGCACCCCTGACTTTGAGGAGTAGAATGGTACACCTGTCAGAGGTTTCAGAAAAGCAGTAAAAATGCTGTCACGTGGGGAGACAATCTCATGGAAAGAGTGAACTAATTTAAGATAATAGAGTTGACTGAAGGCAAAGGCATGAGGACAATACTGATTGGTCCACTTTAGGCCCTTGGCCTTTTTGCTTGAAACCAACAAACTTATCTTCCTCTTCTGAGGTTACATGTAAACCAGACAGACGTCTTCCTTTTTTTGTAACCTGTTCTCCATGGAGCATCCTGTAAAGGGATTCCCATCCCCTTCCTTCCCAAGCCCATTTTCTTCCAAATGGTCTCTTGTATTTGGTTCTAGAATGGCTGGAGGATGGTTAAAATCCCAAGATCTCCTCACTCATCAGTGTTTCTCCCAGGACAGGGTGTTGTTTTGTAATAGCCATTTGCTCAAGTTATGCAAGTTGTGTTATTCACCCTGGGGGCAGCAGGAGGGAGTCTTTAGGAGTTGGGTAATTAGCACGGTTGTGAAAGCCAGACAATCAGAAGGCAGAGCTGGACTGTCAAACTGAACATCTGATGAAATTCAGAATTAATTTGGAGAAGTAGCTGTTGCTATGGTAACCAATCCCCACTCTCCCTTGAAATGGAAAATAAACAGAAAACAAGAGAAATCATTCAAGTTGATGTCTGGGAAGAAGGTGTCTCTGTGGGACAGTAGAAGAAAATGGACAGAATTTGGATATTAGTCGATGCAGAAACAATGGTAAAACCATCTCATGAGAGCAAAAACCAAGGTATTTTAGGTGGTTCAGTTCCATGCTTGTTTTTCTAGGAACTTTCTCAGGCATGTGGTTATCTCACCAATTTTTCTCTCTGATCATCTAGGTACTTAAAAGTCTGTATCATACAGGTTAGTACTGATTTATTTTGTAAGCGCACTACTAGTTGTATCCAGCTATGTTGCAATGCCTCCGGGACAAAGACTGTGCTTTAGGTTGCATTTGTATCCCCTTTAACACAAAGCAGAACATGCTCCAGATTGATAGAAAAGCACTTTCAGAAAAAGCAGTGATGGTGGTCACTAAAGAGACTTGAGTATTACCTGAGGAAAGTAACTGGATGATGGAGGAAGGTGGTGGGAAGAACAGAAGCTTTTGAGCCACAAACATTTGGGATCAAATCCTTATTAGCTAACTGCCCAACAGAAATGCCTACTGATGAGCATCGAAAGACATGTGCAAGAATATTTACAGCTGCATTATTCATAATGACCATCACCTGGAAACAACCCAAATATCCATCAACAGTAGAATGGATACAGCCTTGATACCTTCATTCAATGGAGTACTCAACAGCAATGGAAGTGAACAGTCTTCCATTATATGGAACAGACTTGGATTATTCTTACAGTGTTGAGCTAATGAAGCCAGACACAAAAGAATACATACTGCAAAATTCCATTTTTAAAAAATGGGCAGAATTTTGGTATTGACTTTATATATTGACTATGATATTGATTTTAATAGTTATATTCATGGTATTGACTTATAGTCACCATGTTCATGGTATTGGCATACAGGCATCATGTTCATGGTATTGGCTCATAGTCATCATATTCATGGTATTGACTTACAGTCACCATGTTCATGCTATTGGCTTACAGTTGTCATGTTCGTGGTATTGGCTCATAGTCATCATATTCATGGTATTGACTTACAGTCACCATGTTCATACTATTGGCTTACAGTTGTCATGTTCGTGGTATTGGCTCATAGTCGTCATATTCATGGTATTGACTTACAGTCACCATGTTCATACTATTGGCTTACAGTTGTCATGTTTGTGGTATTGGCTCATAGTTGTCATATTCATGGTATTGACTTATAGTCACCATGTTCATGGTATTGGCATATATATATATATATATATATCCTCAGGGAGATGGTTAGTGAAAGAAAGGGGACCCAGGGGAGATAGGCCTTGCTGGGTGCTATCCATGTTGTTTCTCTGAGTCCTGGTTCCCTATTTATGAAGGAGGGGTACTGCTAATACCTATCTCACAGGATTGTTAGGATTAAATGTGACAATCCATGGCATGCAGTAATTGTTCAATAAATATTATCTATTTTTACCACAAAAAAAGCTTTCTGAGGAAGGAGAGCTGGCAGAAGGCTCTCAGGAAGAAAGGGACGCTGCTATTTCACAGGCCAGGATCCTGGGTGCTGCCTTAGCCTTTGTCCCATCTACTTACTGTTCTTGGCATGTTCGGGAACATCTGACTCCCTCCCTGCAGAGCTCCTTGTGGGCAGCTATGGTCCACAAGGCCTCGATGGCTTGTTCCTAGGCTGCCTCTCCTTTCTTGTCTCTTAATCCCTAATACCTGCCAGCTGCTGGTGGTTCTACTCCTGTTTCTGCCCTTACTCATGCTGCTCCCTCTGCCTGGCCTGCCTTCCCCATTCTTAACCCAGTAACATCTTCTCTCAGTATCCCCAGTGCCAGTCCCAGAGCGAGTACTTTATAAAAGTGTATTGTTGTACTTCAAGCCTGGATCTGCAGCAAATGGACATGGCCCTAGTGCTGTGGGCTGACTCCTGCTGAGCTAAGTTTCTATTCAGGGTTCTGATTTTCCTGGTAGGCCTGGCATGTCAAGGGCCATAGTTTTCCTTACCATTCTGGAGCCACCGGGCTTCTGGGTAAAACTGTCTGGCCAAGAGACACAGGCTTTCATTTTTCAGAAAGGAAACCCTTCCCAACTGGTGGAAAATAAGCTTTTGCTTAGTGACTAATAACATAAACACAGACAAGATTTCTGGGCTTATAAATAACCAGTTGTAAAAATGCCCAAGGGAAGTGGCCCTTTTTGCCAGAAGAATGGCCGAGAGTGTTCCTATCACCTCGCTGATAGTGACCTTAACGTGGGCAAGGAGCCTTGGGCCAAGAGTGCAGAAGATGGTCATTCTTCAGGACAAATTCCCAAGGCCTTGCTCTTATACATTAGAAATCCTGGGCTATTCTGGAAAAAGAATGGTTGATCCCTAGGGCCCTTTCTGCTCGAAAATTTTATGATTCTGTGGCAGCCACTACATGTTTTATTTTTTTTTAATTTATATATATATTTTAGATGTACCAGTGTTTCTCAAAAGTAGGCATTCTTTTTTTTTTTTAAGATTTATTTATGTGTTTTTGTGAGAGAGTGTACATGTGAGGCAGGTGGGGAGGGGTTAGAGGGAGAGGGAGAGAGAGCAAGAAACCCAAGCAGACTCCGTGCTGAGCACAGAGCCTGGCTTAATCCCACGACCCAGAGATCACCACCCAAGCTGAAGCTAGAGTCAGACACTTAATTGACTGAGCCACCCAAGCACGCCAGCCACAACATGTTTTAGTGATGGCAGCAGGGAGAGAAAAGGCTTAGGGTTCTGTTTTGCAGGAGCTAGCTAAGAGGCAGGTGCCACCCCAAGGGAGCAAGACCCATGAGCTCACTGAGTGCCCTGCATTTGATTGATGAGGGGACCTAGGTTCAGGGAGTTCATGTATATGTAAAATGGGGTTGTGGCTAGGAGTGGCATGTGCACTCAGACTACAGGCCTAGGCCTGGCTCTGCCTCAGACTCACTCTGTGGCTATGGCAGTTACTAACCTGGCTGTACTCTGATTTTTCTCATGTGTACGATGAGGATTCTCATAGGACCAAAGCCCTATGACATAATTCATGCAAAATACTTATTAATAAGCTCAGTGCTTTGCCTGCACCTAGTAGACCTTTGGTAAGTGCCGCTGTTATCAGAAAGGACTAGAAGCTTCATATGTAACACCATGGGGCCTCCTTGATGAATTACTGATGTACCAAGTATAGAACAGCTATTTGCATTTAGTTAATCTAGGGTTACAATCGGGGCCTGTGAGAGGGGTAAGCGTGGTGTCCCGGAGCCCTGCCTGGCCACTTGGACAGTTCTCTCACCTGGCTACACACAATTCCCACCTGTAACAGTAACGGGCCGATTTTATAACTTGGATACCATCTCATTCACCCGTCGTTTACCACATTGGCTCCTCCTTCGTTCCTCTGGAGGTCAGTAGATATGTTGCTATGGCCAAATCAATCTACAAAACTCAGAGTCAAAGAAGCCAGACCCCCCCCCCCCCCCCCGCCCAAGGGCAATCAGGTGTTAGTGGTGTTAGTATTTTCCAAAATATGTTGCCTACACTCAATCACAGAGTGCTTTTTTCCTCCAGAATATCTTTCAAGACTAGTGCTCCATGGCACATGCATCTAGAACTGTTCCCCAGCCCCCTCTAAAAACAGAAAGTCAGCTGAGGAGTGAGAGAGAAAGGCAGGAAAAGCAGCGAGGATGTGCGCAGAGCAAGGGGTGCGTAGGGATGTCAGACAGGAGGACCGAGGTAGGCCTCGCTGTGGAGTGAAATATTTGGTGCAGTGAGCAGTGTTGAAATGAATCATCTTATCCCTGCTTGATATCAGGTGGGCCACCTGGAAAGCGTGGAATCCTGTCATCGAAACAAGTCCTTTTGTCTGCAGAAAGTGGGCTATACTTTCTGATAGTCACTGATGGGACCAGTGACTTTGGCCTCCTTTGGGGACACAGCAGACTCTCAGGGGATGTTAGGCTTCTTGTTTATTTCCCTGTCAGAGTACTTTTCCTCTTTCTTCCTTCCCCACTTTTTAAAATGAGAAGGCCCACTGCCCTCTCCAGGGCCGTTACTCCATCATTTCTGGAGCACAGGCCACACATTCCGAGGCAGCTTTTCCAGTTTCCAGAGTTGATTGTTAATGAAAAGGGCGCAACAGGCTGAAATCCGGCAGGAGCCAATGCTGCAGGGTACACCGAGGCCAGCAGACACGGGAGCAGCCAATTTTATCTGGCTGTTCTCCTTCCTCCTCCACCCTGCCCTCCTCCTTCCCCCTTCATTTTATCAGAGAGGTTTGGCTGGACTTGAAGGAGCCAAGAAGGAACTGGAGGGGTTTGAGCTTCTAACAGCCAGTGACAAGGTGTGGGAGGGCAGAGGACCCAGGCCTGGGGCATGTTCTAGTTCAATTCCGTTCTCATTGAGTATGTCTAGGAGTCTGGCTCAGTGCTAAGGCCCTGGGGTCCAATAATATCAATGGTGACAATAATAGCTAATATCACTGAGTACATGCTGTGAGTGTAGTCCTTGTTCTAAGCATTTAACATACCCAATATCAATAAACACTCCCAACAGTTCTAAGAAGTACTTGCTAGTATTATTTACATTTTACAGTTGACTAAACTGAGGCACAGAAAGGGCAAGCAACTCCCCCAGAGTCACACAGCAAGTAAGAGGCTGTGCTGAACCAGAAATCCTACTTAGGAGTGTCTGATTCTAAAACCAGACTTTTTATATCTAAAAGTCCAGGCAGAGGAAATGGGTATGTAAACCAGCAAATAAATCCATGCAGTTTGAAAATACTGTGATAAAAGTATCGAAGAGCACAGTGAGGGGCAGAGGGAGGCAAAACAGAAACCATATTTGAGTTCAATCTTGATGGATGGGTTGGAGTTTCCTGGGCAGGTAAGGCAAGAAGAAATAAAGACAGAGGTAAGGTGGGAAACAGCTGTGTGTGTGTGTGTGTGTGTGTGAGAGAGAGAGAGAGAGAGAGACCATATGGTCCAGCATTGGTGGACATCAGAGGCCTGATGGGGAATGGTACAAGCTGATGAGATGGAGGGACGTAGGCAGGGGTCCTTCAGGAAGGGTCTTGGGTACCCTACATAGGTTTTTATACCATGTCCCTTGGGAGTGATGGATTTCAAGACAATTATTATTTATGCTGTTTTTGCTCAATGGACATCTATGTGAAAGCCCAAAGTAGGAATCAGATAGCAGTGTAGTGGCGGCTTTGATGGAGGTGGTGCTGAGGACCTGTGCTCTGTGGCCTCCCCTAACCTGCCCCTATGGGCATGTGCCCAGTGCTTCCTCCCAAGGACACAGTCGAGCAGAGTGTGAACATCACCACTGGAATATCAGAGTTGGGGAGAGAAACGCATTTATAAGCATTTGGAAAACAATTTCCATGGAGGTGTGGGGGTTGAGTGGGAAGGGGCTGTGGCAGGGGACCCAGCTTGGGGTGTTTGCAGTGGTCCTGGCAAGACCAGGCTGTGGCATCATGGGTCCCCATCCTCACCGGAAGCCAGAGGTGAGCTCCGTCCATTCCGTCTGGCAGCTCAGCCAAACTGTGTAAGTCTCTTAACTTCTCCAGGCCTCTGTGTCCGAATTTTCAAGCGGTAAAATTACCCATATCTCCCCGAAAGTTTGTTGTAAGATTTAAATGAGTCAGTACATGTCAGGTACTCAAAACCTTACAGGAGCCTGGCGCATAGTAAGGGTTAATGTAAATCATTCACTGCAATCGCCCGCAATGCACTTAGGAAGTTCTGGGTTCGCTCATTTGATAATTGTGCCTCTGTCAGTGGTCTGAGTGCTGAGCCCTCACTTACATTCTAGTCGGGGAGACTGACTGACTAAATACACAGAATACACAGGGCTAGGAAGGGCACAGGATCACATGGGACCTGCTAGACCACATTTGGAATGTTGGGTTTTATTTCGGGTGAGATGGAAAGTCTAGAAGGTTTTGACCAAATACAAGTTCAGCCGCCCACTTTGGGTTCAGAGTAGCTTATGAGGTCCGAGGTCCAGGTAGGTAGTCTGTATGGAGAGGTTAATAGAAGGCAGGTTGGGCAGCCCGGGTGGCTCAGCGGTTTAGAGACCCAGGATCGAGTCCCATGTCGGGCTCCCTGCATGGAGCCTGCTTCTCCCTCTGCCTGTGTCTCTGCCCCTCTCTCTCTCTCTCTCTCTCTGTGTCTCATGAATAAATAAATAAAATCTTAAAAAAAAAAATAGAAGGCAGGTGTTCTCACCCATGGTCCTGTCTATAGGGGGCTGCCCCGGTGGGCGGGGCCAGGCTGTTCTGGTGGGCGGGGCTTCTCAGGTGGGCAGGGCCTAGCAGAACCATCCTGGTGATGTGTGGGGCCCTCAGAAAAGAAAGGCACTTTTCCCCTCAGGGTGCAGAGGTGTGTCCAGTGACAATAGCGGTGATGTCATCATCCACCTGGTCCTCCTGACCCGCAGCTCTTGGCCCCTGCTCAGTGACATCTCCGCTGTCCTCTCTCGCACCCTCTGTAGTCATAAGTGAGCTCTGGATAAACAGGGTGTTTGTGTGTTGCTGTTCCCCCCACAGTGTTTGAGAACAAAGATAAGATTGTGATCATCATGGAGTACGCAAGCAAGGGGGAGCTGTACGATTACATCAGCGAGCGGAGACGCCTCAGCGAGAGGGAGACCAGACACTTCTTCCGGCAGATTGTCTCCGCTGTGCACTATTGTCACAAGGTACGGCGAGCCCTGCCAGAGCTTTGGTCACTAACGGTTTTGATGGTGCCACGTGATTCTTTTCATAGTATACAGGTGCTGTCGGTTCATGTCGTGTGCATGGAGAATTTATGAAATAGAAAATCACCATCACTTATAATTCCAGAATCCAGGCATGACCTGTGATGGACATTTTTGTTCGTTTCTTTCCCATCTTCTTCCTCCCACTCCTAATTTATTTTTTTAAATTTGGATTTCTTATTTTGAATAGTTTTAGATGTACAGCAAAGTTTCTAAGATAGTACAGAGAGTTCCCATATGTCCCTCACTCACTGTATCCTAACAGGAACAGCTTACATTGCTGTAGTATGTTTTTCGAAACTGAGACACCAACATTTGGGCACTGTTATTAACAAAACTCCAGATTTTATTTAGATTTCCCCTGTTTCTCCACCAATGACCCTTCTCTATTTCAGGATCCACAGTACCTCAGTGCATGTATTTTTACATTTGTGCCTTGCCTTTTCACTTAGTATTTTAATCAGAACATGCTTCTGTGTTACTAAAAATTCTAAAATTTCTCTGTAAAATTCTCTGTACTAAAAATTCTCTGTAATTATTGTGATTGTTGGACACTAAGGCTGGTTCCTATTTCTGTTTAATATATATGGTGATCCACATCTTTATATATTAACCTTTTCCTCTCATTTGAATGATTGACTGAGGGAAATTCCAGAAGTGGAGTTACTGGTTGTGAACTTTCCTATGCTCTTGGTATCTTTCCTTGCATAGGTTATATCCACATAGGTTACATACCTACACATACATTTTATTGCAACACACCTAACACGATGTGCTCATAATAGAGCCTGATAGGCTGCCCTTTGTCTCTGGAAAAGGAAATGAAGTACACTGGTAATTCCAAGACGTATTTCAGCCATCATTGTCATTAATCATGTTAGTCATGATTCCCATTGTACTTGTACTTTCCCTCAGAATGGTCACACCTGGAAGTGTCTTTCACTTTGAGTGACTTGAATCCCACATAGCATCCAAAATAGAGTCAGCTTCTTCATTCAATGGTTGCAGCCTGGAGTCTCCTGGTTTGTTAAATATTCTGGTTAATTGAGAGTGGCTCCGTAAGTTACTGGAAGATATTCAAATCTAAAATCCTTAATCCATGAGAACACTTTTGGAGTTACCTTTGCGGGCTCAAAAGGCACTGATTACTTAGGTCAATGCAGTATTTTGTACCTTATCATCAGGCATCAGCGTAAAGTACTACAGATCATATTTTCATTATATGAGGTGTGTGAATACTTGAGATTTTGTATGAGCAAGGCTTTAGCAGATTCATTCCATCTTACTCTGAAAACTAGGAATGTAATAACATAAACTAAAAACTGCCCCCAATCTTTAAAACTAGAAGGAATTGGGGATCTTAGATTCTATATCTTTCTTCTGGGAGCCTTGGTTTGTGTCTTTCTGAATTCAAAAACATCCTTGAAGGTTTGCGTTAGAAAAAGAGTAGCAGAAATAGAGCTTTCATTTCTTCAGCCGGTGCTTTTGGAGATAGTAGGAATTGTCACATGGAAAGGAAAACAAACAATAAAGCACCAACTATAAACACGCAGATTCTGAACTAAAAATCTTGATTGAAAGACAGGGATGTTCTAACCAGTTGGTTTGCTTAAAAGAGCAGCTTCTGTTGCAAATGTTCTTTATGTGGAATGATAAGAAAACTTACTCCCTGCTGTTTGCGCAGCTCAATGTGGCTGGTTCTTTGGGTTCTACCCCTGTCCATGTCCAACCCCCACCTCCCCCGCTGCAAAGATCACTGGGTTTTATAAAGAATGGTGCACACCAGTTGTTCCTGTGGTATAGACCTCACAGCCTGTTGGTTCATGACTCCTTTTCAGCCTCAGCAGCAGGCTGCTGGCCTGTCAGTGCAGGTCAGCTCCCAGATTTGCTGGAGTTTGCTTGAATGGACAGGTCACAGGGGTCGGCAGCCACCGGCTGGGGTCAGCCCAGTGGCTAGGTCTCTTTGGCCCCTTCCACCTTCCTCCCCCCCCTCCCCCCCGGGAGTCCAGCTGAGCAGAGAAGGACTTGCAGAACCTTCCCTTCCAGCTAGCCGCTCAGCAAATGCCCATGGGGCTTCTTGTTACCTTCTGGACAGATCTGGATTAACTTCATGGGTCTGAATAATAGATTGAGTGAGCCTTGCAGGGGACAGTCAGGCAGACAGACAAGCGAGGCCTATGAGCCCCACATTCTGAATCTCCAGCAGAGAAATCTGCTTCTTCCCTGGGAAGCACAGCTCACAGACAGACATTGTTTGCCGCCGCCTGCGACTCTAGTGCGTTCACACAGTGGAATTACATTCCGACAAAGAATCCCCCTGCTGTTTTACAGGCTCTGGGGGAGAATGGATTCCAGTCATTTTTCCCTTAACCACACAGCAAGTGACTAATGCTCCCCTGTCGCTGGTCGCTGGCTGGCAGGGAGCTTCATGACAGTGACAGAAGCCCTGAAGGATGGAGGCAGAGACCACCGGGCTGGCACATTTCTTTAATCTGTCAGATACTTCCCTTTGCTCACCCTCCCGCTCCTTCTGTCTTCTCATTTCAGAATGGTGTGGTCCACCGGGATCTGAAGCTGGAAAACATCCTGCTGGATGACAACTGCAATATTAAGGTAAAGCTCTGGCCTGGTTGATGGATGCACAGGGCCTGGGGGACCGCAGCTGGGGGCCAGGGGGGAGGGAGGCATGCTGCAGGAGCCTCGGGCTGCCAGTCGTGTGGCCACGTCCTGCCCTGGCAGGCAGTGCAGGGAGTCACCCCAGTTTAGGTCCAACACATAAGTTTTACCAGTGTTGATCGACCTCCAGTTACGTGCTGGACATCGATCTTCACGCTGGCATAAAAAGGTGATTAAAATACTGTCCTCAGGAAGCCTGGAGTCTACAATGACCACCAGAAAAATACTTAACAACAATAACATACTGCCTGTATAGTTCATGTCACGTCTGCCTGGTATCACTTACATTGAATCCTCACCACCCTGTGAGGTGGGCACTGTTATTTGCATCATTCTGCAGATAGGGAAAGCCAGGCACAGAGAAGTTAAGTAACCAACCCGAGGTAACACAACGGTAAGTAGTGGACTTGGGGTTTGAGCCCATGTGGTTGAGTTGCCAGCAGGGCCCCAGGTTGGGTAAGAGTTGGAGCCTTCTCCCTGCCACTCTTCTGTCACTGCCATGCCATGCCTCGTACTTCTCCCTCCCAGCCCTCCTGTCCCCCAAACCAGCCGTGGAACTGGGAGGCTGACTCTGGTGGCCTGAGCTGCTGGGAAGGAGCATGCCATCCAGTGACGGGCTTTACTTCCATACAGTGTTTTTGCTGGCTGCCGCTGGAGTTGAAGCAAGCTCTCCTGGCCCTCAGGGTTCAAGTGCCTCCTGCGGAGTGCTCTGAATGTCCTTTTGATCACGTCTGCAAAATAAGCAAATACGGTTTCAAAATAAACGGAGCTCGCCGCATGGGTTTCATTATGAAATGGCCTCAGTCCTCCCGACACCGGGGGATCCCTCTAATTGGCCGCTGGTGACGTGAGCACTTCATCCTTGGTCCCCAGACAAAGCATGGGAATGACCTCTCACTGTCCCCTTTTCTGGTTGCTGTGGTCCTCGGTGGGGGTGCAGCATAGGGACTGCCTCCTTGCTTGGCGTTCCCATTCTGTTTGCAGATCATGGCACAACCGTGAATTACCAGTGTCCTTTGAGAGGATCCTTGAAGTCATGTCAGGATGACCTCACGTTTTTGCCAGTAGTTGACCGTGGCTGTTTATTTCTGTGTTAGGCCATAAGATGAGGAGGAAACAATTGGTCAAAGTGGTTCTTTCCAGAATCAGGAAGGAGGATCTCAAAGTTTCTCCCTTTCTGGATTATTCTAGCGGAAGCACTGGCTGTGCAGTCAGAAAATCCCCTCCTGTGTGGCTTTCCAGCTGCTTGCCTTTGGGAAAGCATCTTCATCTTGTTTCTGTGACTATAAATTAGGGGTAACAGTAATGCTCACAGGCTTGTTTTCAGGACTAAGATACCTCGTGTTTAGCTTCATACACTGCTGAGCACTGTGCAGTGAGTCAAGAGCGGTGGCTTTGGAGCTGGGTAGCCTGCAGTTTGAATTTGAATGACGACCCTGTCCCTGACTAATGGCAGCATTTTGGAAAAATTACTCCCCTGACCTTCAGTTTTCCTGCCTGTCCGGTAGAGATGCTGGTTCTGCCTCTGCGGGTTGTTGTCTCTTTGTTCATTCTTTTCAGCGAGCATTTCCTGAGCAGTTACTGTGTGCCGTGCCCCGTGCCTGGGGAGTCAAGGCAAACAGGAGGATTTTAGACAATACCGGGAGCACTTAGCGCTCAACTCTTAGCATCCAAGGCGCCTGCGCACATAGTTGGTCATCGGAGAGGACACTGAATTAGGGAGTCAGCTGCTGTGCAGGTGCCTGGGCCCTAGAGAGTGGTGGCCAGGCCCTGGCTAGAGAACTGGGTTCTGGTGTGAGGGGCACATTTCTAAGGGTTTGTGTCATCCACCCTGGTAACTTTCTCTGCAGATTCTTCCTGCCACCTGCCCCCGGAGCTCTCAGAATGAAATGTAGTCTTTACAAGGCCTGGAATTTGAGCCTCTGGCCTGGGATTGGGTTCTGTGGGACAGTGTGACCTCTTGGTCCCCTGATGTAGTCCCAGAAGTGATAAGGCACATAGCTTCCTATGGAGTCATAGAATTTCCCAATGGAGGAGAAGAATAGTTAGAATTCTGAAAGCAATTGTGCTGGGAACAATGGGGCAGGAGCCTGGGGGAATGGCTCGTTTGCATGAGCAATGGAACTGTGGTGTTGGGCTTGTAGCTCCCGGGACTCACACTTTGATCTGCACTCCCACCCACTGTATAGGTAAATAGCAGACACGCAGAACATTATAAAGATTGAACTTTCCATCACACTTTTTTCTCTCCTTGTCTTCTCCTTAAGAATCTCTCCTCCTGGCATTTCCTGGGGTGAAAAGCAGGTGCACAAGCCCACACACACCCGAACAGAAACCAAACCTTTCCCTTCCCCGACACATTCTTCCTTCTGCTTGTTCAGGATGCTGCTAGGATCTAAGAATCCTAGAGCGTGAAAAACATTGAGGGTCATCTTCGAACGCCCTTGTTTGAATGATGAAGGCCCAATAGGTCTAGGTGACGTGCCCAAGATCACACGCGGTAAATCAGTGTGGGCTTCCTATGTCTCCGTTTCCTTGGAGTGTGGCCCAGTGCTCGCCACACAGTAGGTCCCCTTAAATTGTTTGGGTTTGGGGTGAAGGGATGACAGCCAGGATAAGAACTCCCATGACTGACTTCTGGACAAATTCTCTTTCATCATCTCACACGCACTTCCAACAGTTTTTAAAAATGCATTTCAGCTGATGTTGATTTATCTTCCGACTGTATCTGCCGCGCTCTTCCTGACTCAGCATTTTGCTGGAAACATATTTAGAAAGGGCACTGGTGGCAAAGGCAGCAGACACATGGCCACATGCTGGGCTCCATATCCAGAAAAGCACATGGCATTAGCATCTGACCCTGGGAGAGAAAGCTGAGGGATTATGAGCAGCCAGGTCCCTCTTGGAGCCCCCTCTGGTGCCTCCCTAGGTACCTGTGATTCCAGCTTCCGTATCCCAAGGTGGGGGGCTTTTGCCCAGGAAGGCTATAAAAATGCTACTGGTTTAAACTTGTCACATGTCACTGTGTGAGCCATGGAGCTCGTTCCTCCCCTCTTCTCTGCCTGATGTTGATTTGCAAAGAGCACATCTGGCATTGGAAATTATTTATCTGGGCAGCGCGAGAGGGCGTGGCTTCTAAAAATATTCACATAGTCTGCTGGCAGAAAAAATGAGAGCAATGTGCTTCTTTGGGTTGCATTCCGTACTTCGGAGAAGCCTGCTAAAGCCTCTGTGGAGTAAGCCTATGTCTACTAAAATAGACACCCAGCATAGCATGAATTTGCAATTAATAAAAATGGGCCAGATTCACATCCCACTCTCTGGGAGAATGGAATGCCGGCAATTCCCATAGAAGGGTCCTGTAAAATTGTCTAACAATAAGAAGAGGTCCAAACACTAGGGTCAGCTCGCCTCCTCAAAGAGGGCTGGGAATTTGGTGAGCTCCCAGGGCTCAGAGTAGAGGGGCATAGGGGAAATGGCCTGTCGCCCCTGATGACAATGGAAATGCTGCTGCTGCGGACAAGAAAAGAAGCTTTGAATGCCCAGGGCTAAGATGAGCTAGAAATCTCTGAGGCTTAACAAGGCCAAATGGGGCGGCTTGGGGATATGGCCTCTGGGCTTTGATTATATGAATGTGAGAACTCTGCATTCGTGCATTAGTTAATCCATTGGTTTGTTCATCCATTTATGGTTGTGTGTGTGTATACGTGAGTATCCTCTGCACGCCTGCTCTCACTCGTCTATTTCTGCACCTATGCAGCCCGGTCTCCTGAGGGCAGTACCTACTGGGCTACGGACGTTTACTAAGTTCCCACTGTGCATCTGGCCCTGTGCTGGATGCTGAGACTTAACAGCGAACCAGACGGCCAGGTGCTTGTCCTCTGGAACTCGGAATCTCACGGTTGTGGTGCTGGCAGTAACAAGGAACCAGGAAAGGGATACAGAGGTGAATGCAGAAGACAAGGTGCCTGCCCTGGTGGACTTTGAATTCCAGTTGGGGACACAAGCAGCAAACAAATAAATACAGAACATAATTGTCTGGTGGTGAAGACAATCCATGCAGAGTGAGGATGGAGGGAGGCTGCAGGTGCCGTTTTAGCCAGGGTGGTCAGAGAAAGACAACTTGTGTAGGACTCAGTCCTCAAACCCATGGAGCTCTCTCTGGCTTTGTGGCTTTTGCACACATGGTTCCCTGTGCTTGGTGCACTCTTCCCACTGCTCTTCGCCTGGCCCTCCTTTCAGTCTCAGCTTGACTGCTTCTTCTTCCAGGAAGCCTTCACTGATCCTCCTTTCTTGGCGGGGCCAGTGGCCCTGCTATGTGCCTCATAGTGCCCTGTGTTATGTGTTCTGGAAGCGGTGGGTCTGTTAGCTATAAATGGACCAACAATGCCTTTGCTGAGGCAGTGGTGATTGAACTAGGTTTTGAAGGATGGGTGGGAGTTTGATAGAAATGTGCTGACAGCCTTCTACAGGGAAGGAGCAGCAAGCACGGGAATAGGACACGGAGGCAAAAAGGAAGTAACCCTCACTGAGCCTCTGCAGACAGCCTGAGCCCCATGCGGACCTTCTCCATGCCTTCTACCATTTGGCTCTCAGAATTTCCCCACTGCGGTGGGTCTGATTATCCCCATTTTATGGATGGGGAGGTTCCCGCAGCTAATATTAGCAACAGGCCTGGCTGCAAACCTAAGGCCATTCGACTAAGAAGGCCAGGTGTCTTATCAATTCTACCCTCTACCCCTACCATCCACATTTGCCCCAAACCTAAGAGAACATCACACAAGGACACTTTTTTGGTTCTTGCTTCAGTCTAAGCTGTAGGCAGCTTGTAGACAGCTGTTCCTGGAAGGGACTCTCCAAGTGCTGATGGTGGCTGATGGCCAGGCGGCTTGGGCCGCAGTGGCCAGAGCACCCACATAGGGATGCCTGTGTCGAATGTGTGGTGAGTCGTGACGGATTGCTCGTTAGCATCCCCTGAGAGGCTGCATTTTGGAGGTGCCCTCAGTTAAGAGCTTCCCCAGATTGTTCGGGGCGGTCATTTCCCAGCTGGTGCTAAAGCTGCTGGTCTGTCACCACCTAAGTTCAGTGCTGGTAAGAGATAGGGCTGGGATTTGAACCCAAGCCCTCAAACTGGCATCCTTTACTTGTCCCGTTGTGCAGGGCAGCCTCTCACTCTGGGCATGCCTATTCCAGAAGTGGGAGATGATAATTTCCCTGGGCTTTGGTGGGCATTGGCTCTTAACAGACAATTGTTCAGCAGACCAATTGCCGGCTGTGCCATGACTGCTGTACTCTAGAGTTGCCAGGACTAGGACTATTTCAAGGGCTTTTTGTGCCTGTTCTTTGGTCCCCACACAGCTTCCTGAAGTGGGTTCTATTATTATTCCCACTTGGCAGATGGGGAGACTGAGTCACTTACAGAGCCTGCCCATCACCCAGGAGGGCCGGGTCCAAGGCTAGCCCCCGGTCTTCCAATCTGTTCAGTCCATGGCACTTCCTCTCAGACACTGCAAATGACCATCAGCCCATCGCTTATATTATCGACCTCATCAGTATTTTCAGCGTTTACCCACCAGTAAGCAGGTACTTCCTTTTTCATCGGCGAACTCACAGTGATTATCCACAGAGATCTGAGGTTAACCCCCCCACCCACCCCCTCCCCGCCCCTTGCAGGTACCTCGTGTAAGTGCACCTGTGGAGTATTTACCCTTTCGCACCTGCCTGGCTTCACTCAGCTCAGCGTCTTCATGGTGCATGGAGGTTGCAGTGAGGCTGTTTATAAATGTAGATAATCACTTCCTACCTCATCTTTCTAACTCTGAATTTTATCCAGCGGGGCACACCTCTAGAACAGCTTGGTGATGACAAAAAACTCCCCCAAATTAAGGACCTGAATGTTGGCTTCTCCCATTCCTTTCCAGAGCCCAAGCTATGTGGGATACCAGCCCAGCATGGGGACATGATTTTGAGCCTGTACAGGGCAGGTAGACAACCCCATCACCAGCAAAAATGCAGAGTAGTTGTCTTTCTGAAGAGGTTACCCATGTGTCAGCAAAGTACAATTTTAATTGTTATTTTTGTTTTGTTATCACTGTTTCCCAAAATTTCAGCTTTTTCAATTTTTTTTTCTTTCACTGTTTTCTTGGCTTTTGCCTTTGGCCTCATATCTTTTACTTAATATTTTTATGTAGTTCAGTTTCCTTCTGTAAAGTCTATTTATTTGAGAAAGAAGCCTGAAGTAATTACCTGAAATGGAAAATCAGTGTTGCTTTAAGTATCGTGAAAGTTGATAAAGCTACTATACGGATTTAAGGGTGGGAAGCAAATATATCTTGAGGCCCAACTCTGTGCCAATGACGGTTGTAAGCATTTGACATACTTCTCATCATTTACTTTTTGCAGCAACACTGTGGAGGTCACTGCTGTTCTTACTTCCACTTTACAGATAAGAAACTGAGGTTTTGAGAAGTTTTATAACCAGTGGCCATTTCCGCTCTTATAGTCGATAGAATTTCCATAGGGTGTGAAATCTAAGAGCTGCAGCTCCAGTGTAGGTGGTTCAAGGTTTGAGAACTGTGATGCGTGCGTGCATGTGTGCGAGTGTGTGTGTGTGTTGATTAATATTTCTTTTCCGTTGAAGTGCCAAGAACACGGACTAATCTACATTTCTATTAATCTTCTGTCAGCTGCAATGACAGTTTTACTGGGAGAGGCTGATAAACATCAGTCTGTGGGGATGGGAGTGGGCCTTAACATAAACACACTTCTCAGGCCGGCTGCACGGAGAGCGAGGGCGCCCAGACGGGGAGCACTCCGCTGTGTGTGCGTGTGTGCATGCAGGGATCTGCACGCTGTGGCGGTAGATCCGCATGCGCGCGTGAGTGTGTGTGTGTCTGTGTGTGTGTGTGTGTGTGTGTGTGTGTGTGTGTGTATTTGGAAGCCGCAGACATCGAGGGGTGGGAAGGGGATTATTTTCCTCGGGACGCACACTGTGCAGTGTCTGGGCGTCGCCTTGGCTGCGGTTGCCGAGGATGAAGCCCTGGGACTTCGGGACATGCTCTGGGGCTGTGGCCGTTCCCTTCCTTTTCTGATGGACAGGGCACACTTCATAAGCTTCCAACCAACTTCCTGCAAGCGAATGAGAGGCCTTGATAAGAAAGTGGAATTCAGGGCAATTAAATGCAATCTGAGTCCAGAGAATGCGTTTTCTGAGGGCGGTTATACACCAGCTGCTTTCAATGGCATTCCATTCATTCATTCAGGGGCGACTTTTTAGAAAATAGGCTTATTCTGGGGCTGCATTCAAAACAGAGCCTCAGCGCCATTGGGGCTGGGCTGCACTCTGGGCATGTGAATCGCTCAGCCGCAAATGGAAATCAGCTTGGGGAATGGCAGAAGCCCGGTGGCTCGGAAGGCTGGAGGGAAGCTTGCAGGTCACCTGGGGCAGTGCTGTGTGCCCGGTGCACGGGAGCTTTGCAGGCCCGGCCTTACATGGCCTTACATAGCCGCCTCCTAGTCCGCTCTCCTGACATGCGTCACCACATCTCCCTAAACCTCACTTTCCTGATCGGCTTAAAACATTGTGGCAAAATAGCCGTAACATGAAATTTGCCCTCCTAACCATTTTTAGCTGTACAGTTCAGTGGCTTGAAGTACACTCGCTTTGTTGTGTAAATGGGCTTTAGGTGGGGTTAGATTAGAGAGGGTGAAGTGCTCAGAACAGTGCCTAGTACTTGGAGGTGGTTCAGTAAAGACGTGGTGACTAAGTTTCTTCTTCTTCTGTATTTTCTCTTTCTTTCTTTTTCTTCCTTCCTTCCTTCCTTTCTTTCTTTCTTTCTTTCTTTCTTTCTTTCTTTCTTTCTTTCTTTCTTTCTTTCTTTCTTTCTTTCTTCTTCATGAGAGACACACACAGAGAGAGGCAGAGACACAGGCAGAGGGAGAAGCAGGTTCCATGCAGGGAGCCCAACGTGGGACTCAATCCCAGGTCTCTAGGATCACACCCTGGGCCGAAGGCAGCGCTAAACTGCTGAGCCACCAGGGCTGCCCTTCTTCTGCATTTTCTATTAACCGTCTTGTGCTTTTCAAAGTATTTGCCTATTTACGTGAAAAGTATTGGGGGGGCAGGTGCTAAGCAGTGGATGACACAAAGATGAGGGAAAATGTGGCACATGCCACTTGCCTCATGGGACTCAGAGTCTAATGGGCAAGGAGAATTTATTATTTATGTATACATGTATGTATATATACGTGTATATATGTTTATATATTCTATATATGTGTATATGGACATATATAACATATATATGTGATGTGTATATATGTGATTATATATATTTATGTGCACACATACACAGGGAAGAGTGCTGCCATGAAGGACAAGGAGTAAAATGCTTCAAGAAACCAGGAGACAGAGGAGTGATTCCAAGGGATATGCAGCATAAGAGAAGCAGAGTTAGGTAGAACATTTGTGTGGAATTTGAAGACTTAAAGGTTTACATTCATGGTCTCATCTTGATTAATTGATTGATTGATTGATTCTCCATCCTCCCTCACAATAATCCTGCGATCCAGAACAGGAAAAGATCCTGGGTTTCCATTTTCTGGTGGCTATGCTGAGGCTCAGAGTAGCTAAGGGGCCTGCTCCCTGTCACATAGATGGCTAGTAGCAGAGTTTGGGCTGGTATATGGTGACTCAGAATCCAGGACTCTGGGTCCACTTCCTCTAGGGTCATGCACTGGCAAACTAGAGTTCTGGTTAGAGTGGGGGTGGATGAAAAGGTAGGCGGTATCATTGGCACTGCTCAGGGTTTTCCAAAGTCCCTGTGGGTGCCGTGTGGTTTTAGGTGGGCTACAGATGGTACTACTTGTGCACTGTTGTATGCATCAGGAATGCCAAGCCTGTGATTGTGTGGATATTTCTCAGGGCAGGTCCAAACTGAAGTGAAAGTCAAGTCCATGCAAGGAGCAGTTTTGAGTAAGCAAGAGAGTGTGTACTGCACAGATATGGCTGACCTTATGCATGCCCAGGACTGCAGATGCGAGTCACTGGCCCTGTCCTGTGGACTGGTTCTTTTATAAAGACTGAAGACTGGAGGAAAAAATGGTGACCCAGCCAGCACATACACCCCGGTGCCCGGGTGCTCACATGATCTACCGTGGGCACACTCTAGAACGCTAATGGGCCTCTCTGAGTCTTGCTTCTCTTTTGTAGATTGCTGACTTTGGGCTTTCCAACCTGTACCAGAAGGACAAGTTCTTGCAAACATTTTGTGGGAGCCCACTCTATGCTTCTCCTGAGATTGTCAATGGAAGACCTTACCGGGGGCCAGAGGTGAGCATGTTGCTGTTATGTATGGGGGTGGGGTGCAGGAGGAAAGGAAGGAAGGAGGGCAAGAAGTGGATCTAAGAAATACTTCAAACAAACAAAAAAGCAAGCAAGCAAAGAAAGCTTTTCACTATATGATTGTAAAAGCCATAATATAAACACCTGGAAGAAAATTTGAAAAACCCAGAAAATAAAGTAGCCTGTAATCTCCCCTCAAGAGATAACCATGTAATATTTTTGTGACTTTTCTTTTAGACCTTTTTCCAGTGTTGATCTCTGCATTTAAAAAAAAATTGCAATCATTATACATACGTGTATACCTATGTGTACGTGGCCTTTTATTGGCTTAAAATTATATTGTGACATTTTTGGAATTTGTTATTACCTAAAACATGGTTTCTGATGATGACATAATATTTTATTGTATGAATACCATAATTTAATCATGTCCCTAGAATTAGACAGATTGTTTTCAGTTTTTCTCTGTTGGAACAAACCAAAAAACAAACCCAAAACCCCTAACTATGCAATAAATATTTTTTGCATACATTTTTGATAATATATACCTTTGATTAAAGGAATACAGAGTGTTTTTTTTTTTTAAGACTTATACATCTATTTGAGAGAGAGAGAGAGAGAGAGAGCGAGCATGAGCAGGAGGGGCAGAGGGAGAGGGAGAGAGAGAATGCCAAGCAGACTTCAAGCCGAATGCAGAGCCCAACACGGGCTTGTCATGACCCCATGACATCACGACTGAGCAGAAACCAAGAGGCAGACACTCAAACCAGGCTCTTCTAAGGAAATACAGTTTTCATTACACCTTCTAGTGCACAAGAAATACATTTCTTTATATGCCTAAATCTCTCAGGGCCACTGTAAGAGATGTGTATGTGAAAATGTTATTTTGAAAATGGGTGAGTTGTGAGTGATTATTCTCTTTAAAAGGATGGTTCTCTTTACAGAGAAATTCATCCATTCCTTATCCTTTAAATAGCAGCCGCTCAGTGAGTTGAAATGTTTCCCTCCAAATATTTATCTGTCTAAGAGTGTTTGAAGGCAGGGCTGGAGGGTGAAGAGAAGGGTGCCAAGTGCCTCTACCAATTGCAGTGAAGAGAAAGTCTTTCTAAAATAAGAATGTAAGGGAGGAGCATTGGATTCGATTTACAAGACTCTAGAAACTTGACATTGTACATTTATCGTAGGTAATGAATGTTTCTTTGATCTTTGATGATCTCCCTGAGGTTCTAAGCTGGTGGCTTGTGATCTGGCCAGCAGGCCTGCTTTATCTGGCCGCATTAGTCTTTCTAAAGGCAAATGAACTAAACGTTTAATAATTAGGAGATACCACATAACAGTCTGGTTTCTGACTTCTCAAAAGGATCTGGCAGTGCTGGGCCTGGCCTACGTTGCTGTGTGGCAGCAGTTAGCCAAGGCGAGGCTGCCTGTTTGAGGTGGGTCCACGCATCCTACAGTTTGTCTTTGTCCCCAGCACTCCTGGGTGTATCCCACATTCTCTCCTGCTTTGTTCATGGCTGTTGCACGGCTGGCTCTTGTTAGCATTTGGGTTTGCAGCCCCCGATCTATTTGAATAAGGTGCAAGAAGGAACCGATGCCTGGAATCGCAGAGTGAAGAGCCCCGTGTCCCAGTCTTGCACCCGTCATGGAGGCAAGGAGGGGGTCTGGAGAAATCATTTAGCTTTTTTATGCCTCAGTATTCCCATCTGTCAAATGGGGTTGAAAATAATTCAGGCCCTACCTGTTTCACAACATCATACTGAGGATCCAAGAAGATAATCTTTTTAAGAAAGTTCTTCTGTGGATTGAGACTCTTGGTCTCTGAAATGGGAAGGTCAGGCACTGAAGCAGCGCACAGCTACACCACATATCAGTTGTCAGGCTGTGCTGGGATCCTGTCTACCAGGTGCTAAATTCAGTTCCTGGTGTCGTTGGGGGTGGCTGCCCACAAGCTGTGATGCTAATGGACCGGAAGGCCTCCCAGAACCTGCTTCTGAGCTCCTGTGTGTCCTGTCTCTCTGCTCCAGGTGGACAGCTGGGCCCTGGGTGTGTTGCTTTACACTCTCGTTTATGGAACAATGCCCTTCGATGGTTTTGATCACAAAAACCTCATTCGGCAGATCAGCAGTGGAGAGTACCGGGAGCCCACGCAGCCGTCAGGTGCGTGCCCTTAGAGGGTCAGAGGTTGAGCGGGAGTGGTTGGTTTACCTGCTGTAGCTCACAGGTTCGTTCTGCTTCCTTTTAAGGTCTGTAAGGAGTCTCCTGCTTTTCCTCTTCTTTTTCTCTCCAGATTTTTGCCTACCGGCAAAGCTAGCTTGCTAGGGTGCTTTGCCAAAACCTTCCCGAATAGAATTTCAAGGACAAATGTTCTCTACAACAGGCAGGCTAGGAGTCCTGTTTGCTTGCCATGTGAACCCGGGCAAGTCCCTTACCATTTGGATTCAGTTTCTCCACTGGAAGAGATATCACATGAAATCCTTCCTAGTCCATGTGGTCGTATAAACCACCTTCACTAGACTCAGTGCCATGAGAGTGGCAACTGCTCTTTTTCACTACTAAGCTCCCAGCCAGGGGCATGGCACGTGGGCACTGTTGCATTATTTATTGCTATAACAACTCTATCGCCCACCGCCCTGAATAAATCTTGTGGTTTAAACAGCTAGGTACCACATTTCTCCATTCCCTGGGTTGGCTAGAGCTCCTCTGGCCTTACTTGTGTTTCTCCTACGGTTGCATTCAGATGGCATCTGGGCTGGGTCTGGCTGTGGGACAGCTGCTCCGTGCTCCTCCATGTGGGCTCCTTCTCCATGAGGTGCCTCTCTAGGCCTGTCTCTCCAGGAGGAGTCCTGGACATCTTCTATGGCAGCTCAGGGCTCTACGGTGGAGGAAGAAGAGGCTTCCAGGCCTTCTTAATGTATGTGCTGGGCAGCCAGATAATGCCATTCCTGCCATGTTCTATGGGTCAAAGCAACCAAGATCATAAGCTCCATCTCTTGATAGGAAACCGGATGGAGAGCATGTATGTCCAGGTGGCCCTCTTTGGAAAATAGTTAACACAGATGTTTGTATATAGACATGCTACACATGCGGATGCACACACAGTTGATTCTCATCCTTTGTGGCGGTTATGTCCTGCAAAGTTGCTATGCACACCGAGTTAGTGAATACGAAGCAGCACTGCTCCCAGGGCAAATACAGGGCTCTGTCTCTGGTCACAA
Source organism: Canis lupus dingo (assembly GCF_003254725.2). Classification (NCBI taxonomy): domain Eukaryota; kingdom Metazoa; phylum Chordata; class Mammalia; order Carnivora; family Canidae; genus Canis; species Canis lupus. The sequence continues at coordinate 33,343,653 of NC_064252.1, forward strand.
TATTTGTGTCAGCTGATCAATATATGACCTCATTTCATGTATATTTCTGTTGAAAGACACCTCATTTAAAATGTCTTGTTGACTCATTCACATCAAACTCACAGCCCACAGCGCTATGACTCCTACCTGAACGAAGCCTATCTAACACAGGCATTTTCTCCAAAAGGCACATCACAGCCTTCTTTAACTCAGGAACCAGAGATAGCACTTTAGCACTATGCTGGGGGGCCATTTTACACAGCAAAATCACCAACAGAAAGGACAGAAATGTGAAAAACATGGACCAGACAGGCTGTGAAAAGTACATTTGTTTACAGTAGGAGAGTGGAACCAAGAAGACAGGGCCCTATCACCTCCTTTCACCTCAGCTGGGAACATGCATACATGCTGCGGGTAACTCCAATTATTTGCCACTTTGTGAATGTAAGCGAATGATAGGGAGAGTGGCCGGGTATTGGTTTTGGGGCTACGAATACATTTTAGTGAGCAGGAGAATTTATAACACAATTTCTGTGCATAAGAATACATATGTATATGCATATATATTTTTTCATATGCATATGAAATATCATATCACTCCTGCAGTGTCAGCCCCCATCAAGGCCAAAGGCTTCCATGTGATGCATCATTCTTTTTGTCTCGTGCCACAGACGCTCGAGGACTCATTCGGTGGATGCTGATGGTGAACCCCGACCGCCGGGCCACCATCGAGGACATTGCCAACCACTGGTGGGTGAACTGGGGTTATAAGAGCAGCGTCTGTGACTGCGACGCCCTCCACAACTCTGAGTCCCCGCTCTTGGCTCGCATCATTGACTGGCACCACCGGTCCACGGGGCTGCAGGCTGAGGCCGATGCCAAAATCAAGGGCCTGGCCAAACCCGGCGCCTCTGAGGTCATGCTGGAGCGCCAGCGGTCACTGAAGAAGTCCAAGAAAGAGAATGATTTCGCGCAGTCTGGCCAGGACCCGATGCCGGAGAGCCCGAATAAGCTGACTTCCAAGAGGCCCAAAGGGATCCTGAAGAAGCGGAGCAACAGCGAGCATCGCTCCCACAGCACGGGCTTCATCGAAGGTGTGGTGAGCCCCGCCTTACCGTCTGCTTTCAAGATAGAGCCCGACGTGTGCCGGACCGGGGTGGCCGTCCCCAGCTCCCCCGAGGCCGACGTGCCCGGCAAGCTCAGCCCCAAGCAGTCGGCCACCATGCCCAAGAAGGGCATCCTCAAGAAGACGCAGCAGCGAGAGTCGGGTTACTACTCGTCGCCGGAGCGCAGCGAGTCCTCGGAGCTGCTGGACAGTCAGGACGGGCCGGGCAGCGGCCTCCCTTCCCCCAGCCCCCCAGACCCCGCCCGGGGGCCCGTCCTCGGCCTCTCCTGCCGCAGGAAGGGCATCTTGAAACACAGCAGCAAGTACTCGGCGGGGAGCACGGACCCGGCCCTCGCCAGCCCCGATGTGCCCACACTGGAATCCTTGCTGGAGCCCGGCGCGCCCCCCGAGGGCCTCTCCCGGAGCTACAGCCGGCCCTCCAGCGTCATCAGCGATGACAGCGTCCTGTCCAGCGACTCCTTCGACTTGCTGGATTTGCAGGAGAACCGGCCGGCCCGCCAGCGCCTGCGCAGCTGCGTGTCCGCGGAGAACTTCCTGCAGATCCAGGACTTCGAGGGGCTCCAGAACCGGCCGCGACCCCAGTACCTGAAGCGGTACCGGAACCGGCTGGGAGACAGCAGCTTCTCCCTCCTCATGGACATGGACGATGTGACTCAGGTCTACAAGAAAGCGCTGGAGATCTGCAACAAGCTTAACTAGCTGCCCGGGGCGGGGCTGGGTTGTGGGTGGGCTCGGGGAGGAGCGGGACCCATGACCCTGTGCGAGCGGGCTGGGTACCTCTTTGCTGGCAGCGACCATGGACTGAAGAAACGGCTCGGTGCCGTCATGCTCGGCCAAGTTTGCCTGCTTGAGCCGGCACCTAAAAGGGAGAAGTGGGCGCTCCGCCAGCCCTGCCAACTGCCATTCTGAATTGGGGTCCTAATTGGCATTTACTTTGTGGCACCTCCGAGAGGACCAGCTGTCCAGGGGAGGTGGTTTTGGCCAGCACGAAGAGGATGGGGAGGAAGCATATGGGAAAGGGAACGGATCCCTAAAAGTCATCCAAACGCTTCTGGAGGAGGGACAGAGAGGCTGGGGCCATCTGCCTTGGGTGAGCTCAGACTTCACTGCTTCCCTCCTTGCACTAGCAGGCTTGGTCTGACTGCATGGGGTTGGCAAGTAGAGTTCAGCCACGTGAACTTGAATGGGTGATTGACTGATAATGGCTGCTGGGTGTGCTGGGGGAGAGGCCTGGGCACTGGGGGAAGGAGTGCTGTGACTGAATAGCAGCGGCTGCCTTGGGCACAGGAAGGGCGCAGTAGCACTCATGCCATGCGGTTGCCCTCCTTGATAGGGCCAAGCCCTTGGAAGTGTTGGGTCGAGGCATCCTGTGGGATCTATGCTTGTCTTTCACGCCCCTAGTGCAGCCTTTGTTAATTTTCCACTCTACCTTGAATGGAAGACAAGGCCTCGGTCAGAGAGAGAGTGCTCTGAACACCACTAAGGACTTAAGAGTTGGCCCATGGTGATTTTTGGGCTTCTTGCTGTCTGCCTCTTCTTTCCTGATGTCTGCCTTGCTCCTCAGCACAACCTCCCGAGGATGGACAGGGAAAAACCTGGTGGTGTCAGAGGTCAAAACTCTGGTGTGTAACAGAGCTAGGGACCCTCTGTGGTCTCTGCACAGATGAATGGAAATCGATCCACACCAGCAAAGGGACAACTTGTTGATTTCTTTAACATCTCATCATTAACTGGAATGCTGCCTCTTGGGTTCTTACCTGCATGATTCAGATGTGATGCTGTCCACAGTCTCCAAAAGAGTAACTGGCTCAACCATTTACCCTGTTTACTAACAGCAGACGGTTTCCCATCCACCAAGTGTAGAATCTGCAGGGGCAGGCGAGTTTGCTTCTAGGGAGTTAGTGTGTAGCTGGGATATTTGGATGAGGAAAAGAAAGGTAGGCAGAAGGTGCTCCCCCTGTATCTAGGTTTTCTGTCATGGGTTTGAAGTCCTAGGCTTTGGGGGAAAAGAAAGTTCCACCCATTTAAATGAATAAGGTGTTGAAAGAGGAGAGTGGGTTGGGAGGAAATGTACAGAAAAGGGAACATTTCCTCAGAAGCTATCCAGATGGTTCTGGAGGTAGGCAGGAAAGAGGTATAGCAGGACTTCTTATCATAAAAAGTAACATAACTAGGGATTTAACTTCTAGACACCCAGATTATAGGTGATAAGATGTTAGTCCCACAATGGGACATCTTCAGATACTGGGTTTAGAATTCATGATCTCATTGGGGAATTTGGGATGACTTCAGAGCCTACTGGCCTGGGCAAATTGAAAGCCTTGTTTCAAGATGGTCAACCTCTGGTAGCCACAAAGATAGATAAGGAAGACTAGTTTTGGGGGGTATTTTGGGGTAAACCAACAGACAGTAGCTTATAGGGAGATGCGAAAGAATTCACCTGAAGGCAATCCTTGGAGTGAAACTGCCCTTTCCTTAAGGAGGTGGCTCCATTTCTCCCCCTTGCCACCAGCTCTGGGGATGTGGCTTGTGCATTTTTTCAGGTTGAGCTGCGCAGGGTGTTATGGGAAGCATCTCTGTTTTCTTTCAATTCCACCTTCTTCCTGAGCTCCAATATAGGTTCAAAGGGAAAAAAAAATCTAGATAGCAAATTATGTGTGGGGAATATGTGGGTGCATGGGGGGGGCATCTCACAACCTCTGGGCTCCCCATGCCTTGTCTCATTTTTATGTAATTTGTTCTGGACAGACTGTCCTGCCACACTGCTGGTCCCTCATGCGTGGTAGCTGGCCTAGTTGGTAGCTGTGCATATGCCTAAGGTATAACACCAACCTACTGGTTGATATGTTTTTTTTTCCTTTTGCCAAGTGATCCTATCTGTTTAATACTTGCCATCCTTCTAAAATGACACTATTAAGGAAAATCACTCTACTTCTCATCTTTCTCTCCACAGAATACCCCACACATGCATGTTCTCTTTTGTCAATAAACCCAGACAGTGGACTGTGGCAAAGACAGTCTTCCACTTCGAGGCAGAAGTTCTGAGTTGAATCCTGGTGCGCTGCTAACCAGCTGCTGGTCTGAGGCACCTGCAGTATCTTGGAGCCGTAGGTTTCCCTTTATTGAGGGCTGGAGGGGTGGCCTAGCTCGTCTCTCAGGCCCTGCCTGGTTCTGACATTCTGCTAACATTCTCTGATTCTAGATGCCATGTTGACTGGCCTTTTAAGGAAAAGCCTGGAATAGAGAGAAAAGCCCTGACATGCAGCTTCCCTGCTTCGTGATTAAGTCCTATCATCCCTACCAGCCAATCCCCAACCAAGAAAGTCATGCTTAATTCATTTCCATGGAATTACAAGTGAGAGACACTCTTATGACCCGGTGGACCAAGCAGGAGATTCCACATTAGCTCTCCCGGTCCTTTCCTGGCCTCCAAGGGCCTCTCTGTGTCTTAGTTTACAGATCTGCCAAAGGAGTAGAACTATACTTCTTTTGTACTGGTAAATTTTAAGGCATGATCAGTTTTCAGGATGTGCTTCAAGACCCTGGGTGAAATGAAACATCTAAGTGCTCCCTGACTTTCCATCCCTGTTAAAAGGTGCTGCTTCTTCAGATGATGGGGAGCGCTTTTCAGGGGGAAATTCAGGGGAATGTCGCCATGGCCTGGTCTTGAGTACAAATGTGAATGATCGACTGCTTATTGCCAAACTGGAAATGTTCTGTAGGGATTTACTGGCATGGTATCATTCCTAGAAGAAAAAAAAAAAAAGAGAGAGAGAGAAACTTGACTGCACATTTTTTTTTTTTAAATCCGTGTTGTGACTTTTATTTAATTTCTATTTTTTTTTTTTGGTAATAAAAAGTTGACTTTTTTATTTGAATTTGTCTTTTTTTATTTATTGGTCTGAAAGGCATTTCAAAGGTATTATAATAATATATTGGTGTAATTTAATTGGTGCAACATGCTTTATGGCTCTGGTCAAAATTGGTTTTCGGTCATTTGATTGGTTTGAGCCCAGAACAGCCGACGGGGGGGGGGAAAAGCTGGATAACCACCCAAAGTGTTTGTATTTTCATTGGAAACTGATTTTTGTTTTGTTTTTCTTTTTTTTGTTGTTGTTTTGTTTCCATTTTTATTTTTAAATTAAATAAATTGCAATGAACTGAAGCGGGCCCTTGTATCTTTATTTGGTTGTTTTCCTCTTCGTTAATTAAGTAAGTGACAGAATGGCCATAAGTAACAGAAACCCACCCAAGCTAGCTTCAGCACAAAATGGGAATTTATTTGAAGTTTTTGAAAAGGGAGATGTAGCTGGCCATGCAGCTGGAACCCGAACTGGAGGAGGAGGAGCCAACAGAACTACAGACCCTTTTTTTCTGCTCCTCTTTGCACAGCAGCTTTATCCTTCTCCTCCTTTGGCAGCCTCACTTTATCCCTGATTTTATGACCCACCTTGGTTTACCTCATAGCTCCCAGATTGACATGCTCTTAGTTCTGGGTTTCAGAAGACACTATTGACTGGGTTCCTTCAATCTGGACTAGAGACAGCATCGGAGGTTAACACCAGTCATGCTTTCCCTTCACGGTTCAGCTTCCTCTACCTTTCCCTTCTTGGGCAGCCCCCTCTGTTCCCAGGGCAGCCAGACTGCTAGTCTGATGGCTCAGAGTTCAAGATCAATGGGCCATATTTCTCCGTGGGGAAGGCCACTGCTCTGATAAAATGGCATCCTGAGTCCCATTTTAGCATTATTCCTATCTCAAACAGACCCTCCAGGAAGCTCTTAGAAAGAGGAATGAATAATAGTGTAAGACTGGATCCCCAGTCTCAATAGCAAATGACATCAAACCGTACCCTAGTATCAAACATGCTTCTGCTGAATAGCTGTGTTTCAGGATCCATGCAAGAAAAGTCTGACTTTCCAAAGAAATTGTAATTTGAATCTCTTATCTGGTCTACTGGGAGATCATCTGATAGAGCTTGTCACATTTAGGAAATAAGGCCACAGGACCTCCAGTTAAGCAATGGATAATTTTTTAGTATAAGTATGTCCCATGCAATTTTGGGGTTATGCTTATACTAAAAAAATTTTTTATCTGAAATTCAAATTTAACTGGGCCTCCTGTATTTTATCTGGCAAGCCAATTTGAGGGAGCTTAATTGAAATGACCAGGTATCTGGTATGGTAGAAGTTTGGGGAATGGATGTTTGTGACGCGGGCTGCCAAATTAGGACATGTCTGTGCTGGTCTCCAGCTGGGCTGCGGTGGGAAGAATCCCCATTCTGATTTGGACTTGCTGATTGCTATGAAACAAACTGCTTCGAGTCTCTGTGCTTCTGTTTTCTCATTTATCTGGTGGGTATATGAATTTACCCAACTTTAATGGGTCTGCGAAGAAGGAATGAAAATTTCCGTGAAGTTGCCTTGAGTGTAAAACTCACTATGACAGAAAACCATAGTCCTTTCGTCACAGGGCAGCATTCACTGCTTCTTAAAATAGGACGTTTCAAGGCAATCATCCTGGTTGTTAATTCTTGTGGTGGTTCCTGCCACTATTAAAGGAACAAAGGGGAAAAGTAAGACAAGATTCAGTGGCCACATAGAGGGAATAGCATGTGCATGGCCTAGAGACTGCACTAAATGTGACCTATAGGGTAAGGGAGGAAGCAGGAGTGGCTGGAGTGGCATGGCTTACATGGCAACTGATAGGTTGGTGAGGTTAATGCGAAGTGGTCACTTTAAGGAGGAACATTGAGAAAGCTAACGTTTATGGAGCTTCTATAGGGTGCTCACTTCATTCTTATCATGGAGAGTGGCAGAAACTCAGCTCAGACCATGTTAAGGAATAGGACAAATTTATTGCTTTGTGTAGCTGAGAAGTCTAAGGAGTATGTCTCAGGCACAGCTAGATCCAGGGGTTCAAGAGATGCCATCGGCCTCTTTTTCACTCACTCTCCCTGGATGTGGCTTTCATTCCTGGGCAGGCTCTCTCCACATGGCAGCAAATTACCTCCTGGTAGTGGCAGTGTTATGAGGTCCTCTTAGTGTGTGATCCCAGAGTCAGGAGAGATGTTACTATTCTAGCATTTATGAGCCAAGGAAGGAGTGTGATTGTCTTTGCTGGGGTCAGGTGTCTCCCTCTTGCCCCCTTCAAGGGTCTAGATGGAGAGATGCTCTGATTGGCCCACCTGGATCATGTGCCCACCCTTGTGATATCCTTGAATGACAGCTCCTTCAGAACCACATGACGTCAGGGGAGGGCAGCTCCCCCAAAAGAAGGGACACAGAGTTAATGAAACAAAGTTACACCTTTGGGTCTCAATATCTCATCTATAAAATGGCATTAAATAATCCATCACTTTCAGAGTTATTGTGAAAATTAAATAAAATAAGATACCTAGTACAGGGCTTGACACATAGAAGATATAGATAGATGATAGATAGATAGATAGATAGATAGATAGATAGATAGATAGATAGATTTTTTTTAAAGATAGGCTCCATGCCCAGCATAGAACCCAACACAGGGCTTGGATTCATGACCCTGAGATCAAGACCTGAGCCGAGATCAAGAGTCAGATGCTTAACTTACTGAGCCACTCAGGTACCCTGACATCAGAAAATTTCTAATTTATACAGATAGTGTCAGGAAAGACAGCAATATAACACTATAGAGAGGTGATATATTTGTTAGGAAGATATTTGCTGTCAAATCAGTTATGAGAAAATCCAGCAGAAACTGGTTTAAACACTGAAAAAGTTTTAATTAACTCATATACCTTGAATTTTAGAAAGAAGATGGATTTCATGGTTACTTAGATCTAGTGGAAAAATGGATATTAAATAAAACCACTCAAAATCACAGATTATAATAAGAGCTATGAAGGAAATGGGTGCAAACATAGAAAATTAAGGGAGGAGTTACCTCTTATAGAAAGAGTAGTCAGGGAAACCATCTCTGAAGAGATGATATTTGAACAGAGATTTGAAAAACTAGCTATTGGAAGAGTGAGTATTCTGGGCAAAGGGAACAGTACATAGTACATACAAAGGCCCTACGGTCTTCAAAACAGAGCTTTATAGGGTTAATTTCTGGTCCATTGGCATAGGGCAATCATGGTCCAGAGAGTGTGGTGTTTTGCTAAACATATGTGGCTGAGTTCTAACGTGGACTGGCTATGATCATTTATGACTTTGTGTCCCCTTAATTACATATAGCCGCTTCCTTTGACAGGTGGTCCCCAGATGAGATACATGCCATGGCATGCAATTTTAAATAAGAATATGTTTCCACAGCAAAAATTCACTGCCAATTTATTGAAATTTATGGAAAAGATGTTTTTAATCCACAGAATCATGCAAAGCTTGGGCATGGAAGTGGAGCAGCAGTGGTGCTCTATGGATACCAGATAGTGCAGACTAAGGTTTTTGTGTCATAAAACCTGCCCCATGCTATCACAACTGTCTAGTTCCAGTCGGGAATTGTCGGGGAAATTAGCAATCAATTTTTAAACATTGCGCCAATTATTGTCCTAGTGATCAAAAATTAATGGTGCTCATCTCTACCTGACTGGGGACTATGTGTTGTGTCTTGACTTACTAGTTTCCCCATCCACTCCCTATGCCAGTTTTCATTTGTGAATTAATCTGGAGAGGCTATATTATGCTAAAGTAACAAGCCCTGGAATGTCAGTGACTCAAATGATAAATGATTATTTCTTACTATTACCAAGTCCAGTATGTGTTGGGCAACTCTCTGTCATGTCTTTGCACAGGCACACAGAGCTCTGAGTTTCTCCATCCTGTGGAGCTGCCATCTTTGGGGTCCTCCTTTCTTGCTGTGCAAATGAGGTACAGGTGAAGACCATTTAAGGGTCAAGCCCAAACGTGGGTACATCACGTGTACCCTCCTCCCATGGCCATTACTCAGTCACCTGACCCCAACCTAACTTCCTGGGTAGTTTTCAAGTGTGTAGTATTTAAAAAGTGGAAAATATAATGGAGTCAGATGGACGATGGCTCTGTCAGCCTGTGTCTGCTTCCCACAGGGAAGACCAGCATAATATCAATAAATATTAACTGAGTATTTACTGAGCTGCATGCAGACAGTGTGCTTACCCTTTGTAGGCATCATCTCTCTCTTTTTAAAGATTTTATTTCTTTACTTGAGAGAGAGAGAGAACGAGAGAGAGAGAGAGAGCAGGATCAGGGAGAGGGGTAGGGGAAGAGGGAGAAACCTGCTCCCTGCTGAGCAGGGAGCCTGACTTCGGTCTCAATCCTGGGACTCCAGGATCATGACCTGAGCTCAAGGCAGACACTTAACTGACCGAGCCATCTGGGTGACCCTGCATCATCTCTGTTAATGCTCCTTTAATGTTTTGATATACCCTGATCTCCATTTGTACAGGTGAGGAAACAATGTTGGAAATGTGCAGTATCTTGCCGAAGTCACCCAACTATTAAATGTGGAGCTGGATTCAAACACAAGCCTGGCTGACCAGCTTCTGAGCCCAAGCTCTTATCTGTTCCATTGCACCCTCAGGATGATCCTTCCTCAAGTTAGACCCCTTGATCATAAGCCCCATCTTGTCACCATCCTTGTCCATGTAAATGGCATTTTCCTGCAGAAGCTAAATGGACCCCATCAGGAATGATGACATTGGCCCCAGTCAGTGCACTGTCCAAGAAATATGGTGTCAGGTTCTAGGAGAGTCAGTCTCAGAAGATAAAATTAATAGAATTGGTTTGGGTTTCTTAACTCCCTTAGAGTGAAATGAGATGGAGGAGTAGCCTTTCTCCATCCTGAGCACATGATGTGGCTCCGAACTCAGTAGAGGGTGCAGTAGGCCTTCAGTGGCTGGGTTTCTTCTGTCCAAAGCTGTGTACTCATACACACCCAACTGTGCTCTACATGCTCTTTCTTGTGCTGATATACCTCAGGGGAGCCCCACTTCTGGGGACTGAGAGCTCAAAGCAACTGCTTTGGAGCCATATGGAAAAACAGGATGCCAGGCTAGTGGCACAGACCTGTCTGGCATCCGGCATTGCAACAACTTCCATCACATAAAATAGAGCATCGCCACATCTTCAAAGCCTAGAGCAGGGTGATGATACAGGCATGGCCTCAAATCAGACATCTCACCGTCAGCTGAAACTGAGGGTGGAGAAGAGCTTATTTTGGAGGCAGCTGGAGAAAAGGGGCTCCAAAAATATAGCTGTCCTGGGAAGGTCCTTCAAATAGGAATTTGTGAATCACCGAAGCTGAGAAACATCTGATGTGGCAGTTCCTGGGGCATTCCAGAAGCTTCAGCCATGAGGCTTTGGAACCCAGACAGAAGGATATGTGTAGAGAGCAGAAAGGCAGATGTAGACCTCTGAACCAGGCCTGCTGGTCAGCTCCTAAGAGGCCATGCTTGTGGGTTCAGTCCCTATGAAGTACAGATGGTTCCTGGCAGTGGAAGAGGCTTCAACTGGCTTCTCATAAACATGTAAAGCTGAGCACCATGGTGACAAAGTAAAGAGTCATGGATGCTTGGGAAACATCGACTCCCCTTTTCAGAGAAAACAACTCATAATCACATGCTCAGATCCTTTTGGGATCTCGAATTGTGGGATGATGCTGCCCCTGAGGCTGAGTTGGAGCTAATGAGAGCGCATCTGGACATGTGCTTCTATGTCTGGTGTGCCAGTGGAAAGGGAGTGTGGGGAAATGCATCCTGGCTCTTCACGTTTCCACTGGAAGTGATACGTGGTGCGGGGTTCACCCATCAGTGGATAGCACACGTCACGTAGATGTATCCTATCTTTGAAGAGGGGACAGACAAATGCAATCCTATTCTGGGAAAGTGGAAATGCCAGGTGAACAGCACGATAGGCAATCATCTCTTTTCTGAGCAAACTTTTGTAGGGAAAAAAACTCACTTTCTATCCTGGCATTTACTGTATTTTGCATGCCTTTTCCCTCTCTCTTCATCACCACAACCTAAAGGGCTAGAGGCTATTATTATCCCATTATCCATATAAGTATGAAAAAGGTGTCTTTTTAAAAATAAACTTTATTGAGATATAATTAAAATACAATAAAACATACATGAGTTTAGTTTTGAGGAGTTTTGAAAAATACACATGTGCCTGTGACCACCACCACAGTGAACATATAGAACATTTTCACCATCCCAAAGTCTTTCTAGTGCTCTTTTGCAGTCTGTCCTCCCTCCTTACCTTTAGTCTCCACTAAACTACCAACCTGCCTTCTGACACCATTTCATATAAATGAAAGCATATGGCACATACTCTTTTGTGTCCAGCTTCTTTAATTCAGCACAGTACTTTTGAGATCTATCCGTCTGGTTGCAAGTAGTTGTAGTTCACTCCTTTTTATTGCTAGGCAGTGTTCCATTGTATGAACATACTACAACTTGTTATTATAATAAAGCTTCTTTCAACATTTGTGTAAAAATCCTTATGTGGACATATGTTAGCATCTTTTTCAGTAAACACCTAGGAGCAGAATTGTTGGATTATATGGTACATGCATGCTTAACTTTAAAAGAACCACAGAGTTTTCCATAGTGGTTGTACCATTTGGCATTACTACCAAAAACATACATAAGAGAGCTCCAATTGGGCAGCCTGGGTGGCTCAGCGGTTTAGTGCCGCCTTCAGCCCAGGACATGATCCTGGAGACTCGGGATCGAGTCCTGCATCGGGCTCCCCGCATGGAGCCTGCTTCTCCCTCTGCCTGTGTCCCTGCCTCTCTCTGTGTGTGTCTTTCATGAATAAATAAAAAAAATTTTTTTTTAAAAAAAAAGAGAGCTCCAATTGCTTCACATCCATTCTAACACTTGACATTTTTGGTCTTCTAAATTTTAGTCATTTTAGTGGGTATGGAGAATTTAATTATAGTTTTAATGTGAATTTCCCTGATGGGTAATGGTATTAAGCATCTCTATCTTTACATGTGCTTCTGAGCTGAATATCTTCTTTTGCAAAGTGTCTTCCCAATATTTTCCCTCATATTATTTTATTTTTTAAAAAATATTTTATTTATTTATTTGAGAGAGAGAGAGAGAGAGAACACAAGCAGGTGGAGGGGCAGAGAAAAAGGGAGACCCTCAGGGTCCTAAGGCTCGATCCCAGAACCCTGAAATCATGACCTGAGCCAAAGGCAGAAGCTTAAAACGACTGAGCTACCCAGGCACCCCTATTTTGCCCATTTTAGAAATTGGGCTGATCATCTTCATATTGAATTGTGAGAGTTCTTTATATATACTAGACACAAGCTTTTGTGAGATACATATTTGCAAATATTGTTTCTCATTCTGTGGGTTTGCCTTTTTTATTTCTTAACAGAGTGGGTTGAAAAGCAGATGTTTTGAACTCTGACAAAATCCATTTCATAAAATATTAATAGTTTGTGCTTTTCATGTCCTAAGAAACTATTGCTTATGCCAATGTTGTACTGATTTTCTCTGTTTTCTTTTAGTAGATTTACATTTTATTTTTTACACTTAGGTGTATGATGCATTTTGAGGTAATTTTTTTTATCATGTGGAAAAAGTATTGAGTTTCTTTTTCTTTTCTTTTTTTTTTTTGCATACAGATCTTCAGTTGTTGGAGTGCAATATGTTGAGAAGACTATACATTATTACTGTTTTTGTTTTAAATGACCTTGAGATGATCTTTTAAATAAATAAGTAAATAAATAGAATTATCTTAAAAATTAAAAACCAGACAATATCTTTCATTCACAGAGAAGTGTTCCAAGCTGCCTTTTGGTATCAATCTTCTTTCTACTTCATGGAGAACTTTCATTGACATTTCTTGTAGTAAAGGTCAGGTGGCGACAACTTCTTTTCAGCTTTTGTTTGTTTGAAATAAAAAGCTTTGTTTCACCTTTATTTCGGAAAGATATTTTCTCTGGTTGTAACATTTTAGGTGATAGCTTTTATCTCTTATTCCTTGAAGTTACCACTCTACTATCTTCTGGTTTGCATAATTTCTGATTAGAAGTCCATGATAATTTTTCTCTTTGTTCTCATTCTTTTTCTCTGTGCAACATCTAATATTTTCTGCTTATCATTTTACCCTTTGGCAATCTGATTATGATTTCTCTTGATACTTTTTTTTATGTGTTTATCCTTTTTGGGTTCATTGGCCTTCTTACATCTATAATTTTATAGATTCCATCAAAACTTGGATTTTCAGTCTTTTCCTCCCCAGCTGCTTGAAACTAGGCCACCATCATGAATGACACAGTAACTATCTGGACCAGGAAGTTCATGACCAACTGACTGCTTCAGTGGAAACAGATGGTCATTGATGTTCTTCACCCCGGGAAGGCAACAGTACCTAAGACAGAAATTCGGGAAAAACTAGCCAAAATGTACAAGACCACACCAGATGTCATATTTGTATTTGGATTCAGAACCCATTTTGGTGGTGGCAAGACAACTGGCTTTGGCACGATTCATGATTCCTTGGATTATGCAAAGAAAAATGAACCCAAACATAGACTTGCAAGACATGGCCTATATGAGAAGAAAAAGACTTTAAGAAAACAGCACAAAGAACACAAAAACAGAATGAAGAAAGTCAGGGGGACTGCAAAAGCCAACGTTGGTGCTGGCAAAAAGTGAGCTGGAGATTGGACAACAGAAGGAGTAAAGATTCTGCAGTGGCTTTATCTGTGGTGATTGTGCAGATTTTTCTTTTCTTTTTTTTTTTTTTTTGATTGTGCAGATTTTTCATGAAAGGATTAATAAACTAAGAATGTTAAAAAAAACAAACAAAAAACTTGGATTTTTAAAATTGCCATTGTGTATTTTAATAGTTTCTCTCCTTTTCCTTCTGGAACTCCAGTTACATATGTGTTATGCCCTTTGAGATTGTGGACATTTTTGACAATAAGACTGTTGACACTTTTCAATCTTTTTTTCTCTTTGTTCTTTGTTTTGGATTTTTTTCTTCTGTATGTTTTCAAATTCATTAATCTTTTCTTTGGTAGTGTTTAATATGCTCTCAATTCCGTCCAGTAAAATTGTATTTAGATTTTGTGTTTTTCGCCCCTAAAAAATTCCATTTGGTATACATATGCATTCAGCAATGTTTCTGTACTTTGGCTAGTGGGAACTTGAATATTTCCAGCCATAGGTGAACTCTGAGAATTGTTCAGCTTGCAGCTCCCCAGTCATTGTCTTTGTTTTTTCCTGTTCTTCTTTGCCCAGCTTCATGGGCTTTCTCCCTATACATGAGCAGATTAGTATTTAGCTAGAGGCTCAGAGTGACCCTATGCAGATTTCTGGAGCTCTTTGATTATGTAGTACCTTCCTTTCCAGTATTCTATGCCCCCAAATCTAGCTGCCGTTGGTCTCTGTTTGGGTTCCTCCTTCTGGTGAAAAGATTTTCACCAGAAACTTCCCCCAGGTTAAGCTGATTCAATTGGAGGGTTTACCTTATTTTTCCTTTCTACTAAGGATCATAGTTCTATATTGCTTTTCACCTAAAACAGCAATTGTTGAATATAATCTGCTATGTTTTGTATTTTGTTCTAACAATGGGGCAAGGAGTATTTCATGGGAGTCTCTCCTTCATGGATAGAAGTAAAAGTTGGAATTAAGCCATTTTTGTCCAATCACAGAGATGGGTATCAAAGCCTATGCTTTTCATTCTTAAGAGCCTGTTTTCTCCCCACCCCACTCCCCAGCTTCTTTTAAATCTCACATTCCAGAAAGATGTCAGGTAAAAATCCTATCAGTGAAAAGCCAAATTGCTATTCTGCTTGCTGGCAATTTCAGTAAAAAGGATTAGCTGAGAGGAGTTCACTGTGATAGTTGGGCTACTTCGCAGAGGTGCTCTGCCAAAGTGAACTTTCATTTATTTTTTTCCTTGTGAGTGAGTGGAGAAAGTATTGGACAGATCTTCATTTATTTGCTGACTCATTCAGTAATTCTGTCATTTATCCATCCATTCAAACTTATTTATGGAACACCTAATGTGTTCCAGGCATTAGGCATCTGTTCACATTGGGAGGACAGAAGGAACTCCTGAAGACTTTCTTTTGCTATCCTTTCCCTCTCCTTGCTCGCTTTCCCAAACCGTCAATGTGACGATCATGTGAGAAGGGCCCAGATGGTGACATTTTAGGGATGTCTCCCTGGACTCCGGGGGAGCTTCTGAGTGGTTAAGAGAGAAGTTAGGCCTTTTGTCCTATCAGAATAAATGCCAGCAAACTTGGGAGGAATCACACATGAAGTCATTGTCAGCTAAACCTTAGGCAGCCGTTAACGTTTCAGGAGAGATTTATTTATTAAGTGCTCACTGGGAGCAGGAATGGAGAACAACACAGGCCCTTCAGGAAACAGGACAGGAGGTGAAGGCACCGGCATTCTCACAAGAAAGGTGGCAAGGCTAGATGGAAATTTTGCCTCAAGCTGAGTCACTTCGGTATCTGACTCTCACCCTTTTCTGTCTGGATGTCATAATAGTGACAAAGGAGAGAGATCTTTTGTAGGTTACAGGTCCCTCACACTCTCTGTGTTCTTGCAGTTACCTCTCAATAGTCCCTGGAAGTAAACCTTAATACCACTGAGGAAATGGGAGCTTGGAGGAGAGAATCATAAGCTCAAGTCATGCAGCTGCTAAGTGCGTGGCCCGAATCTGAACTCAATCCATCTGACTTCGGGGCTTCCCATCCGAATGTCACGCTGTCATCCCAGCATGCACAGTTGCTCCCTTTGACCAGACCTGTCTCTGCCTTTCTTACCCCTGCCATCCATGAAGCATTTTGCTTGTGCAGCCCCTCTACAGAGCACAACGTTTTGTGCCAAAGGTTGTCTGGGTTCTTGCATGTCCTCCAGATGTTGGTGGCTCATCTTGGGGACGAGTTCTTCCCCTTTGTGGCTGGTTTATTGGAATAGAAGTGAAAAGCAGGTCTGGCCAATGACTGCCTGGGAGACCAAGAGATGACAAACAAAAGGACACAAAGATATTCTCATCTTAAGGCTCTGTACTCCATCTGAGCAACTCAATTGGTCAGAAAGCACTTTAGAGGAGAGGCAGGAACAAAGTGATAGCCTAGCCCCAGGCTTGCTGCTGCTGGAGAACAAGACACGAAGTATGTGCAGGGCGAGGTTGCAAGGCTGTTTCTAGAAGAGGCACGGGCAGGCTTCAGATGGAGGCTACATGGGCTAATGAAATAAATGCGCTTCCTGCTTCCCTGTGATTTATATTTCTAAGCCTGCACTCCATAGTAATTCAATAAAGCTGCAATGGCAGGAATGTCTGGCAGATTTTTCAAGAATCTGATACTTGGCTCATTGTGGGGCCTTGAGTTCAGTGTCTGGATCAGAGGAGGATATGAAGGGACCCCAGAAACAAGCTTTGTTTTTCTCTCTGTCAGCCTTTCCTGGGGCAGAACAGCCCACCTCTTCTCGCTTTGTTCATGTCAAAGTGGCGTTTTTTTGTTTGTTTGTTTGTTTTTGTTTTTGTTTTTTTTACTGAAGGCTTCCTGAAGATGATTGCCTGTTGGAGAATGAGGAGGTTTTCTCTGCCCTCTGATCATGGTCCTTCTAATACTTTACTTCAGTATTTTTCTTTTCCTCTTGACGTAACCAGAGACTTCAGCTGTATCCCCTGAGTAACACTGGAACTGCTCCTCATGGCATTTCCCTGTGGGTGCCACAGGGACTGCTTGAAACCTCTTCCTTGGGACCCCTGGGTGGCTCAGTGGTTGAGTGTCTGCCTTTGGCTCGGCATGATCCCGGGTCTGGGGATCGAGTCCCACATCAGGGTCCCTGTGAGGAGCTTGCTTCTCTCTCTGCCTATGTCTCTGCCTCTCTCTCTCTCTCTCATGAATAAATAAATAAATCTTTTTTAAAAATCGCTTAAATTTCTTTAAAAAAGAAAAAGAAAGAAACCTCTTCCTTGTCTGCCTGTGTAAGATGGGGCAAATGAGACAGAGACAGAGACAGAGAGAGGAAAAGACAGAGAGAAACAGAGAGAGAGGAGAAAGAGAAAGGTATTAATCTTAGAAGGAGAACCCTTACAGTTTCCATTCTAGCAGCTTTTCTAGAATCACGCTGGCACTTTGAGTTTGGTAGTAGAAATCTGCTTTGTTGGTTCTACACCACTTCTTTTGGGGGCCTACACCTCCCCGTGCAGGGTGGCTCTAGCAGGCCATCACCTGCTGTAACAACCTTTTACCCTGTAGGAATGAGCTCTTCACCCACCCTAACTAGTTGGATTTCTTTTTCTCCTGGCCTCAACAACTGGTCCTTGGCTCACTCCAAAACCTGAACATGGCCAATTGGTGTCATTTGGGTGATTAGATGTGGATGTCGGGGGAGAGGGGATTAGGTTTTTTTCCTTCTGTCTTTTCTTTCTGGAATTGCCATGAGAATGAAGTAAACCCAGAGATACTAATGGTGGGCGGTTTTATCAGCAGGCCTGAGACTGAAGCCCAAGAAAGAACAAAACAGAATTATAAGAAAATAAATTAAATGTGTGTTATAGCTTCATTTGAACTTCTGGGTCCAACTGTCCCTAAAGCAAACACTAACCCAAGACTTTACAACTTTGAGACTTAGTCCTTGGTTTTTGTTGTTGTTTTTTTGGATTAATTAGTTTGATTTGGGTTTCTGTCACTTGAAGCCAAAGGATTCTTGACTGATACAGTTTCTGAGCATAACATGAAATAAAAAGCCAAAAGGAACTTGTAGTAGTACGGCGGTGATGAAGATAAGTTGCCCTTTGCCCTGGTTGTTCACAGTCCAAGGGGCTGTCATTGCAGTGGCTTTATCAGTCAGAGTTTTCAGCTTCAGACACTTCAGGTACAAGTTCTGGTTCTCTTTTGCAGAAATGGAAATTATTGATGGTGATCCAGTAAGCACAGACATTTTAGGAGGGCCAGACTTTGAGACTACAGGTGCAGCAACAAAACTCTGCTGTAGAACTTGTCAGGTGGAGACCCTCCCCCGCCCATCCCCAGCCAGTCCCAAGGGTCACAGACATGGCTCCCTGCACTGCCAACATCTTATAGGGTGATGTTGGGGACAGGTCACTAATAAGAATATTTGTCACGTTGGCTGCCTCTGAAAATTAGAGGGAGCCACCACCACCCTTCCTAGAATAGAACCCCTGCAGGGTTGGCCTCTGGGTCAAAGGTAAGCATGGATTTGTCTGATTGGTGGGGTCTGGGTTGCATGCCTTGCTCTGGTGGCAAGAGAGGTGACCATCTGGTTTCTATAGTAACCTCTACCTTACATTACACCTCATAGAATGGGGACTTCTTTGGACATAGGACATGCCTTAAAAATGTTAGGTAGCCAGCTAGGATGACAAATACCCACAGTATTGGCCATATTAGGGAAGGTTAAGTTTGAGCACACACCATCTTTGGCCCCAACTACAAAAACCGTGAAGTATGCGCCATGGAAGACTCAGGTTGGACAAACTTTGCAAAGTAGGCCCATGTGGCCAATTTCCCCATGAAGCCAATGACCAATGCCCATTCTTTCTTGCTTGCAAATTATCTTTTAGTAGGATCATAATAATAAACATGAGGCAAAAATCAACTTCCATTTAAGACTGATAAAGTAATGAATAATCTCAGTTTTTCCACTTGAGGCTCTGAGTCTGTTGAGAAACCAACCCATGTTTCGGCTTTATTATTAGCTTTATTCCTGAGAAAGCAAACTTAGACCCTGGCTTGGACCCCAGGCCATATAGGGCTTGTTGCTCTTTTTCTCTTTAAGTGAAGCAGTGAGAGGCAGAAAATCTGGATAAACACAGCCTCCATCATGCAGGGTGTCTCATTTGGGACCAAGGGAAGAAACTGGAATTCCTGTGGGTAGATGGTGAGCCAAAGAGTCACCCCAAATGGCTCCAGGCAAGCTTGCCCTACACCCCTTTTCTGGTCTTACCAGCCAGATAATCACTGTGCACCAGAGGAGAGAGGAGAAAAGAGAAGGACAAGATGTGCCCCTCTTGCCAATATTCTCTTCTGTTGAGTAGGAAGGGCATTCTCTCCCCTTTGTCAAAACAGGAGCAGTAAGTGCTCTCCTGGTACCATCATTAATTGGGGTCTTCCTCTGTGTAAGACACACTACTAAGCACTTTATAAAAGTGATCTCATTGAATTTTCATGAAAACCTGATGAAATAACATAGTAAGAGCTAACTCTTATTTAGTATTTGTGCCAGCAAATGTTCTAAGCCCTTGGCATCTATTCATTCATTCCTCACTGGCAGGGTTATGGCATGAAATGGAATAACTTGGGGAGATTTTAATAAAAGGACAGTTTCCAAAAGTATGGGCAGGAGTAGGGCAGATGCTGGGGAGCTTCAGGGATAGTGAAGAAGGTGTGAGGATGGGGCAGGTCCCGGGCTCCAGAAGGAGACGCAGCTGTGTCAGGAAGGCCTCCTTGACAGGACCTGTCATTAGGCAAAGTGGCTGGCCAGAGGTGACTGTGGGAAAAGGCGGTGTGTCCTATGTAGTGTTTCAAGTCCTCCTATGCCATGTACAAACGGGACTTCTTGGGCCTGTAATGCTTCCTTCCTGAGAGATAAGGAGCCTCTGTAGCCTGTGCCAGATTATCACCTTGTGTGGGAGTATCTTCCCGTTTCAGGCACGTTGGATGTATTCTTTTGTCCAAGGCATGTGTATCCTGTGGCACTTGGTCAACCCCACCATTATTATCTGTCCTTCACAGGAAGGGGACAATTTTCTGCTGTGGCACAGAGGGGTACATGGAGGCCAGTTTCCCTCTATCAGTCACTGATAGAGGAGAGACCTACTAGCCTTGAGGGATCCACACCCACCATTGAAGTTGACCCTGCTCTGGCTCTTCTCTGTAAACTTATAGCCTTGTTCCATCCGACACTTGGCCAGTTGTGTTCTTGCAACTTCCATACCAAGATGCAGAGGGTAGGAATGTTTCGAGTCCCTGCTGGGATTGGAGCTGGTGCACAGACTCCTGCTCCACAGCGACCCTGCAGGGAGGATACCTGAAAATGACCACCTTGGTCCACTTGTCTCCCTTCCTCTGATCGGCCAGTATGCCTCTCGCTTCAACTTCAGCTGGAGCCAGAAGGCAGGTATATCTGTTGGCGTCATGGCCGCGGGTCACCTTAGAACAGGTGAGCCCAGTGCAGGTGGAGCAAGGTGGAGAGTATATCTTGGCAGGGGTGGGGGTGGAGTGTAAAGGGGAAATAACCCAGCAGAGGCACATGCTATTATTGCTTTTGTTTTCTAGGCCAGGAAACCAAGGCTCATGGAGTTTGGATAGATGACAAGCCCAAGATTACATCCGTAAGAAGTGGCAAAGACAGATGGCATCCCCTTGCTATAAAGCTTGCACTCAGCAGTCATTCTGGCCCTGGGACTTCTGGCTGCACCTTCTTGTCTCTGCCAAGAGACCTGCAGGCCTGTGTGCTAGGCTGGAGGATGGGGCCTAACATTGATGCGTTTCTGCTCTGTGTCCAGAGTCCTAGGCAATTACTGGCATTGCAACAGACCTGTTGAGGCAGGTATTACTGATTCCATTCTATGTTTGAAGAATCTCAGCCTCAGAGAGGTGAAGTCACTTGCTCAAAGCCACACAGCAGTAAGTCAGGTACTAACCTTGGTCCATGGGATCTCACAGCCCAAGACCTTTCCTTTTTTTCTTTTAATGTATATTTTTTTATTGGAGTTCAATTTGCCAACATATATTATAACACCCAGTGCTCATCCAGTCAAGTTCCCCCCTCAGTGCCCTTCACCCTTCACCCCATCCCCCTGCCCACCTCCTTTTCCACCACCCCTTGTTCGTTTCCCAGAGTTAGGAGTCTCTCATGTTTTGTCACCCTCTCTTATTTTTCCCACTCATTTTCTCTCCTTTCCCCTATAATCCCTTTCGCTATTTTTTATATTCCCCATATGAGTGAAACCATATAATCATTTTCCTTCTCCGGTTGACTTACTTCACTCAGCATAATACCCTCCAGTTCTATCCACATTGAAGCAAATGGTGGGTATTTGCTGTTTCTAATGGCTGAGTAATATCCCATTGTATATATAGACCACATCTTTATCCATTCATCTTTCAATGGACATCGAAGCTCCTTCCACAGTTTGGCTATTGTGGACATTGCTGCTATAAACATTGGGGTGCAGGTGTCTCAGTCTTTCACTGCATCTGTATCTTTGGGTTAAATCCCCAGCAGTGCAATTGCTGAGTTGTAAGGTAGCTCAATATTTAGCTCTTTGAGGATCCTCCACACAGTTTTCCAGAGTGGCTGTACCAGTTCACATTCCCACCAACAGAGCAGAGGGTTCCCCTTTCTCCACATCCTCTCCAGCATTTGTTGTTTCCTATTTTGTTATTTTCACCATTCTCACTGGTGTGAGGTGGTATCTCATTGTGGTTTTTTTTTTCATTGTGGTTTTGATTTGTATTTCCCTGATGGCCAGTGATGCAGAGCATTTTCTCATGTGCTTGTTGGCCATGTCTATGTCTTCTTCTGTGAGATTTCTGTTCATGTCTTTTGCCCATTTCATGATTGGATTGTTTGTTTCTTTGCTGTTGAGTTTAATAAGTTCTTTATAGATCTTGGAAACTAGCCCTTTATCTGATAGGTCATTTGCAAATATCTTCTCCCATTCTGTCAGTTGTCTTTTAGTTTTGTTGACTGTTTCTTTTGCTGTGGTCAACTAATATTCGACAAAGCAGGAAAGAATATCCCCTGGAAAAAGGACAATTTCTTCAATAAATGGTGCTGGGAAAATTGGACAGCCACGTGCAGAAGAATGAAACTGGACCACTCTCTTACACCAGACACAAAGATAAACTCAAAATGGATGTAAGATCTAAATGTGAGACAAGATTCCATCAAAATCCTGGAGAAGAACACAGGCAACACCCTTTTTGAACTTGGCCATGGCAACTTCTTGCAAGATACATCTATAAAAGTAAAAATTAACTATTGGGACTTAATCAAGATAGGCCCAGGACCTTTCCTCCAGGACAGGGGTGTGAAGAGGGAGAGGAAGGGGGAAGGGGAGCGAGACGAAGTGGCTATGATGCAGGATGTTTGGAGAAGGTAGTTGGGAACGGACAGGAGTCATAGGAATCCGGGCAGTGATGACCCTCCTGGGCCCGGGAAGCAACAGACAGGTGGGTGGGAGTCCCGGAGCGCCACCTGGAGTTCCACCAAGTTCTGGAGCAGCAGTTATTCCTGCAGAATCCGGAGAGCAGGCTGAGGCAGGGGCAGCTTCCCGGGGAGCACGTGAGCCCGGTGCTCCAGTGCTGGGGAAGAGGCCTGCGTGCACCCATAGGCGGCAGATGGAGCAGCATCTGCCTCCCCAGCTGCCCCATCATATGTTTGAGACGCTTGTCTTCCTTTTTGCCTCGACTGCGGTTTCTCTTGCTTCCTCCCCAGTCCCTCCTTTGCTTCCACTCTCTTTTTTCTTTTGCATTCACTTTGGTGTTGGCAAGTTTCACCTGCAGCATCCCAGGGTGAGGGGAGGCGTGTTCACGTTGATATACTTCAGGCCTCTCCAATTCCGGGCATTCAAATCAAAATCAATTCTTCCCACTCAGGAAACCTGCTCCTCGTCCTTGTTGCTTAAATGGCACCAGATGTGCAGGAAAGAAACCTGGGAAGCCAGCCTTGCTCCTGCCACCCCTCTCGTCTCCTCCCCTCCCCTCTCTGTCTCTAGCTGCCTCTGCTTCCCCCTGGCCCGCTCCACCTTCATTTTCACCCTCATCTTCTTCCAAGGGAGCTGATTTCCCCAGCGGCTGTGCCCCTTCTCCACTGTCTCCTGCACACTCCCTCAGGAGCTGTCTTTCAAAAACACAGATCAGATCTCACTTTAAAACATGAGCACTGGGTGTTATTCTGTATGTTGGCAAACTGAACACCAATAAAAAATAAGTTTATCATTAAAAAAATAAATAAGACATTTTCTAGGTGACATCAACAGTCTTAGCAGGGAGAGAAATTTGACACTTGCAGAGTGGCTTTGGGGAAGAGGGTATGGTGGGCACACTAGGGGCCCCCATGAGATTCCAGCCCTGATGGCAGAAAGCACCTGGCACACGTACTTTAGGTGAGAATCAGTTGACCCTAGGATACACAGATGATCCCGGACCACCCAGGAGGGTCCAGTGCAGTCACATGAACCCTTCATAGCAGCCGAGGAAGGTGAAGGGCAAGCCTCAGACATGGGAAGTTTGAGCTGGATCCAGCGGTCCCCATGGCTGGCTTGAGGAGGAAGGGAGTCACAGGTCAAGGACATGGGAATCCCAAGCCTATGGCTGCAAGGAACTGCATTCTGTCAACACTGCGAATGAGCTCGGAAGTGGGGTTTTCCCTAGAGCTTCCAGAAATGAATGTAGCTCTGTCAGCACCTTGCTTATTGCCGTATGAGCCCCTGAGCACAGAGGTCAGCCCCGTCAAGACAGACCTCCGACCTGCAGAGCTGGGAGAGAGCGGATGGGTGTTGTGTTAAGTCCCGAACCTTGCGGCCCTGTGCTTTGGCAGCCCTAGCAAAGCATACAGACCGGGCACCGGCTCCGAGCACGCCCAGCGCACCTGCTGCCTCCGGGGCGCTGTGGCCAGTCCTTCCCACTGTTCGGCCAACCTGGACCCCGAAAGCAAAGGAAAGGAGCTCCGGCTGGTCTCAGCTGGCAAGGAATTTAGGAAGGCATATGAGATAACCCCCCAGAACGTCCAGAAAGCCTGAGAAGCAAAGCTTGGCAAGCTGAAGGCTTGGGAATATGAAGGAAGCAAGTGGCCAGCCCTCAGCCCAAATCAGACCCTGGAGCCAGCCTGCTGGGGAGACAGCACTGCCACGTTCAGGGCTGCTCTGCTCCCGCAGCCGCAGCTGACCTCAGCCACGCAGCGCTGCCGCCCCGGGCCAGGAGTCGGTCGGGTCAGAGGTGCCAGAGTGACCTCTTCCTCTTCCCTGCTTCTGTGGCCCTTTACTCGGGGACCTGAAATCCTGGGCAGATGTGGCTGCTTGCTCTGGCTCGGGTCGTAGGCTTCGAAGGTTCAGATGCTGGGAAGCCAAAAGATGACCCACAACGAGTGATAAATCATCCCGTGTCATCTTGTTAGATCCACCTAATGACCTAACAGGGGGCTTTTCTTTTCTTCATTTAACAGGTGAGGAAACTGAGTCCCCCCAGAGAGGTAAAGCTACTCCAACCCAGCCCACCTGAGCCTTGAGCACATCACCCGGGATGTCCCTGCTGTGACTTCAGCTGGGTGAGCATCACGGTTCAGATCCCTTCTGAGGAAAGACGGATCAGGTGGACACCGTTTAGTCCTCGGCTCAGGGGACTGTGGGGAGATGGAGGGAATGGGGTCCTGGGCATGACAGAACTTGATTTGGTGAGGTATGCTTTCTAACGTCTGCTCTGGGTCGCTGCCCTTAAGTTGCTATTTCCTGTGGTGCGGCCTGCCCTCTGTCCACCTCACATGCCTACAAGGGATGTCTGAGGCTCTCCTCGTGAGACCGCCATGGGGAGAGCTCACCCTCCTCTGTCCTGCCCACCTCACCGGATATCAGCCCTCCACCCCCGCTCGCTGTCCTTCCCCACCTGGCCTTGCAAGGGAAGTGAGATGGAGTCCTGAGAATCCCACTCAGCCAGGATTGTGCCTGGCCCAACAGCACAATATCCCAGCGTTCGAGGGGTGTGGGATTCCCCCTGGTGTGTCCCGAGCTCTGGGCACCATCTAGCAACCTTAGTACAGTTCTCTCCTTCTGCCCTATATCCCTGTAGCTCTGAGCATGCCAACATCAGAAAGAACCAAAAACCTAACAACCACATCCTAAGAGATAGAGACTATTATTACCCTGATTTTACAAGAGGAATGACTGTGAAATGTAGAGGGTCAATGATAACAGGTGTTACCCAGACCACAGCCTGTAGGGTGTCCGAGCAGTGGGACTACAAGATGGTGGATGGGACCTGTGGTCCCAATGGGGTCTGTTGACCCACTTCCTATCCATCTCTCCTGGGTCTTTTGCTCATGTTGCTCATCCAATCCTAACAACCACACCCTAAGAGTTAGAGACTATCATTATCTTCGTTTTACATTGAAAGAAGCCGAAGCATAGGAAAAGGCTAAGAAATTACTCAAGTTCATATTATTACTCAAGTTCAGATTTGAACCCCGGCAGTCAGACTCTGGGGTTTGCTTGCTTTAATGGCTAAGTCATACGCCTCCCAATCGACTGCTAACCTTTACTGCATCCTAAGGATATAGGATTGCCAGATTTTGCTAACCAAATACAGCATGTCCAATTCAATCTGAATTTCAGATAAACAACAATTTTTTAGTATAAGTGTTCCTGCAATATGGCCATGTGATAGGTGTACGAATTCTATTAAACATCTAGCCCATAGCGCCCAAAAGGTCTTGGTTCCTTCTCCAGAGGCAGAGACTATTGGCTGCCTACCCAACTTCTCTTACTATCACTGTCCTTCCTCAGTAACAAACTCCAATCTCCAGTGGGGCACATCATCCAGAACAACTTCCCTTACTGGGCCTGTATATCTTAGGGATGGCCAAGTGATTAAGTTATAGCAGATGAAATGTAATGGCAAATATTGTTTACTGTTTCAGCTTCCTTAAAACAGAGGGGACAAACCTCTTTCTTTCTGGTCTTTCACATTTCCTCCTTCATCTCGTCCGTAAGGTCGATGAAATGACTGGCACTCTGACATTCGTATTAGACCATGAAGTAACCTTGAGGACAAAAGCCATAGGATGGGGTCAGTGGAGCAGAAAGACAAATGTCTGTGTTCCTCATGACCAGGGATCCACCATCCTTGTCCTGGACTGCCTACCTCCAGACATCTTCTGTGTGCCTGTCCCTGTACTTCATTGCTGGTGTGCATCTGCTCTGTCCTATAAGCCAAACATTGTGCTGGGTTCTGGAAGTACAAGAATGACATCATGAAGCTCACGACTTCTCAGTTTTTCTTTATTTAAAATTTAGATAAGAGTGAGGAAAAATTACCCTACCCAGTTACTCAAGTCAGCCTTCATTTCACTTGATTTCATGTCCATCCTACCTTCCATTCAAGCTCAGAGACTCTTGTAAGTCATTCCTCTAGGCTCACAGCATATTGTCCCAGGTAGTGCCTGCAAAGACTGTCTTGCTTTGTTTCCCCTGCTTTTCCTAACACCCACGACCTCCTCTCTTCCTACCACTGCACTCCCTCTAACTCCATCCTCAAATAGGGGTGTGTCCTTGTACAATAGTACCGGCGTATGTGTTCCTAATTTTCACAAATGGCATTATGCTACAAATCTTATTCTTCCCTTATTTTCTCACCCAATGCTATGGCTTTTAAAAACACAAATGTTATTACTAATAATAAAGCTGCTGAGTGAAGTTGAAGATTTCTTTGCAAAATAGTTTTGGATTGTTGTTGTGGTTCTTAGAATAAAGCCCACCCAGGATAAACAGGACATTGTGTTTAGAAACTTGCTTTCAATTTCGAGGTATGTGTCCTCCACCTTTTTGGTTCATTCCTTGACTATGTAAAACACATCATTGAAAAGACAAAAGTAAATTACAAAGTCCACCCGGAGATATCTTCCTTCCATCCCTCCCCCTCAATCCTATTTTCTGGCTCCCATAGCCATTAAGAGTAACTGTTATTAATATTGATTTCTGGTTTTCTTTGTGGTGACCATTTTTGGCAAAAAGCGACACATCTACATATATATGTATGCATATTCTTATTTCATTTATTATATGAAATGTAGTGCACGTGTAAACAGCATTCTAGGCTTGTTTTTCTTTCACTTAACGATATATCCTGGAGTTACTTCAAATTGGTATATAGAGATCTTCTTCATTCTTTTTACAGTTGCCTGGTGCTCCACTGGGACAAAGCACGAAAGTTTCTTCCACTGGTTTCCTGTTGTTGGAAAATTAATTTGCTTCCGTTCTATTTATTTGTATAGGGTCTTCCCATGCATTTCTGGCTGCTTGCCTGTTTTGCATGTTAATACTGTGGTGAAATCTCTTCACATTGCTCTGGGGATGTCTAGTTTCTTGCTTCTTTTTGCACCATTGCTTCCCACAGATTGTATTCATTACATTTAATTTTGCTTTTTCCCCCTGGTGTCACCCATTACCATAAACCAGAATTTCTCTGGGATATATGTTTGCAGCGGGACTTGCACACATTCCATTTCACTGAGGACTGGTGGGTTGCTCCCTGAAGTGTTCGTAATCCTTTACCTTTTCACCAACACACCATAGAGTTTTCCTTTACAGATTTACTCATTTTACAGATAAGGCAACAAGTCCTAGATAGGGTCACAAAGTTTTCCAGTAAGAGTCAGGATTTGAACCCTGGGCTTTCCGTCCATGTTAATCATTGTTGACTAATGTGATATACTTTTCTATGCAAATGAATTAATTCAGCCAATGTTTATGGAATGCTTACTGCATGGCAAGAAATGTGCTGGGCACTGGAGATAAAAAGGAGGTTATAGTCTTCCCATAGAGGGGAGATCAGTAAATAGGCAAAACAGTCAGGATTTTTTTAAAAAAAATATTTTATTTATTTATTCATGAGAGAGAGAGAGAGGCAGAGACACAGGCAGAGGGAGAAGCAGGCTCCACGCAGGGAGCCTGACATGGGACTCGATCCCGGGACTCCAGGATCACACCCTGGGCCAAAGGCAGGCACTAAACCACTGAGTCACCCAGGGATCCCCAACAGTCAGGATTTATAGTTCCTGTCTACAGATGTGCACATCATGTCCTGTGGATGGTCTGGGTGAAATGGACATCCAGCCTTTCTTCCTACCCTTGCCAGAGTCTGGGCAGGATGTAGGAGGCTGTGTTTCTGCTCTTTTGCCTTTTCCAGAGCCACCTGCTGGTCACGTGATCATCTAATGAGGCTCTACGGGAACGTTTCCATTGCTAGAGAGGTTGGCCAACTGGTTGGCCATAGTAAGAAGTTCATTGGAAAGTTCAATCCACATGCAATTAGAAAAAAGAAGTACATTCGTATGCGCACATCTTCCTCTGACTGTGTTCTCAGGACTATGCATTTAGGACAATTGAATTTTTCATTTTATGGTTTTGTCCAAGTTGACTCACATAATTTCCCACCTTCATGAGAAGCAACAAGGTCAGACTGGAGCAGGCAGGTCTCACACTTTTTAGGGCCAGAGCTCTTTTTTTCCTGATTCCTTTCCCTCCCATGTTTTGAAAGATACTGTCTTCTGGGCTCTTTGTTAAGTAGTTATCAATTTTCTTTCCAGCTATCTATGATTCAGATTTAGAAATACTTATATTTATATAAATATTATATAATTAAATCACATTTTTAGAAATTCTTGTGATGACCCTGATAGCCAAACAGGGCGTCTATTCAGCATCTGGTAAGCTATTGGCATACCAGGACACCAGATATGGGGCACCCAGACCTTAATGACATCTAACACTTTTCTGGCTCCATATTTCTCATTCTATCTATCGATCTATCTATCTATCTATCTATCTATCTATCTATCTATCTATCTATCTATCATCTATCTATGCTTATGTCTCAGGAATTTCTTAGATGTCACCTATGACTATTATCAAATAAATTCAGCACTTCGTTGATGAAATCTCAAACAAAATCTAAGCATGGAATCATTGTTAAAAGTTTGGGCTGTGAAGTCAGACTACCTATGTTTGAATCCCAGACATATCCTTTGCCCCTCGCTGGCTGTGTGACCTCTGCCAGGTTACTTGACTTCTCTATACCTCTGTTTAACCATCTGTGATTTGTGTCTAATATTTTTTCCCTCTTACAAGGCTGTTGTGAGGATTATAAAAGATAATAAGTGAAAAGTGCCTGGGAACATCCAATACACACTGATGTTGATGATGATATATGATGGTGATGATGATGATAGTGATGGTGACAATGACAATCCGTTTTTTAAAAATTTTTTTCGTGTTTTTGTCAATAGAAGCATAGTATACTCATTCATTGATTATGGAAGTTACATAAGTTATTGATCAGTAACTGGCCCACAGTACTCATTAATTTAATAGATATTAATTAATGAAAGATAATTCCATTGGGAGAAAATATCACTTATTTCATTTTTATCTTCCACACAGTTCTCTTTCTGTGTTTGTTTCCTATAGAGTATAGCATATTAGAAGAGTAGCTGTTAGCATAATTTAATTTATACGCAAATGTGTGTGTCTATATATATGTATATGTATGGGGTGGAGGCATGCATAAAAGTTTGTTACTGATGGTGTGTGCAGGCAAAATAGTTTGGGAACTACTGGCTCTCTGGATAAAGTCCGGCCCCTGAGCACATTCCCAATTGACATTTTTAGTCTTATTTAGTGTTCAATCTAACACATTGCATCTAGCATTCCTTTTTTTCAATAAAGATTAACTCATTAATTAATTTTTAAAAAGATTTTATTTATTTCTTTGAGAGAGAGAGCAATGGCGGGTGGACAGAGGAAGAAGCAGACTCTCCACTGACCAGGGGGCCCAATGCAGGCCTCCATCCCAGGACTTGAGATCGTGACCTGAGCGGAAGGCAGATGCTTAACTGACTGAGCCCCCAGGGGCCCTGTGTCAAGTATTCCTATTATTTGCTTCCACATCTCTGTGCTGATACTT
The DNA here is from genome assembly GCF_003254725.2 of Canis lupus dingo. Lineage (NCBI taxonomy): Eukaryota > Metazoa > Chordata > Mammalia > Carnivora > Canidae > Canis > Canis lupus. Next base: position 33,373,412 of record NC_064252.1, read on the forward strand.
AAGATGTGTCTTCTTTCCTGTGATAGTTGTTTCTCACTATGTGCTTGGTTGGTTCCTACTTAGTTGGACAATGACGATGCTTTAGAAGCTTTGTTGTATTTTTTTTACCCGTGTTGCTGTTCTCATCACTATCATGTAATTTGCATTTCTAAGCTGTCCATTAAACTTTCCAAACCTCACACCATTTGTGTCTTTGAAAATTGCGGGGTGTTTGGGTTACACATTTCACTGCCAAGGTTACTCTAAGTGGAATGAACATTCATGGCTTTGGTCTAGATCAGTGATTTTCAACAGGGATGGTTTCTGCCCCAGGGAACATTTTTCAAGGTCTGGAGACATTTTGGTTGTCACCGTTCTAGGGGAGCTTCTGATATCCAGGAGGTGGAGGCCAGGGATATGCTAAACATCCAATGCACAGGAAGCCTCTATAATAAAGAATCATCTGGCCCCAAATGTTAATTGTGCCAAAGTTAAGAAATCCTGACTTAGATGTGACTAAGGAAAGAAGTCATTGGATCTACTCTGGGGCCTGGGAAGGGGTGAGACCTTTCCTTCAATGCCCTGAGGATGGCAGACCTTAGTGTGGCAGATAGTGTTTGGTCGGCAGCCAGAGGCTCCAGGATCAGAGATGCTTCACAGGCTCTATGCGACAAGGAGCTGTAGAGAGGGACCTGTGCTCCCTTTGCTTTCTATGACACAGACTTAACTTAAGCCTCCTTAGGACCTTCAGTTCAGGCCTTGTCACCAAGGTGGGATTCCTATGAGCTTTCAGATACTGAGTAGCTACTGTGTGCCAGGCATGGTTTCAAGCACTTAGAATCCATTATTAAATTAAATGATTTATTAATTGAAACCTTCAGTAAGAGGTGACATCTTAAACTGGCATCATCAAAATAAAGATAACTTATTTATTTGCATTGGAAAATCTTGTGCTTCAATTATGGCTAGATCCAGGAGTTCAGAAAATGTTATATGAAGTCCTGGTCTTATTTTCTCCATCCCTTGGATCTGCTTCTCAATCAGGCTGCCTGTTGTGACAAACTGTCTTCCAGCAGCTCTGGTTTTATAATCCACCCACTTCAAAATCAGAAGATGTTCCCACTTCTTAAGAGTTTTAATGAAAGTCTCAGAATGAGAATACATTCATGTGTCTGCTTCTGAGCAACCCACCTTGGCTATGAGCGCCATTTCATGCTCAGACTGTTCAGGTCTCTGTCAAAGGCCCACCTTGGGCCTGAGGGTGAGATCAGCTCTAGCACACAGCCTGAGAGTGGGGGCGAGTGGTTTTGCAAGGAAAATCAGGAGCTTCTTTCTAGAAGAGGGGCACAAATGCTGGGAGGCAGAACAGATGCCTCACTCATTTCACAGAGGAGGAAACTGAGGTTTAGACCAACAGGTTAAATCACTTGCTTAAGTTACAGCTGGTAAGTAATGCCACCAGCCTCTGACCCAGATCTTGAACCCCAAAGTGCCCGCCCCTCTCCTACATGTAACTGAGGCATGCCACCTTGTGTTCTCTGCTCATCACACTCTTTGACTACTCCTGACTTAGAGGTCCTTTTATTTCTAGGATGTCTGTATCTTTGTACAAATCATATTCTTCTCCCCCTACCCTTATTAATAGGGCTTCTTGGCCTATGGACCACCTTACCCTTCACTACCATGTTTCCCCAGGTTTTCACAGTAGCTTAGGGAGGGAAGCAGAGCTAAGATTACTGACTGTTACTGTTGTGGCAGCCACTGCACCGGGGACCTGAGTAGAGGCCCACGGATGACGGTGGCAACAGTGGCTGCCTCGTGATGGCATCACACTCTGCAAGATTAATTGTGCCCCTTTGCTATTTGTTCCTCAGAAAGCAGCACGAGGTGAGCTAGCTGTGGGTCAGATGGTGGACTCATAGGTGTCCTGACACCAGCCCTGCAATAGGTAATTTACCCACTAGCCCTAGGTAGCTCAGGGCCACGCACACTGTGAGGTCAGAGCCTGCCACGAGGTAGGAGAATGGAACAGAGGTTGCATCTGAGCAATGTGACCCTAAGAAGTAGGAGGGAAGGCAAGGGAAAGGGGCTGCCTTTCAACCTCTCCAAGCATGTTGTCACCCCTTCTGCCCTGAAGGGAGGAGTGACAGGGGTCCAGGGAGGCTGAGAGTGTTCCTAGGGGAATCCTGCAGAAATGGAAGGATACATCGGGGCTGCTTGTTGGTGCAGGGTCCCGGGTTCTGGGAGTCAGTAGGCTCTAGGGAGGCTGCCTTGCTCTGGCCCTCTGATTGTTCATGTACCACGGATGTGTGAGGGAAGAACAGGGAAATGAGAAGAGACAGACCCTTGGGGAGGTGAGGAGAGGGGACAAGGGGGAACCCACAGGTCACTGGCACCACTAAGATCCTGTCCTTGGACCAAGCACGATGTTGTGGTGAGCTACATGGGCTTTGGAGTCCAACACGTGCATTTAAATTCTAGCTCTACCATTTACTGTGGGAGAAAAAACACACCCTGTGATGTCTTAGGTCATATTGTTGTCCTCTCGAGTGTGGTGGCAGTCAGTGCATCAACTTTGGGTGGTTAGCATGAGGATTTAAAGAGACGCTGTCTGTAAAAGGCCTAGAACACAATAGGTGGTCAATGAAGCTATGAGCAAAATCCAATATCCAGTCATGGTCTACAAGCCATGCTCAGACTGTTCAGGTCTTTGTCAAAGAGAATCCGTTAGAATCCATTATTAAATTTAATGATTTAATTGTGTTCCTACACAATTAAATTGTGTTCCTACACAATCTGGCCCTTAGTATGTCCACCATCCCATCTTTTCCCCTTTCCTAACAGTTTATTGCACATTCTGCAAGCACACCAATCTTCTTTTGGCTCTTTGAACATGCCAAGCCCCTTCCTACCTCAGGGCCTTTGCATATGCTGTTCCCTCTGCATTGGGAACTCTCCTAATGGATTTTTGGCCCCATGGCCCCTTATTACCTCCAAGGGTACATCCTCTCTTCTCCTCATTGAGGCGGACTCATAGGTGTCCTGACACCAGCCCTGCAATAGGTAACCAAGCTCAACCAAGCTCTTCTCTAGCACATCACCTTGTTTTATCTCTTCTCTAGGGTTTATCATCATCTGGAATTTTCTAAAAGCTCGTTATGGCCTCTTTCATGAGCATGGGAGTTCCACTAGGGCAGAATGCTCCTCTGTGCCACTCAAGCTGCAGCTCTTGTGGTGCTGAGCACAGCATCGGTGCTCAATCAAATCTATAGAAGAGGATGCTGCTGCTGAAAATGGCAGTGACATTGGTGGTGGTGAAGAGGGCTCATTAACCGCCTCCTTCCTTCCCAGGCTCAGAGGTTTTTTTTTCCTTTCTGACCCATCTCAGCTTCAGAACCTCTCCCTGGATCTTGCAGGCATCTTGAGGATAACAGGGAGTGCCGGCCCATAGGGTGCCTCCTTCCGCTCAGCCCTTGGAAGGAAGGCAGGGCCTGGGAGATGATGACGTGAAGCAGTGGCATTTGCTTGGCCTGAGGCCTGAGACTCAGGAGTGAATTTGTAGAATGCTCTCCAGTTATTACTACTTGTTATTGAACATTTACGTATCTTTCCACATTGGCCAGGGTCATTGACAATGCCTTTTATCGAATTTGCAAAGAGCCTTACAAATGTTTTTTATTGGCTATTACTAACCTGGCAGGGGTTTACCTGCATCAGGAGATGGAACATTTGCGTTCTGTGGGACTGGAATGCTTTTCATTCTCAGAGGTTTGGGTTCATCTCTTCCGCTGGTTGTAGAAACATCAACAAACAGAATGTCAAGGGCAATGTTGGACCTTTCCCCCGGGTTAGGGGTACAGAGCGTCTGATACGGGGCATAACCATTCAGAATCAACCAAATGGGCTCTGCAGGGTCCCAGCTTCGGTGGCCTCATTGGCATCCCCACGGGGTCATCGCTTATGCTCTCAGCACATATTGTCACCACCCGTGGTGTAGCCTCTGTCACCTGGCTTTGCTGTGAGGTTTTTGAGGGCAGGGGCTACATCTGAATCATCTTGGGTCTCTTTAACACAGGACCTGGTGTGTAGGTCCTTCATAAATATTTCATAAATATTTCTAATGCATATGTAGAATAAACATAAGTGAGTTAACACTTGAAGCCTTGCTAGTGTAGACACACACACCACACACAAGGGAAGCAATCAGCAACAGTCAGGTCACCTACTGGCAGAGGATACTTAGCGTGTCCTTCTATTTGTGGGCTGTGGTCCAGGAGCCCTTCTGCTTTGAACTTGCAGCCTCCCTCTGCGGCCTCCCTCCAGCCCGAGAATGGGAAGAAGAGTTAAGCTCTGCTGATGGCAAACTTGCAGGTCTCTCTCCCTGCACCAAACCCCAAGCTCAGGTCACTGGGATGGAAATGTTCTTTCGTTAACTGGCTGTTGATCAACTCCTTGTATATCACTGTGTTGCAATATAATTTTAGGAATGTCGAAAGACACGATATTTCTAAAATAATAAAAATATTCTCCCAAATGAATTATACAAGTAACACGTGCTTCTTGTAGAACAGTCAATAAATATAAAGCAAAAGAAGAAAATAGAAAGCACCTGTAAGCCCACCATCCCGAATGAGTAGCTGTTATCTAGTATATATATATATATTCTCCCTGACATCCTATATATAATTTATACAAGTGATCTTTGATTCCAAATATGGAATCAAGCTGTACTACTAATTATAATCGCTAATATTTACAGAGGACCTTCCACATGCAGGCATTATTCTAATGTCTTTGTATGTTCGAGCTTGCTCAATCCTCAAATCTATGAGGGAGGTATGAATATGATCATCCCCAATTTAGGGATGGGGAGACTGAGTCACAGAAAAGTTAATAAGGTGGCCCATAAGGGATGGAGCCAGCATTTGAATCTTGCCAGCTTGACCCCAGAATATTTTCATTTAACAAGAGATGGGAATATCTTGCCATATTCATATTTTGTTCATAGCTATGGCTACAAAGTTTTCTACTGTGCTGCAGTTCATTTAACCCAAGGGGTAGACAGGTTTCAACTTGTGCCAAATTAAACAAAATGGAGGGAAAAGAAGCTCACAATCTGTTTCATTGCAAAATTTGAAAATGAGCTCAGATGTCCTGGTGTTAGATTGCCAGGGCTGCCCTAACAAGATAACACCCAGAGAATGGCTTAGACAATGACGTTGGCTGTCTCCCTGTCCTGGAGGCCACACATCCAAAATCAAGGTGTCAGCAGGGCTGGCCCTTCAGAGGGCCATGAGGGAAGGACCAACCCCAGACTCTCCCTGGCTTGTGGATGGCCACCTTCTCCCTGTGTCTCTTCCTATCATCATCCCTCTCCTGTGTCCATCTCTGGACCTCCCTTTTTATAAGGACTTCAGTTATATTGAGTCCACCCTGATGATCTCATTTTACCTTGATTGCCTCTGTAAAGACTATTTCAATCCATAACAGTTCCCGATCACCACCATAAGGACATTAGTCCAGATAATTTTTTTAAAAGTTTATTTACTTGTCTGTTTGCTGCTTTCAGAGGCAGGATTTAGTGATTCATCAGTTGCATATAACACCTGGTGCTCATTCAATCTCCTGCCCTCCCTAACGCCCATCACCCAGCTATCCCTTGCCCCCACCTCCACTCCAGCAATCCTGTTTGTTTTCAAATCATTTCTTTTTTATTTTTCTTGATGAAACTAGTGATGTGTTACAATTATAACCTGCTGTGCCAAAAAATTATGAAATATACTAAGGACATAGAAAATCAGCTGATACTTCATAAATTCATATACAGCGGGATTTCTAGGTCAAGGAATAAGAATATTTTTAAGACCTTTGATATTCGTTGCAAAATTTCCACTCAAAAGACTGACCCATATGGTCTTAGCTGAGGCAACAGTATTCTTCTAGGACCAGGGTTCTGTTTTATTATCTTTGTTTCCTAGGCCATGCCTGGCACCTATTAGATATGTGATACATATTTCAGTGTAAAACACAGTTATACTATTGTGTTTCATTAGGTGTATAAATAGGTATATATTGCACGGGACACTCATGCTGAACAATCGTTCATTTGTCTGAAACCCAAGTTTAACCAAGTATCCTGTGTTTTTATGTGTTAAATTTGGCAAGCCTATTCATTTGTACAGAGGAAATAACAGCAACCCCCTTTCTCATAATCGTGATATGATCACCATGATTACTCATGGCATTCACCAGCCCAGTGGCTGGCATGGAGTGGGACCTCTATAAAAGTTAACTGAAATAGCAATTCATATCTTTCAACACTTGCCATTGCAGGCAGTCATCACTTATTTGAGCACCTACAAAGTCTTGGGCATCTTATAGACATTACTTCTAATCTTCACAACCAAGGTCAGTATCATGATTTAGAGCTAAGGGAACTAAGACTTTAGAGGCTTGTGAATTTATCATCCCAGATCATGTGGCAATGTGAGTTGAATCCAGGCTGCGTGGTTGCTAAGCTCTGCTCCAGGCTGCCTTGAAACTGCCGAGGGGACCGGAGGCAGGTGCAATCCTGGTGGTAGTCATCCTTTTGTTCAACACATATTTACTGAGCTGCTACTCTGTGTTCTGGCAGAGAATACAATAGAGAACAAAGCAAAATTCCTGTACCTTTGATGTTTTCATTTTAATCAGAAAGAGACAATAAATAAGCAAATACATTACATAGTTTTGAATATTGCAAAATGAAATAAAGAAAATCAAAGTCAAAGAACTATAGGGGGAGGCTGGGCTCTTGTGGGGCAGAGGAGGGGATCTCTGAGTGAGGGTGATGATGGGAAGAATCAGCCAGCGAGAGGCTAACAAACAGCAGTGCAAAGGTTCTGAGGCCGGAAAAAGATTGGAAGGTGTGGGTTTTGGTGTTCATAAAACAGAAAGAGGCTGGGCATGGCAGGTGAGGGAAAAACTGTGGGAGATGAGGTTGGAGATGTAGGCAGGTCCAGACTGTGAGGGACTCTGTAAGCATGGAGGCCAGAGCCCAGTAGGCATGGTCCTCCTCACCTTCCTGGCCACACAGCTAGACTACATTTCCCAGCCTTCCTTGCAGTCAGATGTGGTCATGTGACTGAGTTCTAGCCAATGGCACCTCCAGTGGCCCAGGGCTTGCTGCTCTTTCTCCAGCATGGTGACCTTAGAAGTTAGAGAAGGTGGAGCCATAGTTGGCAGGAGCCTGAACCTTTGAATCACTATTTGGATGTCAGCTGCCCATTTCTCAGGATCCTCGTTAGGACTTCAGGTGCTATCTTAGGCTGTCTGGGATGCTACAATGAAGACCTTTCTGTGTGGCTTTGTAACAAAGACTTTTATTTCTCAGTGTCCTGGAGGCTGGGAAGTCCAAGGTCAAGTGCTAGCTGTCTTGCAGACAGCCGCCTTCTTGCTGGATCCTCTTGTGGCAGAGAGAGAGCTCTAGTCTCTTTTTCTTAGAAGTAACCTATCCCATAATGAGGGTTCCATCCTCATGACCTCATCCTAATTACCTTCCAACATTGCACTGGTGATTATAGCTTCAACATATGACTTTGGGGGGCACACAAACATTCAGTCCAAAGCATATATGCAAGAAGTAAACTTCTATTGGGTTTGGCCACTGAGATTTGGAGATGGGCCATGTCAATAGCTACACACCCAGGTAGAGATAATTTTTTCCCCCTTTGAAGGCATGGGATCCCAGGAGAAGATTTTTAGCAGGAGCACAAGACCACTTGATTTAAATTGTGGCTGATTTACTGTTTCGGACAGAGTAGTCTGTTAGCTGACTCCGTGAGGGTGAGGTTAATTAAAGGAGTGAGAATGTCCTTTGTCAGTGCATGTGTGAATCTCATTCTATTTTTGTAACCAGGAGGCTATTTGGCCACTTCCAGAGACATCACTGGGCAGACAGTGGGCAACGCTGTGCAAACCATCTATCTTACTGGGCAAATGTTTGGTCCCAAGCACCCAGCTTCCTGGTGGTCAGTCCTACTGGCTCCTTCAGACAGAAAGCGTAGCTCCACCTCACGGGCTTTGCAGCCCATTGCTTTCTTCTCCCACTTCACCTCAATGAACAGTGTCTTGTCTCCCCAGTTTCTGAGACCCCCAAACTTAGGAGTTGCTCAAATGTCTTGATGGCTGACAATGCCCCGATGATGTGACCAGTTTGTTGTTGTTGTTGTGAAGGTTTTTCTTACTTATTAGAGAAACAGCATGAGCGAGAGAGAGAGGGTGCATGTGCACAGAGGCCGGGGGAGGGGCTGCAGGAGGAAGGAGCAGCAGACTCCCTGCTGAGCTGGGATCCCAATTCAGGGCTCAGTCTCAGGACCCTGGGATCATGACTTAAGCCAAAGGCAGATGCTTAACCAGCTGAGCCACTCAGGCACCCCTGGACCACTTTCTACTCTTGCCCTTTCCCACTTTGCCTCGGGGCCCTCTGTCCTCTGTCACCCAGTGCCAGTCACACTGGTCTTCTTTCTGTTCCTCAGACCAAAAGCCAGCCTGCCATGGCTTTGGGGTCTTGGCACAACCTTTCCTTCTGCCTGGGGTACTCTTGCTCCAAGCCCTTTGCACAGCTACCTCTCTTCCTCCTTCAGGTTAAGGGATCACTCCAAATATCATTCCTCAGAGAAGATGTCATGCCTGCCCCAGTAAGGTTGCCCTCTCATGGCCCTCAAGTCATACTCTTATCTTCACATTTCACCACCTTCTTGACACTCATTGGTGTCTAAGGCAGAGCCCTGGAAAGAGGCCATGGTAACTGGTGACTGAATAGAAGGCAGCGTTTAGGGAACTGTGGTGGGAGCTCTCGTCAGACCCTGGTGCCTAAGGCAGGTTGGGGTGGGGAGCCTGTGTGGGAGGGGCCGGAACAGAGTCAGGCTGTAAGCTGTCCCAGCTTCCACACTGTCCAGGGAGTGGGGGAGGCTGAGATGCACCCAGACCGTCCGAGGGACTACGGGATGTCATTGCTGGAGCAGCAGAAAAAGAATGTCCCATGCTACCTGGTGGCTAGGAGGGGATATCGGTGAGCACACATGAGCTGCCCCTACCCCTCCATGAGGACTTTCATAACTCCCTTAGAGGGGCTTTTGATGGTAGTTGGAGCTTCCCCAACTGTGTGGGGGTAGAGCCAGAGAAACTGTTCTTGGTACTAGGAAGGGGAGAAAATTGTGGCTGAAATTACATCCCTTCTTGTTTAAGGGAGCTGGATCTGGTTAACTGGACTAAGGCAGCAAGAGCTGTAGAGAATGCTGATTGCACTCAGTTCTCCACGGTGGGGAAAGGCCGACCTCACAGGACATTCCTGTGGGCCTGTTATAAAGGGTCATCCTTGCCAGTGAGGGACTTTTGGTCTTATCGGTCTTCTGGCTGCGTCAGTCCAGGAACATTTGGGGTGGGGAGGTGTTGGGTATGTGCTGTGCTGTGGGGAGGAATCTATTCCAGCCAAGTAGGAGCTGGATGCTTTGAGCTAGACAGCCTTTTAGGAGAAACTACTTCTCCTATCCTCATGTTTCTATGAGGAAATTTTACCCCACTTTCCAGGTGGTGAAAAGTAGTAGGAAATAATGCATTTCCTCCCTTTTGTTCACTGAATCTTCCCCCAAGGGAGGAAGAAGGCATAATCTGATTAGCCGAACCAGGAGAAGGAATTGAGTATGTATGCTCACCTTTCCTTTCTCATTTTATGATGGCCTGTCTGTAGGATAGAAGCTATCTCCCAGAGCCCCTTGTACAGCTGCTCCGGTTGTGCACTGCAAAACTCCATGGGGTCTCATTTGTATAAAAGGAGCAAATGGCACCTCCTAGTTGAGCAGGGTACCCTGCATTCTCTTCCAATTCCAGTCCTCAATGGTCAGGTCCCAGAGGCAGATTTGGAAGTCCATTTTTCACTGTCCCAGTATAGGACTCTGTGGTAGGCAGGATACTGACTTCACACTCCCAGAGATATACACACATCCCAATTCCAGAAGCTCTGAATATATTACCTTACATGGCAAACGGAACTTTGCAGATATGATTAAGCTAAGGATTTTGAGACAAGAAGCTCACCCTGGATTCTCTGGGCAGGCCCAGTGGAATTGTGGCATCCATATAAGAGGGAAAGTGATGTGATAAGGAAAGACAGAGACGAGAACGCGTGATGCTGCTAGCTGCGAGACGGTGGAAGGGTCCAGGGGCCAAGGAATGAGGATTCTCCCCTGGAGCTTCCAGAAGGGATGCAGCCCTGTGGCACCCTGCTTTTAGCCTAGTGAAATAAATATGTGTTGAGTTTCCGACAACCAGGACTATAAGGTAATACAGATGTGTTGCTTTAAGTCACTACAGTTTGGTACTTTATGACAGCAGTGACAGGAAACAAATATAGACTCAGTTGGTATTAGGCTGTGATTCCCCTTCTTGCTGCCAGGGTCCCTGGCTCTTCCCCGGCAGGTGTGCTCCAAGCTCTAGAGCTCTGTAGTCCCAAACAGTAACCAGTAGCCATATGTGGCACTGAGAATTGAAATCAGGCACAAATTTAAAATTTACTTCCTCAGTTGTGCTAGCCACCCTTCAACGGCTCAACAGCCACAGGTGGCTTGGTTGCCTCATGGGCACAGCAGATATTCTCTTCATCACCAAAAGTTCTACTGGATGGCACTGGCATGAGCTTTGGGAAAGGTGATGGAAACCAGTTCGCCGGGGGTATCAGCCGTGTTGTCCATTCAGGCAACTCACTAATAGAGCCGCTGGTCTACCTCCCACCGGACTCCTGCATCTGTATCTCTAGGTGTATTTAGGGGGGCCGCGGGGCCCAGGTGAGATTGATCCTGTTAAGTCCCACGGCAACCAACAAGGACAGCGGTGTAGTAGAATGAAGCCTGACCCCTCATTCCCTTCCCCAGGCGGCCCAATTCTCTCCTCTAGACTTCTAAGTATCTTGATAGCCTCAAGGTCAGTTTTGTATTGAGGCTAACCTCTCTGCACCATGTAAATCCAGACCCAACGTCCAGCTCCTTCCTTGATTTCAGTGCAAACAATCTCCCCACACCAGGTGTTTGAGAGGCAGTCTAAAGCAGTGGTTAAGGGAGCAGACGCTGATGTCAGACTGGCCAGGCTTTGGGAACTTACCTGACTTCTCTGCGCCATAGCTTCCTCATCTGGAAAATTGGGATTATGAGTCATCGTGCGGGGCTGAATGGGTTAATCTGTGGAAATTTTTAAGAGTTGCTGGCACCTAGTAAGCCCATAAAAGGGCGTAGCTAATATTCATAGGTATTTTGGGCTTTACTGACAATATCAGGTTCACAGAGAGAAAGGAGATTGTATGCCCTGCTGTAAATAATTCAAACACGCAATTGTCCATTCCTCGTCTTTAGCATCTGCTTAGCTGCTGCCGCTGCTGGTTCTGATTAGCCCTCACTGACCGTAGTACCTGTCTCCTGGTCTTTGCCTCTTCTTTTCTTCCTTTTCTTTGGCTGAAGTGGGGGTTTTGACAGGATGTAGCAGGGTAGAGAGTTTTATAATACAAGTCTCTGGCTGCTATTTTACAAGGAGGGCTTTTTTTTTCAGTCCAAATTTATTACAGTTCATGTTTTATGCCAGGAGCGTTTGAGGCTAAAATCACTGTTATCTATTTCAGAGGAAGTGGGAGATGGGTGCTTCCAGACACAGTCTGTGAGCAATCGGCTGCGGCTGTGAGTCAGGAATTCCTGGTGCCCTTTCTGCAGGGTCTAGCCTGGGGGCTGTGCTGAGCTGGCTTAAGGTTGATTCCGGGGTGTTGTCTAAGCCCAGTGCCAGCATCATTCTGAGAGAGAAAACAAAAGGACCTTGAGTGGGGAACATGGGGGAACTCCGAGTCAAAAAGATCCAGGTCCTCCCCTGGACCCTCTCCCCACCCGCCCGTTCGGTGACCTTGAGTAAGTTAGTTCACCTCTCTGGGCCTCTGTTTCCTTACATGCAAATCAGTAACAATAGTTATATTATGAGGCTGCTGCTGTGGATCCTCTTGCTGGTGTATTTAAAAGGCAACAGTGCATTTAAAAAGCCTGGTATACAGAAGGTGCTCAATAAACAGTGGTTATAATTTCTCTTATTCAGTGCTCATAACATTATTATGAGGTGATGCTGTTGCCTGATTTTGACTGAGCCAATTGCCACAGGTGACAAAGCTCAGCTACATGAGAGCCAGGACAACAGCCTGCCTGATTCCAAATGTTAGGATTTTCTTTGTCTCTTACCTATGACACGAAGGAAACTCATGAATCCCTTCTCTTTGTAAAAACTGAACAATTCAGAAGCTTATAGGCTAGAAAGTGAAGTTCATCCCTCACCCACTGACCCCATCGTCCTCCTCAGAGATAACCACCACAAGCAGTTCATTACAGATGGGTTTAGTTCGTTTCCCATGAAGTCTTATAATAAGTTGCACGTGCATTTTTTCAACACAAATGGGATCCATCTGCCTATGTGGCCAGTTCTGGACCCTTAGCTCCGTGTCTTAGAAATTTTTACCAAAACTCCATGTCCAGCTTTGCATCTTTTTTGGTAACCACTATTTAAGATTCCATACATAGAATGGCTGTATAGTAAATGGTGTAATCACCTTTATTAATGATTTTTCTGTTGAAAGCACTTTGGATTGTTGGTAGCATTTCACATTTGAACTTTCACTTGGGGTCCATTTGATAAAACTTTCAATACTGATTGAGCATTGAACATCTGTCAGTGTTCTGCAGCTCTGAATTTTGCATCTTGCTTAGGAAGACCTCCTCGTCTCAAGCTTGTAAGAACATTCTCGCAGGTTCTCTCCTACTCTACTAAAACCTCATCGTGCTAGAAGTGGGGCCTGAAGTATTATCATTCAAAATGTGGGCTCAGTGTTATTGCGCTGAAGGGCAGAACTTGTTGGAAACGTTATCTGAATTCATTTGCTATAGGACATACTCTGCAGTTTGGGTTTTTTTTATTTTTTTTTAAGTTTTATTTTAAATTCCAGTTAGTGAACATACAGTTTCAGGTGTACAAAATAGTGATTCAACACCTCCATATGTCACGCGGTGCTCATCACAAGTGCCTTCCTGAATCCCATCACCTGTTTCACCCATCCCCCCCCCCCCAGCCACCTCCTCCCTGGGGACCATCAGTTCATTCTCTACAGTTAAGAGAAGGTTTCTTGGTTTGGGTTTTTATGTTGAAGCTTCATACATCTGGGATCTATTGTTTTGAATGATGTTGAGCAGGATCTAATTTTATTTTTCCCCTTGTGAACTGAAGGGTTGTGTCAGTGCCACATATTGGATGGTTTTTCCTTTCGTCTTTCTGATTTAAACTGTCACCTTTATCATTACAATTTGTCCCTCTATGTGAGTCTGTCTCTGGAATCTCCTGTTCCATTAATATATTTATAGGCTCGATCATGTTCATCCATCTATTTTGCTCTATTTCTCTGTAGTTGAGCCAATACTACATTGGCAAAGAATGCATATTCAAATAATACAATAAATATTTTTGAATGTTAATAGAGTGAATTACAATAATAGATGTCTTCATGATTCTTGTATTTCTGAGGTTAGAATGCTGGGTCTGATCCATTAATATTCATTAGGAATTTATGATCTATTTTGATGAATATGGACTATGGTTTTTTATTTGTGTGCTCTCCTTGTTTAGCTTTTGGCACAAGTGAATCCATAGTCTTTCCTACCTCCTCTCGGTTGCATTTCCACATATGTTAGTGACAGATTTTATTCTGGCTGTCATGACAGATCTGCATCTTTGCAGCATCAGTGAGAGGTTGTAAGTAAGAAAAACTCAGATCTTCATCCTGGATGAAATCACTGGAATCTGGGGGGGGGGGTGTCAGAAAGGCATTTATAGGCTCAGTGACTCTGCTCAATGGAAGAACACTGGCATTGGTTTTATGAACTTGACTAAAAAATATGCCAGGGTTCTAAACTCTAGCAGAGGTGTCTTTCTGTTACATGTTTTCATGGATGTTTGCATGTGTGCTTGTGATGAGCCTCTATGCATGAGCGTATGGCGTATTATGTATATGCGTGCCAACACGTGAGCGAGGCTATGCCCACATGTAGATGCATATGTGTAAGAATGTGTGTTGAAGAAATTTTTGCCTCTATCCAGGCTGGTTAGGCAGGATGCCACAGGATTGCTTAAGTCTTTCTTCATGGGTTTTGTGGGTAGATGGACCGGTAGGCCAAGATGAGGTTCAGCTGGGAGAAGCTGACGAAGGGAAAGTGAGGCATGGGACTGACAGCATGGCTTTGGGAAAGCGATGTGATCTCACTTAACCTGTCCTGTTCCCCGCTCCTGTCCTCAAACTTGGTGGGAGCTGACGTCTGTGAAAGCCCCTCACAGGTCACAAGGGAAGGAAATGCCATCAAGCTCTGGATTCTTGTTTCCCAGATGTGCTGTCTGTCCCCAGCAAGGCTGGACGGTGACGTGGTAGCCCAGGAGCAGGTCTGTTTTGTATGTACTGGGCTGTCAAATAAACACGTGGGAATGTGCTTTCCCCCAGAAGCTGGTGGCCTGGTCACATGTCACAGGGCTTGGATGATCTTCAGATGCAAGCTGACTTCACTTCTCTGTGTCCTGTGGCTGGAGATGCTGGATCCTCCTCTCCTCCACTCCCCATGGCACACAGACAAGCCAAGGCAGACAAACTGCATCTCTCTCTAGAGCAAACACTGGACATGTGGTGCCTGCTTTGGAAGCCATCTGTGGGTGACAGGAGAACTTCAGCTGCTCCCTCTTGCTGACCCTGCTCGGCTGGCAGACTCCACAAACTTTCCCTTCGACAACTGGATTTGCAGGTTTACAGTTGCCTGGATCAGGCTTCAGCAGAGGGGCCTCCACTCTGCTTCCCCACTTTAGCTGCTGTGGTGTGGGCAGCAGGCCTTGCATAGGTCTGTGGGTGTGATACCACCCGCACCACTTGTCAGCTGAGGACTGGGAAGCTGGAAGATGAGGCTGCAAGGGAGTCTCACCACAGTTGACTATGCAGTAAGGAGAGAAATTTGCCACCCCATAGTGACCCCCTGACCAAATCGTGCCAAAACTTTCCAGTCAGGTTGGGTATCATGGTAAATGTATTAAGACTCTTTTTGATAGAAGTGACAGAAACAACAACAACCACCACAAACCAAACCAACCAAGTCAAATTACCTCAAAAGGAACACAAAACTTGTTGGCTTATGATTGGGAAGTCCATGTAGGTTTTAGGCATAGCTGGATCCAGGCCTCAGCATCTTCAGAGATAACTCTATTTTTTCATCTCTTTGCTCTTTTCCCTCCCTCTCTGCATTGTTTTTGTTTTCTTCCCCTAAGATAGGTTAACTCCGTATGATGGGCAAAGGTGACCACTAGAAACCATGACTTCACATCCCCTCAAGAACTCCTGTAACAGGAAGCGATCTTCCTAGATTGTTTTAGCTGAAAAGTCTCAGTGAAGACTAGCCCACATGGCTCGGGTCATGTGCCCACCTCTCACACAGTCACTGTGACTGGAGAGGTAAAGTGTTTTGATTGGTCATCCCGGAGCTGGAGTGGGGGATTGGCAGTCCCCGGAGAGCACCTGGACCGGGGAGGAGTGTATCCACAACTGGAAGAGATCCTCAACAATCAAGATTTGTGTTCAAATCTTGAAATCAGAACAAATGGTGGCCCAGTTTAGGGAAGACAGGTGCCTTCACTTAAGTTGCTTTCTGAGCCTTGGTGGGTGACATTTGCCTTTACTCTGCAGCCACCTCAGAGTAGAAGAGAGAGATGAGATTATCGTACTGCTGATGTTCAGTGTGCTGATTTCTCCCTCCACCTCACATTTCCAAGGATCCTTGCAAGAAGGCCATCACTTCTTATATATAGTTATATATGCTTGTCTATTTCCTTCTTGCGACTCTGAGAATGAAATCTGGGAGGACCTGCCTAAAGTGTCCCTGCATGGTACTTTCCTTCTGGTCTGATCACATATGCACAGAGAAAGTGCCGTGTTGGCTGCAAATGTTTGAGAGGACATACAGGGTCTCCTGGCCAGTAATTGTATCTAAGGAGAGGACTGATGTGGAAGTGTATTAGTTTGCTCAGGCCGTCGGAACAAAATACCACAGACTGAGTGGCTTAACAGCAGACATTTATTTTCTTACAGTTCTGAAGACTGAAGTCTTAGATCAAAGTCTGGCAGGAGCTGCTTCTGATGAGGGCCCTCATCCTGGCTTTCAGATGACCGGCTCCTTCTTCCTCACGTGGTAGAGAACTCTCTGGTGTCTCTTCTCATAAGGGTGCTAATCACATTGGATCAGGAGACCCACCCTTATGACCTCATTGAACCTTAATTACCTTCATAAAAGTCCTACTCCAAAGATATAGTCACATCGGTGGCCAGAGCTTCAATGTATGAATTTTGGCGGGGCCCGGGGCCGGGGAATAACATTCCTTCTGTAACAGGGAGGGACAGTAGATTCATTCTTAATCCCAGAGAATCTCAGTCTCCTATGATTATGTGTCAGAAATGAGGCTAAGTGACTTATATGAATTATCTTAATTGGCTTTTTCCTCTCCTATGAAACAGATATTTTCCTTTTGTAAAAGACTTTATTAATTTGAGAGAGGGAAAGAGAGAGCGCATAAGCAGGGGGAGGAGCAGAGGGAGAGGGAGAAGCAGATTCCCTGCTGAGCAGGGATCCTGACTTGGGGCTCAATCTCTGAACTTTGGGATCAGGACCTGAGCTGAAGGCAGACACTTAACCCACTGCACCCCCGAGGTGCCCCGAAACAGATATTTTCCTTACCTCAATTTTCTATAAGGCACTCAATGTCAAAGGCAGTTAAGTAAGGTATGTAAGGTCACAGAGCTCCAAGAGGCAGAGCCAGAACCAGAACCCAAATCTGTTGAATTTAATCTTAGCCATGATGCTTCCAGACACTGACCACCTGCCTGGTGAGGGTCTGAACTGCAGTTCTCCTGAATGTCCAGGTGTACATTCTTCGATGGGCTTCAATGTCTGCCTATTTCACAAAGCACCTAGTTTTTAAATACACAGTTCCTACGGATCACAGAGAGAACTACAAACTGGGGAATCAAAAGCCCATGGTGTGTTGGTTTTGGAAAGAGTCTGATGTGCCCTGAGACACTCACCTGGAATATAGTCTGCTCATCATGCTCTTACTGACAGCCCGTCTCTGAAGTTAGATAGCATCAGTGTTCATGGTTTGATGGAATCATATCAGGAAGCAAAACATGAAAAACTAAGAGTTCATGGTCTTAGATCCCTCTTGCGATGGGCTTACCGTGAAGCTAATGAAGTTTTGGAGCCCCCCACTTGCCTGGGAGTGGGTCCAGAGTCACATTTATGTGGATTATGTTTTTACATATTCAAACTGTAACAGGCTAAGACTGCTAACTCTTCCCCACTCCATTTTGCCCCCACCAACCTTCTCTTTGGGTTGGTTGGTGTTGGGGTTACCACTGTTTCATGTAAGATGGTACTGGATGGTCCAAGATATTTTATATGCACAGTTTTGTCTTATTTTTCTTGAAAGGGGCTCCTGAATTGTCTAAGCCTCAGCCCACCATAACTGATCTGGTTCCTTCCCTGTTATTATTGGCTCCATGACTCAGGCTCCTCTTCCCATGTAGCCAAGCACCCATGGGCAACCAGTAGGATGGAGATCATAATGCCTCTGTCTTCATGTCACCCCAGGATCCCTTTCAGCTCTAAGTACAGAGTCAACAGCCAGCAGGCCCAGAGTAACAGCCTGACCTAGGAGCCTCTCAGGAACCAGCCTATTATTCATTAACAAGCCTGGTTATTTTATGGGCCAATTAGCTTGGGAGGCCGCAGAAGGGAAATTCCAACCCTGTGCAAGCCTGCATCTCCCCCTCCTCATCTCCCCTCTCCCCACTGTAGTTTGGGTCTCTGCCACTGTTTAAATTTAAGCTGATTTGCTATCCCAGCATCTGCAGTTTGATTATTTGACTATTGCCTGGCTCTTGGTCAAACCACCAGGGAGCCCACTAGCCAGTGATTAAATCTGAGCCTTGATTATAATGGTTTTATTTTAGTGGGGCCTCTGTTTATGGGCCCACTGGTAATAGAGTGCAGTGTTATTGTAATGAGGTAGTAGCCTCATAGAAATAATCAGGTGAAGCAAGTGGCTGAGAAACACTAGACAAATGGAGTCGATTATTTGGGCAATCCATCTCTACTTGGTCTTTCATTTTGTTGTGTAGGAAAAGAAGAGAGGGGCCTGGCTACTACCAAACATATACTGTGGTCAGGCATGATCTAGGCACCTGTCCACGATATACATTTTATTTTGAAATGATCCAATAATGTAGCATTATGAATGTACCTATATTTCCAGAGGAAGCGTAAAGAAGTTTCGAAAAATGTGCTTAGCCACACAGCTAGCAAGTGCAGGAGACACACACAGAGCAGTCTGACTTCAAGGGCTATGCTTTCACTTTAAGCTGACTGATGTGGATACACTTGTAAGACACTCCTAGCTCCTACTGAGTCTTTGTTTTTGTTTGGTTTTAGTCTATCGATAGTCTCAGTATTAGAGAAAGGCTCTGTGGTGGATGCTGCTTGGTGTGGAAACCACGAGAAGAATTCAGATGAAGTGATCTGTAGGAAAAACCACCAAGATTGTTTTGGAGGCAACTTTAAGTTGCCATTTTGTTTCTTTAGGTCTTTGTGAGCATAGTGCGACCTGAGATGGACAGGTGTGCTACTCCAGGGGCAAGGGCCCATTCCAGCAGTGCCTCTAACTTCTGTGTGTCCTTAGGCAAGTCCCTGTCTCTCCACCTCTCTGATCCCTACCTACTTTTCCAGCATTAGCACCCACCATTCTCCGTCTTGCTTTTGCTGCTTCAGCTTCACGGAATGCAAGTAGCTTATTTGGTAAATGATCCCAGGAAAAGCTGAGAAAGGAGATGCAACAGGAGACCAAGATGGGGAGAAAGGCAATAGGGGGATCATTATGTACAATCCTTTGTGGGCACCTGGAGCTTCATCCTGCAAGGGAATGGCCAGAGCCAGAGTGGAACACACATTTCAGTTATCCCACCCAAAGGCAGAGTGAGCTCTGTGACTTGGGAAAAGCACCTAAAGAGTTGCAAGTTTGGGCAGTAGGAAGACTGGCTGGTGTATGTTGTCCAGTGCCAAGAGGATATTCTGATACAGGGAGAAAAATAAACCTTGATTTGTTTAAGCCACTGGAGCAGGGTCTTCTGCTATTTGCACCTGAAGAGATTCCCAAGATGAGCCCTTGTATAAGGGCATCTGGCTTTCTTGCAGTCCCATGAACACGTCACTGTTTTTCTTGCCTTAGATAGGGACTCCCTGCCCCCTATACTACTGCCTCTGCCCGTGTGCTTTTTCCTCTGTCCTCCCTCATGGCCTCTCTTCATCCTTTCCATGCAGTGCAGTTTCCAAGAGGGGCAGCATATGACCAACCCACCAAAAGTGATTTCTTTGAACCCAGGTCTGCCCAAAACCAGACAAAGCTCAAGACCAAGATTTTTTTTTTTCCTTTTTTTATAACAAGACCCAACAAGGAGGAAATCACCCTGTCAAAGGCACTTACTCTCAATATCCATACTGAGTGATAACTAACAGTTCGCTCTCTAGCCCTGGGCCAGGGACCACACTCTGAGTAGCACCACTTCATACAGTTCCGGCCACTGTGTGCCCATTGAAGGGTACTCCAGTTAGCAGTTGCCACATGCAAACGCCACTCCAGAAACTTGTTGGCTTTTTTAAAAATTTAATTTTTACTTTTTAAATTTTTTAAAAAAGATTTTATTTATTTATTCATGAATAAATAAATAAAAAGAGAGGCAGAGACATAGGCAGAGGGAAAAGCAGCCTCCATGCAGGGAGCCTGATGCGGGACTCGATCTTGGGACTCCAGGACCACGCCCTGAGCCAAAGGCAGATCCTCAACCAGTGAGCCACCCAGATGTCCCACTTATTGGTTTTAAATCACAATTATTTTGGGGTGTCTGAGTAGCCCAGTCAGCTAAACATCTGACTTTGGCTCAGATCAAGATCTCAGGGTCCTGGGATTGAGTCCTGTGTCTGGCTCCCTGCTCAGCTGGGAGCCTGCTTCTCCCTCTCCCTCTGCCACTCCCCCTGCTTGTGCTCTCTCTCTCTCAAATAAATACATACACACATACAATATTTTTAAAAAATCCTGCCATGATTATTTTATCATCTCTCATCATTTCTTTGGGTCAGAAATTTGGGAAAGGTGTAGCTATCAATTCTTGTTTGAGGTTTCTCATGTGGTTGTAGCCAAGTGGTGGCTGGCATTGAAGAATGGAGTGGCTGAGGCCACTGAGGGCCTATCAGGTGTCTCTCTTCCTTTGTGTAGCCCCAGAACCATCCCCTATAGCCTCTCTGTGTGGACTGATTTGGACTTCTCCCCAGCACAGCAGTTTCAGGGTGGCTGGCTGCTGACATGGAGACACAGATGGAGACGGAAGGCCTCAAGAGTGAGTGTCATGGTGGGTAAAGGGGTATTTGAGTCACCTTTAGGAACTAGCCTCAGAAGTCATGTAGTGTGACTTCTGCATACTCTCTTAATTGAAACAGTCACAAAAATGCACCTATATTCAAGTAAAAGGGAAAAAGACCCTACCTCTTATGGGATAGTGGCAAGATTCTAAAAGAACATGTGACATGGGAGATGGTGTTGCAATTATCTTTGGAATATGCAATTTACCTCCCTAGGGTGGCATATATGGGGTGGGTAAGGATGAAGGAGGACAGCAGAAAGTCTTGTTAGTAAGTTGGTATGGGTGACAAATGCAGTGGGGTATCATCTAGGCAGGGAGAGAGAAGAGGAGGAGCTGATTTGTGTCATGTAGAAGGAAGAGATTGCTAGGACATGGTGACCAGGAGATGAGGAATGAAGGAAAGAGTGCAGCAAGGATGTGCCAAAGATTTCAGGCTCTGGTGTTTGGGCAGATGGTGGGACATTTGTTGCCCTGGAAAACATGGGAGGAAGAGCAGGAAGCAGGAAGGAATGGGGCTGTTAATGAGCTTGGCTTTGGCCAGGCCACATTGGTTTCATTGACTAGTTGATTCAAATTCTTCCAAGTGGAAGACTGAACAACAGTGTGGAGATCGGAGGAGACCATATCCCAGGTCTTAGAATCTCTGCATTGGGATGTGTCAGGTACCCAGACAAAGACTGGGTGGCAGGAGGGCGTGATTATTCGGCCAATCCATGCAGCTGGGGAAGGAGGCTGTGGAGTGCAGCACAGCCCAGTGTTGGCCAAACTTGTCTGTCAGAAATACCCAGGGAGCCTGTTAAAAATGAAAGTTCCCAGGCCGCATCCCAAACTTAGTGAATCAGAATCGTCCCGGGAAGGGCCTGGGAAGCCCTATTTTTAACAAATGCCCTAGATGATTCATGATGAGACGAGTTTGACCCGCACTGAGGAGGTGATGACAGGGCTCTCTGTCATGTAAAACTGGAGCATCGTTCACAAACACAACAGGTAAATGGTACCCTTTGCACTGTGTCGAGCTGTCACCTGGATTTAGAGCTCAGGTTCTGGAGACCAACATCTGAGTGTTGGTTTGGGCTCCACTGTCTCCTGTGTGATCATGGGAATGGGAAAGCCTCTCAGTGTCCACGTCTCATGTCTAAACTGGGGATTATGATTATATATGTATATTATATATGTATAATGATTACACGTGTGCATTCCCATACCGACCTCTGACACATGGGTGTTCAGTTTAATTCTGACACTAACTGCCTGGAGTTAGCATCAGATCCATTACTTGAAGGGCAAGGTTCCCAAAGTTGCCCTTACTCAGATGCCAGCTGCAAGTGGGGTCCCCGGGCTACTTACACTTCTGTCTGACTTGGTTATGAACTTGGGGATTCCCATGACCTGCCCCTTCCCTGGTTGATAATTCACTGGAAGGACCTACAGAACTCAGGAAGGTGCTATATTTATGATTACCATTTCATTATAAAAGATACAAATGAACAGCTGGTAAAGTCATACATAGGGCAAAAACTGCAAGGGTTCCAAGCGTGGAAGTTTCTGTCTCCAGGTGACAATGATATGCGTTTAGGTTGGAGAATCACTGTTCCGAGGCTCCATGTGAAATCGGGCTGTCCGAGTTGTGGGGGAATGCTAGAGACACGGATTTGGCAAACACCTTTGGCTTCCCACCCAGCAGCCCCATTCTTCCTTGCTCACTGCCAGGACAACAATTTGGTTTTGCATGTTGGTGGCTGTGCTGTTTCCGAGAGGCTGAGCCCTTACCCAGCCCTGGGATGAGTCGTGATCAGTGAGAGACAACTAAGGGGCCCTCCTTCCACTGGCCACCCGGTTTTGGCTCTGGCCAGGTGACCTGATGCTGGCAGGGTGGCAGGAGGGGAAGTGGACAGGGACTCTGCGAGTATCCATGCCAGTGGGTTAAAGAGCTAAGGAAGAAGCAGTCCCTTTTCTACCTCTAGTGCTGTTTCGTTTTGCTTCGAGAAAGTATGGGTGTTCATTTTTATGAGTGAAAAGCATTATTTTTCCTCCCCACTATCCACCCAACTCCCTCTGATCTAACTAATATGTGATGTGGGATTTCTCCAGTCCTGGGCAGGATACGTTGGCCCCCCCTTGTACGGGTCCCCCGGCACCCTGTACCTCTCCTTCTGCAACAGCCTCCAAGCTCTGGTTAGCAGTGGCCACTTCTCCCCAGTGAAGCTCTGTGAGGGGGGGCAGGCTTGCCCACTGCTCCCTGGGTGCCTGGTCTGTGGGCAGTGCATAGTAGGTGCTCCCTGAATGAATGCTTGCCCACTGAGCAACCTGCGGCCTCCTCTCCAGTCCTGGTTATCGGCTCACTCTGTGGTGCTGTTTTTAAGTGGCCTATAGGACAAAAGGGCATGGATGATGAAAGCGGGGATAGAAAAAGGGGTTGAGGAATTTTGTGCAAATGAACCACATTCAGGAACAGCAAATTCACCACATTCTTTAGAAGCCTGTGAAAATCTGGCAGACAAAAAAGGGTTTTGTGAGTGGGTGTCAAATGATGAGTGTAACCATGGACATTTTTTTAGGAGTGGGGGAAGGGGTGAAAAATCTCTCTGTCCTCTTGGACAACAGAGAATGATGTCTTCTAATTTAAAAATGTCTCTCTTTTTAAGGGTCCAGTGGCTTCAGAGTATTTTTTTCTCTTGGAAAAACAAATACACTATGTTAACATCAACAAGGAAGGCTTCTCTGGAATGAAGCTGTATCTGTAGGTGACACTGCAGAGAAATTCTGCTCTAGACTTTGTAGCTCGGGGCAATCACTGGCAGTGAGAAGATTGATTCCTTGTGTTTCTTTTCTCAAAACGGTTTATTTTTAAAGACTATTATTTACTTATTTAGAGAGCATGCAGGGGAGGGCAGACTCTAAGCCTGGGGCCCTATGCCGGGCTCCGTCTCATGACCCTGAGATCATAACCTGAGCTGAAAACAGGAGTTGGTTGCTTAACTGACTGAGCCACCCAGATGCCCCTCCCAAAACATTTTTATTTTGAAGTAATTCCAGATCTAGAGAAAAGTTGCAAGAATAGCACAGATTCCCTAATATTCTTTCCCTAGATTCTCTAAATGTTGCCATTTTGCTACATTTATTTTCTCTCTAAGATATATATATATATATTTTATTTATTTATTTATTTATTTATTTATTTATTTATTTATTTATTTATTCTTTCTGAACTGCTTGAGAGGAAGTTGTGGGTATGATGTCCTTTTATCTCAAAATAACTTAATGTGTATTTTCTCAAGTAACAAGGACATTCTCTTACAATAATCAAAATCAGGTGATTTCCACTAATATAATACTATAACTAACCTGCAGACCTTATTCAGATTTTGCCAATTGACTTAATAATGTCCCAGTAGCAGAACCCCCTCACATTTTTCTGGTTCTGAGTGCAATCCAGGATTGTGTGTTAAACTTAATCATTATGTCTCTATAATTTCATTCAATATGGAGTAAACTTCAGGCTTTGTCTTTCATGACCTTGTCATTTTTCAAGAGTATGGGCCAGTTATTATTTTTTTTTTTTTTTGGAATGACCCTCAATTTGGGTTGTGTGATGTTTCCTTATAGTAAGATACAGGTTTGCATTTTGGGCAGGAATATCCCAGGTACAATGCAGTATCATAAAGACTAATTTGAAAAAGGTGATTGGTTTCAAAGAGTTTGGTGTTTGAGAAAGATCAACAGCATCCCAGTCCTTAGAATCACTTGCTAGAGATGGTGTGATCTTGAGAGAGGCATTTTGCCCTCTGAGCCTTAGTCTCTGACCTGTGAAATGGGAAGAGTGGTAGCAGCTTACATTTACTGAGAACTTATGATGGCTAGAGGTTGTTCCAAATGGCTTATACTCATTTAATTCTCAGGACAACCCTATACCAGAGGTATTTTTATTTTTATTTTTATTCTCCTTTTACAGATGAAAATGAAGCACAGAGAGGTAAACAACTTGTCCACAGTCACACAGCTGGTATGTGGTGGTGATGGGTTTCCAACCAGGTTCCTCTGTCTCTAGAGGCTACCTGTTTAATTCCCATTGCCATACGGATTCCTTGAAGTGATACTTCAGAAGATTGCTTATGAGACTAAAGAAACACATGCAAGGCAAGATCATTGTTCATATCTTCCTTTATTCAATGTGTTTTTCATTTTATAAAGGACTTGGGTCAAGATGTTCCAACTTGGTGACACTGATGTGATCAAGGATCTAAGACTAACCCCAGTCCAGCTGACGTTTATGAGGCCCCTGGGCCTCATGAAGCAATGAAATCAACCTTGGGCCCTTGGGCTGTGTTAAGGGATGAGGGAGAGAAGGGCAACTCAGCATCTGCACTTGGCTTTGGTTCTTGGACACTCACAGATGGTTGATGCTTAGTGGAGGCTGAGCCTGTGGAACGAAGCCTTGTGAAGAAACCACCGATGCCATTTCTGTTGGGTTTTGGAAGGCTTTCAAGTTGCCTTATCTCAATGGCATATTCCTCAGGCCATCATAAAGTGTGTTCACATTTCCCAAGTGCTGGCTGGCTGGGAGAATGTAGGGAAAAGCAGGCAGATCAGATCCTTCCCGGCAGGACCACTGATGCTTTGGGATTCAAATGTGTAATGTCAGAGAAGGGTGGAAGAGATGTTTTATTTTGTTTTTTATAAAATCTTTTTTTTTTTTAGATTTTTAAATTTATTTATTCATGAGAGACACAAAAAGAGAAAGAGAAAGAGGCAGAGAGAGAGGCAGAGGGTAGAAGCAGGCTCCATGCAGGGAGCCTGACGTGGGACTTGATCCGGGGACTCCAGGATCACGCCCTGGGCTGAAGGCAGCGCTAAACTGCTGAGCCACCCGGGCTGCTTGGAAGAGATGTTTTGAAGTGATCTGAATCCATCAAATTTTTGAAGGGGTGACCACATGTAGTCATCTTTTTTCTTGCATGGATGAGAGGGGTAGGAAATGAATTTTTTTTTTTTTTGGTAGTTATTCTCTAATTATTCCCAATTTCTTTGCCATAGTCAGAAAATCTATTTTTTTTTAAATTTTTATTTATTTATGATAGTCACAGAGAGAGAGAGGCGCAGAGACACAGGCAGAGGGAGAAGCAGGCTCCATGCACCGGGAGCCCGACGTGGGATTCGATCCCGGGTCTCCAGGATCGCGCCCTGGGCCAAAGGCAGGCGCCAAACCGCTGCGCCACCCAGGGATCCCGGAAATGAATTTTTTATTATCTGTGTGTAGGACAGGGTAATTAACTGGGCTCCATGGGTACATTTCAGGAATTCTAGGAACTTCTTGAGTTATGTATAGAATTGACTATATTGCAGTTGAATTGTGAGTGAACACGTATGTGTTCACATGTATTTCCTAGAGAGAGAGTCCCAATTTTTAATCAAATTTTCAATGTGGGGATCCCTGGGTGGCGCAGCGGTTTGGCGCCTGCCTTTGGCCCAGGGCGCGATCCTGGAGACCCGGGATCGAATCCCACGTCAGGCTCCCGGTGCATGGAGCCTGCTTCTCCCTCTGCCTGTGTCTCTGCCTCTGTCTCTCTCTCTCTCTCTCTGTGTGTGACTGTCATAAATAAATAAAAAAAATATTTAAAAAAAAAAAAAATTTTCAATGTGTTTTGTTAGTTAAAACAGAAAAAAAAATCCTTGGTGGCCAGAAAGAGAATATGAAAGAGAAAGGGGGAGAGAAGGAGAGAGAGAGAAAGAGAATATTATTTCACAATAGTTATACAAGAAGTTGCTAGGAAACCATTCACTGACTTTGTGAATTATAAACATTTTCTTCTTAACCAAAATAAATAGACCTCATATCATTTCAATCATGAGAACACAGCTGCTTGTGTGTTGGGAAGGAGTGGGGCTGTTGTGTGTGTGTGTGTGTGTGTGTGTAGGGAGGGGTAGGACTGATGGAGAAGGGGAGGGAGGATGGGTGGAGTGGGGCTCTCTGAGAGTGCAGAGAATAGGAATGCAGGCTTTTTCCCATCTTCCTTCTAAGAAGGAGCAGAGACCTTCCTGCAGCCAGCCTTCAGTGGGTGCCCCAAGAGAATGATCCTTGCTGACAATGATGATGGCTATAGGTGACAGACCTGTCCTTTTGTACCCAGTGGATGTGTGGGAGTTTCTGCTTGCCTTCAAATTTGCAAATCTCACAAATGATTCATATCCCCGAAAGGAAAAACAAAAGTGAAGTAGGCCACTCTCCTACCTAGCCTCTGTTTCTCCCATGGAGCTCTTCTAACCTCTGGGGCCTCATTCTGGGTGTGGCCGTGGCCTGTCCCATGTGGCTTATAGGGACGAGTGATCAGACCTCTCAGATTTCTAGGGCATTCAGATTTAAAATACTTGTTTTATATTCTACAGATTTTTGTTACCTCTGAAATAATAATATGCTTGAAATCTCTCTCTAATTATCAGAGCTGAGGACCAGTTACTTTTAATCCCTGAATCCATAGGGACTTTTAAAAAAAGATTTATTTATTTATTTGAGAGAAATAGAGACAGAGACAGAGAGAGAGAGAGGGAGAGAGAGAGAGAGAGAGAAAGAGAGCAGGAGCAGCGGGAGAAGCAGACTCCCCACTGGGCAGGGAGCCCGATGCAGGGCTCAATCCCACGACCCTGAGATCAGGACTTGAGCTGAAGGCAGATGCTTAACCAACTGAGCCACCAGGTGCCCCCATGAGGATTCTTTTTTTATCTTTTCATCTTCTGCCTCCCTTCACCGCTTATATCCTAGGGTTTTTTTCGACTTTAAACTGGAGTTAGAGAGCCAGCTTCTTGTCATCACTACTAATATTTTATCATATATTTTTGTGAAACCATATAATTCTTATTTTTATTATAGTTTTGGGCTTTCAATTTAAATATATACACTGATTATTCATAAATACCATACTATATTCACACCCAACCCTTTATTCTATGCCCTCCTTGCCCTGCTGTCCATGCTGTTCCCAGGTCCACCCCCACCCTCTTTGCCTGCCCTGTCCTTACACTAAATGCGCTACGCAATCTAAAACCAATCACTTGATGATATTTCTAGTGATTCTCCCCTCCCTCCCCTCCATTATCAATCTTGCTCTTTTGCTAGATCAAACCCACAAACATGCATGTGTGTTCTCTCTTCCATCTTAAAAACAAATGAACTACTGATGACTCTACTTTCCCAAAGCCTTTCTATTCTGTGTTTCCCTTTGCAGGAAAATTCTTTCAAAAGAGTTGTCTATACCTTGTCTTTATCTCCTCTTCTCCCACTTTCTCTTAAACCCACTCTGATCTGCCTTAGTGTTCCACTGAAAGTACTGTGGGCAGGGTCCACGATGCCTAACCTGAGACTATATCCAAGGCTCACTTCTTAGCCTTTGTCTTACTTGTCCATCAACTGCATGTTACACAGCTGATCACTTTCTCCTCCTTAATTTGCTTCCACCCTTGGCTTCTAGAGTACCACTGTCTCTCTGGCTGCTCCTTCTCTGTTACCTCTGTGTTCCCTCGTCTGCTACTGGAGAGCCCTAAGAATCGGACTTGGTCTTCTTCTCAGTTACACTCATTCCCCTGATACTTCCATCCAGCTTCATGGTTTTAAATGCCACTCATATGCTGAAAACTCTGATTGAAATTTCCATCTGAGACATCTCACCCAAACTCTGCACTCACACATCCAACTGTATACCCAACATTTCCCCTTGTATGTTTGATGGATTTCTCGAACTCAACATTTTTGACTCCTAAACTTGCTCCCTCAAAGCCTTCCCAAACTTAGGCAGTTGATAGCAATTCCTTCCTTCTGGTTGCTCAGGCCACAAATGGTGTTATCATCATTGATCCTCTGTCACATCCTAAAGCAATCCCTCAGGAAATCATACTGACTTTCCCTTCAAAATAGGCCCAGAATAAGTTCATCTCCCATCTTTCACTGTGGTCTAAACCACTGCCTTCCCTGAGCTGGATTACTGTGATAGCCCCCTATGCTGTTTCCCTGCTCCCATCCTGGACCCCCATGGTCTAGCCTCAATACAGCACCCCAAGTGACTCTTTTATATAGACTCAGTTATGTACCCCCTTACCTCCTAAAATTCCAAAGTCCTACAGAGAAAGTCAAAGGCTTTTCAAAGTGTCTTTTTGGTGAGGTCCCTTTTCACCCCCTGTCCTCATCTCCTCCCAACCTCCTCTTGCCCATTCCACCTAAACCACCTTGGAATTCATGTGGTTCCTGAAATGGCCAGGTACACCCCCAGTGGAGGCCTTTTGCACTGGCTTTTCCTCTGCCTGGCACACTTCCCCTCATTTCCACGGTTCCTTTGAATCTTTCCTCAAATGCTGCCTCCACAGGCAGGCCTGCCTTAAGCACTCTGGCAAAAGCTGTAGCCTGCCCCACCCCTACCGTCCCACAACTCAGCACTTCTGATTACCTTGCTCTACTTTTTCTCAATTTTCCCACTGCATGTATCACTTCCAGAAGATATGTGATTTACAATTTTCCCTTATCTTTTGCTCACCCTGTTAAAGATTTTTTTACCTTTTGGAGCATCTCTTTGGGCATTTGAA
Source organism: Canis lupus dingo (assembly GCF_003254725.2). Classification (NCBI taxonomy): domain Eukaryota; kingdom Metazoa; phylum Chordata; class Mammalia; order Carnivora; family Canidae; genus Canis; species Canis lupus. Next base: position 33,402,504 of record NC_064252.1, read on the forward strand.
TAGGAGGTGTGGAGGAGGCATACCTGTAAGGTCACAACTTGCTGTCGTGTGAACCCAGACGTTACTCCATGAATCCACAGCTCATCCTTGTTTAATTTTCTCTGTATTCCAATATTTGTTTGATTGGCACACAAGACATTTTATGATGTGCTTTCTCCCATGCCACCTCCAACCTTGCACTTTTCACAAAATCTACTGTCCCATTGAACTGCTTGCAGTTGCCCTTAATTTCTGCTTTTTCTTGGCTACTGATTCTTTAAGGCTTAGCTTAAACATTATTTCCTTTCTAGAAGCCTTTTCTGATCATTTCAGTCAACATTTAAATCATTATTTTTTTAACAAATATTTATTGAGTGCCTACTAGGTACCATGGAGATAAAGTGGAAAGTGGAACAGATATGGTCCCTGCTCGTGGTGTGGTGTTGGGAATAGGAATGAATACGTCATCATATTTGTTACATGGGGAGTGGGGTAGAGGGGAATTCTTCCCCACTTCTGGTTGTTCTTTCCATGGAGACTCCAGCCTTTCAAAGTTTTGAAATTGCGTATTTTGGATTGGTAACTGGGAATGAGAGTCTCAACCTTTACTTCCCTCTTTCTCTGGTACATGATCCACTTTTCAGGAAACACACATTCTGTTTGACTTCTCCAAAAATTGAGTTTGGCATGGCCAGGCCCCAGTGTGGGTCTAGGGGGGTTGTATGCAGTAAAAATCCGATACTGCCTGCAACTGACCAGGTGGGTAAACTGGTTTCATTCTAGGGCTTAGTATGAAGAAGTCTACTTATCCATAGACCTAAAGTCATATCCTCTGATAGTAGCTTATTTCTAAAATTTATCTCTCAGTTGGCTCAGAGGCAGGGAAAGGATACCACTAGTCAGGCTCTCTCAAACCTTAGCAATAGTTTAGAGTAAAATTCTGAGCGGAATTAACTCCTGTAGTGTCTTTTTCAAATCTCTTATGATATTGGTTATATCACTGTAATGATCCACTTATAGATGTCTTCTCCTCTAGAGTGTGAGTCTCTGCCTCTGGTTGTGAAATATGTGCACTGGACAAAGGAGTCAGGCTGGAGGGACAAATAGGGGGTTAAAATTCTGGCTAGGGCTGTGCTGGTTGGTGGTTGTGCCTTTATCTGAGGTCACATCACCTCAGAAGGTGAGGTGCACTTTTCTATAATTTTCACAAAACCTTCTTGTGTTCCAGCAAAGCCATATGTCCTTGTATTTGATGAATGAATAAATGTATACTCTTTAGATGGGCAGCGCTTTTGCCTTACTGAAACATAATCATCCAGAAGGGAGGGATCACATCTATTTAACTTATTTTTCACCATCCCTAGTAAAATACAAGAAGCCAACATATCAGGCAAGACCCAGACAGAATTGTGTGTGTGTGTGTCTGTGAGGGAGGTGGGGGGTGATATCACCTTTCTCAGACCATTCCCTTAATTTCCTTCATTATTGCTATTATTATTATTATTACTACTACTACTACATTTAAGAGTAATAGAAAAAACAGTGGATTTGAATTCAGGAGTCCTAAAATCTGAACTTTAGTTTTTTTTTTATCTAAATGAAAATCCTGGGGCACCTGGGTGGTTAGGCATCTGCCTTTGGTTCAGGTAATGAACCCAGTGTCCTGGGATCCAGCCCCACATCAGGCTCCCTGCTCAGTGGGAAGCCTGCTTTTCCTTCTCCCTCTGCCCCTCCCTGCAGCTTGTGTGTGCTCTTTCTCTCAAATAAATAAGTAAAATCTTTAAAAATTTTAAAAAAATAAACAGAGATCCTATAGATCTCAATGGGTTGTGATAAGGACAAAACAATGCAATGTATGTGGAAAAATATTGCACGCCATAAATTTATACAGATGTTAAGGGGTGTTACCGTCATTCCTTGATTGCTTAAGTTATACTCAGAAGCATTTGGTAGTTCAATTACTGTGTAAGACTCACTCTGACAATGTTGATTCTAATGATAACAACACAGCATGCTTATTTCTGGAAAACACCCAGAGGCATCTCTTTGAATTATTCATTTTCCAACAGGTTTTTATAGGTTTTTATAACATAATTTGAAAGGGCCTAAACCTACATATTAAAGGGGATTCCACTTAGCATCTGCACATATATTTACTTTTCTTTCTGTTGCTTAGTGTTTGGTTACGGGAATGTTCAGAGAGATTCTCCTTGATGAAGCCATTCTGCTCGTTAATGAAACTATGCCCCACATCACACTTTTTCTAACCAGATATACTCTCATAGAGCAGGAGCATCCTTCCAACAACCATCTACTTTCAAGACCTTGTGAGAGTGTAGCCCTGATAATTGTGTGGAAAAAGGCAGAAAACCAGGGCTGATAGGTGCAGTAGAGGGTAGAGAGTAGAGGGATCAACATCAAGCCTTTGTATTTCCCTATGATTGTCCTGACTGTAGTTCCCCAGTAAAACATAATATAGTACATACAGAGCTGATGAGGTGTGTAGTACAACCTCAAGGGCAAGAGCAAAGTCAAAATAGGAATGCCAGAAAGTTTAAGGAGTAAGGATGTGGATACCAGGAGGGGGCTGGAGTTATTCAACTGTTAGAATTATCCAGGCCTGGGTTCAGTTCCTGGTTCTACCAGCTACTTCCCTACATTAGCCTCAGTTTCTTGTCAGTAAAATATGGCTACTGTCCTCATTCCTTGGCACTAGCAGAGGGATCAAATAAAGAATGCACTTTCAGAACAATGCCTTGAAAATAATAACTACATGGTTGCCACGATTGTAATTATTATATCAATAGTAATATCTTAAAAAAATAGTAATATCTTAACTGGTAGTTTCTAAATACTGTAAATGTAAATAAGGCAGTCATGGTGGTCAAGAGCTTGGGAAGCCAGTTGACCTGAGTTCAAACCCAGCTCTGCCCCTTACCAGCTGTGTGAACTTGGACATGTATCTCAACCTCCCCAAGCCTCAGTATCTTCCTCCATAAAATGGGAATAGAATCAGTATCTACTTCATATGCTTTCAAGAGACCTGAATTGCATAATGAAAGTAAAGAACTTGGATACTGGACACCTCATTGGACCAAGAGTCCTCAATCGTTTTGTGTTCTTTCCCATGCTTTGAAGTTGTCACTGCCAGGTTAGGAGAGCATGGAGGATTCTGGCTGTGGGACACTGGGGATGTCAGAAGGCCGGGTGCCACCTACCCCACTGCCATGTACCTGAAGTTCTTTCTAGGATAAAGGGTTTAGGGGTTTCCTAGGACCATCATGATATCAGGACACAGTGCCTCTGCCAGAAGGAGCTGACAAGAATCATGGCTAAACTTTAGGAGTCAAACAATTCAATTCCTATATCCACCCCTTATATCTGTGGGACCTTAGGCAATTACTTAATCTTTCTGAGCCTCAGCTTCCTTACCTATCTTACAGATAAGATATCTGGCAAGGCCAGACAAGAATTGGGAAGGTCTGTTTTCCCAGGCCATTCCCTTAATTTCCTAAATTATTATTGCTCCATAGAGTTGATGTGAAGATTAAATGAGATAATAACTGCAAAAATGTGCCTGGCGAGGTAAATGGAAACTATTTTTATTAGAGCAGCAAAAATCATTTAATCATACATTTTGGTAACTAGTTACTGAATGCCAGATACCATGCCAAGTACTATGAGACCATTTCTGATTTATTCAATGAGTTTTTTAGTATTTTTTGTATGCTAGACATTATCCTAGGTACTTATCCATCAAAGCCTTCAGAAGTCTAGATAAAACACCCCTCAAGGCTATTCAATTCTATTACTCTGTGAGGCTCCAGGTTGTGAACCAGTTTTTCTTAATTCATGCATCAAACATGATACCAAGAATTTTGTGAAACAACTGAAAATATAAAGAGGAATAAAACTCCGCCCTACCCAGCAGAGGTTTCCAGCCAGGTAAGGCCATTTTGACATTACTGTCTTACCATTTCTTTCTTTCTTTGAATATCTTCTGTGGTTTATTTCTCTTTTGTTATATACTCAATGGTTATAATAATTAATTAATTGAATAGACATACATTGTGCATCTACTATGTCCAGGTCATAGTAGGTTTTGCTTGGAACATAATAAAGACATACGATTTAGTCCCTAACTTGAGGAAGTTCTAATTTAATGATGGAGATAAGATATCCATGAGAAGTCAAATAATAATCACCTAATTGTGTTTTTCTGAAATGATGACTTTGAGCAAGTATCATGGTTAAGAAGCAGGGACTTTATAGGCATCTGGACCTGACTTTAAGGCCTGTCTCTGCTCTTAACTAAGTCTTGACTTTGCCAAGTCACTTAAGCTCTTTGAAAGTTCTATCAGCTTTACAATTAGGATAAGACATTATTGGTTGAGTCAATGCCTGTAAATGCTTAGCACAATCCCTGGCACAGAAAAGCTTGACTTTTAGTCATTATTATCTGAATTAATAGTATTATTATCATACTCAGAAAACCTCACTACCCCTAGTGTGGGTGTGCATGCGTGCATGTGTGTGTGGGTACAGTTAGACATTTCACATGTCATTCATGATCCAATCTGATCAGAGAGATTCATTCAATCATTCTTCCATTGAATGAATAGTCACTGAACACCTACTATGTGTCAGGCATGTCCTGGATACTGGAACACAGCAGTGAGCAATCAACCCTAGAAGTCAAGGTCTCTGCCCTCAGGGAGCTTATCTTATAGTGATACATATAAAATACAGATAAAACCTAAACTACAGGCCGTGATAAAATGAAGGAAGGGGACTGAGCATCTTCCGTCTTGCTATGACACAAAGACTACTTTATCCCTGGTCATAGCACCCCACATCTAGATGAGTAAGCAAGTGACCTCTTTGTTCAGGTCACCACTCTCTTTTCACATTTCAGTCTCTGAGTCAGCAGGACACTCCTCAGAAGACACTCCTGTCATCAGTAGGAGCATGTCTGGTCTCCCATGACTCGGAAATGGGAGGCTGGGTGATAAAAGGCCAAGCCCAAGAGAGTAGCTGGACTTTTTGCAATCACATTAGAAGGAAATAATTATGGGCGCTCACATTTGATCTGATTATTGGTCCAGATGCATGGCGTGAGTGGCTAGTGGCCAGCAGGGAACAGCTGCTTTTGCTGTGACTGGTCCCTTCAGTGAGAGCAGGAAGGAGTCTAGTTAGCCTGATTTATTGAACTATTTAACATCCAGTGGATATTCTGTATTTTACTGTTATTTATGACTTGCTGAGTCCTGGCAGTAAGCTTTGGATGAAATAAGGTGCAGGTGGAAGGCATGGCCTGGGGCCGAGGGGGTTTCCGTGTAAGGACGGGACAAAGCAAAGCTTCCTCAGCTCTCACTAAGCACATGGGCTGAGAAGGTGGTGACATCTCCAAGGTGCGAGTCTAGCTTGTCCCCCATTCCAGGGATTCCTTTCACACCTCCGACGTGCTCCCTGTCTCCTGGGCCTTCCCTCCCCCTCTTCACAGACATGTCTCCCCCTGGCAGGCGGGGCTTCGTGGTAGCAAATGACCCTCAGGTCCAACCCACCCAGATATCTTTGGGATTTGGTTTGCAGGCCAGGCCGTGGCACCGCATTTTATGTTTACAAAAGTCAGGAAGAAAGAGAGAAGGGAGAGAGGAGGCCCAAGGAGGAAACAGCAGCGCACACAGAGGCCACTTTACTCCCATGAAGAGGAGCAGATGTTTCCCATGTTATATTTTCCACGTCTGAGCGGCTGAGATGTGGGGGCATCATCCCTGGCTGCTCCCAGGGCTCGAGGTGGGGGGTCTGACCAGAAGCGTGAGGTGGGCCAGCCCCGCTTCCTCTGCTTCAGTCACGCACAAGGCCCTGACGAGCCTGCTCGCTGTTTACACTCGCAGCCAGGGAGCCGTTGGGGAAAGCAGCTCTCTGACCACCAAACCGCCTCATTGGCTCCAGAAGCCTCCGCCTGGATGGCCATCCGGGTGACCCCAGCCCATCCCTGCCTGACCCCAGCTTGCCCACTCAGGGCTGCCTTTGAAACCTTTCTGTCCTCCCTCTTTCTGGACCAGTGCGTCTCCTCAGCCTCTGCTGCCCTGGGCTCGTCTGCCCCGCGAGTGCACTTGGTGCCCACACAGATTCCTCCGAGCCGCGGGGGTTCGGCTGCAGCCGCCGGAGGCCGTGTGCACCCGGAACGCCATAGACTAAACACTGAGTCACCGCTCACTTGCCTGCTCTCCCCAAAGCTCTGGTTTCGGAGGGAGGACCTGAGGGCTTCACGGAGAGAAATAGTTTCCCCTCTTCTTGCTGGGTGGTTTTAAGGTGCGGCAGCGGCGAGATTGCTGAGAAAGTTGTGGGTGGGCCAAGGGCCAAGGACAATGGACGTATCACTGGGTCAGCACTTGGTGTGAGCACCAGCTCGGCCTCTCTCACCCCCACCCGGGCACCCCCACCCGGGCACCCCCAGGCTGCAGCCACGAGCTGTGCCCTGTAACATACCACCACCACCCTATGCTCACGGAGGGGAGCAGCGTGGCAATCATGTCACTGGGTCGTCGCCACAGCCCCGTAGGAAGGCCAGGGAGGGCACTCCCATTTTGCAGATGAAGAAGTGGATCTCCAAGAGGCCAGTCTGTGGCTGGAGAGTGCTGGAGACCAGTCCGGGGGCCAGATCTCCCGGCCCAGTGCTCTCATCCCAGCAGGCGGTTGCAGGAAACAGCTGGCTTATGTAATGAGAAAAGACGGACTGGGAAATTCAATGTTGGATTCTTAGGGAAAAAGGAAACTGACCTCCCACAGTGAAGTGATCAAGGCGTGGCTCACGGGCCAACTGGGCATTGGTTCAGTGGCCTGTGCGGTGACCCGAGCCACAGTGCTCCATGGGTGGAGAAGAATATAGCAGAGTCCATTGGCTTTTAGGATCTTGACTGGAGAGCTGAAACCCTGGGAATTTGCTTAGCTTGCTTATCAGGGGCTGGCTTCCCCTGAGCTACCTGGTGAACCCGAATGCTTAGCGTGGCTGTTTGAAGATTAGGGCTAATCTGTTTACGGATGGGAGGGAGGTTTGGTCATTTCGTATCTTAGAGAGACAGTTAAAGTCACTGTTAAGGCATCTCCAAGAATAGCCCATCAGAGGAATCCACAGTTGAGGTTGATGAGAAGCAAATTCTTGTCCGCTCCATGCGTCAGTACCGCCCAGCAGCCCGTGCTGTCTCTGTTGTGTCTGCTCCATATGGATGGATCTATTAATGGCTAGAAGGAGGGTAGGAATGAGAAGGAAAGGAAGGTAAGAGAAGCACTTTATAATTTAGCATGACATACATCTCTGGCTCCTTTTTAGAATGCAACATCCAAAAGCTGGAGGATTCTCTTCTATCTGCTTTTCCAATTTTAGGAAAGCATCCAGTTGCCATCATAGACCTCCAGCTTACTTTTCTCCCAAAGCCATTTCCTTGGGAGTAGATGTTAATAAAAAGACTCTGACTTAGGGAATGTTCTTAAATATTTTTGACCATGATCCACACACCCATGTAAATGTGACTGAAACAAAAGTTTTACAGAGCAGTATTTACCCTTACTTTTGCAATTAATTCTGATAGGTTCTCTCTACTATATTTTATATTACTAAAAAAAAAAAAAAAAGGAACTGGTTGATCTACTAGTGCATGATTGGAAAAACTCTGTTATAGACATCTTTGTAAATGGTCTCATCAGCTTCTCATAAAATGGCTTCATTAATTCATCAGTCCCAGGCCCAGTACCCTGGACCCCACAGACGAAGCCAGTTACAGTCAGCTGCTTACCCACACAGAGCAGGATGATGATGGGGAGCAAGGTTTTATATCCTCAAACAAAGTGTTACCAGAAAAATGACTTCACAATAAGTAACTATGACCTAAATGGTTGTGGTGGTGGGGGAAAATCAAAGGACAAATGAGAATGACCAATTTAACTTCATTTTTCCTGCCACCTGGCCTTTTTTCATGCTGTTCCTTTCTCCTGAAACACTTTTCCATTCCTCTGCCTCTGTGCAAAGTCTGACAATCAAGGATTGCCTCTTCTAGGAATTCTTCCCTGACTACCTTTCCCTTGAAAACATTTGACCACCACTTAATTTGATGCATTGTCAGGACTTGTCAGCAGCTGAGTTAGAATACCTTAGTATCTTGTGATTGATTTCTTTTAGATGAATATCTGCCCAGCTTCATGTACTACCTGCAAACCATGTCTGTGAAGTGGTCTTCTGCACCCTGGTCCTAGAAGAGAGAACCAAGGGGTTAGCACTTGGCCAAAGCAGGGCAGTGGTGGGCCCTGCTCTTGGGCCCCGTGACATAGCCTCATGTCTTTATGTCTTTATAATCTATTCTTAGAATGACCATATGTCCTATTGGTTGGCCAGTCTTGTTTTATGCCTATTATCCAAGCATAATTATTTCTAGTATCCTATTTGCTCTTAAAGTGCACTCACCTTACTTTACACCAACTAGAGTTGGCTTCTGTTACTTATCATTGCACATTTATAATATCTGTAGCTTATAAAGCAATTTCACCTATATCATTCTCTTTCCAAGTTAATTATTTTCCCCTTAGAACTGCTCCTTCTTCTGTCTGCCACCACTGGCTCCCTGTCCTCTTTAGCCAGAGACCTGGGAGTTAGCCTAGACTCTTCCTTCTCCTTCACCTCATGAATCCATTCATTCATCCCTTAAAAAAGTTTGAGCACCCACCAAGGACCAAGCACTATGGTAGTTGCTGGGTATATAGGTGGTGAATGAAACAGTCTTTGTCCTCCTTCGGTTTATATGCTGGTTCAAGAAACAGCCACAAATAAATAGTTTCAAATTGTAATAAGCGTGGCAAAGGGAAAGAATAGGCTCTCTGAGAGAGAAGATTGGGGGAGGTATGTGGGGCTGGACTACTTTGTTTTGGGGGCACAGGAAGGCCTTTCTGAGGAAGGAACATTTGAGCTCAGATCTGAAGGGTCAGAAGGGCCAGTTAATGAAGGGATTTCAGTAGCAAGGGTTGAGTGGAGTTTTCACATTTTAGGTTGATCACTCTGAGATCCATGTGGATGAGGGGCAGGAATGGAAGGAGGGAGACCAATTAAAAGGTGACTGCAGTTGTTCAGACAAGGGTTTATGGTGGTTTACACTAGGACTAGCAGAGATAACTACAAATGGACAGATTGGGCAAGTATTTTGGAGGTGAAAAGCAACAGGATTTGGCAGTGGATTGGATGTGGTAGAGGGGTGGGGTTGGGGGAGAGGGAGAAGGAGGTGTCTACCAGGTGTGTGACTTTAGCCCAACAGTGGACAGTGGAACCATTTACTGAGTTAGGGAGGAGAAGATGAGAATATTTGATGATAGTTGTAGTGTGTAGATCAAGACATCAGTTTGGGATGCATTTAGCTGGAGGGGCTGGTGAAAATTCCAAATGCTGCCTATTTCAGCTTCGTGGGCATGTGCAGGGCTCTTTGCTCAGAAGGATGGGCCCTGTGCTTTGTTTAATGCTCTGCTATTGCCATCTTGAAATTCTTCATAATAAAGTGAAGTTGGATTGGACAACTGAGCATGTGTGCAAGTAGAAGGACACGCACTATGTATGTCTGCCATTCCTTGCCGCCCATTCACATATAGTAGTTGTCATGTCCCCGACACAGATTTTAGTAGATTCATGACGTGAAGGAGTTCAGTGAGACTCAAAGTGAGTATAAGGTAGATATATTACATCTATGATTGGCCAAGTGGGGCTACTGACAACCTCAAGAAGCCATACCTCCATTTAAAACAATTTTCTTAGAACACAGAAAGAAGGTAATAGTGTTCTAAGAAGCAGAAACAAGGAACCCATCTGTATCCTTACTTAGGCTGAAAATGTAGGTATAGAAGGAAAGGGAAACATAGACAACCCATAGTTCCTTTTTCCTTTTGTTCCTTCCTTACTCATTATTTTGGGTAGAATGTTGGTGAATTAAGAAATGAAAACAACTGAGTTAGTTTGGTGCAGCATTTCTACTGCTCTGGTAAAAATGAAATATGTATGCATGTAAGAGCCATGAAACAAGACTTGTGCACTTTTGGTGATTCTGCATAAGAGCTAAATGCTCTTCTATTTGCATTTAAAACTGACATTGCTCAGTATAAAGGTGAATGGTAAAACTCATGCTACTAATTTAAATTTTTAATTTTTCTTTACTTAGAATGACAATAAACAGCAAATTAAAAGTACCATGGGGGACACCTGGGTGGCTCAGTGGTTGAACGTCTGCCTTCGGCCCAGGGCGTGATCCTGGAGTTCTGGGATCGGGTCCCTCATTGGGCTCCCTGCATGGAGCCTGCCTCTCTCTCTGTGTCTATCATGAATAAATAAATAAATTTATTTAAAAAAAAATACCATGAAAAGTCGTAAGAGACACTCTGTGGAAGAAGAGAAAAATGCATTAGTATCTTTGATGGCACTTTTCTTCCTGCATTTTGAACAGGATCCCAAATTTTTATTTTACACTGGGGCCTGCAAATTATGGAGCTGGCCTTGAGTAGTGCATCAAGGAAACAGGATCAAGAGCCCTACGTTATCAAATTCTGTTGAATTAAATATCTTTTCATCTGTCCCCTGAGTCTTATTCATAAGACTTCCTTCATATCCCTCAATTCTATCACTATGTGAGACACTCACCCCCCATTCTTTAAGGGGGGGGGGGCGTTGTCATGTCTAGGAGAAAGCAGAGCAGAGATACTGTACAGGGAATGGCTTAAAAAAGAGAGAACTGTAGAACCAAGGAGAGACAAGAGAAGTAGAAGGCAGGAGGAGGGGAGACTCCATGTGGGATGGAGACCTAGATCCCTAGGTCTACGTCCCCAAACCTAAGAGGCCTTGTCCTTTGTATGGTAGGAGGAGATAAGTCCTAATTGATTCCTGGTGTTGAGGCAGAACCACCCATGAAATACTAACTTCGAGGAAAACAGCAAGGCCAATTTTCTCTCTACATTGTTTTCCCAGAAGGTAAGTAGAGACAAACTCTACAGGGCTGTACCACTCAGTGTCTGTTTGAGGGGTTCATGTCCAGGACTTCAGAACCAAGGTATAATGTCTGGGTATTCCTGAACTCATTCTACTCTAGGCCTGAACAATGGTCCCACCTCCACAGATCCTACCATCTCCCCCTAGTTGCTACACTGTCAGCCAAGACATGCCAGTAGGTAAAGGAAGACCCCACTGTGAACTTCCCAGAGTGTGAGGGACCCTGTGAAGACATAAATAACACCAATCAAGAATCTCTGTGAGAGCTGAGCCATTTCTCAGTCCAGGAAGACCATATTACCCAGCCTCCTTTGCAGTTATAGTGGGGCCATGTGATTGGGTTCTGGCCAGTGGGATCTGAATGGGAGTGATTTGATGGTGAGATGGATGTTATAATGCCTGATGTTCTGGATGGAAAATCAGACTTAGGCAATTTTATGCAAGCTCACCAGATGGTTCTTTTATCAATGCTTCCTTGGGGGCTATCAGGGAAGGTGGAAAGCAATGAGTCTAGTGTGGCAAAATGGATATATCATGTTAAAAAAATAAAGATAATTATAATTTTAAAAAGATGGACACTTTGTAGCAGCTCTCTCTTTTTTTTCTAAAGATTTTATTTATTTATTTGAGAGAGAGAGAGAGAGATCATGAGCAGTGGGAAGGGGCAGAGAGAGAAGCAGACTCCTTGCTAAGCAGGGAGGCCAATGTGGGGCTCAGTCCTAGGACACTGGCATCATAACCTGAGCTGATGGCAGACGCTTAATTGAGTGAGCCACTCAGGGGTCCCTCGTGGCAGCTTTCTTAAGAGTGTATAAAATATTTGTGGTAAATTGCTACAATAATGGCCCCAGATGAATTCCTCCTCCTGGTATCCATGCCTTGGTGTGTTTCCCTTCCATCCTGATGCCATGTGACTTGATGTGGCCAATGGGATGTCAACAATCGTGGTGTCAGCAGAGGATCATGCTCATGGAACACAGTCTTCCAGTTGTCTCTGCTGAGCACAATGCACAGCCAAGCCACCAGGTAACTGCAGCTGTGTAAGTGAGTCCAAGTGAAACTAGTCGAAGAACTAGCGATACAGTAGTATCAACCCACATAATTGTGGCACTAAAACTGTTGTTTTAAATCACTGAGCTCTGGGGCAGTAGATAACCAACAAAATGTCTTAAGCATGTTTGTTTCCCCAGAACCTACTAATTGCCTGGCATATTTCTGCCCTCCATGCATTTTTATTGACATAAACTTTATCTTCCCAACAACCCTGTCAGGTAAGTATTACTGCCATTTTCTATTTATTTTTAATTATAAGAGTCACAGAAATTCTCATCCCAACCCTGCATGCTGAGGGAACTGATTATTTTATGGCTGTAATTGAGGTTTGGAAAGATGCAGAAACTGGCATCTGGTCACCCCAGCAGGCTTAGATCACCTATGCTATGTATATAGACTATAAAGAATTGACAGTCTTTGCTACTTGTTGAGTGCTTATTATGTGCTGGGTGCCAAGTGCTTTAGTTATACTGTATCACTTTCATTCTCCCCAAAACCACATGGAGTGGGCACTATTAGCATCTCATTTTAGAAAAGGAGACACTGAGGATCAAGAAGGAAATGAGGCTGGTTAACAGCAGCTCTAAGCTCTAAACCCAGGACTGATTCCTCTCTCTTTTGCTCTTCACGATTTCACTTGATGTGGAGTCATAGTTCACATGGAGATTAGGTTCCAAAGTCAATGCATGGAACAAAATTCACACACTGTGAAAAATACTCTTGAAAATCTTCCAAGTCTCCTTTGAAGTTAAGCATATACTACTTTACTTAGTAATAGATATGTAGAACTATATAATATATTTTAGGACTGTATCATGTTTAAAAAATGGCTTTCAACATAAGCGTCACACTGTGGCAAAGTCTGGCTGGATGCTCACAAATTCCATTGCTTTTCTTCTGGGACTCACAGAAAGACTCCATTTCCTAGCATTCTGCAGTTAAATTGGGCCACGTGACTGAGCTCTGGCCAATGGAATATGGACAGAGTGATCTATGCCATCACAAGGGCTGGATCTTACATACTTCTGTAGTTCTCTAGCCTAGACGTTGGCAGACTATGGCCCAGAGCCAATCTGGACTGCTGCCTGTTTTTGTAAATAAAGTTTTATTGAAACATAGCCACACTCATTTGTTTACACATTGCCTCTGGCTGCTTTCATGCTATAACAGCAGACACAAGTAGTTGTGATAGAGACCACATGGCCAGCAAAACCTAAAATACCAAAAGGAAGAATATCCAATGGGAAAAAGTCTCTTCAACAAATGGTGTTGGGAAAGCTGGTCAGCCACATGAAAAGGAATGAAAATGGACCACTTTCTTAAACCATACACAAAAATACATTCAAAATGATTTAAACACCTAAATATGAAACTTGAAACCATAAAAATCCTAGAAGAGAACATAGGCAGTATGGTCTCTGCCATTGACCATAGCAACATTTTTCTAGATATGTCTCCAGAGGCAAGGGAAATAAAACCAAAAATAAACTATTGAGACAACACTAAAATAAAAATCTTCTGTACAGTGAAGGAAACAATCAACAAAATTAAAAGGCAACCTACTGAATGGGAGGTGATAGTTGCAAATGATATAGCTGATAAAGAGTTAGTATCCAAAATATATAAAAAACGTATACACATCAACACCTCAAACCCAAAAAATCCAGATAAAAAATGAGCAGAGGAAATGAACAGACATTTCTCCAAAGAAGACATCCAGATGGCCAACAGACACATGAAAAGAGGCTCCCAATCAGCCATCATCAGACAATTGCAAATGAAAACTACAATGAGATATCATGGCACACCTGTCAAAATGCCTAAAATAAAAAACACAAGAAATGACAAGTATTAACAAGGGTGTGGAGAAAAAGGAGCCCTTTTGCACTGTAGGTGGGAGTGCAAGCTGGTGCAGCCACTGTGGATACAGTATGGAGATTCCTCAAAAAGTTAAGAATAAAACCACCCTATGACCCAATAACCATGCCACTAGGTATTTACCCCCAAATACAAAAACACTAATTCAGAGGGATACATGCTTTCCTATGTTTATAGCAGCATTATTTCCCACAGCCGAATTATGGAAGCAGCCCAAGTGTCTGTCAGTAGACAAATGGATAAAGAAGATGTGGTGTATATACCTGAATACCATTCAGCCAAAAAAGAAATGAAATCTTGCCATTTTCAATGACACACATGGAACTAGAGAGTATAATACTAAGTGAAATAAGTCAGAGAAAGACAAATACCATATGATTTCACTTGTATGTAGAATTTAACAAAAGAAACAATAAAGAGAAAGAAAGAGAAAAAGAGAAACCAAGAAATAGACTCTTAAGTATAGAGAACAAACGGCTGGTTACCAGACGGGAGGCAAGTGGGGGGATGGGGGAAACAGGTGATGGGGATTCTGGGGTGCACTTGCTGTGATGAGCACTGGGTGATGTGTGGAAGTGTTGAATCATTGTATTGTACACCTGAAACTAATATAACACTGCCTGTTAACTATACTGGAATTAAAGTTTTCAAAATTGGAAGGGGAAAATTCTGGGGAAAAAAACCATTTACCAAAAGTTTGCTGACCTCTGCTCTAGTCCTCTCATGGTGGTGGCTACGATGTACTACGCAGCTCTCCCTTTAGCAATGACAACTTAATTCCTCAGTTGCTGGGAGTGCTGCTGGAAGGTGGTCCTCCTCTGCACTCACTGACTGATAACACAGAGATTTAACAGCATAGCCATCTGGCCCCAACTCACAACAGCTCTGAGAGGCCGCTCAGCTCCAGAATTTTTCAGTGGGTTCGCAGAAGCCTCTTGGTTGCAGCTCACCATCTCCCGCTGCCCAATCTTGCATCCTGGTCTCCCTTCCACAAGCGTTGATCCCAGGAGCTTTCCCTGATAAACATCCTGCATTCTAATCTCAATCTCAGAACCTTCTTCTGGGGAGTCCCACCAGCAGCAGCTGTCATCCCCTTCTGGAGTGTGTAATACGGGGATGTCACAGATGGAAGGTGCTGGACCTTGCATCACTGTTTAGAGAACAGTCACTAAGGAACACCTCCAGACACCCGTCCCCTGTGACAGTGGGTTAGCGATCCGCCTCTATTGTGTGACGCCTCTAAGATTCAGTATTGTTCGTTACAGCAGCCGGCTCTGCTTATTTTGACAAATATATTCAACAAGGCAAGGTTTTATGTGATGAGCGGTCTATGAATACTGAGACCACAGATGACATAGACCCCCTCAAAGTCACTGCAGAGCAGCTGCCCTGTGAGTGGGATAGAAGAAGGTCAAGTCACTCACATCCGTGATACATTGTTCTCTTTTGGTCTCTTTTCGCCCTCTCACCAAGCACATCGAGCAGAATTCTTCTAAGTTAAATGTGGCCATGATGCGACTGCCCCTCCAGCCCTGTTTGGGGCTCCACTATCAAAGCATCTTTGAACAGCCTGCATTCTGCAATAGTTGAAGAATGAGTAGCATGTGGATGGCTGAGAGGTGGATAAGTGGGGGATCAAATCAAGCCCAGATGTCACTCAGTCTCCCCCGACCCAAGCTGTAGGCTGGAACAGAACTCAGAGGAAGAGTCCCCAGTGGGGGTTCCCAGGAGCTGAACATAAACAGCCCCTCTGAGGCCTGCCCACCGGGCATGGCTCCACTGCAGGACTGTCTGCAGAGGCAGCTGGAGCCCAACGTGGTCTTTTGTCTCCCCTCTCTCTGAAGTCATCCTAGGACACAGGTGTGCATCCCCCACAGCCAGCCGACAGAGAAGATGAATCAGCTTCCCTGAAAGACGTGCCCCAGAGCAGTCTGTCAGCTGAAACTTGTCTGAAGGAGCATGGTTCCCTCCTGACCACAGCTAATGAAAATTGTGGCTTGCCCGAGGAAGAATCTGTGCTATTCTTTAAAGGAACAGTGCTAACCACAGATGTGCAACATCTGGTATGTGGAAGGGGTTTCCCTGAATGAGGACTGTAACTGGACCAGCCAGTTCATGAGATGCCTTTGGGTCCAGGTATGTATTTTTCTACTTTCGGCTCTGGATTTGAGTTCTCAGAAGTTCAAGGGAGGTCCAAATGCCTCTTTCTATCACTTAGTATTTTTCATTATATACTCCTCCTTATTTATCTTCTATGTATGGTTCTTGATGAATATGACTGAGATGCCCCAAAGCCTATGCTCCTGCTTCCTCTAGGTCTTTGTTCCTGTCATTCTCCATGTCTCTATGGCCTCTCTATTTTAAGACTACAAATTTTGTAGGACTCTTTCCACCACAATTAAGTGAAACCCAGTCCAACTCCCTTAAAGCCAAAATCTACATTTAATGAGTAATGTAACTTAAAATTCAGAACCACTTGACTTCAAAGACAGGTGTAGCTGAATCCAGGGGTTCAAATGATCTTTCCAGGATCTGGTCTTTGTCTGTTTCTCCAGGTCCAGACTCTGTTTTCTTTTACATTGGCTCCAGTTTCAGGTAGTCACTGAATGGACTCCAGTCTTTTATGTCACCATATTAGCTCCTTCCTGGAAAGAGATTGTATTTTTCCCAGTTATCCTGAGGATGGGACTGATTAGACCCCTTGAGACACATTCATGTTCACTTATGAACTTAATCACTATAATCAAGGGGATGTGATCCCTATTGTTTGTCTAGGCCTGTGTCCCTTGCTCACTCCCAGAGTTTAGGTCTTTCCCCAGGGGAGAATAGGATTCTATTATGAGAATGGGGTTGAATGCATGTAGGACGAGGAAAGATCAGTAGATACATAATCCATAGCTTGCTTCTCAAGCTCAAGTTCATCCCAGATAAGATTCCCCTTTCTTGCCCCTATAGCACTCTAACAGTTGAATATGAGATTATATGTACCTCCTCTGCTTCTCCCACTGGGATAGAGGGCCTTCTTTGTTAAGAAGGCATGGGGTAAGATATAGGTAGGACATGAGTGCTAGAAATTGCATTGTATTTCCTTTCTTTGTTTGAAACCTAGTGAAATCAAATAGAAATGAGGCAGCTTTGAAGCAGGGGAAAATAGTTACAACAATTAATAGTTTGGAACAGGGAAGAAATGGGGCTTAGTGACAAAGACAGGGGCCAGTATGTATGAGGGCCCCTCTGCCTCATGCTCCCTAGTAGCTGCCTCCAGGTTCAGATAGGACGCCAAGATTTGCCATAATTTGGGGTCAGCCAAATACTCTTTGTGAATTATTGAGCTCTTGGTGGTCAGTGCTGTCTGCCTTATATTTTTCTTATACCACCCTATGTATCTAGCACTTTTGCAAGCACCTAATAATTACTTGACAAGTTTTTGTTGGGTTAAATTGTGATACCGGTGCCAAGAAATGGCAAGCCTGAAAACCAAAGAGGTGTAGGTTGTAATCAAGTCTCTTAACATTGGCTGAGCAAAGTAGCCATACCAAGAGAGCAGAGAACAGGATAACAGCTATTTTTGTCTGGTGTTTCTAGTTCACAATACTTGTATTGCTGGCTTACTCACAATAGCCCTGTGAGATGATCCAAATGCTATGGGGTAAACTTCAAGGTTAAGTCTAAGGCAAAAACTGGGTGTAATCAAAATTTCACTGGAAACTCCTATAAATCATCCACAGAGTACAGTTTAAAAGGTTTTGTGATTCAACCGAATACTGGAATACTTGTGAATTATGTGGCTGGGGACAGTAACATATTGCCTGTTATTTAGCAGGAGTCCATTCCCTAAGAGCAATATTAAAATACACCATTTATGCATTTAATGCAGCAAGTTGTTCACAACTAGAAAGAGACAGAAGAGCCGTTCCACATCTTTGGTTTTAAGATCATTTTGGGACACATGTGCATTGAGTGGATTGTCAAGTAGAATCTTCTGGACTACTTAAATAGTTGTTTTTATTTCTTTCTCTTTGTTCTTCATTAAGTGCAAATGGGTAGATTCATGTAAATTGTTGTATAATGCATTTCCCCAATCTTACTTGATTAAAAATGTTGGTTATAGATTTAGAAAGTGCTCAGCATGGGGCCGGGCCCAGGGAATTCAATGGTGAAGAAAATAGGTGTGATTTCTGACCTAATGGAGTTTATAGTCTTTGCAGATTGCTTTGTACCCAAAGAAACTAAAACCAAAGCTCAGAGAAGTGCCTGCCAAAGATTGCTCAGCCAGCAAGGGGCCGAGCTAGGATCTGAACCGGGGTCTTCTGGCTTTAACCCTAAGATTCTCCCAACTACTCCCCACTGGCTTTCATGGTAACTGAAGTCACTTCCAAAGCCAAAGTCAGAGTCCTGGAGTTCATTACAGAAGAAACAGACCATTGGAACTGGCCACTTGCCTTGGCAGTCAGGATCTGGAATTGAGTTCATACGTGGTGTTGAATTGTTCCCTCCAGAAATGGGATGGGTTGGAATGGAATGGTAATGAGGGCCCTGTTTGCCCCAGAGGACCCACTCCCTATCCTGCCCACCAGCCATAATGGTTGACCACCCTGTTTAAGCCCCCTATTGATTACAGAGAGTTGATTTCTTCTGATGCAAGTGGCTGAGCCAAGGGCAGTTACTGCTGAGCCATAGCCCCCCAAATTACTGCCTTTCAGATGAAGTATGTCAGGCGTCTTTCCCAACAGCCCTTTCCAAGGACAAAGAGGCTAGTCGTGGACTTGCATCTTCCTTGTCTGATACCCAGGGTGCATATGTTCTTTCTCCATGTGTACCCCAAATGGTCTGAGAACAAGGGTGCCCCCTTTCCAAGTCCCAGGCACCCTACGAGCCTCTCAGGCCCCTTCCAAAGAGGAGCCTTGAGGATGGTGCCAACAGGACGCATCAAAAGGCTGTGGTTTCCCTGGCTCTCAGTGTGCTGACCCAGCCCACCACTGGGGTTGCAGTGCCAGACCTGGGGTTCCTCATCACTCGGCACAACCATTTGGGTGATTTAAAGAGCAATCTTCATATTGAAGGCAATGGTGACTCCCCTCCCAGCCCCTAAGCTGGGTCGGATTTGCTTCATCAACTCAGTTTCATTAAGGGAATGTCTACAGTGAGCAGAGGCTCAGGTTAGAATTAATTCTTTTCTATTGTTCCTGTCAGAAATATAAAAATAAAGCATTTAGCTCAAGGAAAGTTGACTTCTCTCTCAGACTTGTGTATTTACTCTTTGGAGAAATGTCACTAATGGTGTTTTAATAATGCTTTATGTGCCTGGAGACCAATCATAAAAAGAACTTACTATTTACCAAAGCAACTGCTAGCCCCTTAATGATGGGCTAAGTATCAGCTACTGGCAGGATATGTAGTGGGTAAGTGTTGTGTAATTACCAAGCAAATTCATCATTATTTCTGTCTTATAAACCAGAATATGTGTTAAATAATACTTTGGGGCCACTGAAAGTAATTACCAAGTCCCATCTCTGTAAGAACTGTAATTATCCTACGGTTGCCCTGTGTTTACTAAGCAAATCTATGCAATTATTATCTAAAGCCCAAACTCTGCCCTCAGAGCCACAAAAGTGCACCCGAGGGCAGGTCTGCACCCAGAGTAGAAGCAGCATGTGCATGGGGTCATGAAGGTTCCAGGCCTCCACTTCCCAAATCCCAGCTCTGCCCTCATTCCTGGCCTCTGAAAAAAAAGCCACAAGCAAGGCTTTACCAAACAAGCTGATTGTGTCTTCTCTTCCCCCCCAAGCCCAGCCTCTGCTCTGGGCTCCCTGCTCTTCCAACCTGCCAGTCCCTACCATGAGATCTACTAGGGGGACCTCAGCCTCCGGCTGCAAAGGTTCAGTTCTGCACCTCCAGGAAGCTCTTTTCTTTTCCAAGGCTCACCTCATGTCAGGAACTGTACTGGTCTCTGAGGACCTGAAGATCGATAAAGTACGTCCCCTGCTCCTGAGGGCCAAGGTGGGAGAGGCAGACTGTTCCAGCAATGGTGGGTCTGGTACACAGAGGCTACATAGCACTGAGGTCAAGAGCTTGGGCTCTGGAGCCAGGCTGCTTGGCTTCAGATGTGCTTTCGCAAAGTGGAGATAATCAGAGGGCCCATGTTAAAGATCACTGTGTGAGTTATAGCAGGAAAGTGCTGAGAACAGTGCCTGGCACACCCAGCGGCTGTTCTGTGCCAGTTTGCTATTATTTGAACGTGGTAAACATGTGGGGGAATGCATGCCTGAATACTTCAGCACTCACATGCCATGGTGAAACAAAGCCTTCTCTGCTCCTGCCCAAGGAGGTATTCTCTTCTTCCTCAGAGCTCACAGGGCATCCCACCTCGATGTCTCTCGTGGCAGCTAGCATTTTCTACCAGGTACTGTGTTAACCAGGGTCAGTGTCTGACCTTCTTTACTGAGCATATTGAGTTCCAAGTTTGGGTTTTATTCATCATTGTGTCCCTAACGCCAAGCACAGAGCCAGGAGTGTAGTAGGCACCCGTTACATGTTTGTTGAATGAATAGCAGTCACTCAATAAACACTTGTTTCAAAAAAAAAAAAAAAAAAAAAAAGAAAGAAAAAAGAAAGAAAGAAAAGAAAAAGAAAAAAAAAGAAAAAAAAAGAAAAGGAGCCCTTCAAAGTCCTATTTGACCACATGGCCAAGGCAGTCAGCCAAAACCACAGATTTTATTCTGTTTTCACTAATGTGGGTACATGTGGGGGTGTTGGATTTTGAAAGGATTGCAGAAGAGATTCCTTTATGACCCAGACTGGTGAACAAAAGGCCAATTAATTAAAAACAAAGAAACAAGGGCCTTGAGCATTATGGGTTCCTTTCTGCTCACTTGGTATTGATGAGCTGACATTTGACTGTGAGGCTGGATCTCCAGGCAGGACCCCGGCTCCTTTCACCCACCCCAGGCCGGAGCAGGCCGTGGTGAGCTGGGCAGAAGAAAGCAGTATTGTTAACCGCTTTTGTTCAGGAGGTCCTCCAGCTGGTCCTGGGTCACCACGCTTCACTGTTTACTTGTGTGTTCTTAAGCCGCGGCCCTCCGTATTATCAGAAGATTAGATATTTCTTTCTTCATCACCAACTGTTCCTCTCCCACCCACATGCCCACATCTTCCATCTCTTTCATTCCTCAGCTTCAAAATCTCTCTGGGTGAATGTTAATTAGGCTGAACACAAGCTGGAAGGTCAGTGGCCTGTGCCTCTTCTGTAAGTCACCCTCTCTCTTGTGGATTCCTCTATTTGATAATAGGAACAATAACCATGGTGGTATATTTACCATTTCAAAGAACTTTCCCATACATGATATCTTTTTGTCTGACTTACACATCCATGTGGCAGGCATTTTATTATTCCCATTTTAGAGCCAGGAAATGTAAGGCCCAGGGCTGGTAAGTGATCTGCCCATCATCACAACCAGGAGATGGGAGAAAACTCAAGGACATGCTTTCTACCTCCAGAGCCTGTGCCCTTTCTCATATACCATGCTGACTGTGATGCTTTGAAAGACACAGGAAAGTCTGTGTGGTATCTACCAAATCTAGGACATTTGAGATGAAACATAGCTACAGTTGTAAGCATGTAACACTCATTGTCACTGCATTTGAGAACTTTCTAGATGATAGAGTCTGGTTGTTTCTTGGGTTGGACAATAGGATAGATGAGGGTGAGCTGGAGGTCAATGAGAAGTATGTTAACCAAAAAGCTAACTGTCCACCAAATGATTCACCAACTCCTGTCCATTCCACTCAACCAAAGAACATTCCAAGTTCAATATGTGCTCATCTGGGCTGCCTGGGGCCAGGACGAGGAAGTCCAGCAAGTATGACTCCTGTGCTCTTAAAGGAGCTTTCAGCTGCATCACAGAAGCAGGATGAACAGTAAATACCAGACAGAAAGGCTCATCCCCAATTATGGTTTAGAAAATACTGCTAAGGCACTTAGAAGTAAATGTAAGGATAACATACCAATTGGATTTCAGAGACTTAATATATAAAAAAGAATGTAAAAGAGCACATTAATGATTTTTATGTTAATTACATGTTAAAATGATATTTTGAATACATTGGATACAATTCATTATTAAAATGAAAAAGACACAGACGTGAATGAGGTTTGACCTAGGCCTACAAGGATGGTCAGTGTTGGCACAGGGGGCAAAGTTGTGGCTTGGCCCCTGAGCAAGAAACTCAAACTTACAGGGCCTTGTGTTTATGTAGACTCTGGTAGGATAATAATGACAACCACACATAAACAATAAGAATTAGCATTTATAAAGTGCTTGCTGTACCTCACTACCTGCCCTAAGATCTTTGCATGGGTTAATTCATGTCATCTGCATGCTAACCCTATCCAGCAGATATCGGTATTATGACATGGAGACTCAGCCAAGTTAAGCCGCTTGCCTGACCCAGCTGGTAAGGACTGGAACCCATAAAAATTTGCTGCAGAACACAATTAATACTGCCCAACTGTTTAGAATAAGCATCAGGGTCCACATAACCTAACCGTGCCATGCATGAGACAACCTGGTACTGCTCATCCATGAATTAATTCTCTAAATACATGTTACCCAGAGATCAAGTGGGGGCCTAGCTTATGCATGGTATCACCATCCAAGAAACATTGCTTTAACAACCAACATTTCTTAAAAGCTATGTCAGCCTCTACAGACTGGCAAGAATATCACAGAAGATCCAGTTCATAAATCTCAGCAATATTTTTCAAATCTTCTTTGACTACTTCCATCACTTTCAATGTCTCTCCAACCTCAGAGTGGCCCCCAAGCCCCTCTCTTCTTCAATATCTGTTCTCAGCTTTTCACCAAAACCTCAGCTAAAACCCCGGCCACGTGACTCTTGGCTCGTCCCCCTTCCTCTCATCTTTTGGGGCCTCTGCTTTGCCAGTCTTTCTGATAGAACTGTTTCTCCAATGTAAGCATCTATTCACTGCCTGTTTCTTAAATTCTTACCACACCGATTTTCCTGGCATGTATGATAACTTCCAGGAACTCAACTGAAATCCCAAAAATGTCCTTTAGGAAAAAAAGGAAGATGATAAATGACCCAAGTTAATTTTTTTTTTTTTTTCTGAAAGAGAGCTCATGAGGACGTAAGGGTGAATGTGTGAATGTGAGCATTTGAGAACATTTTCTTAAACTCTGTCTGCAGTGTAAGTATGTTGACTCCTGAGCCTGCTGCTAGATCATAGGGTTTACCTGTGTCTCATGCATGAGAGATGTCAGTATCTGCAAAGAGAGTGGGAGAGACCAACAAAGAAGCAGGACAGAATGGCACTCCGCATCCCCAGAAGTGAACATGAGGATAGCAGCAAGCACACTGCATGGGTTGGGAAGCCTTTACACAGATAGAGAAGCCAGGTTGTTGAGACCCAAATGGGAACACGATAGGACTGAAATTGGGATTCCCACAGGAGAGATCCTAGAATTTCTCCAGAATACTGAGGGACAACACAATTTTCTACTTTTCCTAGAAGGGGAGCATACACAGATGCTCAACCATTTGTTAAATGAATGAAAATGGTTTGGTGGTTGGGAATTTGCCTGATGCCCCACTGCTCTGACCCTAGGCCCTAAACATAGGATCAAAATAGAATCTGGAGTCCACTTCTTGCTGGAAGCTCTCCCAGACCATCCATTATGTAGAGATCTTC
Source organism: Canis lupus dingo (assembly GCF_003254725.2). NCBI lineage: Eukaryota > Metazoa > Chordata > Mammalia > Carnivora > Canidae > Canis > Canis lupus. The sequence continues at coordinate 33,426,140 of NC_064252.1, forward strand.
TCTGAACCCAAAGGCAACACCTAGCTTTCAAGACCCCCTCCACACTTTGCACCGAGCGCATATTGTCTTGTGCTGTGTGTTCCAGTTTCCCCATCAGACTGGAAGCCCCTGTGGACAGGGCATCATGGCTAGTGAGTCTCTGCCTCCTCTGATGTGGGTACATGGAGGCTGCTCTGTCAGTGCTCCAAGAGTGAGAAAGTGTTGTAGAGAGACCATCACATCTGACTTCCTCCCTGCCAGATGGGGACACTGAAGCCCGGAGACTGGGCAACCTTTGGTGGCAGGTCAGGAGCTGAGCTGGGACCAGAGCCACCTGCCCAATCCTCTTTCACTTTGATGGGCTCCTGGCTGCCTCCACTGCTGCCCTGGGAAGGTGCAGCTGACTTTCACCCAGAACTCACCACAAGGTGAGAAAGGCAGTGGCTGGCACCCAGTGATCACTCAGCTTCTGTTAGTGTTCTAGCAAGTAGATGGAACCTGGAGTCCTTAGCTCTCCTACGGCAGGCCTCAGGAAGACAGTCGTGGGGCAGAAATGAGACGAGGAATTTAGTCTGTCCACAACTGCAATTCCAGATCTTACCAGAATGGCTCGTGGATATTCTCAATTAACATTTGCTGAATATTAATACATAATTCTTACAGTATCTGCATCTGTGTCCATTTTGCTGTCTCTTCACAATACTCCCATGTTTCCCATTTTATAGATGAGGAAGCAGAGACTCAGAAAGCAACGCAGTCAAGGCAAGCTCCTCCCACCGTCAGGTGGCAGAGTGAGGAGGGTTCATCCCCAGATGGATCTCTTTTCTCTGTCTCCCTGCCTCATGCATCTGTGAGTGGTTAGCAAGGCGTATTGCACCTTGTCTACTCATACGTTGGGTGCTCTGCTGGCTACATGCGGCACAACGTTAACAAGCCAGGTCAGTTGTGTGTGGTGTGATCGACACCATTAGTATGGGAAGGTCTGAACTACTGGCTGAAGTTCTGGGTGGATGTAGGGAAGGGAAGAGGGCCAGCCCCTAGTTCTACCTCGGCTTTCTTTAAATCACAGGCTCCTTTGCTTGTGGTTGGGTCGGCCAATGGTCCAGCAGCTCTGGGCCTCCAAGCCCAGGCCAAAGGTCACCTCCTTGGGGAGCTTCTCTGACCCCTTCAGGTTGTGAGGCATTTTCATCCCGAGCTGCTGTAGTACCGGTGCTCGCTGCTCTTTTCCCTCTGGTGGCTTGGTGTTGGGATCACCAGCTTTTGTCTTTGCCCTTCCTGCTACACAGAGAGCTCCTCATGCGCAGACACTGTGTTGTTTACCTGTCTCTAGCACCTAGAAAGTTCCTGGCATGACAAAGCAGATGCTTAATGAATCAATGTTGGTTGAATGAATGGCCACAAGGAGCTGGAAGGCATCCTTTACTCCTTGCTCCTCCTTTTCTCCCCACAAGGCTGTAAATGTCGGAGAGTTGGAGGGGACCAAGGGTGGTGGTGTGTATGTGTGTATACAAGAGTGTGCATAGGTGTAGATAAGCATGTGCACTTAGACAATCCTTCCTTACAAAGGTAGCTCAAGATCATGAAGCGTGGAGTGGCCTCTCCAGCCCAATTTGATCTATTTTCCTTCTGATCGTCTACTGCCCACACCACTGTCAGCACCTAACATGTTCTTTTTTTTTTTTTTAATTTTTATTTATTTATGATAGTCACAGAGAGAGAGAGAGAGAGGCGCAGAGACACAGGCAGAGGGAGAAGCAGGCTCCATGCACCGGGAGCCCGACGTGGGATTCGATCCCGGGTCTCCAGGATCACGCCCTGGGCCAAAGGCAGGCGCCAAACCGCTGTGCCACCCAGGGATCCCTAACATGTTCTATCTTTATTGATTATGCCTCGTTGGGGGGAGGAGATGGTACGGTGGAGCTCCAAAGTAAATAATTGAAACAAGATGTCCCATGATGGTCTCCTGGCTCATTCTTAATCTTCCTGCCCTTTCTAAATGGCACTTGCTACAACAGGTTTAAAGTTTGCCTTGAAGTTTCCATTTTGGCTGTGAGTTCTGATTCCCCCAGCTCTCCCACATAGGCCCAATCCACAGGAGAAGCACAAATAGTCATCATATCAGAAAACCACAGATATTTTCTTTTGCTTCACATTCTGGGAAAGCCAGGCCAGATTAATCCTCACTCAGCCAGCACACCTTCTGGAACAGTGGGCAGGAGCCCTGCACCCTTAGATTCTTTTCTTTGTTAATCTCGCCACTTTGTAGCAAAGTGACTTCTTTACAGCTTGTAGACTGTGAACTCCTGGCTACAGAGTGAGGGCCACAGAGTATTTCTTTCACATTTTGTGCCTCCAGCGTCCAGAACAGTGTCAGAGATGTAGCTTTGAGTGGTGTGACTTGTGCAGGCATGAACAGAAGTGGGGGAACTGATAATGGGAGTGATAATCAGCAATTTCCTCCTCATCATCAAGGGAGGGTGTGTTATTGACCTCGCATCTCAGGCCCAGAATTCTTTTAAGCACTTTATATGTACTGACCTTTGTTTTCTTTGGCTGCTGCAGCAAATTACAACTTAATATCTTAAAATAACACAAGTATTCTGGAGGTCAGAAGTCCAACAAGGGTCTCATTAAAACTAAGGTGTAGGCAGGGCTGCATTCTTTCCTAGAGCTTCAGAGAAGACTCCTTTCCTTTGCCTTCTTCAGCTACATGGGATCACCCACAGTCCTTGGCTCCTGGCCCCTTCCTCCGTGCTGAAAGCTAGCCTGATGCCTCTCTGTGACCATTTTTCAAGAGTCAACACCTCCCTCTGACTTTTTTTCTCTGTCTCCCTCCTGCCTTGTGATTACATTGGGCTCACTGGATGATTCAGCATGATTTCCCTATCTGAAGGCCAATTGATTAGCAAACTTAATTCCATCTAAAAACTCAATCCCTTTTCCCTTTGTAAGATAGCATCTTCACAGGTGTAGGAGGAAGCATGTGGCCCTCCATTCTTCTGCCTACCATGCCTTGAAAGCGGGCACCATGATTATCCTCATTTTACCAATTAAGGTCCACTGGGATGAAGTAATTTGCCAAGGTCCACTAGCTAATTAGTGGCAAATTGGGATGGAGATACAAATGGTCTCAGTTCGTGTGTGAGTCACGCTTTTAACCACAGCACAGTGCTGCTTCCTGGTGATGTTAAGTAAAGCTTTTCATAGTGCTTGCTATGTGTCAGGCCTGTGCTAAGTGCTTGTCTTCACCTAAAACTAAGAAACCAAAATGAACACCCAAATGATGTGAGTCTGGTACGTGTCTTATTTCATCCTCTGAGTATGGAGTAGGTATGAAGTATGTGCCGTTATTATAAAGTAAGGATGTGGAATAGGTACTATTATTACAGAATATATAGTAGGTACTATTACTACATACAATAAAAATTGGGGGAGGTGTTCAGTTCTATACTTTTTGGCAAATGCACAGAGTCATGGAATCACGTCACCACTACACTCAGGTAAAGGAGAATTCTCTCCTCCTGCCCCTTTGTCCCCTGCCCCTGGCAACCCCTAATCTGGTCCATCCCTATAGTTTTACCTTTTATATAAAATCATATAGACTCTTCTTTCACTTAGCACAATGTGTTTGAAGTTCATTTATGTTGTGTTTATCAATAGTTCCTTTCAATTGCTCATTGTAATCCAGCGTATAGATTTGTTTATCCATTCTCCAGCTGAAAGATGTTTGGGTTCTTTCCAGTTTCTGGCAATTATAAAGAAAATTACTATGAGCATTCACATGCAAGTTTTTTGTGTAGATATATTTTATTAGATATATTTTATTTTTCTTGGGTAAATGCCTAAGAGTAAAATTGTGTCATACAGCAAGTGCCTGCCAAACCATTTTCCGAAGTGGTTGTACCATTGAATATTCCTACCCACAGTAGGAATAGTAGGCCATCTAGTAGGTTATAGGTGAGGGGTGTATTTGCTCTACTTCCTTGTCAGTACTTGATATTGGCAGTTAAGAGAAAAAGTTAACTGTTTTAATATATATGTATTGGTATCTCATTGTGGTTTTAATTTACCCTCCTCCAATGACTAATGATGTTGAGCATTTTTTTATGTGCTTCTTTTTCATCTGCATATATATATATATATATATATATATATATATATATATATCTTCTTTGATAACATGTCTGCTTAAATCTTTTGCCCATTTTTTTTTTTTCTGAGCTTTTTGTTTTGTTGTTGAGTTTTGAGAATTCTTTCTATGTTCTGGATCCAAGTTCATTGTTTGATGTCTGATTTGCAATTTTTTTTCTCCTAATCTTTGGGTTTTCTTTCATTCTTTAAACAATGCCTTGCAGAGAGTAAAAGGTTTTATCTTGATCAAGTCCATCTTATCCATTTTTCCTTTTATAAATTATGCCTTTGGTGTCATTTCTAAGAACTCTGCCAAACTCAAGATCACAAAGATTTCCTTCTAAGAATTTTAGAGTTTCACAGTTTGTTTTTAAGTCTATAATCCATTTTGAGTAAATTTCTAAAAGTAAAATATGAGGTATGGATTGAGGTCCACTTTCTTTTGTGTAGGAACGTCCAATTTTTCCAGCATCATTTATTAAAAAGGACTATCCTCTCTTTATTGGACTGGTTTTTTTGTTTGTTTGTTTGTTTTTGTTTTTTGTTTTGTTTTGTTTTTTTTTGCTGAAAACCAACTGATCATATCTGCCTTGGTCTATTTCTGGATACTTCATTCTATTCCATTGATTTATGTGTTTAATTTTTCACCAATATCACGTGTCCTGATTACTATAAATTTGTAGTAAGTCTTGATATCAGATAATGTGGGATCTCTTCCTTTCTTCTTCTTCTTCAAAATTATTTTTGGGTATTCTAGCTCCTTTGCCTTTCTGTAGAAAGCTTTTTAGAAAGCTTTCTTTTTAGAAAGCTTTTTAGAAACAGCTTTTTGAGATCTTAAAAAAAAAAAAGCCTACTGGTATTTAATTCAGTATTGGGTTGAATCAACTTGGAGAGAAAGGGCATGTTAATAATATGGACTGTTCTAACTCATGCAAGCAGCTTTTCTGGCACTCTCTTGAATTTAAACACCCCAGACACCCACCTTTGCCAAAGCACACCTCTCTTGTTGCCTCCTTTCTCCTTGGCCCTTGTTTGGGCTCATGTGTCATTCTGAAGACTTTCACTTAGGCAAGATGACCAGGTGTGGAGGGACTTCTGGCCTCAGCCACATGCTCTATGGGGCCAGGCCATTTTCCTTGATCTTTTTAGGCTAGACACCTAGTCATCAAAAACAAAATCATGACATTTTATATAAAAATAATATTTATGGTTTCTCTTAAAAAGAGATGTGAAGGTCTGGCTCTCTTTTGCCTACATCATTGTCCAGCAATGACCAGCTGGAGCTGATGGCTAGGGACTCTCTAGTGCACCCTGCTTCCCATCTTTTATAATGTTTCTAGTCACTGCCTGCTGAGCCCCTACGTGCATTTGGACTCACAGGTCATGCTTTAGATCCCTATAGAGGACTTTGGTCCTGTGTTTATTCACTGATGTAACACTTATCAAGTACCTACTGATCTCCAGGCCCTATGCACTAAGAATACAAAAAAAGAACAAAACAAGCAGTAATTTTGACTTCCAAGAGCTTACATTCAGTGGGGAGCATACCCAATAAGCCAAGTAAGTGGCTCAAAGGATTCATGAGAATGTGAAGTGTTGGGGAGAAAAATAAAAGCAGAGAGGAGGGAGGTGGAAATGAAGGACGACACAGGATTGCAAGTGTAGTTGGTTGTGATTCAAGGCCTCAAAAGGAGGTTGAGGGGGTAAACCATTTTCACAGTGGAGGGAAGAACATTCCAGGCAGAGGGAACAGAGGGCGCCAAGGCTCTGAGTCTGGAGGTGCCTGGCCTGTCTGAGGAATAGCAAAGAAACAGTGGGCTCAAACAGAGTGAATGAACAGGGAGGGGGTAGTAGGAGATATCAAACAGTTGATGGGGTTCAGCTCATAAAGGGCCTTGTAGGCTATTGTAAGGACTCCAGACTTTTCTCTGAGTGATATCAACCAGGGAGTGACCAGGGCTGCCCTGGGTTTTAAAGCTGGGAAGGCATCACTTTGCTGCCATCTTGGAAATAGAGGATTGGTGTTCAGAGGTTTAGCATGGAGAACAATTAAAAGGCAATTTCAGTAATCCAGAAGACAGAGGCTGGTGTCAGGCCAGGGTGGTCATAGCGGACATGAGAACTGGTGAGAAGTGGTCAGGTTCTGGATAGCTTCGAGATTTGTGGGGTTTTGGTGACTCTTTCCTACCAACATTCCCTGGTGAGGGCCATGCCAGCATGTCCCTAAACTTTGAATTTCATGAAAAAGTAGCTGGAGGTCTCAGGACCTTTCTTCCTAGGAGACCTCTGAGCTTTTTATACAATTTGTTCAAAACCTTCTCCAGAGCTCTGGTGCCAAGAGAAGCAGAAGTACCACAAAGCTTCAGTAAACCATAGAAAACATTAGCCATAAACACTTCTGTTTCAGCTTTTCTTCAGTGCCAGGGAGATAGCCTTTGGGTCTTATACAGACAAAGGGAGGCCCCTTAAATAATATGTCCCCAAGCCCCATTAATAAACCCTTCCAAAGTGACTTGCTCTCTTCACCTGATAGAGAAGACGATGATGTGACTTTTAAAATTTCATCTATTTATCTGATACGTCATTTGCAAATATCTTCTCCATTCTGTAGGTTGTCTTTTAGTTTTGTTGACTGTATCCTTTGCTGTGCAAAAGCTTCTTATCTTGATGAAGTCCCAATAGTTCATTTTTGCTTTTGTTTCTTTTGCCTTCATGGATGTATCTTGCAAGAAGTTACTGTGGCTGAGTTCAAAAAGGGTGTTGCCTGTGTTCTCGTCTAGGATTTTGATGGAATCTTGTCTCACATTTAGATCTTTCATCCATTTTGTGTTTATCAGATAAAGGGCTAGTTTCCAAGATCTATAAAGAACTTATTAAACTCAACAGCAAAGAAACAATCCAATCATGAAATGGGCAAAAGACATGAACAGAAATCTCACAGAGGAAGACATAGACATGGCCAACACTCACATGAGAAAATGCTGTGCATCACTTGCCATCAGGGAAATACAAATCAAAACCACAATGAGATACCACCTCACACCAGTGAGAATGGGGAAAATTAACAAGGCAGGAAACAACAAATGCTGGAGAGGATGTGGAGAAAAGGGAACCCTCTTGCACTGTTGGTGGGAATGTGAACTGGAGCAGCCACTCTGGAAAACTGTGTGGAGGTTCCTCAAAGAGTTAAAAATAGATCTGCCCTACAACCCCAGCAATTGCACTGTTGGGGATTTACCCCAAAGATACAGATGCAGTGAAACGCCGGGACACCTGCACCCCGATGTTTCTAGCAGCAATGTCCACAATAGCGAAACTGCGGAAGGAGCCTCGGTGTCCATCGAAAGATGAATGGATAAAGAAGATGTGGTCTATGTATACAATGGAATATTCCTCAGCCATTAGAAACAGCAAATACCCACCATTTGCTTCAATGTGGATGGAACTGGAGGGTATTATGCTGAGTGAAATAAATCAATCGGAGAAGGACAAACATTGTATGGTCTCATTCATTTGAGGAATATAAATAATAGTGAAAGGGAATAGAGGGCAAGGGAGAAGAAATGGGTAGGAAATATCAGAAGGGGAGACAGAACATAAAGACTCCTAACTGTGGGAAATGAACTAGGGGTGGTGGAAGGGGAGGAGGGTGGGGGGTGGGGGTGAGTGGGTGACGGGCACTGAGGGGGACACTTGACAGGATGAGCACTGGGTGTTATTCTGTATGTTGGCAAATTGAACACCAATAAAAATAAATTTATTATTAAAAAAATAAATAAAAAAAAATAATAAATAAATAAATAAATAAAATTTCATCTCCCAGGCACCCTATTTGTAGATCTTTTCCAAAAGGAAGATTGCAAAGAAAGATTTGCCTGTTATAAAATAGCAGAATAGGCTGAAATTGGTGTGACTGGGAACTAAATTAAGCTTGATGAGGTGAGGAGGTGTAGGGAAATTCTGTGAGGACCAAGAGGTCTATGCCCAGAGCTGGGAGCAACAACAGTTAAAGATTCCCCCAGAATGAAGGTGGACATGTCATAGTCCTGTGCAGTGCTGATTTTATGGCTTTGGTAGTTCTGTTTTGAGAATAAATCCCTTCCAACTCTAAAATTCTCTGGATTCTGAGGTCCCAAAATGGATTCTCACATGATAAGTATAATATTATATGTAATGGATTATTATACAAATAGGATTATTATGAATTGTTTTTCTTATTATTACTTCATTTTTAGAATCACTATCTTATCTCACATCTTCTTATCTGCATCATGTCTTTTTGCCACCCTCTGCAGGGGCGATCCCAAATCATTACTGTTGTCTCCTGCCCTCCAAAACCAGTTTACTTTGTTTTCAGCAGATAATTTTAGTTCTGACTTCTTTGAGAAAATAAAAGATATTAGTGATAAAAGTCCCTTTCTTGCATCCTCAAAACTCTACCTTCCTTCCCTTTTGCCTTAGAAGGAGTGTGTTGGAAGGAGGTAAGAGGACAAAGCCTGTGCCTTCCCACCTTTTCTAGAATGAATGTCCACTTCCTCTTCACTGCCTCTCTCACCTTCCTACAAACATGCCCACATTTCTGTGCTCCTGCCTTTGCCTTTCTGTGCAGCCACTGCCCTACATGTCTTCTCCTTGCTGAGCCTCTGAAATATCTTGGCTCCATCGTTGCTTTGATCTTTCTCAGTGTCCTGCCACTCTTCATCCAAAGCTTCAACCACTGCCACTTTATTAAAACCCCTCAAAGGTCCCCAGTGGTCTCCTAAGTGCTAAATTCTATGATTTTATCTCTGTCTTCATTCTCCCTCCTCGCTATTCGAATGTGGACAGAATCAAGAACATCACCTGGAAACTTGTTACATATGAGGACTTGGAGGGCCTACCTACTGGGCCCAAATCTTCATTTTAACAAGCTCTTCAAGTGACTCAGTAGCACATTAACGTTCAGTCTCTCTGAGGCATTTGACACAAGACTTGGAACACCTTCATCTCTATCACCTCAGTTTGTCTTTGGCTATTCTTTCTTAATCTCCTTTTCTTGCCTCTTTCTCTAATAGTTCCTCCCTAGGGTTCTGCCCCTTCTGTTCCTCCTGTCTTCTCTGGGACCCTCAATTACCACAAAATGATGATGATTCACACATTTCTATCTCTATCTTCAGAGATTCAGGCTTCTGCATCCAACTGCTTTCCAATTTTGCATCTGTTCGGCAATATTTCAAACACAACATATCCCCAGCAGAATCCATTATCTTCCCCACACCCCACTGTTGCTCCTCCTCCTGAGTTTCCCATCTTGATTCAGGACATCACTGACTCTCTGTCCTTTCACAAACACTGGACACCTTAGGGTCTTCCCTTCCTGCTCTTTTTCCTCCATGTCCAATTAGTCGGCAAACTGTCTGTTCTACTCCAGACGGATCTGTCCAGTACCAATTCTCTTCATTCTTCCTACCACTGCTGGGGCTGAGGCCCTTATTGTCAATAATTTGGACTATTAAATTGGCTCCTCAGTGTTCTTTTACTCTTACCTCTTGCCTCTACCCTCCAGTCTATCCTACACTTTAACATTGGTACATGTTTCCAAAAATGTATGCCAAATGGTGATTTTCACTGCTTCCAAATGAACTGCAAAATACACAGGATCAAGTGTATGCTCATTATTTTGGTAGGCAAGGCACTCTGTGATCTGACCCCTGCTTATATCCCTTGCAAAATTTCCATTTGTCCTTTTCATTCCAGACATATGATATTTCTCACAGGTCTCTCTCTCTCTCTCTCTCTCTTTCTCTGCTCATACTTTTGGTCTTCAAACCATCTTCCTTTCCAGAATATCTTTCCTATTTTCTGACTCTTCTCATCTTTCAAGGCTCAATCATAATATCCCTGCCCCTGTGAAATCTTCCTTAAATTCTAAACAACAACAACAAAAAAACTGATCAGGTTTCTGTGCTCTGATGGACACTGTGTTCATATCACATCTATTCAATCTGGACATGGTGGTGTAGCTAGTTCTAAACTTCTGCCCTTCCAAGTACTCAATAGGCCTTGTCAGGGCAATGGCTGTAACTGATTCATTTCTGTGTCCAGTGTCTAGTACATAATACACACTCCATAAACACTGAATTGCATGAAGCAGTCGCCATTTGCCCCTATTTCTGTTGTGTGAAGTATGCTTAAAGATAAAGATGCAAATGTTTGTTTGTTCACTTATTTATTTTGCATATGGATTACTAAGGAGAGGTTTCCGCATTGTTCTGAGTGACCCGGGATTTGAAGCTCATGAAGACATTTTCTATCTTAAGCATTGCTGTGCAATCCTATCGGTACTGATGAGCTTTTGGTTCTCCACATGCGCCTACATCAGGGCATTTAATTTTTAGTCCCATCAAAGCTATTCCCCTCCTCAAATACACCCCAAACATTTCACACAGGATTGCTCTTGATAGTCTTGACACCAACTATGCACCCCTGCTATGTGGCAAAGGGGAGTCTTGTGGTTAAGAGCTTGAAATCTGGCGTCAAATATACTGGGATTCAAGTTTCTGCTCTGCCAAATCCTACTTTCTTAACCTTGACTAGATTGCTTAAATTTCTTTACTTGTAAAGTAGAAATTATAATAGTACTTACCTCATAGGCTTGTTTTGAAATTGTTTGAGTTTAACCATGTCAAGTGGCCAGTATATCCTGAGAACAGGAAATTGCTAATGATGATGAGGAATCTGTTGAGAATCAAACTGTGAGCTTAGGGCAGAAGACCAGCAGGTACCAGTGAAATCTGGCTCCATGGGACTCATTTGTGAGGCCAGAGAGGACCACACACGTTCCAGGGCTGCCACACCAACTTGCCTGACTTCTCAAGAATGAAGAAGTTGAGCAGAGACAAGACAACCCCTACTTGCTCAGATATGTTTTTTCTTTCAGAACAAATAACAACAACAAGCCCTTCCATTCCTCAGCCTCACATGTCAAGAATAGTTTCCAAAGACAGTTAACACATATAGTTTTCTCAAATACTTTCTCTTTGGGAAGAAAATTCTAACACAAATTCTTCACTGTGGGGGTCTGGTACAGGGTTATGGCAAATGATGGTGTCTCCTTTCCTTGCCTGAAATATGGGTGTGGCTTCCTACAGCCCTTGTGGTAAGATACAAATTTATTCCACATTCCACAGGCCCTTTGTATCGTAACTCCTGCCTCATCATCTTGGGCCTTAGTTTCCTCCAATGTAGAGTAGCAATTAAAAGTTCATCCTTTGGATTCAGGTCTTGTGTCTGCAAAACTCCTAGCTGTCTGGCAAGTTATTATTGTCAGGATAGCCTTTGGGTTTCTGAAGTGCCCCCAGCCCCCCTCCTTGCCATGGAGCTGTACCAATGGAGTAGTAGGCCTTAATTCATCAGCTTTGTTACTAATAAAGCTTGATGGGACCTGACAGCAAAATCAGGCGCCTGAAGTCTAGACATCTGTATTCATCTGTCGGTGACTCTTACCCAGGTGTTCAAAGCAGGTTTCCTCCTGTGGTAATAGTTGGCTTACTAGATGGAGAAGCAGAGAATGTGTGTGTGTGTGTGTGTGTGTGTGTGTGTGTGTGTGTGTGTATTACAGGAGGAATAGTGGGGATGGGAGTAGGTTACTCTGGAAAAGTCAAGAACCAGGAAGGGAATGAAGGACATGTACCCAGGGCTCCCTAATTGGGTACATCTCCTTGATGGAAGGAAATGAAAGATGGAAAGGCAGATAGAAGCCCCTTCCCAATCCTTCCAAGAGGCCTGTTGTTTCCCCCAGTACACACAGGCAGAAAGCCAAAAAGAAAGTGGATTACCACACAATCCTTCTGTCCTGGTTTCTTCATCTATCAATTGGAAGTAATAATAATAATAACAGTCTTTTGTTATTGTTGAGAGAGTTACAAAAGATAATATTCTTCTCTATGCAGACTTTTTTCCAAGGACCTGAGGACTGTCTTTCACAGCTGTCTGTGATTTAGAGCCTCTGTTCATGAGAACCACTGGTGTCCTAAGCCCTTCAATTATTTCCTCTACTTCTGGCAGGGTAGAGAGGCAGAGTGGGGTGGCTCATATTTCTCTTGTCAAGAATTAAAGCTTTTTTGTTATTGCTGCTGTTGCTTATCATTGCTTCAGACACACTCAGTGACCGTGGCACTTTTACTGAGGTTATACTATCAACTGCTACCAAATGGAAAGAATTTTCTGTCCCCACCTTAACTGGTCCCAGGAATTCAGCTCTATCAGTAGATTCCAAGAGAATAGCCTGTCCCTTCTTCATGTAATACTCTTCCCAAAGAAACTTGAAGAAATTCTTTCTGTACTGAGGTTAGAGAAGGTTTGTGTGGTGCCACCCCCACCCCCATGTACTATTTAACATCATTCTCCCAACTTAGAGTGGAATCTACCATCTCAAGTCATCCATGGCTAGGGTGAATGTCTTGACGGCCATGGGATATCCCACAAGGACTAGGAATGGTCTCTGTGCTCCTTCGTCTCCTTCATGGCCAAGAATCTCCATCCTAGAGTCCTGAGATCTAGCTTCAGTCTCCAACTCTTCCCATCCTGTCTCCTGGGAGTAATAGCCGGTCCTCAGCCTGTGTACCTATGGCGGGGCTTTGCTCTGGGACTCTAGGCAGAATTCTCAGTTCCCAAGGCAGGCATGCAGAATAACCCAGACCTGGCACCTAAACCCAGGAATCAAGAGACATTCAGGAAGAGCCTACTGCAATCCAGGCTGCTTCTCTCTTTTGAATTTGCAAGGAACACTGGTCTTAGTTGGGCTGCCTGGGGATCTGTCAGAGATTCATTGTAGGACTTTAGACAACTCGTGTGCACTTTCTGAACCTAAATCAAATGGATCAATCAGTTTTGAATCCAGGTGAGTCTGTCAGATTAAATTGTCAATTAACAGATCCTGCTGACAGTCCTTGGAGGTCCCTAGAAGTGAATCTAAACAGAATAATGTTAGCCAACCTCCATCAGGAAGGTTAAGCCTGCAGATTCTTGAGCCAGACTGCCTTGGTTCCAATTGCACTTCTACCATTACTAAACTTGGATCTTGGACAGTGTATAAGTTCTCTGTGCCTCATTTTTTCCCCCTATAAAGTGAAGATGATAATAGTACCTACCTCCTATGGTTGTTAAAATGAAGAACTTAGAACGGTACCTGGCATGCAGTAAACAACCCTCAGAAAGCATTAGCAACTTATATTATTTGTTCAGTCACAAGAAAGGCAGGGCGAGAATAATTAGAAAGAAGAGATATTATTAAATCTTCATCAACTGTTGCATGCATAATGTATTGGAGGGGACGGTAAGTGTAAATTTCTTTTCCTTATGATATTGCAACCATAGCAACAATAATGATGGCTAATCTCCATTGGCTCCATGCTATGTACTAACATTGTGCTAAGTACCCTATATGAGTTTATTATTTAATTTATAACAATCTCATTAGATAGTATTGTTATTAGCTTAGTGTAATTTGTGTTAGGTCACATCATTCTTAAGTGGCAGAGCTGGGACACAAACTCAGGTCTACCTGATGCCAAAACTTGTGATCTTATTGCAGTTGAATGGTTTGTATCCTCAAAGTCCTGACTAACTAAGAGGGAAAGCATGTATTCCTGGTCCAAGTCATTGTCAGGAAGAAGCCAGTCTTGGATACAAAAAGCCAGAGTGTAGTGAATAGGCACACAGAAACCAGAGTCATCTCAATTTCAGTGTGTTCAGACTTGTCACCATCTAGAGCTATGTCGCTATCTCATGGCAATTGGCCTCATTCCAGTTCATAATTCTTGCCAAGGTCTTGTTTCTGGAAGCCTCTTTTGGGCCTTGACTGAAACTTCCATTGCATCACCTAATAACTACATTCTTCCAACCGTGGCCTACAGGTTTGTCTGCAGATAAGTGGTCTTTTAAGTGGATTGGACATAAGCTGAAGATGTTCCAGGATACTCTCAGTTTTGGCTCTCGGATCCAGATCTGAAAGCACAGTAGGATTCCAAGAGTTTGGAATGTCACTGATAAGCTTCTGTCTCTTGGTTTATAGGCACTGTCAACTTTTGAATTGACTTTAGAAAGAGCTAGGAAGAGCCCCTTCCCAAGTTCATTGCTGAGTGAGGAGCAAGGGAGCACTGGGTAGGGGAGGCACCTCCGGCCAGCCTCTTGCAAGAAAAATCTCCTGTATTATCTAGAGGCACCAGGCTTTCCTCTGGATTATCTCTACTGACACAGGAAGTGGGACCTGCTGGGACCTTTGACAGGGCATGCAGGAGTTGAAGGGTCTGTGTTGTCAAGAGCAATTTTAGCAGGGACTGTGCTGGTTCAGCTAGAGGGGCTGATCCTTATGTTAGCCAGTGAAACTGAGGTCATGGATTTGAGTTCTCTAAGGCTTACTATGGGTTCAATAGTGTTCCCTCCAAATTCGTGTCCACTCAGAACCTCAGAATGTGACTATATTTGGAAGTACTGTATTTACAAATGTAACTTGTTAAAGATCTCAAGATGAAATCTTCCTGGATTTAGGATGGTTAGTGTCCTTATGAAAAAAGGAGCAGACACCGAGAGACACACAGAGAAAACCATGTACATATGGAGGGAGACAAACCATAACAGACTCAACTCTGGGAAACAAACAGAAGGTTGCTGGAAGGGAGGTGGGTGGGGGGGATGGGGTAACTGGATGATGGGCATTAAGGAAGGTATTTGATGGAATGACCACTGGGTGTTGTATGCAACTGATGAGTCACTAAATTCTACCTCTGAAAGTAATAATATGTGTATGTTAATTAAGTTGAATTTAAATTTAAAAAATTTTAAAATATGGAGGCAGAGATTGGAGTGATATGTCAACAAGCCAAAGAATACCAAGGATTGTCAGAAACTACTGGGAGGTGGGAGATAGCCATCGAATTGTTCTCCCTCTGAGCCTCCAGAAGGAAATAACCCTGCAGACGTCTTGACATCTCAACCCAGACATCTACCCTCCTGAACTGTGAGAGAATAAACTTCTGTTGTTTTCAGTTTGTGGTGATTGGTTATGGCAGGCCTAGGAAATACAGGGCTTGTGTTGGGGAACAATGGAAATTCAAGATTCCCACCACCCTTTGGAATGCTTCAGAAACATGTTTCCCAAGAGACAGGGGAAAGTGTGGGTGAATCAGAGCCTGCCCTTCCCCATTGCTGGGCGGATGGAAGCAGGGCACAGACATGTCAAAGATGACCTTCCTGGGCCAGTTTCATATTCAAAGAGGAAGGAGCATGTACGCCCTGTAACTGGAATGAGTCTCTTCTCTCTGGTTTTCTCTTTTTTCATTTATAAGGTGGAGGGACTAGGCCAAAGCAGTGTTAAAGTGGGGCCCCTGCTGTATTCCATGAGGTCCTAAGCGTTGGACATAGGTGCTTCAGTGGCTGCTGTGGTGGCATCCAAAGGGAATGCTGAACAGGGGTGCTCCACTTCCCTGACCCCCACTTCAACTATAACCATTCATCTTTCATCAGATTTATATTTGGGGCTTTCATATAAGAGGGTTTAATTGCTAATAAAGGTATAAAATTATTTCATTAGAGTGTTTCTGAGGTCTAGGCCTTCGACAATGAACAAAAATGGCTGCATAGCTCCGTTCAGCATAGAAATGGGTCTCCTCTCAGCCCAAGACATTCTTCAGAAACTGAAGTGCCCTTGAGTCTTCCACTGGCCTCAAAGCTAACAGCTGAGGCTTCCTGCCTGCATTAAGTATTTAACTTGGCAAGATGGAGTCAAGAGCCCTCCTTCATACCCATCCCTGTCTTCTCTTACTCCCTGTCTCCATTTGAATCAGAGCCTGTGCTCTATGTTCAAGCAAACCGAGGCACAGAGCCTGAAGTGGAGGCAGATGGAGATGGTCCACGCCAAGTGGTATCAATCATATCTGCATGAGTGCTTTCAACTGTTTATTGACTTCCAACTCTGGGTATGTGTGTTTGACCTTTTATTCCCACTACATTAAGATTGTACATTCCATGATCACCTCCTATTTTTTTAACTGAAATATAATTAATTAATATGCAATGTGATATTAGTTCAGGGTGTTCAACATACTGATTTAACAACTGCATACATTCTTGGTGCTCATCATAAGTTAGTCACCCACTGTCACCACACAACATTATTACAGTATTATTGGCTATATACCTTATGCTCCACTTTTCATTTCCATGATTTATTTACTTTATAACTGGAAGTTTTTACTTCTTAATCCCTTATCTATTTCATCCCTCCCATTATCCACCTCCCCTCTGACAACCACCACCAGTTTGTTCTCTGTATTTAAGAGTCTGCTTTTTTGGCTTGTTTCTTTGTTAATTTATGTTGGTTTTTAGACTCCACATATAAGTGAAATCATATGGTATTTGTCTGTCTTTGACTTATTTCACTTAACATAATACCCTCCAGGTCCATCCACGCTGTTGCAAATGGCAAGATCTAATTTTTTCATGGCTGAGTAATATTCCACTGTATGTACATATTTATATCTGTAAATATGTAAATATACATACCACATCTTTTTTTTTTTAAGATTTTATTTATTCATTCATGAGAGACACAGAGAGAGAGGCAGAGACACAGGCAGAGGGAGAAGCAGGCTCCATGTAGGGAGCCTGACGTGGGACTTGATCCCGGGACTCCAGGATCACACCCTGGCCTGAAGGCAGCGCTAAACCCCTGAGCCACTGGGGCTGCCCCATACCACATATTCTTTATACATTTTCCTACCGATGGGCATCTGGGCTGCTTCCATATCTTGGTCATTATAACTCTTTAGTGGATGCCCAGGGAATAAAGATGAATAACCAGGAGCCCATATCAAGGAGCTCATGGTCTAGTGGGAGACACAAATCATAAACAAGTGGGTACATCGATTTATTACAAGTGCCTTGAAAGAAGTAGATTCTCAGGCACTGTGAACACAAAAGAGAACATGGTTGGTTCAGTGGGAGGGGAGTGCTTGGCCCCTAACATCAGCATGCCTTCCTTTGAATCCTGACTTGATTAGTGACTAGTTCTGGAACTTTGGGCTAGTAACAAGCTTTCAAAGTCTCAGTTTTGTCATTTATAAAATGAAGCTGATACTTACTGGTAATTATGTAATGTGACACTGTATAGAAAGTGCTTAGTGTAATGCTGGGCAGGTATGTAGTACAGAGTAAATGTTAGTTATAATTATTACTATTATTATTGCCACCTGACAGGGAGGCCAGGAAAGCATTCAGAGAGAACACTTGAGCTGAGTCATGGAGGATGAGTGGGAATTGGCATTGAGGAGGTCAGCAAGAAGGGAGAATCACCATATGGCACAGCTCCAAGGGGCACCATTTACATGGCAGTCTATGCGCATGGCTCCCCCTGGACTTGTGTGGCACAGAGCTCCATGGCAATACTTCATCCTTGGAGTAAGGATGTTCCCTCAGTAGGAGGAAAGTGCTCGGCTCCAGCAAGACTTGTCTTCTCAGGAATGACTGCTGATTTCCACCATGCCCAGCTGTGGTTGTGGGGACAAAGATGATGCTATAGCAAATTCATAGAGAACATCTTTGGATAATGGGACTTTGAGGGCTGCAATTCACTGTGGAGACTGGGCGTTGTCTTAATGAAAGCATCTGGCCACCTTAGTCTTATGCTTTTGGAATAAAGCTTAATTTTATTTAAAACAGGTCTGGGTTGAATTCCACTCAAAAGGTGGCACACCTCCAGAAGATTCAAGAGGCCTTTTATATCAGGTGAACACCTTGATCTCTGACTCATCAGGGCTGGGCCCAGGTGCAGAACCCTGACATCTCTCTTGGTTAGAGTGCCATCCTGAGGAATAGGGCATCTCTCCTGGCCCATCAGGCTGTGTAACTGGAGATTTGGGAGAGGATATGGCCCTTAACCCTGTCAGCTGTGGCTGCCTTTTAGAATTCCAGACTCTGAGCCTCAGCTGCCCAGATTGAACTCTTATATGATCAGACCTGAGACACCATTCTGCTCTCTATTCAGCTGATTTTGCCTTACTCATTCTCCTGTCTCTTTAAATTTGAGCAGCTCATCATTAGTCTATTTTTAAATCCTGGGGGCACCAAAAGTAGCTAAGTGATCTTAGACTTAAACTATCTAAGCTTCTGCTTCCTTGTGCAAAAAGTGGAGATAAGATCGATGACCTCATAAGGCCGTTGGGAAGATGAATGAGACTTAATGACATAAAGCGCTCTATGAATGCACATACAAGTAGTTGTTTTCCTACGTGGGACTCTCTGGTGGTGCCGAATGGTCAATTATTCTGAGATGGTTGCTCTGATTGCTCCTCCTGAGACTCTGCCTTGCCCATTGCCTAGAATATCGGGGCATAAGTGACACAGGTGACCACCCTACAGCAGATGCAAAGCCCTCTCCACTTACTCCATTCTACTGAGCCCCAAATATGGTGCCGCCCAAAGACCTTTAGTGTCATTGAATTTTGGCTAGAACAAGTTTTCTTTTACTTTTATTGACTTCCTCTAGAAATTGTATTTTTCTTAAAGGTCCCAGGTAATTCATGAATAAAGGATTTGGTCCTTAAGGGGTTGCAAAGTATTTGTCCCTATTGTTGCCTTGTTCCCTGGATGGCTGACTCAGAAGGTGGGGATTCCAGGTGAGGAAATGGAAACCATTCCACTGCCCCCATCTTTGAATATTTATGTTCATTCTAGATTACTGCAATTTACTTTAGACATTCATTTTTCCAGAACTGATAGATGCTTCCAAAGGGGAGTTGATAACTTGAGTTGTTAGGAAATTCATATTTTGGTGCAGATAGAAAATAATTCCGGAGATAATGCACAGATAGGACATTTCGCACCCTGACAACCATGCTCATTCCCTCATGCCCCTGCTAGCTGGTCAGAAAGGAGTCTGAGAAGTAGGAGAAGGTACCAGCAATTCTTTTTTTGTTCCAGTCCAGCACTTGAATAACAGATTTTGTAGAATGTTACATGATAATGATGAAAATAAATCACTCAACACATTAAAATACAGAGAAGAAACCTAAAGATGGCATCCAATCTTACTCCATGGAAATAACTGCTCCATCGTCTCTCTCCTTCTATCTACAGATAAAAGAAGAGAAAAAATAGGAACATTTCATGTGTGTCTTGAGAAACAAAAAGTAGTAAATTACATAATCTGCTACTTCACAGAAGTAAGGAAATAAGGAAATCACTAAAACCACATGTAAACATTTATTGACAACTAGTGAATAAGTTCTTGGAAGAGACTACCAAAGGTAAAAGCATACGATTATAGAAAACCTGACAAGTTGGGGTTGCTAGACCTTTTGAACATGTGCTTTAAATGTAGACAAATCTACAAACTCCATAATATGTCACACTTGGAAATTAGAACTTTCATCCTTCACCTTTATTAGTTACCTGATAATTTTTACATTTTGTTTATTTTTTTTTACACCTTATTGCAATTATTGTATCTCGATAGCATGAACTTTGTACTTTGATGATATGTTAATGTTTGCCACCTATTCTTTTTAAAGCATTTTAAAACTGGATTTTTCTTTTTCTGAGTTCTTTATGTTCATTTATTTTTTTTTTCATTGGCTGGATTTGATTGATAAATTTTTTTTCAAAAGCTATTTCTCTCTCTCTCTCTCTCTGGTATGTTTTATCTGGGCTGTTGCTTTTGAATTTGAAGGACAACTTTCTTACATATAAAATTCTGGGGGTCACTCTATTTCCTTGACATTTAGGATCTTCTGTCTTATATTATTCAGATGTTTGATGGCAGTCTGAATTTTACCCTGTAGGTGACTTGGTTTTTCTGCTTATGTATCTATGGGATTGTATGATAGTGAAGCTAGATGTGGGGAGGTGGTGGAGGTAGGGGTTGCTGGTGGTGGGAAGATGGTCAGCTGGAGAAGTAGAGGTAGAATGGTAGGAGAAGGAAAAAGAGCAGCCCTAAGGAAGAGGACATTGAACCCCTTTCTCCATAATTTGCAGCTCTATTAAGAAGAAGTAGAACCAGTTACCAAAGAAGCTGTTCTATGGGGAATAGGAATTTTAATGAAAACAACAGTATGATGACTTTATCTTGTAGGAAAAAAGCATATTTGCAGGAAGACTTAGAGAGAAATGGTACATTTCTTTAAGTGATTTTAGGGAAAACTCTCTATAATGCAGCAAGGGCAACTCTACCATTTTTTCACATTCAAGGAATCAGCTTCATGTTCCTTGCTGTTAGGGAGGCCTTCAGCTCAGATATCTCCAATTTATTCCTGTTTGGCTTAGCAGACCATTAAGCAATGAATTTGGCCACAGGCTCACCATTCCTAATGATGTTTTTCTTGGGTTAATATGAAAAACCAGTTGGCAATTGCTGAGTAACCACACGATGACAGCATAGAGGGAGGACACAAAGGCTCCAGGTGTGTGACAAATGCCAAAAGGAAACCGGAACATGATTGAGACAATACTGAATCCACAAAGTGGGCAAGGTGCCCCTAAAGAGACGTATGTAACCATTCTGTTGGAGGGTCTGACACAGATGGAGTCTGTGTGGGTCTGAAAAGCAACCATCACTGCTCTTGGAAGACAAATGGAAAAAAAGAGCCTTTGAGTTACAGACTCCTCCATCCATCGATGCCTAATTGGTTGTTCTGGCACAGAGGGCTTTATGATGTCAGAAAGTGAAGTTCTGTGATGATGGGATGGTGGAAAAGAAAACATTATCAGCCTTAGTGCCTAAAATGCCACCACACAAAATGAGAGAGGAAAACATTTGAAATCTGTGTTGCATTCTGGTGTTTCCACCTTGAAAAGAGGAAGGGCTGATGGAACTTATAATCTAAACAAAGCAAATAACATGTGGTTGAAACACCAACAAAGGCTACTACCTCTGCAATAGGCACTCTGCCGTGCATTGTCTCAGAGACCTCCATACACTTTAACTTCTAGGATCCTAACAACTGTTAAGAGGCAAGAAGATTATGACCCCTGTATCCTGGATGCTAGTAATGTTCTCTCTGGCCACAGAGATGGCTTTAGCTCTAGTGGGGCAGGAAGACACCCAGGGAAATAGACCTTGGCATGTGTTCTCTATTAAGGAGTCTCCTCCTTCCCCTGATGTTGTCTTAGGTTCCCGGTAGTAGCTGGGAAGCTGGTGGTCTATTCCTCTGCTATTGCTGGGTGACACTCTTTTTATCTGGTTCATAGTGATGGAGAAGAGTTGGTGAAAATTTGAATGTGGCACCTGAAAGCCACTGCTCTGATATTTGGGCCACCTCTGTCCTCACCCATGTGTACCTTGTGATAGTCCCTTGGCAAATTGCTTCCTCCCAATTCCTGCACACACACATCCCCATCCCCAACAGCTTGTGACCTGGAAAACTTAAGGCCTTTGAACTTGTCTTGCTTTATCTCCCTGCCTGCATAGGGGGAGGGGGAAGTGCTCAGTCCCAATGGTGACCAGTCTTGATCAGGGCATGCTCAATTTGCCCTTCCCAATCCTGTTGGCTTGTCATGCCTGCAGTGGAAGGGAAAGAGAAATAATCTCATTTAAGGGATGCATTGAGAAGTCAGAGGGGCTTAGAGAGGTAAAAAGCTTGCTCAACTGAACACATCTGAAATGTGCAGAGCTGGAACCCGAACGCAGACTCCAAACCCCAGTTTGGAGGCAGAAATAGGGGTCAGTCTAAGAAGCTGTGCCATAAACAACCAGTAGTCATTCCTTTCTGCCCTGTCCAAACCTGACTTCCCTGTCAGCAAAGACAAGCCCAGATTTCTGAGTTCTTACTGTCACACCCCTTGCCAAATGCAGGCCTGAGTCTTCCTGACTGGGCCCGGCCCCATAGGACAAGTTGCACTGAAGCGGGGGGCTGGTTTCCAGCTGCCCCCATCCCTTCCCACCCAGAGACCCCACCCCTTCCTCTCCACCCTCCCCTTCCTCCCCTACTCCCTACCAGTATTATCTCTCTGGATACAGAGCTGCCTTTGAAGTCAACCAGGAGATTTCTTTTGATAAAGAAAAAAAAGTGTCTGGAGAGGGTGGCAGAGGGAGAGGGATGGGCAAGGGGCCTGGTCTCCTTCATCCTCTTCTTTCAACTCTGACTGCTGATCAAAGCTCTGGTGGAACTGCAGGATTGAAGAGATCACATGCCAACAACGGGAAGGGTGTCAGTTCCTAGGATGGTATTAAACACTTGGAAAGGGACAAGAAATCAATTCATCAAGTAGATTAAATAAATAAAGAAGGAAAACAAGCAGAAGCAGGAAAAGAAGCCCTGGCATTTCCCGCGTTTCCATGGAGCCCTTTGATAATGCAGTGACTCTAGGCCATACACATTGGTCACATTATTTATCACTGGAGCATGAACGTCCTAACCACATCCAAGGGCTTTCACTGGGCTCCTTAAATCATCCAGGACCACAATGAGATGCAAATGGCCTAGCAAAGGATTCGGAACAGAGAAAAGGCAGTCCTGCCGCCCCCCCCACCCCCCACCCCCCAGACTTCTCCCTCAAGTCTGGAGGCTGCCCCAGGCCCAAGCAGTACTTTCTCTTTTGTTTCCCATGCCTGGCACCCTGGGTTGCTCTGTCTGGCTGCGATGACCCATTTAGTCTATGCACTGGGTTCTTGGGACTTTTCTTTTCTTTGCTGTTTGTTCTTGAAAATCCTGGATCTTGCTCCTAAGGAATGTAGGGCCTTGCAGGTAATTTACTTTCCCTCACATACCTATAGAATGTTTCTGTCTCCCCCCCCCCCCCCCCAAGAAACTTTGGAAGTATGAAAAGACACAATGGCATTTGTTCAGTGTTGGTTGGGAGTTAGTTTCACAAGGCTCTTTAGGACAGTGAGTTTGGGGTGTACTTTCTCTCTCTCCCACTTAGTTCATTGTGTGATTCCGAGTCAAGAAACCTCTCTAGTTTTCTATTGCTTCATGTGTAAAATGAGCACTGTAATGGATGTTTGGGGATTACCATCCAGCATGACCCATTCCTCCTACCTACTATAACCCAAGTTCTCCAGCCATGTGGTCTGGGTAGGATTGACATTTCTCCTAGCTCCAAGGATGAACTCTGGCTTGGGCCAATAAGCATGTTGCATCCTCCTTTCCCATCGTGATTGGTTCAGAAATGGGCTTATTGGGATGCCTGGGTGGCTTAGTGGTTGAGCGCCTGCCTTCCGCCCAGGGTGTGATCCTGGAGTCCTGGGATAGAGTCCCACATCAGGCTCCCTGCATGGAGACTGCTTCTGTTTCTGCCTGTCTTTTTCTCTGTGTCTCTCATGAATAAATAAATAGCATCCTAAAAAAAAAGGAAAGAAAAAGAAATGGGCTTATGATCTAAGCCAGTCCGATCAGAAGAACCTTACAACTTCTGCTAGAGATTCTGAGATACAGATTCTATTTCTGCTGGATTGAATAAAGAATCATGTAGCTCTGAAAGCTATTGCTCATCATCTTGACACAATGAAGGGAGAGACTACTTTTTTTTAAAAAAAAAGATTTTATTTATTTATTCATGAGAGACACAGAAAGAGAGGGAGAGAGAGGCAGAAACACAGGGAGAGGGAGAAGCAGGCTCCACGTAGGGAGCCTGATGCAGGACTAAATCCCGGGACTCCAGGATCACGCCCTGGGCCAAAGGCAGACACTAAACCACTGAGCCACCCAGGGATCCCAGGAGAGATTGCTTGAGAATGGAGCCAACACCAAAGGAAGTAGATTAAATTAAGCTTAAAAATGGGCAGGAAGATATTAGGTCTTGATCTCAGAAAGTGGGTGCTGGATCAAGCTTTGTCTGAAGTTTCACTCATCCCTGGGCCATTCACTTTCATGAACTAATGAATTCCTCATGTTGTTTGAATTTAGTTTTCTGAAGGCTAATATATGGGTTTGGCCTGGTTGATAGGGAATAGACCTTTTTTAACTTTAGCATTTCTTTTAGAGAGGAAGGAAAAAAACTAAAAATATTTTTGTGGTTTTTCTAGTCTGTTGCAGGAACTATGTTAGACAGGAGAGAGGTGAGGAGGCTCTGGTTCTGCAGTTAGACAAATTTAGTTCAGATTCTTCACACCCCAAAAGTGAGCCAAACCCCAATCTCAAAGGTGAATAAGTCCAAGGCCTTCAAAACCCTAAGAAGTAGTTTTATCTTTAAAATGCTTTATCTTCTCAGCTGCAAGTAAGACCTCAGTTGTTCATTTGGGAGATTTGGGTTTCACATATGCATGAAAGCTCCAGGTATTTAGCTTAATACAAAGCTGCTCATAGGGTACATAGATTCATATGCAGTTCCAGTGCTCACCTTGTACTGAGAGAATTAATCCTTAAAATGAAACTGAATACTAAACAGAAAAATAACAGGTTCATAGAAGCCCTTGTAAGACTCATTTTGGCTTGACGCTTGGTTGGTTCTCTGAAAGCCGATCAGCACATTAATGTTCAGGGATCTACTACTTTACAAATCAGATGAAATCTCACTGCACTAGTTTCCCTGATATCCTGTGGGATAAAAATTGGCCAATTATCTCGTGCCAGGCAATGAAAGTTGGATGTGTTTCTAAACCCATTTTTTTCCCTGGTAAATGGAGATTGGAGTCTGATCAATGATCAGCATCTGTGAAACTAAAGACAGGATATTTAGCGCCATATAGATTTGGATTTATTTATTTCCTCAAGTATGTGACATCAGTGCCAACATTCCTTGTCCCAACCAGGACTCACACCAAGGACAGATATTTCTAATCTGTTGAGTGTTCTTACTAAACCACAAATGTTCATCATATTACTCAAGATAGTGCTCAGGAAAGGCACTCCCTGTTTCTTTTGCTTAGGGTTCTTTTGGTTGTAAGTGATAGAAAATTCAACCCAATTTGATGTACGCAGAAAGGGGAACTGGATAGCTTTTGTAATGGAAGGTGCTGTCTGCAGGTGGGATGGGAATCAGGCTTCGAATGATGTAGCCAGAAGCCTGTTTCCATCTCTCAGCTCTCTGTTGCCTTTATTCCCAAGCTACCTTAATGGTTCCTACCTTAATGTTTGCCAGGAGCTGCTTTTCAACTGCTAACATGTTTGTATCTGGGCACATTTGAAAAGAGCAGCATGGAGATAGGGTTTTCATACCTTATGCTGAGGTTTGATCCTGGGGCAATAATGAAGCTTCGGTGGGCTTAGGGGCTCAGTGTGAAGGACAGTGAGTGAGGCCAATCTGTTCAGGAGGCCCACGAAGAGCAAGGGACTTGGCCAGGCTGAGTTGGAATCAACAGCTGTCCCTACTTTGCTTCTCTTGCCTTTCCAGATCCCAGATTCCCACACTAAGGTCCAGATTCAATGCCACACTGGTTCTCACTCCTGAGCTTGCAGGCCTGGTTTTATTTACCCCAGTTCTTGAGCAAACGTAAAAGAGCTAAGAGATATTTTAACTTCTTGGAATAAAGTCTATTTGGGTTTCTGTTGCTTTAGACTTTCCGGAACACTTCTCCTTATTTTGGTGATAAAAATCTTTCTTTCCTCTGGGGACCCTCTTCCATTTAGTTCAGTTGAAGCTAATACTCTCCCACACAGGAGTGGGCCTCTGACCTTGGTCCACAGAAGTTTGTGTTCCTTTGGTCACAGGGCATGGTTCAGGGAAAGCAGTTACCAGCTGGGGCAATCAGAGGTTCTGGAGCTTCTGAATGAGAAAGCTTGGATTCTCCTTCTTCCCGCTATGCACAGCCGTAAATTTGGAGCCAACAGTCACAGTGACCAATTTTGCCAAGGCATGGAGGGAGCCTGTTTGGGAATGAAGCCAGCATACAAGTGAGTGGAGGAGACGGGTAGGGGAGGGGAGACTGGGATTCCTAAATATGGTACCATCTTGATTTTTTCCCAGTCATGGGACCTAACAAATTCCTTCTTGCACTTACATTTACTTGGGTGTCTATCACTAGCAACTCTAAAAATTCTTGCTAGTTTGGTCATGATTTTCTGATGGCTGACATTGTGACTTGTAGGCCACTCTGATGGCCATCATGGGCATTGATAGCTTGAGTGGATGCAGAAGCAGGAGTTAAAGATGTCATTGGAGGCGAAAGTGACTTATCACACAATATGCTCCCTGGTATTGGTAATTGGAAAAGGGTGAAGCAGTTTTGTGAGCATGGAGGAGGTGGCCCCTTTGCAAGAGGGAACTCTTGGGAACATCTGAGATCTTGCAACAGGGGTGGGGCTGGAATCAGCCTATTAACTCTGTGCCATTTTGCCCCAAGGCTGATGTGTCTTGGAGAAACACCAGGAATATAAGGGCTGGCTTAATATGGGGAAAATCTACCATGATGGTTGCTACAGTGATTGCATTAAAACATTAATCTGCTAAGTGTGGAAGGACAATAGGGTGGGTTATATGGGGAATCAGAAAACTTCTGGGTTGGAATTCACCTTCAGTAAAGAGTAGAGGTGCAGAGGTTTGTTTTGGGGGCCATAGAACTGTCATAAGACAGTGGGTGATGTTTTGTACAGCCCATATGCGAGTCTTTGTCATCTCACCCAGCACTGAGAGGCTCCTAATTGTGTCCTCAGGGAATGAGGGTGGAGAATAAAGTAGAAGGAGTCATTTCAAGGGATTCTGACAATGCTGGAGGACCAGGGCCAATAATGCTGGTATCAGCATATCCAGGGTGGATTTGTGAGCAGCCGAGGCTGAGATGGGAAACATTCCTGATAGAGCGGAAGCTGAAGTGTGAAGGGGACTCGTTCATGGGCACACCCAAAGTGATCTAGTGACTTCAGAAATGTTTGAGGGATTGTGTAGGGGAACAGAGTTCTAGCAATTTCTTTACTAGGATTAGCCTTAGAGAAACACTGAAGACACAGTTGCTTCTCCTCTTCTGATCCTTCTGTTTAACTCTTGTGCTGGGCCTCAAGTCTCTCTACAAACCTCTTTGCCCTCCAACTGGCTCCCCTGGGTCCTGAAGCCCAAGAGATCCTCCTCACTGGTAGACACACTAGGGGGGCTTCAATCCCAGGGAAAGGGCCTGGGCATTAATGGCAATAACATTTTTTTTGGTGATGAAGGCATGGTGGTGGAGGTATGTTTTTAAATGAGAGAACTTTGAGTATCCTCAGCTTGTCCACCATTCTGCTCTGGCACAAAACCACCCTTTGTCTTATTCCTCTATTTGAAGTGATATGTCAAATGCCAAAACACACCCAGTTTGGAAACAAATGATATTTACTGCCAAATGCGAAACCAAATTCCTTTGGAACACATAGGTTATGATTCTCTCCTCAGGCAATGGAAGAGTGATTAAGTAGATATTTGCCTACAAAATCAGATGACAGTTCAATCTTTGGGATCTTGGATTCTCCAAACCCACCTATTAAACTGAGAGAAGGTGCATGCCTGTCTCTGAGATCATGGCCTACAACTTGAAAGTTGGCCTTTCTGAAAGAGTCGTAAATTAAAGCAATTCCATGGCAAGTGTAAGCTCATACCAAAGCTCTGGGCTTTGGTGACACAGGGTCTATGTTTGCCATTTGGGAAGATCTGTGGGGTTTATATATGGTAACCATAGGGCCACTTATGCGGATAAAAAACAAATGCCATGTCTGGAAACTCCTAAAACATCCAACGTGTCTGATTGTCATAGATAATATCTGGGAAGTGTCCACATCCAATATTCAGACAGCAATGTCCAAGCAATAGCCAAGTTTTATTGTGACCTGCCAAGAGCATAGGAGGTGATGATGCTAAGAAACATCCATAAAGGAGGATCGTACCTCTGTCTTCCAAATGAGAGGGGTCGGATTGCAAAAATGATCAATTAGTTATCTGGGTCCATGAGTTTGATGCAATTCAATTGTAAGTTCCAGAGGAGACAATTCTTTTTTTGATGTCTCAGTTGGAGGACAGAGGTAGGTTAAAAATCCAATGGCCACTCCTGTTCCTTGTTGGAGTGGGTTTATTTCAATACTTCTTCAATAAATGTTAGCTCATGTTGTCAGTACGTCATAGGGGCTAAGGCCCCAGTGGAGAAAATATGAGCATTAGAGTCTGAAACCTGCATCTGGATCTGGGCTCTACCACTTACTTGCTGTGTGACCTTAGGCAAGTTACTTAACCACTCTGAGCTTTAGCTCTTCATTTTGTATTATGCATGTAATTCTAGTCCCACAGAGAGCATAATTTCCGGAAGGCAAGTAGTTAGTTTGTGCCCCAAATAAAAGAGTCATCAAGAAGAAAAGGGTGTGGGGAAGGTACAGGAGAAAGCTCACATTCCATTGAGCTTGGTGGATGAGTCCTGTTATCTATTTACATTTCACATAGCCTTTTCTAACACAAATTCTCAAACTGGGTGAGGATTTCTGTGCTTTAAACTTCTGGAGATGCTTATTCTTTTGATATATCTTCTGAAAAGCAAAGAAAATCCTTTTTGTTGCTTTGTCCTGGGCTGGAGATAGTGGCTTGGGGAGAGGGGCTGGGTCATGACAAAGTAGATTGGGCTGAGATCTAGTGTTTGTAGGGTGTGGGGGTGCTTCATTCTTCTGAAATATTTGTGTGCATTTCTGCTCTAAGCTTGTTCTCCATGGCTAGAGTGATGGTGTTAAATAATGCCCAGGAAGCTGGAGAGAAGAGAGAGTGGATAGGGCAGGGGTAGAAAAGGAGAACCCTATGTCCAAGTCCATTTTGTAGCCAGTGAAATCTTCAAAACAGATGAACGATAGTGTCATTAATTAACCAGATGGAGTCCTTAGGGGATGTCCTTTAAAAAGCATTCTTCTTATTGTAACCCAAATTTACTTTTAGAAGTCTGTTTTCTATCACATTTTCTATTAACTGGTTGGAAATTTTGGGGGGAAATGTCTTCTGAAGATTTTGCATCCAATGCTCTCTTCTGGTCAGGAACTGCATAGTGTGACAGACACAAGGGACTGGATCCTCTTTCCAAAAGTGCCTTTCATGTGCTTTGTAGTCTTGGACACTCCCTCTCCCTCTCTGAGCCTTAGTTTTTCCATGTGTACCATGAAGATCTTGACCTAGAGAATGTGGTTCAAAATTTTTTAAAAAATTATTTGCAAGGAATATAAATGAAAATTCTTGGAAATGAGTTTAATATGAAAAAGGTAAAAGCTGCTCTGTGTCCTTAAGAGTGGGTCCCCTGGTATCCCCAGTTAAACTCCTGGATCTCCATTCGAAACTGAACAAATTGAACTGCAGATTTCAATTTGAAAACCACAGAATGTAGGATCTTCAACATCAAGTTCAGCCCCATCGTTCTGAGGACACGTGTCCTCTGGTGCATACCAAGCCTCGAGGCAGGAGATCAGAAGAGGTTTGGGACTGAAGTTCCCTGAACACGGAGGCAGATGCTAGCTGCTCAGTGGAGGCAGGAACAGTAATCCTCAGCGCAGATGGATCACGATGAAGAGGGGCTGGAAGGTCACATGGCTTCTCGTGACCAAGGAGAGGAAGCCCCTGTCCAGGTCGCTGCTGTGGGGACAGGATCAAGTCTTCACTGTCTGGCTGACATTCGGCTGGAGGTAGCTGGCAAATGGTCAGCTGGTGTGGGATCAGGCCATAACCAGGGTTTGCTCAGCCAGGGACACTCCAGAAAGATGCTTTTGGGTGATCCTGTTTATGCTCTTCCTCTGAGTCCACTGACTCTGTGCCTGGGCCATTTAAAAATGAAACAGGCAGCCTGTGGGAATAAGTGGAGAATGCTTCACCTTCCTCTCTCCCAGGACACATGCCAGCATCCACGAGGTCCAGCTTCACCCCAAAGCCCTCCCTGAGAGTGGCATCTCCTGAGCCAGACAGCCCTGCACTCGCTTAGTCTAATCACTGCTGAGCCCACCCATGGGCCCTGGACTGTCCTAGTTCCCAAGGCAGGCCCGGGAAGGGTGCAGCAGTGTCTTCCAGAGAGTGTTTCATGGAACTATAGCTCCACGGGAGATCAGTAAGTACTCCATGAGAAATGAATAGCATGTCCAAATGAACTTGGGAAATGCTGCATGAAACAGGTTTCTTCATTATGGAACATCTCACAGTTTGGGAACTTTAAGAGGCAGGCGTATATGGGCTTTCTAAATGGTCTTGTTTCAGCCTCGCTGTCACTGACTCCTTTTGTTTTCGTGTAGTACCTGGTCCATGGAACTGCTTTTGGGAACTGCTGGGTCAGAGTGTTAGTCAATTATCTCCACACTCCTATTCATTGATGCTTAGAATGAACTCCCAGTCCTGTTATTTAGGAGTTGTTGGCCAAGCTGTGATCACCAAATTACTTAGTTCATTTGTTCAACCAAAGTTTTCTGAGTATCACAACGTGTCAGGCCCTGAGTTGGTGCTGGGATGACAGAGAAGCATGAGTCGCACATTTCCTGCCTTCTGGAGTTCATAGCCTCCCAAGGCCACAAAATAAGCAAATAGTTGCAAACGTAGCAGGATAGACTCTCAGCTGGGGAGATGCACTCAGCGCTGGAATATCTTCAGCACCAAGCCTCGTGTCTGGGACCCACTAGGTGCTCTTATCAGCTTGGATTGCCTTTAGCTGTGAGTAACAGACAATCGTCAAATAGTTTATACAAGAGTTTATTTCTCCCACTGTGGTAGGATGAATAATGGACCTCAAAGATGTCTTCATACTAATCCCTGGAACCTGTGAATGTGTTACCTTAAATGGCAAAAGAAACTTTGCAGATATGATGAAATTAAAGTTCTTGAGATGGGAAGGTTATCCCAAATTATCCTGAGGTCCTTGATGTACTCCAATGTGACCCAATGTCTTAAAAGACTCCTAAGGGTCCTTGAAGAGGGAGGAGCAGGAGTAAGAGAGAAGACAGGGTAATGAAGGAGGCAGTGTGTTGCCATGCGCTCTGGCCACCACCACCAGCTGGGGAGCACCAGTGGCCATAGAAGCTGAAAAGGCTAAC
This sequence comes from Canis lupus dingo, assembly GCF_003254725.2. Lineage (NCBI taxonomy): Eukaryota > Metazoa > Chordata > Mammalia > Carnivora > Canidae > Canis > Canis lupus. The sequence goes on from NC_064252.1 coordinate 33,457,165, forward strand.
AGAGGGAACCCGCCCTGCCAACACCTTGTCTTCAGCCCCCTGAAGCTAATTTTAGACTTCTCTCCAGAACTGTATGAGAATAAATTTGCTGTTTGAAGTAACTAAGGTTATGGTAATTTATTACAGCAGCAATAGGAAGCTAATACTTCCCCTCAACCAAATGTGCAGAAGTAGGCAAACCAGGGAGCGCACAGGTGCTTGAGAAAGTCATCGGGGTCCTGGCTCCTCCAGCTGCACCACCTTGCATATGGGATCCTTTCTCATGGGAGTAAGAAAATGCATATCTCTGGGCATCATGTCCATTTTCTAGGCAGGAAGGAGAGGAAGGACCAAAGAAAATGAAAAAAGAATTTTTTGTAGAAGACTTATTTTTCCCCCATTCAAGGAAAGAAACACTTCCCAGAGAGTGCTCCCTACTTCTCATTGGCCAGAATTGTGTCACACAGTTACCTCTACTTGTAAGGAAGGAAGCCTGGGAAAGGTAGTTGTTGTTGTTGTTGTTGTTGTTGTTGTTTTTTAACTGTGCATATTACTTTCCAGAACGCATTGGGATTCAGTTGGTAAGGAAGAAGGTAAGAAAGGATATTGGGAAGGCAAATAGCCTCGTATCTGCTTCAAAGCTCCATAAATATTTGTTGGAGAACTAACTGCACAGAAAGGAGGGAAGGTTGCAGTAAAGTTGTAGATCTGTTAGTCCAGGCAGGAAGGGGGTGTCTGAACTACAGCAGGGATGTGGGGGACGGGGAGAAGGAGGGGCTATATACGAGAGAGAATTCAGATCCCCTGAGTGGAGAGTCAGTGAAGATACCCACACTCTGACTCTGGTAGCTTGGTGGATGGCGGTGCAGTTTACCAGGACATGGAATACAGGATGGGGAGAAGTCTTGGCTGTTCTGAGTTCAAGGTGTCAGAGGTCTAGTCCTACTGCTCAGGGCTGTTTTGCTCAGAACCCACAATGAGTCAAGACAATCTCTGGCTGAGCACATGCAGATGCTGGGTGACAGTTCTTTCTGCTTTCTCTGCTCACCCCTTTCCTGTCTCTACCTCTTAGAGGGATTCAATCACAAGGCCTTATTTAATCCTCCTGCCTGGGTCCTGGTCACCCCTGTAGACCTGAGCCCCACCCTGGATCCGGCCATCTTACAGACCATGCTCTGGTTAAAGCATCTTGGCGGGGTCCTGGTGTCCTGCCAAGCTCCAGACGGGGCCCTTCAACTCACTGACTCACTGGCAGAGATCTTGCTGCATCTGGTCAACTTTTGTTTTTGTTGTCTTTTCAGAGGAGCCGGGGGAGGAAGAGCCTCTGCTTATGGTGTTCCTAAGCACTTAGTCACTGCCTGGAGTCCTCTGCTTCAACTTGCTGTGTCCCATCTGCACAACTGGTCATTCAGGTATCTCTGGACTTCTTCTAGGGTTAGGACTAATGCTGTTTTACAGCAGTTTGGATACTAGACACTATGGCTGTATATTTGGGGTTGGTGTTTGGAGCTGTCTCTCTATTCTCTATTCTTTTTGCACTTGGGTGAATGTTTTGGGTCTTTCGTTGTGTGGCAGAGATCGCGACTGCTCACTGGTGCCCATGTTCTTCCTGGACAGTTGGCCAGACTATACCTTACGGATTCCCTTGCAGCTAGGAATGGCTGTGTGGCTGAACACAAATGAGGGATGCCACTTCCAGGCTGGTCGTAAGTCCCTCTGTATGAAGAGGCTTTCTCCAGGAGAGATTTAGAAGAGGACCCCATGGCCCTAGGGAACTGGGGAGTCACAGGATGGAAGGAGCTTAAGTCCCTGAACCACTGAAGGCCTGCACCGAACCGCTATGTGGCAGGTGAGAAACTTCTGTCACGTTCAGCTACTAAAGATTTAGGGTTGTTTGTTACAGCAGCTGCTGTTATACACCTACCCAATACAATCTGATTTCTTTCCTTCTGAAAGGAAGTATATCATAGTGGTTAAGAGCAGCTTTTTGAACAAGACCATCTGAGTTCGAAACCCAGCTCTGTTGCTTACTGGTTGTGAGACCCGAGGTAAATTACCTCTCTTCTCTGCACCCCATTTGTTCATCCTTAAAATGAGGATAATAGTAGCACCAACTGCTTAGAGTTACCATGTGGATTAAAGTGAAAACATATGTAGTGTGCTTGGATTCGTATCTGGAACATAGTAGCTTCAGTGTAAGGATTACCTATTGCTTTCCCCTATCAACTTCAAGTTTTAGTGATCTCAGGCCTATTGAAAGGGCCAGCCAGGGATCCCTGGGTGGTGCAGCGGTTTGGCGCCTGCCTTTGGCCCAGGGCACGATCCTGGAGACCCGGGATCGAATCCCATGTCGGGCTCCCGGTGCATGGAGCCTGCTTCTCCCTCTGCCTATGTCTCTGCCTCTCTCTCTCTCTCTCTGTGTGACTATCATAAATAAATAAAAATTAAAAAAAAAAAAGAAAGAAAGGGCCAGCCAGACCCTCGGTATCCATTCCACCCCTTCTGGATAGTTTGTTCTTGAATAATCCCAGGGATTATGACCACTGCCACTCACATTAATATTTAGCTACACACCTTATTTTAGGTTCATTGCATTTTTTATGTTAGGTTTTATCTCTGTTTTTGCCATGTCCCCAATTAGATTGAAAGCCCTTTGAAAGCAGAAACCATATCACGTGGTGTTATGCATTCAGAACAACAGCACTGAGTAGATAGTAGGCTCTGACAAAACTTGTATTTTAAAAACTAGATATGTTCTTATCACAAAACAATGCCACGCCCTTTCATCTTAACACTTTTATAGGACATTATAGACAACAATAAAAGATATAAAATACAACTACAATCTAGTATCCTTCCCACAGCACATAGCAGCTCTTAATGGGTTACACAGAAGCTTTTCACAGTGCATAAACTAGACGTTAATGATTATCAAGCACTAACAAGTTCCCAAAGGCTGTAATGAAAGCTTTATTAAATTGTCTTTTTTAATATTCAGAACAACTATAGGTCCTACTACTTTTCTCACTTTGCAGATGAGAAAATGGCCTGTAAGAGAGATTAAGCAATGAGTTTAGAGTCACATAACTAATAATCATAAGATCTGGCATTGAAGCAGAGCTCTAGTTGCAAAGGCTCTGCTCTGTACAGTAATTTTCTGGTCCATTCTTTCCCACACAGTCTGTTGAGTGGCCCAGGGCATCAGCGGGCTTTACCATGCGGGCTCTGCCAGCAGAGGCACGTAGCCCTACCTGTATTCCACGCCCGGGGAAGGACCCCACCTGCTCAGGGCTGCAACCGACTGTGCAGATTCCGTGGGCCTGTGCGTGTGTGCCAAGACAGATGTGAAACCTTTGGTTGGCAGATTAGCATCTCAGACTCAAATCCGCCCCCGCATCTCGGGCCCAGCTCCCGGCTGCTCCCGGTGCTGAGGTGAGGCCGGCAGGAAGCCAGACAGGAGCACAGTGTTCACCGCCCATCGGGTATTGTCTGACACCTGCGTGGGATTAAGGAGTGAGCCTTCAGGCTCCGAGGGACGCTCCCTCAGCGGGGAATGACAATGAAGTCAGCGAATTATCAGAACTTCAAGCTAGGGAGAGGGACCTCACAGGCGATTCTGAAGGCTGCGGGGATCTGTGCTCAAAGGGGTTGTTGGTAGGAGCAGTGAGAAGTCGCAACCAGGTCTGCAAAGCTGAAAAATACACAGGCTTCAACAGCTGCAAGCTCCGACTCACCGGGACGTCCTCCAGAGCCTTCCACTCAGGGCCCATCCCAGATTATACCGGGACATGGAATACTGAGGTCATACTGATGACAGTGATGCCGAGGAGCACTGCTCTTTGAGCCTTTACTAGTGCTCTGCTACACACTTTATATGTGCATGTCACATTTAACACACAAACATGAGGAAGGGATATATATTTTTATCCTTTTTACAAATGAGGAAACAGACACAGGGCAAGAATAGTCCAGGCTTACTTACATGGTTCAGTGGGTATGGGGCTGGGTTCCACCCCAAGTTTCTCTAATCTTCCATCAGCTTTGGTCCGAGGGTCCAGTGGTCAGTGAATTGTGACAGTAGCTTGGCTAGGAGAAGGAATACAAGCTTCAACACCACCCAGGTCTGGATTCAAATCCTAGCCTCACCGCTTACTGGCTGTGACTCCTTGGACAAGTTAGCCTCACCTCCTCGAGCTCTGGTTCCTGATCTGTGAGGTGGGAATGACAGCACCAACCTCTGAACACTTGTGCAGACAACTGAGAGAATGCCCAGTGAGCAGTTGCTGGAAATACTACTTTTTCCTGGGACATTGACCTCTATGAACTAGGGCTTCTGTCCTTCTATTATTAATGCAGTCATTTACTCATTATGACTCATTCATTAGGCATTTACTGAGCACCTTGTACATTCTAGAAATCATGTTTTTTGCTGAAGATATGTTTCATGTGTTGACCAGGTCTTTTGGTTAGGAGGGTTTAAGTCCGCATTAAGTTGGGTTAAACCCAACTACAATGGCTTAACCAAAGAAGGGGTTATTTCCCTCCCATAACCAATGATGTTTGGAAGGGGGGAGTGTGAGGTAGGGTGCAGAAGCCACATGATCCCGTCAGGGCCCCAGGATCTGCGCACCATTCCTCCACCAGCTCTGGTAAAGCCTTCATCCTTGTGGTTGAGAGATGACTCCTCTACTTGCTGTTCTTTGACTACATCCTAGAAAGAAGATGCATTTTTTCATTAGATTTTAAAAATTTATTTATTCATGAGAGGCACACAGAGAGAGGCAGAGACATAGGTAGAGGGAGAAGCAGGCTCCCTGCAGGGAGTCTGATGTGGGACTGGATCCCAGGACCCCAGGATCATGACCTGAGCTGGAGGCAGACCTCAACCACTGGGCCACCCAGTGCCCAGAAGAAGACACACTTAACTTATATCAAAAGGACAAAAAACTTCCCTGGCTATCACCAACAGACTTCTGGTTATGTGTCATTGGCTGGAATTGTATCCCTTGATTACCTCAGTCTGCCATTCCAAATAAAGTTGAGGTCCTGTTAGTGAAGAAGATGGGAGCAGACTTGGGGGAAGTGAGTGGCTGTAACCCCAGCTGAGATGCTATTGAATAATAAAAGAGACTTTAAAGTAAGTTGAGGCAACTTGCCAAACACATTGGTGCTTTTACTTGGGTTACTGTATTTCATATCTCTAGATTCTCACAACAACTGGGTGGAGGAGATAGCTTCCACGGGATAGCCACAAGAACCCCTCAGGGCCCCAAGATCTGCGCACCATTCCTTCTGCACACGTCCCATCCCTACTGATAGTGAGGGCTCCAGGAAGGCCAGGCCTTTGGTCCATAGCCAGTGGGGGGCTAGCTGAGTCTCCTTCCTTCATTTCCCCTTCTCCACTGCGGTGTGGCTGGAAAAAGTACAGGGTGCTCAGTGAGGGAAGAATGCGGAGGGTGGAGGAATGTGGAGGGATATGTGGTCAGAAAGAGGTGTGAAGGCCTTTGGGGACAGTAGGGAAGACCATGGGCTTTGGAGGTTGGCTGCCCAACTTCTTATCCTGGCTCTGTACTATTTGTGTGATCCTGGCAAGTTTGTAACCTTTAAAATACTAATAGTAGTGGGAATTTGAATAAGTTAATAATACATGAATAGATCCTGGCATAAAGAGAGCACACTATTAATATTAGTAATTATCTTGTCAAGGAGCATGGATTATTTCCTAAAGACAATGTTATAGGGCAGTGGTTGGCGGACGATGGCAAGACAGCCAAATCTGACCCTCAGCTTGTTTTTATAAATAAAGTGTTATTGGACCACATTTGTGACCATTAATTTACATATTGTCTAAGACTGTTTTCATGCTAAATGGCAGAACTGAGTATTTGCAAGTGAGACCTTATGCCCTGCAAAGCCTAAAATATTAACTTTCTGGCTGTTCACAAAACAAGCTTGCTAAGCCCTATTCTAGTGAAACATGTAATGCTGCTTTAACTTTGGGACTCAAAAGGACCAAAAGTCAAAATTCCTTTTATCTGCTTGCTATCTATATGATCTTGGGCAAGATACAGCTTTTTAGAAGATCACTTTCTTCAACTGCAAAATCGGGAATGGTCATGTCTTCTTTCAAAGGATGTTGTAGGATTACATACAATAGAGATGGAGCACCTGGTTTCCAGTAGGTGCACAATAAATGGAACCTGCTTTTAATTTTTGTGGAAGGACTTCAGGCAGAGATTGGTGTGATCAGATGTGCATTTACAAAAACATCTTGGAAGCTGCATGAGTTTGCAAGGGCTGCCGTAACAAAGCACTGCAAACTGGATGGCTTAGACAACAGAAACTTATCTCACAATCCCAGAGTCTCCAAGTTTGGGATCAAGGTGTCAGCAGGGTTGGTCCCTTCTGAGGACTACAGGGGAGAATCTGTTCTGTGCCTCTCCCCTGGATTTGGTGTTAACTGGCAACCTTTGATGTTGCTTGTCCTGTAGACACAATCACCCCTCTCTCTGCCACCTTCCTTACGTGGTATTCTCCCTGTGGGCATGCCTGACTCTGTCCAGTTTGCTTCTTTTCATAAGCAGATTAGGACTCACCCTGGTGACCTCATCTTAAACTTGGTCATCTGCAACGACCCTATTTCCAAATAAGGTCATGTTCACAAGTCATGGGGGTTAGAACTTCAAGATCTTTTGGCACAGTTCACACAATTTTTGATACAATTCAACCCGTAACAGAGGGGCAGTTTTGGCATGGGCAAAATTGGTGGTTGGACGACCTTAAGAAGGTTCTTTGAATGACCAAGGAAGTCAGAGGTGGTCAGATGAGAAGGTGACAAGAGTTGGAAAAGCATCAGGAACTAGGGTCAAGATTGAACTTAGTGACTCAATATGGAGGGGAAGAGGAGGAGTGACCATGGCATTGAGACTACTCACTTGGCCAGTGGCTGAATAGATGAAGCCCTTATTAACATCGAGAGAAAACACTTGTTTGGAAAAGAGCAAAGGATGATGAGTCCATTAAGCAGGAGTGTGGTTATATGCAGACTAGAGAATGGAACCCCAATGAAAAGGAGCAAGAGTGAAAGAAAATAACATTTGCTGAACAGGTAGTGTGCTACCTGTGATTCTGGGGCAACAAATAGTACCTTAGTGAGAGGAGGCGTGATAAGTAACTCAATGGCGTGGTAAAATCACCCAGAACTGGAGTGGACAAACTTGGGGGAGGAATGGAAGTCAAGAGACTGGTTGGATGTCTTCTGACATCATGTCCCTAAACTTCTCTCTAATATCCATATTTAGGCATTAGCTCTACTTCCCTCTCAACAGCTGTCATTCTGCACTTGTCAGGAACTGCCCTCAATCCTGCCCAAATGCTTCCTGTTATGCCAGGTGATCACACCTGCTGGAACCAGGCCAGCCCCACGTGTTGATTGGTTCCTGCCCAGACAAAAAATGCATCAGAAGTTTCCTGGTGAGGGAACTCTTTTTTTTTTTTTTTTTTTTTTCTTAAGTAAAAGCCCAGTCTCTCATTTCTCAGCATCTCTGTCTGTACAATTGGGATAAAAATATCCACCACATGGAGTAAAATGCAGAATTAAATGAGACAATGCAGACAAAGCCTGAGCACAGAGCTGGGCACACATCAGCTCTTTTTTTATTGTTCTTTCTGCTGCTTTGAGTTGGTTTCTTTTGCTCTGGGTACCTCTTTCACACTGCTACCAGAAAGATCTTCTTTAAAAATCAGTCTAAGGGGGGATCCCTGGGTGGCACAGTGGTTTGGCGCCTGCCTTTGGCCCAGGGCGCGATCCTGGAGACCCGGGATCGAATCCCACGTCGGGCTCCCGGTGCATGGAGCCTGTTTCTCTCTCTGCCTGTGTCTCTGCCTCTTTCTCTCTCTGTGTGACTATCATAAGTAAATAAAAATTAAAAAAAATATATCCATAAAAAAAATCAGTCTAAGGGATATTCTTTCTGTACTTGCTCCCCAGTGCCTAAGGAATAAGATCCAATGAACTCGGGGTGGCTGTCTACCTTCCTCTCCTGCCTCATCACCCACTGCTGAGCATCACCTGAGACCCTCTGCGCCATCCTCACAAGACTTATTTGACTGTCGAGTGATTCTATCAAGACTTGTCACCTCTCTGTGTCCTCTCCTGCTCTCCTCTGTTTCCCTTACCTGGTAACACCTAGACATCCTTCAAGACTCAGACCAACCATGGCTCCTCAATCCTCAAGGTCACCTTTGGCCACTCCTAGGCAAAGTGATATTCTCCACCTTTACAATTTTTGTTTCCATTTTTGAGCCCTAACCATGTGACTTGTAACCACCTGGTTGCCCATATGAAACCAGCAATGTGGGTGCAGGACAGATGTTATTTTCACTTGGTAAGCCCTCAACATTTTTTGCAATTGATGCAGGTGTGCATGGCTGCTTTCTGTTGGGAGCTCTTCTGTTCAATACTTCATCTAGGAGTTCATAAAATCTGGCTATCATTGGTGACTAAAACAGACACACAATCTGCCCTCATGGGGCTCACAATCTGATTTCTTGTCCATATCTCATATGATTCAACAACAAAAAAGGGTTTTCCACTTTTGTTTTGGGGAGTCTGTGTTATCTATATTATCAGAATGATAGTTTTCCCTTTTACTTTCCAAACATGAAACTACCTTATAATATTGAATTTATGTTTCCAAACTACACACACCACTCTTTCACTCCTTACTCACATGAGCTTATTTAATTTTAGTTTTTACAAACCTAAGTTAAATATAGGTCTCTAATTTAAAAAGCTAGTCCTCTGTCTCACCTCTTCTTCATCTAAGGCCCTTTCTTACCTTTGTTTTGTCATTTCATATTGTTTTGCTAAATGTTGTTTATACTGCTATTCTTGACTAGTCATTTTTGAATGTCATCTTGACTTTCTAGTAAAGAAGTGAAGATTAGCATTCTTTCATGTGACCTTCCTCTCAATACAGTGATGGGATAGTGCATGCTAATTAAATAACTACTCAGTATTTACATGTTCGGAAGCCATTAAACTCAGTTTCCAACCCACCTGCTGATACTCTCTGTTCCGTGATGCTGGAGCTGGTACTTTGCAAAGTACATTTTCTCTCTGAGCAGCTGGTAAGGGAGATACAGCACCAGCTAGCACAACCACTTTGCCCAGGTCCATGGAGGGCTTCTTCTGATCTGCTTGCTTCTGTTCACACCAACCCTTTGACTGCTCAGTAGTCCAGCACTGTTTACTAAAGGGTCAATTTTTGCATATATAATTTGAGAGACTACCTTTATCACATACTAGATTCCCAAATGTACTTGGATCTATTTCTGGGTTTCCAACTATATTCCATTATTTGATTCTTGTGTCCGTCCTACATTGTTTTAATTATCCTGGCCTCAGAGTATGTTTCAACATCTGGTAGGGCTAGTTCCCCCTGACGTTTCCCTTTTTTAGTGTTTCCTGGCTCTTCTTCCATGTTTGCTTTTCCATTGAACTTTTTTAGTCCTACAGGTGTGGATGATTCCGATAAGGTTATTAATGAAGAAAGACAACTTTCTAGTGAGTTCACTGCCCTACTGCAACCAGCGGCAAACAATAGGCATCTCTTTATCATGAAAGCTACTCATCAATGGATTTACATGGCTGGTGATCTAGCTGTCCTATCCCACTGTGCAGGGTCTGTGGCAAACAAACCACAAATGCAATGACAGCTTCAGGAAAATATGACTTTTAGCTACAAATCACAGCCCTTTGGAAAGGAAAAGTCCTGATAATTTTAAATAGCTATTGCAATCTCAAAACAAACAGGGTAAGTGCTTAGCTAAAAAGGTCACATTTAGGTTTGGGGAGCAAGTTACTTAGTAGCAGAACCTACTGTCCCCAAGGGAAAAGTCACATAATTGGTAAAAATCTAATAATGCTAGTCAAATTAAAATGGGCAAAACAGTAGGGTAATATATAGGAGGAAAAATGGAAAAGCTTCTACTTTCAACCCATTTAATTAGTCTGTGTGCATCCATGACATGTCATGTGATGATAAAGAGGTTAGTGTAATAAACGGTAAAACAATAGCTTCTCTGTCCAAATTAATGAGTCAACAGATTTCACCAATAAATGTCATGATGTAGTATTTACAAGATTTGTAAATGATGATGAAATTCAGGGAAATTTTTACTGCTACCAAATAAAATTGCCTGAAACAAGCAAAATCCATCTGTATTTAATATTTTGTCTTTGTATCTAGAAATAGAAAGTCTGTCTTGGAGGAGCTGTGTTGGTGGCAGTACTGCTGGTGACCCATCCGTGGTTGGTTGGCTCCATGGCAGATTTCTACATACAGAAATTTGGTGACTTGGCTTGGTTTCCATAGACAGACATTTGGTGGCTTGGCACAACAGGTGTTTGAGCCAAAAGGCGAGTGGCAAGGATACTTTCAAGAAAGCATTCAGTCAGATTTGAGGCCTTTGAAGGTAAAGAGTGGTCAGAAATTAGCCCACCTAGAAGACAGTGTTCATCACATGGGCTGAGGGAGGAAGTCTTAGCAGGGCCTGAGGAGGAATGTTTTGACTGCAAATGGTGAGATTCTTGGGAAAAATCCTGTTGCAAAAGGAAACCTTGACACATATCCGGTGCTACTTGGGCTTGCATGAGAGAGAAGTTATCAGCATGCCTCAAATCTTAACATAAACCATCTAGAAGATATGTAGGACCAAACTGAAGAGTATTTTCCCTTTTTCAACACATATGCCTGTCGAGTGAGGGACCCTTTTTCTGAATCTTCTGCTTAGCCCAAAAACTTGACTTTGACAGAGGAGAAAGAACTCCATGGCGGGCAGATCATACATTCAAGATAAGGTTTCCTGAGCCATCCCTCCCAAGTTCTGGTTTCTGTGAAGAAAGTACCTGGCTTTGTGTGGGAAACCAAGGGCCCCATTTGCTGCAATCTTCAGCTTCCCGCGTGTGTGACCAAGCTGTTCCTTGTTTAACATCCATCAAAAGCAAGGGCAGGAATGGTCTCACCTCAGCGGGAAATAAAATTTGCGTGAGCTTATCACAAGTTTGACCAGTAACTGAGTATTTATGGAGTAAAGAAGTAACACGGAGATCACACTCCAAAGATAAATTTTATTTTTGGTTTCCAACATAAAATTTTGTACACACATGCAGGCCTAAAAGAAACCAAAAAACAAACCCGTGTGTAATTATTTTGGAACAGCTAGGCCTGTAGTTAAGCCTGTTTACATTCGTAAGAAAATGTTTTTTCAAAGTCCGTACTTTGTCTTAGGCTGTATTTTTATTCATATTGCTTTGGTTCATGATTTCTGCAGCTTTCCTGCTCAACAGCACCAATCTATTTTCATGTTTCAAATGGTACTTATTAAACTAATTTACAACCTTTATTTAGATTATATCGATCTACCTATAGAAAAATTAAATCCCATTTGCCTTAAGCCAACTGCTTAACAGAAATATATTGTGTTCTCCTTACAAGTTTTAAAAATTTGTAAAAAGAAAGATTAGTTTTATGAAATGTAAGTTAAGTGTAATTGCCTTTTTTCCTGAGTAAAGTTTAGTTTAGAAAGTAGTTCTTGGTTTTAAGTAAGGGGATTAAAGCCACTCTTGCCCCTGCCATATACCACATACCAGATCCATTACCATCTTGTATAGTAGACATTTATTATATATAGTAATTGTTTTTGTTTGTTTGTTTTTATATATAGTAATTTTTAAGATCCTTGAGGCCTGAAAATTATTTCAAGGGTTAGAGAAAAGGGAGTCTGGAGGCTGATTGGTCCATTTAATGGGAGACCCTCTCTCCGTCTCAAGCCCTGGGTACCTGAGTGGGGGAGGCGGGGCTGCAGGGTCTCAGGCTCCTGTTATGTGCATGTTCCACCAGCCCCATCTCCAGCCTAGGTTCACTTCTCACCTTCTGCTGTATCTGCTTCTCCACTTCCAGAGACATCTCAGGGCTGTCAGTCACGAATTAGCCTGCCTCTGGTTGCCTGCTGCCTCTGCCTCTGCTGGGCCTTCCACACTTCGGCGTGGATGGGCAGCCCTGGGAGAGAAACACTGAAGACTGAAGTGGGTGAGGCAACAGTGACTCAGCTACCTTTGGGCCACTGCTGGCCTTCAGCTCTCTCCCAGAGCTCTTCCTCTTCTCACTTTCTTCATTCTTTGCCTTCTCCCAGCTTCCTCTGGCCATGCCAACCCCTTCTTCCCACTGTCCCTCCTCCCCAAAGCAGCCAGTGTCCTGTCACTTACTTCTGGAGTAGCTTATCTCATTTGAGGATGATGCAGGTCCTTTCCATCCCTGGGTCCTTATTTGCCACTTGTCCTGTGACAAGCCCTGGGTAAGTCATATTAATAGACAGTGACTCACAGCACAACACAATGAGACAGCCACTAGAACCCACTTAACAGAGAAGATAGCAAAGCCCTGATTCCAGGTGGTGCGGGTCATCTAATCAGTATGGCTTCTTTGAGGTGGTGGTGATGATGGTCCTGGGTCTACCACTCGCCAGTCTCCTTATAGAGATTGTTTATTTAAGCTTCTCATACCTCTATGAAGTGGATATTCTCTATTTTGCAGACGAGGAAACGGAAACTCAGAGGTGTGAGTTGACTTGCCTCAGGCCTCACTTGGCAGAGCCAAGACTGGTAGGGAAGTCTGATGTGTAAGTCCATGTTTTTCGCCCTGCCTGTTGCCTTGACTTTAGCTATTTTCTGAGCAGTTTTCAGTGAGAAGGGACTTTTTTTTTCCCCAACTGTCCATTATGTTTCTATTTAGTTTCTTAACAACTATTTCTATTTAGGTTTTTTTTGACCATCAGAGGCAATTTCTGTCTCCAAGTGTACTCAGTTGAATCATCTCTTTATGGATGCAGCACATTGGCTCATGGATGGATTGGCTGTGGTTTCCTTCATCCCTGCCAAACCCTTCCCTGGTGCCCAGTAAGCAAGAGCTGCCTGTATTTGTACCATGCACAGACCTAATTAGTGGCTTTAATCAATCAGTACATCAAGTGCCTTCCTTTTTCTGCTCTTGAATTTTTCAATGTGCCTGTAGCGTGGTTCTCCATGATGCGTGGTGGTGCTGTCCACCAGGTGGGTCCCAGATCATGTGCCAATTCAGCCCTTGTGCGCAGAACGAGTGGCACATGTTGTTAGTGTTCTTCAGAGAAGCCCAGACATTTTGTTTGTTGCTCTCTGGACCATGTGATTCTAGAATAAGTGTTTCAGATAATGTGTTCTGGTTGCAAAGGGGAGAGATATAATATTAATTGGGTAGAATTCTCAAGCCAAACATCACACTAGCCATTGGACATACATTATTTCATTTAACCATACAGCACTTCAAGAGAGAGGCAGCACTGAAGTCATTTATTCATTCATCATGTATTCATGATCAAAAGCACAGTATGATCTAGGTCTGTGTTAGGTTGCCAAACGCTGTGGGTACAGAAGCAAATAAGAAGGAGAAAATTTCTGTCCTCACGAAACATGTTGTTGCAGGAACTCATAAACATTGAAACAAATAATTACAATTGGTGTACTTGGTTATTGTTAGTGTTAGCACTGCAGACTATAGGCTCCATTACCGTGCTCACAACTGCTCAGATGCTCTGCTAATCCCATTAGTGGCATTGCTCAGATATTCCCTCTAAGATCTTTAAGAAGCCTGAAATAACAAAACTCTATCTTCTCCTGAGGTGAGAGACTTAGGGAGTTAAGTTACTTGCCCAAGTTCCCATTAGCAGAGTTGTTCTGAAAGTTAAAGAAGAAATTTTGTCTTGAGTGTGGTAGACAATGCAAGGCAGAGACCAGATTGCCTGGTTTCAAATTCCAGCTGTGCTATTTATTAGTTGTCACTAAAGCTCTCTGTGTCTCAGCTTTCCCTAGCTGTGAAATGGGGATACTAGTAGTGTCTACTCATGGTTATTATTCCCATATTGCTCTTGAAGAACCTGAAACAGAGGTATTAAGTCACAGGCTCAAGGTCAATGGGAAAGCCAGGACTCAGCTCAAGTCTCCTGGTTGCAAAGTTCACGCTTTTACTCTTTGCTACCAAGATCTCCAGAAGAAATCAGATAATTTCCAGGTAGCCCAGAACATTGAATTGGTTCTTGGACCCCTTATAATGGTGTCAAACAAGGTAGAATGCCAAAGTACCTCCTAAGAGATGCCGTCAAGCCTCCGTCATTTAATATCTGGATCTAGACACATTTATAGAGCATATTCTAGAAGCACCATTTATGTGAATAGTTCATTTGAGAGGAATGTGAGTAAATATAAGTGCTGATGTGTACATATGAATTGATGAGGAAAAAAGAAATGGACAGGCCTTCAATGCAGAGAAGGCCTCTGGCCAGGATCATATGCATGTGTGACTGTGTGTGTTTAGTTGGGCTGGGGTGATTTCATTCTTATAAAGAGCTTCTCTGGGATAAAAGAGATTCCCTTTCTGCCAGGGGCCAAAGAAAAATGAAGCTGTCAATGTGAGTGGTGCCAGTGAGAAACACCAATCCTCCTTTAAAGGTGTCTCTCTTATGTGATTGGTGTTCATCAGCTGAATTACCAAGACCATTTGTTCTCTGCAACATCTATAGACAGAGAGCCTGGTGTTTCTTCTGGGGCACATACTTGCATGTGCATGCACGTGCACATACACACATACACACATACACATTTTGGCTGGTTTGGGCTCCTTGGCTGCCAGCATACACCCTGCCTTTGTTTCAGTGATTGTTGATAACCCCATTAACATCTCATTACAGATGCTGGCAGCTTCACAAACCAGTCCTCACCTCAGGGCAGGCTGCTCCAGAACATTCCTCCCCTTTCCTCCCTCCACCACAACCCTATTAGGACCAAACATGTTTTTCTTCTAACCTTAGACATGCATCTTCTTGTCTGGGCTCTTGTTTTTCTCCTGTGCAGATTTATGAGGAGGACTTAAGGAAAATTCTTATCCTCAGCTGGGATAGAACTTGCTTCTAAGAGGCAATCTTGTAGTTCGACTTCCAGTCCACACCCCTGACTCCGTGTATCATGGATGTTCAGGCACACACGTAGAAAGGTAAACCCACTGGACATGTGTCTTTTAACCAGTCACCAAGTTTGGGTTTTTCTTCCTCCTGAGTATCTCTCAGAACTGTCCATTTCCACCTCCATCAGCACCCCCCCAATCCAGAGCACCACAGAATTTTGCCTGGACTTTTTCAAGAATGTCCTAGACCTTTCTATTGGACTCCATGTCTTCTGTCTTTCCCCATTCAAATCCACTCCCCACTGTGCTCTTTCTAAAATGTGAATGGGATCTAATAAGTCCCTTGCTTTAAGCCTATAAATGCTCCCCTAGTGTCTCTAGGACTGAAGATAGGATCTGGTTCATGATGGATGCCCAGTAGAAATTTCTAGAATTGAATAGAGTTGAGTCTTCAGTTGAATCCACTGGAATATCCATTCTGAGAACTCAGAAAATGGCCTTGTCTTGAGAGCTTTACTCCTTTATTTTTAGTTCTCACCTTTATACTCACCTGAAGTCCTTCTTTCATTTTGAGGGATATTTCTACCTTTAATTCTGTGGTCCATGACTTTGTGGGTCTTATGGGAAGAAATCATCTCATATTCCACAAGAAACAGAATGTTTCCCCCCCAGAAGGGACCTTTGAAACTCTGCTTTTAGCTTCAACAGGCTTTTGACATGTTAGGTTCCTGATAATTTGACTAAAGGGCATACTATTAAAAGCGGCAAACAGCTGCATCAGCATCCCCATGTTAGGAGCCAATGCTCAAGAAGGGACATAATTGTCCACCCACAAATGGGGACAACATTCATGAAAACACAAAGAACTATTTTGATTTTAATTTATTCAGAGGACTTTATTATTATTAACTAAAGCTTGTGCTTTATTAAGATTCCCTTAGTTTTTACCTAATGTCTTCTTCCTTTTTTTTTTTTTTAAAGCTTTTATTTTTTTTTTAATTTTTATTTATGATAGTCACACACAGAGAGAGAGAGAGAGAGGCAGAGACATAGGCAGAAGGAGAAGCAGGCTCCATGCACCGGGAGCCCGACGTGGGATTCGATCCCGGGTCTCCAGGATCGCGCCCTGGGCCAAAGGCAGGCGCCAAACCGCTGCGCCACCCAGGGATCCCTAATGTCTTCTTCCTCTTCTAGAATCCCACCCAGGATGCCACATTACATTTAGTAGCCATGTCTCCTTAGGCTCTACTTTGCTGTGACAAGTTTCTCAGATTTTGTTTTTGAGGACCTTGACTACTTTGAGGAACATTGGTCAGGAATTTTGTAGAATGTGCCTCACAATTGTGATTTGCCTCATGTTTTTCTCATGATGAGACTAAGGTAATGTGTCCTTCGGGGTAAAAGTGCTCTTTTTATTGCATCGTATTCAGGGTTTCTACTGTCACCATGACTTCTCACTATTGATGTCATTCTTGATCATCTTGCTGAGATGGAGCTTCCAGGCTCCTCTGCCTTGCCCTCCTTTCCATACTGTTCTCATTGGAAGAAAGTCACTAGGTATGGCCTCCAACATAGGGAGCAAGGAGTCATACTCCTTGAAGGCAGAGTGCCCATATAAATTATTTGGAATTCTTCTGTATGAAGTCACCCATTTACTCAACTGTTCAAGTCCAACACAATGTTTCAGAATTGTTAACCTGTATCTTCATGGTAAATGACTATCAGTTAGGGCACAGTGCTCATGTACAGTTCCTTTTGCCTTTAGTCTTTCAGACTCCATGAATTTTCAAAATTGCTTTGGTTAGATCTTATTTCCTCAGCCCTGTCAATGAGGTTATTCCATATACTTGTAATACACTTAGAATTTTTTTTTTGCTATACTCTGCATTTCATCCTGGATCCCCTGACCTTCTGATTTAAAAAAAAAAAAAATTGTGTACATTAAGGTTTACTCTTTGTGCTATGAAGTGCCATAGGTTTTGACAAATGCATAGAGCCATATTTCTATCATCACAGTATCATATAAAGTAGATTTACTGCCTTAAAAATGTACTCTGCTCTTCTCCCTTATTTAACCCTTCTCCACACCCTGCAGTCACTTCTGTTTATTGCCTCTATAGTTTTACCTTTTCCAGAATGTTATATAAATGGAATCATGCAGGATGTAGCCATTCAGACTGGCTTCTTTCACTTACCAATATGCATTTCAGATTCATTGATGTCTTTGTATGACTCAATAGCTTATTCCTTTTAATAGCCCAATATTATTCCATTACGTAGATGGAATACAGTTTGTTTATCCATTCACCTATTAAGGACATTTTGGTTGCTTCCAGTTTTTGATTATGATTAAGGCTGCTATAAACAATCATGTGAAGATCTTTGGGTAGATGCAAATTCTGAAATCAGTTTGCTACCAATAAGCTAGGAGTACAATTACAGGATCATATGGTAAGACTATATTTAGTTTTATAAGAAACTTCCAAACTATCTTTCAAAATGGCTGTACCGTTTTGAATTTCCACCAGTAGTGAATGAGAATTTCTATTGCTTTGTATCTTTACCAGCAGTTAATATTGCAGTTTAAAAGAAGAAAATTAGCCATTCTGATAGGTGTGTAGTGATATTTGTTGTTTTGTGCATGAATTTTTGATTTATGTAAAGGACATTATATATATCTCATTTTTTTCTCATTGAGCACTACATTTTAAAAATAACTTACATTGCTGTTTGCATACTGAATCCATTGCTTCTTATTGTTGTACAATATTCAACTCCTAAGGGTGGTGGTGGGGGATTAAACTCCCTTTACCATCAGCACCACCCCTCTATGTTATGTGAAAGTATCCTTGTAATCTAAGTATAATCAAGGTAGTTTTTATGCAAATGTGGCTTCCAGGCAAGTTTCCCAAACTTCTATTCTAAAAAGGTGATGATGGTGGTGATAGCCTGGGTGTGTGTGGGTGAATGTCTTGATAAGATGTGAGATGTATTTGACTTATTTACTGTCACTCCCTTCTCCCATGACATGGACTAATCACTTACGCATTAAAAAAATATGTATGTTGCAATGATTCTGAATTCTGTAGGTGGCCACTACAAACAGGTGAAGCTGACATGGGGAAAGAAATGTATGTACCATCTCTAGACCAGAAAATATCTAAATTTTTTTTTGTAAACTTTTATTTATTTATGATAGTCACACACAGAGAGAGAGAGAGAGAGAGAGAGAGGCAGAGACACAGGCAGAGGGAGAAGCAGGCTCCATGCACCGGGAGCCCGACGTGGGACCCGATCCCCGGTCTCCGGGATCGCGCCCCGGGCCAAAGGCAGGCGCCAAACCGCTGCGCCACCCAAGGATCCTTAGACCAGAAAATATCTAAAATCTTACTAAACCCCCAACATTCTATATTCTGTGGGTAGCCTAATCTGGCTGGAAAATAGGGTTCATGCAAGAGAATGGGGATAGATAAGAGAGGAAAAGGTAAGAGGGAGGCAGCTTATATGTGTTAAATAGCTGCTATCTATAAAGTACATACCATATACCAGCCACTGTGCAATATGTTCTCCATACATTCTTACAGGATGCACACAAAGTCTGACAACATGAACATTTATTTTCACTTTTAGATGAGTTATCTAAGACCCAAACAGGAAAAGTCACTTTCCCAAGAAGACTCAGCTAGCAAATAGTAACCTGAGATTAGAACTGAGGTTTAAATTCATAATATTCTCACTATGTCTTGGATCCTTTCACATGGATCTTTAGAAATGGCCAAGGAGCTAGGGCTGTGTAGAATAGGCACACTCTACAGTGTGGTGGTTTTTAAATGGAAAATGTCAGGAGAGGTATGCCTGGTGAGTGTTCAACAACAAAAGAGTTAGGTTGGGTGGACTAAGTCTATTGCAAAGTCTGAGCATGAGATGAAGTCTGCATTTGGGTAACAGTGGGACTGAAGAGGAAGCAACTGGTACTTCCAAATGTTGAGTCAAGATGTCCTACAAGTAAGATTAAGAGGACAGTGAAGAGACATCTTTCAAAGGAACAGAGTAGAGATTGTTCCTGAAGAGGTTTTTTGTTTTGTTTTGTTTTTTTTTGGAATCCAAAAGAGCTGCCTTTATTTTTATTTTTATCTTTTTATTTTTGTAATAATAAATTATTTTTTATTGGTGTTCAATTTGTCAACATACAGAATAACACCCAGTGCTCATCCCATCAAGTGCCCCCCTCAGTGCCCACCACCCAGTAACCCCCGCCCCCCGCCCTCCTCCCTTTCCACCACCCCTAGTTTGTTTCCCAGAGTTAGGAGTCTTCCATGTTCTGTCTCCCTTTCTGCTATTTCCTACCCATTTCTTCTCCCTTCCCCTCTATTTCCTTTCACTATTATTTATATTCCCCAAATGAATGAGACCATATAATGTTTGTCCTTCTCTGATTGAAGAGTTTAAACAGCACAAGCCTGAGGCAGAAAACATACACTGTTGGAAAATGGATGTCTTTCTTTTGGAGCTAATGCTAGTGTTGATTTATTCCTTCTTATAATTTATCTACCAGTTGAAGGAAAATTGCCTTTTATGATGGTTGGAGGGGCATCTGGCTGGCCCAGTTGGTAGAGCATGCAACTCTAACCCTCAGGGTTGTGAGTTCAAGCCCCATGTTGGGTGTGGAGCCTAATTAAAAAAAAAAAAAAAAAAAAGGAAAAGAAAGGAATCATATGATGGTTGGAGTCTTTCTGTTAATCCAATGGTAGAACCATATAGTCAGCCAGGTAGAGGAAACAAAGCTTACAGTGTGCTGTTGATTGTATTGTGCCCCACTTTGAATCACTGAAGTACTTAACTCTAAAAATAATACATTTGAAGTATTTGTTTATTACTTTTTATCTTCTAGAATGCTAAATAAGTCATATGGACTCATTTCAGTGTAGAATGTAATTTAAGTTTTTTACCTTGTGGTCTTGGCCTGGACTGTTTAAATTGTACCAACTTCATTATTGACTTTCTTTCCTTCACTGTACATTGTTCCATTAATTTCCCCAAAGTCATTTTTCTTTTTTTTTTTTTTAAGATTTTGTTTATTTATTCATGAGAGACAGAAAGAGAGAGAGACAGAGACAGAGAGAGATAGAAAGAGAGAGAAAGGCAGAGGGAGAAGCAGGCTCCATGCAGGGAGCCCAACATGGGACCCGATCCCAGGTCTCCAGGATCACGCCCTGGGCTGAAGGCGGAGCTAAACCGCTGAGCTATCAGGGCTGCCCCCCAAAGTCATTTTTCTTGAGGTCCTGCCTTTGTAAGTTTTGCTGGGGTGAGGAAGGGTAAATGAGTTGCTGACATATCAAATGCTGACTGCTTCTAAGCTATTTGAGTTTGTGGTTTGGCCAGTCTGTTAGCAACTTTATTCTTTCATTACTAGATCAATATTTTCTTCATTTTTTTCTCCTAGATGTAGGTATTTCACTGGTGCTTTGGATCCCGAGATACGTCAAATGCCTATATGAAGTTGTACTAAGGAATCATTTATACATTTATATATGCATTCACTCCATAAATATTTTGAACAATTAACTGTATAGCATTGTCATTCTGCAAAATACCAATCCCATGAGGTGATCTTTAAAAAAAAAGGATTTCCTGGTCAATTTCCTGGTCAGCATTTGAGACACTTGTCTTAGAGGATGACAAACACACCTGAACCTATTATAAGAGTTGATCAGTCTCATAGTAATTAGTTTAATTTCTTGTTGCTGACATCTATCTTGTCCTTAGAAACACAGTGTTATGTTAGCTATCTCTGTATATACTTGAATGTGAGGCCTCCCTGGCTGCCATTCCAACCTTGCTGATCATTTCTGTACTTCTGTTTACATGATTTCTGAAGTTAAACACCATCAATTGACTTCTTCCACCCATTGCTGCTGGGAAATTCGTACTATCAGCTCAGCTACAGAGGACAAGCATTGCTGAGCTTCTGAATAATGCTAGTGACCTCCTGACCAACATACTCCCAATCACCTTGGTAAATAGAATGTTCTCTGGGCTCTTCAAAGGAACATGGACAGCCAAAATATTCTCTGGTCTTCTTCAGTAGACTTACTCTGCAATGCCCACTGTCATGGGCTTTTTGGTCTCTTCCTTCACAATCTGCCCAGTAGATTCAGTATCAACTTCATTTAATATCTGTAGTTATTTCTTCCAAGTTTCCAATATCCATCTCAGCAGTCCATATCAGACTGGTGCCCAGGTCAGTATTTTAACAGC
The DNA here is from genome assembly GCF_003254725.2 of Canis lupus dingo. Lineage (NCBI taxonomy): Eukaryota > Metazoa > Chordata > Mammalia > Carnivora > Canidae > Canis > Canis lupus. Next base: position 33,478,398 of record NC_064252.1, read on the forward strand.
AGTCAGTGTATTCCAACAATTGTTGGGGACCTGTATTACAGAGAATACCCTAATACTGTAAAACTCTCTCTTATCCAATGTTATATATTGTTCTCCTTGATCTAATACCTTCACAGTCCATCTCTGACACTCCCTCCCAATTCCTACTGGCACATTTATCTACATTTCTTCTTCAGTTGGTGTAGAGTTTATTATCTGCTTTAGCAGGCCAAGGACTTTCCCAGTCAAGTCAAGCTGAGATTTGACCCTAATTATGGGACTATGGCCAGGAAGGGAAACAGAGTCAGATCTTGAGAAGGGCAAGCACTGTCTTCTACTACAACTGTTTCATCTGAGGCCTTTGTGCAATCTTCAAGTAAGACTGGGTGGGGATAGGAGGCTCTGTCTTCTAACAAGGGCGGGGGGTGTTGGCCCAGTTCTATAAGCTCAGAGTGTTCAAGGAAAACTGGTAGTTCAAGATTCTTAAGTACGTCTACCCAGATATCCTCATCTCAAGTCTCTGGATCCCGCTTCTTCATCAGAGCCTAACTTTGGTATTAGAAGACTTAAAACTAGAAGTCAACCTTCTTTGAAGTTCTACTACTCTTACAATTAGGTTTGAGCCCAGTTTTGGTTCAATTGGCCCTCTGCTATGGGATAAGAGAGTGTCTTTAAACATTGTCAAGGAGCCTATTGAATTTCACACTTTCTTTGAGTTTGTGAGTTATCAATCTGAACCTATGAGGTTCTCTTTCTTTAGTATATTAAAGGCACTCACCAACAACTACCAATTTCACTATCTTTATAATGACTATTTTCCCTCATACTTTCCCTTGTACAGATACATTGCACCAGTCAGTGCATCTCCTTAAACTTATATTCTATCCAAGTTCAGGGGAAAGCATTTACTGTGCCACAGCATGCCAAGGACCATCAATCTCCAATGACCAATAGAGGTGGGGGATCTCATTTCTGGCTGCAATGAGTGCGTGATCCAACTCCAGAATACTTAGAGGTAGTTTCCTGGGATAACTTAAATAATAACTCTTTTATGTTCAGCTTATTAGAAGCAGAGTCTAAGATGGGGATTATTTCCAAGTGATTTATTAAGGGAACTCTCAGGAGAAATCTGTAAGGAAATGAGAGAAGGAGCTTTGCAAAGATGTGGGTTCAGCTGAAGTGTAGCCTCAACTACATCCCATTGGGAGCTATAGAGCATGAATGACACTACAGAGTTGTCTCATCTTGAAGAAAGTGGGATGAACTTTTTATGCCAGTATTAGACAGCTATTACCTTAAAGTGACCCTTTGGAAAAGAGGGCAAAATCTCTGAAATCCCTAGGCAAGTAGCCTCCCACAGGCTAAGGGCAATCTTTCTTTTGTAAAGGGCATAGCAATGACTTGTTAGTTGCTAACAGTCAGATCATTGAAGGGATAGATGCACCATCTCAGGAAAGGAGATGTGGGTGGTACACCCAACAGCATCAACTATAATATTAACCTTTGTTGGTATCATATGGAACCAGGGTTCTCTAAAACACATTGTAGGAAACATGCTATATGCCAGGCACAGGAGTGGGAATAGATACATGAACAAATAATTGCAACACAATCACCTCTATTCAACATTTGTTGATTATGCCTCACTAGGTGATAGGTGCTGTGCCAAATGTAAGGTAACTAACCATCTTGGTTTATCCAGGGCTGAGACGATTCTCAAAACACAAGTCTCTCAGTTTTAAAACTGGGACAGCCCTGAGAATCCAGGATGAGTTAATCACTCTAGCTAGGTGCTGGGTATATAAAATGGAGTAATATCATTGTCTACTGCAAGAACCACAGAATCTTCTAAGTCCAATGAATGAAGTGCCAGGGATTCCTGGAGAAGATGGCTGCTCACTTTGCTTGTGGAGAAGTCATAGAGGAGGAAGAGGTGTTGTGCTGACTTGTGCTTTTCTAAAACCACTAGGCTGTGATTTTGTAAGTTTAAGAAGTAAATTTATTTTGTTAGGCTATAAGATTTGGAAATTTGTTACTATAGCTAGTTTTACTTACCTTACATGGTTACACAGTTTACAAGTCTGAAAGCTTATTTTATGGAGGGGCAAAACTGGAGGCCATTGGACTCAGGGATACCAGGCATGAAGTGTAGACACTATATCAAAAAGAAGGGATTTAAGTGACTGTTAATATAACACATGCTGTATGCTGAGATGTTCCTCCCTCTTCCCTATTATTTTTTAATATTTTATTTATTTACTTGAGAGAGAGAGAGCAAGCCAAAGAGAGAGAGAGAGAGAGAGAGAGAGAAGGAGAGAGAGAGCACAAGCCGGGGTAGGGGGAGACCTTTCTCTTCCCCATTTTGACCATAGAATACTGTCAGAATCTTCCTCTCCAGGCCAGAGATGAGTAGAGTATTCTCTGGGGTCTCTAACCTCTAGCCAAGAAAACAAACTAAAAGGTACTGATTAAGGGGGTTTCCTAATACGCAGTCTGGTAAAGTCAATGCTGACAAACTCTGCTGCTCAACTGAGAGCTTCTCATCAGTTTTTTTGTTTTTCACTGTCATTCATAACAAGAAAGCAGGATTACCAGAGGTGAGGAGAGGCGCTAACATGAAATACAGAGACCAGATAAATAAACAAAGGAAATACAACACAGAGGGAACATGGACATGATGAAATGTCAAAACATCTTTCATTAATGTTCTTAAGAGAGATAAGATAGTCCATGAATGAAATGAGAAAAAGATGCTCTAAAATAAAGAAAGAGAAAAAAAACAAGTTTTGGATAATTAAAAACATCAGGACAAAAATAAAAAAACTTTATAGAATTGGAAGATTAATTTGAAGAAATATCACAAAAAAAGTTGAGCAAAAGGACAAAGAAATAAAAATAGAAATGAAATTGGGAAAATATTAGAGGACTGGTCCAAAATAAATTCCAGAAAAAGAGATCTGAGAAAGCCAAAGGGAAGGCTGGAAACAATCCATGAAATGATTTAAGAAAATTTCCCAACACCAACCAACATGGGTTAACCGATCAAAAGAGCTGTCACCTGGTGCAGGGGGCTGTATAGGGGGAAAATGATCTGCATAAAGGCTTATCATGAAGTTTCTGACTATTGAAGACAAAAAAAATTCCGTGAGTTTCTGGAAAGAAAAAACCAGATTATATACTAAGGTTCAGGTATCAGAACAGCTTCAGATTTTTCAATAGCACTATCTTCAAAAATTCTAAAGGCAAATAATATCCAACTACCATTTATATATTTAGCCAAATAATTAATTATAACTGAGGGTTGAATAGTTATATTTCCTAATAGTTAGAGTCTCAAAATACTCTCAAAATCCACTGGAGGACATACTTCAACAAAATGAAAGAATAAATCAAGAATGAGAGAGGCATGGAAATAGCACAGAGCAGAGCCTAAAGAGGAGAAAGGTGAAGAGAATACCCAGGAGCACGGTAAAGAGATATCCCAGGATAGCTGGTGTGCCCACACATGATGGGCAATCAGCAGATCTGAGGAGAGACAGACCAGTTGAGTGCTCTCAATACCAACTTGTGAATATCCTGAGTGTAGAACACTCTGGAGAGTCTGGTCTGGACTCTGAACTATATACTGGTTTCTCTTAACCATATACTGCGGAAGTTCTTGCTCTCTGCGTCATGCACTGCTGCTTAGACAAGCTGAGAACATTCATCTATGTAAGGAATGTTCTGCTTTGATCTGACCTTGAGAGCTGGACTTAGCCCATGTAAATTCAGAATAGCCCACTCACCCAGCCTATGTTCCTTCTGTAACTTCTGGTTCTTGACTCACATTACTGTCCCGTCAGACAAGTTCCAGTGTTCCTGAAGTGAGTTCTATGTTTTTGAGGACTTGCTTGTGACCTTACCCAGTGACTTCCCCAGAAGGGGCTCTTGTAAAACCTCAGGGGAGCTGAAGCTAGACCATGACCTAGAGACTCAGCTCAGCCTGTTTTCTTGTGTAGCTTTGTGCTGCTATCTCATTTTCCTAAATGAACCCTATTGTTTGGATCTTCGTGCATAAGTGGAGATCCACAAGTAAATGCTAGGGAATGATTAACACAGAAGGTGGGTTGGTAGTTACTTCCAGGTGGGAGTGAAGGGGGAAAGGAGAGGCATGTGACTGAGAAAGGACACAGGTGATACCCAAGGAACCAGTAATTTTCTTGTTATTAACTGAATAGTAGTACAAGAGTACTTTAAACTTTTCTGTATGTATGATCCATTTCATAATTTTGAAAAATGAACAGTTGAGCCAAGAAATTGTCTGAGTTCCTTCTAACAATGATAAACTTTAATTTTGTCAGGCTGCAAGTGGAATTGGACATGAAGAATGAACCAGATGGACCAATTCTCTGCAGTTTATGAGATCACTCTGGTGGAGAAAACACTGATTTGGTATGAATGTTTGCATGTCCCAGAGACAAGGATGGTGAACTGTTGATAGCAGGGGTCAGAGAAAACTCTGTGAGGTAGGTTGATCAAGAAATACTTTTATCTTTGCATTGTCTCCCCCCACCCGCTTTATTCTCAATAGTCTCCAGAAAGATTCTTTAGTAACTTAAGTCAGTTGGTTTCACTTCTCTGCTCAAAACTCTCCATAGAGTTCCCATGTCTTACAGGGTAGAATATGGAAGGACAATGTGTTATCTGGCCCTGTGCCACCTCTGTGACCTCTTCTCCAACTAACCATATTCACTGTCCACCATTCATAATACTTTGGCTTCTCTAATCTGCTACTCTTTCTCACAGGGACCAGGTACACCTCTGCTCCAGGGCCTTTGCACTTGCCAGCTTCCTCTTCCAGAGGATTGCTACCTACTGATATTCCTGGGGCTTGCATCCTCATTTCCTTCAGGTTCTTGCCAAGATGCCACTTTGTGAGGCCTTTCCTGATGATTCTTTGTGAAATTTCAACTTTCTTCCATCCTTAACATTCTTTTCCCTTTGTATTTTTCTCATTTCATGTATTTATTTGTTGATTCATTACTGCTTTTCCCCTCCACATCTTGCCCTCCTAAGTAAAATATAGCCTCCACAGAAACAGAATTTTTGTCTGCTTTGATCATTGGAATAGTCCTGATATGCAAAGAGTGTCAAAGCAACATCTAAGTTTTCCTTGTGGCCTACCTGGTCCTAGGACTCCATTTTTCAGATCTGTGGTGTTTCCTTGCATAAGGAATAATTGATGGAATAGCTAAACAGTGGATGTTGATAAAGCATGTTCACCCTGAAGAGCATGAAGAGTGCCAGTCAAATGCCAAAGCTTATTACTACTGTTAGGAAAACACAAGGACGTCTGATGGGCCTGGGAATAGCTCAACCTTCCAGGCTCCAATGGTACCTTCTAGATTGCCTGAGCTGCCCCATTGGCATGCTCTGAGCCCTCTCAGACATAATTTAGCCAATTACTTGACATGCATGCTCTTACTGCTTTTTAATGCTTTCATCAAATTATGACTTACAACAGATCAGGACAAGCCTAAGTAAAAACAGAGAACTACTCTTTTGGTGGAGTGTGTCCAAGCTGACAGCAGAGCAAACACCAAAGACTACTTAGGGCTTAATGTGAATTATTCTTCCTATTTGATTTGGAAGGCTTTGTTGATCTCAAAGAAGAAAAATTCAAAGATTCCCTCATGCCCAGAAACTGTATTTTCTTGAATGCCCCATTATGGATGGAGAAGCTGGGATGAGTTTTTGGGAGGAAAAGTTAAAAAACCAGTAGTGAAACCTTCCTAAGTAGGCAAAGGAAAGATTTGTGACCTGAAAAACTCTTTGAATGGACCAGTGGATTTGCTTTATACATAGGAAAGACTTTAGTTATGAAGGAAGGGGGAATATATCCACAAAACTTGCTCACCTTAAAGTTAGTCACTCTGAGTGATTATTTATTATTTTAGAAATAATAGGCCTGGGGATGCCCAGGTGGCTCAGACATTTAAGTGTCTGATTTCACTGACTCTTGATTTCAGCTCAGGTCATAATCCCAGGGTTGTGAGTCCAAGCCCCACATTGGGCTCTGTGCTGGGTGTAGAGCCTGCTTAAGATTCTCTCTCTCCTTCTGCCTCCCTCTTCCCCCCAAAAAAGAAAAGAAATAAACTGCCTGGACAGAAGCATTCTGGTTTCTTGGCAATAAAGCAAGGCTGACCATCTTTGGTAAAAGAAATGTCTGGACTCTTATCACAGTCTTTACATTTGTATACTGTTTTATATTTTACATACTCCATTGGTTTACCTTCTCAACAGTTCTGGAAAAGGGACAAGAAATATGGTCCCCATTTTGCTATCGAAGAAACAAGGGCCCAAGGAAATAGTTTCATGCAACATCCCTTGTGCAGTACGGCCCAACTTTCTATGATTTTCTGGAATATTCTACATTATCTCATATGGTAGTCACTAGCCACAAAGGCTATTGAGCACCTGAGATGTGGCTAGTATGATGGAGGAACTGAATTTTTAATTTTTTAAGCATTTTACTAACAGATTTAAATAACCATTTGTTGCTAGTGGCTACCATGTTAGACAGTAACAAGTAGACGCAGCAGAGACTCTAATCAAGAATGGCTGATTCCATGTCCGTTGTTTCCTAGTTGGGGCAAGTTGTAATTAATTATGCAATAGGAAGTGGAATTTGCTAAGAATGTCATAGCTTTAGGAGAGAGTAAAGCAGAATTGGCCCCAGAGGCCCTTAATCCAGCATACCTGGGTTCAACCCCACAGGCATTTTTATGTAGGCAAGTGCCTACAGCTTGGCTTTTATAGTAAAGCACAGGACGAAATCTGGTTGCCATTATGCCTGCTATATGATCTTTTTTGTGGCTTCCATTTCCTTAAAACAAGAAAAAAGCCCTTAGCCTCCCAACATATGCTAGAATGATAAGCACCTATTTAATCTCTGTCACTGCAAAAGAGAACAGAATACCTCCTTTGAAGTGAGAAAAGTTGTTTTGTGAATTTAAGCCAATTCTCTTGGGCTGAGGTGGGAGTGAGGGAGGTAGAGAGTTAGGCCTCATGCTTCCCGGCAAAATCCCAGATCTGAGGGTACATTAGTATTCTGTGCTACAGAAGGAGGAAGGGAAAAGGGGGGTTCACACTTAGTAGGAGCAAGTTGTTCATTTGTTTCTACATCAGCCTTGTGGGTTTGGAACTGTTATAAAGCAGAGTTTCTCAACCTCAGCACTATTGATATTTGGGGCCAAATAGTTTTCGGCTGTGGGGGACTGTCCTGTGCATTGCAGGATGTTTCACTGCACCTCTGGCTTTCACCCATCCCTCAGCTGTGACAACCAAAAACTGTCTGCAGATATAGCCAAATAAATCCTGGTTGTATCCAGGTTTAGAACCATTGCCGAAGAGTCACCTTACAAGAATCTATCCAATATCACATAGCCAATATTTTGCTTGGAGTATTTTTAAGCTCAGGTTCTCCCTCCCATCCACAAAGCCCATTATTTTTTATGTTATACCATTTTTAACTCTTGGTGGAGTTTGGGAAAAAGCATTAAAGAAATTAAAACCAGAAAGAGAGTAATAGCTTTCCATATCCATCCCTTCCTTCCATAATCCAGTAATCAGGTATCTCTAGTGTTTCAAATAGAGCCTGAGATAGTGAATGCATTCAGTAAATTTTCTAGACTGTGTGCATGAGTGAATGAAGTTCAAAGATATCACATCTTCCATTTTAGGACATTGGATGGGCCAGGGCCAGGCTTTATGTTCTAAAATGTCAGAATGTGGAAATAGAAAGGCTTAAAAGAATTTGAGTTGGGGATGTTCCACGAGGTGAACCCAAATTAAGAGTCTTTGGAAGACATTCTCAAATCAGGATCCCAGAGAGGAGCCACAAAGCTGAAACTTAAGTGGTTAAGAATGTGAAATCAGACGGATCTGGTTTGGATTCTGACTTTTTTGATTGTTTGGCACGTGACCATCACTCTTTTTCTAATCAGAAAGAAAAGATAGATCCACATGTAAAGGATCATAAGAGAAGAGGGTGGAGCTGGAGCAAGTCAGGAAGAGAAGAGGGGTCCAGGTTGGCTGCCCTTATGAGACTGCCAGGGTAGGGAGGGCGAGTACTAGGCTGCTGAAAGATGCACAGTCTCAAGGAGTAACCTTCATCTGGTTGTCTCGGGACAGGTTCTGCAGAAGCAGATCCTGAGGTGGCAATTTCTGTAATAACAAGGAACTTATCAAGAATATACTCCCAGGAGAAACTGGAAAAGGACAAGGAGAGCAGGTTGGAGAAGACAAAGTCGATCTAGGGTACAATTTCAGGCACAGTTTCAGGTTCTAACCTGCTCCTGCAGGGAGCTCTGGAGAATAAATTACATCTTGAGAGTTCCTCCTGCCTCAAGGCCAGGTTGCTGAGCTTTCCTACTCCAACCAGTGGCCATTGGCTGTAGGATTCCTTGAAAGCTTCTGGCTCTCTGCACATTCAGACAGTTTGGCTCATTGGCTCCAGAGTATTTCTCTAAAGAAAATTGTAAATAAAAGCTATTAGAAGTAAGCATACAGAAGCTTTGGATAGATGTACAAAACCAGTAAAAACAGATGTGAGTGAATCTGGGCGTAGCATTGAAAGTGTTCACTCCAGGTGTTGAGGGTTAAATTGAGTTACTCCTTGACCAAAGTGATGAGTAGCCTTGTAAGCGATTGAGACACTGTTGAGAACAAGAGAATTGGATAAATCAGACCTGATTAGTCAAAAAGGATTGAGGTAGCCAGCCCTGGATCCTGCATAGTCTTAAGGTATTTCTGATCTACTTCAGCTTCAGGCCATCATAGTTATGCACTCTGGGGCTCTTGGCTCTTTTTTACGGATTCAGTACAACTACCTTTCCGGGCTCAGGGCATGGGCATACAGGCTGGCTGCACAGAGATAGAAGGTTAATTTGATATTAGGAAATAATTTCCATTGACCCAGTGAGAATGATGAAAATAACAATAATAACTAAAATGTATTGGAGCACTTCCTACATCCCTGGCTAAGGACTCGATTGGCATCAATTCTATCCTTCATCATGACTCTGCAAGGTGGTTACTGTTACCACCAGCATAATTTCTAGATTAGAAATTGAAGCTAGGAGAGGCTGCTTCTGCAGGTTATGCAGCTCTTGAGTGATGGAGTCAGAAGGCAAATTCAACTCTGAATCCAAAGCTCCTTTTCTTAACTCCCAAGAGACAAATATCCCCCAGTCATCACTAAGCATTTGTGAGACTCTTGATACTCTCCTGATTCTTGCAGAGTTTGTGATCCAGGGGAGAGAGGGGATAAGTAAGCTCTGATTACATGAAAGCCAAAACTTCTGTGCAGCAAAGAAGGGTCCAAGCACATATCATCAGACCAGTATAATGGTGTTGGATGCCTAGAAGCTTTTAGGTTGTGTCTTATCAGCAACCTGCAGCAGCAAAGCCTGTTCAAGCCAAATGCCTCAGCAGTGATGTGATGGGGGCCAGGGAGATGGGCTGGGTTGGAAGAAGAGGAGGATTGGTGACAGCAACCTGGGCTGGTGGGGAATTTGGTGACTAATTCCCCTTCTTCTTGTGCTGATCTCTTGGGGGACAAAGAACATCTGGCTGGGGGTAGGAGGAACTCTGAAGCTGCTGCATGGGGAAGGCATCCTATCATGGTCCCTGCCTGCCCCTTACCCCTTGCCTTTGCTGCCAGGACGTGGACAGTCCCCCACCCTGGCCTTAGTCAGTGTTGGCTACAGGCTAAACAGAGAGAGTGCTTTGATTAGTCTAGAAGAGGCTGAGTTGTCCTGGGGAGATCACTCAGCTTAGAATCTGGTCACTTGGGGGTGACATGTTACTCGCCAGCTGAGTGTTCTTGGGAAACTGACTTAACCTTTCTGATCCTCAGCTTTCACATCTTCAATAATAGGGTGGCTAACATTATAGAATACTTAATAAGTCCCAAGCATTGCTTTGAAAGCTCTACCTATAGTATTTAACTCAATCCTTAAAACAATCCTATAAAACAGGTACCATTGCCATCATTTTATAGATGAAGAAATTGAGCTCCAAGGAGTTTAAACAGAAGAAGACCACCTGTCCTGGACTGCTGACACTGTCCGCACTTAAATATGTTATCCCAGCTTCTTGTTGAGTTTAACCTTCTATCACCTTCCATGCTCAAAAGTTTTGTATTAAATTATATGATCACTTAGATTACACAACTTGCCAAAATCATAGCACTGTAAGTAGTAGAGCAGATACCTAAACCTGGAGAGGTTTAGGTAAGTAGTAGAGTAGATACCTAAACTCTGGGGAGTCAGATTCCAGGGCCCATGCTCTTAATCACAAACAAATACTGGACATACCCGTTTCAAAGAGTTAGTGTTTTCCTTCCCCTCTCCCTTCCTTCAGTCCTTCCTTCTTCTTTCCCTCCTTCCCTGTCCATCTTTTTCCCTCTCTCTTTTCTTCCACATTTATTAGGCATCTACTGCAGTGCCTAGCATTAAGGATATAGGATGGTGTGTGTCCTCAGAAAGTTTAGAGTCTGTGGGAAAGCATGAAATCAGAAATCAGAAAGCAGTCCTTCCAACTCAAAGTGAATAGTGTGGTGGGACAGACAAAATACCAGGCATGAAAAAAAAAAAATACCAGGTATGACAGAGGCACAAGCAGGGGACCCTAACTGTGAGTGAGAGGCTTCAAGCAACATTCCGGTAAGAGGTGACTTTTAAGCTGTGTCTTAACGATGTGTGGAATTGTCTAGACACTGCCAGATCTGTTAAGGAAGGAGTGAGGTGCAGGGCAATGTGAGTGGAGGGAACCATTTGCTCCCACACAGACATCAGTCTGGGATGCGTTCAGCCACAAATAGTAGAACATCCAACTAAAAGTAATTTCAGGCTCAGGCACTGTTTTCCTTGTCTAACAAGAAGCATGGAGGTGGGCAAATCTTCACTGTTCAATATCTCGTCCAGAACCCAGGTTCTTTCCCTCTTTCTGCTCTGCCATCTGTCCCTAAATAGACCGGCTCTTTCTTTTTATGATCTAATAGTTCCAGGGTGGCCTTTGGAATGGGATAGACCTGCCCTGGAGCCTGGCCCAGCCACTTCTCCTTGGAATCTTGCACAAGTCATTTGACCTCCCTGTTTCCTCATCAGCCAAATAAGGCATGACCTCAGCTGAGCTGCTTGGCAGATGACATGATGCTACTACATGTCAAGCACAAAGTATAAAACAAAAGAGAAAATGGATTTGCTTTCCTCTTTAATCCATTTCTGGATTGTTGTTGTTATTGTTGTTGTTCTGCATGCATTTGTATTGTTTTGGGTGGAGGGTAGGGGCTAGGGTAAAAAAAGAGAAAACCCCACATTCTGGGCTACTTTTAGGAATTAAATTTATAATCATAGCAGCCAGATTTATAAGAAACCACCCATACTTTCTAGGTAAGTATAGCTTATGTAATTAGCAGACAGCGGGCCAAGCTGGCCACAACTGCTGACCCATTGCAAAGCCTGCCATGTGGTCAGCAGCTCAGAAACTAGGGCAGACAGGAGGCACTAGAGAAGGCCAAGGGGTGTCTGGGTCTTTCCTGGGCTTTTACCTTGTGCCATTGGCTAAAGCAGCTCAGCTTTCTGAAGATTCATATCCAAGTTTGTTGGATTTTTGTCCAAAGCCAGAACTTGAGATCAGCCACAGTTACATTAGAGAGCTTAACTGTTCTATTAGGGAAGGGTGCCATTAATTAAGCCCCAGAGGCGGTCAGGATGGATTATGGCCCTCAAGAAGAGTGGATACATCCTGCTTTCAGGGGAGACATAGGGAGAGGGAATCAGTTTCCAATGAGCTTTGTGTAGCTTCACTGGACATGTCCTATTCTCCCTGACTTAGAAAAGATATACTTTTTCTTAAAATGTTTTTGTTTGTGAAGTCTATAAAAAGCAAGATGACTTTGTTATTGGTTCAGTTATGATGGTGATCCCTGAGCCAATGAGTTCATTACTTGGCATTTTGAAAAATCAGATACAAATGAACTGGAAACGTGTTAAATGATTCTCCTCTCCAAGTAGGTGATTTTTAACATAATAGCTTATTTTTTATGGGAAACTAGAAATAGTTCATTTAAAACAAAGGCAAACCTGTGGCCCAGTGTAGACACAAGGACCAGATCAGTTTCTGTAGCTTCCAGTGCTAGTATCAGCAAGACCATATAGGAATGTTGTTTTCATTTTTTAAAAAAATTGCATTCAGTCCTGAAGACATGCAAGAAGAGTCTGAAAATTTTCCAGGATAAGCTAGCTTCTCCTAGGGCATATCCCATCTGTCAAGGGTTGGCAAACCTTTGCTGTAGAGGGCCAGACTGTAAGGTGTGCAGGTCACATGATCTTTATTATAACTACTCGACTCTGCTATAGCAGCACAAAGGCAGCCATAGATAAAAACGAATGAATGAGTGTGGCTGTGTTCCAGTAAAACCTGGAACTGCCTATGGTGGGCTGCTTTGGCCTATGCCACTGTTTGCCAACTCCTACTATAGAGGGTATATTGGAAGGGCGATTAGAAACTACGTTTATTTAGACACCAACATTTTTATTGGGTTTAAAGTGATGCCTCCAACAATAATCAAGTTATCATAACAATAAACTTTTAAAAATTACTTTTTCAATAATAAAAGAAATGCTTTTATGATTGACAAATAGGAGAACACAAAAAAAAGAAATTCAAGAATATATATACATATAATATGCTGTGGAAGACAAATTGAGTTGAGTAATCTGACACCTATCCACCCTCTTCTTCCTTGCCACCTTTATTATAGTGGCTGGACATCCAACACATTCACTGTCCTGGCTTTTCTACTTCTAGGGATAGCTGTGAGCTCATAAATGCCCAACAGAATGCAAAAGGAAGTCTGTACAGGGATATTGGGTCTGTTAGGAGGCCTCCAGAATAGTTTTTCCTTTACTGATAAAAGGAGAAAGCCATTTCAGGAAGTTTTCTTTAGCCTCCTTATTCTTCCTACTTGGAATATGGATGTATTGTCTGGAGCTATAGCAGCCAAATTGTCACCTTGAGGTGAGAAGCCAACAGACTTAAGGCTATCTGAGAGGAAAGAAAGAAGGATCCTAGATATGATGATATCACTAAACTGAAGTATATTTTCTTGTGTCACCTGCTACCTTGGAATTATTTTTTTAAGATTTTATTTATTTATTCATAATGGACAGAGAGAGAGAGAGAGAGAGAGAGAGAGAGGCAGAGACATAGGCAGAGGGAGAAGCAGGCTCCCCGTGGGGAGCCAGATGCGGGACTCAATCCTAGGACCCCAGGATCATGACCTGAGCTGAAGGCAGACACTCAATCACTGAGCCACCCAGGCACCCCTACCTTGGAATTCTTGTCATATGAAATAAAAACAATACTCTCTTGGAGCACCTGGGTGGCTCAGTGGGTTGAACATTCAACTCTTGATCTCAGCTCAGATCTTGATCTTAAAGTTGTGAGTTCAAGCCTCACATAAAAGACAACAAAACAAAACACCAAAAAACAAAACAAAACAAAAAACCCACTCTCTTTGTTTAAGCTACTGATAGTTGGCTTTCTGTGAAATGCAGCCAAATATATCCCTAACTGATACACCATGGAGTCACTAAAATCTTGCTAAATAGCTTACATTGGGAAACCCAATGTTGCACTTATACCTTAGAATAAAGCTTCCCTTACATTTGGGAAGCTTTGTGGAAATGGGGTGGGGCCTTAATACTTAGAATATGCCTTGGGGGTAGATACTTAGGAAAATTGTATTACATTCCCACACTACAGTGAAAGTTGTTTCTTCTATTAAATACATGGTGTCCAAAGTGAAGTAAAAATTTGATCATGATAAATTACTTGCTTGAAGGAAGCTGAGATTCAGAGAGGCTGTGACTACCTGGCAGAGGTAGCAACAGACTCAAGCTTCTACTGTGAACATCATGGTGTGGACAGCAGGAAGCTGGTCCCATTGTGTCCTGAGGCAAGAACATTTCAGACTCCTTCTGGACAGGTAACTCAGGCTAACTCGTGTCATCCAGGCAGATTTCAGAAATGGCCCTCCTCCCCAGAGTAAAGGCAACGTAGACACCAGTTTGCTATTTGCTGCCTTCTGTCTTCATTTCCAGGGCCATTCCACACTCTCTAAAACAACCTCTTTCAAAAGCAATGATGATAATGCTCATTTGGAATCTGTAATTGTGGCTTTACTGAACTGTATTTAAAGCATGATATCTCAGAACAAAGACCAGTCACAGATGCTGACTGCAGTCCAAAAAAGAGTCAAGGGTCAGGGAGGCCTCTGGAGGCTAACTTCTGGTTGCATGCATGCCTTTGTTTGACAGTTTAAAGCTTGAGTCATCATAAATGTTATTGTATGTAAAAAAAGGAAATCTTCTAAAGCAAATGTTCAACTGAAAATGTAAAATTCCAAATCAAGTGTTCATTATGTATGACCTGGTCTGAGAACCAAATTATTTTCTAGTTTTATTTTATTTTGGAGAAATTCATTTTAGAATCTTGGATGAGGGATCCCTGGGTGGTGCAGCGGTTTAGCGCCTGCCTTTGGCCCAGGGCGCGATCCTGGAGACCCAGGATCGAATCCCATGTCGGGCTCCCGGTGCATGGAGCCTGCTTCTCCCTCTGCCTGTGTCTCTGCCTCTCTCTCTCTCTCTCTCTGTGTGTGTGTGTGTGTGTGTGTGACTATCATAAATAAAAAAAAAAAAACAATTAAAAAAAAGAATCTTGGATGAGCTTATCTTCTTCAATATTGGGCTGGTGGAAATATTCATGTATTTCTTGAATTTTTAAGACAGAGGTCGGCAATCTATAATCCATGGGCCAACTTTGATCCACCATCTTTTTTCTTTTTTATAAATAAAGTTTTACTGGAACACAATCCTATCTACTCATGCATTTTTGTGCTACTACAGCAGAGTTGAATAGTTAAGACAGAGACCATATGGCTTGAAAAGGCTAAAATATTTACTCTGTCCCTTTACAGGAAAAGTTTACTGAGTCTTAGTTTAAAAGATCTGGAATTTAAACTTCTTGCAAACACATATAAAGGTGGTTGAGTGGAGTGAAATTGTTGGTAAGTGCTCACTAAATATTTGTGGAAAAAATGATTGAGGGGGAAGAAATGCAAAAAAAACCCTAGGTTTTCACTTCTTGATGCACTGTGACCTTGATATCTTTTGGGCAAGGACTACTTGCATTAGGGAAGATAATCTACCATTTATTGAGAACCCACTTTGGCCAACTTAAGTGTGTTACATCCGTGATATAGTTTAGGTCCCACAGCAACCTGGAAGGTTGTATTATCATTGCTTGGGCTTGGTGATGGCTAATTTCCTCGTGCTCAGAGCCTTGTTCATTTTACCTTAGAACTCTAGGTCTATTCCAAGTGATTGAGCTCAACAACCATCTGATTACCTGGTAAATAATGCAGTTTTTAAAACTTTTTATATAACAATCATTTTTTATTTATACAAAAGTTGCAAAAGAATTAGAATTCCAGTATATTCTTCATTCAACTTTTCCTAACATAAACACCTTACTTCCATATTATAATGCCCACAATCAAGAAATTAGCATTGAAACAAAACTATTAACTTAAAATACAAATCTAACATAAATTTGACCAATTTTTCCAGAATTCTCTTTTAGAATTAAATCCAGGATCCCATACTGCATTTAGTTGTCATGTCTCCTTAGTCTCCCCTAGCCTATGATAGATTCTCAGTTTTTCCTTGTCTTTTATGATGTTGACATTTATGAAAAGTACCTATAGTTATTTTTTTAAGACTCTCTCTCAATTTGATTGTCTGATGTTTTCACATAATTAGATTGGTGGGATTCATTTTGATGAGAATACCAAAGAAGTAATGTGCCTTTCTCTGGGGATTTGTGATGTTGCTACATCTTATGACTGGTGATGCTAACCTTAATCACTTGGTGATTAAGATGGTGCCTGCTAAGCTCCTCCACTTAAAGATACGTGAACACCTAGATACAATGAGATGTTTTACCTGCTTGAACTCTTCTAAATAACTGCTTACATCAAATCCCATTCTCTCTGTAGTCTTCAGCAGGACACTTCATTTATTCATGATTCTAAGTCTCCAGGTTAGATTTACCCACAAAAATTCTTACAAACTATTGCTGTGTTTTCTTTGAACTTTGCTCTAGAATGGAAGGTATGACTACATTTATTTATTTATTTATGCATGCATGCATGCATGCCATTCTCCTGCATCCTCCGACCTTATGATCCAAGGGGAAAAAAGAAGAAAAAATGTTCTTTGTAACATACTGATATCTGCACATATCCTTTCTTCCTGTAACAGTGGAAGAAATGTCTTTCCTCTATGTAAGGTCAGTTCCTCACTCCGTGTTGGATCCCAGACCCTCTTCTCTCACTAGGTTTTTTTTTTTTTTTAAATTTTTATTTATTTATGATAGTCACAGAGAGAGAGAGAGAGGCAGAGACACAGGCAGAGGGAGAAGCAGGCTCCACGCACCGGGAGCCTGACGTGGGATTCGATCCAGGGTCTCCAGGATCGCGCCCTGGGCCAAAGGCAGGCGCCAAACCGCTGCGCCACCCAGGGATCCCTCTCACCAGGTTTAACTAATGATGGTGAATCCTTAGGATGGAAATGGTGCCATGGATAAATATTTAATTGTAGAAGACTACTGACATGGGAAACTGTTCACAATGTAGTTCATTCCTTGGTGGGCATCCACATTTCCCTCTGGTATTATTTTCCTTCTGTCTGAAAAAGGATTTCCTTTAACATTCGTTGGAATGTAGCTCTGTTGTGATGAATTCTTTCATTTTTTATGTATCTTCAGAAGTTCTTATTTTGCCTTTAAAAAACATCTTTACTGAGATATTATTCACATACTACACGCTTCACTCATTTAAAGCATATAATTCAGTGGTGGTGAGTGTAGTCACAGAATGATGCTGCAGCCATAACTATAATCTAGTTTTAGAGCATATTTTCATCACCTCATGAAATAGCCTGTACCCATTCATGGTCACTCTCAATTCCACTGTCCCCTTGATCCTCTCAGCCCCTGGCAACCACTCATCTACTTTTTGTCTCTATAGATTTACCTGTTCTGGACATTTCATAGAAATGCATTATAGAATACACAGTCTTTTGTAACAGGCTTCTTACACATAACATGTTTTCAAGGCTCACCCATCTTGTCCTTTTCCCTCTTTTTTGCCAAATAATATTCATTGTATTTATTTTCATTTTTGAAAGATTTTTGTGGTGGGGAAAAGACTCTAGGTTGATACCTTTTTTCCCTTTAAAAATTTTAAGTATGTTGCTCTATTGTCTTCTCACTTTATTTTTTTTAAGTTATTTATTTATTTATTCATGAGAGATAGAGAGAGAGGCAGAGACAGGCAGATGGAGAAGCAGGCTCCTCACAGGGAGCCCGATGTGGGACTCCATCTCTGGACCTTGGGATCAAGCCCTGAGCCAAAGGCAGACGCTCAACTGCTGAGCCACTCAGGCATCCCCACTTTACTCTTTCTGAAGATAAATCTGTAAATCTGATAAATCTTTTCTTTGTTTCTCTGCATATAAAAATCTTCTACCCTGGTCACTTTTCATATTTTATCCCTGGCCATTTTTATATTCATATTTTATTACATTCATGTTTTCTAAATTTCATTATGATGTGTCTTGAGCTATTCTTTAGATAGTTCTGGTATTTAATGGAACTTCTTGGATCTGTGGATTTATATTTTTCATCAAATTCAGAGCATTTGGGATATTATTTTTTCAAATATACTTGTATTTTTGTCTTAATTTCCCCCATCCAGACTCCTTCAGGTCTTCAATTGTATGCATATTAGAACACTTAAGGTTATTTGCTAACTCTACCATCAGTCAGTTTGATTGATGATTCTCCTTATGCCTCAAATTTTTTTTCCTCTGCATATCTGTTAATCTTTGATTGAATGCCAGACATTGTTACTTTTTACCTTCTTGGTTGTTGGATATTTTTATATTCTTATGAATATTCTTGGGCTTTTTCCTGGGACACAGTTAAGTTACTTGAAAATAGTACTGTACTTTCAGATGCTCCTTTTAAGCTTATTAGATGGGACCAGGGTGACATTTAGTCTGGGACTAACTATGCTATCTCTCTGTCCTGAAGCAAGACCCTTCTAAACACTTCACCCAATGCCCTGTGATTTATGAAGCTTTCCAATTTGACTCTCACAAATAGATGCTCTTTCTTCCTTTGTGTGAGTGCACTATGCTGTTTCCTCTAATCCTTTTTGGTGGTTTTTTTCCTGGCCTCATATAGTTTTCCCACAAGTCTCTACTAATCAGGTGTCTGCTGTATACTTAAGGAGAGCCTTCTGCAGATCTCTGCAGTTCTCTTTCCTCTCCAGGACTCTGCCCTGTCCTGGTCCCTTTGGTCTCCCTGGATTCTTAGCTCTGTGTCTTCAGCTCAGGAAATTCCCTGAGCACTACCTGGGTTTCCCCTCCCTGCCCCAAGTCCTGGAAGTTCTTTTAAGATAGTAAGCTAAAAATACTACTGGCTCTACCTTGTTTGTTTTCTATCTAGTCTTCATTGCTTAAGGGCCATTGTCTTGAAAAGCATTGCTTCATATATTTTGTCTCATGATTTCAGTTGTTTCTGATCGGGAGGTGAATCAGTTCCTGTTACTCCATCTTGGCTGGAAGCAAAAGTCCTCCATCATGGAGTTGTAAAGTCAGAAAGAAGTTAGATCATTTAGGACAATTCTTTTTATGGATGCATGCAAGGCTGAAGAGATTCCTGTGGTCTAGATTAGAAAGAGTCCTGAACTTGGTGGATGCTGTGTTATAGTCTTGTTTCTGTTATTAACTAGTTGTGTGCTCTTGAGTAATT
The DNA here is from genome assembly GCF_003254725.2 of Canis lupus dingo. NCBI lineage: Eukaryota > Metazoa > Chordata > Mammalia > Carnivora > Canidae > Canis > Canis lupus. Next base: position 33,497,304 of record NC_064252.1, read on the forward strand.
TGCTCGAGGAGGAAAGGATTTACTCCTGCCACTTCTCCTGTTTGTCCTCCATTCCCTTCTCAGAAGTAATTGAAAACAGTTTTACCAAAGGCTTTTGACTTTAATGCATTAGCAGTTAGTTCCTTGTCATAGCTCAGAACTGATTTGATATATGAGGCTAGCTCTACTGAGCTACTTCACTAAGAAACAAAAGTTGAGGGATCCCTGGGTGGCACAGCGGTTTGGCGCCTGCCTTTGGCCCAGGGTGCGATCCTGGAGACCCGGGATCGAATCCCACGTCGGGCTCCCGGTGCATGGAGCCTGCTTCTCCCTCTGCCTATGTCTCTGCCTCTCTCTCTCTCTGTGACTATCATAAATAAATAAAAAAATTAAAAAAAAAAAAGAAACAAAAGTTGACATGGAGCGCCTGAATGGCTCAGAGGGTTAAGTGTCCAACTCTTTATTTCAGCTCAGGTCGTGATATTAGGGCTGTGAGATCAAGCCCCGGATGGGGCTCTACAGGGGGCATGGAGCCTGCTTAAGGTTCTTTCTCTCTCTTTCTCTTTGCCCTCCTCATCCCCGTTTATGCACTCTCTCTAAAAAAGAAATAAAGAAAAGAAAGAAAATAAAACAAAGTTGACAGACAGAAGGAAATAAGCAAATCACCATTCAATGTGAATGTTGAGTGCAGAGCTGATAGCCCTCTAGACCTGCCTCAATGGCTTAATAAAACAGTGAAGTGCACAATATTTATTAAAAATTTCTGCCCAAATGTTTAGTATTTAACAGTAGCCTAAGCTCTCTTAAAGTATGCTTAAATTGAAACTCACAGATATGAGAAGATTAATAGGACGTTGCTGTCTATATATGTAGAGCCATAATGCTCAATAGCAAGCTTTCAGTGGGGCCCCATTAATAACTCCCACATGCACCTTTGCTTAGTTATTCCCTAACACTTTACTCTGTTTGCTTCCTCAGAGCATTTGTCACAATCTGAAATGATCCCTTTTATGTCTTTCTTCTTGCAGTATAACCCTTGCCCTTACCCCACCACTTGGGGGAGAGCTCTGTGAGGGCTTGAGCTTCCCTCACTGCTGGATTCAGTGTTTACTACAGGGGCTGGCACAGAATAGGACCTCACTGAGGACTCACTGAATCATTGGATAGAAGAACAAAGCTCCTATGGGAATTCGATACAGCTAGGATGGATCAGGACAGCAAGAAGCTGAACTGGGGTTCAGAAACTTTCAGCCCAAGATCAGTTCTGACATGAGCTGTGTTCATTCATGTAAGAAGTATTTAGTGCAAATTGACTCTGTTGGAAGCTCTGGGCCATATGCCAGACATTGGACAAGTCCCTTCAATAGCCTGGGCCTTATTTTCTCCCCGTGCAAATGGACACAGTGTGATCTACCTCACAAGATAGTAATGTATGTAAAATGACTCTGCACACTGCAGTGGTCTACATAAATGTACTATATATATATATATTTTTTTTTTTTAATGTACGATATTTTTGACTACCTATTTTTAATCTAACTTTATTTTGAATTTCTAATCTTTCTAGGAGGATCTTCATGACCTCAGTCTGGGAAGACTTAAATGGTTTCTATGTTTATTGTATAAGTCTCTTGGCTGATATAAGCATCTATAGTTATTTTCCTTTATCTCATTTTCTTTTCTTTGGTGGGAGCATCCTAAACCTTTTGGATTTTCTCAGGGACTGATAAGATGTCTTCATCCTCTCTTGACACCTCTCTCTGAGATATATGAGTGTAGGAGGCCTGCTTGGAAGTTGGCCACTGGGGAGAAGAAGAGGAGAAAGGAAAAGTTGGTTGTTTGCACGTTGCCTTGGTTACAGGTATTACCTCCCTTCTGATGAGGGCCTGCCCTCTCAGAAAGCCTGGTTTTAATTTCCCCTTTGAAATGGGGACTGGGCCTTGTTGCCAATTTATATTTCACTGGTCAGCTGTTTGGCAGATTCCAGCCCCCTGAGGCCATTTCTTTTGCTCAGGCTACCCACTGGCCTTTTTGCAGCCATGTCTTATTGGTCCAACAGTTCTGATTCAGGTTAGGATGAATGGCCTTAATACTGCTGCTCACTAGTCACCTTAAAAAGAACCACTCTAGCCATGATTGTGGGGTGGGGCAGGTTGTCAACCCAGGGGAAAAAAATGTGATGAAATCTTATTCTACTGAATGAAACACTTCTTGTTTTGATAAACACATTTCATGGCTGGGATGTCACTAATGTTCTTACAAGTGAAAGATGAACTGGTGTGGGGGAAAGAGTAAAGGTACAGGTGTGGGAGGTTCTGAAAGCTGGAATGACATTGGGGTGACACAGTTGGGTTGATTGTATGGATCTGGGTCGTTCATCATCTACCAGATGGAGTTTGCTGTCCAGGTTCCATTACTGGAAGTATGGGGAGAAACTTATGGGGCAATGTACCAAGGAAGGTGTTGAGGGCCAGGTTGAGTTGGCAGAGAGGAACACAGAAGGATGTAAATATGCAATCATCAAGCTAAAGAGGAAAGATAAAAGTAGAAGCCAGGAGGTAGACCAGGACACCAAAAGCTAGGGAAAGAGTGAGACACAAGTTGAACTGATGGGTCTCAAGAATTATAGTTGAGGGGAGAGAATGAGTGGTTGGTGATGAAAGGGGGAGAAAAAGATTTCAAAAAAGATTTAAGGGCAAGATGTTCGGGGGAGAGGCTGCTATTCAAGTATCTGAATCTGCAGATGCTGGATATCTGCTAGAGCATTTCTTGGATGGAATCCCAGGGGAATTTTTCCTAGGTGTACTGGGAAGAGGGACATAGTTTCCTCATTCTGGGAAGTCAGGCCAAACCATGCTCTTGTGAAGATGATGTTAATACATGTGACAATGCCTTCTTAACTGCAAAGAAGTTTGAATGTTAGTGATTATTGATGTTTACTCTATGATAATAACAAACATGTGTATTGTTTCCCCTTCCCAAGCCCCTGAGAGGATCCTTTCCTGCCAGCTGACCTCAGTCAAGTCCACCTCCGCCCATCAGAGAGGTTCTAGTCATGGAACCTACAAAGAGAAGAAGTTAGCCCCTTCAGCCCTCTCCCAGTGGTCCCCTTTGCCCTCATGCAAAATTGGAAGAGACTGGGAAGGAGTGGCCTTTTCTAAGCCAAGAAACTGTCCTCTTGAGTCCTTCCTCCAGAGCAATGGGGCTCTTCTCATCCTACATCCACATAACCAAAAGGGGCCTTTGAATGAGTCTTCCAAAAACAAAACAATTTCCTGGAAAATGACTTGTTATCTTCCCAATTAGGGATACAGGCATTTGGCAACTCAATAGCAGCCTCCCTTGCTAAAATGAAAATCATAAAGCTCTCCACCCCGATCCACATGCAAAGTGCCAGGCACTATTATTAGTGATGATTAGGTGAATAGATTTCCAGAGCAGTTGAGTAACTTATCCCAGGTCCCACAGCTAGTACAAGGCAGAACTAGGTTTGGAAGTCAGTCTCTAGACTTTAGACCTCATGTGCTTTCTTTGCCTCTAGAATGCCACACTACTTTCAGGATATTATGTCAATGACCCCCATATGCTCTTCCTATTTCTGGAAGAAAGAGTATGTCTTTTGTGAACCATGTTCTTTAGTATTAAACAAAGCACTTTAAGCCTGGGGCATATTTTGAATAGTGTTTAACATCCTTGAACTTGAGATCTGGCCATCCTGGCCTACTCCTTTTGATGGTAAGTTAAACATCAAGGCTGTAATAATAGACTTTGCATGTCTTAATAGAGAATAAAAGCTGGGCATTTTGCACATGCACAGGAAATTCTTTTTAAATAACCAAATATCAGGAGTTTATTTTTTATTCTTAAAATACAAAGTTGATTTATCTTCAAAAGTTACTTCCCAGAATTCTTCTTAAACAGTTTTTTTTTTTTTTCAGATGGCTGTAATGTTAATGTCTGTTCAACTAATATAAGTAAGACACAAAACCCATCATCTTCTTTCTCCTGGGTCATTGGAGAAGTCTCTTAACTGGTATTCCTGCTTCTCCCTGCCCATTCTGCCTCTCTGCCCTCTCCTTTTATTGTTTTTTTCTTTACTCAGTACTTATTCATTCAAAATGAATGTCAGAACAGTTCACTCCTTCCCTGTATTATTTTTTCTTTGTAGGCCATTTCTTCATTCACCAAATGTTTGTGGAGCCCTTGCTGAATGCCAGGAGCTGTTCTAGGTGCTGGGAATATATCAGTGAATAAGACAAATAATGATAAAATAAGCATAATAAATAAGGGGAAAGAAACAAAGACTGTAAGGAAATAAAGCAAAGATAAGGAGGATCAGAGTGCAAGGATTGAGTTGGGGTAGGGAAAAGCCTTTCCAATTTTAAAATATGGTGGTCACATTAGACCACATTAGGAAAATGTCATTTAAGCTCAAAACCCTCCAGTAGCTTTCCATCTCACCTAGAGAAAAAGCTAAAGGCTTTACAATTGCCGGTAAGATCCTACAAGGTCTGGACTTCCCCCAATTTCCCTGGCTTCCTCTCCTTTACTTTCCCCCTAGATCAGTGGTCCTCAAACTTTAGTGGACATCACCTTGAGGACTTGTTAAGCCAAAGATTGCAAACACTAGTAAAATCCAAATATAGTTTGTGTGTTAGTAGTATTGTACCAGTGTTAGTCTTGGTTATGTAAGGTGTTAATATTAGGGAAAGTAGAGTATAAGGAAAATATCTGTACTAGCTTTACAATTTTCCATAAATATTATTATTTCAAAATAAAAAGTCCCCCCCCTCCCAAACACACCACAATACACTGCTGGTTCCACCTCAGAGTTTCTATTTCTGCAGGTGTGGAATGGAGCCTAAAAATTTGCACTTTCCTAACTAGGACCTGGGTGGTGCCGATGCTGCTGGTCCAAGGGCAGAACTTAGAGGACTAGTGACCCAGATCACTCAGCTCCACCCATGATGACCTCTGTGGTCCTCCTAGAACAGCCCTGCAGACTCCACCCTGGGACATCTGCACCTGCTGTTGTCCCTGCCTGAAATGCAACTCCCTTCAGAACAGGTAAAGTAACCTCCTTGCCTCCCCCAGGTGTCCATTCAATAGGGAAGTATGCTTCTCCAATTTAAAGTGGTCAGCCCACTCCTTCCCCCAGTATCCCCTGTCCATCTTAGTTGCTTCCTTTTTTTCTCCACAGCCACCTCACCACCATGTGACACACTCTGTATTCTGTTATCTGCATATTTTTCTGTCTCCCATCACCTCTACCCAGCAATGTAAGCTCTACAAGGGTGGCTTCTCTGTCTCATTTTCTTCGGCACTTTGAACAGTTCCCCATTACAGTGTGACTCAAAGACCATATGTTTACTAGATAAGTGAGGGGATGAATAGAGTAAAACAGACCACGAGAAATGGCATAGTAAGAGCTCCAGATTCAAGAGTCTGAAATATTTGGGCTCAAATACTCATCCAGTCCTGTACAGTTTGCTTCATCTTGGGCAGAGTATATTCCTCAACAAAAATTGAAGGGAGTCCCAGTTACACTATCTCAGAGGGAAATGTAAAATAAAAATTCAATGCCATAATGCAGATTAAGCATTTAGCACAGGGCCAAGCACAGGGAAATCTCTCAATAAATGTCAGCTAACAGTGTTTTTGCTCTACAAAATTTGGTCTTTGTAATAATTCAATCAGGGCCTTGGTTAAAATTCAGTTTTGTATGGGAATCCTACTATAGACTATTTGTGCCCCCCCTCCCCCGCCATTTCCCACCAATTCATCTGTTGAGACTTAATTCCCAAGGTAATGGTATTAGGAAATGTAGCCTTTGGGAGGTGGTTAGTTCATGAGGGTGGAGTTCTTGTGAATGGGGTTAGTGCCTTATAAGGGGTTGAAGTAACCAGAGTTCTCCCTTTACCACATGAGGACACTGAGAAAAGAAGCCTAGTAAACCAGGAAGTGGGCTCTCACCAGACCAGCACTGTAGTCTTGCATGTCCAGCCTCTAGAGCTGTGAGAAATAAAATTCTGTTGTTTATAAGCAAGCCAGTCCACAGTATTCTGTTATAGCAGCTTGGATGAACTAATACAAATGTTATGGGTAACATTTAAGTTACCAAGAGAGGAAACTATTTTCAAATACCCTGGAGCACTTTCAAAGTATCTAGCTGGTGTTCAAATTATATCTACACATATTGCAAACCATTCTATGTAATCATGAAAGTAAAACCCCTAAGGATTGCTCCAAATCACAATCAGAAATGCTTCAAATTAACTTTGTTGACCCAGCTTATGTTAAAAATTATAAGAATATATTTCTTTATATAGTATTTATAAATATATCACCTTATATATTAATATACTTAATACTAATATTTAATTATTGTGTTGCATTCTATTAAAATCAATATTAGACCACATCAACATTATGATTTGCAAATATTACAATACATTTTAATAAGATATCTTATATATGACTTTAAATCAATATAAATGTTAGTATTTGATATAGTTTATATATCTTTATTTGCAAATACTTGAATGTATGCCTCCCTCTTTTTCCTTTTGTTCATTTGTTTTGTTTCTTAAATTCAATGTATGAGTGAAACCATATCATAATTGTCTTATTTTGCTTAGCATTATACCCTCTAGCTCCATCCATGTCATTGCGAATAGCAAGATTTCATTCTTTTTGATGGCTGAGTAATATTCCAGTGTGTGTGTGTGTGTGTGTGTGTGTAAATCACATCTTCTTTACCCATTCATTGGTTGATGGACACTTGAGTTGCTAGTATAATTCGGCTATCATAAATAATGCTGCTATAAACATAGGGGTGCATATATCCTTTTGAATTAGTATTTTATATTTGAGTAAGTATCTAGTAGTGCAATTGCTGAATCATGTGGTAGTTCTCTTTTAAACTTTGAGGAAAAAAAGACACCTCCAAAGAGAATATACAGATGGCCAACAGACACATGAAAAGATGCTTATCATCAGAGAAATACAAATCAAAACAACAACGGGATATCACCTCACACATGTCAGGATGGCTAAAATCAATATAAGAAACAACAGGTGTTGGTGAGGATGAGGAGAAAGGGGAATCCTCCTGCACTGTTGGTGGGAATGCAAACTGACATAGCCACTCTGAATAAGTAAATCATGTTCCATGATTTGAAGTTCAGATGGAGTTATCTTTCATCTTAATTAACACAGCTTTTGTGTAGCTTCTTGTGATCTAACAAGTGCATCCACATTACGTAACAGGTGAACCAGATAATCCATTTCATCTGGGGCCAGATGTATCAACGTGGATCTTCTTACCTTGCCCCATTATGCTCCTTCCAACACTCACATCCTGGCCACAGACTCTTTAATAAAAGCTTCATCCATGGGTGGCATCATGGTCAGCAACTTCAGAAGGAAATGGCAAATAATAAACTAGCTACCCTTAGCTTAATAACTGTCTTTGGAAGACTTAGAGACATAAGTTTAGTAAAGAAAAGAAGTTGACTTACAACAAAGGAAAGGAGTCAGGCTTCACTAGAACTGGCTTTCCAAATACGAAACACAAAGGTATTTAAAGAACAAAACCACAAGATCATCAAGGTCACCAAGTATGCGTCAGTCTGTTCATGGTGGGGAAAAAGCAGCATTCTTGCATGATTATCATATGCAGAAAGGTTGTGACATATCTTCAGCTATCAACATTGCAAAAATTAGGAACACAGTTGTTTTTGCTAGGGGATTCTGCTAATGTGGAAAGGTTCAAGGTTTCATTCATTTGGGAGACCAGAACCAGACATAGTTTTTTTTTTTTAATACTTTCAGGGTACAAAGTTTGTTGTGTCTGCTCTCCCCGCAACTGCAGAATATGTGGTGCATGTGCATTAATAATGATGATGGGGCAAGATGTCAGCTTTGCCTCCAGAACATTTCCTTAGTTGCAAAGTTCAGCTTCTGCTCAGGATACAGCTCTTGTTCCTGCTGTTTTTAATGGGTTTCCTGTTTTCCTCAACTGACCACCCATTTAACTAACAGTAGCTGCCATTTACTGGGTGCCCATGAAATGCCAGGGACCAAGCTGGCCCTTTCTGTAATAATAGCTACTATTTATCAAGCTTTACCCTGTTCCATGCTCGTCTGTTCTAAGCACTTTACATGTATTATCTCGTTCAATGTTACAACTAGCACCCAAAAGCTAGGTGCTATTATAATCTCTATTTTACAGATTAGGACACTGAAGCACAAGAAAATAAGCAACTTATTTTGGCATCACACAGCAGGTAAGCAGAGAAGCTGAGATTTGAACCTGACCTCTGAGTCCCAGCTATGCTATGCTATGCTGCTCCTACTATACTTGCATATTATTTTATTAAATCCTTATACAACCCTATGATGTGGGCATTCTTACTCTCCTGTCATAAATGAGCAACAGAGTTTCATTCATTTGCTAAAATAATACAGAAAATGGCAGCAGGGATTTACATCTGGAATTTTTGTGTCTAGAATTTTCCAGTATACTTTCACGATGCCTGTGAGACACCCAGGTTCCAGGTGGGCACTATGTGGCCTTTGGACAGTCCACATGGGTTGGCTGTGTAATATATGACTCACTTGGGCCCTCACTCCGGTGCTCAGACCTATGAGATCGGTGGATTCCTTGAGCATGTTAGGAGTAAGGATAAAGGAATTCTCCTTTATTAAAAGAAATCACTGTCTTCTCACGATCAGTTTTATATTTGGATTCAGTTCAGTCTTCGCTAAGAGACTTCTGTGTGCCAAGTCCTGTGTTGCGAGTGTGTTTTGGGGGGTCAGGAAAAGAGGAGAGAATTCCTCTGAGATATAGCTGCCTCCTTCATAGAACTCGATCAGACTGAAAAAATAAAAATGATACTGAGACACAGGTGTCCACTGAACTCTATGTTAGATAGAAGGCTCTAGGGGTTCACAAAAGGGGTGCTAGAGCTCCTGGCCAGGTTTGGGGCATGAGGACCTTATAGGTCATGTGGAATCTGCATGCAACTATGAAAATGTTCAGGCTTGGACAAAAAGGTTGTTAAGAAGGCCAGTGCAGAGGTGTTCTTGGTAAAAGGGAGCGTCAGGTGATGCATCAGGTGATGAGATAGGCACTTGATAATATAACATTTCAATGACTCCTGAAATTCGCCCTGCAAAATGTATAGTGTTGTGTCCATTTTACAGATGAGAAATAATTTGGTTTTGGTCACACAGCTTTAAGTGGTAGAGTGGGGTTCAAATTCACTCGACTGGGTGCCAAAACGTATGTTCTTCCCATACTTTTAGGATTTTATAGGATTTCCAAACTTCCTGGGAGCTACACAGGCAGCTTGATTCCTGTGATGGTTAATTTTATGTGTCAATGTGACTGGACTGTGGGATGCTCAGATATTTGGTTAACTATTATTCAGAGAGTGTCCCCAGAGAGTGCAGCTACTATTTGGGATACCAGGTGGGACAGTGGTCCCCAGGGTGTTTTTGGATGAGATTAACATTTGAATAGGTAGACTGAGTCAAGCAAATTGCCTGTTCAATGTGGGTGCTTTATCCAGTCTGTTGAAGGCTTAAATAGCACAAAAAGGCTGAGAATTCATTCTTACTGCCTGTCTTTGAGCTGAGACATCAGTCTTCTCCTGCCCCTGGACTCAGGTTGGAGTTTACACCTTCAGCTCTTCTGGCCCTTAGGCTTTGGGACTTGGACTGGAAGTACACCCACAGCTCTCCTAGGTCTCCAACTTGCTGCAGATCTTGGGACTCCTTTGCCTCCATAATCACCTGAGCCAGATCTTTAGTCTCCCTCTCTCTCACACTTCTCCATTCTCTCTCTCTCTCTCTCTCTCTCTCGACTTACAGTCATAGATATAGATATAGATATCATATATCTATAGGTATATCTGTATTCTAGATATTATATATCTCTCTATATATCTCTTTGGTTCTATCTCTAGACACTACATTCCTTTCTGATTTTATGGCAAAGATACTCTGCTTTTGATGAGGCACAACCTGGGCCGTGGCATGGTTGGGTCAGCTGTGCCCAGCAGAAGACAGAGGCAGGGCCTGGAAGCAGAGTTCTAAGCCTAAGGATGTGGCTTTAGGAAAGTGTGAAGCTGCTGTTGCCCAGAGAATGCAGCCAACCTCAGGAAGCCCTTTATGGGTGCCATCAGTTTGATCCCATCAACTGTATGATAGATAGGCCCTGTGCTAGGAAGTAGAGATATCAAATCACTTTTGTCCACATTGGACACAAACCTGGCCCTCATCAGGCTCACGGTTTGGTTTGCGTTGGATGGGCAATGAGATCATTTCAATACAACTTTACATGTGCTACTTATTTCTTCAGCCCACCAGCCCCTGCATTTAGCCTCCATGGGTTTGGCTTTGCCTTTAGAAAATCACCAATCACTGAGTACCTGTGTTAGCATAGTCTCTTGCATCGGGTTGTCTGCATGATCTATGCTCTTGTGACCCTGCAAGTTACAGCATGTCTACCCAGTGGAATAGAAGCATGTCACTTGAAATTATTGTTCATTCCTGAATATGTATTTTCAAATAGAGGACCACAAGCTAAGTATATCCTGGAGTGAAGATTCTTCTTCTGTACTTCATACATTGAAGTTCCATCAGTTTGCTAGAGCAACTCAAGTACTTGTTATTGCAAAATACTGTAATAATTAATGAAGCAATTAAAACTATTAATTTTAAATATAAAAGTTATCAGACGTTTCAAATAGTAGAAACCATGCAATGCTAATATAGATATTGTAAAGGGAATGGTTAGCTAGATAAATTTTAAAACAGCTAATTGCTTTTTTGAGCCAACAAATGTTTATAAAGTTTGAATAATAATATATGACAGAATAATCAAGCTAACAGATGAGGTTAGAGTGCAGATGTTTGTAGCATTACTTGGTATCCTAGTATTTGTCCCAATACTTAGCCTTTAAGAATCAGATTTCATTTTTTGAGATTTCTTTCCCATTTAGGCCATGAGTCTTAGGAGAAGAAGTTTTGTTTAGAATGCTTCACTTCTTGTGACGATGAGTTTTTTTTTTTTTTTTTTAAAGGGCAATGCCAATTTTGCCTCCTCAGCGGGGAAATATCTCCAAATTCATGTTAAGCAACATCTATGATAAATCCTCTCCAACCCACACATGAAGAATATACAAAAAAGGAAGAAAAGAACATGGAGAAGAACAGCATAATACTCAAACTACACTTTGTTCCGGTGGGTCAAAGTGTTAACAAAAGCGACTTTATGTAAGTCCACTGTAGCTCTGAGGGAGCAGGGGCTTCGCTTTGATTAGTCCCTAGCAGAAGAGGACAGCTCCCAGGTGTGACACCCACACGGAGCCTCTCCACTGCTACGACCAGCCAGAAGGAGCCATGCTCCTCTCCTACCACCATTGCAAAGGTCTCAAGCAGTCACCATAGTGGCAGCTGGAGAGCAGAGTGCTGAGGATTTTCTCGGTTACACTCTAAGATCAAAAATTTTAAATTTGGTGGCAAATATTTTTAATAATAAGATTTAATAGTAAGTGAGCTATTGATTGATATCAGATTCATGTCATAGCCTGCTATGTACCACTTCAGGTCCTTCTGACCTCTCTATCTTGTCCCAGTACCACATGGTTGTCAGCTCTTTGAGGTTCTGACAGGTAGGTCCTGACCTGCTTCCTGTAGGTGCAGCCTGATGCCCAGGCTTGGCCCATGCACAAACCTCTCACCTCCAGCCTGGGCTTCCCTGTTGACACCATTGGATGCCTTGCTCAGGCAACCTGGAGTCCAGGCAGATAATGCCCCTGGTGAGGGGCTCTAACCAACTGAAAATGGAAGCTGGTGAATCAGTTCTCCATTTCTCTTGCCACAGATGGTCCTGAGACTCAATTTACACATCCTCAGAGGATGGTCCCACAGTAGCCAAGAGCCAGTTACACTTAGCTTGTGCTAATTCAATAATGCATCCTGCTCTTGGCTCTCCCTCTGTATTGATTTTAAAGAATCAACAGATTCTCTAGTATTCCTCCCCTCAGCAGACAGAATTTCATCCTCCTCTATTTGAGTGTGGATGGGACTGAATACCTGCTTCTAGAAAACAGAATTCAGTAGAAGTCATGGAACGTCACTCTCAAGATTAGGTTATAAAAAACTATGGCTTCCTCCTTGAGTTGTCTGTTATTGGTGGAACTGTGTCCCTATCCACCCCCCCAAGAAATTCACATATCAGAGCTGGGCCCCCCAGTACCTCAGAATGTGGCTGGATTTGGAGAGAGGGTCTTTGAGGAATAATTAAATGAAAAATGAGGCCATTAGGGTGGGCTCTGATCCAATAGGACCAGTGTCCTTGTAAGAGGAGGAAGAGACACCAGGGATGTGTGTACAGAGAAAACCATGTGAAGACACAGCTAGAAGGTGGCTGTCTTGCAAGCCAAGAAGAGAGGCCTCAGGAGAAACAAACCCTGCAGACACTTTCATCTTGGCCTTCCAGCCCCCAGAACTATAAGAAATGAATTTTTGAAGCCACTTGGTCTGTGGTCTGTTGTTGTGGCAGCCCGAGCAAGTTACTACTATACTTTACCTTTCTCTTTCAGATCACTGACTCTAGGGGAAGCTGGCTGCCATGACATGTGAGCAGCCCCACGAACAGGCCCCTGTGGCCAGGAACTGAGGTCTCCTGACAACAGATTCATAGGTAAGCCTGGAAATCTTAGAGCTCCAGCCTATGGCATGAAGAAAACTCTGAGAGGTCTTGTGCCAGAACTACCTAGTTAAGCTACCCCTGTGGCTTAACACAGAAACCATGTGTTTGTTGTTTTAAGCCACTGAGTTTGGGGTAATTTGTAACACAGCAACAAAAAATTAATGCTCCTCCTTGCCTGCCTCATTGCCCTTCCCTTCACCCCTCTGCCCAGAGGTGGCCCCAGTGCAATGGCATACTTCACATGGACCTGCCACCTCAGGCCCTGCTTGCCAGGCGAACAGACTAAGTCACTCCAGACTTTCATCTTCCATTCTGTGTCATGTCATGATTCAAAATGCATCACTCAAACATCTACGCTAGGAAGAAACTGCCTTAAACCTGAGAGATATGCTAGTCAGCAAAAACGGACAGGTGCCTTTCCTCATGGGGAGCCCAGGAGTTGGGTTACAGCTTTTAACTGAATATGTCTGATCTGGTTCTGGCAGCCTCTGAGGCTCCAGCCTCCCCCAGACCATGAGGTATGTGCTTGGTGTCAACCCTAGAACCAATGGTCCCTTCCTTCCTCACTCTTTTTAATGAAAGGTCCACTTACACATGACACTGAAGACTTAAATCCCCTGAATATGCAGTTCTCAATGCCTCTGTTTGCCTCTTCCACCTGTCAGTAGGTGTTTGTTGAGAGCTACTATTTGGAATGCCAGGTGGGACAGTGGTTATGAGCAGGACTCAGGAGTCAGGCTGTCGTCATGGCCCTTACTCACCAGCTGTGTGACTTGGGCAAGGTGAGAAACCTCTTGGCTTCCCCAGCTATGGTAAGATAATAGTACCTAGTCATAGAGTTGTTGACAGCATTAGCATTAATCATGCTTTTATGGTGCTCAAGATGGAGCCTGGCATATAATAAATGTTAGCAATTGTTATGGGTGGGGAATTGGGGACAGAGCCAAATACACTGTAACTCATACCCCCAAGAAGCTAATAAACATGGGGGCACTCATGAAATGGGTCCAGCTACTGCTAAGGCATGGAAGCAGTGCCTGGGTCTGGCTGGAGTGCAGTGCAGTACAAGCTTGCTGAAAGAGTAAGTGAAGAAGGCCCAGGAGCCCAACCTCCATGGACTGAATAATGGTCCCCAGCAATGTCCACATTCTAATACTCAGAATCTTGTGGATGTTACCTTTCATGGTAAGAGGGACTTTGCAGATGTGATAAAGTTAAGGATCTTGAGATGGAGAGATTATTCTAGATTATTGGTGTGGGTCTAATGTAATCACAAGTATCCTTATAAGAGGGAGGCAGGAGGGTCAGTCAGAGGGGATGTGATGATGGAGGTAGACTAGAATGATGTGGCCATGAGCCAAGGAATGCAGGCCACCTCTAGAAGCTAGGAGAGGCCAGAAATGGAATCTCCCCTGTTGTCTCTAGAGGAACCAGCCCTGCCCTATAAGATACCAGGATGTTGGACTTCTGGCCTCTAGAACTGTCAAGAGTGATGTGTGTTGTTGGAAGCCACTAAGTTTGTGGCAGTTTGTTACAGCAGCAAGAGAACTAATACAGCAGCTTTGCACTGTCAGGGGTCTGAGTGATAAGCAGCTGCAGCAGATCCCTTCCTAAAAGGACTTCTCAGAGTAAGGGCCACTCCACCTCCCTGCAGGGCCCAGTCAGGTGCCAGCTCAGTAGGCTTAGGAAGGGAGACAGCCCAAGTTTCAGGAGTATGGGCATCTCTGCTCCCTTGCATCTCCAAGCAGAGGGCCTCCAGGACAGGGCATGTAGAGTCTTCCACCACAGACAGCCGACAGTGGCCTGGAGAACAGGGACTGGGACATGCTGATGCCCAGAGCACTGCTACCTGTTTCCAGAAATCAGGACAGATTGGGACGCCTTGCGGAGTGTGGCTAACTCCATGTGGGAGGCAGATGGCAACAGCGAAGGGACAGCAGTCCCACATAGCTGAGGTGCCAAGAGTGGCTCCCACACAGGCCCACAGACTTTTCTACAGGAAGGAAGCAAGGTCCTCACACCACACAGTTTGTACAGAACAGGCCTTTATAGACTGGCAAAGGAGACCTCAGTTTCTAGAGCCAGGAAGGCCTAGCTTTTGACGCTGGCAGTTGTTCACTGCCCATTTTTCCTCAGGCTCATGCCATAACCTCTCCAAGCCTCAGTTTGCTCATCGTAAAATGGGGATAGTAAAGGTAGTAATAAGAATAATAAGCAGGTAACACTTATTGAGCACTTACTACATGCTAGGTCTATTCTAAGCGCATCCCAGAAACTATTTTATTGAGATTCTATAGAAGGGAAATCCTCAGGGTGAGTCCTAGTATATCCCTATTTTAAAGATAATGAGGGACTTCATCAAGATAAGAAGGGGACTTTATCAAGAGAAGAAGCTTCTGCACAGCAAAATAGTCAACAAAACTTAAAGACAACCTGCAGAACGGGAGAAGATATTTGCAAATGACGTATCAGATAAAGGGCTAGTTTCCAAGATCTATAAAGAACTTATTAAACTCAACAGCAAAGAAACAAACAATCCAATCATGAAATGGACAGAAATCTCACAGAGGAAGACACAGACATGGCCAGCAAGCACATGAGAAAATGCTCCGCATCACCTGCCATCAGGGAAATACAAATCAAAACCACAATGAGACACCACCTCACACCAGTGAGAATGGGGAAAATTAACAAGGCAGGAAACCACAAATGTTGGAGAGGATGCGGAGAAAGGGGAACCCTCTTACACTGTTGGTGGGAATGTGAACTGGTGCAGCCACTCTGGAAAACTGTGTGGAGGTTCCTCAAAGAGTTAAAAATAGATCTGCCCTATGACCCAGCAATTGCACTGCTGGGGATTTACCCCAAAGATACAGATGCAATGAAACACCGGGACACCTGCACCCCGATGTTTCTAGCAGCAATGGCCACAATAGCCAAACTGTGGAAGGAGCCTCGGTGTCCATCGAAAGATGAATGGATAAAGAAGATGTGGTCTATGTATACAATGAAATATTACTCAGCCATTAGAAATGACAAATACCCACCATTTGCTTCGACGTGGATGGACCTGGAGGTTATTATGCTGAGTGAAGTAAGTCAATCAGAGAAGGACAAACATTATATGGTTTCATTCATTTGGAGAATATAAAAATTAGTGAAAGGGAATAAAGGGAAAGGAGAGAAAATGAGTGGGAAATATCAGAGAGGGAGACAGAACATGAGAGACTCCCAACTCGGAAATGAACAAGGGGTGGTGGAAAGGGAGGTGAGTGGGGGGTGGGGGTGACTGGGTGACGGGCACTGAGGGGGGCACTTGACAGGATGAGCACTGGGTATTATGCTATATGTTGGCAAATTGAACTCCAATAAAAAGAAATTTAAAAAAATAAAGATAGTGAGACTTAACTCGGTGTTAAGTTGGGAGAATTCACTAAGTTAAAATTCGTAAAGCTCTTGCAGGCATGTGGTCAGGCATACAGTAAAGGATCTCTCTCCCTCCACTCCCCACTTCCCCACGGAGAGCTGGCTTCACTCAGATTCTTCTGTTCTTCTTGTGAGGAGTTTGCACCCCTCCAAAGGTTGCAATGCATGGACTCTGAGTTAGTTGCCCGATAGTTTAGAGCCTTGGTCTACTTCTCCATGTCTGGCTCAGTACTGGGCTCATAGTGGGAGTCAGAGCATCACATCTGGGCTGTACTTCTGGTGCAGTGTATATGGCCCGTGAAGCTTTCTCAGATATGTCTGCTTTTTGTCCCTTGACTGACCCATGAAACCCAAGGGCTCTTCTGAATGACAAAGGCAGTGATCCATTTGTTTTTCCTTCTGAGCTCAGCAAATGGCTTTTCAGTGTGTCTGTCCCAGGTGGCCTGGATGTCCAGAACCGCATGGCTTGGACTGAGTCTCCTGTAGCCCGATTGAAGCTGGCTTCAGCTACTGTTCCAACTACAAGCACTGCATTCCCCGGGAGCTCAACACAGCCACCTCTCAGGAACGCATGCCTGGTTTTGACTCAAAGGAGCAGAGTCCTGCCTTGGAGGCAATGCTGGGCGTACCATTGACTGGAGCAAACATAATGGGCTGGTAAGCTGTCTGAGTGTCACAGAGTGTTGGCTTCTTACAAGAGTCCTGGCATTTGCTAGTCTCTTCCGAATGGATCCCAGATGGAGCCCCACCAGTGCTGTCCTCCAGAATCATCAAGGCTGGCTTCGCCCTCTCAGATTGGGCTACTCTTCGAGCATCTGTCTCCCCGGGATTCTGGGCAAAATCCTTTTCAACCTGAGTTCCCACTGGTTGACAAACCATGTACTGTCATCCCTGATGAATAGGACTGTGAGAAAAGCTACCACCTCATTAAGGGCACAGGTTAACTGAGGGTGATTGATTTTCCATAGCTCTGAGAAAGCTTACAAATCCTTTGTATAAACACTAGTTTGACAGTGAAAACAGTTTTCCCTTCTTCCGTTGAGGGCAGCAGACAGAGTAAATATTGACAAATGGACAGGTTTACTTTCCTAAGAACCCCGAGGCAGGTAAATGGGGCAGGGGAGAAATGCTTTGGTTGAGTCATTATCAACAAAGGGAAAACCATTCTTTGGGGACCATCTTTGATGTGGTCTTTGGTGTGACCGGAGTTTTCTGAGGCTAAAGTTGTAAGTTGGAACTCTGTAAGGCAGGGGTGTTTCCACCCTGACCAGGCAGCAGGATCATCTGGACCTTGACATCCCCACCCCACCCCCAGGGATTCTGATGTGGGAGGCCTAGGGTGGAGCCCCGGCATCCATCCGTATGTTGACAAAGCTCCCAGTGGCTTGATGTCAGCTGAGACTGTGAGCCTCTCTTAAGAGAAAAATGTTTGTGCTAAGCATGACCCTTGATCCCCAGCCATCCCCCAAGTGTAGACAATACAAAGATATTACCTTAAGCTAAAGCTTTCAAAATGTATATCTTTCACATTGCTGGGAAGAAAGCCCTCTCAGGTACAAAGACAGAGGCCCAAAGTGACTTCCACAGACCCTCAGAATAAAATCCAAATCCTGCCAGGCCCTCCTGCCCTTGAATGATCCCACCTTGCTGCACCCTCCCTCGTTAGGGCACTTTAGGCTAACTGCCCTGACAGCAGCTTTCTCCTCTGCCCAGCCACACACAAGATTCCTTCCACCCCAGTTCTCTCTATCTGCTCCCCACAAGGCGTTCTCCCCGAAGGGACGCCCTGTTACTCTCTCTGCTCATACTCTGTTCCTTTCCTTATTTATCAGCATGCCTGGCTTTCTGTGTACTGTTTGTCTTCCCCATCGGACAGTAGGTTCATGATAGCAGGGACATGGTTTCCTTCCAGCACTGAGTGATCCCCAGAGCCCCACACCGTTCCCAGCTCCCAGTCCACAGTCCACAGTCCCTGCTCAACGTGGGTTTATTGGGTGACTGAATGAACCCACACAGAGCTGCATGAACATGCCATCAGCTCTCGGGGGAGCCCTGGGGACCACAGCTGACATTTTACTCTGTAGGCTGTTTTTCTAAGAAAGACCCATGGAGGGTCTGAAGACTGAGGCAGCATTCTTTCCTTCCTTAGTAAATGGCCCTTGAAGTCTCCTGGCATTTCTTTCTCCCATTTGGGCTGTCCTCTCCTACTTTCCTTTCTTTTTTTTAATAATAAATTTATTTTTTATTGGTGTTCAATTTGCCAACATACAGAATAACACCCAGTGTTCATCCCGTCAAGTGCCCCCCTCAGTGCCCGCCACCCAGTCACCGCCACCCCCCGCCCTCCTCCCCTTCCACCATCCCTAGTTCGTTTCCCAGAGTTAGGAGTCTTCCATGTTCTGTCTCCCTTTCTGCTATTTCCTACCCATTTCTTCTCCCTTCCCCTCTATTCCCTTTCACTATTATTTGTATTCCCCAAATGAATGAGACCATATAATGTTTGTCCTTCTCCGATTGACTTATTTCACTCAGCATAATACCTTCCAGTTCCATCCACGTTGAAGCAAATGGTGGGTATTTGTCATTTCTAATGGCTGAGGAATATTCCATTGTATACATAAACCACATCTTCTTTATCCATTCATCTTTCGATGGACACCGAGGCTCCTTCCACAGTTTGGCTATTGTGGACATTGCTGCTAGAAACATCGGGGTGCAGGTGTCCCGGCGTTTCATTGCATCTATATCTTTGGGGTAAATCCCCAGCAGTGCAATTGCTGGGTCGTAGGGCAGATCTATTTTTAACTCTTTGAGGAACCTCCACACAGTTTTCCAGAGTGGCTGCACCAGTTCACATTCCCACCTACAGTGCAAGAGGGTTCCCTTTTCTCCGCATCCTCTCCAACATTTGTGGTTTCCTGCCTTATTAATTTTCCCCATTCTCACTGGTGTGAGGTGGTATCTCATTGTGGTTTTGATTTGTATTTCCCTGATGGCCAGTGATGCGGAGCATTTTCTCCTGTGCTTGTTGGCCATGTCTATGTCTTCCTCTGTGAGATTTCTGTTCATGTCTTTTGCCCATTTCATGATTGGATTGTTTGTTTCTTTGCTGTTGAGTTTAATAAGTTTTTATAGATCTTGGAAACTAGCCCTTTATCTGATATGTCATTTGCAAATATCTTCTCCCATTCTGTAGGTTGTCTTTTAGTTTTGTTGACTGTATCCTTTGCTGTGCAAAAGCTTCTTATCTTGATGAAGTGTGACAGGATACAAATTCAATGCCCAGAAGTCAGTGGCATTTCTATACACTAACAATGAGACGGAAGAAAGAGAAATTAAGGAGTCAATCTCATTTACAATTGCACCCAAAAGCATAAGATACCTAGGAATAAACCTAACCAAAGAGGTAAAGGGTCTATACCCTAAAAACTATAGAACACTTCTGAAAGAAATTGAGGAAGACACAAAGAGATGGAAAAATATTCCATGCTCATGGATTGGCAGAATTAATATTGTGAAAATGTCAATGTTACCCAGGGCAATTTACACGTTTAATGCAATCCCTATCAAAATACCATGGACTTTCTTCAGAGAGTTAGAACAAATTATTTTAAGATTTGTGTGGAATCAGAAAAGACCCCGAATAGCCAGGGGAATTTTAAAAAAGAAAACCATATCTGGGGGCATCACAATGCCAGATTTCAGGTTGTACTACAAAGCTGTGGTCATCAAGACAGTGTGATACTGGCACAAAAACAGACACATAGATCAATGGAACAGAATAGAGAATCCACACGTGGGCCCTCAACTTTATGGTCAACTAATATTTGATAAAAGAGGAAAGACTATCCATTGGAAGAAAGACAGTCTCTTCAATAGATGGTGCTGGGAAAATTGGACATCCACATGCAGAAGAATGAAACTAGACCACTCTCTTTCACCATACACAAAGATAAACTCAAAATGGATGAAAGATCTAAATGTGAGACAAGATTCCATCAAAATCCTAGAGGAGAACACAGGCAACACCCTTTCTGAACTCAGCCACAGCAACTTCTTGCAAGATACATCCACGAAGGCAAAAGAAACAAAAGCAAAAATGAACTATTGGGACTTCATCAAGATAAGAAGCTTTTGCACAGCAAAGGATACAGTCAACAAAACTAAAAGACAACCTCTTCTACTTTCCTTTAGGCTCCTCTCACCTCCCCTTGCTCATGCTTCTGTCCCATTTCCTTTTTCAGGGAAAATCACAGGCTGTGGAGAAAACCTCCCTCAAAGCTCTTTCCTTTTCTCCTTCATCTCTGCCTATTAATTCTCTATGCTGTAGTCCCTCGGAAGGGAAGATGTCTTATGCTCACGATAAGTCCTGGAAGGAGTTGGAACCAAAGGCAGGCTCCCATTTTCCTAGCCATCCCTTAGTAGCCTCAGCCTTCTGGTCTTCCCAGGGGACTAGGAGCCACTGTGGATGATGTGTCCTCCATATGCCCTTACCACTGAGTGTCACAGAAGAAAGATGAAATCAGGTTTGCCTTCAAGGTCATTTGAGTCAGATTTTGGCATCTCTTCTCAACCCAACACACACACAAACATACACTCACATGCACACACATGCATTTGTTCACATATATTCCCCATTAGACAAAAAACAATTTAAATTAACAATTTTTAAAAAAACAATAATAGAATCTAACAATTCTATTATTAGATTGAAAAACTGAAAATATAAACCAAGTAGCATTAACGCTTTAAGGAAATGGTTTTTCATTGCTTAATTAGGTTAGCGCAGCAGCGTGAGATGGTAGGAAAGATGGGAAGACTAGGAGTTTAGTATCAAACCTGATTCGTGCCCTGCCTCTGTGCTAGGCTTTGCTAAATCACTTAACCTTTGATCTTTAGTGAGATACTCTCAAAACTTGGAATAATTCCTAATTTTCCAGGCTTAAGTGATATTCTCAAAGTGAATGTTTCTGGTACAGGATAAGAACAGGGTGTAATAGGTAACATTAATGAGTGCTTGCTGTGTGCCAGGAATGTTTCTAAATGCTTTGCCTTTATTAACTCATTTAATCCTCACAACAGCCCAATGGATGTTAGTCCCACTCAACGGAGGTGGAAACTGACCCACAAAGAGGTGGAGAGAACAAGTCAGCAGGTAGGGACTCAGGACTTGTATGCAGACCTGGGCCTTAGCCGTAGTTCTAGAGTCACTCTGCCCGGGGAAGACTGCACTTCCTGTATATATGTTCCCTTAGGTTCTTTTCATGTGCTGAAATGAGGGAAGAGGTGGAAATGGTGTCACTTTAAATCTCACAGCATGAAACTGGTAGGTGAAAGCAGAAGGGACTGTCCAGGATTGCAAAAGTAAGTTGAGCCCATGATGTCTTTTAAAGCATTTTGCCACAAAAAAAAAAAAAAAAAAAAAAAGAGGATGTTTGAATTATACAGGATGTCCTTGGATGCATGAGTTAACCATCTCCCTTCTGCCAAAGGCCAACAGAAATGCCCTCTTTTGGATTTTGGCTTGTGAGGGGAGCTCCTACCTGTGTAGGGACTTGTGTTCCTTATCTTTTCTTTAGACGTTAAGCTGCTGTTGGTCCCTAGTGCCCTCTGCACCTGTAGGCTGTATCTGAAAGATGCCTTTCTCATCATCAAATGGCTAGAAGTTCAGACTTACAAGAGTCAGCATTTCCAAACATTTATAGCTCTAGCTATTTCCATTTGTGCTCACTAGGTATTTGCTGCCAGTGCCTAGGTCCAGGGATGACATTTTGATTGGGCAAAACAGCTGGCCTCAGCTTAGTGTTTCCTGTCTTAGCCTAGTGTTTCCATTGCTCAGTTGCTAACTGTGGCAGTGTGGAGGGTTTGGGCATCCAGATGACATCTCAGAGGAAGAATGTCTGCTTCCCCTTCCCGCCCCCAGGCTCTGAAGTCACTGACACCTTTGACACCATGCCTCATCCTTTGTAACTCTAAATCGTGATGACTCCAAAAGGTTGGGGTCTGATTATTTCATTCATTTCCCCATCCATCATCCATCCACCCACTATCCATCCATCATCCATCCATCCATCCATTCACCCACCTATCCATCATCTACCCATCCATCTATCCATTCATCTACCCACCCATCCATCCATCATCGACCCATCCATCCATCTATCCATCCATCCGTCCTTCCACCCATCCATCCACCCATCATCCATTCATCATCCACCCATTGTAAGAACTTATTGAGCACCTATTGTGAGCCAACCCAATTCTGGGGAGTCAGCCATGACTCAGACACTGAGCTCAGGTCTCTAAGGGATCAGCATGTCACATCTGCCATCTTTTAGATTGTACTTGCTAATGCATCATCTCCATACCTCCTAGACTTCACATAGTCCCCATCTGCACAAATTCCACCACATTCACATACAACTTGTATGATGATTTGCTTAACATTTTAAAACCTAATCTAAAGACATTTATTTAAATATAAATAATACAAATGAATTAATAAAAATAACATTTTGAAATAAATGTATTTTTAAATTTTTTTTAAAAGATTTTATTTATTTATTCACAAGAGACACAGAGAGAGAGATAGAGGCAGAGACACAGGCAGAGGAAGAAGCAGACTCCATGCAGGGAACCCGATGTGGGACTCCATTTCCGGTCTCCAGGATCACGCCCTGGGCTGAAGGCGGCGCTAAACTGCTGAGCCACCAGGGCCGCCCAAATAAATGTATTTTGAAAGGAAGCTCTGTGTCACAGGTAACATTATGCATTTGATCTTTGCATATTTTCATAAAGAATAGTGTAAGTACCTACAACGTACACCTGTGCACTACTTAAAACTACCCCAGGAACCACCAGTAGTCACTACACCACCCCAAGGAACTGAATTATTTCATGTTTCTCCTATAAAGTTACTCTGAAGTAATTATAATACCCATTTGCAGATACAAATTCTGAAGTGAGGTTCTCCTAAGGACAAACTGCTGGTAAGAGTTAGATCTGAGACTGAAACACATATCTTTTGGCTCCAAGTCTAGCAACCTAGGAGTTGGGGCCCACCCAAAGACTGTGAAATTCCTTGTATTGGTTGCTGCCAATTTTTTAAAATATTAAATAGAATGTAATAGAATATACACTACCTTAGAGCCTATCACCCTAAGTGAGGTTAAGTGTGGCTTTATGAAGCTCAATTGTGGTATGAAATGTGGATCTTACGGTGGGGGTTATAGTCAGGCATGTTTAAAAGCTGCCTCTCTGCTTTGCCATGCCATTTGAAAACTGGGCTATGTTGTTGGTACTGCTGTGGGCAAAGACTGCTGCATTACAAAATCCCAGGGGCTACCACTCACATCATCATCAAAGTTGCCCCACTGCTTGCTTTTTATAAAGAAAGTTTCGCTGGAGCACAGCCATGCCATTCATTTCTGTTTTGTCTATGGCTACTTTCCCATAAACATGCATGATGTCCTGTATTTTATCAAACTACCTTAACTGTAACAGCAAAGCTGAATAGTTGTGACAGAGGTTAAATGGCTCACAAGGCCAAATTATTTATTATTTTGGCAGAAAATGTCACCCATCCCTGATCTGTGTGAATGGCACTGTCTGGAATTATGCAATGCCCAGATTGTGCAGCTGTGTGTGGCAGTACCGTGGCCAGCCAGTGGCCTTTTAGCAGCTGCATTTCTTCCAACTTCTTATTCTTTCATTGCATTTCAGTGTTTGCTTCTCTTCAGGGCTCTGAACCAAGGTTGTGTGAACAGAGAGGGCTGAGCTTTCCCTCGTAGGAGCTTTTCTACTAATCTCTCCCAGAACTGCCCTTTATCCCTGCTCCCGGCTGCCCCCATCACCACTGCTACTCTTCCCAAGCCTCTGGCCCCCTAGGATATATGAATGGAGGCCTTTGGACCCTTTCTGTAATAAACCCTGAGTGACACCCTTAAACAGAGGAGTGGGGTTTGGGAATAATGTGAAAAACTGTGAAATTCTCCCAGTGAGAGGGGCCCAACCCAGTTTTGGACA
Source organism: Canis lupus dingo (assembly GCF_003254725.2). Taxonomy (NCBI): domain Eukaryota; kingdom Metazoa; phylum Chordata; class Mammalia; order Carnivora; family Canidae; genus Canis; species Canis lupus. The sequence continues at coordinate 33,521,458 of NC_064252.1, forward strand.
GTGAATCATGGATTTGGCCAAGATGTTCTCATTACAATCTCTGCTGACCTCCTTGGAGGAGTGAAAGCTGTTGCTTGCAAAAATAGGCAGCTTCTCAGCCTCCTCTGCCTCCATGGCCCTGCTTCACTCCCTGGTGGTCTTATTCTGTACCCCACCCCCATGCATCTTCTTCCTGAGCCACTACTTACCTCAATTATTAGAGACATGAGTCCAATCTGAAGCTTACCTATATACAAGAACCAGAATGACGGCAGTGATAACTCAGCTCCATTTTTATCTCCCTGTTATTTCTCTTATTGTACATTTTTGAGTTCAGATCATGCCTGGAGTGATATGTTTAAGCCTGGGGCCTCATGTCAAGATGAACATCAGCCACTAGAATGGTCCAAAAGGAAGCCAGACCCTGGACACTGGTTCTACAGGCATGTTTAAGTGAATTGGGGCTTATAAGACATGTCTTAAATGTATGAATCTTTATCATCATAAATATGTCCTGCATTTTGTACTTGAGATCCAAAGGATATAAAGAAAGGCCACCCAAAGTCATCATATAAGAAGTAGCTACATGATCCACCAAAAACTCTGACATGATGCCAGTCTCTCCATATCACCATGGGATGAAATTAATCAACTTTCTTTGTTTTCCTTTTCTGGCTTTATCATCATTATCCTTGACATCAGTGTCACCCTCAATATGGTGTGGTCTTCACAGCTAACATTTATGGAGTGCTCCCTGTAGACCAGCCACTGGGCTAAGCACTTTACACATCTTACCTTATTTAAATATGGCAACCCTATGGGGTAGATAATATCATTATTTCAAAGAGGTGGAAACTGAGGCATTGGAAAGTCGAGTCACATAGTAATATCAGACTAGCCCTTGACCACAAATCTGTTTGACTTCTATGCTTTGTTTATTTTTTTGTCTACTGCTGTTTTTTTTTTCTACTGCTGTTTTACTATATGTGTCTGACATATAGTAGGTATTCGATAAATATTTGTGGAGTAAATGAACGTATGGAACCAAAGTTGGTGCTCTTGACCATTTTGCGGGTGGGTCTCAAACTTGGTTCATCATTAGAATTGCTTCCAGAGCTTTTCTGAATGCAAATGCTACAGGCCCCTGTGGAGATTCTGAGATGAGACCCAGGAATCTGATTTATAATACATTTCCCACCAGATACTGATGAAGCCAGCTCAGCCCCAAGTTGCAGACAGAATTTGGCATCCACCGCTGCCACGCTATAGTGCCTCATGACAAATTTGCAATTTTTTAAGACTTCTGCAGAACAAATAAAACCACAATTTATGTTTCACAATTCATGTGGCTGATCTCATGTCCTTCTGACAGGCCTTTCACATTTCAGAATGTTACAAATTGCTTTCTTTTCTGGGATATAAGGACATAACATTGGTTCTTACAAGACAACTAGTCGTTCTCATTGTAGCCCCCAAAAGTCATAGCTATTTCTTATTCTCAGCCCAATGATCTTTCCACTAAAGAAATCAGTCTCCTTTACTCATTCTAGAGGAGAAAAGATCAGAATTAATTCAAGTGTTTTTAAATATGAGTGACTCTTAAGGAAGGGGAAACCCTAGGGTAAACTTAAGACTGGGACAGTCTTAAGTTTTGTTTTGCCAAGAGAGTTCCAATTTACCTCTATTGTCCTGATATAATTATTAACAGTGCTTCTATTTAGTCTCAAACATAAATCTGGGTTTGGACAATAAATAATATGGTCATTCTACCCAAGACCAGAAAGAAAAGAGCTATAAGAAGATAAGTTTCAGTTTATTACAAGGAAAAAGTCTCATGAGACATGAAAAATAAAACCCCCAAATCCCCCAAAATATGCAATCAGGCTGCCAATTTAGGGAGTGAGTTTCCTGTTACTGGAGGTGTTAAAACAGAAAGCTCATGGCCATTTGTTGAGGATGATGGACAGGAGGTCAAGCATCACTGGATGACCTTGAAGGTCCCTTCTGACTAAACATCGGAGGACAGCAGAATCTGTGGTGCCTGAGCTGTTAAAGGAGTACATCACGCCCACATCCACATGGAAAGAAGCTGGGAACAGCAGAGCCTATCCCTCTTGGGTAGAAGGCCATCCCATGGTCAGCAATACAAGATGTTTTCCCAGTACTGTAGAATTGGAGAAGGCTCAAGGTACTTAGGATTTGGCTCTTAACATCACACCAAAGCTCCAATGGCCTCTGCTGAACAGGCTGGGCAAATCCTCAGGATGTGAGTACACTAGATGGGGCTCCTTTTCTGGGAGCCAGAGCCACATCTGCTCCCATCCATCTTTGCGGAAAGTGTGGAAAGTTTAGGCCACCACTCTGCTTCCCACCCCTTCCACCCCAGGTCACTTGCCAAATGTCCATTTGACTGACCTTTGGTGGAGTTTGACCCCTGCTCACATTGAGTATCTCAGAGCTATGCAAAGTGTTAGGGAGTTCCCCGACATTCTTCAGAGGCGTTATCACTTACAGCCCTGTCCTACTTCCTATTCCCTTACATAGTCAGAAACTAAGGCACTGGCCTATGTGAATTTCCCCAAGATCACACAGAGCGTTGACTGTGGGGCCAGATATCCAAGATATCTGGGAGCGATGAGGTATGGGGGGAGGTTAACCTTAATGCCACACATCTTTCCAGGTGGATCCAGTGGGAAAGAAGCAAACTACAAGTCCCCAAGCTGGAGCACTTCATCTCCTCCTTCTCCTTTTGAAAGTCAGTTTATCTGAGATTGTGTGGAAAATGAAGAGCCCACTGGTAGCAGGAAGAAGCAAGAGTCTTCTGGAGTCAGGCATCCCATGAGGTTGATATTCAGTTACCATGCATTTCCATTATTTTTCCATGGCAGAACATATGGCGGACGTGGGATGTGCATGCCTGAGGCCACGGCTCTCTCCTGTCCCATAACTATGTTGCTGGCAGGGCTGTTGCCACAGTAGTTGGCTATGCCCCAGATCTCATATGAGGCACATCTGTCACACAAATCTTTATCACAGTCTTCATTGCAAGGAGCTCATTGTCATGTGCTCTTAGAGTAATCTTGTCCAAAGTTCCTGGTTTGGTTGACAAGATCCTGCTCAATACAACTTATGTCATGGCATAAGATAAGATGGCTGATTTCTGCCAAGAAACCTGGTGGTGAACACCACAGGAACAGTCTGGAACATCAGAATAATGTATAGGTTTCTGCCATGTTTAAAACACGGGAGCTAAATGCAAGTGCTCCCCACAGCCATCTTGGCCCCACAACTGCCCCTCAGCAGTGGTCACTTCCAGCCCCCAATGTAGGAATTGAGCCCCCACTTCCAGTGATGGATGGTTCTGGGTCTGGCTTCCTGGGCCCTCCGTCCTCAGGTTGGGACACTTGCAGAATTGAAGCTTCTGGTCCTCATGGCCGCATCAAGTTGGGAAAGAATGTGAAAAGCATCAGAGTGCAGGTTCCGCTTTCAGATGGGAGGTGAAATCGTCTGATCTCGTCTACTAATCATGTATGCCAATGTTCTTACTCCTCAAAGTGGAATTTGAATGGTGGAACGGGTTCCCTGTTCCACCACATTGGAATTTTAGCATGGAACAAGCTCGTTAGTCATGAAGCCTAACATGCCTCTTAGAGTGGGGAAGTCTTTTACTATGTCCTTAGTAGGTGATAGAATTATGTTATTTTCTTACACAGTAGATGGCACTTTGTATTTTCAATATTTTATTGCTTTCTGCTTATTAAAGTATTATGCACTTGTTGTAGAAAATTGGAAACTACAAAACATTATAAAGAAGCAAAACCCCAAACAACTGCATATAACCCTACAATTCAGAGTCAACCACAACTAATAACTTCACAAATAACCTTTGCCTTTTCAATGATATTTTTTTCTTCGTGCAAGTTGTGTCCTTAATGACTAAAAACTACCCCTAATCTATATGTCACCTTTCTTCTAAACAATGCAAAGAATTTAGATTCTTTAACTCCATTTACTTCTTCTCAACCTATATGCTACTGTTCTTTATTTTAATTATCTCTAAAAATATATTTTAAATCTCATGAGATGTTATTATTTTTCCTTTGTATTCACTTAGTCATGAATGTAAATATTCACTTAGATTTACTCACATTTTTATTACTTTTGTGGCTCTTCAATTTCCTGCATCTGTAACTTTCCTTATGGGATCATCATTCCCCTGTCTGAATAATACATTTTAGAGTATTTTTAGTAGTGCAAGTTTGTTGGTTCAAACTCTCAGTTTAGGTGTGAAATGGCTTTATGGATGATCTTGCAATGTTGAGAATTCTTGGCTGACCATTATTTTCTTTCAGTTCCAGTTGAGCTTATCCAGTTCCTTTGAGGTTATCATCACCCACTGTGCTCTGGTTTTCATCGTTGCTATCAAGGAGTTGGCTGCTCGTCTAACTGTTGATTCTTTGGAGGTAATCTTTTTTTTTTCCAATTGTATTTCTGACCTTTTATTATGATGTGTCTAGATTTCTTTTTTTGACTCATACATTGAATTTGTTTGAGCTTCTTGAATCTGTATATTGATATTTCATCATTTTGGAAAGTTCTCAGCCGCAAGTTCTCCAAATATCGCATCTGTCTTGTTCCATTCCTTTTCCCCTGGTGGGACTTCAATTAAACATGCCTTGGCCTTCTTAACTGTGTTTTTTCTCACATATTCTCTTATCTATACTTTTCATCTTTTTTTCTTCATGATTGGTTCTGTTTCGCAAAACTTACCGCAGTTCCTCTCCTGTCTGCCCTACCTGCTTTTCTTGTAGTTTATATAGCTTCCAAGAGGCAAGTGCCAGGCCAGTCCCTCTTATGCTCTTTGCCTACTTGTTTCGTGAGAGTTTTGGTCTATTGTTGGATTTAAAAACTGGTTCTCATTTAGAGACAGGGAAGGAGAAGAGCAAGAGCAAGTGACTAGGTATCTCTTAAAAGCATGTAACAGAGGACACCTGAGTGGCTCAGGTCATGATCCTAGGGTCCTGGGATCAAGTCCTGCATTGGGCTCCCTCCAGGGAGACTGCTTCTCCCTCTGCCTGTGTCTCTGTCTCTCTGCCTCTCTCTTTCATGAATAAATAAATAAAACTTTAAAAAAAAACATGCAACAGGAGGAGGAATCTCAGCTTATTTTCTGGTTGGAATGACTTTAGATCATAGGTAGATTTTAGCTTACATGCCAACCAGTTAATTCAGTTGTGGCAACTGAAAGAAACATCACTGACAAAGACTCAGAGGCTATATCTGGACTCAGTGGGAAGGAATGCTCTAATAGATTAATGACGCCTGCCAGGGACTTGCATGAGAGATGTAATGGCACTCACACCATATATTTGCCATCTGTGACTCAGACCTTACATCTCTTAGCCAGGAATACAAATATTTGGGATGGAAACATGGTCTTCGTGTATACTTTCAGGTAGACGTGGCATTTGTGATGGTACTAATTTGTTGTTCATGTTCAAAATGTTATCCACACCGATGTCTCCATTTCATTAGCTCTTATTCATACCTTTATCCATCTCATCTTGGCTCTTTCTCTCAGAATTTGCCTGAAACCTTTTACCTACAGCCTCCAGTGCACTTAGATGTTGCTCAATCCAATGGATGTGTTTCAGTTGTCATTTGATTTGACCTCCTACCAATATTCATGATATTCCTTCTGCCCTTGAGTGAGTCATTTAATCTTTCTAAACCTTATTCATGAATCTGTAAAATGGGGGTAAAAATAATCTGTCTCCTAGGAGCACTGTGAGGCATTAAATAAAATCAGACATATAAAATGTTTAGCAGAGTACTTGGCGTATGAGTAAGTTCTCAATAGCTGTTGGCTATTGTTATTAACATACATAACTTCCTACTTCCATACATAAATTCCTACTCCTTTTTTGAAACACTCTTGATCTTTGGGGGCAAAAAAACTTGACCCATAGTGGTTTCAATAATAAAGGGACTTAACAGTGCATTGAACTGAGAAGCTATAGGTGGTAGGATCGGCTTTCAATAATATTTGCAGCCTGGGCATTAAACCTCATTGCCTGTCATTTCTTCTCTACCTTCTGTGGGGTCTTCTCCATTCCAAAGCTACACTCTCATGAACAACAAGCTCCTAGAGGCCATGGCCATCCAGCAGAGAGAGGGCTGGCTTCCACAGAAGTTCTCTTAAAAGGGCAGTTGGACTTTTCTCCCAGAAGCCCACAGTATACTCCTTCCTGAATCACACCCACTTAAATTAGATTACATGCCCTGAGCCAGATTCTCCTCATAGAGCCATGGGATGTGGTGGTTGGATTCAGCTAATCAGGGTCCACTCTTGGGCTGGGAGTGCAGCTAGTGGGTGTGAGTGAGATGAATATCCAAATACAAATTTGTTTTTAATGTTATCAGGAGGAAGGGAAATTGGATCTTTGATGGCCCAAAGCAGTAACTATTATGGTTTACAGATGGCGACACCCTCAGTTTCCTCTCGAATCCTCATGTACATTTTCCTAGTCACACTGACTTTTCTGTGTATAAACACTCCTTTAACCATATTTCTCTTCCCTTTAGTGAGTTCCTTGAAGGTAATGTCCATGCTTTACTCATCTTTAGGGATCCCGCCCCTAACACAGACATTGGCATTCGGCAAATGAGCATCAAGTACATCAATAAACACATAATTGAATGAGGAATGTTTCCTTCTTGCTTCATGGAAAAATCTATTCCCATAGCGGCGGGAACGGAATCCCAGCTAGAGACTAGAAGTCAATCTGTCTCTATAAATTCCAATCCCAATGCCCAGGATTTCCACCCAACAGATGCTTTTTGCATTGTGAAACACCCAGGCATGTGGGCTGCCTGAATTCACGTGTTTGCTCCATCCTTCATCACTCCATTTCCTGGGAAGAAGCAAGAGTCTGTGGGGGCCCTGTGCTAGCTGCACATGTTTTCCGTTTCATGTTTCAGCCAATAAATGAGAGGGCTCTCTCACGGGCCACTTAACATGTATTACAGACGTTTCCTTGGACAAATGGTCTCTTCCCCTTCCTCTGGGAATCCAAAGCCTGAGTGATCTGCAGACCTGATAGGGATGAGGAGCTGGGCTTAGAACACCCAGTGGCTGAAGCTACAGCATCTTTTCTTAACGATGTGACTTAAAGTTGAGCAGCCTGACCTCACATACATCACATTCCCTTATACAGCACAGGTGGGTCTGCCTTGGGACGGATAAGGTTGCACATCTGCAGGAGCTGACATCTGGATGACCACACCCATGGACTGATGCTGGTATCAGCTGGGACTGGGGCACTGGGACCTTTCTTTTCTTCCTTCTCTTTCATTTTACTTTAAAGATTTTAGCTCTTTCTGAAAATGAACAGGGTCAATATGAGCAGCGATGGGAGGGAGAATTGTCTCTGAGTGCTGTTTCATCCTCCAGACTAATCGTTACCAGCCAAAGTAATATGAAATTAAAACTGAGGTTTGGCTGTCCGCTGCAACGAGCAGAAATTTAAGACTATAATACATAAAACACAACCTTTTACAGAAATAAAAATCTGCACAAAGCCACAGAGCTCCGAAATAGCATTTGGTTCTTCTGCAAAACTACCACTTTTTTTCCCTGCCAGATCAAACCCTGGAGAGAACTGACAGCATGCTTGCTACTGTCCCTCCAAGCGGAAAAAGAAAGGAGTGTAAAATAAGGAAAGTGAGCCTGATATTCTAAGAATGGAAAATACCAAGGTGTGGAAAATGTGGGGGGTCGGTCTAGAAGGGGAGAACTCAGAGGAAGAACACGATCAAAATGACAGGGGCCACAGGCCTGCCTGGCGGTGTGGCTTATCTCAGGAGAGGCTGGCTTCCGGCCCTCGAAACTGGCCACATTTTGCCCTGGAAATTTCTTCACTTCATTCTAAAATAGAACTTGTACAGATAAGTTCAAAGTAACTTCTACGTGGCTGTTTTCTAAAAATCTCTTCTCTCCAACAGACGAATCTCAAACACTTGGCTCTAAGCAGCAAAGTTGCAAATGTTATCGGATGTTTGTGCAAACTGTCCAAGCCCCCAGTGTTTATAAAAGGGAACCGAGAATATCCAGGAACAGTGTGTCTGGCTAGTAGAATCGCAGCATTTCCATTTTTGCCTAACTTTGGAAGCACAGGTTAGGGATGCGGCAGCGACCACTGGCTGTATCACGACGGAGCTCACGTTTCATTACTTAAGAACTATTTTGGAAAGAAAGACTGAGTTCCTAGTGCGTATAAAACTTGGGGTGGGGTTGAGCTTTGGAAATCTTGTCCAGAAATGGTTCAGTGGTTATTGAACATACTAATCAGAGTGTGTACTAAGGGTTTGATAGACTAACTAATGTAAATCACTCAGCAGAGCACTTGGCAAACAATAGGAATTCAATAACATTAGATACTATTTTTGTAATACAATTATTACTCCATAGACTGAAAAAGCATATGGTCCTCAAGCAATCTTATGTAACAGATGCTAGTCTTTTTCTTTCCTTTTTTGTAGCTTGTCTTTGGTCTCGCTTGTCCAGCCTTTCATCTGGTTGCCCAAATTGGCAATAGCAATAATACTATTTGCAAATTTTTATGATTTTTATGATTGTTATTCTAGGTAGGTAGATATAAATATTAATGAGGGATAGGGGGTGAAATTAGGCCTGGTCATTCATAAAAGAAGAACTGAAATATGTGAAAAAAATTCATCTTCTCTGGTTATCAGTGAAATGCAGGTTAAAGCGTGAAGGTTCAAAATGGTAATTTTTAGTGTTCTCAAGCACTCCTTGGAGGAGCCTAATTTGGCATAATTGATTTGGGGAAAGCAATGTGACAGTATAAATTAAGTGCCATAAATATTCATCTATTCCTTGATCCACTTTTAAGAATTTATCTATAAACTCTAGGAGGAAAATTGAATGTAGTCAAAGAATTAGATACAAAATGTCAACTGCCGTGTGTATCTGTCAGGATCTTGTCAGGAGACAGCACACTCAAACTGAGTGATTGGAAAACAGTTTAATTTAAAGAGCGAAATGAACAAAAAGACAGCAACCTACAAATTTTGGACAGCGTGTAGACAGATGACAAGGGACAGAGCAGGACTGTTGAGCCAGCCAGGGAAATTCATGGATGCCAGCTGATGGCCAAGAAAAAAGTAGGGAGTGAAGGCTTTCTGGAACTTGGAGGGAAATATTCCTTGGAGGGGGACCAATCAGGGGAACAAATGGCCCATCCCCATCCTCCTCCCAGCTGCTGGTCTCTTTTTGGCACCTCCCATTCTGAGTCAAGCAAAGGCAAAGGCAAAGGAGCCCTTTGACAAAGTCCATATGGGCCCAGGGTGAACAGTGGCTCTGCAGAGACAAATGAAAAGTATCTAGCACACTTTGCTGTTTTTAAGAGCAAAAATAAAAGATAATACAAATGTCCAACAATTAGGAAATGAGTCAATAAAGTCGTACATTTTGCAGCAGGATGTTACACAAGCTATTCGCATAATGCTTTTGAAGAAACAACAACATAAGGAAATATTTTCAATGTGAAGTCAACAGAAGAAAAGCAGGGTAGAAGATTATATATGACTCTGATTGTGAAAAAAAAAATACATATACAACCCATTGAAAAAAGACTAAAGAGAAAATATCCAAACTTAAACTATGGCTATTTCTGACTTGAGGAATGATGGATTTTCTTCTTTCTTTTTTTCCCCCCAGTCATCTGAATTTTCTAAATTTTACAGAAGTATGTACTACTTACAATCAGAAAGACATTATTAAAAATAGCTGGCCTTTTGCCTTCTGTAGCTTCCAATATGGTGGGAGATAAAGATTAATTTCTAATGAATTACAACAAAACACAGTAGAAGAGCAAAGGAATGAGCACTGACTTCAACTGGTAGTTAGAATCAGGGAAACTTCCTGGACTGGGTCCATCTAAACCAGGCCTCAAGAAATGAGAAGTATTTCGATTGGTTGAGAAATGTCAGAGGGGCACCCAGGTGGGAGGACAATGAGAAACAAAGATTAAGAACTCTGGATGGTATAAATATCCAAGGCACAACAGTACATGGATGTTTCTAGAGCAGTATGCTGGCAAAATCAGAGGAGCTTTTACAATATACAGATTTATGTGTCCCTTTCTAGACATACAGTATTGGCATCTCTTCTGGGGATCCCAGACAAATATTTTGAGAATATCTAATCCCAAAGTGATCCTAACGCATGGCCGGGATTTAGGAGCACAGGTGGGCAAAGTGTGTGAGAGAGTATGGTGGGCGTGTAAAGCAGCTACCCAGCAGCCTCTAGCTCTGTCCCTCTCCTGAGGGGAAAGCAATCCAGCAGCCACTTTATAAAATGTGACCCAGCCCCATGACTACAGAGGGAGCGGGCTGGGGCAGGCCTGAAACCTTGGTGCTGAGGTAGGGCTGTAGACTTGGCGATGAAGAGCTTCCATCTGCTCTGTGAGCTGGAGGAGCAAGAGGAAGCATAGAAACAGAAGGAACGAGGTTGATATAAGGAGAAGAGAAGGAATGGGAAACTGAGAGGATCCTGGGACCTTCCACTCCCTGGTTCAAGTACTTTCTGTGGTCCCGTTGGATCCCTGGCCCTGAGCTTACTGAGACCTCCTTTGTCCTTATAATAGAGCCAAGTTTTCAGAGCTGGCCCGGCTGGAACTGGCCTGCATTAGCTGCAGAGAGGGGCAGGGCAAGCTTTATCATCAGAAGCAACAGCATTGCATACTGCCAAGTGCCCGCTGGTGTCCAGGGAGCGCAGCTTGGCTCCCACCTAGCCAGCTAGCAAGGTCCTCCCCGGACCGCTGCTCTCAGCACAGTAGGCTCTGTGGAATTACATTCACGACACACAGAAAACGAGCCACCCTTGGTCAAGTGAGTCTGGACATCTCTGGACTAACAACGTCAGATGGGTTTCTCAAAACAGTATACTGTGAACTTAAACCATGTTATATGTCAGTTATGTCTCAATGAAGCTAAAAAGGAAAAAAAAAAACAAACAACCTTCAGGCTTAAATGATAATAAGCACATCACCAGAAAAGAAAGAAAAAGGTTTCTTTCTAGGGACTTCTCAGAGAGTTCAGAAGCCTTGTGCCCTGTGACTCTGATGGAAATTAGAGAATGCAGCATTGCTCATATTTATTTACGCTTTTGTTTCTTTCCAAAAGCATATTTCAGAGCTGGTTCTTGGCCCTTAAGAGCTAACTCATCCATTCACCTGTTTCTTCATCCTGTAAACATTTATTAGAAGAGAAAAAAAAAGACTATTTCTGAAAATGGCATGTTGTCTTCTGAAGAGGATACTGGCCTCCTGGGAATTATGTGTGTGTGTCCATGTGTGTGTACATGTGCCCGCATGTGTGTGCATGTGTACATGTGTGTGCACATGCTTATGTGCCTGGGGGTGTATGTTGAGAAAGGAATAAAGAGAAAGAGAGCAAGGCAGAAAGGAGGATGGATCTTTGGCTTCAATGCTGAGGCACATGCTTCCAGATGCCCAATAATGAAAATACCATCTCCATCTCCAAAAAGAATTACATTATGTTGAGTGGACTCAGGTTAGTTGCTCTGATTAATTTTACTTCAATTAAAAGAAACCTCTAGATCATCCATCAGCTGATATGGTGTGCCACAGCAGGATGTGTTTATGCTCAAACCAATTATTATTTTGTGAAACCAGCCTCTTTGGGTAATCATATTCAGTTTTTTTTTTTTTCTTAAAAGGCCTTCATCAACAGATGAATGATGATAATGCTCTTGTAGGGCAAAAGAAGGTGGAATTAATGTTGTAGAGATTTCCAAATCAGCTATAGTAGGTTGAGCTCTACAAATACTTACTCTTATTTGAATCATAGGCAGAGAATTCATTTTTTCTTTCTACAGATGAGAAAGTTCTGTGAAGGTGAGAACTCTAGGTCTTTTGCAGTCATTTGGTACCTGGCCTATAGTTGGGGCTTGTAACGTATTTATTGAATAAATGAGTAAATGAAGGAGGAAACTGAACCTAAGAGTCAGCCCAGGATCACCCAAGGTCTAAAGCCACATCTGAGCTCAGGTCTGACTGATTCCAAGGCCCAACTGGTTTCTTTGTCATCATGGAACTGAACAAGATTTCATGTACCTCATTTGATTTAATTCTACAACCCTGTGAGGGGGTACACTATGAAAAACCATTCTCATCTCCTAAATGAGGATACTGGGGCTCAGAAGAAGCAAGAAATGTGTCTAGAATCACTCAGGTAGTAGAGGGAAGGTTCAAGACCCTATCCTCAGGCTTCTGATTCCCATTCTAGTGTTCTTCCAGCTACATCAGTGATGTTTTGAAAGCAGCTGGAGATTTCCCTCCACGTGAAGTGGTGCCTGAGCTGATGTCCACATGGTAGACACCTTGCCACCCTCTCCCTAGATTCTACTCATCAGCCCCTCCTGTCTTATGGAACGCTCACACTAGTGGGGTGTCTCCCTGCACCCTCCACTGGAGCACCCAGCCTTGGACTGGCACTGGGGAAGCCTCCTTAGAAGGATAGATTGCTCAGCCTGTCCTCAGTGCTTCCATTTCACCCTTGATCTCCCTCAGGACAACCGGATGAGCACCATCTCTTCCCGGCCATTTGCTACCTGCTGTCCTCAGGTTGCAAAGGCCACTTTCTCCTGAGGCACAGGCAGTTCTGTCAAGACCACAATCTATTTTCCCATGAAAAAAAATGTCCTTTAGAAGAAGATTTCTTCATCAGTCTCCACCTTAAGCACAGATGCACAGATTGCTCCAGAACCTCTTCCCTGTAACTTGCCACTCTGCTGAGGTGTCCGGGATCTTCCTTTCTTGGGATGGGGCAGGCCACGCCTAGGCTGGAAGTTCTTGAGTCCATTGATGGCTTTGTGGGGTAGAAATAGGTTATTTTTTACTTTTATCCATTTCTGTTTCATTTTTCACTTTGTTCCAAACTCATAATGTTTCTTTCAGCTTCTGTCCTCATGATGCCAACACCAGTGAAAAACGAATAATGCTCTCAAAAAATCCCAGGGTCATTCATTTCTAGACACAAAGCCAAAGAACTGGTCTGACTCAGATTTTTTTTTTTCCCCTCTACTGAGTGGAATAGTTTAGGCATTTAGGAAAGAGAGGTTTTGGGGGCTACTAGAAGTCATTAGAAGAATGTTCTGTGTCTATTAAGAATTCTCTCTATTCTCTTGCTTTAGGATCTGGTCATCTCTCTCCTGGACAATCCTGATAGGAGGGATTTAGGTACTGAATTGTGTCTCTCCTGATTCATGCATTGAAGTCCTGACCTCAGGATGTGACATATTTGGAGATAAGGCCTTTGAAGAGTTCACTAATATGAGGTCATACGGATGGCCCTAATCCAATAAGGTGACCATATAAGAAGAGGAGATTAGGATACAGAGACAGAGGAAAGACGGTGCAAGGACAGAGGGAGAAGCTGGCCATCTGCAAGCCCAGGGGAGAGGCCTCAGGAGAAACCAACCTGTGGACACCTTGATTGCAGACTTCTAGCTCCAGAAGTGTGTGAAAATCCCTGTCTCCTGTCTAACCCTCAGTCAATGGTGTTTTGTTACAGCGCCTGAGCCAACAACACAGATGTTGGTATTGAGAAGTAGGGTGCTACTGTGATAAACACAGACTGGTAGTGGCTTCGAAACTGGGAAATGGGTAGAGGCTGGAAGGATTTTGAGGCTCATGTTAGAAAAAAGCCTAGATTGCCTTGAAGGGACTGTTGGTAATCTACCAAATGAATACAGAGGTTAAGAAGAAGAAGAAGAAATTCTAAGACATGGAAAAGAAGTAACTTTGGGATCATTCTAGAGTTCCAGGCATCATGCTAGATACCTTGCATACGTTACCTTGCTGGTGCTTCGTAATAATCCTATAAATTAGTGATATGTATAACTTATATGTATATATAAACCTTGACGTTTATACAAATATTTATGTAGGGGGCACCTGGGTGGCTCAGCTGGTTGAGCGTCTGACTCTTGGTTTCAACTCAGGTCATGATCTCAGAGTCCTGGGATTGAGCCCCACATCTGGCTCCTCGCTCAGTGGGGAGTCTGTTTAAAGATTTTCTACCTCTGTCTCTCCTTCCTCCTTTCTTTCAAATGAAAAAAATAAATCTTTTAAAAAGTAAATAAGTATTTATATAAAGTTTGATTTATATAAGTAAATGCCTAAATTAATACCCCCATATCATAGCTAACAACAACAAGCACAAAATCAGTAAGCATGCTACTAAGCTCTCTGGATACCTGACACTGTTTAAGAGATTGGTATTCTTTGCCTTGGTTTGTACGTGCACTGAATGATAGGTGATAAGGCAACATGAGAGTTAGAGCACAAGTCCTGGCTCCAGGTGCCTGGGTTCACATCACAGTTCTGACACTTCATTGCTGTGTGGCCTTGGGAAAGTTTCTTACTCTTCTGAGCATCAGGTTCCTTATCTTTAAAATAAGGATAATGGTCTTGTCTCTAAAATAAGGAAATGGCCCCCCTTTCCAGCCTCTCCGTGGGCCCCTGTGCTGTAAGCACCCTAACGTGTGTCCCTCATAACATAGCCCGTGCTTTCAGAACTCTGGCTTCATACAAGCTCTTTCTGTTGCCTGAAGTGCTCTTCTTTCTTTTTTTTTTTTTTTAATTTATTTTATGATAGTCACAGAGAGAGAGAGAGAGGCAGAGACACAGGCAGAGGGAGAAGCAGGCTCCATGCACCCGGAGCCCGACGTGGGATTCGATCCCAGGTCTCCAGGATCGTGCCCTGGGCCAAAGGCAGGTGCCAAACCGCTGCGCCACCCAGGGATCCCTTTTTTTTTTTTTTAATTTATTTTATGATAGTCACAGAGAGAGAGAGAGAGGCAGAGACACAGGCAGAGGGAGACTCTTCTTTCATCTCCATGGCCAAATCCTGTTCATTCTTCTGATTCTGAATCAATTGTCATTCATTCATTCATTCATTCATTCATTTATTCATCCGTTCATTCAGTTACATGAGTATCTACTTTTCTAGGCCCTTGGTCATAGCAGTGAGTAAGAAACATTCAGTGCCTTCTAAGCAGACAAGACCATGGGGGGGAGAAGACAAGTGAGCAGGCCTCATTGGGCAACGTGAGAAGGACAGTGACGGAGGGACAGAGGAAGGGTATTTCACAGGACTGGGGTGTGAGTGCAGTTTGTGAGACTGACCTTCCTCTCTTGTCCTTTCTCTATACTCATGAGACACATGGCCACACCGCCAAAGAACATTTACCTGACCTGTCAGATTGCTGTCTTTCTGTTCTTTGAATGGTGGCTCCACAAGAAGACTGTTTCACTTTTGTAAATATAGAAACACTTGTTCTGTGTTTCACTCTGAAGATAATGAACTGTCTCTTATTTAAGAGAGCCTTAGACATATCCTTCCTTCATGGGGAAGGGAGACAGATGTTAAGGAGACTGGATCAATCTTGCATAGCACATTAGCCCCAAGAGAGAAACTCACTCGAAGAAGGAAGTTAAAAAACTGAACACAAAATGGAGGCTCAAGGCCTCCATATGGCCTTGATTTCTCAACCTTCCTGTAGCCATGCCCCTGGTTTGCAAGGTTACTTTGCAGCTTCTCTCATCAGGATGTGGAGCCTTGTATCTGGGATGTCCATGGAACTTCCTTTGGCCAATAGAATGCTTAGGGGGTCACAGTTCCACTTCCAAGCCCAGGTCTCAAGAGGACTTAAACACTTTTGCTCTCTCTTTTGAACCATCCACTGGCATGTGAACAAGTCTGAGTTAGCCTATTGGGGAAATTGAGAAACACATGGAGGAGAGCCCATTCATCCTAGCCAAGGCCATCATAGACCAGCCAGTCAACCACCAAACGTGAGAGAGCCCTGCCAAGATCAGCAGAATTGATCCACAGCTGACTATAAATGCATGAGTGGTCCCAGCCAAGACCAGAAGAACCACCCAGCTGATGCATAGACTCACAAGCAATAATAAAACCACCGTGTTTTGGAGAAAAGTATTACACAGCATTATTATGATGATAGATAACTGATACAGATGGAAAGGGGGATCAAATTTTCAGGGGAAACATTCTACAAACTATTAAAGTATAATAGAAAAAATATGTCTTATTCATGAATTTAGGGACAGTGCTTTGCTCTGTTATAATGAAGAGCAGTTAACTTGTCAGGCATGCCTTGGAATGATATTTGAAGTTGTAGTTCTCTAAAGATATTTAAAATCCATATTTTGAAACATGGTACAATGAGATTTTCTGATTTCCTGTCACTTATGTAGTTTAATAACATACACTATTTACAACGGATCAGTGTCCTCCCCAGTTCTATTGTCCCAAGCGTATGAGCTATGGTCACCCGTACAATCCATGAAAGACTGGGTTGAGTATTCTAGGAAGTAGGTGGCAAGATGGGGCCTAGAAACCTGGTTTTTTTCTTCCAAGGCCCATGTTCTACCTACCAGTAGATTATTCTGTTACTTCCTTCTCTTCTCTGACCTATGAAATTTTTGACCCATGAACTTTAGTCAGCTATCCATCTTATTCATTAAAATTTTATTGCAGGATAGAGATGACCTCATTAAAAATTTCAAACACCCAAGTACAACATGGCTAACATTTATGGAACACTCACCGTGTTGCAGTCATTGTTACGAGTTCCTTATGTGCATTAACTATACACATTCTATAATCCTTACTGACCTATTGTCATCGCAATGGAGACACAGAGAGGTAGGTGACTTTCTCTAAGTGCACACTCAGCGTAGAGCTTGGCTCTGAGCCAGGATGGTCTGCCTCCAGTCAGACTCTGAACCATTTACACACTGTGTTTGTTATACACAGTAAGAAACCACTTATAGAGACCAGCTAATCAGTGAATCTCTAATAAGTACAAAATTTACATGATTATTACATGTTTCAGAATAAGTAGAATGAGCTAAGTGCCTAGCACTTCTTAGGCATCTGATGAACACTATTTCCCCACTTGCCCATCCTGTGTCGGTGAGGGACATCGTTGCCAAGCACAGTACTGAGTGCTCTCTAAAGTCAATTGCCTTCAGAAGCTCCCAGTTTGGAGGAAGAGGCAGAAGACTTAAGACAGCAGAGAGCATCTCAGAGGGGAGGAGGCATGGAGAAAAGGGAAATGAATGCTGCTCCTGAGTTTCGGGGCACTTTGTAGAGCAGGTCTCGAGGTCTGATTCAGAGTCTTTGGTGTAAAGAACCAGGACTTAGGAGAGGAGAGGTTTTAAGTGTAGGTGGTAATGGTAGCTAGTAAAAGTTTACAGGGTTTACTGTGTATCACACAGTGCCCTAATTGAGGCATGTCTGTCTCTATCTCCCTATTTTAATCTGTTGGATTAATCCATAGAGAAGTTAAGTGACCTATCCAGAGTTGCAAAGCTTGTCAGGTGGCAGGGCTGGGATTTGAACCCTGTGCGGGGTGGCTCTAGAGTCTGTGCTGTCCTATCACCTCTGAAGAGCTAGGAGTGATCCAGGTAGGGGACATGGATCACTTGGAACCAAGCAGGTCTAGGGGGTATACGTTAACCACCCAAAAGTAGCTAATGCTCTGCAGCTGGAATCCAGGCCTCCTTGTGAATGAGCTGGAGAAGGGGATCACAAGACAGGAAGCTCATGCTCCCTGCTGTGCTGCAAACAGGAGGAGCTCCTGTTGGGCTAACTGGGTGTTTGCAGTCGGGATTCCTTGGAAAATTTTGCATGATGTGAGGCCTCGGCTATCCAGCCAGTGCCTGCACTTGCGATTATTATGTACTCTCCATAAATCACTCATAATTCACGCAGGGCTGCGTGGAATGGTTCATGGTAAGCTGTGGATCTGAAGAGATTCGAGTAAACTGGAGATATATCAAGAATGCCAGGGAAAGGACTGGCATAAATGTTTTTGGCCCTGTTTTATCCCCAGTTGCCCTTGGTCCAATGGTTCCTGGTTTTCCTTTGACTCATAAAGTGTGTTCAAGGGACAGCTAAGGAGGGAGCCATCAAAGCTGGCCCTGATGTGGAAAAGAGAGATTCACCCAAAGTGAAGTAGAGTCCCTGACGAGCAGAGGTAGCTGTTCAAAGTGCCTTCTCGCCTGCGCTCCACCCCCTTGCTCCTCTCCACCCAAGAAAGTTACTCTGTTTGTTCTTTAAAAAAAAAAAAAAAAGATTTTATTTATTTATTCATGAGAGACAGAGAGAGAGAGAGAGTGAGAGAGAGAGATCGGCACAGGCACAGGCAGAAGGAGAAGCAGGCTCCATGCAGGGAGCCCGATGCGGGACTAGATCCCAGGTCTCCAGGATCAGGCCCTGGGCTGAAGGCGGTGCTAAACCGCTGAGCCACTCGGGTTTATTATTTAGCTGGTGGGCATTGGGAACACTCAGCCAGGATTTAGGATTTATACCCAGAAAGGACACACCTCTTCCCCTCTTGTGAAAGGGTTGGGTCAACCTAGGAGGGAGTTCAAGTGGGTTTGGGTTTTCTTGTTGCTATAACTACTGTCTCTGCCATAGGCTCAGATTTGCCCTGCAGAACTGCTACCTGAGGCTGGCCATGGGCCCAGCCTGCATGGTTTCCTCTGATCCCTGCTCTCTACCTTGGTTCACAGCAGGCCTGCACCCCCATGTCTGGAGTGGCTGAGTGTCAGTCTGCTCTGGCCACCGTAACAGTACCATAGACAGGGGCTTAAATATCATTGGTTTTCTCACCTGTCTGGCATCCAGAAGCTCAAGATCAAGCCACTGGTAGGGTAGGCATCTGGTGAGACTGCTTCCTTGGCTTTCAGGTGGCCACCTTTCTGTGTGTGTTTATGTGGTCTTTCCTTGGTGAACATGCTGGAAAGAGAGCGTGCAAGAGCTCTCTGATGTCTCTTCTTGTAAGGTCACCAACAAGTCCTATCAGGTCAGGAGCCCACCCTTATGACCTCACTTAACCTTAACTACTTCTTTAGAGGCCCCACCTCCAGATATAGCCACACTCAGGTTTAGGACTTTGATATAGGAATTTTGGGGAGACACAGACATTGAGTCCATAACACCCTGGGCCTTCTCAGAGCTGCTCCTTCACTGTATTGCGCTTCTGGCAGAGGCAGGGATTTCTCTGCCACCGTGGCCCAGCCTTTGCTGTTCTCAGGCTGTAAATGCCTGGGCCTTGAGAGAAGGGCCTATCAGCATCCCTGTGCCTCCATTCTGTGGCAGCCAAACTCCGACTTAGGTCCGTGGTTGATCTTGGGCAGGAAGAGTTTCCAATCCTCTGTACTGGATCAAATAGTGTCCCCCACAATTTATGTCCACTTGGAACCTCCAGATGGGACCTTATTGAGATACAGAATCTTTGCAGATATAATTAGTTAAGATGGGACTACACTGAATTTGGCGGAGGTGTCCTAAAATCAATGACTAGTGTCTTTATAAGGAAAGAAGAAGGAGATACAGAGACATAGAGACCTGCAGAGGGAAGAAAGCCCTGTGGCTGAGGAGGCTGGAGGGATGTATCTAAAAGCCAAGGAACTCCAAGGATTGCTGCAACCACCAGAAGCTGAGAGAGAGAGATGTGGGACAGATTCCCTCTCCCAGCCTCCGGAAGGAACCAACCCTGCAGGCACCTTGACTTCAGACTTCTGGCTTCCAGAACTATGAAAGAATATATTTCTGTTCCTGAAGCTGCCCAGTTTATGGCACTTAGTTACTGAAGCCCTAAGAGTCAATATACTGTCCTCCAGTTGTCCCAGATTTCAGCTTGTTGCCAGTTCACCCTCCTGGACTAGACGGGGCTTCCTGTTCTTTCCCCAATGGCAGAGGGGTTTGCTTCCAACCCATTCCCAGAGCAATGGATTTATGTCTGGGCCTGTAGATAAGACATTTGCTGCTCATCCTTTGGTACCTTGAGGCTTTGCTTTCTGAGGAGAAAGAGCTGGGAAAGCAACAAGGCTTTGTGCCTGTCCTCTCCTGCCACTTCTGAGCTCGCCAGCCTCTGGCCTGCCTCTCATGTTTCTTATGAGCCCACAGCAGAGGCCGTGGACTAAAGCTTGACAGCAAGCACCATCTCCCTCTGTGTCTGGCCACCTCACTTCTCCAAACTCGTATGCTAGCCCACACTAGCCTTTAAGAAGTCGTTAACATCTTAGCTGATTAATTCCCTTGGACAGTGGCTACCACTTTCTACCATGTTGCATCAAAAGTGAGGTGGTCGTGTGTCCTGTCTCTCCTTAGAAGGCTCTGCCCCTTTTTGGAATGCAGTTCACTAAATAACTTGGCAATCTTAGCTCTCTGGTGGTCTCAAGACAAGTGATGATTTTATGCTATCCAGCATTTTCTTCCCCATTACGGTGGGAACGTTGATATGGGAAAGTACTTTTATTTATGTGTTCATTTGCTTATTCAACACATATTTGCTAGCTAGCTATTATGTGCCAGGTACAATGCTAGATGCTTGAGACACTATAGTTAACAGCAAAGATAAGGGCTGTGGGATGCCTGGGTGGCTCAGCGTTTGAGCATCTGCCTCTGGCTCAGGATGTGATCCTGGGGTCCTGGGATCAAGCTACCCTCAGGGAGACTACTTCTCCCTCATCCTGTGTCTCTGCTTGTCTTTGTATGTCTCTCATGAATAAATAAATAAAATATTTAAAAAAAAACAAACAGAGATAAGGGCTTTGCACCCAGGAAGCTTATAGCCTCCTTGGGAAGGAATTAAATAGATATTTATATAAAATAATATTTCAAATTATATTTGGGACAAATACTGGTAACAAGAATTACAAAATGTTGTAAGAGTTTATTACAAGGGCTTAGAAAAGGCTTCCCTGATGAAGTAACACTTTGACTTAAATGAAGTATACATAAGCACTGAATAGATTTTCAGAGGGAAGAAGAGAATATTTCAATAAAAGAAAAACATGTGTGAAGGTGTTGGGGTAGAAAGGAGTTTGGAAAACCCAACCCATACAAGAAATGACTTATGTATCCTGATGTTTGGAGAGTTCTCTCAATTAATTGCACAAATTGGCTCTAAATATTATAAAGCCTACAGGAAGGCAAATTGTGTTCATGCATGCAGTGAGTATCTAATCAGTATTATAATCTTCATTCATTCTTAAATAAGAACAGGCAAATAAGGATATTTGGACCTCTGAGAATCAAGAGGAACTCAGTAGAACAATCTAATTTTCAGGGAGCAGAAATAAATTTTAAGATAAAAAACACTATACTAAAACATTCGGAGAAATACAAGAAATTTTTGTATCCATGACAAAAGAACAAGTTAGTATAAAAGATAACATGTAGAGAAATAAGATATAAAGAGCTCTTGGAAATTAAAATTGTAATAGTTGGAATGAAAAGATAGTAGAAGGGTTGGAAATTAAAGTTGGGGATATCTTCCAGAATCTAGAATCTTCTAGAATATAAAAAGTCAAAGAGATAGAAAATAAGAAAGAAAAGATGAACTAATTCTATCAGTCCCGGAGGTTCAATGGTCTACTAAAAGGAGGTCCAAAAAGATACAACAGAGGAGACGAGAGAAAGGAAATTATTAAGGAAATAACATAGAAAAAGGTCTTATGGACATGCTAAAATAATCATAATACTCCTATCAAAAGGTGGAATCTATTTCTTTACCCCTGAATCTAAGCTGGGTTTATGACTTGCTTTATCCAATAAATGTGGTGGAATGTGGTAGAAGTTCTGAGCCTATGCCTTGAGAAGCTCTGTATTTCCATGCTTGCTTTGGGCAACACTGCTAACTCCTGCTAACTATATAAGCAAGACTGGCTACAGTGAGGAAGGATGAGAGATAATATGAGGCACAGAAAGGTGAATCCAGCTGAGTCCAGCCTGTATCAGTGGAGCCAGACCAGATCATTAGAGCTGGCCAGCAGAACCCAGACCAAATCACTATCAATAACTAAATTTTTGAGTGATGCCCATGCAACAAAAGCTAACACAATGAGTTTCTAGATTGCAGAGTTTTACCAAGGGCCCATCCCAATAAGTAAATTAAAGGCTCACACAAAGACACATAGTTATGAAATTTCAGATCATTGTGAGATAAGGAGAAAATCCTAAAGGGAAAATAGATCACATTAAAAAGGAACAGAATGAGAATGATATCAAAATTCTTAATAGCAATACTAGATGTAGGAAGATAATAATACCTCTGAAGTTTGAAAGGAAAAAATAATACCTCTGAAGTTTGAAAATTTACAATCTAGATGTTTTCTATCTAAACAAGACATATTAGTTATCTATTAATGCCATAACAAATCATCACAAATTTATCAGTTTAAAACAATACAAATATATTACCTCACAGTTTTGGAAGTCAGAAGTATGGTAGTCTTGACTGGTTGTTCAGGCTTGGGTCTTGCAAGGCTGAAATCACAGTGTTGGCCAGTTGCTTTCTAGACTGAGAACTCTCTTCTCCTCTAATCCAGATTGTTGACAGAATTACGTTCCTGTCAGTTTTAGGACAGAGATCCCCAGTTCTTCACTGGCTGTTAATCAGAGGAGTCATTGTCAGCTTCAAGAGACTGCCAGCATTCCTTGGTTTATGGCTTCCTTGCTCGGTCTTCAGAGCCAGCAATGCTTCATCAAGTCCTTCTCATTTCAGATCTCTCTAATGTCACCTCTGCCTCATTTCTCTTCTTCTCAGCTAGAGAAAGGTCCCTGATATTATGGGCTCATGTGGTTATATGACACCCATATGGATAGTCTAAAATATTTTCCCTATCTCAAGATCCATAATCTTCATGACATCTGTAAATTCCCTCTTGTTGCGTAGTGTTACATATTGACCGATTCTGGAGATTAGGGTGTGGACATTTGGGGGAAGTTATTATTCTGCCTACCAAGCTGGAAACAAGTGTAAGCCTAGAATAAAGGCATTGTCTCAAAATATAGCTTCCCATCTTCTGCTTCTCATAAAGCTATTGGAAGATGGCCTTCACACAAAAGGTAGTAAAATAAAAAAATAGAGTGATACTTGGGACCAGAAATAAGATGGCAGTGATGGAAGCTTCCAGATAAGAACTATATTGGAGGCCTAGGTGAGAACTGTATGAAAAGTCTCACTGAAGAGGGTAGGGGAAAGGTGCTGAGCTAAGTAACTGGAAACGAGTGAGTTTGTAAGATTAAAGACAAAGAGAACTGTATATAAGAACTGTACTCTAGTAGATAAAGTAGAATCCCATCCTGGTATAATTAATAATACTGAAACCACCATACATATTTAGTGTAATCGAATAATTGAGTGGATGACAAAGGCCAGAAACCAAGTTTCTCACTGTTGGAGTAGGAGATTAGAGATAAGTGAGGGCCTAGATCCATCCATGTAGTACTGGATTAGAGTTGGATGTATCCGTAAGAACTCATCTTTAGTTTTGTATAGGTATAGGTGGTTACATGTAGAAACATCTACAGATATATACCTACACACTGGTTAGTATGCACACATTTATTTCCTTGTTCTATCAGCTGAGAGGATCTAGAAGTAATGACACTCTAATGGTAATGAGCACACCTCATGACCAGATCTTAGTTCCTAATATGATTCTTTAATAGAAGGAATCAGGGCTCCCTGAAGAAAAGACTGATTCTATGACTGTGGTAGGAAATGTGTAAGAGGATCATGGAGCATCTTGTGTTAGAGAGTAAGAAAATGCTCAAAGACAAACAAAGCCCACAATGATAAATAATAAAGATGTGGCAAGGTGTACAGGAGAATCAAAAGTTCACCCACAATTATTTGGAGTCACAAAATAATTAAAGAAATAAAAGTAGTATTGAACTATAACCCCAAATATAAAAAGAATCCATAAGTCAATATTGATAAAAATAGATGATTGAGTAAAAAAAAAAAATGGAAGAAAATAGACAAATCTCCTATGCAGAAGAATTCTAAGTAATTCATGTAAATACTCCATCCTCAAAGTGATAGGGGATAATTCCCCACTCTGTAAGTGTGGGCTACACATAGTGGCTTTTCTCCAAAGAGTATAGTATGGAAAAGGGAAAGAAAATACTAACTTTACTGGGTAGAAAGCTGACAAGCCAGGTGATAAAGGTTAAGGTCGACATTGATAAGTCATATTGTTAGTACATACCCTTGATAAGATGTGATGAAAATAACATGTTGTCTCTATGGTCTTCCTTGCCCAAAACCCAGGGCCTCAATCTGATATTTTAAAATATCAGACTTATCTCAAATGAGGGAGATTCATTGGGGTCAATATGGGACCAATACTCTTCAAAACTGTGAGGGTCATCAGAAACAAGGAAAGTCTGATTAACCATCACAGCCCAGAGGAACCTAAGGGGACATGACAACTAAACATAATGTGGTGTCCTAGATGGGGTCCTGGCACAGAAAATAAAAACATTAGAGGTTTAAGGGGGTTTAAATAAAGTATGGACTTTAGTTAAGAATGTATTGGGATCCCTGGGTGGCGCAGCGGTTTAGCGCCTGCCTTTGGCCCAGGGCGCGATCCTGGAGACCCAGGATCGAATCCCACATCGGGCTCCCAGGGCATGGAGCCTGCTTCTCCCTCTGCCTATGTCTCTGCCATTCTCTCTCTCTCTCTCTCTCTCTCTCTCTCTGTGACTATCATAAATAAATTAAAAAATTTTAAAAAAAGAATGTATTAACACTGGTTCATTAGTTGTGAAAAATGCATCCTACTGATATAAGATGTTAATGATAGAGGAAACTGGGTATGAAGTATATGAAAACTTTCTGTAATATCTTCACAAAAAATTTGTAAATTTAAAACTTCTAAATGAAAAAAGTTGATTAAAAAGAATATATTAGAACATGTTGTAATGTATTGTAGTAGTAAGGATAATTATTATTTAATGCAATTTTTGTTCTTGCTAACTATAAATATACATGTAGACACACTAGGTTTTGATGTAAATTCTTTTCTTGCTGGGGATTATAAAAAGTTTGGAAAACACTGGATCAGAGGATTGCTCTTGGCTCTAATATTTCTTCAAGTTATTCATTTTAAGTTGTTGGTGAGAGGTTTCATTTGTCCAGTCAACAATCACTTAGTGATTAATCACCATGTCCAGAGTACTGTGTTTCCTACCGAAAGGGATGCCACAGACGAACAAGACACAGATTTTCATCTGTTAGAGACAGCAGCAGAAAAACAAATACAGTGTCATGCAAAAGCCTGTGAAATAAATGCTGGGCAGAGGTTTATAAAAATGCCATGAAAGCACAGAGGACAAAGGAGTAAGATTGACTCAGCGGGTCAGAAAAGACTGAATAGGAGCTGGCATTTTATTTAGACTTTCAGAAAAAAAAAAAATGAGAATCACTAATGTTTGCTCAGCACTTCTTATGTTGCCAAAGTCTTTGCAAGAACGTTACAGGGATCTCTTATTTTATCCTCACACCTCCTCCTAGCTAGGTGCTAGTTTTACTCTCACTTTACAGAGGAGCAAACTGAAGCTTTTAAAAAGTAAAGGAATTACGCAAGATGCACATCTCTGCATGGTGGGCTGAGATCTGGGCCATGTCCTGTGCTTACCCATCCTGTCCCCCCACCAGCCCTTCCCTCCTGTTGGTTCTACCCTACCCTATTTTCTTCTAGCTACAGAGTGTGGTTTAGGATCTCCATTCCCTTAAAATGGTGTCCTTCTTGTTGCCTTTGCTACCACTACCCTCCCCCCTTTTTCTCCCCTCTGAAACATTCCTACATAAAATTCATAGCCCAGTTTAACTCCCTCCCTCGTGTAGCCATCCTTCATTCTGGCCTCTTTCAGCAGAATCCGTTGCTCCCTTGCTTCTACAAAGCTTTGATTGAAAAATCTATCTCCTCCACCTCTACCCCACTCAATCAGGGCCAGTCATCTTTCTCTTTGCATGTCTCCCTCCTAGTAGAGTGTCTGGCACACTGTGGTTGCCCAAGAAATGAGAGGAGAAGGAGGAAAGTATTGTAGGATTTCCATGAGTAAATAGGAGACGCAGGCACCCCAAGCTGAGAACAAGAAAATTAAACATGGAGAAGTGGGGAGTGGTGTGGTCTAGTGGTGATGGGGTATCATGTGCCCAGATGCGTGGCTAATCACGCCAGCCCGGGGCCAGATTGTGCAAAGCTGGGATGCTTTGCCAGGAAGCCAGGGCTTTATTCTGTAGATAATAGTGCCCCATGGAGGGGTTTCAGAGTTGAAGGACAAGATTTGAATGGAGTGACACACTCTATTTCATTCTATTTTCTCACCTCAGAAGAGTTTGGAGGACAAGAGGAAATATGAAAACTATGATTTATTGCGTACCCATTCTGTTTCAGACACTGTTCTAAAGTCTTTATATAAGTCCTCTCATTAATTCTCACAGCAACCCAATACACCAGGTATTTTCCCTGGTTTTATGATTGAGAAGATGAAGCTCAATAGGGTTAGGAACACTGTTGAGAAATGGCAGATCCCAGATATGAACTTGAGTTTGCCTGATACCAAAGCTCCTATTTCTTACCACATAATCCTGTCTCCTAAAAACAAAAAACAAAAACAAACAAACTCAAAACAACCTCTTTGGAACTCTTCCTCTTCCTTTCAAACCCATCTCCTTGTCTCCTGAGCTTCTTGTCTCTGTCCTTTCTCTCCTGTTTCCCTAGACCTAAGTGGCAGCTGGCTGGGGAGCAGGTGACTGGAGTCCCAGCAGTAAGATCACAGCAATGGTTTTGTTTCACACCCTCCACCAAGGACAGGGAGGCCCATGGGGGTACAGGCCATGACCACTGTCCCTGGATTCTGCAGATAACCTTGACTTCGGGAATCTTTCTGATTTTTTGAAGGAGATCTTCCCTCCAGCTAATGAGTTAAACAAGGTGAGAGGTTACCTATTTTAGCTGTTTGGGCGTCTACTGGTTTGAAACCTCTTTTGGGATGTATGTTTTGTTACTTTCTTACTAAACACTTTTCTTCCAAGTCCCTCAGACTAACCAACAACATAGAAGGAGTTATGAACTGAAAAAAAAGAAAAGCAGCCCTTCCTTTCTTGATAATGGTATTACGATTCTGGCATTCAGATCCAAGCTTCCCCAAAGTTTTTAAGCAATGTATGCTTTTTGTGTGTTTGTGATTAAAATATGATGTACCTTAAAAGCCATTCCAGCCTCTTGTGATGTGGTCATAAAAATTATTTCAGCATTAAATACCTCATTCCCATCATGTCAGCTTTGAGACCACTGCTAGATGAATCACTGAAGAAATGAAGAGCTTAGCAAAATATTTTTCTTTCTGATTACAGAGCCAAGGCTTATTCGATTAAAGGATAAAGGTAAATTGATCAAATATGTGGACATTTGGAGTTTATTTGTATCGCTGCTCAGCAAATTTTGAAATGCAGCGATCTGATTAGATTTCCTCCCCATGGTTCCCTGGGCAAGAGGGGGTGCAGATGGGAAAGAGCCGATGGCCTGGCCATGTGGTGGGTGAATGACTGGCCACTATCCATTTCTAGCTTTCCCAAAGCTGCTCCGGTCTTAGGAGCTCATGCTGGCATCAGGAAAGCCCCCACCTTGAATGGCACCAGCCATTCCACTGACAAGCTGACCTGGAAGCTTTCTCAGAGTTGGTAACAAAACGCTTGGCTTTGCAAACTCAACTTGCACAGCCCATTTCCCCTTCACATGCCTCCTTTCACTTGGGGTCCCTGCAGCCTGTCCCTCTTTCCCACTTCTGCCTCCTGAGCTGTCCTGTCACCCAGGTAGCTGAGGTTTCAGGAAATTGAGACGAGACTGAGAAAAAGCTGGGGGATGTGGGGGCCAGAAAAGGCACCATCGGTTTTCATTTCAGCTGTGTCGTTCATTCTACCCCCAGCTGGCTTCCAGAGGCTTCTGTGGCTGGTGAAGTGGCCAGCGGCTTCCCTTCTCCAAAATCTCAATATTCGTTAAACTTTATTGTTTTGAAATCTTACTAATCACAACAAGAAGAAATAGTAAAAACAATTAGGCATGTCTTTGTGTCCAGAGCTCATCAAGGCCTTACATTCCTTGCCTTGATTCCCCATAATCACCTGCGAGATGTGTGTCGTTATTCTCTCAGATACAGAGTCACCGAGGTTCAGCAAGTTTGGGTGAACCTCGGTGACTCTGCACAGGCAGCAGCCCTTGGATTTGACCCATGCATTTTGACTCTGGGCCCTGAGTATGTAATCATTGCTTTAAATTGCTGCCCACATATGACACTGTAATATTTTGTTGGTAAAACTCAGATGATACAAACATGTAGAATGTGGGAAGTTGAAGGTGCATTCCCCACCTCCTCCAATGCCTAATTTCCAGAACATTCCAGCCTGCATAGCTGGGCCCCATGTTCTCTTCTGACAGCCTTTACTGGACAATGAGCCTGTGAAGCCACCCAGATTTTATAAGGAGCCAGGCTATAAGGGGGCAGGTGATCTTCCCCCTGGCATACAGCATGCTCTGTCCCAATGGCCAGCCGACCTCTAAGCTGGTGTAAGCTCCTGGGGACAAGCACAGGGATCCTCAAATATAATACAGTGCTAAAGAGCATAGGCCTTGGGGTGAGTCCCCTCATGTGTGAATCTGCCTCTTGGTCCACTTTCCTACTCTCAGAGCCCCAGTTCATCTATAAATTGGGGTTGATGGTGCCCATCCCTCCAGGATGTTTGGAGATAGAATAGCCGAGTGCAAAGTGCCTAGCTCAGAGCAGGTGATCAGTAAGGACTGGAGTCAGGTGCAAGAGTAGGAAGGGTGCATAGGTCAGCCCGGATGGATGTGGGAAGGGCTTGGTGTGACCAACTTTTTAAGCCTTGGGAATGAGGCTTTCTTCTACTTCCCTCACTTCAGGCACCCAGCAGAGTGTTCTGCCCACAGAAGGCACATCTGAAACACTTGCTGACTTGTCACAACCAAGTGATGGAGGGGTCTGGGGCTAGTTCTAAGAAGTTGAGACTTGGGACAACCCAGGAAAACACTATGAGATATCCTGGAAATATTTATCAGTAGAGTGGATAACCACAACCAGAGGAAATTCCTTGTTGGTATGAACAACAAGGTACAGAGGAGGACTTTTCTGAGGATTCTCTTTTGCAAATGGTTTGCAAACAAAAGAAGGGGTGGTAGATGGATGCAGTGGGGCCATGGGCAAAAATGTCAGGTTGATGACTGAAGAGGCCAAACCACTTACAAAAATAGCAATATTTCTTGCACAATCAACCTCTGAAAATATATCAGTAAGCATGAGGCAGTTTTCACAGCCAGAGACACAGCGGAAGCTGCTCGTCTCATTAAGTGACCCAGTGCTACCCAGGCTAATGTGAGCAGAGAAGCTTGTGGCCTGCCCCCAAGTCAGCCCTGAGAGGGAGCCCAAAGTGAATGAAAACTCCTTCAGTTCCCCCATCTGAAGGATGTGGCAGGCCAAGAGCCAGAACGTATTATTAAACTGGAATGCTGCAGTCTCTAAATTTAACGAGCTGAAGTTCTCTATAAAAGTACCATCCTATTCACACTTTTGTATTAAAGAATTCGCCATTTAGTGGAGCTGATTATGGGCAGGACACCATGTCCTTGGCGGGGCTCCTTCTGTACAGTACGCCGCCCATCCCAGCTGGGCCGTCCACGGTACACATTGGCTTGAGGGCAACAGGCAGGCAGGCCACTTAGGGATTGTCACAGACCTGACCCCTCTTTGAGGCATCACTGCGAATGTCCTTGGAACTCTGAAGCAGGACAAGAGAGGACAAAGTGCCCAGAATGGGGGAGAGAAGGAGAAAAAGTTTGAATTAGGATGTGAGGGAAATAGTGTTTGTAGTCGAACCACATGTGGGGGCTGGTTTAAAGTCCACACACCTTCCTAACTCTGGGAAATGAACTAGGGGTGGTAGAAAGGGAGGTAGGTGGGGGGTGGGCGTGACTGGGTGATGAGCACTGAGGGGGGCACTTGATGGAATGAGCACTAGGTGTTATTCTATATGTTGGCAAATTGAACACCAATAAAAAACAAATTTATTTTAAAAAAAAAGTCCACACACCTATGGCTCTGTGCACCAGGACAGATACTTGCTGACGCCAGTGTTAGCCAAGAACTCAAGTCACATAAACACCTCCATGCTTGACTTCACTTTAATATGAAAATTTTTTCTTCCTTTGCTTTTTGATAAACAGAGAGATGGGTTCCACTTTGATGAAATCCATAGTGGAAATTGGAATGATGAAAGACAGCCTAGTATTACACAGTCTAATCCTATTTTAAGCATATGCAATACACCGTCACACACATTTCAAAAATCTAGAAGGATTATATCAAAGTGCTAACAATGGGCACCTCTACATGGAAAAATTCGACATTTTTTAAGTGCACGTTCTTTTATTTCTTTTCTATTTTTACCAAAAGACTTTTTGTAACCATGAACTGCTCTTGTAATTGGAAAATAGTTTTTTAACTTATAAACTTGAAAAGCTGATCTATGAAACTGACTGAACTATTTATTCTTCCAAAATGTGTGAAGGGCAGGGGATGATTGATGCCAAGGGTGGAGGTTAAGGCAATGTACTCAATCACTGAGGGAAATGCAAAACCTTCTGGGAATGGTTCCTTTTAACTGTTCGGTGTGCTGATCCAATGTTTGACAATGTCACACACTTAGTAGCCCCCCCTCTCCATGCCACAACATTTTTTTCTGATGTATAAACTGAATTTGACATAGCCTTCCACTCGGCTCGCCTGGAAACGATCTTTAAAAAAGAAATTGATGGCATAGTGTTCATTATTTTACCAAGTGATCAAAGCCATAATATCAACTGCAGGTAAACTGTGTTTAACATATGGTACATGCTGCATGAATGAGTGGATGAATGGATGAAGAAACCAAGACAACAAAAGACATAGTCCTTGCCCTGAATGAATTCACAACTTAACTGAAGTCTTAGAATCAAGTTCATGAAATAACCAAAGGACGGAATAAGAAAGGAGAGTGTCAGTAGGACATATGGAGAAAGAGTCAGTATTTATCAAATGCTGAGGGTACATGGGGATAAATCTTTCCCATGTGGGACCCCATTTCATCCTTCAACCACATGCTATGGAGGAGGTCATACTTTCTCCATTGACCACTGAGGAGCCAGTGTTCAGAGAACTGCATTCATTCCTAAAGATGCCACAGCCGAGCCAGGAAAGAAACTTAGGGTCTCTAGACCCCAAATCACTGTTGGATCTGCCCTAACCCAATGCCCCCTCCACACATGGAGAAAGCCCAAGGGGCAGAACCTGGGGAGATGCTCCTGTGCTGGGGGAGCCCCCTGGTCCTTGGAATCTATCCATCTGGCTTCCACATGCACACTTGAGCCTTCTCAGTCCTCACCCCTGACTATGCAGCCCAGCTCATGTCATGCCTCACATACACACCTGTGTAGGTGCTGTCGGTCCCCTGTCCTGTGGTCACAGCTCCCTCTGGGGACCCAGGAGTTCCATTGTATCTGACACTCTGCTACATCTCTCCCTCATCCTCTTTTGGCTGCTTTCTGCTCCACAATTCAGCAGCTCCCTCCTGTTGTGCTTCCTTGGAGGGTTAAAGGAAATAAATGCCTTGAAGCCCTGAGCACAATGTCTGGGACATGACAGGCTTTCAGTAAGTGTGAGGGCTTGTGATCGCATGACATGACATCACACAATGGTGAAAGACTTGAGCCCTAGAGTCACCTGCACCAGAACTCAAATGTTTGCTCTAACATTTGACCAGCCTCTCCCTCCATTGTCTGAGTAGCTTTTAACCTTGAGTAAGTCACCATACCTGAGCCTCAGTTTCCTTATCTGGAAAATAGGGATAATGATAACACTTTTCTTAGAGAATGGTTGGAAAATTGAGAAAATATATGTGACACACTTAGCATAATGCCAGTCACAGAGTAAAGGATGGATAAACAATATCATCCAAGGGCCGCCTGGTGGCTCAGTCGGTTAACCGTCTGACTTTGGCTCAGGTCATGATCCTGGGGTCTCGGGATCGAGCCCTGTGTCAGCTCCATGCTCAGCAGAAGTCTGCTTCTCCCTCTGCGCTTCCCTCTGCTCATGCTATCCCTCTCTCTCAAAAAAAAAATTTATTAAAACAACAACAGCATCATTAATGGCATTAATAATTGTATAGTTGCCTTGGTTACAGAACTGTCTGGAAAATTGCAGGTCCTGGGCCCTGTGACTTAGCAAAGACCCTTGTGAGTAGTCCTGTCAATCATAGGCTTACGTAACGCGACAAGCAATAGCTAGACTTGTAGAACTCAAGACGAAAAACATTGAGCAGATTCAGCACATTGGAACACAGAGGGGAAAAGATAGAACAGCAGGAGAGGGCATGGTGGCCTGTGGGGCAAGATACAGTCAGACATTGGAGTTTCTGGCAGAAGTTTTCTAGAAAAAACAAAAAACATAAAAAAACGATGCTTCATTTCATTCATCCTTTCATTCATTCAGTAAACATATACTACAGGTTGTTTGGAATCCAAAGATAAGTAAGACAGTTCTTGCAACGTTCCACCTACCTAGGGACCTATTTTCCTAATGAGATCACCTAATAGCATGGAAAACGGACCACCTTGCTCCACCCGGGGCACAGAGACACAGGCATCCGATATTGAAAGGCTAAAGCATACATTTGAAATGTTCTGATTTTCAAAACTTGATAAACGCATTCCTATGACTTGTAAGGCTTTGTCCCACCTGGCTTTGTGCACAGAATCGTCAAAGTTTCCAGCTAGTTGCAGGGTAAGTTCCAAGCATTAAGGAGATTCCAGCAGCAGGATCTCCTGTGACTGAGTCCTCACATCCCCAGACAGCTCCATCTCTGACTGGCTATAGAACATTCTGTGCATGTGATGACTTCCCCTTTACTTGTGACTGACTGACTAGGAAACTCTCTTCTCCCCAAGCCTTTTGGTCCTCAGTAAATATTTATAGATCATTAAATGGTGGCTCCTGGAAGGTGGGACAGATGGCTGGAAAGCTCACCAGCAGGATTAGTAGATCTGGGTCGCCAGCTTTTTTCTGCTCCTCACTTGCTTTTGAAAGTAACATTACCCCACTCTCTTGGCTTAACAACATGGCAGCCATTGTGTTCTTGATGAGAGGTCCTGGGATCTGCCATGATGCTTTTAGAAGGTCTATACCCTAAGTTCAAGCGTGAGGGCTGGGGACCCTGGCCCATCCTGCCTCAGCTCTCTGGCTGGGGGCTTTCTGTGTTGAGGAGAGTCCACACGGAGTGTGCTAAATGATGGAGTCCCAGCTTTGTCCATGCCTGGCTTCTTGTGAGATTGTCATTGTCACATTTTGGGTTAGAAAGACATAGCAGAAGATGAGGAGGAGCCAAGAAACAAAGCAAGTCCCGCCCTGAATGTGGTTCAGGTCCCAAAGGGCACGAGAGGTCGGAGAGAAGTGTCCTAGAATCAAGGTTGGTGTCCCTCCCAGACCCCTACCTCTTCTCCTCCCCTGCTGGAAGGAAGGCTGTCTCCTCCTCCAGAGAGGACCAGGAGATGCCAGCACGGACAGGGGTGGCCTGGAGGAGGCCCAGAGCACAAACCGAGACTGCAGGGCATAACTGGAAGTCTTTCTCCAGGGCTCCCAGGGACGAGGCTGAAGCCCAGCTCCAGCCAGGGTGAATCCTTGCTCGCTTCCCCCACTGCCCTCTCCTGCTCTTCCCTCATCCCCTCCTCCCCACAGCACTCCCTCAATGAGTCATTTGCACAAGAATCCCCACCTCAGGCTGTGTGGCTGCTAGAGGACCTTCACTGTCACAGGCACCAAATCCAGAGTCAAAGTGGAAGCTACATTTTTAGGAAAATAATTTAGTTGCAAGGCTACACGTGTGCATGGAGTAAGAATTGTCCAAGAAGGAGGTTTGCTAGCGCTCTCCCTGACCTTACTGACCGCGGCACCACGAGCCACACTTCTCAGGCACAGGCTCAAAGGCCAGTGTGAGGCCTGTCTGTACTCCTCTGATAAAACTTTGAAGTTGGATTTGAACAAAAAGAGAAACAAATGATAAGGCAGTGACTGTTGCATCATCCAAAACAAAACAAACTGCTCTGTGCATTCTAGTGTATTTCTTTCAGGATTTTTATTGCATGAAATTATAATTACATTGCATATATAACTCAGTGGTCTGATTTTTCACTTAATACCAATGTAACTGTTGTTCCTCAGTTATTGAAATGTCTTAAGCTTCCTGTGTCAGTAGCTGCACAATATTTTAGCATCGATGCACCTCGTGGTCAGCTTACCTACAGAAGGCCTCAGTGCTGGCCAATCACAGAGAGCTTGGGCTGTATTTTGGATTACAGCTTTAGGATAGATTCCCATAAGTGAAATAATTGGTCCTAAGGGTTCACGTACTCACCGTTTCACCAACAATGTGTGTATTTATCACTCCTACTTCTCAACCTACGTGTGATTTAAAATCGCTTCTCTTGTTGTCATGACAAAAATAACATTTCAGTGTCATTTTAATTCACATTTCATCATCGGCGTATAACACCAGGCATTTCCCCACGTTATGCTTGCCAATTGCCTACCTCCTTTTGTCAATGTTAATATAGGTCCTTTGGCCATCTAGCTTTTAGGACTTCACATTCTTCTGATCGGTATATATGAACTCTTCACACTTCTGAGATACTGACACTTTTGCCATATGTCTTCCATATATTTGCTCCTATTTCTCTTGCTGTTGGTTTTTCTAGTGTTTTCTTTACATACACAGGCATATTGTATTTTTGTTCACTCAAATCTATTCACATTTTCCTTTGTGATTTATTGCTATTATTTTTAAACTTAGTAACTTAGTCACAAAACCATTTTGGCTTTTAAAAGACTATAAACACTAAAATGTTAACAGATGTTGGTTTTCTCAGAATTAAAGCCCGTTTGGTTTTTCTGTTTTCTCTCTTTTTTCTTATGTTTTCTAAGTGTTCTGTAATGAATTAATTTTCTGTAACAAGGGAACATTTTCATCTATTTCCTACATTTTTTTAACATTAAGCTTATTTTAGAGAGAGATGAATCTTTTGAACCTTCCAGGGATTGTTGGCAATGTTTAAATTAGCAATTGCTATATGACAAATCAGCCTAAAACCCAGTGGCTTAAAACAACATCAATTCTTATTGTAATTTCTGTGTCTGTGGGTCATCTGGGGGCAGAGATATTAGCTGGGCTCTTGCAGGTGTCTGCAGGTGGACTATGGGCTCAGGGATGCAAAGTCTGCCGGGAGCTATAAGCTGGGGCAGCCCAGCTTCACAGGCCCTTCTAGGGACCCACCTGCTAGCTCAGGCATGTTCTTCATATGGCCAGCGTAGAAACTGATGAGGGCCCTTTAAACACAAGGCCCCTTGAGACCTAGGCACACCCTCATCTCTCCCTCATTCTTTTAACTGAAGCAAAGTCCCATGGAATAGGAAGTTTACCTTTGCTTTTATGGGAAGAATTCCGAAGTCATATGATGGAAGAGTAGAATTGGGTTTGATAATGCAGTCAGTCTACTGCAGGCAAGAATAGATTGTTTTTACCTATATTTACAAAGTGATATCTATTTATATCTGGTATGGCTCATCAATAAAAAAAAATTGTGAGGGTTTTTTTTTTTATTATTACAAATGGTCCAATACAGATTAATGTAGGATCTTCCCTGAATATTTCACAAAGGGCAACACCCAGTTCCTGACCAATCAGTCAAAGAAGTAAAGTAATAAAGCAAGCGATCTGTGGCATTGACATTAGGCTCCAAAGAACTTGGAAAAGGCGTGAGATGAAAGAGCAGGCTGGTGGGCGGGGGGTATCTCAAAATGCCCCATATATGGATAAGCAGCCACTGGGGCATCCTGGCATAGAAACAAATGGGCCCCAGGGAGAGGCTTTCTTTTGTGCCTTCAGACTGTGAGCAGCCGTCAAGGGCCGCGGGCTCTGATCACAGCAAATAAATGGAAGCAGACAGGTGCAGTGACAAAAGCAATTCCTCCGAGAGGCTCATTGGCACTGATGTCAGATATCTGAGATGGCAGGTGTGCAAGGACAAAGGGAAGCTACGCAGGAAGCTCTGGGCTGGGCCCCTCCGCCTGTCCCCATCACCCGTGACCCAGTTAGGGGCCAGCGACATTGGCTCTCTGGCCCCCATGGGGACCTGCTGGCCAGGAGACTGTCGGAAGAGCAGCAAGGACGGCGGCATTACAGTTCCTGCACGTTCACAAGGCATGGCGTAGTTGCTAAAGGCCTCGCAGACACTCCATTCCACGTCAACCTCACAACAACCCTCAAAGAAGGAGTACGTGTATTCCCTTTTATGCTGAAAGACACAAACGCTCAGGAAGGTCACAGATGTTAAAGTGCCATAAGCCAGACAGAGAAAACAGTTTGGGTCACAATAGTTTAAGCTCTCCGCCTTTCCGGGGTGATCCAAGCATCCCCCTCTAGCAAGTGGACTCAGGCCTGTGAAGTAGGATGACACTGGGGGGCAGAGGGGCCTCCCCAGAGAGCCCTGAGCCCTTGACACTCGTCTTCTGAAGGGAGCAGGTGGAGACCCAGGCACAGGGTAGAGGGTTGAGAGGAAAAAACTGACCTGATTTCAAGGCCTGACCATTCTCTTCCCTCCTCTTCAAAGTGCCCGGCTCAGAGCTGAGGTCAAAGGTCTAATCATATTTCTTGCTGATCCTTTCAGAGCACTAATGGGCTACTTGAAGAGCTCCCTTGCTAAAAGCCCTACTGCTTTTAGAAAGGGGAGCTTTTAAAAAAGAACAGTTTGTTAAGTGGGCACTCTGGAATTCTCCATTTATACGAAAAGGGTGTTTGATACTCAAGAGGGTATTTGTCACTGGGGGGAAAGGTTAAGTCAATTATTTTGTCTGGAGATGAAAAAGATAGAGAGTCGGCTTAATAACAGGCTCCAGGTCTACCAGGGGCTGTTCTGGGAATGGTGACCACCTGTCTGTCCTCTCAGCCGCAGAAGAAGAATTGGGCTTCTGTTGGGGAAAGCAGATCTAAGTGAGGCCGAGAAGGGACCCCTGGCCCTCAGCCCTGACGCCTCCCGGTTCCGCCCTAGCAGCCCTTCTCCTCCCTGACGGCGGCTCACGTGGCATCCACTTAGGGCTGATGATCCCCAGAGGCTTTTCTTTGGCTTCAGGACTGAGATTTGCTGCCCTGAGATCAGACTGGGAGGGCGGAACCCAGGAGGTGCGGAGCCCCACAGGCAGGTGCTTCACGGCCCCGCACCTGGTCCCGCATCTGCGCCCTCAGCTCCGGATGCCCGTGCTGCTGGCCTATGGCAGAGTCGTGAGGTGCACCGAGATGATGCATGTGAGCCTACGCTGCAAACCACACGGCGCTGAGCAAATGGAAGACATTATTTTTCCTGGAATAAATGCTGATTATTTTTCAAGTCTAGTGTGCACTAAAATTTTTCTTCCTGCTTTGGAGAAAGTTGCCAGATGGCTTTGAACCCAACCTCGAAATGATGTGCCAGTTATTTTCTTTTAGGTCTCAAGCCTTTCTCGGCATGCTGCTCCTTGAGCAAGCCCTGCTTTGCTCCTGCTACCAGCTGCTTACAGAACTGTGTCCTTGAGGATGAAGGGGCCCTTGCAGAGTATCATCTACACCAGCTTCCAGTCCACGTTGGTTTCCCTTTTATAAGCGTTGGTTCTGGTTCTCCTTGAATGCCTCTGGGGATGGGGAAGCTCACTCTTTCATTTTTAAAGCTATTTCACCTTTCAAAACTTCAGATAGTGATGCATTTTTCCTTGCATGAAGCCCAAATCAATTTCCCTGGAGCAGAGGGAATAGCTATAGGTAGGATAAGATGGATGATATGGGCCTCAGAGACAAGGAGTCATGGAAGTTGGTGGTTCGCTGGAGAAGACATGCCCTTCCAGAGCAGGTGGCTGCTGCTTCACACTTATAGATGGCAGCCCTGAATGTGGGCCCAGTCTACCCAGATCCAGGGCTTTGGTTGGCGCTGGGGTAGCTTAACTCATGTGGAATGCCTCGTGTCATCCTTGAAAGGAGGCTGTGCTTTATTTTGTGAAATACCAAAATTAGAAATTGAAATTGAATCATTAAAAAAAATGAATAACCTTTTAGTTTTGAGAAAGAGAAGAAACAGGAGCCACTTCCGTCTACAGAGTACCTCTCCCTCACCACAAATGCAGACCTCAGGGTGGCGGCCCAGGTTACTCTCTCAAAAGATGGTATTTTCAAATCCATTCAGTTTTTTTAAGAGACAATAGAACTCTTCATTTGCATGCAAAATTCCAAGGTTTCAAAGTTAGCTTTATGTCAAATATTTTATTAAGACTGTATTAGCCAAACAAAACACTCTCTGGGAAGTGAATATGGCCCACAGACCACCGGTCTGCAATCTCCGCTGCCCTAGATCTGCTGCCTCGGTCTTGGTTCTCCTCTTGAGCACCAAATGGAAACAATCCATTCTCTGCTCTGTAAGAGGGGCCTCAGAGATTTGAAGACATCTGTGTATCTTCTCTGGTATTTTCATCACCAGGGTAACGATCATTAGCAACGTTTTATTTCCTTGTTTTTCAAAACTTTCAGTCTTGTCACCATGTCCTCAGGCTTAGGACCCTTCAAAGTAGACTATTAGAAGACAGGCACTCATCTGCTCACATCTATATTTGCAAGGCATAGCTACCACATTTATGGAAGAGATCCCTTGCTAAGGACCAGATTCAAATCATATGATTCAGTTATTTTGTTAGCCTTAAATTACCCATTCTTGATATATTCTTTAGAGGGGAAGGAGTCTCTAGACATATACCTTCAGGGTTTAATTTGCTTACGATGTCATTGAAGACATAGCAGCAACATTAGTTGAGCAACTGATTTTTTTTTTTTTTTTAATGAGGATTCGAGGCTGATAGAGCTAAGAACTTGCACATCTTGTTAGCCCAAAGGTGGCAAGTCAGTTTCACATGAAGGGCCAGCTCACATGGGAGGGATGTGTTGAGAAAGAGTCTAGAGAAAGTAAACCAGGGAAAGGCGAGAGGAAAAGTTCTATATGGGTGTCACCTACTTGCCCTTCCTGATATTTTACAGGTAAGGAGACTGAGGTCAAGAGCAATATTTTGACAGTTAAACTGAAGCCAAACTCAGGCTGGGGCCTATATTTCCTGAATTCTCAGATCTCTACCTCCTGATCTGAGATTTCTTGGCTTTGTTCATGGAACCCTCCAGGTGCTCTCCAAAGAGGTGGCTCTGGGGTATCTTAGAGAGGCTGGTTCATTTGGGTACCTAAACTCTCTTCCACACTTTGACCAACAAAGAATTCCTTCTCCCCTTCCTCTTCTTCTTTAGAGCTTTTGTTTAAGAAATTGTTTGAAAGGAAAGGGCTCAGGCAGCCCAAGTGGCTCAGCATTTTAGCACCGCCTTCAGCCCAGGGCCTGATCCTGGAGACCCAGGATCAAGTCCCATGTCAGGCTCCCTGCATGGAGCCTGCTTCTCCCTCTGCCTGTGTCTCTGCCTTTCTTCCTCTCTCTCTCTCTCTCATGAATAAATAAATAAAATCTTTAAAAAAAAAAAGAAAGGAAAAGGCTCATTGGTTAAAAAAACATTAGAGGATCAGTGTATTTTGCTCTACTGTTTTCCATATTTTGTAATTGACTGATGAGTTCATTAATCAACTGATTCAGTTGTCTTTTATTTAGCAATTACTATTTGGAAATCACTTTTGTGGACCCTGTTTGGAATTAAAGAAAGGGGTCCCCTCTCAAAGAGTATACAACTTTCTTGGAGCCCAGACATATGAATAACCATTTATTTTGTAAAATAATGTGTAATTGCATTGAGGGATCACAGAAGAAGGAGTTATATCTTGGCTGCTGTGAATCAAGGATGCTTCATGGAGGAGGCAACCTTTGAACTTAGCCTTGAAGGATGAGCAGCATCTATGTTGATTGTGTGTCTCCTGATTCAGAGCCCATTGGAATGATACTGCAATGTGAAACCATTGTCTGAAGAAAGAAAAGTACAAAGGTAGTAAAGGTGCATGGAAAGAGAGGGTGATGGCATTACTACACTGGAGTTTAAGGAATCTGAGGACTCCCTTGACTCATAAGGTGGTGTTTTCTGATGCCTATCACATGCCCTAGATGAATTTGCCCTTATGAAACATCAATTCAATGGACCTGTATTCTGAATTGATTTAGTAACTTAAAACTACCAAGCACTACCAGGTTGGGCAATAGATCTTATCTTGTTAACAGGAATTCTTACAATATACAGCAAAGTTTCACAAACAAAATGGTTGGAAATTGGAATAAAAGCTGTAGCACATGCTCTTGGTTGGTGGCCCCAAAGACCCCTTCCCTAACCACTTCATTTAAAGCAGCAGCAAAAGGCAAATAGCCCCTTTACCAGCCACTGTTGCAGTTATGGTTGACAACATGACCTCATTCTGGCAAATGACACAGGAAGAAAAGTTGGCTAGAAGTTTCAAAATGAGTTAGAACCATAGAGTCTAGTTCTTTGACTCTTTCCCTGCTGGCATGATAATATAAAGCCTGGTGCAACAGTGAACATCTAGTAGCCCAGAGGCAAAAGCCAAAGATGAAAAACAAAGAACCAAGGACTTAGAGTAAAAGCTTAGGAATTGTTTGACACTTTAAAGTCTTCTCTGAACAGCAGTCCAGAACCTATCTACCATTAGACATTTCATTGTGTAAGAAAATGATATCTTATTTGTTTCTGTCATGTATGCATCAGGCTGGACTAACTGCTATAAAAATAAAATCTCAATTCTCAGTGTCTTAACACAATACTTGTCAATGTCTTGCTCAGGCTTTTCTTAGGTGGGTGCTGTTCTAAGGAAATTGTTCTTTCCTTAGTGATTCAGGGATCCAGGCTCCTTACAGCTTGGGATGCTGCCATCTTGAGCTTGCGATCTCCAAGACCATCGCTGCAGGAGGTGAGATGTGGGTGAAGCTTTCTTAACCTTCTTGGCTGGGAAGTGACACACCTCATTTCAATTCATATTCTAATGGTTTGTCATCAGAAATATGGTTCTACTTCAATGAAAGGCAATTGAGAAATGGAGTCCCTGCCTGGAAAGCTGCCTCCCAACTCTGCTACAGAAGGGGAACCCAAAGCTTTAATGGTATCTAACTCCCTCTGCCATAATCACTCTTAGTAGATTTTCTATCCATCACATTCAAAGGCATTTTTGATGTAATAGTAGAATTCAGCATTTACTGCATGTACTCAGGCAATACTTATATATTCAGGGCATTGGACTTGGAATCAAGTGGCCTTCCTAATAGATGGAAGTCCCTTTCCTTACTCTTTTATTAGGAAGGTGAGAGTTATACAGGAACCAGTCATCTGGAATTATCAGCAATCTTTTAAGAAATACGTGCATCTAACATGGGATATCAGTAACAATATGGGAGTTGAGTGAATTCAAAGGAAGGGGAATTTCAATATGAACAATTCTCCAGGGAATATTTCTTGGGCAGAGCCCACTGGAAAAAGAAGGGCAATATCTTGCATTTTCTGTGAGACTCTGCTCCTTTAAAACAAATGTATTCATCCCCTATAATTATTTATCCCATAAACATTATTGTTCATTCCATAAGAAGCATGGTATGGGTGGCAGTACTAAGATTATAGATACTAAGTGAGTAAGATATAATCTCTGCTCTTGAAACACTCAAAGTATATGATGAGAGACACATAAACCAAGAATTTCCTCTGCTTGCCAAAACCAGGGGCACTTAGAGGGAGAAACAAGGGGTGGAGTGGAGGAAGGCATCAAAAAAGGAGAGAACTGGGATCCCTGGGTGGCGCAGCGGTTTGGCGCCTGCCTTTGGCCCAGGGCGCGATCCTGGAGACCCGGGATCGAGTCCCACGTCGGGCTCCCTGCATGGAGCCTGCTTCTCCCTCTGCCTGTGTCTCTGCCTCATTCTCTCTCTCTCTGACTATCACAAATAAATTTTTAAAAAAAAATTAAAAAAAAAAAAGAAGAAAAAAAAAAAAAAGGAGAGAACTTGGTAAGCAGAGCCTTGGAGGAAGTTTAGGAAATTTTCAGTGATGGAAGAAGGGAAGGAATTTCGGGCAAAGCAAATGGCATTACCAAAGGCACAGAGCTATGCAGATTCATGGTAAACTCAGAGAGTAATGAGTACTCGGCATTGGATGTGTATGGGGGAGAGAGGGATGGTGGGAGATAGCATTTGAAAAGCAGGCTGGGCCATATGATGAAACACCTTAAATGTATTCAAGCTGCAAATTTCAGCTATAAGTTAGAAAACACCTGAGGAGGGCTTTTGGGTAACTTGGACAAGAGGGTTTGAGCAAGGCAACGTCAGAGTTGATTCAGCAGCTCAGGGAGGGTCACTAATGTGTTCACATTATTTTGGATTTTTTTTTGCTCAGAACACCAGTGACTTTTCCTAGAGTGATCAACTGTCCCAGTTATCCTGGCACTGAGGGGTTTCTCGGGATTTGTGACTTTTAGTGCTGAAAGAAGGAAAATCTCATGCAAATAGAGATTTTAGTGATCTTACGCCTCCCCTCTCAATCACAAGATGG
Source organism: Canis lupus dingo (assembly GCF_003254725.2). Classification (NCBI taxonomy): domain Eukaryota; kingdom Metazoa; phylum Chordata; class Mammalia; order Carnivora; family Canidae; genus Canis; species Canis lupus. The sequence continues at coordinate 33,564,020 of NC_064252.1, forward strand.
TTGCCACAGTCTCAAGCATCACACCGAAAACGGGCCATCTTCTTTATACACTTCTCTCTTACCTGAAGAAAATAGTCTTTCCCTAAGTCCCCAGTAGACTTTCCTTTCTATCTCAAGAACTGGGTTATATGCCCACCCTTAGTCCAAAGAAGAATGAGATCATAGTAGATGGCATAGTAGATGGCCTAGACAATCACAGTCTGTCTCCTAGTTTGGGCACATTGTGGCCAGACCTTACATTGAATTTTACTGGTATGGAAGAGAAATGGCTTATGGGTGGTAACTCACAGTACATGCCACAAGTGCCATGCCAGAGATTTTGGAATTTATTCTGAAGGCAGTGGGATGTCACCAAAATTTATAAGCAGAAGGCAACAGGCCATCACTTATGTTTTAAACTTGGATGCAATATCAGAACTGAATTTGGAACAAGAGTGAGAGAAGAGAGATTTGATAGCAAGTTACTGCAATAATCCAGAGAGAAGATGGTAGGATTTAAATAAGGACTGGGATTACAGACATGTAAATGAAGTGATGGATTTGAAAGACGTGACAGGACATTCATCTCACATTATGTGAATGAAAACCCTGCACAGTGCACTGTGATTGTCTCCATTTGTGTATGAGACCACACTGGCACGGGTATTAGAGGTGGCAAGTCTAAGATGCTCCCAGAGGCCAAACATTACCTGCCTACCAAAAATAACTGCCACGCTCCCGGGGTGGGATTTCTCCCCTGCCCAGCTCTTGGACATGTTCCACACCAGCTGTCTTGCTCTCTTGGGGCCCCTGCATCTGTCTGGCACCAGGCTGGTGTCAGACCAGGTAGAAAGCCCTCATTCTTTGTATCTGGACAGCTTTGTAGATGATGTCTGCAGCAATATTGTGTTGATTAATCAAATCTGCCTTAGCAGACACAAGCAGTAATATGGACTTGAGAGAAAGAACATGAGGTTGGCAATATAAGTTCAAGGATTTGCCTCCCACTCCTGGGAATAATTTTGCACTATTGTATGCATGGTTTGCAAGTGAAATCAACTAATCTCCCAAAGACCTCTGATACTGGAAAATTAACCCATGGGTAGTCCAGGGTGATGCATTCTCCATGAGTCATGAGGAGGGCTATAAGGGAACTATTTGGTGAATGGTGGCTTTGGTGACATTGCTCAATGAAAAGAGCTATTGGGACAAGACAATACTATGTCTGTGTCACAGCACCCTGTTACTTTCCCTGTAGGTCTTAGCTCATATGGCAATTAGACATTCATAATTGTGATTTTTAACTTTTTGTTCCCTTACCCACAGAGGGGGTAAAGGTGATACCTTGTCTGCTTACCACTCTATTTCCAGAGACTAGCAGAGTAGGTGACATATAGTATATGCTCAATAGATATTTGTTGGATTAATTTTTAATTAATTTAATTTAATTAATTTAATTAATTTTAAGTAATTTAATTAAATGACTACTCTGTGTCAGTTACCACATCGGCTCTTTGAAACCTTCCCAAATCCCCATAACATAGACATAGAAAATGAAATTATTGGGGCATCTGGGTGGCTCAGTGGTTGAATGTCTGTCTGCCTTTGGCTCAGGGCATGATCCTGGGGTCCTGGGATCGAGTCCCACATCAGGCTCCCCGCAGGGAGCCTGCTTCTCCCTCTGCCTGTGTCTCTGCCTTTCTCTGTGTGCCTCTCATTAATAAATAAATAATCTTAAGGAAAAAAAGAAAATGAAATTATTTTTATTTTATAGACAATAAGACTGAGAATCAGAGCTGTAGAGTGAGTTAACTATGGTCATACATTTAGTGAATGGGACAGCTGGGACTTGAACCTGAGTCTGCCCTCAGATCCTATGCTCTTTTTTCTCTGAATGCTGTTTGGATTTTCATTTCATGTGATGATATTTCTCAATGCAGAGAAACTCAGTGTTGGTTTAGGTCTACCCCACACTCTGGAGATGAGAGGCTCTAGGCCCAGAGAGGGAGGCCAAGCATCTTGTCCGGGTCAAATCCGTGCTCAAGGTAAGGCCCAAGTAGCCCAGCATTGTTTTCAACCAAACTTTGAAGTTCCTTTAAGATAAAGCAGGAAGTAATTCAGAAAGAGCCAGAGCTTGTGCGTTGGATTTGTCCTATCTCTACAGCATTGCTGGATGTCTGCATAGCAGAAAGGCATGAAAAATCTTATCCAATATGAGTTTCAAAATCTACACGGTGGTTTTCTGGTACTCAGCTTTCACTGCATAGCCTGCCTTCTGAATGAAGGGAAGGCAAGCCTCAGGCTTTTGGAAAGGGACTGCAAGTTTGTTGCTGAAAACTTTCAGGTTTGGATGCGATCTAGGCTCTGGTAAAGTACTTAAGCTAATAAAGGTCTAACGCTTCTTCCAGACTCCTTACAAGCTCCTTGCCGGCTCAGCGTGCACAAACCCACAAGAGAACGCTGTGTCCATGGCCTGGACAGCCCCGTACACGTGATTCTGGCGGGCACACTGTACCAAGGCCAGAACCCTTTGCACTGCCCACCCCTGCCCTATCCTGCCACTTTCTACCCCCACATACGCTACCGAAGTCTCTTCTTCAGAAATTCATTTCTGTGTCCCTGCGCGTCAACCTGGGAAGTATATTACCTGCATGAGGTTTAACTTGCCATTCAGCTGAAAGCATTGAGAAAACCTCAGGTTTAATTCGCTATTTGCTCATTTTCTACATCCAGAGGAGCTGGGCTCCTTTTCCATGCCAGGGGCTGTGCTAGGTCCCCTGTGCCAGACACATGTGAAGAACACTTGGCTCCTGCCTGTGGGGCCCTTGCCATCAAGTTGGGGAAGGAGTCACATCATTGACCTGGTGAGGTCTTGTGTCATTTCTTTGTAACTTACTGGGCCTTGTCTTTCTCTGTGGTATTGTCCTGGTGTTGTCCTCTGGTAAAAAAAGAAAGATGACTTCCCCAATCCACACATGACAACCCCCAGGGGACGAGAAATTATCTTTCTCAGTAGCTCTCCCTTATAAACAACAACTTCCTTTTCCAGAAGTCTGAGCAAAATATTCCCTTGGTCTCAATGGCCCGACTTGAGACATATGTCCATTTCAGCCAATCCCAGAAGCTGAGAGAGAGCATAGGATGATTGACACAGACTTAATTTCCTTTAAAAAGGAAGTTTTCCTTGCAACCCAAAAGGGCAGAACTTGCTAGTGAAAGCGATTTCATTTTTCAATTTCTGCCAGAGCACTGTTGCTTTATTCAATTAATTCCCCACAGTCCCCATTTTCATGTCACCATCATTGTCATCATCATCATCTGGAAGGTGGATGTTTTAAACAAATGAATCACAAAGGAGAAAATCTATGACAATCACATGATAGATTTTTTGCTAATAGATAATTCACAATTCCTCATTTCCATTCCTTTTGGACTTCATCCTAAAGGCAATGGGATGTCATCAAATATTTCTAACCAAAAGGTGATAGATTGGCTCTCATTTATTTTCCAGCGACTCACATGGGTCAAATCTGATGGGAAGCCAGAGTAATTAAGACACCCTCATGGGACAGCAGTTTAAATCTATGTGAGGCAGGTTGTCGTCAATAGGCTTGCCTACAAGACATGTGGACCAATCCAGGCTTGCAAGATGGCCTAAACATGCTGCTGTCATGGGCAATAACCCTCTCCCCAGGCCCAGCAGCCTCTGATTGCTGACCATTGGCGACTCACATAGTGCAAAGCAAGGGATGGCCACAGGTCACATCTCTGCACTAAAAGGATAGGAAACACCTCTCTTACACTCTTCAGGGCATTGGGGTTGGGATTTTTGAGTGGCCAAGTAGGGTTCAACCATGCTCATCTTGACTGGGACAGGGCAAAAGCTGTGAAGGGTACTCAGATCCTTGAGAAACTTGTCTCCTTCATGGACCTTTCCTACCCCTCAGCCAGCTCCCCACATACCCGTATCTATCAGAGTGAGCTTCTGAGTGCTATACCTACTATTGCAAAAGTTCCTCACGTGAGGACTTGCCCAATTACATTTTAGTGGCTAGACCCACTGTTGGGATAAACTTTAACCGAGCAATTATTTTGAAATGTTCAGTTTTCTAGAAATCAGTATAAGGTCCATGAAAGCTTGTGGACTGACTACTTTAAAGTACTCATCTGGGGGATCCCTGGGTGGCGCAGCGGTTTGGCGCCTGCCTTTGGCCCAGGGCGCGATCCTGGAGACCCGGGATCGAGTCCCACGTCGGGCTCCCGGGGCATGGAGCCTGCTTCTCTCTCTGCCTCTCTCTCTCTCTCTCTCTCTCTCTGTGACTATCCGGGCTCCCGGTGCATGGAGCCTGCTTCTCCCTCTGCCTGTGTCTCTGCCTCTCTCTCTCTCTCTCTCTCTCTGTGACTATCATAAATAAATAAAAATTAAAAAAAAAAAATAAAGTACTCATCTGACCCAAAGAAGCATGCTGGGTGTCAGAAGAAGGCTTGAGTTTAGGTAAGTGTTCCCAACTTCTAACTTTGTGACTTTTAAGGTAAGTCACTTCTACTTTATAAGGCTTCAATTTCCTTAGCTGTGAAATGAAAACAAGACTTCTTCTCACTTCAAGAATTCAATGAGATAAAAAATCTGAAACTCATATAGGTCATGATTTTTATTCATCTGAGAGGCCCACTTTTCTCCTCTGTAAGTCTCTGTTTTCTTACTTGTGAAATGGAAATAATATAAACTGACTTACTTGCTATAGAGTCAACAAGCCAGGAAATGCAGAAGACTTTGGTGAACAAAGCCTGCTGCACTCTGAGCACTTGATTACCAGGTTGATGCTCTGAGAGGACCAATCCAAGGTATAGCCGTAGCCCAGGAGTTGGAGTTGGCAGGGATGAGGAATGTTCTTGAGAATTAATCTTATCAAGAACCCAGGTACTCTCTTTCTTCCTAAAACCAATTTCCATTGCAAAGATTCGCTGTTCAGAGCAAAATCTTAAAGGCCATGATCTTCCAGGCTTATTCAATTGCAGCTGAGGGGCCTACATGAATGGCTCCCACATGCCTCCTCTTCTCAGAGATTTCAGTCAGCTGAGGTTTGTTAATGGTGTTTTCTTTTCTGTTAATGTTTTTTTCTTTCTTAAAGAAAAATAAATAAATAAAAGAACGCAATATTTAAGAATTCAAGTCGAAGTTTCCCCTCTTTTCAAGACTTCCTGTCCATAACTGAAGCCATCTTCCTAAAATTAGCAAAGCATTCCTTTTGCCACAAAACAACAATCCCTTTAAAAAAAAAAAAAAAAGGCTATTTCCTTTTTGGATGGGGATTTATATAAGAGGATTGGACAGGGGAAAAAATGAGCTTTCATCCAGCTTCAGCAGTAGCTTTCCCATTTGTCCAAACTTGGCCTGCTATTGGGATTATACGAGATTCATTCAGGCAAGGTCTGCTCAGAGACAAAAACTGTGATCAGATGAAGCCAGATGCTTTAATCCTGTGACTCCCAAGCTTGAGTGGTCCAACACAGTCTCCTGGAAGGCTAGCTAAACCACAGACTGCTGGGTCCCAATCCCAGAATTCTGGTTGGAAGGTCTGGAATATTTGAGAGATTGCATTTCTAACAAGTCCCCCAGTGATGTTGATATTGCTGGTCCAGGGACCGTATTTGGGGACCACAGCTCTGAGTTAACAGTTTTCAGTCCCCAGCAAAGTTTTGAAAGAAGAAGCCATTGTGGCCAAAATCACTGTGACTGGTGGTTGACTTCCGGTTTCCTGGTGTTGGAGGGTATAGCTACAAAATCCAGGTGTTTGCTTTCCATCCTTGTATGGCCCTCTCAGCCCAGGCAGGGTGCTCTTGAGTCACCCTCTGGCTGGTCTCCTTGTGTCCCTGTTTCTGTTATGCTCCATGGAAGGCTCAGATCTTTTCTTTCCTCTTTAGAGGCTGTGTGAGAATTGTAGGGGAAACAACACAGTTTTGGGGATCAGTCAGATGAACTTGTGTATGAAACCAGGCTCCATTGTTTGCCAGATATAGGATCCCAAGCAAGTGAAATAACTTTCCTGAGTCTGCTTACTTCTCGTCAAATATGAAAAATAGTAATGTTCTATTGTAGTGATCTACAAATCTGGCTAAGGTCCCTCTCTTCTCCCAAGTCTATTCCCTCTTGATTGTTGCTCTTCTTGGTAAATGACATCTCTACCTAACCCACTGTCCAAGGACCCATAGGAGCCATTTTGGCACCTCTCTCTCTCACACACACACTTCATATACCCAATCAACCACCATGTCCTATCTAATCTACTTTCAAAATGTACGTTGGTCCTGAATACTCCTCTCCATTTCCATTGTTGCCACCCCCTACCTGCCATCCCCACCAAACTATCATTAATCCAAACTCAACCACAAAAGATAATTTTTGATATCTTACCAGTTCCTACTTCATGTAGGCTAAAATATAAAGTCCATAGCATGGACTACAGAAGGCCTACAAAGTCTTTTGGGCCTGCCTATTACTAGATGAGCACTTTTGACTCTGAGGTGAACCCAGAGGAGATGGTCTTGGGATCCTTGAATATGTCAAGTACTTCCTGCCTTGAGGTCTTTGTGCAAATTTTGAAGGACATCTCTTGATCCAGGGACATATTAAAATATGAAAAGAATATAGGATTAGGAACGCCTGGGTGGCTCAGTGGTTAAGTGTCTGCCTTTGACTCAGGTTGTGATCCTGGGGTCCTGGGATCGAGTTCCACATCAAACTTCCTGCATGAAGCCTGATTCTCCCTCTGCCTGTGTCTCTACCTCCCTTCTTGTGTCTTTCATGAATAAATAAATAAAATCTTAAAAAAAAAGAATATGGGATTGTATATGTTCACCCCATATACATGGAAATAGAAAAGATTAGATCGAAATAATAAAAAATATTGACAACAGTTCTTTCTTGGTGATAAAGACCATTTTTATATAATTTCAATGCAGTTTTGTCTCCATATATTTCGTCAAGATTTTTAAAAGATTATATATTATGTAAAATATTATATATATAATATTATATATATATATAATAAAAATGTAAAATAAATGGTGAAGATTTAAGGTTACTTTTTAGAAATCTTGGCCTTGATGAGAAAAGCTGTGGCTTGTGTTTCTCAGGACAGGAAATGGAGTGAGAAGATTGATTTTGAGCTGGAGATCTGAAGTGATAGTCCTAAAATATGATAATGGCTTCTCTCCTCAGTTCAGTATTAGATTTGGATAAGGAGGATCCATCACCTTTTTAGCAGAAGGGTGTGAGTGCAAATAGGCATATAACCTCTGACGTTACCTCTTAATCAGTCTCTCAAAGACAAGTGGGATCCAAGCATCAATCTTAGCTGATGAGGTAAACTCACCTGCTAGTTTATCTTTTTTATCTTTCCTTCTCTCTTCCCATCTATGCTTATCCCCTGCCTTCTCCCTCCCAGTCCCTCTTTCCTTGTCTCCTCTTCTATCCCCTCATCTCTTCCTGCATATCCCTCACCCCCCTTTGTTTTCTTCCTGCAACAAACACTTGATGACTGCCTTTCTCAGCGAGAAGAGAGGCAAGATAATCCTCCCAGTATTTCAATCACTGGCACATGGAGAACGTTATCAGCAGACTGTTAAAATATCCTATTTTACTAAATATTTTAAACATTTATCCTCTGTCTCTTTCCAGAGATTTTAGTCCTGGATATATTAAACACACCAGGGACAGGTAAAAATCATTGTGTATCCAGATAACAGCATATTTGCTGAATACATTTGTTTTGTCTGCAGTTAGACAGGAAAATAAGCTGCTTTAGGTTTAGTTTCATTCATGATCTCTGATGACTTGCCATCACTCATAAATAAATAAGAAGGTATAAAATTAGTAGTAGAAGTAAAAGAGGAAGAGGGGAGGAAGGAAGGAAGGAATTTTTAACAAGGAAATGATAGAGATTCATGACTGACATTAAGAAAGTACATTACAAAAAGACCTTTCTCTTGTTATGACTGGCTACAGACTCAGCTCCAGTTTTTTAGTGGCCAGTAAAGGAGGAAGGAGGTTAATAAGGAAAATCACAAAATTCAGCAAATATGTAAGATAAAAACGGACCTGTTTTTCAGTGGTAGAGCTATGCTTAGTACAGAAAGGAGAAAGGACGCCAACTCTGGATGTAATGAACAAGGTCATCCACAGCAACCTGACAGAGGATTTGTAGCTTCCTCAGTATGGGTTGATGCCAGCAGAGCTAAGGCCCTCATGTGGTATAGCTCAGGTCCCCAGCATCCTGCTGATCTGGCTTCATTTGTGACAGATTTCAGAACTGGAAGAACAGTGTTGAAATATATCTGTTAGTGGATTTCTATTGCCTTAAGGCCTGATTTATGTTTTTTTTTTAATTTTTTTATTGGAGTTCAATTTGCCAACATACAGCATAACACCAAGTGCTCATCCCGCCAAGTGCCCCCCTCAGTGCCCATCACCCAGTCACCCCAACCCCCCGCCCACCTCCCCTTCCACTACCCCTTGTTCATTTCTCAGAGTTAGGAGTCTCTCATGTTTTGTCACCCTCTGATTTTTCCCACTTATTTTCTCTCCTTTCCCTTTATTCCCTTTCACTATTTTTTATATTCTCCAAATAAATGAGACCATATAATGTTTGTCCTTTTCCAATTGACTTATTTCACTCAGCATAATACCCTCCAGGTCCATCCACATCAAAGCAAATGGTGGGTATTTGTCATTTCTAATGGCTGAGTAATATTCCATTGTCATGTATTTATTTTTTCATTCGATGACACTTGTTGGGTACAAAATACACACCAGACATTGTGCTCAGTGCTATAGCAACTGATTCAGTTCTTCATAATGGACAACATGAGACTTAGCAGTGACTTCTCAACAAAAAATAGTAAGGTCATTTGAAGTATCCCTTCAACTATGCGTCTAACCATCCATTCAATCATTTGTACTCATTACAGATATTTATTGAAATCCTGCTATATGCCGGGTGCTATGCTAAGTACTATGGTCAGAAAGATGAATAAGACAAGTCCCTAACTTCAAAGAGTCACTGCCACTGAGGGAGAATGATCATGTTCAGCCTGGTGCTATTGTGAGACTAGGTACTAGGTATTATGAGTGCTCTGAGGTGAAAAATGGACACATAAGTGATTTTTCCAGTGTTGAATCCCCAGAAAAAGAATTTCTGTGACTGGTAGCTTTCATTAGGTAGAGTAGGGATGGTGGCGAAGGCAGACATTCCTTTCTACAAGGGTGTAGAAAGGAATGAGGGCAGCCTAGAATGCAGGAATTAGCACCTGGGCCCTGGAGATGAGTGAATTTGGCCTTGAGGATGCCTCTGCCATTCAGGAGATTTGGATATAGGGACTGAGTAGGAACCAATAGGACCATATGGAGCCCTGAGGGTCAGGAGAGGTAATGCTTATGTGGTATTTAACACACCACCCAATTCAAAGTACCCTCTCAATACTCTATCCGCGTTGTCATTTGGTCATATCTACTTTGCTTAGGAATGTATTGTTTAAACACAAATGGGATTTGGGTACTAGATGCTTGTGCAGAGCCCAGGAGGACAGAAATCAATTTGATGTTAGAAGTACTAGAGTCGAGGTGATGAAAGGTCAGTAAAGTGGGGATTGTGGTCAGAGGGTCACCTGGCCTTTCTGCATCCTCAGATGAACAGCACGTGCTATGGCAATGAGAGCCTAATGTTTTCTTCTGTCTAGAGTGTTGGGAGCCTGTCTTACTCAGAACAGAGCTTTTGTGTAGTGTGGGTGGTCTACAATCCTAAGACTTATTTTCAAATACGTTTGAAATATGCCTCATCAATCTACTTTGGTGGTTTGTATCTCAAATGTTGATCTCCTTGAGGAAAATTAGTCAGCTTAGTGTAATTTTTTTTGGTAACCTTTGACCCTAGTGAATTTTGAAGGATGCTACTCTCTTTACTAAGCTTTCTGAATTGAGAAAATAAATCATGTACTATATATATATAATAGTAATAATAATATCTATTATTATTATTAATTATATAAAGTAGAATTAATATAATATTAAGAATATGTGATGTTTTATGTAATATAGTAACAATAATATCTAACTTATTGGACACCAATTCTGTGTCAGGAACTTTTTTGTTGTTGTTGTTAAAAAGATTTTATTTATTTATTCATGACAGACACAGAGAGAAAGAGAGAGAGGCAGAGACACAGGCAGAGGGAGAAGCAAGCTCCATGCAGGGAATCCGACATGGGACTCGATCCCAGGTCTCCAGGATCACACCCCAGGCTGAAGGCAGCACTAATCCACTGAGCCACTGGGGCTGCCCAGGAACTTTTATATATTATTCATTTAATTCTTGCAGTATCTCTATAAAGGGGATATTTTGGATGAACAGACTGAAGTACAAGAGTGCTAAGTCACTTGCTCAAGGCCACACTTTGGGCTGGTAAACTTTAGGCTGGGATTAAATTTAGACAGTCTGACTGGTGGCTAGCTTTTAATTGTTAGGCCTTGGTGTATCTATGTCTGTACCTCTTTAGGGATATCCATCTATATCTATCTATATCTATATCTATATCTATATCTATGTATAGATAGATATATCTGTATCTATCTATAATTAAAGTGTTTGTAAAGCTCCTGGAGGGCCTCAACAAATGGTAGCTGTTATCAGCAGTTATGTCTATGGCTGTGTTTATTCCCTGGCTACAGGCTCTGTAGAATGGTGGTAGGGGAAATGGACTCCAGGCCAGAGTGACCTGAGCTCAAATCTCACCTCTGCCACTAATTATATATGTGATCTTGAGTGAATTCACTTTGTGCCCTCATGTGTAAAATGCAGATAATATTTACCTGTGTGATTGTCATAATGATTAAACATGAGTGGTTCACACTCATGTAAGACTGTGCCACCATTATTATTATAATTGGTGTGAACCCAAAGTGTGGGAACCAAGCCTCTTTGAGTGTGTCAAGCAGATGCTCCTTCAGTGGCCAATGGAACTCAGTGACCAACGGAACTGGCGGGTAAACTTGTCGATTTTGGTGGGTCTCACACATGCTCTAGCTCACACTGAGAAATGAAGGTAAGTCATTTCAGTCTGGCCCCTTTCCCCCCAATACCCCATGGGAAAGAGATGTGTCAGACCAGCCGTGCTGGTCACTGGGTACAGATGCCCCCAGCCTTTGAAGACCTGAGACGATGAGAATTGAAAGGACAGGCGCCCCACTGGGCAACGGTTCAGCTAAAAGTTCACATAGCTGCACATTTGAGAACTTCCTGACCAGCTGCCCTAGTGTCAAAGGGATTTGAACCTCTCCTTGTCTCCAGCCCTGACATGGAATCGTGAGCGAATGCTTGCGTTCACAAGGCAGCACAAGGCATCAATGGGCTGATTATGTCAAGACATCTGAAGACAAAGCAAAATGAACTTCAAAAGACTTAGGAAGGCCTGGAATCCCCTTTCAGAAGTCAGCAAGTTCAGTTGTTGCTAAAATTCCCAAATTGGGTTCACATTTTGGCTTTGAAATTACAGCTCAGATGGCAAATAACATTCTTTACTGTATTTGCACTTCTGATGAAACTGTTTCACCCTTAACTCTTATTTAAAAACATATTTATCTTTTTTCATGGGGAAGGCTTCCCTTTTGAATGCCACTTCTACATTTACATTACAGCACTCACATTGCTTTCATAAATATGTGTGTGTGCATATTTATACACATGTATTTTCCCCTCTAAAATGGAAGGAAGTGGGGCTGGAAACATTAATATATCTTTTTTATTATTATTATATAGAGGATTGCATGTTCCTTGGACTATGAAAAGGAAATACTTTCCAGCTATTTAGCTTGGCAAGCCTAGAAAAAAGGCACACAGGATCTAATGAAAGGATTTTTTAAGGAAGGAAAGGATTTTGTGAAATGGATTTTAATAAAGGCACTTAGGAAATATAACTCAATCTAAAATATATTTTAAAGAATATACTTCCTGCCTATTTATTCTTTTTTAAAAATGTGTAGTGTATTCCATTTTTACATATAGATATATGCAATTTCCTGGATGGGGAGTGATATCAAGAAACTGTTCTGAAGTCAAGCAGGTTTAAAGAAAACTATTATAAAATAAAACACAGATACAGCAAATAATTTATTTTTCTTTTTACTCTTTTTATTTTGCACTATAAATAACAACAACAACAACAACAACCAGTAACATACTGCTTTTCTTCATATTCATCCAGATTGTAGGAAATTATTGCCTTTGCCTCTGGAGAAAAAGAACGCAGACAAAAAAGAAGTAGCACATTACAAAATCTGCAAATCCCAGAAGTCCACAGCTTGAAGACAAACATATAGTTTAGTGGATTTTAAGGCTAACACTCATGTAAAACAAGAAACAGAAATTTCCCAGATATTCCAGAAGCCCTTCACATATGTTCCCTACCTCTCTCCAAAAAGAACCGCTATCTTGACTTTTGGAGTAATCACTTCCCTGTTTCTTTATGATTTTGTTACCCACGTGTACATTCTTAGCACTGCAGTTTATTCTTACTCACTCTTAAAAATTTGATAAGTTTAAATTTTCTTTTGATCTACTCGTTTTCCTTCCATTCCTTGCTTTTGCTTATAATTTATCTGTAGAAGATCTTTAGTGGTTTGTCCTGTGGAATTTCCTACTTGTCTGGATTTTGCTGATTGGGTACTTATGGTGCTGTTCAACATGTTTCTCTGTCCTCTCTATAATCTGCATATCAGAAGCTGGATCCAGAGACCAATAAAACTTAGACCCAGTCATTTTGGCAAGGCCACAGGAAGTGGCATGTTATTTCATTAGATAGCATATGTCTGGTTGTCTCTTTTTCTGTTATGTCAACAGCCATTGAGGCTCATTGCATAGGCCTATTAATTTGTTGGAGATTGAGAAATGGTGACATTCTAACTCAACATCTCATTTTACTTTACAGTTGAAATAATTTATGAGACACTGCCCTCCTCTATTATTTGGTTATGCAGTTGTATAATTTATATATAAAAGTTAGGAAAAATGCTTGGTTCTTTTCTCTTTACCTAATTTTAACATAATGGATTGGTTCTTTGAGATCCTCAAAAGCAACTAATTTGATTTTTTAGGAAATATACCATTATGACTCATGAATTTAAAGATATTTAATGGGTTTAAATACATTACATTTCTTACCCTTATTCAAACCTAATTTTTTCCATTTTTGGCCACTGGAAATTTCTTAACATTGGCAGCTGAGTCCTTTTGACATGAGCTGATTGGTCTCTGACAGCATCTTTTCTATTTGATAGAACAAAATGTCCTAGGTTCATCTTGCATAGTTCCTATCCCCAAACTTGGAATTAGCGATTTCTCCAAGAAACTGTGGTTTCTCGTAGTAGGAAATTATATTTGAAGATCACAATCTGGGCACTCCAGATGCTTACTGCAACTAGATTAGTCATGTTTCTAGACATTTTTGGTGGGTTTATATATTTAAATATAAAATAGCTTGTAAATTCATAATAGTGTTTCCATTTCAAATTCAGAGTTACAAGATTTTTACTTAATTTCTTCCATATCATATATGTATCTCCTTTCTTCCATACCAAAAGCCTTGGTCCTCAAGGACACAGTGAATTAGAGAATTAAAATATTCCATTGTTATTCATTTTCTTTATCCCGCATAAAATAATACACACAGGGTAGACAGGATAACAGTACTAACACTGACATCGCCAATTATAATTACTAAAAGTAGTTTTTAAAAATTGAAGCTTCACTTTCACTTAGGGTATGGAAAGCGATAAGAGAACATCATTCATACCCTTACAACAACAACAAGCCATATAACCTTCAAACTTGTATTTTTAGTCCAGTAGAGATATGAGGTCCTAACACAAGTGGATAAACTGAATTTCAAAAACAAACAAGCCCTTCTGAGAAGATATGAGACACACAAAATATTTTGCCTCTGGCAGAATGTGGGAGGAAAGGGTAGTGGCTCTGAAAGTGGCTAAAAGCAACTAAAATTGTAACTTCTTAAATGTCAGGTGAAGGATAGCATGACAATGTAGGAGTCTCAGACATAGGAGAGTCCTATATGTCCTCAACACTTCTTTCCATTGGTCAGTACTAATGCTTAAGAGAAAGATCAGGGACAGGAAAGAAGATCTGAGAGTGAGCTCTCATTCTTCCACAATGAGAATGAGTAGGCTCTGTCAAAGTTTGAGGCTGGAGCAGGACTATTTGGTGTAGCCCTTCCACACCCTGGGCCCTGATCAGTGGCCACAATGAGACAAGGGGAAAACTCTCCGCTACTTGAAAGCAAAGGTTGGCTGCAACAGGGGAAAGGGGTGGAAAACAAGCCCTCATTGGCAGCCTTGAAATTAGGAAAAACCCTCTGCTGCTTGAAAAAGCAGAAGAAAACTCCCTTACACCCAGAATCCTGCACTGATGCAAAGCAGAGGTCTGTTGCCACTGGGGGTGGACAAGAAAATCACTCTCATCCAAGAACTTCTACCATCACAAGATGGAGTTTGACTACCACATGGAGGGGTGGGAATCATAGGAATGTTGAGAAAGGCAAACTTAAAAAAAAAAACAAAAAACTCTCTTTTAGACCAATTTATATTTAGTGTATTCATAAATGTAATTGAATTTAAACTTATCATTTAGGGGCACCTGGGTGGCTCAGTAGTTGAGTGTCTGCCTTCAGCTCAGGGTGTGATCCTGGGGTCCTGTGATTAAGTTCCACATTGGGCTCCCTGCATGGAGCCTGCTTCTCTCTCTGCCTGTGTCTCTGCCTCTTTCCCTGTGTCTCTCATGAATAAATATATAAAATCTTAAAAAAAAAAAAAAAAAACTTACCACATAAAGTACGTTATTCTGCTTTATTCTGCTGTAAAATGTGGCCCAAACATCTAAGGGTAGTCTATATTTTCCCTTGATAAGTTAATAGCCGTTTTTACCTGGATGCCTAAGGAATTTTATCTTTTTCTTTTAAATATTGTAATATTTCTTGTTATTGCTCAGTATATATTAATATCCTTGGGTACCCAAGATGTTCTTTCAACATGAAATTTCAAGCATTAATTAATTTCAGGAAACTTTTCTTGAATTACAGTTTTTAGAATTTGTTCTGTTCCCTTGTTTTGGTTTTCTTCCTAGGGAACTCTGGTTATTCACATATTGAAGCTTCTTTACTATCTTCAATATTTGTCATGTTCTCTTGACTACTTTAAGCTCTTCTTTATTTTTTATTTTAAAAACGTTTCTCCTTTCACCTATTATTTTTCTCGAAGCATCATTTGCTGTGTTTATTTGTTCTGTGCTCCTTACAATCCAGTCTTATCGAAAATAATTTGTTCTCTTATTTTAAGCTACTCTTGTAATTCTACTTCTTTTTCTCTCTAATTGTGATTTATTTTGTTCTTCATCTCTTCTATCATTTTTCGTAATGTCTTTTACTCATTTTGAAATAATAGATTGAAGTTTTAACCTGTTTTATGGACATGTCTTCTTGTCGTGTTTTCATTTTTCATTTTACATATGGCTTAGTCTTCTTTTTCTTAAGATAACTTTTCATGGAACTTGACCTCCAAAGCTTTCTACTGCTCAATTTATGTGAAATCAGTTTCTGTTAGTTTTTAAAGGAAGTCAGCTTTCTTCAGATAACATTTTTAACTTCACAGAGATCACTCCATAGTGGCTTTTAATGTAGTGTTAAAAATATAAAGGCTTTCTTTCTTACATTTCTTGGAGTCTTTTTCCTTCCTCTTCTATTCTTTTTTTTAAATTTTTATGTATTTATGATAGTCACAGAGAGAGAGAGAGAGGCAGAGACACAGGCAGAGGGAGAAGCAGGCTCCATGCACCGGGAGCCCGATGTGGGATTCGATCCCGGGTCTCCAGGATCACGCCCTGGGCCAAAGACAGGCGCTAAACCGCTGCGCCACCCAGGGATCCCCCTTCCTCTTCTATTCTTATCTGAACTTTCTCTTCCCTCATCACTATTGCCTGAGACCTGCTCAATTTGATTCCATTCCCATCATTTTTCCCTCAGTGGGGGCCTTGTCCTGAAAAAGAGAAATGGCTCTCAGTTTCAAGAATTCATAAGGACTAGGCTGCCCCAGGATTTTCAGTTCTTGCTGTAGACCTCTGACACTCACCCCCATTCCAGTGGGCAAACTCCTACTGGAACACCTGTTTCAGCTGCTGCTCTCAAATTACTTTTCTGTGCTTCTCAGTGAATACCTATTGGCTATTTGTAATTCTCCTGTTCTTAGATGCTTCAGCCATCCTCTTGCTTTCTCTGCTCTTCCAATTCAGATGTTGAGACAATGTAGACCTTACAGTTCTATTGGCATTTTTTTCCACCACCCACTATATTTTCAGGTTTGAAGGTACACCTTGTACTCCATTTTTATAAATGTAGCTCATGGGTATTGGTTTGTATGTAACAGATTTGTGGAAATTTGAGATCTGAAAACTATATTTCCACCGCTACCACCTTCTCAGAATTCTGTGACCATTTATTCTTAAATAGCTCCTGAATACTTCTCTGAGAACCTTGTCTTTACTGAACATGTATAATTGAACTACAGCTTCCTCTTTTTCCAACTAGTCCATGGTTCTGGGAGAATTCATTCATTCACTAGACATTCCCTCAGTACCTACCACTGTACACTAGGCACTGGAGATGCAAAATTGAACATGACACAATGAGGTCACAATCTAGGGATATGAGCTGTGAAATGATGATTTGCATGAAGGAAGTACCAAAAGAAAGGGTGGGGGGAGTAGCATGGGGAAAGTGGTCATCATAGACCTATGAGCCTAGGCTTTCTGTGTAGAATAGAAGAGGCTCTTATATTCCATTTTACTTATTTTTTTAAAAGACGTTATTTATTTATTCATGAGAAACACAGAGAAAGGCTGAGACACAGGCAGAGGGAGAAGCAGGCTCCATGCAGGAAGCCCGATGTGGGACTCAATCCCAGGACTCCAGGATCACACCCTGAGCTGAAGGCAGATTCTTAACCACTGAGCCACCCAGATGTCCTTCTCTTTTACTTATTTATCATCACCATTATCTTGACTATAATAATGTACAGATGCAGAGGAGTAATCAGCATAATTACTGTTTTCATATTCTTTTATTTGATTTTCACAATAACCCTAGGACACACTATAAGTATAGGTAAGGAAATAGAGGTTCAAAAAGAAATGATTTGTTCAGGGCCATCCTGTTCAGTAAGTGACAGAGCCAGAACCTAAACTTTGATGAGTCTGATTCCAAAGTTCTTCTTTGCTCCATAACCCAATACCTCTATTGTTTTTTAGAATTAATCTGAAGGACATTTGCAGCAGACCTCAGCCCACAAATGCTTTTCAAAAGTTCATGATGACAGAACTTAAGGATTGGCTCACCCAACACCCATCTCCATCTCTTTCTCTCTTGTCTGCCTCCACTACGGAGACTACCTCATCTCTCTTATAAAGCTCACCCTGTAACACAACTCTGGCCATGAGAATGTCTTCTGTACTACTGGTAAATGTCTTGTTTTCCTGATAAAAAAGGAGACATGTGGCATGTGGCTGGTCTTACCTTCTCATTCTACGCTCTTCAGTTGGATGTAGACTTGATGTCTGATGCCAGGGCAACCATCTTACAACCATGAAGAAAAGACTAAAAGAATCCAGAGATATGGGCCCTGAACCAAGGTTTCTGCTTGAGAAACTATGAAAACAGTGACAAAGTAACCTTCTATATGTTTAGTTCACCATTAGTTAAGTATACTGACATTAAGAGCCAGATGTGTTCCTAACTGATATACTTGCCTTTGATAAAAATAAGGACATCATAGACTCAGAACATTCCTTATCCTAAGCAGTAGGAAATGGCTAAAAGCATTTTCTTAACTATGTAGAATAATTCAGATACAACTGGGGCTAGAGTTCCACTTTTGATGGACTCCCTTCTTAAAAATCCTGCAGCGTTTAATTTTATACTGAGCCTTGCTCAAGGCAGACTAGTGGCTACTGTATTTGAGCAGTCAACGTTCATGAGGCTTCTGTTTACTACGGCATTAGCAGAAACATATACTGAAATATATACCACCACATAATAGAACCCAGATGTGTTATTATATTTTTAAAGAGAGAGAAAAAAAAGATAGTTGGATAAATAAGTAACCAAAGAGCATTTTCTGTCAATGTGATTGGGCTTGTTGGTAACTAATCAGTGAAAACAAATCAAACTTAGAAAATGCATGGATTGGGATTAAGATTTGGTTCACTCTGCTTAAATTCAACAGATGATCACTGAGTCTTCCTCAGAGCCAGATTATCTGTATTACCTCCTCTCAACAGCCTCATGCCTTTCTGGTTATTATCCCTATTCTAAAGGCAATTAAAGGAAGGTTAATGGACTGCATAGCTCCAGCCACAAAGAAGCTGAGCTGGGATGCAATCCCAGCTTGCCTTACTTTAAAGTCCACATGATTACTGTTTCAAATAACTCAAAAACAACTCTGATGTCTATAAAGGGAAGAGGGAAAAGCATTATTTTTAAAAATTAAAGGCCATTCTGGGGAAGGGAGAAAGTTTTTCCTGGATGGCTCCAGGAAGTGGGCCAGTGACATTTGGTAAGTGGACATTACCAAAAGGCAGGCTTTGACTCCACTAGCATCATCCTAAAAATCTCTATTTCCTGCCAGCTGTGTATTGCACTACATGGCAGGTGTGTCTCCAGATGACGTAAATAAAAATAAGATTTTTTATGTATCCCGGAAGGAAAAAAAAATCTCACCAGGGAGATGGAATGTAGTACATACATACAAAGCTATTCCACATCTATCTTTGTTGGTAGTCTCTGGTGTGGGGCTGTGTTTTGAATGGTGGAGGTTGCCAGATAATCCACTTCTACATAAAGCAGTAAGTAGAAAGAGAGACAAGTAACTATCCCACTAACCATCCCTCAAACTCTATAGATAATGTGGATTCATGAGCCATAAGAACCTGCCAAAGGGGCACCCACTGAAGGAAGGTAACCTCAAAGCCTACTGTGATTTTCCATGTACCAAACAGAGACAGACATGTACATGCCTCATCCCTTGGACATTTTTCTCTTTTTAGAGATTCCTTTAGGACTCTTTGAATTTGAACAATGGACTTTGTTCCTGGGTCCTGTGAATGGACTCACTGAATAGGACTTGTAGAATAATAGATGTTATTTGATTGCTATATATTTTAAGACAAGAGAGTAGCTGCTGACAAACTCTATAGGTTCTAGAGTGTGAATAGTGCTTAAAATTTAATCCATGTTGATACCCTCCTTGTACTTCACACCTGGGATAATTAGATCCCACAGAGAAGGAACCCTGGGAGCTAGAAAGTTACTCATTTTTGCTCTCCAATAAATATTTAAAACAACCCACACAGCTCTCAGGAGGCTTGGAAGCCTTATAGGAGTAGATTGAAGGAGGCTACAAATTGCTTTCACCTGGATGGGCTTGGGCCCAAGGCATCCTAAATTTGCAGCCACACAGGGATGGAGGAGACTAAGGAAAATCCACTCCATAAATCCACTGTGGAGTGGGGATACTAACCTACTACAAAGGGCTAACCTCTGGAGGATACTCAGGACTTGCAGATTACCATATAATGATCTTATCCAAACTCTGGGGTTGTCAGTGTGAATATTGCCCAACAGAAGGGCATTGGGGTTGAAGTAAATCCCTGTTCTTTACTCAGGAGTCACAGAGATGGGGCCCAAGATACTCCACCAGAAATTGTACCAAAGATACTTAGAAGTGAGACTATCAAAGCAGAATCCAGCTCCCAGGGAGGGGAAGGGTTGGTCAGGAGACCAGGGCCCTACTGAGACTGGCTGGAGAAGCTGAAAACTAAGTAGTGCAAAAGCTAAGGATTAGTGAGGGTGTTGTGATAGAAGACAACCACATGGCCTGGGCCCAGCTGGAGATGGGGAGAGCTGAGATTTGGGCACGTGAGCTTCCCTCCAGTGAAGGAGTCCCCAGTCAAATCAGCAGCCAGGAGAATCACAGGGTCTCAATGGGAACTAAGTGGCCATGGTCATACCTCCAAATCAGGAGAGTGGGAGCCTAACTCACTTCTAAACCCTACAAGGGGTGAGATGGAGGCTACTGATACAGCCTCTTACTAAAGGAATCGGCTCATGAACCGCCTGCTCTGCACATCTTCTTCAGGACTTGTCTCCATCAAGTTTAATGGGCCTCAGACACCTGCACACATTTCATGGCCTCTATTCTGATCAACTTGCTTCAATCTGCCTTCCATTCTGTTCCTCCTTCTTTCTGCTTTGCTGACTCATCTCCCTGTTGATGCCTCATCTCATCCTGCATACTCGATGCCTGGTGCCATTCTCTAGTATTCTCTAGTATTGATTTTGATTCCCTCTTCATCAAAGGTTGGATTCTCTACCTGGCTGCCCTTCTTTCATTTGGCACAGGAAAGCCCGGTGATCTTACACCTCAGCACAGAGCCCCAGGGGCAGACACTCTGCTGGGTGTGCCTAGGCACACGGTCAAGACCCACACAGGGACTGGATGGGCTGAAGTCTGCAGGTAGGTGTCATCCATGAGCCAGCAGCAAGCTACTGGAAAGAGAGAGATGATAAGGTAACAAGGAAGGAGTTGGATCCCTGATCTCTTCAGAGGCTCACAATGTTTCTCAGCAAATTCCAGATTTTTTTTTTACTTTTCTAAAGGTCCCCAAAGTTAGGGAATGGTGTTGGTATGGGAGTCATAAGGAGTCAAATAATGGGACTTTTAACAAAGTCAGGTAGGGGAAGCCATAAAGAATAGTGAATTCCCCCAGGAACTAGCAACAGTAAGACTCTACCATCACTCCCAGGCAAGGAACGTGTTTCCTTGACCACAGAAACTAAAACGGTTTGGGAAGAGAAGGAAAGCCTTAGCGAGATGTGGCCAGCCCCAGGTGACTTGATGGAGAGGATGCTGAGGGAAAATGCTCTGTCCTCATTCTCCTCTCCCTTTTTCTTCTGGCACCGCCCCTTGGCTTAATTCAACAGAAAGCCAGGGGTCAAACGAAGTCCTTTGGTGTCAGCCACCCAGAGCATGGTGGAGAAGAGGGACAATGAGTCTCCTGCAGGAAGGGGCTGGTGAGCCAGGGAGCCACAAAGGGGATGGTGCCATCTGTCAGCCTATACCCATGGTCCCCTCATTGGGGAATACCTCATCTGAGTAAACAAGGAGAGGGCAATGATTTTGGAGCTGTCCATTCACAAAAGATAGATCAAAGAAGACTTGTTCCTGCTTCACAAAATGCACTATCACCATCAGCATCAGATATAATTGTGTAAACTTCCCAGCTGCCTGGCGGATCAGCCAGGCTCTGGACTAAATTCAACCGTCCACTTTGAACTTGACACTGTGCTCTAATGGATGTCCTTGGAGTTATTGCCTTTTATTTTTCTTTATTTTTTTTAATTATTTATTTATTTGGTAGAGAGACAGAGACAGAGAGAGAGCACAAGCAGGGGGAGTGGCAGGGAGAGGGAGAGGGAGAAGCCAGCTCTCTGCTGAGCAGGGAGCTCAATGCAGGGCTTGATCCCAGGACCCCAGGACCATGACCGGAACTGAAGGCAGACACTCAACCGACTGAGCCACCCAGGTGCCCCAGTTATTGCCTTTTTAAAGGATCAAGAGCCACATAGCCTGGAGCCATCTGAGGTATCTGAGTAAAGTAAGTGAATAAGGTTAAAATAATCGACCCAAGGCCATGTGGCTTTTAAGTGGCAGAACCAGAATTCACATGCATCTCTGGGTTGGAAGCATAATTGCTTCCTGACTTGGTAAACTGGCAGGACCCACAGGTAAGGGTTTGGGATCTAGCTGCTCCAAATGAAGACAATCTACTTCCATCTGATAAAGACTGATTTTCTCTTTCTGCTAATTATTACAGATAGAGATACAAGAGAAGGAATAATGTGTGTCTCTGCTGGCTGTCAGAGAACGTGGAATGGATGTCCGGCATTCATTCTCTATCCTCTGCTTCCTAGACCAAGGGAAATGAAGGAACCTCCAACAGTTGGTGTTTTGGGGTCCTGGACAATCCATTCTGGCACAGAAACAAAGGGAGGCCAAAGCTAGAACAAAGTGTCCTCAGACCAAATGAGCTATCTCCCCTGTTACACACACACGCCTCTTGATGTACTTGCTGGTTATGGCTGCACATGGGACGTTACAACTTGTCAGGCCGAGGAACATGGGAACATCCATTCGACTTCCTTCCTAAGCTGCACACGCGCACCTGCTTGCAGAGTGTGTCAGGGGACGGTGGTTTTCTCCCACTTCACCTGTCCACTTGGACACGGGAATGTCTGTGTGGAGGTGAACTGCGGAATATTCTCACACCAGAAGCCTTGACTTATGAATTGAGTCCTCGAGTCCCAGTGCCACTGGCAGCCATCCCATAGGCCCTTCCCATGATCCGTCAACATCCCCATAAGCTGCTCAGGGAGATGAAGCAAAGTGCTCCTAATGAACCTCTGTGTCCCTCAGGGCCTCCCAGTAATTTCTGAAAACTCCAGGGCAGCCCCAAAGTAGAAGCAGTTCTAACCATGAGAACAGCTTAGGCCTGCAGCATGTCTGTTAGCCTGGGAGCCGTACCAGGGGGTTATTTTTATAAGCTTCAATTTTGCTTCAGGGACCAAGGCTTGAAAGTAGCTTAAGGACTTAGATGAAACAAATTTGCAAGCCTCAGCTGAACTCTTGAAGCAGGTGATCTAACATCTGGAGAAACTAACCACCAGGACAAACTAAGTGCTTTCTCATCCTTTTTAAAACCATGTTGTCAGTCTGAAAGAGGAAGAGGAAACCAACGGAGTTTTGATGACACTTACAAGTCAATTTCCTGACTTCTTTCTCAAATAGTTCTGCTGACCCCTTAGGCAGCTAGTTTTAGAAACTTGCCTATAAATATGAATGGTAAGAATAATGCCGCGTGGTATTTACATCAAAGTTCCCCCTCAGCAGTGATCACCACGTGCCTTTTTTATTCCCCCTGACTGTCCTCTTGGTGTGAGGGTCGGCCAGAGGCCCACTCTGCTTCTCTCCACTGGCTTGAATTCCCCTTCCGCACATCTAGAGGAGAGCCACCTGCTCCCCAAGTGCTCTCCCTGCTTCCCCTCTGCTCATTCCCTCTTAATCTGCTCCCCCTCTCTCCCTGCCAACCCAAGTCCAAAGTCATGCTCAGGCAGGTGGACTGTAGGAGTCATGAGGGTAGGAGGTGTTGGAAGGAAGGCTCTGTGATCAGGGTAGTGAAGAAGAGAGGGTTCCTTTTTTCCCTCCTTATCTCAAGTCTGATTAAAAAAACAAAAACAAAACTAGTCGTCACAGTAACTAGATCCCAGATCTTTAGACGTGAATGCACAATTCTCTGAAGTCCCTACAACTTTGATGATGACTATCCCATGACTCATTTTTGGATCATCAAGATGGAAACCTATTACTTTTCTTAGTCCCAAACACTACCCACCACCACCACCAAACCTGCTGTAAAATGAACACTTTGCCCCAAAAATAGCATGGTTTGTTTTTTTTCTATCATGAAAAGTTAACAAAAAAGCCACTTCTGCAATAATTTTACTCTGCTTTTTGACTGGAAATCTATGGAGAGGTTTTACTATCACAGTGACTGAGGGATCCTCCTGGCCTGTAGGGGGTGGGAAGTCAGAGATCCTTTAAAATCTACAAAGTTCAGGATAGTGCATGGGCCTAACATATTAATAGGCACATAAGAAATATTTATGTATTGAATGAGTAGGCATTAGTTTCCTGTAGAAAACTTTCTTAGGGAAGTAACTCTCATCCCATCTGAAGACCTTCATGTGAGTCAGGCATACACACAAGCAGGGCAGTTTCCTCAAACAAGAATGCCAGTCTGGGAGAAATTCCTTATCCTTATTCTCTAAACTATAACCTCCTCGAGGTCAGGATCAACAATCCCTATGGTGGTGATTAGGGCTGTTCACAAATATTTCCACATCTCCTCCTTTTGGAGTGGGATAGAATTCTACTTTCCCATCCCTTCTCATTTTTAGCCATGATCGAATGACTTGCTTTGGGCGATCAAATGTGGTTGGTGGTGTGTCATTTCTAGAGGGATGCTGAAGAGCCAGTGTAAAATCCACCATGTGTGTCTCCTCCCACTACTGAGACCACAGATCCCAGTAATGAGATGGGGCTCTGGGTAGCTGAGAGACTAAGATGAGTATGAGTAGTCTCCCGACTGAGCTGTATTGGGTATGTAGAATCCAAGTTCCATGCCAGCAGGCTGATAACAGATTGTGAGCCAGAAATAGATTATTATTTTGTTAGGCCACTGGGATCTGGAGGTTACTCGGAGTAGAAGTTGACTTATGCTGAGTGCTGTTGTCTAAGCTGAAGTTTTTGAGGAAAACCAGTAAAAAGCATGCCTACCTTTTCACCCAACATCTGAACAAAATGTGAAATAAAACACAAAGAAAGGCAAATGGAGGCCAAACTCTTAGCTTTGTTATTAATTTAGCCCAGAGAATATTGGATTGAAGCTAACTTATCCCATGAAGGGTATGCTGGTAGTGGAAAACACCTGCTCAGCTAAGTCCCACAGCTTTCTCTGGATGCATCAGTTGGTTAGGTCTGCCATCACAAATGCCACAGACTGTGTGGCTTCAAGAACAAAAAATTACATTCCTCACTGTTCTGGAGGCCAGAAGTCCAAGATCAAGGTGTTGGCAGGGCTGTTTTCTCCTGAAGCTTCTCTTTGGCTTGTAGATGGCTATCTTCTCTTACCTGTGTTTTCACGTGGTCTTATCTTGGTGTGTGTCTATGTCCTGATCTCCTCTTCTTATAAGGACACCAGTCATGTTGGATTAGGCCTCATTTAAACTTAATTGCCTCTTTAAAGATCCCATCTCCAAACACAGTCACATTCTGAGGTCCCGGCAGCTAGGTCTTCGCCACATGAATTTGGTGGGTGGGGATGCAATTCAGCTCGTAACAGTAGGCTTTTCAGTTGGCAGTGCAACTCCAAAGAGCCAAAATGGTGGAAGTGAGACAAGCATGCCCCATTATAGTCTTTGCATGTGTGCTATTCACATGGCACTCCTTGCAGATTGACTGATGGCCTCGCTCCCAGCCTTTCCAAGTGTAGAGGGGATGAGGGGGTGAAAAACATCATCCATTGCACACCAGCTGTACTCTCTCCACATGCGAGACATTGAGAACAGGAGGAAGTATCCCCCTCCTAAAGGTCCACATCTGGTTCAGCCCTAGACCCTCACCACCCAACACAGGACTTGGTTCATAGAAGACACTCAGTAAGACAAAATGGTCTCTTTTGTGACATTGCTTAAGTTTTTTTTTTTTTTTTTTTTAATTTGGCTGCACCACTGTTGTGCCATGCTGTTCTTAGCTCATGTGTGTATTTTCCTTCAATTCCACCTCAACTGCTAGGAGAAAGCATCTCCTGGGTCCCTAACCACATGCCACATTGGACCAGGTGCACAGCAGTTGCCTACTGAGCTGGTAACAGATCGAGTTCTGAGTTTATCTTTGACTTCTGAGTTTCTCTCACTGCACTTGGACCTGAGAGAAAGGAATATGGGGTAGCTGAGCCAGGCTAGGCAAATGGCAGGGGAATCATTCAGGCGTAGGGCTGACATTTGTCTCCCCAGTAGAAACCAAGCCACTGTGGTGACAGCCATTGGTCCCTGCAGCCCCAACAGGTGTGGAGAGGGCCTGGCAATTCCCATTGCCACTGGGAAGAAGAATGAAAGTGAGGGAGGCAAGCCAATGCATGCCACTCTGCCACTGAGAAGCCAGAGTGGCCTTTGAATGATTAATGGGGCACTTGGTTCTCAGCTTCTTAACAAGGGAGGAAGGGAGAAGCTTTCTGAAAAATCATAGTGGCTTTGGGCAGGGATTCCAGAGGAGGTTGAAGGCCACTTGATGGCCCCCTGGTCCTTTCCATGCCCCCAATCCTTGCTTTGATTTTTTCCAGTCTCTCACCAACCCACTTCTTGGTATTTCTGCCTTTCCTTTCAGATGCCCTGTCACCTGACCCTCTTCCTGTTCCCGTGCAGGAAGGGGCACTTTGGGTGATGGAATGACAGACTTTGGAATGCAGCCTGGGCTTTCAGCTCACTTCCACATCTTTCTAGTATATGTGCAATAGGACAAGGATTGTGTTTGTCCCCTTCATTTGTGGATGGCATCCATATATTTCACCACGAAAATGTCCCTCCCTCCAGAAAGTGATTCTGATTGAAATGTCAATCAAGTGGCACCACCCGCCACACCACAGTAGAAGGTGTGTGATCAGAGCATGCAATCTCACTGGACTCAGTGGTTGATCCAAGGTGGCCAAGCAGGGCCAACTGGAATGCTTCTGGAGGTCAATATGAGCTACCAAGCTGGAAGGACCATGGCAGCCTGAAGCTTCTTGAAGCCATCCTCCCTCCCCATGGAAGAAAGGCTTTCTTAGAATGAAGCCACACAAAACAAAACAGAGTCAAAGACCAGGCACAGATAGCACCCCAGATCCAAGAAAAATGTCAAGACCAACCCCTGCATCACATGAGTCACTAGGGGGATTTTTTTTTTTTAACCCTTGAACTAGTTTGAATGTGGTTTCTGTCACTGGTAACTAATGCAGCCCTAATGATCACACTGTGTGGCTTTAGGCAATTCATTTAACTTTCTTGGAATCTCAGTTTTTTCACTTAAACGTGGTGACTCTCATGTCCCCAGTTTAAGTGGGGATGCATCCAAAACAAATGTAGTCGCTTCTACCACAAAACTCAGCATATGTTCCTGTACATTTCCACAGTAGACGTGTCTCCCACTGGACAGAGCCAAGGGACATGCCTTACTCATCTTAGTGTTGTCAGCACTTATCCTGGGTCATAAGAGGAGCTCAATAATTATTGATTCACTCTCATTTTCCCTCTTTTTTTAGGAATCTAATTATAGCCTCCTCTTTGCAGGTCTTCTATTTTTTTCTTTTCTGGGCCAAGTTTCCAGCCAATTTCCCCTAGTCCCCCCATTGGTAAATTTTCTAACCTGGATATTTGGTATTTGTGCATAATTATGATTATTACTAATTGTGTGTAAAGTTACTATAAAGATCTGTTTCATCTATCCTTGCCAGGGAAGGGACACTTGGCCAACTGTGCCCACAAGTGACTAGTTGCTATAAGCATTGGAAAGCTTTCATGGCCAGAAGTGATTGCTGGTACAAGAACAGGTCCAACCAAAGGTAATTTTAGCTTGATGTTAAAGCAACAAGTCACATGTAGACTCCATTCCTGCCCCCAGCCCGTCCTGCCAAGTCTGGCTGGTGCCATCTTTTCAACAGGGGATATTTGCAATATTGCAGTTACCCTGGTGACTGGGTACTACCCAAATGTGCAATGATCCCAAGGTGAGCACATGGCCCAGCAAACTCCTTTCTCTTCCTTCTCCACATTCCAGGCCCTTTTTCTGGCTTTCTGATTTAGGTAAATGGCACCAACATTGTCCCAGGCACCAGACCCCCAACCTGTGATCTTGTTAAACTCCTTTCACTTTGTTCTCAAGTCATGAATATTCCATCTGTTGCCACCATTGCCCCAGTTCAGGACCACTGACCTTCCACCTGTGTCACTATTTGCTGCTTTCCTCACCAGTCTCCTTCCCATTCAGTTCAGCCTTAATTCCCTCATCTGACACTTTTATTTTTATTTAAGATTTTATTTAGGGCAGCCCGGGTGGCTCAGCGGTTTAGCGCCGCCTTCAGCCCAGGGCCTGATCCTAGAGATCCAGGATCAAATCCCACATCAGGCTCTCTGCATGGAGCCTGCTTCTCGCTCTGCCTATGTCTCTGCCTCTGTGTGTGTGTGTGTGTGTCTCCTGAATAAATAAATAAATATACTTTAAAAAAAAAGATTTTATTTATTTGAGAGAGAGAGCAAAAGAGCAAGAGTGCATGAGTGGGGGGAGGGGCAGAGAGAGAAACAAAAGAAAGAATCTTATGCAGTCTCTCCACTGAGCACAGAGCCCAATGTGGGGCTCTATCTCACGACCCTGCGATCATGACCTGAGCGAAACCAAGAGTTGGACACTTAACCAACTGAGCCACCCAGGTGCCGCCACTCTGACACTTTTAGTGGTTCCTTACCACCAGATGAATCAAGTAAAAAATATTTCACTGCCAAACTCAAAATGTTCCGCAAAATAGCTGTAGGCCAAATCTCTGGCCTCACCTTCCCTTTACTCCTGCCAGACTATTTTATATTCTATCCCCTGTCTGATATGTTATTTCATTTGCCCTGCTTCTCATTCTGCCTTAAATACATTCTCTCCTCTTGGAAACTATTTTCCCAGGACTAAATCAGATACTGTAGAGATTGTCTCCCTTCCAGCCATCTTGATACCATGGAATTAACCAACACATGATGAAAACCTTCTCACTGGTTTTATCTATCTATCTATCTATCTATCTATCTATCTATCTATCTACCTATCTGTCATCTATCTATCTATCTATCTATCTATCATCTATCTATCTATCTCACTGGTTTTAGTTGCCTCAAGTTTGTGAGTTTGATGGCTGATCTTGTTTATTCCAGCAGTTTTGACATCAGATGGCAACATGTTGTCCCCAAATATTTTTTTCTGTTTATTTTTTTTATATATATTTTTTATTGGAGTTCGATTTGCCAACATATAGTATAACACCCAGTGCTCATCCAGTCAAGTGCCCTGCTCAGTGCCCATCACCCAGTCACCCCATCCCCCCGTCCACCTCCCCTTCCACTACCCCTTGTTTGTTTCCCAGAGTTAGGAGTCTCTCATGTTTTGTCACCCTATCTAATGTTTCCCACTCATTTTCTCTCCTTTCCTCATAATCCCTTTCACTATTTTTTATATTTCCCGTATGAGTGAAACCATATAATGATTGTCCTTCTCTGATTGACTTACTTCACTCAGCATAATACCCTCCAGTTCCATCCACGTCAAAGCAAATGGTGGGTATTTGCCGATTCTAATGGCTGAGTAATATTCCATTGTATACAGAGACCACATCTTCTTTATCCATTCCTCTTTCGATGGACACCGAGGCTCCTTCCACAGTTTGGCTGTTGTGAACATTGCTGCTAGAAACATTGAGTTGTCCCCAAACATTAAAGTTATCCACAAAAGAGAAAGAATTTCCATTCCAGAGAATCTTCCAAAATAATAGCTAGTGTTTAGCGAGCACTTCCTCCATGCCAGGCCAAGAGTTTTCCATGCACTATTTCATTATCTCCTCCCAATCACCTTGTGAGGTAGACACTGTTATTATCTTCACTTGACAGCTCAGAATTGAGGTTTGCGAGACTTGCTTACTCTGGGGGATGTTGCAAGCAACAGGCACTGCTTCAGATTCTAAAGCCTATACTTCCCATTCAAAACACACTGCAATTTTCACATAGAACAAGCAATGAGATGCTAACTGTCTGGAGACATTTCTTTGGTCAAAACTCTAAGCCTCTGAAGATGACCACTTTCTTAAGGAAAACTCATGTTTTGTGTAGAAGGCAGTCTCATTACTTACACGATGGGCACATCTCTTATTATCTTGTTTTCAAAAATAATTGTTTTGCATTGCTATTGAAATGTGAGATTTATGGTCACCCCTGGGGATTCTCAGTTTTTCCTGTACCATCCCCTGGCTAAAGAAAACAAGCAAAAACATTTTCCCTTTTAACATTTCCCTGAAAACAAGCACCCGGGCTAGTAAGATAGACAATCCTCTGCTTATCATTTCAGTGTTGAACCACTTTTTTCCGAAATTTACTTATTTTAGAAAGAGGTAAAAAATTATCAAAGCCTCCGACTCATGGATGCTCTCAAGTCTTTCAACCTTTTGGGTCATACCTGTTTTTAATGCAAAATCAAACAGCTTGAGGTCTCAACGTTTGAAAAGAGCAGAAACTGTCCAGTTATCAGAAGTTTCCCATAAAACAAGAAGGTGCTTGAGGAGGAATTTTGAAACTCCTTATATCTGTTAATTATGGATGCTAAGGGTCAAAAACAGGGAAGAGGAACCAAGCCAGAATGAGAGAAATATTAGTAGCAGTCAGAGGGATGCTAGCTTATGCTACAGTAGCAAACTCCCAGAGCCCAGTGACTTTCACCTGAAAATTTATTTTGCTCCATAAAGTCCACTGCAAGACCCACCCACGGCTCTTCAGGAAACCCCATCCAGTGATGATTCAGGGAGCCAATATGCTTCTATCTGTGATTCTAATATCTCAACACCCGGCTTCAGGAGGCACTGAGCTAGGGAAAGAGAGAATCAAGGAGTCAGGACGAAGCTTTTCACTACCTCGGCCCAGAAAGGATCCATGTGGTTTGTTTGTAGGCCATTGGCCAGAAAGAGTCGCAGGGCTTTGCCCAACTTGGGAGGCAACTGGGAGTTGTGGAAGAGCTCACGCAGGTTAAGTAAGCAATCAGTGCTCTGCCTTGAGGGCAGGGCTCAGGTCAATTGATTTAATTTATTTACTAGGCAATCTCCTAAAATGTATGAAACTTTCCTCTTTATACTTCTGTGCTTCCTACTATGGAAACCAAAGGTGAAGAAGGAGAGAGAGAAAAGAGGTAGAAAAGGGAGAAGAGTGATTTCCTCAGTGACTCGGCTTTAGTGTCCCTGGCAGACAATGTGAAACTTACATTCGTCCCTGATTTTGGAGATCTTAGTACTTTTAAAAGAGCATCACAGACCAGTCTGGCAACTAATAATCTGATCCCAATTGTTCCATGCACTAATCCTTGCACATGTAACTCTACCTCTCAGATTCCCAGCACATTCCCCAGCACACTGGGAATGATGATGTATATGTGTTACTGAGTGACTGCGAAATTCACCTTACCTGTCTGAAGTGCTGAGCAAAGTGCTCGGCTCACAGTAGGTGCTAAAGAGTTTGCTGAATGACTGTCCATGTGTAAATTAACTGCTCCCTGTTTAATCTCATGCTAATTTCACCATGATATGAAATATCCATGGTATAAGATCATTATAGTGCATCAGAGAATGTCATGGTTGGTGAATTCATTTCTGAGAGGAAATATTTATTCTACTCCACTTGTGTAAATCAAAGTGTGTATCTGTGAAAAGGCTGTGTAAACTGTAAAGTGCCATACAAATGCAAAGTATTGGTATTAAAAACACTGTGACTGGGGCTGGCTTCACAGGTGTGTACCTGTGCAGTAATCATACACACTTAGGTGGCCTCACACTTGATTTATTGATCTGTGGTTGCCATCTTGAAGTTCTTAGTCATTTCTAAACAAGGGGCTCCACATTCTCATTTTGCACTGGGTCTCAAAAATGATGTCGTTGATGCTGGTTGTGTCTCAAAATGCTGCCACTTAAAAAAAGAATACTGCTATTCTTTGTCAAAGACAGAGAGTTTCAGATATTCTTTCTGGTCCCTTTCAGCCCTAAAATTATATAATTCTAAAAAAAATTCCAAATATTATACCATTTTTATTGTTTTTTAAAACACTTCTGCCATTCTTTCGTTGCTAATCAAACATTTTTTTAAGTATCTGTTATTTCTCACAAGCTCTTAATCTTTCAGTTTCCACTCCTGTGAAGCTCTGGGAAAAGATTTTATTTTCCCCACTAGATTCAGTCTACTTAGCTAAGGTCCTTAGAGACAATTTCAACTTTGTGTTTTTATGAGGCCTCTTTCAAAGTCTGCCGGGCTGTACACTTGATGGTCTGGACTGTAGACTGAATCTGGTCTTAGTATTGAGCAATGTGTTTTATGCTTTTGCAAAAGAACATATTTTTTAAACATCCACACTGGAAAAGGAACTTTGGACTCATGGTATTCTGCTTCTGAACTAGGGAAGCTATAACCTAGCAGAAAATGTTGAAGACTTGGCATTAGTAGGTTTATGTTCGACGCCTTGATTCATCATGTACTGGATGTGTGAACCTATCTAAGTTGCTTAAATTTCTGTGGATCTTAGTTTCCTCACCTGTAAAGTGGAGTGGTGGGGGAGGGGCTTCTAGCATCTATCTCTGAGGAGAAGACTACTTTTAAGGTGTGGTGTGTCATCCATAGAAAGGATTATTATGCTACATAGTTGTTTTCATTCTAAATAATTTGGTCCCATTAATGAATTAATCAACTGTAATAACTAGAAAACTAGTATGACCCATACTTCACTATTTTTCTTTAACATCATGGTGGTTAGCCGCACAGATTGCACTGGATGAGATAGGAAATAGATTATTTTGTTGGAGGATGTTCATTTAACAAACATCTTTTGAGCATCCACTGTTAGTCAAGCACTTTGCTAAGCATGCACCAAGAACTGCTATTAGGTCACACCTAATATGTCTTCAAAAACAAAACTGTATAGCATTATACATTCCATCATAAACATTCCATTGGTAAGTATTTAGTGGGCACCCACTGTATGCCATAATATGAAGATTTTTAAAGGAGAGGTAGGAGGTGCTATGGGAGTTGTAATAGAGAGACTAAGTCCCAAGTCCTTTATTATTTTTTTTAATAATGTGACAAGGTGGGGAAGGAAAGTTAATGTAAAAAGGTAGAAACAGAAATCCTCAGGGAATTAATAGCAAAATACCAAAATGGGACATTTCAGTTAAGAAGGGTTAACCCTTGGGCCAGAGGTGGGATGAACAGGAGGGAGAAATAGAAAATCAAATATTTGAACAAAATAAGAATGTATTTGCTGGTCATGCATAACAGAGTTAAGAATAATACATTTATGCAAGGAACTTCAAAAGGAAGAGTGTGAAGGAGCTAGAATAGAGGGGGCCTGAGGGAGGTTAAAGGAGGAGAAGGGGGTTGGAGAGAGAGAAAGAGAGAGAACCAAGCGGAAGACACAGAAGGATTGAACCCTGAGAAGGCTCAGCAGCCAGTGAGAGGCTCCCGGTGGCCAGAGCACCTTGCTGCTTCCAGCTGAGTCAACTGCATCTCGTACAACTCCAGGGAGAGGTATCAACCTCTTGGTTCATTGTAGTGATTACAACAGTTTCTTAGCAGATGGTAATAAAGGTCTCCAGGAAGATGAACTTTCTTCTTATTCACACAAAGTCATCATTGGGACCAGCAGGACTATGCTGGCCAAGGGAGTTTTGAAAATCACTCTTCGGGATCCCTGGGTGGCGCAGCGGTTTGGCGCCTGCCTTTGGCCCAGGGCGCGGTCCTGGAGACCCGGGATCGAATCCCACGTCGGGCTCCCGGTGCATGGAGCCTGCTTCTCCCTCTGCCTGTGTCTCTGTCTCTCTCTCTCTCTCTCTCACTGTGTGCCTATCATAAATAGATAAAAGTTTAAAAAATTAAAAAAAAAAAAAAAAGAAAGAAAATCACTCTTCATTTTTACATGACTGCTGGCCATGGAGCAGTCATCATTGGGACCAGCAGGACTATGCTGGCCAAGGGAGTTTTGAAAATCACTCTTCATTTTTACATGACTGCTGGCCATGGAGCCCTCCCAGCTCGTGGCTCCTGGGCTCCGTGGCTCCTGGGCAATTCACATAAATTGTCCAATACAGGATTTCCAGGTATAGGTGGGATCTTTGAAAAATTCAAGGGAAAGGATCAGAAAGGAATGGGAGAAGGGGAGAGCTGTGCAGGGGAGGCTTTGGTAAAAGATTGGGAACTCAGCAGAAGCCGGGAAGTCACCAGGAAAGTCGTGGGTACCTGGACAATCACTGTGGGCGTGAGGGGTTGGGAGAGGTGCGGTGCCTTTTCTGCTATTTGTGAGATGGCTGTACAAGGAGTTTTATTTAAACATCATATAGGACAGAGTAACCCCAGCAGGCTGGAGGATCAGGATCTCTAAACAGTCAACATCTGTGTTACTGGTACTAACCCTGTGAGATGTGTCTTTCAAATGAAATCCCCTTCTGCTGCACAGAAACTCAAGCTATTCTGTTAGTCCTTCATCCTCACACACAGACACACACATTCACTCACACACACACACTCACTCACACACACACATGGGACTACTGGCATTTAAACTCTACCTACTAGATCTGTTCTGATGGGAAATTTTAAGACAACGTTGCCAAGAAATTTGAAGTCATCTTCTCCCATCCAAGCTTGTTATGTGACTTTAGGAAAAAATCCTTTGACCTCCCTGACCCCCAGGTAAAAACACCTGTCCCGCCTTCCTCACCAGTTGTGATTAAAACAAAGCGAAGCAACATAACAAAAATCGTCCTTAGGTACAAACATACTTGGAAAACGCGAAAGAGCCATAGACACCGAGGAAGCTCTTCATGCAAAGGTCCATTTTCTTGTCCCTGCACTCGGTGAGCCCACATTCAGGAGAAGGGCTCCCGGGATGGGCCATTGTTTTCTGCAGAGGAAGACACAGGCCCAAGTAAGTGGTTCCAGCTGCTCGGAAGTGATGCTTGCTGGGGCCCAGGAGGTGTCCCAGCGTTCCACAGCAAAGATTCTCATTTCACTTGAAAGCACAGACTTCTCCACCCCTCACCACCCCCAGAATTTGTAATCTAGATTTGAAACCACACGTGGTCATGCTGATCATTTTTTTCTGAGATTGTCAAACTTTTGCAGCTAATTATCAGTTGGAGTCAGTGTAACAAAACCTGCGTTTCTGTGCTGGATTTTATTAAAATGCTTCTGATATCAGCCAGGGGCTGTGGTAAGTGTGCCGTTAGTACATGCAGTGGGGCTTTTCCTTTCCCCGTGAAGAAAGCCCCTGCAGGCTTTATAAATCAGTACTCTTAACTGAAATGGCAGAGACTTACTGTAAGCACTATCCCTTCCGCTTTTAAGAAACAATGAACTATTTCCTGGCTTTTCAATTAGGAAGGCTTTCTTGGGCTATGAAGGAAAATATGTAACATATCATAAATATACTAAGGAACAAGCATGATTAATAGCAATTCAGAAGGATCATCTGAGCTGATGCCTTGTAGCACAGGAATCTGCATTTACTGGCATCCTCTGTAAATCTACCTTCCGCAGATGCTATAGTGAATACTCAGAATTCCAGAAAACACAAAATAACTCTTTTCAAACTCTTTGGATTTGGCTCCAGGCTTAAATCCTCCATGAATGGTCAAGTAGGCTAAAAGACATGAATGCCCTCCATTGTCTTCTTATCATTTACATTGAAAACAGCCCTGAAGGCCTGGGGACAGGCCTGCCAAGGGCCCTACCCCCTCCCACAGATGACTTTCTGGGAACAGGAGAGGAGGGGAAGGGAAAGCAAACAGTTTGTGTCATAGCATCTTCTTAGGACTTTTGTGCCTATCAACATATAAAACTCTAGAAGAGGTCATCAGACATGAACATGTCCTCAGACCACTCTCACCTGTACCCACCCTGTCTCCTTCCATCCCTGGCCACAGAGAACTAGGTTTCCTTCCTGTCTGAAGCTACACACCCTCCTGGGCTTTTCCAAAACAGTGCTTCCCTATCATACTGGCTGTATCTGTATCTTAATCACTCCAGATCCTCATCCCTACAGACATGCTCAAGCTTCTTCTATTCTATAGATGGAGGGTTTCTTCTTTTTCCTTTTCACCACAGCTGATTTAAAAAATGTGCTGGTGATACATTGTTTACCTGTCACCTGGTGCAGTCTGGCTTCTCCTACCACTGTCCCTGAAATTGGTAAGAATTACCGCATACCATCTACTGGCCACATCCTAAAATCCTCTTTTCTGTAATTGTTATAATTTACGTTTCTGCTGCCTGGGATTATTTTCACACTGATGTTTCTGACCTTCTTTCTTTCTACCAGTTGTATGATGATGGCTTCTCCTTCTCCTGCCATTTTCAATTGTTCTTGTTCAGTGTTTACTATTAGTTCTTCTTTAATGGCTCTTTACACAATCCCATCACTTTTCTATAATATAGAGTATCTGTAAAAAGAGGGTGGTGTTGCTCGTAGGAATGTGAAATGGGATAGCCACTTTGGAAAATAGTCTGGCGGTTCCTAGAAAGGTAAAAAAAAAAAAAAAATAGAGTTAGCTTTTGAACCAGCCTGTCTATTCCTAGGTATATCTCCATACACCCAAGGGAAATAGAAAAACATGTGAACACACAAACTGAAATACAGATGTTCATAGCAACATGA
The DNA here is from genome assembly GCF_003254725.2 of Canis lupus dingo. Lineage (NCBI taxonomy): Eukaryota > Metazoa > Chordata > Mammalia > Carnivora > Canidae > Canis > Canis lupus. Next base: position 33,600,195 of record NC_064252.1, read on the forward strand.
TTCCTAACAGTGGAAAGGTAGAAACTACACAAATGCCCATCAACTGATGAACGGATAAACAAAATGTGGTATATCAATACAACAGAGTATTATTCAGTCCTAAAGAGACATGAGGTATCAATATATACTACAGCATGAATAAACTTTGAAAACATGCTACAGCAAGAATGAAGTGAGTCACAAAAGACTACATAGTAATGATTCAAATTATGCAAAATGTCTAGCACTGAAAATTTAGTGTCTTAAAACAATAGCAGTTACCTATTTCTCACAATTCCACAGACTGACCACATGATTCTTCTGCCTTAGGTGGTCATGGCCCAGGGTACTTAGAGGACTGGAAGTTCTAAATGTTCTTGTTCACATGGCTAGAAGTCAGTGGTGCTCACTGCCTGAGTGCTTAGCTGGAAAAATCATCTAGGGGCTTCAGTTCTTATCCACATGGGCCTCTCCTTGTGGCCACTTGACCTTCCTCTTAATATGGCACCTGGGTTCCAAGAAAGAGCATTCTAAGTTGACAAACCTAGTGTGCAAGCACTTATCAAGCAGCCACTGTTGCATCATGCTTGCCAATTTCTTATTAGCCAAAGCTGTTCAAAGCCCAGGGTCAGTGTTAGAAAGGCTGACTTGAATGCTGAAGTCATGGTTTACTGAGGACTACCAAGGTAGCATGCTTCATAATGAGAAAAATGACTGATATTGAGCAAATTTTTAGAGAACCAATGAGAATTTTTCTTCCTCCCTGACCAGCTAATTAGTTTGGTACCTACTCTGTAGAATTCTTACAAGCTATAGAAGGTAAATGTATTTATAAATGTCAGACTAAATGTCTGGCCCTTATGTGTTAGAAATATTTTACAGAGGGAAGATTAAACCTGGCTTTAAGAAGATTATGGTCATTCCAGGGAAACAGGTATGCAAATATGCAACTACAAAACAGTGTGATGGTATAGTGAAAGTGCATATCTTCAGGGCAAAATGGGAGCCCAGAGGAGGGAGCTCCACAGTGTGCTTCAGGGAAAAGAGGAGGCATTTCTTAGCCAAACATGGGCAGGGGAAGAACCATCTAGGTAAAATGAAATAGCACATACCATCATTGGCAGTCTTTGCTAAAATTACATTTCAGTGCTCTGGTGTGTAAAGTGTGTGTGTGTGTGTGTGTGTGTGTGTGTGTGTGACAGAAAGAGAGAGACAGAGACAGAGACAGAGACAGAATTGTTGCTTAGAAGATACGATTGGACAGGTATGTGGAGACCAGATCAGAAAGGATCTCATGTTCCAGGCTAAACTGTTCCATGCCCCCGTGACCACCTGCTGCAGGATGGAGATCCATAAAAGACTTCATCAGAGAGGCAGGGAGATTGGATTTGTGCATTTTGCAGATTGACTAAATCTGCATCCTGCTGGGGTTTTCATTTGCTCTCTGCCATGCTTGACTCAGTACTTTCAGACATTCCCCTAACAATCTCCTCCACAAAACATGAGTGAGAAATGTAGATTTTCTCTTCATATGTACAACGTGGAGATTTCTACATCTCCACGGAAACGGAAGTTTTCATGTGGGAGACTGTAGTGGAAGTCACGTTTCAGGGTGGACAAAGTCTCCCTCCCGCAAATCCCCATTCTCTCCAGTCCATCCTTGACACCAGCAGGGTTCCTATCTCTCTCTGAACTCTTCCTCTGTAAAACCTTTCATTTTTCTAACCCTACGTCTTTATTCAGGAATCACGCTCTCATCCCCTCCCATCTCTCCATCTCTTTCTATCTCATGGAATGTGATTCCCATGCTTCCTTTCCCATGACCTCACTCAGCAAACAAAGACCTGCCAATATCAATATCTTCAAACACCTTGAAAGGCATCAGGGAGTATTAATTACATAAATAAAACATCCGTGTGTATGTTTCTGATGCATCTTTAAAATCTCACTTTGGAAACAATATGTGAAATGGATTGATTGTGAACAGAGTAGGACTAAACACAGAGAGACCAATAAGGGATTATATTGACATAGGAGAAATACGTGGAAAGCCTGAGACAGGGGCCATTTAAATGGAGGTAGGTCGGGCAGACAAGATAGCAATTAGAAGGTAGAATCAAGTGGGCTTAATCCAGCCCTTACATTCACTAAAGATAGCAACATTATTCCCTCGAGTAGAGTAGGATTTGTTAGGATTTGGGACTATTCACTGTGCCAGAGGTAGGAAGAGAAGTAACAGTGGATAGGAAATTAACTAAGATCTTATGGCGGTCCTCTCAACTTCCTGCATCAGCCATATTGGAAGTATCAGGTATGACAGTATGTTATGAAACTGATTTTTGAAAATACCAGATCTCACACATCCAAATAGGCACTGGCCTCTAAGTCACCATGGGCAAGCGTCACTTACTCCAACAATGTGGCCATTGTTGAAGTCCATTCTGAACTCCTCTTTGGCATCTGCGTTTGGAACCAGGATATGAGACACCGAATAGTCTGGCCTCATTACTTGATGGTGACTTTTTATTTTTCCTCTGGATAGCTTTAGCCACCTTGAACATCCAAGTTGCTTTCCAGACATTAAGCTGAAGCTTTTAGCTTAGGGAAATAAATTGAGACATGAGGATGGAAGAGCCTCAGCTGAGGCTCCTGGTTGGGAACACAACCACAGCCAACAGGCTCATCAGGAAGGGATGCAGAGCCATTCCTGCCTGCCTCTTCAATTCCAACTTCCTGAGCCCCACACATCATCAGAATGTAATTCAGCAACTTCTCCGGGTGTGACACTTCATTCCTGGGATGCAACAAGCAAAGGAGACTCAAAGAAAATGGAGAAGGACACAGAAGGCCGGAAATGAGCTTTCCTCAAAAAGTGGCCCTCCCTAGTTTTCAACAGAATGAGCCTGAAAACATATTTTCCCTTAATAAACTCATTACTCAACTCCAGAATCATTTGTACCAGCGGAAGGTAGGCATTTTAGAGCAGTCCAGGTTCAGGGGAAGACCAGGTATGCTCAGAGCTGAACAGACATTTATAATTGTTTAAAAATAAAAGACGAGAAAGTATCAAAACTCTATTAAGCTATTAATAAGGAAATGCATTTAATGCATGTGAAGTGAGTAGCACAGTGCCAAACAAAATTTGCTCTGTTAGTATTAAATAAGAGCTCAGGTAAATCATGGCCATTTGTTGTTGTTTTCTGTCTTTGTTTTTTAATGAAAAAACAGTACATAAACCACCACAGATCCTACTGCTTCCACATAGTTGCTAATATCAAATGATCAGTTGTATTTAGTCAACACATATGTAGATAGTACATAGATGTAGACAGTCCCAGATCCTATTGCAAGCAAGGTTCAAATGCTAATTCATTTAATCCTGAAATTAATCTTATGAGCTAGGTATTCTTATTTATATTCTCTGTTTAACAGATGAGAAAAGTGGGGGCCTAGAGATATTAAATAATTTGTCTAAGGTCACTCAGATAATAGTAAGAGTTGTGCTCTTAACCACCACAGTTCTTTGCCTTTTGAAATTCACCTTTGGGAGCCTTTTAATCTCTGGTACCACCACTCACCTTCTGCAATCCTTTTACACCCAGGGGTTTTCTATGGTAGACCGAGATGAGTTGGGCCTCTGGGTTCCCTAGATAGGACCAAAAAACATAGCTTATTAGAGCTGAAGATACCTCAGTGATCATTATTAGCCCAGGCATTGCCATACATTTTTTCTTTCACTAATCCTTGCTTTTAGAACACTTTTAGGATTGTAAACTAGTACAGAGAGTTTCTATGTACCCAACATCCAGTTCCCTCTATTTTCAACATCTTATATCAGTACAGTTCATATGACACAATGAATGAACCAATATTCATAAGTTAGTATGAATGAAAGTTCATTCTTTATTCATATTTCCTTACTTTTAACCTAATGTCACTTTTCTGTTCCAGGACCCCAACCAGGACACCACATGATGTTTCATAGTCAAATCTCCTTAGATTCCTCTTGACTGAGAGTTTCCATGCTCTTCTTGTTTTTGGTAACCTGATCAGTTTTGAAGAGTACTGGTCAGACACTTTGTAGAATGGCTTGCAGTATGGTGAAATGTGATGTTTTTCTCAGATTCAACTGGTGCTATATGCTTTGGGGAAGAAGATCACAGAAGTAAAGTGCCATTCCCATCACATCATGTCAAGGGTACTTACTATCAACATAACTCATCACCGTAATGTCGGCCTTGATCCGCTGGTTGATAATCCCAAAACACGTGTTATATCTAAGTTCTGATGCTGACTTTGACTCTTCAAGCTATGTTTTTCCTTGCCTTTTAACTTGACTTGTAGTTTTTTTTCAGGGAGCTGGATATGTTGCATAGGGAAGTGGGAACTGAGGTAAACAGGCCTTTAGTGAGAAGATTCTTGCTAATCTGGCAGCAAGTTGGGCTGTGTTTCATGTTTGCGGCTGCTGTAGGGGCCACAGGCTTCAGGTTCGTCTGCTGTCCTTGTTTTGTGTCCCCCGTTAAAGCCCCATTTGGGCTTCTCTCAGAACACTCCAGATTTCAAGGTGTTGGTTACCCCAGTAACCTCAGCTTTCTGATGGGTCCAAGAAGTGTTATTGATTTTTCAGTTTGTTTAGTTTGTTCAAACTTTTTTTTTGCTGTAACATTGGAAGTGATGACTTCTGGCCCTTTACATGCAGGAGCTGAAACATTTTTTCTTTTTTTTTTTTTTAAGATTTTATTTATTTATTCATGAGAGACACACAGAGAGAGAGAGAGAAAGGCAGAGGCACAGGCAGAGGGAGCCCGATGTGAGACTCAATTCCGGGTCTCCAGGATCATGCCCTGGGCCAAAGGTGGTGCTAAACCACTGAGCCACCCAGGCTGCCCAGAGCTGAAACATTTTTAAGAGGAAAAAGCTCTTTCCAATGAAATCTTATGTAACTGCATGAGTCTCATCACTTCCTAGCCTAATCCAAGTCCTAGCACTGGAATATTTCCCACCTACATTTGCACAGTTCCGTTGAGTATCTAGGGCACTCCCTCCTGACTTAAACTGTTTTTCAGGAGATTTACAAACGTCATAGGCCATTTAAAAGTAGAGTGCCCATATGGGGAAGTAAGGATGGGACTCAGCAAAATCTTTGGGCATGGGCAGGAATCTTTTTAGCAGGAAAATCCAATAGAAATGGTCTGTAGAGAGCTGGTGGAAAAACCCCACCAGACAACATTGGGAAGAAGGGCTCATGTGGTTTCTTCCATGTGATGGTGGTTCACATTGCCCATGAAAGGGAGGCAGATGCTCTCAGGCTATGGTATGGCCCCCATGAAGCTCCTTGGTGCTGGCCATTCTCTCAGTATTGATCTTTGGTCCTCTCTATGTGCCTTTTACCCTAGCAGTCAAAGTTTGGTCCTCTTATCCAACACTTTAAAGACATCCTTCAAGGTCATGCCCCATCCTCTCCCTTCAGCCCTACTCTGGCCCAATTGAGCCTCAGGTAGTCCCCTGGGGATGGTGGAGCAAATGCTCTGGGACTTCATTCTTCCTCTGCAATGCATGTTCTTATACAAAGTCTCCATTCTGCTCCCAATATTCTGATTATCAAGAATCTTTTATTTTTTTTTCTTTTGATAAAACTTGACTTCACGAAGCAAGGCTTTGGCTTTCTAAACTAATATTTCTGGTGTGCGATTTGACATCCTAAAATTAAACTGAAAATTGACAATTTCTTTAACTTTTTACTTCATTCTCAATACTCCAAGAGGCAATTTAGGTGTTTTTGATTAGTTAGAAAAATATCATGGATTTATACAAAGAAGTGTTGAAACAAAAAACAAAGATAACTACTTTAAGGTATTTTTTCTGTATATTTCTTTGGAATGGCATGTGGGTGGGGGAGGCTTTTATGTGTGCATATGTGGGTACAAGTTCTGGTTGGAAGGAACCAAGGGGTCCAGAGCCCTGCATACCTAGCCTTCTCTACTACCCACCCAGTATACTGAAACCACTCCTACAAAGGTCACCTCATGTCACCAAATTCAGGGGCCAATTCTGTTTGGTGGTCAATCAGTAGTCAGTCCTCCTCTCTTGCCCTGTCAGCAGCTAATCTCTCCTAAGGTTTCAGCATGCCACTTTCTGGTCCTCCTATTTTGTGGTTTGCTCCTTTAAGCTTTCTTTCTAAGATTTTCCTTTTCCTCTTCTCTTCTCTTCTCTTCTCTTCTCTTCTCTTCTCTTCTCTTCTCTTCTCTTCTCTTCTCTTCTCTCTCCTCTCCTCTCCTCTCCTCTCCTCTCCTCTCCTCTCCTCTCCTCTCCTCTCTGCTTCTCTTCTCTTTCTCTCTTCTCTTCTCAGGTTGACATGCCCAGGGCCATATCCTTGTCCTATGTGTATACTTGTGTCCTGCTTGAGCCCATTCAATGTCACAACTTTAAACAGCATGCTTATAACTCACTGATGTGTATTTCCGGCCCAGACTGCTTTCTTGACTCTAAGACCCATAAGCCAGATGTCTGACCCCACATCTCTGCTAGATATTGAACTTTACACGTTCAGAACCAAACTCTTTACCTCCCCATCCAAACCTGCTCCTCTTCCTGGGATTTCACATCCTCATAAATGGCAATTAATTTTTCCAGTTTCTCAGGCCACAAGCCCTAGCCTCCTTTTCTCTCACTCCACATTGAATCTGTCAGCAAATCCTGTCACCAGTCATATCTGGTCGTTTCTTTATTGCCATTCCCACTCTGGTCCAGATCAACACCAGCTCAAACCTGGGTTCTGCATGAGTCTCCTCACTGGACTCCCTACTTTTTCCTTGATGTCTTTTCATCTGCTTGCCATACTTACAAAGGTAAGTCAGATCTGATAGCTCACCTAGGTTTGCAAGCCATCCATGATCGTGTGTCCAGCCAACTCTCTCATTTCTTACCACTTCTACAACTGATCCTCCATCCCAGCCTTCTGTCTTATTACTTAAATATGTCAAGCTTACTCCCACATCAGTCTCTGACTGGCTCTGCCTTCTGCCTGTAGAACTCTATTCCAAATATCCACAGGCCTCTCTTCCCCAATTCCTTCAGACCCCTTTTTATTTATCACCCCATTTTGAGTCCTTCCCTGGCCACTGTATCTAGCATGGAGTCACTGTCTTCCTGTGTCCTTACCATTTATTTTTTTTCCTTAGTATTTACCATTATCCAACATATAGTACTTGTTTACCATCCTTCTCTCTTATTGGAAAGTCAGCTCAGCCAGAGCAGGAACTTTGTCTCCTTTTGTTTGACATTCTGTCCGAGCTTAGAACAATGCCTGGCACATAGCAGAAGCTTCATAAAGAATGAATGAATGAATCCTATGAAGAGGCCCACAAAGCACTTCCAAAAAACCCAACTCCCAGTTCTTCCATTTTATTTTGACCCGAGGCCCAAAATAAGAGAGAAGTAACTTCCTGAAGGTCATCCAGCAAGATTTGGGGTCTTTCATTTCCCAGGCCTGGCCTCTCCTCCATACATGAAAGGAATGGATGCCAGCCTCTGCCTAATAAAAAGATTACCCAAAAAACTGAAGGTAAAGAGACCAGCCAAGAGGCTGAAGCTGTGGTACCACCAGGAGGGAGGTGATGAGGACCTGTCTCCCTAGTGACTGGGAAAGTCGAGAGGAAAGGCAAAGTCTAAGATACTTTGCGAAAGAAGCTTATTGAATAATTGAATGTGGTGTTTAAAGGGTCAAAAGGAAAAACTCAAAGTGATTTTAAGGAAGGTAGGCCCATGTCTTTTTTAACCTTTATATCTTCTCTAACCATACCTAGCATATAGTGGGTATACCACAAATATTTATTGCCAGTCACAATAGCAAGGATGACTGGAAAAATCACAATCTATGGCTGCTCTGAGTCAAACCCTCTGGATGTAGTGGGTGAGAACACAAATTTGGGGTCAGATACACCTGGATCAAGTCTTATCTTCCTTACTTAATAGGCAGGTGATCTTGGGCAGAAAGTTATTTTCTCCAAACTTCAACTTCCTCATCACTAAACTAGGGATAATAAAAGAAGGAGAGGGACAGAGATAGGAAAAGAGAGACGGGGACTAAATACCATTAAGTATATAATGTGCTTCCTTAGCTCAATGCTTGGCCCATGTGAAATCCTCAAAAAACGCTTAACCTTTATTTATTGTCTTATTGGCTTCTGTCCCTGTTTGAAATCACTGCCCTCTCTTTTCCAGATCTGCAATACTGAATTCTCAGCTCCTCTCTCTTCCCTTTTACCCCAAGAGGTCTGCAGGGTATTGAACTTGGGATTGAGTCCCCTCTTCTGAACTTGAGGTTAGGTGTTCCCCATCTGCTTAGCTGGAAGCTTTCTCTTGAGAGCCTGGGCACCTTTATAAATGCATGAATCACATCAGCTGTGCTGAGTAGAGCTATAAGCATAATTCAGAAACTCAGATATGAATTACAAATCAAGGGTGAGCCTGCTGTGAGTGCTTCCAAATGGTGACAACTTGCCCCCATTTCCATGCATATTTTCCATGCTTTGTTATCATCTAACCTTTGATAATAGCATTGATTACAGAGAAATAAGTTTGGGTCTCAACTCTGGCTCATAAGAGATGGAAGGGCCTTGGTGTTCCAGCTTAAGAACAAGAGAAAAGCTGTGTCTCTATCCTGTGCTTGTTCGGAGGAACAGCCCACATTTGCCCTTCACAGAATAGTACGCAGTTCCCATCTGAGGCCTGCCAGCTTCAGAGGTTAAGTCTAAAGCTAAAGGGAAGCGGGGGCTGGAAGAATTTTGGAGGGAGTCCAGGGCTGCCTGGGCTAGCCAACCCAAATAATTCAGGCAAGCAAAAATTTGCTTGGACCTGAGCTGGCTGTCTAGACAGTCATGATTGCACACAGGTATGACCTTGCACTTCATCTGGCCTGTGCTGAACTTCCTTAAAGGTGCCTATCAATGAGTGTCTTGGTTTAGGTTCCCCCAAAACAGACTCAGAATGAAGGCTTATAGTGCAGTGAATTTCCAAAGGAAATGATCCTCGAGTATACTGGTAGGGAAGTAAAGGAGCGAGAAGTCAAAGAAGCTAATAAAGTGGTGTGTTGTTCAGCTAGTTACCACTGTGGGCAAGTAGAACTCTAGGTGACTAGAACCTTCTAGGTGACTATTGAGTTCATTGTGGAAATGTCCCATGGTCACACCCCAATAAGAGGGCAAGGAAGCTGGCATGTTTATCTATCATCAGCTCTCCTTTGTCATGGGCTGAGGTCACATTCAGTCTGCCAGGAATCCAGAACAAGCTCCATCCTCTTGGGCGGAGAGTTGCAGGTATGGTCAGTAAATAGCTGTCAGAGCGTGTGGAGAATGTCTAAGGCCTGTGGGTAGGGCATTGCCAATGTCTGCAGCCAGTGAGTCAAAACACAAAGCTCCCTAAAACAAAAGCCTTGATCAGTCCCTGGAATGTGCCCCACCACCAAAGCCATATAGAAAGAGCCTCAGGATGCTGCATGTCCCATGCCTTCTCCATCCCGCAGCCCTGTCACCAGCTCTCCTTTCTCCCACTGCTACCTTTCAAGTTTCCTCAACCTTTTATGTAGACAAGTGACTGAAGCTTCTCTGAAAGATCTATTCTTTCTAAAGTGTTGATGGCAGCCAAAAGCCAATACACCACCTTTGCATGGGAATTTATTTTTTTACTCCTCACTTATTTTTTATTTAAGTATTTATTTTAATTCCATTTAGTCAACATACAGTGCTACATTAGTTTAAGGAGTACAATATAGTGATTCAACACTTCCCTTTATCACCCTGTACTCATCATGACAGATGCACTCCTGAATCTCCCATAGGAATTTTTATTGTAACAAGGTTTTGATAAACATCCAATGCCTTAGCTCTGCAGAATGATAAATATGATAACTAATAATCACTTTGTTTCTACTCTATGCCAGGCTGCATTTTGAATGCTTTGTGAGTTTAAATCTCACACCAATGCTATAGAGTAAATTTTTAGGATATGCTCTCAAACTTCTATCAAATGTCTTCCTACCAAATTGTCATTGGTGTCTGAAATTTTATAATCTGGTGGTTCTTCAATCAATAAACCCCTGAGCCATGCCTGCTACCCAGTAAGTGTGCAGGTTCACCAGAAGCAGACAAGGATTTAAGTGGATGTGGTTCATTTGGGAGGGAGATACAGGAACCCCTGGTAGTGGCTTGGGAGGTGGACAAGGAAGAAAAGGAAAGGAAACCTATAAAAGGGTGTCTTTTCAGACTAGCCAAAATTGTGGACCCCTAGAGCCCATTCCCATGGGGGAACACTGCTGAATGGTGTAGAAAATGTGTTTTAGTTTTATCCCACCCCAAGAGTAAGGATTTTGGGGGTATTTATTAAACTCTCATCAGTCATTGGTAGAGGAATCGTCCCAGTGGACATCAAGTCTTTATCAATTCATCTGTCAGTGAGTGGCACAGTGGCTTTGGAGAAATTCAGCAGGTAAAGAGACACAAGGACTGGCAGAGGAAGTTGGCTGCAGCGCACCAAAGTGATAAAGGTCCAAAGGATGTGGGCAGGCAGCACCAGCATTTGCTACAGTGTTCAATAGATACTTGTTGAGTAAATGAAAGAGTAAATGAAGGAGATGATGGTGGTGATGGGAGGCAAAGATGCCTTAATTTTCCTTCCTTTGTCATGACTCTTAAGACTTTCTGCCATTTTAGTGATTTTCCACCATTCAGGACCCTCTCCCACGGAATACCCAGGGTGTCTGATCTGGTCAGTAGCAAGGGACAGAGACTCTTTACAAGAGTCCTAGGAGCATGGACAGAGTTCTGGTTTCACATTGTTCAACCCCTATGTGATAGTTTCCATCATATATCTGCAGTCTACATCACAGAATGTCAAAGCTTCTGTAGTAACTATCAGGAAAGCAAAAAGACCTCAGAGGGCAGATGTCATCAGTTTTTCACTTTGTTGCTAGTGAACCCAACCATAATTTTAACCTTGGTAACACAAGGCCAGTGGAAACTATGTGAGCGCATTTGGATTAAATTCTCTGTTGATTTCTCTTGATCGATAGGTTAAGATCCAGCCAATGCAAGTCTTTTCCTTACCCTACCAATTTCTTCTTGAACTACGTGTTAAATATTTTGTCAAACTATAATTTTTGTTATTTTTAACCTCACAAAAATAATTAAAATTTTAAAAGCCCTGCCCAAGATTGGAAAGTGGTTTTTCTGCTTTTGTTTCCAGAATCATTTCACATTTCAATTTACAGAGCTCTAGCTACCAAGAATCACATGATCTTACTGCTTTCAAGCATACGTTTCTCATATTCATGTTTTTCATGATATATCAAACCAGAAAATAGAGATGCAGATCCATAAGCAAAACATACTGTAGTGGCTCTAAGGTCAATGCCATGAAACAATTATGACATAAGTCTATCTAGAAAAGGCTACCTTCCCTGAGGGAGACAACATCTTCCTTCCATCATCTTCCTCCTCCTCTTCTCCCTTTTTCTTTTTTCTTATTTAGTTTCCAAATGGAACTTTTATTGTGTGAAAAATCTAAGATGCCTTGAATTCCAAGTCCACATCGCAGAGAGAATTTAGAAGTTGCTCCAAAGGAGAATCTAAGAAAATAGCTGTGGCTTTGCTATAACATGAGCATGTTTGGAGTGCTTCTATCAGGGGATATCCACCAAGGACTCAGAATAGTTCTATTAACTATAAATTGACCCTGTTACCTGGCCACTCCAAGTCCTCATGCTAGGAAACCAGCAAGCAATGAAGGGAGTTACTGTACAGGTCAAGGTGACTAACCCTATCAAGGGGAAACTGAGTCACTACTATACCTTAAGGGCTGGGAAGAATATGTCTGGAAAGCAGGCAACTTTGGGACCTCTCTTAGTAATACCACACCCTGTGATAAAAATTAATGGGAAGCTACAAATCAGTAAAGACAAGACCTCTAGTAGAATCAGAGCTTAGACTATTCCATTAGACCAAGGACTAGGACCAGCTGTGGAGCTTCCTGAGGGCAAAGAAAATACAGAAATGATCATGGAAGAAAGAAATTATAAATATCAGCTATGATACTATGACCAGTTGCAGAAACAGTGACCCTAATATTTATCAGAAGTTCTTCTTTTCTTTGATATACTTGTATGTATCTATATGGATATGTATGTGTGTATACCTTTACATGTTTTTTTTTTCTTTTCCCTCTTATCCTATTCATTTACTATGCAACATAAGATGTGATAAAAGTGGTAAGCCTTAAATCTTGATATTTACATTACAAGATATTAAGGGAGGAGTATGATTCAGCTAGTGACGAAAGTGAGTGTAACCCAAAGATGCATCCAGCTATATATACTATCTTGGAGACAGCCTGTTTTCATTTGTATGAAGAATAGTTACATCATATTAAGTGAACATATGATTTCACATGGTCTTTATCCAGAAGTTAAATATAGAAAAAAAGATATACTAAATTGATATGAGTTCTGAAGTGTTGTCAACTTGGTTAAGCTAGAAACTTTCTCAAAATTCCATTTTTTGTTTCTCTCTCATTTGTATGGTTCCAGGTTAGCTTTGGCCAAAAGAGGAATCCATTCAATATTTTGAAGGTGGAATTAAATCATTGGCTATTACTCTCAGCAGACATACAATATGGATTCAGATATGTTGCTGGAGAGATTCAGAGCTCCTCAGTGAGCCCTGCCTTACCCTTGCTCTTTCTTGCTCTGCTTTTAGCTCATATTCTTGACTGCTGACCTGCTAACCAATTCTCAGCTATCAGCTCAGAGATTCAGTAGCACAAAGGCACCAGCTCCCCATAGTCTCCTAGAGAGCTCTCCCTTTGCTGTCCACTGCAAGGGCTGGACGTACTTGGCTTCTCATAGCTCCCTACAAGTGCTCCTTGTTCACACACACCTGTGCTTCCGGAGAGCTGACCAGGGGCTCTTTCCCTGATACTTCTATTCTCTTTTCTTACCTTCAGTCTTCCAGCTTTTCTCACACTTGTGAGGGTCTGAGTCTCAGAATAAACTTCTTCTTCCCATCATATTCATTGTTACTATGCATCCCTGATTGAACCCTGACTGATACAACCCACAGTCTAGATGGAATTATAAAAGTTATCTCCATGCAAACAGTTGTCTCTCAATACAGGAGAATAGTGAGGTTTCCAGGTTACCAGTACAGGATGCTAGGAGTCAGCCATGAAAGTGCAAGCAAAAATGGGGTGGATAAAGGTAGCTAGAAATAGACTGAATTATTATTTTCCCGGAAGTTTTCCATTACTGTTTATCTCTCACCTTTCCACAGGTATATTTTGGTATACTAAGACATGCCAATCATGCCCAGCCTATACAGACAGAGACATGATTTGGTGTGTTAAGCTGTGGACTTCAAAGCCAGGCCTCCTGGAATTAGACCCAAAGGAAACATGCAAATGGAGGGTGAACTCAGTTCACCTGAACTGAAGCCTTTCCCTGTCACTCCCAGTGCAGCCCTTCCAGCACTCAAAGATGCCACTCAGATACCACTTTGTCTTGTTTGCAGTAGATTTTCATGTGATTCTAGACCTGAAAAGTCCTCCTTCCTTTCTGGCCACCTTTTAATTCTGTAGTAAAACATTCTCAAATTTTTGTGTTCTACCAATCACTGCCAAAGAATTTGGGCTCCACATGATAGAAATAAAAAGCCAGCTCTTTTGCAAAGGACTTTATAGGTTTCCAGGCATTCCATCACTGTATTGATCATTTAAGTTTTCAGGGTATAAATGTTATTATGATGACATTCAGAAAACATTTTTCTGCTCTGGCTTTTAACATAAGGAAATAGAAATTCTATGGATAGCTGGAAATAGTTTTGAGCACATGGCATACGAATTTACTGCTGAGACTTAAACCAGCCCTATGATTAGTGCTATTCTTGTGGATAGACACTGAAGTCAAGGGGCAGTTATTAATTGGTAATTATTCTGAAATAGAAGCCTGCACCATACAGTATTTCAGTGATTACTTCAACCCTTTGGTGTTACACATCCCATTTTTGGTGATCTTGGCTCATGGAAAGGGCTCTTACCCCCTATGAGGGTTCTGAGGCAAGTAGGCTGGAGCTTAGGCAAAGGTAGATGCATTCTGAACATCTGAAAATATGTTTATGATTTTACTTGTTTATCCTTTGAAGTTGTTTGATTGCAGGCAACAGAAACAGATTTTGTCCAAAGCAAAAAAAAAAAAGGAACTGGAGGAAGAATAGGAAACAGATTGGAGAACAGAAGGTAGAGTTGTAGGAATTGGGACATTTAGGGAATAGCATGGATGTTCAGTCTCTTCAGAAAACCACTGTCTTTTTGACTGAGCTGCAGCCGATCAGAACAAGGGAGAAGGGATTGGCCGTGCTTTAGTTTCAGGCTCCCTGTACCAGACACAAGTGGGGATCTTGACTCTTAAAGCTGTTCATGTTGGAGAGTTAGGGTTTCCCAAGGAGAAATCAGGATTTTTTTTTTTAATCAGATAATGAGATCACCATGTCATGAAAAGATGAGTTTTGTGGTGTTTGCCCAGACCAGGGAATCTGAATATGTCCAGCAAAAGGCAGTGCAGCCCAAGGACAAACCCTCAACTCACTGTTAGGCTTTCCTCTCCTCTTTCCCCATGTAGCATGCCTGGATTTGGGGACTCTCCAGACCCAGATGGTATTCGTATTTCTAAGAGCCCTGGCGGTTCAAAGTCTGACATACGCCACACTAGAAAATCACGAAAGGGAAGCCAGATGACTATTGGGACAAATTTTTCCCAGACATCTCTCTATATCTAAATCCCAGTTACAAGGAATCTGAAACATTCCATTATCTCAGCAGAGGAATCACCCCAGACAAGTTAGGCTATTTCATTTCTTTGCTGCCCGACAACTGCTCAACTCTCAATTGCAAATCCCTTCCCTCTAGGTAAAAATGCACCTTTTGGCCCCATTCGGGCCCCTACTCAGATAGCTCCCTAATATCTGGAATAGCCTCACAGCCAAGCCAATGGGTCAGTTTTCTGCGTCTCTTCAAATCCCCAGAGATTTACTTCCAGACACCCTTGGGATGTATGAACATATCCAAACATCTCGTTAAGTGTACACTTGCGGGAGCATTTGTACACAGATTCATTTATCTGCCTTTGTCCTGTCTCTCATTTTAGAGCAGGAGCCTCCCAAGGAGAAGGGTCACATCTGGGTTGCTCTTCTCCCTCTCCCCACGGCATTCAGCGAAGCGCACACAGAGTCAGCATTCGTAACTAACTCACTGGAATAAGGTGGTGGAGACACAGCAAGGTAGGAGATGGAGCTCCGCATTTTAGTCCGAGTTTTACAATCTTGTAGCCAAGAGACCATGAGCAAGCCACTCCAACACACTGAACCCCAGCCCGTTCCTGAATGCAGAGGTGGCGGTGATTCATTCTGTGTTTATGCCATACAAGTGTTGTGCTCAAATCAGAGCACTGATGGGAAAGTGGCTTAAACCTCAGCTAGAGACGTGGCATGTGGTTATTAGGTCACCCTGGCTTCAGAGACGATCCAGTGAAAACCAGAGATACTCAGCCAGCACTGGCCATGCTGCCACCCCAGTTCTCTCAAGTCAGTGTCTCAGGCTTCTGCCTTTGACATGTAAGCTCTGAGGCCACGGAGCAGAGGCCCTGCCATTCTATTTCTGGCACAGCAATAAGCACAATGAAAAACAAGACCTGCTGAATGCCAGCAGCAATGAAATTCTTTATCAGAGAACATGAAGGAGTCAGACTTTGTCAGCAGTATGTCCCTAACATCTCTTCTTCCATCTGTCCCTACCATGAAGACACTTGTTCACACTCGGCCTGTTTCCTGCCTGGATCCCCGCCACCTCCTACTGCCTGACTATCTCTTGTCTCCTGACCCCACTTCAGTGCCAGATGGTTCAGACTGCCATTTGGAGTGGCCTCTGGGTCTCTGCGCCTCCTGCCTTTTCCATTTAGAGCAATAAAGATCCTCCTAAAACTTGCCTTTCCCATTGCTCTAGTTTCCCCATCAAATCTTTCTTTCCTGATTTTGGACTTTCAGTTTGCTTTTCTTCCTAAAATGACCCCCTACCAGCAAAAGCTCAAAGTGACTTCCTTACCTCTTGTTTTGTTTTTTTCTTTTCATTGTGTTTAACATAAATCCATTTCTTTGTCTCTAGAAACGAAAAGCAACATACAACCCAAACCCCAGCACTGTGAGATGGTTTTAAAGTTTTGGCAGAAAGTCACAGGGGATTAACATGAAAAGGAACTCCAGTCTTGCAGACATTTGCTGGTGGACCCCACTGCTCAGTAATGCACCCCAGTGCTGTGTACTCTGATCTCTTGGTCAAAAACTATGCAGGAGTTTTTGGCTTCCACCTTCCTTCCTCCTAAACCTGAACCAAAATTCCTTTCTTTCTAACCATCTGGTCTCCCCATTTAACTTGGCCAAGCGCAGCTTGACAACTGTCCCCCACTGTGATGGCACAAAGGGAAGACAAGGAGCCCTGAAATTCTCCCGATACAGTCTCAGACTTCAATTCCATGCTACTTAGGGTGAAATAAGCCATCAAAGTGATATATTAGGGAACTATGTGCAGCAAAGCCAGGTTCATTCAAAACTAAAGGCAGGGAAGAAATGGATTTAGAATAAGTAGTCCCGGTGCTTTGGGAAGAAAAGACTGGAAATTCTATCCCACTATGCCTGACTTCAAAATAACAAAGGCCAACAGCATCTGCATTATCCTTCACAGGCAACAGAGGGCTTTTTCAAATGGGAAGACATCAAAGAAAAGCAAAGTTTATATTTGACTTTCTATTTTCCACACCCTTTTAGATTGGCTATCACAAATCATCCTTTCCTACATTGTGGTAGATAGATAAAATGGGATTTATTCAGTCAAGCATTCATCTATTCTACTCATGTTTATTAGATGCCACAGTAGACACCAGGCACTATTCTAGGCGCAGGATGTATAAGGTGTAGAATACAACAGACAAAGCCCCCGAAATCCTTGTGCTTCTGTTGTAATAGAAGAAAAAGACAATGAGCAAATGTGAGCAAATATAGAGTATGTCAGATGGGGTAAGATGGGGATAAAAGCAGAAAACATAAATAAAGCAAGATAAGGGGGCTAGAGGGTCATGGGGGATGTGCTTTTCTATAGGGTAGTCTCTGATGAGGTGATATCTGAGCAGAAACTTAAGGAACTGAGATGAGCAGACTCCCTCAGGGAAGAGGTTTTCAGAGGCTCAGAGGGAACATTTAGGCTGGAATGTGTTTAGCTTGTTAGAAAACCAGAGAGGAGGCCAGCGTGGCTGAAGCAGAGTAAGCAAGGCAGAGAGTGGTAGGAATGAGGTCAGAGATAAGGGAGACAAGACATGTAAGGCCCTGTCGTGGGCTGCAAAGGCTTCCACTTCTAGCCCAGTGAGTGGGCCATCTCTCCACAACGCGTTAAGCAGAGGGAGCAATGTGACCCAACTTACATCTCAGAAGGGTTTCTCTGGCAGAGACTGTACTGTCCCCCGTACCCATTTCCTCTTTCTTGCATAATAATGGAAAACCCAAGTTTTTCACTGGACACGTGGCATCCCAGAATAAAAATAAAGACCATATTTTCCAGTATCTTTTGCAGATAGTTAGAGGCAGAGGACTCAAGTCTGGCCAAGGAGCAGTAAGTGGAAGTGTGGTGTGGTGCTTCAGAAAATCATGCCTAAAAAATAGGCAATTTGTATGGGTTTACCCTTTTCTTCTTCACTCTGTCCTTTATTCTCTGCCTGGAATGCAGGTGTGATGGTTAGAGCCACATGCTACATTGGACCATGAGGGGCCACCCCACTGGATGGGATAGTGGTGACTTGGAAGGATCCGAAGTCCCCAAGGGCTTTATGGAGCAGGTCCATACCTGCACAGACACGTCACCTCCATTTATTTGGTGTTCCTGTTCCTGGCCGCCAAGCCTAGTCCTACCCGGTACCATCTTTCTGGTCACTGTGTAGAGAATAAACAAGAAGGAAGACAAGGGCAAAAATAAGAATAATGTTTATTTCATGAATAAGAATGTTGAGGCTTGGCAAAATTAAGTGAAAAAGCTGTGGTTAAAGGCACTGGTTTGTAAAGCCAGCAAACCTGCTCCTGTTTAAACCAGGGCTCCAGCACCTTGTAGTCTGGGACCCTTGGGCAGGCCAGCTCCCTAGCCTCACTAAGCCTTGATTTCCTCAATGGTAGCATGGGGGTAAAACAATACCTACCAGACTATTACTGTGAGCACTGAATACAGTATATGATGAGATCTAACCCAGCCTGGCCCAGGGTTGGGCTCCTCACCTGCTGGGTCCCTGTCCCTCCTCTTCTCTCCAGCTTTCACATCTCCTGCGCATGCCCAGAAAATAGTGACCCTTCCAAGAAGAGAGGACATCACACACAATTCGGAGGATATATTTGGGAAGGAAAGGAGAAAGACGAGAAAAAGAAGCCTTGGCTCATGGATAGGGCAGACTTTCAAGTTCTCAGAGGCTCTCCATTCACAGGAGATAAAGGTCAGTAGCGGCTCTGGATGTGCTGTAAGATCTAAGGGAAGAAGGCCAGCAGTTCACCCTACAGCTTGGGGGTCTGGCGACGTCGGTACTCCATGCTCTTCCTGCTCCGGCCCCCTTCTTAACTCTCCCCTTCTCCATCGTCACCTCTTTCCCCTTCCAGAATAAAAATAGGAGTAGTGAAGAGCCTGGTAAATCATCTGGTTCTCAGGCGGCTTTTCCTTGATGTGACTGAATTTTTCATTGGCCTGGCAGGATGTTTTGAGACTGTGTGGAGAGCACTCTGGATGTTTTCTTTATCTGAGTACTAGGCTTTGGAATGCAAAGCAGCACATACATGTTTCCTTTTTGGTAGCAGATTCTCTTCCTCATTATGTTTTGCTCAGGCTAATATTAAAATGAATTGGCTTCCTCTGACAACAATAAGTGTAATAATAACAGGAAATGGCCCAGAATCACACAACAATAAAAATAGAGCTGGAGGGGAAGCAACAGGACTCTTGAGAACATTTTGCTGCCATATTTTTCCATTCTATTCCATCCCTTCCCACCCTATTTCATCCATCTATCTGTCCATTTACTGATTCAGAAAACTATGAATTGATTCAGAAAAGTATGCTTATAACTGGTGAACCTAATAGGGAGGATGAACAAACCAGTCTTTCTTCTTATAGCAGCAATTCGTGAAACATCAAATACCAGAAATTAGAAAAAGAATATGCTGTCAAATTCTGTATGAAGATTGACCTGTATTGTGCCTAATACAACTCTTTTATTAAAAAAGGTTGAATCAAGGGGCACCTGGTGGCTCAGTCAGTTAAGCATCCAAATCTTGATTTCAACTCAGTCATGAGATCGAGCCCCGTGTTGGGCTCTGTGCTCAGCCTGGAGTCTGTTTGAGATTCTCTCTCTTTCCTTCTGCCTCTGCCTCTCTCCTGCTCTCTCTCTCTCTCTCTCTCTCTCTCTCTGTCTCTCAATAAAAAAAATAGGTTGAGTCAAAGTAATATATTTCCATTAATTATGTTCTACATTGAAGGCTCTGATCAGTCCTATAGAAAAGCAACCTGGCTAAATTTATCTAACTTAACAAGGTTCAAATCTATTTGACCATGGAACTTTTTTTTCCTTTTTCATTGATGATTTAAGAACTTTGGAATTAGGATTACAGGATATACACCTTTCAAGGTTTTAGTTCTAAAGGGAATGTTCTGCTTACGTTCTGAAAGCTGCTTCCTGGGCATTTGGTCTTAATATAAGATTCCTTAATTGTGCTAGCTGGGTGTTTAGGCCTCCATAAGCAAAGAGGTTATTCTCTTACCAATAGTATACTTTGTTCACCAATATACTAATTCAACCAGGAATTTAGAAGGTAAAATGCCTTTGCCTTTGCAAGCTGGTGACCATTGTCTTGACCTTACCCATCTGGTATACATTCAGAAGGAGGGAAAGGAGATATCTGTGCTCCAAAGTACTTCCTTTTCTTCCCTTCATACGCAGGAAGTCCTCGGTCCCTTTTCTACCACAGGATGGGACCTCTGGCCAATTCACCTCATACCACACACAACCCCTCTTCCTTAAAGAGGGGCACTAAGAAGCAGTAACTATCTCTTCACTTACCTACATCTGGAGAATGGAAACTCCTTTGTAAAACCACCAAGGACTCACAGGGCAAATGGATGGGCAAAGAGTCTAACTTGTGTGTGTATTAAATGAGGTGACAGAAGACATGGCCTAGGTCAGCGTTCAGGAAAAGCCAGAGTGCACATGCTCAGCTGGCCTAGGTCTACAGGACACTTGGTACATAGCAAGCCACAATCAGTGAGCATGTGTGATTAACGACAATTGCCAGAAAGGATCACGCACAGAACCAAGGCTCAGCTAAGACCAAAAGGGGTCAGCCTGTGGACACCAGGGCTTTTTATTAGGTGAGACATCTGTTCCAATCTCTGTTGCCAATTAGGTTGTCATTAGACTCAGCCAACACTTATCGATAGCAGAGATGCCATTGAGAAGAGACATTAACACCTTTACCGCTAACTGTAAATCAGGGCTGCTCTGGTTGTCTGCGAGTATCTGCAAAACACCTCCTCCTGGCTTTTCCAGCTAGGAGTTCTTCTCTGTTCTGGAATGATGCACAGCCTGAGTGGTTGTCTGGAGACCCAGGCTCTGAGAACTCAGTGAGAGCTTCCAGGCAAAAGGAGCCTCATGGCAAACTTCATACCAGAAACATTTGTGTTTTTCTTTTTGACGTAACACATGTATGTAAGAGATCTAAAATACTATAATAATCAAAGGGAAGGTAATAAAGTTTACCCAGAATGTCACAATCCTAATATATGTCTTTCCAAGCTTTTTTCTTGACATTTGCTTTTTATTTCCACAGAGTTGACATTATGCCACTCCTGGTGTAAAAGCCTTTGTTTTGTTCCATGGCCGGCCCTCTGGAGATTCTCCTAGCCCTTTGCACCAGCTGTTCCCTCTTCATAGAATGTTCTTCCCTTGGATACACCAGTGACTTGCTCCCTCATCTTCTCCAACTCACAGCTCAGATGTCACCTCCTCCAAGAAGACTTCCTGACCCAACAAGCTGAAATAATTGCTTCATTTTTCATTTTTTTATTCCCTTGCTGTTATATTTTCTTTCAGTGCACAACACCACCCGCTGTATCACAGAGTTGTCTGTTTCTTGCAGGTGTTCTCTACTGAAATTCAAGCACCAAGAAGGTAAGTGTTTGTTTAGTTCATCACTGAATGTCCATAATCTAAAGCAGTGACTAGTTCATAGTAAGTGCTCAAAAAATAGCATTAAATGAGTGAATAAGTTTTGTTTTGTAACTTGCTTTCTTTTTCTGTAATAATATGGTACAGACCTTTTAGGTCACTAAGCATTCCTCAGCAACCCATTTTTTAAGACTACATCACATTCCACATTATGGCTCCATTGTAACCTAGTTAATCAGTCCCGTGGGTGAACATTTAGGTTAAGTGGTTCCCCACTCCGGGCTACTCCTCCCCCAATGTTTAAATATATGTAGGGAATTGAAAGCTTTTAAATGATTTCTCTACACTGGGAAAAACTTGAAATTTAGTTGCAGGTTAGTAAGCCTTTGATCAAAGAAGGAGCTTAAATTTCTCTAATAGAAAAGTTGAGGAAGAGGAGGACACATGCCTAACCAGCAGGATGGGTCACATCGGCCTTGGTACTCTGAGTACCAAGGCCGATGTGACCTGGTTTCCTCACATGTGGTTTTACATGAATACTTACAGATTGTAGGAAAAGAAGAAAGTACATAGAAATATGTGGGTGCGATGGGCTGAATCGTGTCCCTTCAAAACTCACCTGGTGAAGCCCTTACCCAAAGTACCTCGGAATGTGACTGTGGTTGAAGATAGGGTCTTTAGAGAAGCAATTAAGGTAAAATGAGGTCATGAGGTCATTAGGATGGGCTCTAATCCAATCTGACTGGTGTCCTTATAACAAGAGGAAATTCACACACAAAAAGAAACACACAAAAAAGGAAGATCACATGGGGACGCAAACCAAGGAGAAAGCCCTCAAAAGGAACCAAACCTGCTGATGCCTTAGTCTTGGACTTCCAGTCTCTAGAACTGTGGGAAAATAAATTTCCACTGGTTGAGCCACCCAGTCGTGGCATTTTGCTAGAAATGACAGCCCTAGATAATTAATATACTAGACAAAGGCAGTGATCTTAAAATGTCCCTAAAAAGATATTGGGGCTTCCTAATTATAATTTTTATTGCATATCAAAGGTCAAAATTTTCTGTGCAAACACTTCTGAAGTGAAAACAGAAGTCATTAGGTACATATGAACCAAGGGTCAAACATTTGCTTTACATGCAACTGTTTCTTGAATGCTTCATCTTAAAAATTAAGCAACAAAAATTAATGTATAGATCTTAAAGAAATCAATGAGAATATCAAAGAACTAAAAATGTCTGTGCTACTCAAGGGTCTGTTTCATTTCCCTTGTTCAGTATTCACCTATTTAGTCCTTAATTATTAATCTAATATTTAAAAAGCACTTAGTCTGTTTCCTAGAGATGTGACAGTGAGTGAGACGGATGCCTCTCTGCTATCATGGAATTTAAATCTATTGAGGGAAAGAGTTAAAATAACAGGTAATTACAGTCTCCTAGTGGCACAGGGAAGCTTCATCTCCTAAGTCAGAGGTGAGCAAGCTATAAAGGGCCAGAGAGTACATTGTTACAGCTTTGTGTGCATCTCTCTCAACTACTCAACTTGTAGAGTGAAAGCAGCAGTAGACAACATGTAAACAGAAGCCCAGCTGTGTTCCAATACAACTTTATTTATAAAAACAGGGTGCAGACCAGATTTGACACAGCACCACTGTTTGCTGGCACCAATTCTGAGTCTGACACCAGCTTGACCATGTTTTTCAGCTCAACACAGGACAGCTTTGGTATGTGTCCTGCACCTCACTAGGTGTGTCTAGTAAAGCACAGATAGATCCTTGGGCTTTGCAGTGTATGCAAGAGAACGAATGGTCCTATATGATCTAAGATCCTGAAAAACACAGTATATGAAAGAACATATCCCAGATGGCTCTGCCAAAAACGTGATGTCTGGTCACCGGAGCTTATGATAGTCCCTCCCTTCCCTCAGCTCTTCAGAACATGGGACACCACCCTTTCATACATTCCAAGCCAGCAGTGCCTGGTGGTTGTACCTAATGTTTGGGGCTGGACTGGCAGCCTCTGAGGATAACTGTCCTCCATTAAGGCTTATTCATGCTTCTTATCCAAGTTTCCAGAGGCTTCACTCTCAAAACAGTACTTCTCAGAAACCATGGTTTGTGGCCTAAAGGGCATATAACCACACCCTGAGGTAAAACTTCCAGACCACATTAAAACATGGGTGTGCACAGTTTCCAGAAATTTCTATGGAGAGTTGATCCACCTGTATATGGATGTGGTGTAAGTCCTTCAATCTTATAATTACAGACTCTCTGAAACACTCACACTCAATATAAAAAAGAACAAGGTTCAGAATCACTATGGACTTGGTCATAATTGTAAGGAACTTACGAACATCAACCCCACACAGAAAGAATTCCCAATCTGAAAGCAAGGACAAGGTGTAAGACTTAGAAGAGAAACAGCTCGTTAGGATGGAGGAGGTCATTCATGTATTCAGCAAATATTTATTTACTGCTTGCTCTGAGCTAGGTAGGCACTGTGCCAGGTGCTAGATGAGACAAAAACCACTGCCCTCATGAAGACCACAGCCTATAACCAGAGAAAAACTTCCTCGTAGATGAGACATTTGAGCTGAGAGGGGCCTTTATATTGCACACCTCCAGGGGCCACCATTCACGTCCTCCTGTATCAGTGGCAGCCCTGGATAGGTCAAATAGACAACTCGTGGAGTCTTACGTGGTAACCATGACTTGAGCCTTAAAGGACTGAGATTCTAGTAGGAAGGCAGTCCAGGTAGAGAAAAATAGTATGTGTAAAAGTATCAACTATCATTTAGTTAGTGCCTACTGTTGACAAGACTCTAGGC
This sequence comes from Canis lupus dingo, assembly GCF_003254725.2. Lineage (NCBI taxonomy): Eukaryota > Metazoa > Chordata > Mammalia > Carnivora > Canidae > Canis > Canis lupus. The sequence continues at coordinate 33,624,281 of NC_064252.1, forward strand.
CCTGGTGTTAGGAAGAGGTAAATTCTTGTGACCTGAATTATAAAACCGGATCATTCCTTTAGTCATCGAATTTCAAAAATAGTTATTGAGCACTTAACCATGATCCAGGCTCTACTATAAGACATGAGGATGTAGCGGAGAACAAGTCAGAAATGGTGCCCAACTTCATGGAATTTACAATCCAAAAACGTATTGAATAATTACAAGAATAATGAGTACATCAATATTTAAGTGCCCAGTCTCAGGAGTGCTTCTAACTGGGAGAACATACCTGGTTTCAGCAGTTAAGAGATTCTTGTGATGGAAGAGGGAGGAAGGAAAGGGGAGTGTGAGAGAGGAAACTAAGTTTGAATTAGTTAGGAAACCAAATGTCCACAGCAAAAACAAATCAGAAGTCTTCAAAGGAAGATGGTGGCTCAAAAGAGAGAGATTTATACACCATCTTCTTGCTAATCCCAGATATTAAGTCTCCACTGGAATGGGCAGGGAGAGAATTGGCCTCAGTATGTAATTTATGGACAGATGACCTTGTTTCTCTAAATGACAGTGTGAGCATCAGTGTGAGAACTACTGAATGGTAAGAGAACAGATTTATGAAGAGCTCTCTTCCACGACTCCCCTCAAACAGACAAACACAAACCATTCCTGAGAGTCTGGTCTTTTCTCTTGGAGAAATCCAAGCAGAGGAATCCCACAAACAATCTCTGTAGGGAGGGGAAGAGTGACCCATTGATAAATTTGGGAGCTGGAGAGAGGATGTGATATACTAATGCAGAAATTATGGACTGGGGCTGATGTTTGAGGTCAGACTTCTCAGAGAATGTCTGACATGTGATCCAGAAGCCAGCAGAATCCACCACACTTTATTTATCTGGGTGAATTAACCTCAAAGTACAGTGTCCCTTGAGAGGTTTGGGGAAGATGTGCTACAGTCAACACAAACACAGCAGCAGTGACTTGCATTCACAGGAAAAGCCAAATATCTTAGAGTTGTTCTCAAACCCTGGCACACACCAGAATCACCAGGAGAGCCTGTACAAACACAGGTTTCTGAGCCCCCCCTTCCTGAGCCTCTGAGTTAGGGAGCGATCTGGAGTCAAGGCCAAGAATTTGCATTTATTACAAGTTCCCAGGTGGTGCTGATATTGCTAGACCATGTGTTCATAACCACTCTTCCTCCATATACTGTGAGGCTTTTCAGGATCTGGCCCCAAGTCTCTTGTTCACACCTCCTTGCCATATTGTGTTTCCCATGATGCACTTGACTGTTCTAGAAAGCTGACTTGTTATTTTTCACATACCTAGAACACAAATGGATTCTCCTCTGTATTTGTTTACTCTGTTCCCTTCACTCTTAGCTCCTCAACTCTGCCTCATGAAATCCTTCAAAGACTGGCTTAAATACTGCTTTCTCCATCAAGCTTTTTTGCATCTCTAGAGAATTAATTGTTTAAGTTCATCTAGTGTTCTTTGCACTAATCTCTGTGGTAGAATCTGATCTCCCTGAAGATAGATAGATAATCTGTCTTTCAGGTATCTTGTTTATTTCATAAACACATTTAAGATCCTAGCTGGGTCCATGTGCCTGGACCTAGCTGGGAGCTATGGTTGCAGTGGGGAAAGATGGAAGCTCTAGACTTTCCAGAAACTAATTTCATGGGGGAGAAAGACAAACTGGTAACTACAATACAAAGTGATCAGTACTAATGGCTAGTTATAAGACCAGTTGGGAAAGATAACCAACACAATATTGGCTGGTTCATAACACAGTTCCCAGAAGAAAAGATTCCTTTCTGACATGTGAAGGATGAGTGAAATTTAAAGACAAAAGGTGTAGGAAGACAGAAGCAAGGAAAGGAGAATGGTAACCCAGGCCAGAGACAAGAGAGGAGGTTTGACTCAAGAGTCAAATATGGGGAAAGGAGGGACAGGAGATGAAGCTGAGGAAAAGCTGCGGTCAGTCTATGAAGATTCCTAAGTACCATGGGAAGCAGTTTCGATCCAATCAGGAGATGGAAACCACATGGTAGATCAAACAGGGGAAATTAGAGGCCATAAATTGATAACTAACATATCATGTCAGGAAATTTTAAATGAACTGTCACTTTCTCTTCTCAATCCATGCCCAGAAGGAAATCCAGAAGGAAAAGTAGCTCTTTCCATGGACAATTACATTTTTATTTCAATTTTCTCTAGTTTGCTACATGCACAACAGCAAAAATACCACCACCACACCTAGCACTGGGTTTAAGACATATTTTCCACCTAAAGCTATATTCCAGATTCAGGACCGGGCAAAGAGCAATTGGAAGTTCCTCAAGCCAAGCCTCAGGGAAATTCATCCAACATTCTCAATTGCATTGAAACCCCAAATCTAAAAAAGGCAATTTGTGCAGTGCCCATTATGGTTTTATTATGGAAGTTTCTGTACACTGCGGTCAGTGTCCTCCCAGTGCTCATGAAATGATGAGTCACAGAAAACGAGCTAGCGTGCATCATTTCAGAAGACTGACCATACAATATATTTATATGTGATATTTAAGACCCTTCATAGTAAACACATTTTAAATTTAGACATATATGTATATATTTGTACATAGAAGGTTTTGTGGAATAGCGAATAACCTCTCCTTGTTTATGTTCTAAAGGCTTAAAAGAAAGTTGAAATTACCCTACCCCTTTATGATACTTGTTTTGGTTATCATAGGAATCTAACAATTAAAAAAAGCGGGATCAGAGACTCCAACAAATCTTTCAGTTCCCTTATCTGGCTAAGAAGGAGAGTAAAAGTTCGAGAGCAGAGGGAATAAATCATAAAATGCCTATGGTTAGAGCCATTAAAACATTTGTAGGACCTTTGAATGCTTGAAAAATGACTCCTAACAACATTTCCCTTTGTACTTCTGAGGCTCCTCCAACCTCCCAATTGCTCTTCTGGTTCTCTTTATCTGTATTTACTCTCTAAATGTGGCATAGACTGAAGTTCCAGCATTAGCCTTATTGTTCAACACCCTCCCTTCTGTATGCTGTCAAACACATCAATGGCTTCAATGACCAAATCTCAATTCCCAGCCTTTCAATATTAATTCTGTATTTTCAGCTGCTTATTTATTGTAACTGAGCTATTCTTATTCTTTTCAGTCCTTTACTTCCGCTCAGTTAAAGATGAATCCATCGATATTTTTGCCAGGTAATGATACAGGACATCACACTAGAATGAGTAGAGTACATTTTCTCACCACTTCGATGTAAGGCTTTACCATGTGACTCATTTTGGACATGGGAATGTTAGCGGCCATAAAACAAGTTTTATATGTTCTTCTACCATCACCAGGATAGGAATATAACTCATATGGCTGCTGGTCCCAGATATGACATCTGCAGCAGACTTGAACCTTTCCTGCAGCTTGGAGCCAGGTGGGGCTAGAGGAAGAGATGACACAGGTGCATGAGAAAACTTTTGAGGGTGAGAGATATTGTTTTGACTGTGGTGATGGTTTCACAGATATATTCATATGTCCAAATATCAAGCTTTACACTTCAAATATTTGGGAATTATTGTATGTCAATTACATGTCAATAACTATTAAAGTATGTTTTTTAATGGTCAACTGTTACATGAAATTTCAAAATTAATAATAGAGTTTTCTCATCTTTATGCGGGATTCATTTGCAATTGTTCATCTAAGTTCCACATTCAGTTAATTTCTTTTTATTACTTAACTTACAAAATTAGAATATTTTAAATAAATTTTTTGTGCCTGCTGACTTGGAGAGTTACCTATGACATATTTTTTGGTAATAAAAAGCAAGTTGCAGAGTAACACGTAGAGTAAAATATTGCCCTTTTGTTAATAAAAAGAATGAAAAAGAAAAGAACATATGTTTGCTTATTCGTATATCAGTTTACACGTTAGTTTAGCATAGAGGAAAGTGACTGGAACTGGCAGCAAGCGTTTAATGGTTTTGGATATCTAGTAGGTAAGGGTATCTTATCTAATGCTGAAAATTACCTTTTTTCAACTTGGCGGATATTTATTGGTCAGTGAATTCCTAATGCACCCATTTTGTTGCCTTCTGCTCTCAAAAGTATTTCTTCTTAGTGAATTGGAGCCTTTGGATGTGGTTTTAAAATATGCCTGGTAACATATCATTAGTAATTATCCTCAACAAGTAAAGAAAATCATTAAGCACTGGAAAGGAGTTAAACTCCCAGCAATGAAAGGGTTTGTACCAGTTTGACTTTCTTAAGTAGCCCCTAATATATCATCTAGTGCTTGACATTGAAAGTCACGGCATTTTGGAACCAACACAGACTGTATACTGTTGAGATGGTCCACTTGAGCAAGCCACTTGAAATGATATTTAAAAAGAGTATTTCAGTGTCATGGAAAAAAATTTTTCTCATCTTTCACTGGAAAAAAAATCGTAAGAGCACATTCTCCCTCAAGAACCAGCATACTCCAGGGCCAAAAAGCAAATGTTCTACTTGCTTGCTCAGTTAATAACAAAGACTAGAAAAGACATTCGCTCATTAGAGTGGTTTGCTGGGACTTGGAATGCTCCCCATTTCTTCCAACTCTGACTCAGGAGTAAGGGGCAGAGCATCAGGGACACCTCGTTGCATAATTTGGGGGGTTAATACTGCCATTGTCTTCCTCAAGCAGTGTCCATACCGTTTCTTGGAGTTGTTTCTGTCGAATCTCTTTGACTCAAGCAGTGTGTGAACAGGTATTGGGGGCAAGGCCTTTTATTTACATGGAAAGGCCATTACCCTGATTCTAGTGACCTTATGCAGCCTGCACAGGAATCGCAAAATAACAGCTAACTGCATGAAAAATGTCTTCTCCTGTTGCAGGGGCTTAGAGCAAGTAAATGGAACAAGACATTGTCTTGAACTTTACCCTAATATACACCCTGCATAAAAGCTAAGAATTGATCCATATTCTGCATCTAAATAATTCATTCTATAATAAAGTGATAGCAACTTCTCTCCATTGTGCACTACCACAAATAAAAAGTCCAAAAGTGTCACTGGATGAGAGAATCTTGTCAAAGCCTCATCCCAAGTTCTTCCAGGGCATAATATTTTTTATTTAACTTGAGGCCAGATTTGTAACAGTCTTGGCCACAGTATGACTAAGTTGTTTTGCTTCGAGGAGTTTGAATTTGGATGATACTTCAAGATCTTTGGTCTCTTCACTGTCTTAACTAATTCACCAATTTTGTATTGGAAAGCATTATTTTGTCCTTATTCTGGAGAAACTCAAGTACTTAATAGTGATACCACTATTGAAAATTAAGTGAATATGTTGTTGACTTTATGTTTCTACTGTACAAATTTTCAAAATAAATACTACCCTGGGTGTTAGAGAGTAATGCAATCTAACATTCAAATATGTACTCATTCATTCATTCATTTTGAAAGTCAAGATTCTTTAGGTATAATTTGCTTATAGTAGGATATACTCTCAGATATTTATTTTGATTCTTCCTGTGCACACATTTGGGAGATAGGAAATATATCACATTAGCACACATAGCCATTTGTCTCAATATATACATATTTACATTTACACCCAAGTCCTATTCCTTGTTTATAACATTATTTTGAGCTGTAGTAATTGTACACCTATTTTTTTCTGTTCTCTATATTTTATTTTTATTTTTTATTGTTAGTTTCAGGGGTAGAATTCAGTGATTCATGTACACCTATTTTTATCACTAATTTTGCACTCAGCAAATCACTTTTGAGCCACTGATCTATTTATAAGAATTGTAGACATTGAACAACATAGTGATGATGGAAAATGAGATTTAAGCAAATGTAAACACTAATGAAGTGAAAACAAACTAGTCAAGTTAAGTGAACGGTAGCCAAAACAACCTTAAAAAATATAATAGAATCTCTGTGAAAACCACAATTATTTTTACAGTTCAAGTTGTTGAAAAAATATGAGTAAATTTTGATCAGACTTTTCCTTGGTAACCAGCAAGTCATTTCTAACTGCCAACAAAAAAGCACTTAAAGAAATACAGCTTTGAAGTGTCTACCATCATGTAGAACAAATTAACAAATGAATAAACTGAGCTGAAGGATTTGGGGAAATAAGTCACCAGGTTAACTCACCCAATAGTTCCAGTGAATACACCTAATCTCTCTCTATCAAAGACTAAGAACTTCTTATCCAAATAGAGGACACTACTTCAAAGTGACAAAGGCCAACACGTACCAGTAGAGAGCTACCAGCAAGGATAAAAATGTGAGAAATGAGAAACTCCTTATTCTCGGCTTTGTATTTAGGCAGGTGTTAAGAAGCTCTCCAGATCGTTCTTAAAGATAGAATAAAACAGTGAAAGGAATGGTACTTGGGCTGGAACATATATATCCTTCTTACCTTAAGTGACTGATGATGGTCCCTGTGGATTCTTGATGTCCGATTACAAAATCTACTGGATGTTTTGAACAATGATGCTGAGTCCTTTCAAATGTATGTCATCTATTTGTGGGAATATCAGGTTTCCTTCATGTCTCTGAGTTTCTTCTATTAATCTGATTACAGTTTGCAAAATACTGATTTACCCTTTTTTATTAGCAACACTCATGGTCTATGATTATCTGGAGAGACAATGGCATATATAAATATTTATACCTAATTTCACAATCTAGTGCATTCCATTTGATTTGGGATTTCCATATCCTCACCCTGCAAAGTTCAACCTCAACACAAGTGAAGAGGTTAGTTTTGTTTCATTACCAAAAGTCAGCTTCCCCAGTTTGCCTCTAAAGCAGCTGTTCTAAGAAGAGGAGAGGAGAGGAGAGGAGAGGAGAGGAGAGGAGAGGAGAGGAGAGGAGAGGAGAGGAGAGGAGAGGAGAGGAGAGGAGAGGAGAGGAGGATGGCACAGATGGGCTGAAGTTCATTCCCAGCTCAGTCACTTCCAGCTCTGGGAATACTGGGACTTTGGGAAAAGCTATTTAATGTATTTATGTCTCAGTTTGCTCATCTGTGAAGTGGAGAGAATCATAATAACTATCCCTTAGAGAAGCTGTGAAAATAAAAAAGATGATTTATGCAAAGAGCTAAGCCAAACACCTGACACATCATAGCCACTGAAGGCCACTACCACCACCTCACCACTAGTCATCCTACTACTAACAATACTGGTTGTCATCATATTGCTATATGTGAAAATATTCCCACTAAGATAAGGCACTCTAAACAATAAAATGTATAGAGTTTTATAAATCCCCTTCCTTCTATCTCCACCCTTTAAACCATTTGGCGACAGGCTACTATTGCAAACATGTAAAGAATTGTCTGTAGCCTTGGGATTTCATTCATTCACTTGATCACCAATGATTTATTGAACACCTGCCACGCGCCAGGCACTCTTCTGAATACTGAAGGTACAGTGGTGACCAAAAATAGACAGAGTCCCTGTCCTGTCCACATAACATCTACAATCTAATGGGTGAGAAACATGATAAATAAATCATCATAAACACGAATGGATAATTAAGAATGTGGGTAATTATAAACACTGGGGTTTTCCTCTTTTAAGAACATTAATGCTTTTAAAAAGTCCAGAAGTTGCATAATTTTCAGACAATTCTAAAAGTCACTACTCTGAAACTCTGCAGCAACTTGAAACTTTGCCTGCATTTGCATTAAGGGCATTTTGAAAATTAATTCCTGTACCTTGTTAGGAATGTATTTCTTTGTATGAGAACTATATTTCCTGCAACTGAAAATTAATGTAAGATGTTGGCTGCCCTGGAATGGAACAACCGACCGTATGAAATCATTTTGTGGTTTGATACTTCATTATTAGCCAAAGGAGTCTCCACCTCCCCCCTTCCAGACCCCAACCTTATGCCACTGCAAATAGCAATTAGTTCAAGTAGAAAAGATTACAGCCAGGTGCACTGTTTGAAGTTTTGGGGTTTTTTTTTTCTCTTTTAGTTGTGGTGAGGGTGGGAGTGTGGGGGATGTCAGGAGGAGAAACCTCTTTTGTTAAGTATTTGCAGTCTGTGGGCATCCTGGTAATTCAACAGGCATCTGTGGAATTTTAGGGCATTGGGACCTTTTGTGTTTAACCATCAAGCTCTAACCTCAAGGGCGTTTGCTGTGGGTTGAAATGGGAGCCGTGAGGCTTATTCACTGATGTGCAAAATGACATGATCCTCTTAAGGGTTAGAATGAGTTTCATTAAGATGAAAGGCAAGGACATGGTGAAGCTTAATATTTATAGAGGAATCCAAGAGATATTTATTAAAATTGAATTATCTTTTTATGAATACATAACATGTGGCAGATAAAGCATGTTTGCATGATGACTCTTTTACATCTCAGGAAAGCAGAGGCACAAATACCTGTGATTTTCTTTCTGGTTTGTTTTTGGGTTTTGTTTTGTTTTGTTTTGTTTTGTTTTGTTTTTGAGAGTGTTTAGAATTCTTCGTGTAAAACTTAGGTACATTTGAAAATTAGAATTGAATTAAAAGAAATATATTGAGTGCTATTATAGGTTCCCCCTTCAAGGACTCTGAAATCCTCCCAGGGTGTATTATTTATTGCACTGGTCCCTCAAACTTCCCAGGCAGAAAAGAGTGACCCAGGAATATCAAATTCTGAGTACAGAATGAAGAGGGGTCAGTAGCCTCCGAATGGCCCCATGCTGAGCTAATCTTGAGAGCCTCAGTCTTAGTATTCATTAACTAATGGAAACATCAGGACTCCTGCCTCCTCTCAGAGGCATCCTGAGAATGAAAGGGGACAAAGGAAGGGTTGGCATTTCTCTGAAGCAAAACTCCTGCTGTACAGATAACAGGAGAGGAATAACATTAGGGCTTTTTCTCTGGTCTGAAATCTTTGGGGACAAGGTCTTACTGGTTTCTTGTCCAACTATAAATCTTGATCACATAAAAAAATGTGTAAAAGAAGAAAAAAATTATCTAAAGAAGTGTCTAGAAAAGTATAAAATCCACTAACTCCCAAGTTGGTGAAAAGCATGAAACAGAGGATTAGCTTTGTAATTTTAGCAGAATCTGGAGCCAGACAGTCCACAGGTTCAAAGCCAATTCTGCTACCTCAATTTCCTCGTCTGTAAAGTGGGGTCTCTAATATCTAACTCATGGGGACATTACGAAGGTTAATTAAAATAGTCTCCGTTAAAAATCTACACTCATCAGTTTTAACTGCCTGTAGCAGAAAATCCAAAATAAGAACACCTTAACTGCCAGGGATTCATTTTCACAGGTCCAAGATGTTGGGAGAGAGCAGACTATAGCTGATAACTCAGGTACCACGTCATCACAGGGAGTGAGGAGCCTATCTTTAGCTCTGTCATCTTAGAAAGAGATGATGTCTTCAAGGTAATCTCCATGTCAAGCACCAGGAATGGGGTAAAAGACTTTCCTCAAATGTTTGTTCACCTTTTAAGAAGCCCTCAGGCGGTGGGGTGGGGGTGGGGGGCTCTGGGTGCCTCAGTTGGCTAAGCATCAGACTCTTGATTTTGGCTCAGGCCATGATCTCAGGGGTTGTGAGACTGGGCTCAGTGCTCAGTATGAGTCTGCTTGAGATTCTCTGTCTCTCCTTCTGCTCCTCCCTCCTGTTCTCTCTCTCTCTCTCTCTCTCTCTCCTCTCTGTCTCTCTCTGTCTCTCTCAAAAAAAAATAAGTCCTTTTTTTTTTTTTTTTTTTTTTTTAAGCCCTCTGGAAGTCTTTCCCAACATTTTCATTTTGGATCATTGGCTGAGTCACGTGGTCACACCCAAGCCAAGGAAGACTGGGAATTATAGACATCATTATCTCAATAATGTAAGGGTCTATCAGTAAGGAAGAGCTTGAGTGTGAGTAGGCAACTGGTAGTCTCTCCCAGACTTCAGAATACCTAGAAAAGAGGAACTATTCTAATATGCTCCTCCTTTACATCTAATAAGTGACTATATTTTTTATCAACTCCCTTACCCCTAAATTTTTCCCATATGTAGCCTCCCCTCTTTATCCCCTAGGTCTTTGTTATGATCCAAGGCTTCACAATCCCTAACCTAACTCAGCAATTAACTTTCCAATTATGTTCCCTGTTCCTTCTCTCCATGGTCCCTAATCCACTCCAAACACTGCTATCAGAGCATCTTTCCAAAAGGAAAGTGGAATAATTTCTCTCCTTTGCTTAAAAATCCTTAAGGGATCCCCTAGGAGATCCTTTGTGACCTAAAGCTCCAGTAAACATCACAAATTCTTCCATTTGAAAAGAAATGAAGTCCTGCTCACTTTCCCAGCCTAATCTATATTTGCTTCCAACCTTATATTTCTAGTTCCATTAACAGTTGCTTCTTTTGCTCCCAAGATCAGCTCCTAATCCATCAGCAAAGTCTGCCACATGGCCTTCAGAGCATACCCTCACTCTACTTTTCATCTCTTCAGCTGCTGCTGCCCTGTCTAACCTACCCTCACCTCCAGCCTGGAAGACCACCATAGTTCCTCCTCTTGTCTTGCTGCTCCCTCTTTTACCCTTTCACCCAGCTGTAAAGAAGATCATGTTATTTCTCTGAATGCCCATCTTCTGTGGAATCCGAAGTGCTCACATGAGGGCTACAGGACCCCACACACATTGTCCCCTGCTTCCCTCTCCAATCTCCTCTAACTCAATCTTTTACAGCCAGATTGTTGTCTTTGACGTACCTTTAACAAGGTCCAGAAAGCTTCTTTTCAGTACATTTACATGTGCTGTTCTCCCTGCCATGAATTCTCTACCTGCCTTCTCTGCGAGAGCATAAGCATCATAAGGGCACTGCCCTGCGTTCATCTCTATGCTCCTAGCACACAGAACACTGTCTAGCAGGAAGAAGGCACTCAATAAATATTTGACGAACTAATGAATGAGTTGTATGCCCTGCTATTTCTGTTTGATGCTCTTACCTTAAGAATGTGGGAAAAATTAGACCTGGTTGAACTTGAATCTCAATCTGTCTTTAGTGATAACCTTGGTCAAGTCACCTCTGAGGGCAGTTTCTACATTTATAAAATAGAAAATCTGGGGATGTCTGGGTGGCTCAGTCAGTGAAGCAGCTGCCTTTGGCTCAGGTCATGATCCCAGGGCCCTGGGATGGAGCCCCAAGTCAGGCTCCCTGATCAGTAGGGAATCTGCTTCTCCCTCTCCCTCTGCCCCGTCCCCTATTTGTGCTTTCTCTCTCTCTCTCTCTAATAAAACCTTTTTTAAAGAAATAGAAAATATGTAAAATACTCTGAATTTTTGTGAGACTAAATAATATGGTAAATGTTAGTCTTTTCAGCTAGGAAATTTGAGTTGATGCAGTCAAGTGATCCTTGTGACAAGGACCTGGCAGTGTCTGAAATGTGTCACAGAAATGTGATTTCTCTGTGGGCTGCATGGAATCTTCTGGTTGTTAAAGCTACATGGCTGGCTCCAAGACTATACAATTGAGGTTTCTTATTCTCTAAGAATGGCATTCTCTTCTAGGAATGTGTTTTCCTAGGAAGGAATCCTCTAATATACCCTTACTTTGAAATAAAAATACATTATGAGCAACATATTGATAGGAAAACCACATGTTTTTAATATTCTTCCCTGTGTCTCTATCAGAACTTTGTCTTTATCATGCCTTATGTCCTTCAGTGGGAAGGAAAACGGTGCTCATAGACTTTGTTCCTCTGTCAAATATATTTTGCTCATTTACTCCCTTCTGATTGACACACATTCAGAAGTTTGTGCAGTGGATAGGATGGTGGCTGCAGTGATCTTATGTGCTAGCTTTCACCTTTTGTCCCACTGTAATTATTAATAGAGCCCCTCTCACTCTCAAACATGTTCCGGTTTAGACAATGAATTATGTTGTCACCCTACTTACTGTCTATATTTAAAAGCACATTTTGACATGAATGACTTTGGAGACTCATTACATTTCTTTTTTTTTTTTTCTCTTGCTGTCTTACTATCTTACTCAGACAATAGTCTCAAAACACTCTTTATAATTACTACTTTGCTTACATCACAAACTGAACTTAAGGGTTGTTTAATTCTTATGCTATGCAATGCCTCCCTCCTGCTTTCCTCCAAATCCTTTTCCCAATATAATTTTTCTGATTAGCTCATTATGTACCTATAGCAACAAATGGAAATAAGTTTCATTCAGACAAATATATGTTAACTTACCTGATTTTTCCCACTCTGAGTAACCAAATCTTGACTCCGCTAGTTCAGTATGGCCCACCTAGCCCAAGAAGTGACAGCGCACAGAGATGTTCTGAGACATTGAAGAACTGACAAAGAGGATGACATATGTAGGAGGTATCACATTGTGTGTCAACTTTAGTATTAATATTCTTATTCCAATAAGACTACCTTAAGTCAGCTTTAGAATGATAGGTACACAGACTGCCTAAGCTCAAACAAGCATTGCACATTAGTGCTCCCCACTCACTATCTTAAAGATAAGGGGGAAAAATGGCCACTTTAACACAAACAATTATGCTTTCATGGGAAAGAGGAGTAGAACAGTTACAAAGTAGGGATGGTGTTCTATTTGAGTACAATTCCAATACACTGGCTGCTTAGGTGATTTTTGTGTGTGAGTGAGCAAAATTTAGTTCTCTGAATAGTAAGACTCCATTTTCATAAGTAATCAAATATCTGATTAAACATAGGAAGTGATTTGGTAACACAGAGTCTTCATTTCCTAGACAGATAACTTTAAAAGAAAGCTTTTGTTTATAATGCCTTATTACAAGCAAATAAATGGCTCAAAAATTTTTTTAGTTTCTTTAACAAGGAGAAAACAAAACTTTAATTTTGCACCAGTGTACTTTTGACATTAAAACTCATTTTCTTACATTTATCCTAATCTTAGCCAGTACTGACCACATATGAAATTCCTTTCCAGAGTTGTCTTTTCCATAAGCCTTCCACAGCTTTTTTTCTTTATGTCCAGATTTTGTCCTAAGTTTTTCCTCTGTAAATAACCAGCCTCGCTTTAGGACAAATTTATTCTCCCCCCACAACAAAAATGCTTTCCTTATGCTTTTTCTTACCATAAACACATCTTACTTTCCTTGCATGGAGTCATTTCCCTTATTACTTCCGGCAGTCTTAATTAAATTGATTAGAATTCTTAACTCTTGGAAATTTTTTTTTAATTTTAAAAAATGTTTTTATTGAAATGTAGTTGACACACAATGCTACATTGGTTTCAGGTGTATTACATAGTGATTCAACATCTCTATATGTTCTGAGAAGCTCACCACAAGTGTAGCTATCATCTGTCACCATATAATGCTTTGCAATACTATTGACTATATTCCTTATGCTGTATCTTTCATCCCTGTGACTTATTCTTTCCATAACTTGGAAGCCTGTATCTCCCACTGCCCTTCTGCTTAGGTGATGTTTGTAAAGGAGCCAGGTGGCTGAATCTGGGCTCAGTGAGAAGGAGGATTGTGATTGATTAGTGATGTCTGCCTTGGGCATAGATAAGGAAAGGGGACATAAATAAGGTCCATGCATTAGCATACCCTGTTCTAGGGCAAGGGCTTCAGCAGAGAGATTAATGGCATATAAATTGGTGCTAGATCAACAGTAGAACTCTCCTTTTTATCAATGACACAACTATGGGCCCATGAGGACAAGTAACTTTCTAGAATTCTCCAGCTCAGTCAGTTAGTGGCTCAACCATTACTAATCAAGAATCTGGTCTGTTAGATGTTGATCCATTAAAAGAGGAGGAAAAAAGAAAAGGACGGTAAAGGTACACTTCCTCTTCCTCCCAATTTTGCTCCAGGTTATCTCTCTATCTAAGGAAACAAAAGCAAAACAAGGCAAAGCAACAAATAAACAAAAGATGAACGAGGTTGATCTTTAATGGGCCACATAAATTTGTCCAAGTTCAAAAGCCATGGACAACAGATATTCTCTGTTTCTTAACAAGGAAAGTTCCATTTAAAGCAGTTTGTTGACAGTTTCGTCATTGAATGCAATCAAGTTTTTTTCTCCAGAGATGAACATGAGGGCCATATGAGTCCAGCAGTATCCAGGGAATATGTCCTCTGTTTGGAATTTTCTGGGAGGGGTTGGAATGAACTGTAACAGCTGTGAGTGGCTTTCAGAGAACTCCCTGTGCTCTTGCTGCTGAAATCAGTAGTGTGACCTAAGTGACTTAAAAGCAGCTTGGTGTTAGCTTTGCCATTGAATGTAATTAGCCTTTTTTATGAATTTATTTTTTTCTGTTTCTTGCTTTCTGGAAATTAACCAGCTTCAGCTATGTGCAAATGATGGGGGAGAAGGGAAAAGGCAGGAATAAGCACCTTCCTTGTCACTTCTGTCTACCCTCAAGTCTGATGCTTTCCAAAACCAACCATGACAAACACAAGATAGCTTAAAAAGAGAAAGGTCCTTATGATACAGCACCACGTACCCTGCCTGATTCCCAGTAAAGAGCTCCAGCCAACCAAGAGCCCACTGGGGGACCACACTTAATTATAATCAAGATTCATTTCCCACCAGGCTCAAATATCAATGCAATTTTTTAATCTGGGGGAAAAAATCACATGGACTTTATCTCTAGGCTTCAAAGTGTCACTCATACCTGAAACTGACCTTACCAGCTCCTGTTTCTCAGGGGTATCCCCAACCCTATGCTATTTCCTCCACAGGAAATATTTTTGGGATTTCAGAATCAATGAGATTTTCTTAGCCTTTTGTAATCACACCAGGTAACAAATGCTTATTCTGCTCTCATACAAGACAAACTGTTCTTATTTGTAAGAGTAGGCAAAATTGTCCTCTTTCCCATCATTAGACCATAATTCAAAGTGCTTTTTTACTTTGGGCTATGTTGGAGTGTCTAGATTCAAAACATACAGGGGTCAGGAGGTGAACAAAAACGTGTGAATGGGATGAACAGCTATGGGGATTAGTGGAGTCCAAAGAACTGGATAGTAACTGCTCCTTTAAATGAATTTGCATTTATTTTTTAAGCTACTGATTATCAAACAAAATACCCCACATTGTAGTCCTGGAACTTTCAGCTCCAATAATAAGACTAACATTTATTGGGCACTTCCTACATGCCAGGCACTCCTTTGAGAAGTTCACCTATACTGAGTCACTTAATCATCACAACATTCCTAAAATAACCACTGCTAATATTTTTCTTTCACAGAAAGTAAAACCGAGGCACAGAAAATATTGCACACCTTGTGTGCAAAGGCCCCATGGCAGAAAACAAAAATAATCATGCAGTCAATAAGTGAAGGGATAAAATTTGAGTTCAAAGCTCTCCATTTCTGGATCCCACACATTTAGCTCAAGAGTAAGTATCAAAATTGATATCTTCAACTTTTGCCAAACTATTTTGAACCCAGATACCTAAACCATGACATGGATGAAGAAGTAAATGAGGATTTAGAGTAAAAGGGAGCCCAAGAGAGATGGCTACCCTCCCCCAAGCCAAACCAAAGGGCACAATGTGGCTTCTGTAGATGAAGATGATACAACTGAAAATAGTGCTCCTTTGTTGGTATGTTTTGTGCCCTACCATGGAGATATTAAATCTTAAAAGAGTTCCAAGCCATACACTCAGCTTAGCTGGCATCCATCTGTTGATGGCTAATTCCAAACCAAAGCTCCATTTGGATACTACAGGTGCCTCTTCAATTATTCAGACAGCATATGATGACCATCCTCAATTACGCTATTGTTTAAGTGATACATTGCCCTGGTGATGATGTACCTGGCTCCAGGCACCCAACAGATCCTGCCTATTGTCTTTTTAAAGGCACACAGTACTGATGTATTTTTATAGGTCATCACCAATGTGAGAAACAAAACTAAGTAACAGGTGGTCATAGGAACCCCACTAGGATTGTCCAACCCTCTCCGGAACATCTCCACCCAGATACTCCACAGGCACCTAAAAACCCAGCCTGGTTCAAAATGAGCAATTTATCTCCTCCCTCATTTCCAAACCCATTCCTCCTGGAGCATTATTCATGCAAACTAACAATTCCACCATCTTGCTAGTCTACCTAATTGAACTACCTTATGCTTTCCCCTCTCCCTCAAACCCCACATCTAGTTGGTCATTGATTTTTCTTCTGAAACAGCTCTCAGAGTTACCTCTCACCTTCTCTTCTATCACTGTCTTGCGTTGGCCTAGTTTTTTTTTTTTCCCATATGAGCTACTGAAGTTGCTCCTTCTGTATTCTCCCTAACTTTTCTGTCTTTCCCTTCCAGGATCCCAAACTCCAGTCTGAGTGACCTTCCCAACATGCAAGCATCCTTAAGTTTATTTTATCTATACTCCCATTTACTCTGTCTCTTATAGTTCAGTGTCCTCAGCAAGACCTTTTACCTCCACCTACACCCACTCCTCATCCAAGCCCATCACCCCAACCCAACACCACTCCAGAACTCTATATACCTGCCACCCAGCCATTGTGTACCTCTAGGCACTTGCACATGGTTTCCTTCTGTTTGGGATGTTTCTCTATTTGGTTAACTCATATTTATCTTTCAAGACACAGACCAATTTTCATTCTCTGTGAAGTCTCTATAGATTCCTTTGGGTAGATTAATATACTCTCTCTTTTAGATCCCAAGCTCTGTGGTCATTCCTCTATTATTCTCTTGAAATTAAAAGCTTTCAAGTCTGTTTTCTTCAATAGAGGATGAGATTATGAATATAAAGGATAATATCTAATGTATATCACTCCACAGTGAACAACACATTTAGCATTATTGAATAAACATATCAAACATTCATCACCCAACAAATAGTTATAAAGTACCTGCCATTTGATAAGCATTGGACTAAATATTTGTTACACAACATTGAACAGAACCATATATGACCCCCGTCCTCATGAAGATTGCAGTCAATGGCAGAAACAGATATCAAACAAACATAATATCTATAAAGTTAAAGCTGCACTAACCATTCTGAAGCAAGATCTATGGTATTATGAGGATGAGGTTTGACCTAGTCAAGGAAATCAGGGAAAAATCTGAGCTGAGTTATGCAGTTACTTAGATGAAGAGGTGAGAGAAGATCAAGCAGGGGGAATAGTGTGTGCAAAGGCCCTGTGGCAGAAAGCAGTCTAGAAAATACAGAAAACTGAAAGGAGGCTACAGTGGCTGGAGCAGCAAAAACAAGGTGAGCTTGTTGGAAGATGAGGCTAGAGATGTGGTCAGGGTCCACACCAAGCAGGGCTTTGTAATTCCCATTAAAAAGTTTTATCTCTCTTAAAAGCAATGGGAAACTGTGGCATTTAAGCCAGAGAGAGATAAGATTATTTTACATTCTGAGATCAGTGAGGAGGACACATGGGCTGTGGGAACACTGAGCAGAAAATGAGGACAAAAGCCAAAGTGAAAGAAGATGTTAACTTGCACTAGCTAGAGAAGCAGTGGTGGAGATGGAGAAGGTCGTAGATTTGTGAGACTTTTTAGGAGTTGAAAGTGACAGGATTTGCAGTACATCCAATCTATATGAAAAGACAGACAAGACTCTAGGCAGGAAATGTTCGAGTTGTATTCAGCAATACAAAGTAAAGATTTTCAACACCTGCACTGTGGGATTAGAAACCATTTATCTTTTCCACTGCAGATCTCAAGACTGTGGGAAGAAAAGATGAGGAGCAGAAATTAGGATTTCAGCTCCCTCAGCATCTGCAAGAGCTGAGCAGAGCAGCCAACCAAGGTAATAAAGATTTGCTTGGCCAATGTCACGACTCGTTCAGAGGGGCAGCTGGACCCCAAAAGGCCACGGAAGAGCTGATGGGAAAGTGAGAATAATTAGAGTGGGCATCCAATGAGGCTTGAGCTAAGTCTTGTGGGACCAGCAGATCTCCGACAGTAACAGAGTCAGAGAAAGCATCCCTGACAGGAGAACATGGGACTGGGTGACACCAAGTGAAGGAACTGGCTGTTGAGGTGCCTCTCCTAATTCCCATTTATTTCCTGTAGGCTAGGAAACAAGATAAGCAAGCTTGTTACTGATCCTGCTTAAATGATAATAAAACATCTAAGGGAGGGTGTGTGTTAGTACAAAGATACAAAGATCTGGCCTCTTGGAGGTCAGATAATGTTTCCATCTTGCCTTCCAGAGCTTGAGGCTATGTGCTGAAGGTCTGAGAAGGCAGCAGCTATGTTAAAGCAGCGGAACCTTTGGTTGAGTGAAATGCTCCACACATTTTGAGAGTCTCCTGTCTTACAGGCCATGTACTAAGTTCTGGAACAAGAAAGATGGATAAGATATGGCATCTACCTAGCATTTCTTGTGATCTATAAAATGTTACCAAATAAGTAAAATGTTACCAAATAAGTTCAAATACAATATTAATGATACTGTTAAGCCTTTGAGTATGTACTTAAAATAAAAATGAAAAATTCTAACTGGACAAAATTCAATATATACAAGACCAGTGTGTCTGAAAGCACAATCTCCTTGGATTAGAAGCATATAAATCACTGAGGAATCTTGCTAAAATACATATTTTTTGCATCCAACTCAACCTATAGAATCAAACACCCTGAGGAGTGTGGTCTGAGAATCAACATTGTAAACAAGTTCTCCAGTGATTCTAATGCCCATTGAAAGTACCATTGAATTAAATCAAGAGTGAATCTGAATATTAGAAAATTAAGACTTGTCTTCTACTTTTTGTACCTTTCTTGGAAAAATGCGTAAATATTAAATGTCACCACCATTCCCCCCCCCCAAAAAAAACCCCTTGTTAATCCAGCTTCAAGGTAAAATCCTTAAATAGTCAATAATGGGAATTCCAAGGTGAAAATTATTTCCATCGTCTCTTGCCTACACATAAATAGTCTGGGCTCTTATTTGCCAATGCTAATCGCAAGCCTTCAGATGTGATTATTTATGCTGCCAAATCTATCATAAAATATAAGGTATAAATTACTCTTATGTGTGGCTTCTTACTAGCTTGGAGTATGTACATTTCAACCTCAGTGTGAAATCACATGGAGTTTGCTTCCATATGGCGTCTGTACATGTATAATTTGTAAAGACACCTGTCACTTTTGGTTAAGAGGAGATATCAATGAAATTGTGCTGTATTGTTCAGATTATGTCCCTACTGCTTTTCATCTTAGTCTCACTATTTTTTTTTTAAAAAAAGGAGAATCCATTTTATAAGGAAGAGCTCACTCAAATTTTATTTTATTTTTTTGTTTTTTTTTTTTCTCACTCAAATTTTGAATGAGGAAAAACCAAGTTAGATCTCACCTAGAGATCTTTGTCCTATGTAGATTGTCAATAGGAACATGAAAAGAGCAGAAGTCTCCTACAAATGCTGCACACAGATAATAGAGCCTCAGAGAGAGGCCTGGGGGTGCTCAGAGAACCCAGAGGGGTGCCCTTCCCAAACTCAAGTCATAGGTAAGAAGTGCCAGAACTGGTGGAAAAGCTGCACCCCAGACTTTCAGCCCCTACCTGCCTCTGTGCTGCCAATCCAAGCTTTGATGATTTTGCCCTCTCCATGGTGGTTACAGAGTTCTTTACGTACAATGAATGACCCAGAATGGATTGTCTCATCATTGTTCCTCAAACATGGTGGCCTTATTCTCAAGAGGCAACAACTTCATTATACTTTGTCACTCCCTAAGTATAAAAACCAGCCAACCTCTAAGATGACAACCCATCCCCTGATCTATTTTTTCAGCTAGCCTCTTAAAAAAATCTTAAGGCCCAGCTTTGGGGCAGGAGGGTCTGTATGCATGCATGTGTACAAGTATGTGTGTATGTGTGCATGCTTGTGTTCAAGGGAGCAGGGCCAGGGGGGAGCCCGTCCTGTGTACCTGAAACAAAGCTTTGATCCACATCTTCCACTGCCCAGTAAAACAACTTGTAACCACAAAAGCATTTGGAGCACTGTCATCTGATCCAGCAGCCACGGGGCCCCTTTTTTTTTCAGATAACCAAATACCTTCACAATGAGACCACTGCATTTGCCCAGAGGGGGAGGTCCCCTCATCACTCACCTGCTGTCATTCCTTTCAGGGTCCCAGGATAGTCCAAGGGCCTTCACTGCAGGTTCTAATTGGCTTCGGCCTCTGGAGTAGACTTTCCCAGGTGAAAGGGGAACAAATGTGGCTTTTCATTTATGTTCCTTATCATGGGTCTATGGGGAAGAACTAAAAAGGACCCAAGAGGCCATTAAGAACTTACATTGAAAGGGGGAGGGAAGGTGAAGGGAGGAAAAGCTGGGAAAGTAGGAAATAAAAATAATCCAGTACTTTATTCAACTGTTTTATAACAAGTTGAAATCAGGCTCCTTCCAGATCTAAATGGATCCTCCAGTCCTGTAATTAAATTGAGAAAATGAAGCCCTTTCAAGCCTTTTGCTGCCTTTGATCGTTGTTGTTTTTGTAACTGCAGTGTAACCAGAGCTCCTTTTTCTGGGGCATGAGCCTCCCATGGGCAGCTGCAGATGGAGCGCCCACTGCCCCCCGGTCAGCCTGTGAGGGCTGATGGCCAGGCTGGGGGATGACACGGTCCCGGGAAAGCAGATCCCAGGAGATGCACCTGTACCGACAGGCCTCCCTCGGTGTGCATTTTCTTCTGGCACGTTTTTCCCGGGGCTGCCTCCTTCTCAAGGGCTCTGTGTGGGATCTGGCATCTCTCCCCATCATGGGGAGAAAGGGAAGGGGCATTTCCCGGCAGGTGCAGAACACTGTCTCTCAAATCACAAAAGGACGTCACATCTTCAAGCTCATTCTTGTACATCGCTTTCCCTTAGGTCCCCCGTCAGTTTCTACTCCTCATAGTCCCCACCCCCTGCGTGTGTGCAACACACACACACACACACACACACACGTGTGCTCGGGGCACCAGGGGGCACGAACACACACTCGAAAGCTCCGTGTAAGGAGCTAAGGGGGTTCGAGGCCAAGGGAAAGGTGAACTCTTCCCCCTACACGCGCCTCCTTTCCCGGGGCCCGGCGGGGGCGCCCTCCCGTGACACGGTCGCCACGATTCGCAGCATCGCTCCCCTCTGTCCACCTCTACGGCTTCGCCGGAGCACGAGGCGGAGAACTAGGGCGCCAGGCCCGGGGAGGCACCGCGCCCAAGGGCCTGCCCTGCGCCGAGCTGGGGCACCTGGGACAGGAGGGCCCGCCTCGCCCTCCTCGGAGAAGACGCCCCCCAAGAATCGCCGTGACCAGTGAAAGGGTAAGTAAGAGTGCGTGTCAGCTCGGTGCTTGTCCAAGCGAGCTTCGGGGGCGCCTTGGCCAGGCCGCGGGACGGCGTTAGGGAAACCAGATTTGCAGGCCCTGCTCTGTAGCTGCTGAATCCAATCTTTGCTACCGGGACCCAGCATCTGCATTGTCAATTTTCAGGTTGGGTTTTAGGCACTACAGTAAAATTTGAGCGACTTCCCTTATTTTTGCACACCCTTCAGATAATATTTTAACAAAAACTTTTAATTCCATAAACCAATGGGATGACTTTTGTTACTGTGGCGATATGAAAAATAAGCGGGAGAAGAGTTTCCAGTGCCCCCTGATTTTTCCCACAGAAATAGCTGCACACGCCACCCAAACAAAAGGTGGGCCTTCTCTTTTCCAGCTCCTCGAGGGTGCCCCAGGGGTAAAGCACAGACTGGGGGGTGAGGGCTGGCTTCTGGGATTAAGAGTTTTCTCTAGGACCTGGACATCCAGTTGGGAGGGGAGGAGGGCAATCAGAGACTCAGCTCCCCTCTAGGGAGTACCAACCCAGACAATAAGTGCCCCTCCTGTCTCTGCCCCGTCATCACTTTCTAGCTGGGACATCTTGTTCAAGTCGTCCCTCTGTGCCTCAGTTTTCTATGAAGAAAATGAGGACTAACATTTGTGTCTGCCTCGATAAATACATTATGATTATTAATATAATTCATCTCTAAGGGTTCTGAGATTGATGTCCTCAGAGGTCGGTGTTGTGAACAGTGGATATGAAGTTGCACAAGACTCCACAACCTGAGTCTGCATAAGGAAAAGGAAATACTTACTGTTGTCAAATATATTAAATAAAAAATGTTGAATGAGATCTGAGCTCCTCTCTCCATCATAGCAGCCCCCACCATTCCTTCTCCTCTATTCTACTATATGAAGCTTCTTTCTATGTTCCTTGAACCCAACAACCACGGCAGGGCCTTATGAGGAAATGGAGACTGATCCTGGATGTTTCCAGGTCAGGAAGATTGCATGTAGGTACAGAGCTTTGAATAGCCATTCTAAGTGCCATCCTTGGCAAGGGGTGGGATGAAGTGGGGAGGGTCCTGGAAGAAGGAAGCTTTTCTTCCAGCAGACGCTCAAGAAGACCCAAGGCAGGTCATGAATAGAGTAAAGAGAACCTTAACTTTGGTCAGACAGATAGGGCTTATTCCCTATAAGATAGGGCTTATTCCCTGCCAAATACTCATTGAATGACCTTAGTTAATATTCTTTAAATTCAGCCTCAGTTTTCTCATCTGTAAAATGACTCTAAATAATAATATTGGCCTTATAATTGCTATGAGGATGAATAAAAATGAATCATGTAAAGCAATTACCACTGTTTATGATACATGTAAATGCTCTATTTATATTAATTTTAAACAAGGAGCCATACTCCCTTACTGTATAGCTTTAAGTTCTGTGCAAGGTCTATCTTTTGATTTATTCCCATTCCCATTTATTCTCCATTCCACTCCTACTCACCTCCCTTATCCCCCTTTTTGAGTTTTGATATATGTCCTAGATTTTTGTGTCTTTGAAAAACATGTAGCTTTGTTGTGTGTGTTAAATTTTAATATCCTTAATGGTACTGTGCCATTAATCCCTTTCTGCCTCTTGCAGTAAACACTGAAAGTTTTAGAACTATCCATATCACTGTTTGCCAATGGTTCTCAACTTTACAACATAGCAGAATCACTTGGGGAGCTTTTGAAAAATACCAATATCTGGATCTCAATTCCCGTGATTCTGATTTAATTTGTTTAGGATAGGGGCTGAGCCTCAGGTCATTCTAAAGTGCAGCCAAGTTACAGTACAATTGATGTGCATAAAGCTAGCTCACTGGCCTGGATGACTCAGGCAGCAAGAGGACCAGAGCCCCACCTTTTTCTGGCCACAGCAACTCCCTGCAGAAAAACCAAGTAATAATGGCCTTATGGGCAGTGGCAAATGGAAAAAGAAGAGAGGAAAGGGTAACTTGTTGTCCAAGGGGTATGCAGGGAAACCCGGAAATCAGTCCTATATCTCTATTCCTGTGTAAGAGTCAGAGAGCAATGAGTTGCTGATTTGATCTATGTGTATATTTAATGCATGCAGTGCGTGCAAAGTAATGGCAAGGAGTCCGGCTTTTGAAGTATTGTGTTACAGATGGTCCTAGAACACCAGGACCATCTTCGATCATCTTATTTTCTCTGGAAAGTCCCAACAGCACTAAGAGATGGTTATCCCAATCGTAATCACTAAACCAGCTATGAGCTTGGTGCTGCATTTTTTCCTTTCTGAAGTATCACAGGAGATGCCCTCTTACCTGGCATACTTGGCACTTGTGGTTAGTGGGCTTATTGGGAAAAGCATGGCTAAAGCTGGGAATCATTAAAAGGTGATGTATACATACATTAAGCATTTTCTTTTAACCTAAAACATAACAATGTACATTCATGAACCAAACTTTTGATGTAGAGCCAAGGCATTTTCTTTGACCTTAAGTTCTCTGATTGGAGTTCCAACATTATCTCTAACATAAACTACATCCATTTTATATATATATATTAGGATTTCTAGTGTCTGTTCTCTTAAAGTAGAGCAGAACTTTTTTTTTTTAATTTTTATTTATTTATGATAGTCACAGAGAGAGAGAGAGAGGCAGAGACATAGGCAGAGGGAGAAGCAGGCTCCATGCACCGGGAGCCCAATGTGGGATTCGATCCCGGGTCTCCAGGATCGCGCCCTGGGCCAAAGGCAGGCTCTAAACCACTGCGCCACCCAGGGATCCCCAAGTAGAGCAGAACTTAATTGCCCTTCCAAAGAAGTCTAGGCACAAAATTCTATTGAAACACTATACTCTAGGAATTTGTTATTGAAATTTTAAATAAACAGATGACTTGAAAGTGTGGCATAATAACACCAAAATATCCATGGCCTAAATTAAACAACTTGTTCATCTATGACCATATCTGCCTTATTTCACACAATGTGTATAGATCTACGACTACAACCACTCATCTATCTTCTAACTATACTTATTTTTGCTAAATATTTGGAAATAAGTTGCAGATGGCATAATACCTCCCCCTACATACATAGCATGTACCTCTTGATGATAACATGCCTCTGTATCATCTCACACAATGAAAAATAATGGTAAATTCACAATAACATCTAATATCCGGCCTTCAAATTTCCCCAGTTGTCACAAGCTCGCCATGTATGGATTGGTTTTTAATCAACCAATATCCAGTCTTAGTCCAGGTATTGCATTTGGAATTTTATTTTTTTGTCTTACCTTTGTTTTGTTTTGCTATTTTTTTTCTCTTTAATAGAGACTTACTAAAGACTTCAGATTATTTTGAACAGTACTTAATATTCTGGATTTATCTGAATGTTGCCTCATGATAATGTGGTTTCCCTTTACTCTGCATTGACTATAAATTGGAAATTAAACTTAAAAGCTTGAATAGATTCAGTTAAATATTTTGGGCAGACTTCACTGTGATGCTATGAACTTCATATGACATTGCATCTTCTGCAGGTATTTTTGGTGAACAGGTGAAAGCACTTATGTTGGGTACATACTTAAGAGTGGGATTGCTGAGTCCTAGAGTATACAAATGTCCAGCTTTCTTGAGTGGTTGCACCCGTTCATACCCCGACCAACAGTATATGAGTTCCAATGTCTTGACATTTTTGTCAACATTTAAAATTGTCTTTCTAGTACCTTTGTAATGATATTGGACTGTGGTTTTATTTTCCTTTCCCCTGATGATTTTGAGCATCTTTTCATATGTTTATTCACCATTTAGATATGAAATGCTTAAATGTTTTGCCCATCTTTAAATTGGCTTATCTGTCTTTAAAAATTGATTTGTAAGATTGAATATGAATTCTTTGTTGGTAATATATTTAAAACATCTCCCACTCTGTGATTTACATTTTCACTTCCTGAATGGTGCCCTTTGAGGAACATAAATTGTTAATTTTAATATATTCTAGTTGATCAATCAAAAATTTCATTACATTTACTAGTTTTATATTCTGTTTCAAAAATCTTTGTTTACCCTCAAATCATGAAGATATTCTCTGTACTATGTCCCAGAAACTTTTTTTTTTTCACATTAAAATCTACAGTCCATCTGAAATTAATTTTTTGAGTATAGCGTAAGACGGGATCAATACCATTTTTTCACTTTACCAGAATATTTTATTGGCAAAACCATCCTCACTTCACTGTTTTACTATGTTCCCTTTGTCATAAATCAAGTGTGTATATATATTTGAGTTTCTATCTAGACTTATTTTGCTCCATTGTTTTATTTGTATATACTTATGCCAATGATATCCTGCTGTTTTAAATACCATTGCTATATAACTCTTAATATCCAGTAATATATGCATCCAAACTTGTTCTTCCTTCTCGAAATTGCCTCTGATATTGGGAGACTTTCCCATTTATTTATGAATTTTAGACATCCACTTGATAAGTTCAAAAAAATGCTACCAGATCTTGATTAAGATTGCCTTAAATCTATAGATCAATTTGGAGAGAAACCATGTACTATATTTCTCTCTTTATTTAGACCTTACCTTTCTTTCCTATCTTTCTTCTTTAAATGTTTGGAAGAATTCATCAGTGAAATCATCTGGGCCTGGATTTTTATTCATAAGAAGATTTAAATTAAGGTTTTACTATTTTTAATAGATATAGAATTATTTAAAAGTTTGTATCTTGTGTTTATCCATTTTATCTCAGTTGACAAGTTTTATTTAAAAAAATTTTTATAGTAGCCTATAATCATTTTTTAAATGTCTTTCCCCTTGTTTATACTGGTTTTCTGTACTTTTCTTTTTCTTTTAATTATTTTTTTCCAAGGGGTTATCAATTTTATTAGTTTTTGCAAGAAAACAAATTTCGGTTTTGTTGATTATTTTCTTTTGGGCATTTATTTTCTATTTCATCAATTTCCCCCCTTATCTTTATTATTTCCTTCCTTCTACTTTCTTTGGATTTAATTTGCTGTTCTTTCACCAACTTTCATGACAGATATTTAACTATTGATTTTTGGCCTTTCTTCTTTTCTGATACATGTATTGAAGGCTCTAGTTTTCTCCTCTGCTTTAGCAAAATCCCACTTTTTTTCCCCCTTAGAGAGAAGGTAAGGAAGAGTGCTTTCCATGGTAAGAATATTCTCAGTGCCCCGCTTCCTAAGGTCACAGGGTCTCTGAGGCCCTCCTGCAGAGTTCCAATCAATCCTCTCTGTTCCCTTTCCCACCTTCTGAGAAGAAGAGCTTCTTGCAGATCTGTTTTCTGGATCCAGCTAGCCTAGTCTTTTCTTAGGTTTACAAGTTTGTAAATTATTAGGGGAAATATCCAGTGAACAAATGAGGGGCAAGTAGACATCCCATATTATTATTATTAAATTCAAAACATCCTCTAATTCCAAACATTTTTAAAAAATTGACCCATGGGTTGTTTAGAAGTATACATAGAGATGCTTTTCTGGGTGACTTTAAATTTCAAGCTTACTTCTATTGTGGTCAGAAAACAGAGAATGTTTCAAATTTAGTGAGCTGTGCTTTATAGTTCAGCAAATGGCAAATGTTCCATGTGCATCTGAACAGGAAGTATGTTCTTTGAGTTTGAGGTACAGTAATCTGCATATGTTTGTTAATTGTGTTCATATCTTCTGTATCTTACAGATTTCTCCTTTGGTCTTCCATCAATTATTATGAAAAATATGTTAAAATATCTTAACTATGATTGTGAATTAATCTCTTTTATTTTCTATTTCTGACGATTTTTGCTTCATTTTTGATACTCTTATGAAATACACTCAAAGTTAGAATTATTACATATTTCAGGTGAAATGAACCTTTTGTAACTATGAAATGTACATTTTTATCTCTAGTAATGTTTTTGTCTTCAAGTCTATTTTAGGTTAGTGTTTGTCTTCAAGTCTATTTTAGTTAGTGTTTAGATGGTATATATACCTTATTTTCAATTTTTCTGTTTCTTGCACGCAGGCAATCTTTATATTTTCATTGGAATAGTCTATTTACATATAATGTGATTCCTAAGTCACTCGATTGTACTCCACACAAAAAATTCCTTTATTTCCCCCTTTTTACTTCTTTTGCATTCATCATTTATGTGTTAATTTATTGCAGTTTTCCTCTATTAACTTCTTCTTTTATAAATTTTCTATTTATACTTACTGACTCCCTAATTATAGTGTCAGCAAAAAAGCACTACTGAGGACCATCAGGAGTTGATAAGGAGCAATTACTGGGCAATTTTTAAAGACATATCCATCAGCTCACATAGCTACCTTGTGTGTGGGAGTGGGGGACAAGAACACTTGACATCTACTCTCTTAGCAAATTTCAAGGAAAGAATAGATTATTATTAAGGATAGTCATTGAGCTGCCCATTAGATCTTCAGAGCTTATTCATCTTATAACTGAAAGTTTGTGTTCTTTGATCAGTATTTTCCTTTTCCTGCAAGACCCTTATCTGGTAACCACCATTCTATTCTGTTATTATGAGCTCAACTTTTTGTCTTTATTAAGTTTCTTAGATCCCACATATCTAAGTGAAATCATGTGGTATTTTTTTCTATCTCTGGCTTATTACTTCATTTAGCTTAGGTTTTTCAGGTTCATTCACATTGTTGCAAGTGGCAGGAATTCCTTCCTTTTTAAGACTGAATAATATTCTCTTTGATTGAATATATGTACACCACATTTTCTATATTTATTCATCTGTCAATGGAAAATTAGGTTGTTTCCATGCATTGGCTATCAAGTAAGGCTGCAATGAACATGAGAGTGGATATCTCTTCAAGATAGTTATTTTTATTTCCTTTGGATATATACCTAGAAGTGGGATTGCTGGACACATAGTAATTCTATTTTTAATTTTTAAAGGAAACTCCATATTTATTCTGTTTTCTATAATGGCTGTACCAATTTATATTCCCACCAACAGTGGACAGGAATTCTCTTTTTCTCCATGTCTTTGCCAACACATGCTATCTTTTGGCTTGAAATAATAGCCATTCTAACAGATGTGAGGTGATATCCATGTCACTGTGGTTTTGATTTTTCATTTCCCTGATGATCAGTGATGTTGAGCATCTTTTCATACACTTGTAACCATCTGTATGTCTTCTTTGAGAAAGTGTCTATTCAGCTCTTTTGCCCATTTTTAAATTTGATTATTTTTTTTTTGCTATTATTGAGTTGTATGAGTTCCTTATATATTTTAGATATTAACCTCTTAGCAGACATAAAATTTGCAAATATTTTCTCCCATTCTGGAAGTTGTCCTTTCATTTTAATAATGGTTTCCTTTGCTATGCAGAAATATTTTAGTTTTATGTCATCTCACTTCTTTATTTTCACTTTTTTTGCCTGTGTTTTCAGTGGCCATTCCAAAAAAAAGACCAATGCCAAGGAGCTTCTCTCCATGCTTTCTTGTAGGTGTGTTATGTTTTCAGGTCTTACATTTAAGTCTTGAGTCTATTTTGAGTTGATTTTTATATATGGTGTAAGCTAAGGATCCAATTTAATTTTTTTTACATATGGATGTATAATTTTCCCAGCATTATGTATTGAAGAAGCAATCCTTTCCTCATTGTATATTCTGGGCACTTTTGTTGAAAATTAGTTGACCATATATGAGTGGGTTTATTTCTGAACTTTCTGTTCTGTTCTATTGATCTATGTGTCTGTTTTCATGCCAGTACTATACTATTTTGATTACTATAGCTTTATAATATAATTTGGGGTGGACACTACTAATGGATGTTAATGCGGTTCAGAAGACAATACAGATAAAGGAGGATGAATGATGAAGAGAATCCAGATAAAGTCCGGGTTAATATCTTTTGTAGCTGCCATAACCTTCTAGAAGTTCATTGACTTCTTAGTACAGATTTATATTAGCAAACAAAAGAAATACAGTGAGAAAGAGATAGCCTTGGAATTATACTACTGAACATTATTTCAAGAAACTGAAGTGACAGTAAGCTTTCAGAGTAGGAAAAAAGAAGGCACAAAATTTCAATTGGTTTTGAAACATAAGGACAAACATTCCTGTCTCCAGACTTCTGCCTGGAATGCAGGATCCTGGAAGACACTGAATGCATAGAGGACGTCTTAGATGAAGCATACAAATGGAAACTCTTCAGAAGTTGACTTTGTTAAAACCAGTTCAGAAGGTTAGGAGGGGAAAGTAAACATACCCTATAGTTAGCTTTTCTGTAGAAACTCACTCTTTTCTCTCTGTAAATATGAGTTGCTATATTTATATGTTTGTAATCATTACATTTTGATCTTAAACCTACTCACTGTACAGGAATTATGTAACTAAGTCACTTCTTTACACAAAGCAAGTGTCCAATGGAATGTATAAATAGCTTTGAAGGAGGGGTCAGGGGAGCAGAGAAAGGGCAGATAGATAGTACAGAGCAAGGGATATAAAATTGTGGCCTGACCTATGGTAGCTCTAGTTTTTTTTCCTCCCTCCCTCCCCCCTTCCTTCCTTCCTTCCTTCTTCCTTTTTTCCTTTCTTCCTTCCCTTTCTTCCTTGACTAAAGTATCAGTTATTGAAAATATATACGTGATATTGTAAGACATTTCTTATCAAAAGACAGCAGGACCTTTCCATTAATTATTACCTACTCCTAAAAAAATTCGACCCCTATGGTCAAGAATAACAATCATCAGTTGCTTGAAGCTGGTTAGGTGCTGGATAAAGTCCTATGCCCTTCTATTTCATCACCCAGTAATACATGCCAGGTAAAAATTATTGTTTCCATTTTACAGAAGAGGAAATGGCAATTCAGGAATGCAGACAGCCTACTTAAATCTGAAACCTTTTGCCTGAATGCAAAGCCCATACAAAAGGGTCCTGTCTTGAGCATTCTGCATACCCTGTAGCACCTAGCACAGAAATGTTCCACACAACGATAAAGGCCTTATAAAACCATACTCTTGTGAAATCTTCCCAATTGCATGAGCAACCAGGCCAGCATGAGTGATGGCCACTTCTCAAAGGTTTTGGCCTGCATGGAAAAAAGCCCTGAAATAGTGGGCAAGACAAAGTCAGGGTGAGAGAAGCAGCCCAGTTATCACTTCCTAATTTGTAGGACTTGTAAGAGCTATTAAACCGTTTGGCTGTTGGGCTGCCCCTGCTTCAGGCCACTCACTCAACACTTCCAGCCATCCTGTGTGGTACATGCTGTCATCTCCAGTTTACCAAAGGAACCAAGACCCATAGGCCTTTGCTGACTTGCTGAGGCCACGCCAAGAGCCAATATCAGAGCCTGAACTTACACTTGGGTGCTTTTAGACAGGCCTTAAGCTCTTAACCCTCTCACCATGCACCAAGTACAGGGTACAGCCCTTTACAGGAATGCTCACATTTAATCCTGACAATGACCCTAAAAAACAAGTTCTGTTCCATCCACTTTACAGCAGAAAACTAAGGTTCAAGGGGGCAAAGCAATGACCTGGAGGTCCCAAGCCAGCAAATGGCAGAATGGAGATTTGAAGCCAGGTCCATCACTTGAGCCTGGCATTTAAAACACTTGAATATCCTACTTCCCCGTGTATGGAGATTATTCTGCAGCTGAATGTCACCCAAGTGCACGAGACCTTTGATTTGCAAGGAACCAGAAACCATCGCATCTTCATTGACATAGTTGTTTGTTAGGATCCTGGTGTGGGGTTCTAGAGGTAGGTTGTGCTCTGGCAGTTAGGGAAGGGAGCCATCCATTCAGTTCATCCTGGCATGTTTACAAGACAATCTTCTTTCACTACACTTAGGATGTATATATTGTCCCTTCAGTGAAATCCAAAAGGCAGTCTGGTTTAGAAGGAAGTACACATAATTTGGAGTCAGTCACCTGAAATTCAGAACAAAGCCACATTTCTTTCACTCACTGTTGTAGAACATGGTAGATGAACCCATAGACTCTAGAACCATACTACTTCAGTTCAAATTTCACTCATAACCTACTTCCCCACCACTTTGCCTATCTGTGACTCAGTTTCTCCATCTATAAGAAGGGAATGATAATAATAGCATGCTTATCTCCTGGGTGTGAAAATGTAAGGAAATCATGTGAACAAAGCCCTTGGAACAGTCCTAGCCCAAGGGATGTGTTTGCACTTATTTTGCCTCCAGCCTTT
This sequence comes from Canis lupus dingo, assembly GCF_003254725.2. Taxonomy (NCBI): domain Eukaryota; kingdom Metazoa; phylum Chordata; class Mammalia; order Carnivora; family Canidae; genus Canis; species Canis lupus. Next base: position 33,655,698 of record NC_064252.1, read on the forward strand.
GTAAGCCACCTGGAAACTGGTATTGGCTAGTATGTTATTTCTAAAATGCAGGAATTAACTTGAGGCTGTTTCCTTGTCTCTAAAAGAGCAGCTTTGTCTACCTGCCTTTAAGAATTGTCTCAATTCATAGTTGTAAAAGCACCCAGGATGGCACATAGTGGGTACCCAGTAAGCATTATTATTACCCACATATGATGTGAACCTCATCTTACTTTTCAGCAAAATGGGTAGCCTCAGGAAGCCTGCCTGAAAGGTGCTACTATCCTCATTTGACGAATAAGGAAACGAAGATCCAGAGACTCGCTAAGGTTAACATGCTATACACATATAACAATGTAGGTCAAAATGCTATGTAAGCAGTGAAATGCTGTACAATAGTGAGCTGCTGACACCATCCACCCCTGCCTCCTCCACCAGTACCTCCCCACCCCACACGCTTCCTCAGCCTCCAGCCACTCCCTCACTCCCTTTCCGTTGAAGCTGCCTCCTATTCCCCTTAGCCTCCTGGCTTCTCCCATCCTTGTTATTTCCCAGCTGCCCCCGGACCCTGCTCCTTCCCAGGCAGATTCTCTCCCTGCAAACAAGTGCCTCACCCTCCAGGGCCAGTGAGGTCTTCCCACTCCTCTCCCTTATCCACTGGGCTGCTGGCAGGAAGCCCTTACCTCCTCTCTCCACCCTGTTTCCTTTTGTAACACCCTGCACACATGGGGACTATTTCTTCTGGCAGCAGGTGTCCAGCTGTCACCCAAGTGCACAGTCTTTGGGTGGATCAGTCTTTGCCAGAAGGAGGCAGGAGGGAAGGTGGAAAAATGAGACCCAAATGGAAAAGTCCTCCCTCCTTGCCCCAGCCAGAAACTCTAAGAAATGGGGAGGTATGCATAGAAGCCATCAATCCCAGAAAGGTGCAAGAGAGCAAATCACAGATCTTTATCTGAGCGGCTGGACTCATCCAAATCCCAACTTCTTGCCCAGACAAGTGCCCTCTCTAGCACAAGCAGAATGCACGAAGGTGCCAAAAGAAAGAACAAGGTAAGATTCCAAAGTGGAGGGTCTTGAATCTGAATCTGAAGATTCATTTCTAGTTACTTCCATATTTGTATTCACCACCTACGGAGTCCAGCATGGGACTGCCTTCAAGATTAAATAAGTGGGTAAGAAGAAGTACTAGAACAGTTCCTGTCGCACAATAAGCATTGTGTATTAGCTAATTATACTGTTTTATCATCAGGAATGGTAAAAATACATCAAAAGTTCTGCAGATTGTGGATTTCAGAATCAGAGACTTGGTCTCAAGTTCTCTTTCAGCTGCTTTCTAGCCATTGACATCTTTGAACCTCAGCTCCCTAATCTGTGAAATTGTAGCAATATTACCTTCCTTATCGCTAGGGACTAAATTGTACCTCCCCAAAATTCCTACGTTAAACCCCTAACTCTCAATATATATTTGGAGATGGGGAAGGTACGAGGTAATTAAAGTTACATGAGGTCGTAAGGGGAGGGCTCTGATCCTATCACACTGGTGGCCCTATAACCAAATGAAGAGGGAGATTGCACAGAGAACAAGGCAGGTATGGACACAGCAAGAAGGCTGCAGTCTGCAAGCCAGGAAGCGGGCCTTTGCCAGAACTCTGCCAAGCTGCACACTGCTCTGGGACTTCTGGCCTGCAAGCTGCAGGGAGACAATGTCTGGCATTTAAGCCATCTGGTCTGTGATATTTTGTTATGGCAGCCTGAGCCGACTAACACACTTGCCTTGCTTTGAGTGGCAACTGGGAGGTATATCCTCTCTCTTTCTAAGTTGAGGAAATAAAGTGAGAGTCGAGAGCAGGTGATGTGACCTACAGTGATATTCCTTCTCATCACTTGGAGTTTACCATAACCCATGGAAGCTTCTAGGGCATTGACCATGTTTTCACCACCAGAAGCCAGGAAAAGAGAAAGAGGGTGGCTGTCAGAGAGACAGTAAAATAGGGGTGGTGGGTGTGAAGCATTACCTCAGTTTCTGGAAAGGGCACCAATGTTGGAGTCAGACAGTCGGTTCAAATCCAGCTCTGTCATTTACCTGCAGTGTGATTTTAGGCAAATTATTTAATTTCATTGTGAATCCACATTTTGGGGGGATTCAAATGAGGAAGTGTAGAAAAGCCTAAAATTGGTCAAGACCCCTGTGTTTCAAAGGGGTAAGAAACAAACTGACACTATATTAAACAGAAGAAAGGACTGCAATGGCTCAGGCAGGAGTCAGAGTTCAGAACTTCAGGCTCTCTCCACCCCCTTGACTGCTCCCTTCTCCCTTGCCATCATGAGTTCACTCTCCTACCACTCTTCTCAGTTCTGTTCTCAGTTGCTGCCTTCAGAGTTTGATTTCCTTTCACTTAAGCTCTGTTTACTTTTGAAAGCATTTTCAAAAGTAACAGGTGCGTGTTTCATCCCCACCCCCCACACAAACACACACTTGGTTCCATGGAAAACACAAACCATGGACATAAAAACCTCATAAACCAGCACTTTGACAGACTTGCTCAGAGATTTGGAACCTAACCTCTAGTCATTTCCAAAGTTTATTCTTCCAGAATGTCAAACTACATACAGTGCACATATATTTTGAGCCCAAATTCCTGAGGGCTCTAGTGACTAACATTTAAATATCATCTTCTTGGGGCTCAGTTGGATAAGCAGCCGACTCCTGATTTCAGCTCAGGTCATGGTCTCAGGGTTGGGACTGCGAGCCCCGCATTGGGCTCTGGACTGAGTGTGGAGTGTGCTTAAAGATTCTCTCCCTCTGCCCCTCCTCTTGCTCGTGCACTCTCTCTCTCTCTCTCTCTCTCTCTCTCTCTAAAATAAATAAGTCTTCTTTAAATATGTATTCTTGAGTTCTAGAAGGAGAATTAGATCCAGCCTAAAACATATGACATTCCACTGCCCACCTCAAATTCCACTCTAGAAATTTGACCTTAGAGTTCCTGTTTGGTTTTTCCACTTTTACTTCCTAGTCCATGCCTGACTCCACCCTCAACCCCAAACACACACTTATGCAAATAAACCCTGTGTTTCCAGCTATACAGAGCTATTCTGGGTTCTCCAAATGCACCATGCACTTTCATCCACTTCCCCAACAGAAATTCTGATTCATCTTCCAAATCCTGGCCCATGCAAAGGGTATTCCAGCACATCTCCTAGGAAATTTGTCCCTTTTCTCTCATCTCATGACAGTGCCCTAACATACCTTACTGTGGCCATTGGTTTAACTGTCTGCTTTTCTTTCTTCAAGGTCAGAAACTATCTCAGTCACCTAATTTCCTAGCACCTAGTACTGTATTTGTCACACAGTAGGTGCTCAGTGAATGTCTGAAAAATAAAACAGCGGAATGTCTGGGAGGTTATTATGTGTGAATGAGTTTCATACCTCATTTAAGACCTGTTGGTAGAGCCACGTTTGCCCATTTACTTAGTGCTACAAAATGATATTCAAAGTAGCTTAACATAGCCCAACATAGAGTAGCTTAAAACAGCAATGTTTGTAATACCTCTTACAATATCTCTGAGTTAGGAATTCAGGGAATACTTGGTGGCAAGCTCTGACTCAAGGTCATTCACTCAGCTGCAGTCTGACAGTGGTTAAAGCTGGAACAGTGTGGAGAAGCTGGAGTTGGCGGGCTGGAGTATGACTGGGTATCTCTCCCCATGTTGTCTCAAGGACCCTCCTTGTTATCTCTCTGCACGGGCTACCTTGAGCTTCCTCTCAATATGGTGGCTCAGAGCAGTTGGCCTGCTTACATGGAGACTGAAGTCTTCAAAAATAATCACCACTTATGGGATCCCTGGGTGGCTTAGCGGTTTAGTGCCTGCCTTTGGCCCAGGACGTGATCCTGGAGTCCCGGGATCAAATTCTGCATCAGGCTCCCTGCATGGAGCCTGCTTCTCCCTCTGCCTGTGTCTCTGCCTCTCTCTCTCTCTCTGTCTATCATGAATAAATAAATAAAATCTTTAAAAAAAAAAAGAATCACCACTTATGTCCTACACCTGGAAAGTCATGCATTGTCACTTCTACTGTACTCTGCTGGCCAAAATAGTTGTCAAAGACTGTCCAGTTTTCAGGGAACATAGACCTCATTTTCCATGGGAAGAGTGTCAAAAAATTTGCAAACACATTTTAAAACCACCCCACTTAAGTACAATGTGGATAGAAAAAGAGGCCTTTGGAAAAAACATAAAATTAAATTAAACTAGAGTATGATTAATAGTAATGTGCCAATGCTAATTTCTTAGTGTTAACAAATTATCATGGAACTGTATGATATTAGGAGAAACTGGGTAATGGATGATATATGGGAACTTTCTGTACTATTTCTGCGACTTTTCTGTAAACCCAAAATTATGCAAAATTTAAAAAGTTGAGTTAAAAAAATGCTGCACACCTCCTTCTCCCCACTCTAATAGCTGTTAGAGAATAACTAGTCTTGAGCCAAGAAGCTCATGCATATGCAATAACTAAGAACAGATTCTGGCAATCTTCTATTCTGATCAAGCAGGATTTGCCACACCCTCTATAAATAGACTATTCACAATGTTCTGTGGTATCCACTTAAATGCCTATCTCCCTTATTGGATGCTATGTCCCCTGAAGAAACTTTTCTTACTGTTTTTTTTTTTATCCACAGTACCCAGAACAATGTTGAAATAATGTAGTAGGTAGAGCTATATGAAAATGCCAGTTTTGTAGCTCAAAAACAGTTGAATGGCAGCAATTGAATGAAATGGACTTTCCTTATCTTATTCATATTTTTGTTCAAAGGGAAGAACAGAGTCCAACAGTCCTGAAGGAGGAATTCTTTTAGAAAATAAGTATTGACCTATATTTTTCACTGAGAGTTCCACAAAGACCTTGGGATTCCTTACCCATTGGCTAACTTCTTGTCTCCAGAGCCTTTGCTGGGCTGAGAAAGTTTGCCTTGCTCTAGTAGGCCAACAGCCAGAGGCCACAGAGCCTCCAGATGCAGACATGAACGTGCAGGGTGGGGTCCCTGATAGCAGAGGATCCAGGCCCAGCTGGAAGGCAGCCATGGGTGCTGCTGGAGCGGGAGGCTGCAGGAAGTGAAGGAAGGAGGAAGTTATCTTGTTGGCAAGCCCCACCCCTCCTCTATTTCCCAGGAGGTCAAACAGATGCCATCAGATGAGTTTTTCCAGACTTGAATGGAAGCTCCACTATGATTCTAACAGGAGACAGTGGGGGGCACATTTTTGCCACTTTCTTTCTTCCTTTTTCTCTTTTTAAGCCCAAACTTAAGAGCAGCTGCCTTTGTATTGTGTTAAGTTGTGCATCACTCTGCAAGGCCCTATAAGCAAGAAACAGTCACCAGAAGGACAAAGGTAATTTGACAGTCTCATGCATGCTACATGACTTCCTCCAGGATCAAATTAAGACATGTCTTCAGACACATCTGAGAAGAGAAAGTGGCGAGTGGTGCTTGGTGGCCAAAAGAGTTCTGCCACCATGATGGCCTCCAACTCATTGTTGAGTCATATCCAAAAATGTGTTGCCTGTTTCTCTGTTTATGAATTATCCTTCCCCAAACAGAACAGCTGGAGCATTTTGTTCTCCATTCTTTGAATACGACTGGGCTTTCCAATTTCTTGTTCTCCATAGTTTAACACACACAGCAATAAAACATAGAGCCATTTTCTGTGGTATTTAGTTAATGATGCAGTGTCTGGCAGCCTCTCCTCCTTCACCAAAGCCATCCTTGGGAAAAGTTCTCATTCAAACACTCTAGAAGTTGTTTTTAACTGGCAAGTCCGAAGACTTAGATATTTTTTTGGGCAATCTGGTTCTTATTTTAACTGAAACTAGTTTATTCTCCTCAGAACAAAAGAATGCCAACAATTCATCAGTCCTTCACGCTGCTATGTCACCAGCCAGAGTCTTTCTGAGCTCTGAGAAACAGTGCTTCAAGAGATTAAAATAGAGGTCCTGGTGGTTGTGCAAGGCATCTGTTTTTAATTGGTCTTATTCTTTATTCTGTGTGCCCATGCAGCCAAGAGTATGTTGAGACCCAGTGTACATCACAGCTGAGAGCCTTTGGAGCCAGACACACAGAGGTGTAAGCCACACTCCAATGAGACCTGGGATATGGTCAATACAGGGCTAGTAGGGAAGAGGGTACTTCTGTAAAAGATTGAGAATGTAATACTGGATCAAGGGCCTACATGCAATAAAATCTTCTTGCAGATCATCCTACAATCTGTCCTTCTCAGGACCAAGAAGGATTGGAAATACCACAGTGATTTACCTGATAACCACTCAAGACAGAGCAGGATGCCCCAAGACTCCTGGATCCTGTCACAAACCCAAAGTGTGCTCTCCCTTTAAAATTATATCTCAGCCTTTTGGAGGCTTTAGAAAATCTCTATTTTTGTAGATGGAAGAATATTTATTGTTTCAGGGCATCTCTAGAGAAGATGACCCATTATGAGTCACTTTAGTTAACTTTGTCCTAACTCGCTCCAACTTTTTATCTCCTCTCTTCTTCATACACTTCTTTTCTTTCCCTCATTGAGTTGGTCAATATTTAAATATTGAATATTTAATTATATGCCTGATTATCCTAGGGACTGAGGAATATAGCAATGTATCTGTCAGAATGGACTGCATTATGTTCCAGTAACAAACAATCCAAGAGCTTAATGTTTTAAAACAACAAAGGCTTATTCTCCTAATGCTTCTTATCCATTAAGGATTGCAAAGAAACATGCAAAACAGGAAAATGAAGAGGATATACTGATTATATCCTATATACCAATAGCGTATCATCAGCTCCTCTGCCCACATTTTCTCATTTAATTTTCACAACAGCCCTATAAGATATGAAAATGAGGCTCAGAGAAAAATTAGTACTTTATGTAAGTTGAGACATGCCACATAGTAGAAGCTCTGTAAACGTTACACTATTACTATCATTGTTAGTATCAGAAGGGAGAGTATTAAGTCAGTATATTCCATGCAAGTGGAATAACATTTCAAAGCAAGAAGAAGAGCCCAAGATAGCAGTGCTCCAAAAATAGGAAGGAGATTCCCTTGGGCAGAAAGTCTTCAACTCTTGGGAAGTCTGGGATCTCTTTGAGACTCTAATGAATATCATGGACCCACTCCCCAGAAATGTCTATACACACACAGTTTTATGGATCTTCAGATTTATGGACACACAAAAACCCATCCACGAATTCTGGAAAAACAAATATTAATGTTGACCATGTACTCCCAACTACGTGCCAGGTTCTGGTCTAAACGCTTAACACAAATTATCTCATGTAATCCATAGAGCAACTCTAAGGACTAGCTATAATTATTATTTTCGTCTTTGTAGACAATAAAACAGAGACCAAAAAGTTAGATAACTTGCCAAAGGTATACTGAAGTGTGAGAGTAAGTGCCATTACTGGGATTTGAACCAAACTGGCTCTAAAGGAAGTACACTCCTCCCATACCCTGCTGCCACTCAAGACCCCATCCCCTGAAGGCTACTGAGCTCCCCTCCTGCATTCAAAGAAACAAACAAAAAAACCCTTGCTTCTTAAGAGCAGATTCCTTCACCAATGAACCAAATCATGACCACCTGTTCCTCTTACCTGGCACCTGCAGACCAAGGCCCTTTCCCAGCATGACCATGAAAGTAAAAACCACTTGATTCTATGGCCATCCTGATTGAGAAATAACCAGTTCCAGAGGTGTTACTGAGATCCATGCAAATCCTTTGAAATAACAAGCAGCCTCACACAAGCAGAAACTCCCTCCCCATCCATCTCTTCATGAGAAGTGTGCAAAACTTCCTTTTCCACCTCAGAGTCTCAGATATATTAATGGTTTAAGCTCTCCCCCACACTACACTTTCAGGTATATAACCAATCCTTCTCTATTAAACCCAGTAGTGTAACAGAGAGAAGAGGCCAAAACTGCGGGAAGGTCTCAACTAGCAGGGACAGGTAGCACACCCACAATTAATTATACACATTTATTAGAGAGCTGGTAAGCAAATCAATGTCATCAATGATTTATTCCCTAATTTGCTTTGAGTATGCACCTCATAAATCAATAATAGAAAATGGCATTAAAGCATTGGTGTTAACTGTCAGCAAAAGGCAGTGTACCGATTCTTTTAATTAAAAGAATGTGTGTGGTGAATATGTCCATGTGTTATATTAGATATGGTACATTCTTAAATTGCTTTTTCACATCAAAAGAAATGCTAGGAGTTTGGAAGAGGACGAAGAACTGTAAATTCACAGTAAGTGGCAAGAGTCCTGGCGTTCCTGGGTGATGTATGGTAATTTGATACGGAGGCTCATCCAAGAGCATTCTGGAAATAGAGATAATGTTCTCTAGTTCCAGGCCAGGCTAAGTGGATCTAGAATAAGAGCCATTGCTGACACTCCACCAGAAGAACTTAGAAAACAATGAGATGTGGCATCATATCCTTTCGGGTACCAGATAAAATTGATTCTATCTTTCCCAAAGAGGTATATATAAACTATGCAAATCGAGTGGTTATCCAAAATTGACAGTCAAAGTAGCAATGGTTCCCCCTCCTCCAAAGTTCTGAGGGTTAGATAACTATTTTAGATAAGAAATCTACATAAAAAATATTAAAAATCACAGTATTTGCCTGGGTGAAGAAGAGAAGCTATTACAATACAACATAAATTTCTATTCCATCCTGCCTGAAAACACCAGCTATTGTTAAAGTAGATGGCACATGGAAAAAATACACTTTATATTTGATTTTAACCAAAAGGCCAAGAAGCAATAAGGAGCGCACTTATAAAAGAGGAACCTGTTACTTGAGTTTAGGGACACCCATGTCTCAAGGAGAATATAGACTGCTAGCTACTCAATCTTCCAGCCTAAAAGCAATCAGACCTCCATGAGGGAAAAGCGGTGGGTAAGAGATGTAGCTGTCTGGATGCGAGCACAGGTTTTCAGTCAGGTAGACAAGGGTTGAAATCCTGGCTCAAATAAATACCCACTGTGTGATCTCAAGAAGAGCAGTGTCTCTGTTTTTGCATCTGTAAAAAGGGCACAAGAATATCTATAATTTACAGTATAATTATAGGTTACAAAAGATAATGCATGTAAATCAATCAGCAGAGTCTTCTGAGCCATAGTGATGCCCCACAAATAGTCAAAACAAAATAAAACATGCAAAAATAAACAAACAAAAACCAAAGGTGTGGGACAGGGGAGGGAGGATAGATGCACAGTACAAAACTGTACATGAGGTAATAAATGCTAGTGTGTGCCTGAGGGTAGAGAAATTTTCTGGAGCTGTTGAATTGGAAGAAGAAAGGCAGGCTAGGGGATGGAACAAAATTCCTGAGTAAAGTACTATATGACTTTGGAGTGGTCACTTCACATCTTGAAACTTAAATCATAGGCAGTAAAATTGGAGTTTGAGGCTCCATAATCTCTGGGTCTCTTTCAGCTCTAAACATCTGGGAATGTGTTACCCAAAGATCACAGTGGGCTGAGGGTTTCCTGACTTCCAGGGAATAGCATGTAAATTCTGTCCCTGTGTTGTTGTTGTTGTTGTTGTTGTTGTTGTTGTTGTTGTTGTTTAAGATTTTATTTTTAAGTACTCTCTACATCCAATGTGGGGCTCAAGATCAAGAGTTGTGCGCTCCACTGACTGAGCCAGCCAGGCCCCCCAGTCCCTGTGTTTAGATCAGTGGTACACACCTGTTTCTTAAACTAGGCTCCTTTCCAGAGTCTCATTCTTTAAACTAGGACTAGGAATGGACCAGGAGACCAGCAGAGACACACTGTTCCCATGTTGGGATAGATGCTGAATATGGTTCTTTCCAGCTCAAGGATTGTCAAAATGGGGCCCTAACAAATATTCAACAACTAGCTACAATATAGTGTGCATCCACATGCCTGCAAGTGGATGTGCTATCGAGGATGTCCAGAAGCAATAGAAAGGCACAAGAAAGAGTTGGCAGTGTCCTCTTAAGTAACTACTCTGCCTCTACTGACTTCTTTTTCACATTCTTTTTATCTGTCTGGAATACCCTTGTTACCCTTGATCTCAGTCTCACTGTAGAAACTCTTCTGTATTTTTTGTAGGCTCTGAAGGTTAAGGCAACCTTCCCAGGAAGCCATTTATGCTTCTGTCAGGTGGATACTGTCACGGTCCCTTTTCAGCACAGTGTACTTCTTTGCTGGCACTCATTGCCATTCTCATTTGTAGCACAACTCCTGCCTGGAAGCTTCCTTCAGGGTCCAGGTGTATGGATCCAGCTGTCTGCTCCAAGGCAAGCCCAGAGCTCATGATATCTCCCTGCAGAGTAGAATGGTTAGGAACTCTGGAGAGAGCCAGTCTGGCTCCATCATGCCTAACTGGGTGATCTTAGTAAGTGGCTTACTTCCTCATGTGATTTCTCATCTGTAAAGTGGAGTTAATAGTATTCCCAATTTGGATCAGACCTCTTGTTAATGCTCTCATGGTATGCTATGTACTTCTTTTCTTTGTGGCACAGATCATCAATGTATTTAAGTCATTGATTCAATAGTTAACACTTTAATATATGTCTTCTCTATTAAAATAAAAGCTCCACTGAAGCAGAGACCTGCTGCTTTATTTCAAATTTCTAGAGGTTGGTTGAATGAGTGCATGAATGACTGAATGAATAAAAAGTCATCTATGTGAATGAATTATATTACTTGAAATATTTTCTACAAGATTGTTCTTCCTTTGAGGTAAGATTTTATCTTTCTGATCTTTATATCCCTAGTGCCTAACATGGAATAGGTATTGAACATGAGGCAGAATTTAATTGAAGGGCCCTTTCTGTGGAGGGCCAAGTACACTCTGGGTGGCAGTGAAAATTCTCCCCAAAAATCCTGTGTTCTGTTGATGTAGACCAGTTGTCTTTCTGCTGTTTTCTTTCTTTTTTTAAAAATATTTTATTTATTTATTCATGAGAGACACAAAGAGAGAGGCAAAGGGAGAAGCAGGCTCCATGTGGGAAGCCTGATGCGGGACTCAATCCCAGGACCCCAGGATCCCGACCTGAGCCAAAGGCACTCAACCACTGAGCCACCCAGGTGCCCCTCTTTATGCTGTTTTCATCTCAGTTTCTCTACCTGTGAAAGCAGAGTAATTGGCTTATGACATGCAAACACTACATAACTAAACCTCAGGCTGTCAGCTTGGAATCCAGGGCAAAACTTGTCCAGTTCCCATGACCTCATCAAACAAAATCATGGGGCAGGGTGGACCCCACCCTCACTGTAGCTCACTGGCATGAACACAGCCAAAATCAGGGCTTGGCCTGTCCTTGCTTATGCAGTGGAATTGTAGGCTTAGCCACACTCATAGGGTTTTATAAAAGATATTTGTGTTGACTTGTACTGAAGGACATTGCTTCAAGCAAACCCATCTCAGACATTTTTAATCTCAGAATACATGGATTTTAAATTTGAGGTTCTTTTAAAATTTTGTATCTGCCATACCCAAACATTTGGAAGTTGCTATTTATCATTCTGTTATAGAACTGCATAAAGCTCTGAACCCAAGACCTGCAAAAAGTCTAAAAAGTATATGTATATATATATATATATAGAGAGAGAGAGAGAGAGAGAGAGAGATACATTTTCTCTGAAATATATCTTATATTAAGGTGCTATATACACCAAGTAGTGTAAATACAAACATAAACATGCAACAGACCCAACAATCAATGATCTCATGGATAAGCAGGAGAAATGGTAACATAATAATAATTCGTATCAATTAGAGTATCTTTGGGTGCAAATAACAGAAAATGCTAATTCGCACTGGCTTCAGTAATTTAGAGATGTAGCAGCTAGTCCAAAGGTGGAGTATTATGGCTGACAATATCATGAAGAATCCAGGTCTTTTCCATTTCTCTGTTCTGTGTCTTCAGTGTTGCTTTCTTCTTCAGTTTAGGAAATTGCTTCATTCCTATGTGCCAGTTCCAGATATAACATCAGGATGTGACAATTTCCAGAGGCCAAATGAGGCTACCTCTTCTGTTTTCTCCTTTGTAAATCCTGTCTCCCATCATTGTCCTGATGTATGTCACATTCCAATCTCCACCCCAACCACTGGAGAAATGGGTATAGGATCATAGTGAAGATTTATTCCTGAGTCTATGATTATGGTCAGCGTTCCTAGAAACATGTGGAAGAGGTAGACATCAAAACATAATTAAAGTTCTGGAACTCAGGGCAAAAGGAAGGTAGATGGTAGAAAAGTAGCTAACACATGCTAGAATATTTAATGTCAACTTGGCCTTTGATACTATATAACTCTCCTTTTCATACCCATTATCACTTGAATATAAACTCCATAGCTCAGAGATCTTTTGTGTCTTTTGTTCTAGGATGGATCACAGAGAAAGTTCCTTGCACATAGTAAATACTCAAGAAATATTTGTTGAATGAATGAAATATTGACCACATTATTTCACTCTCATGGAAACAGAAGTTAAGAGTGGTTATATGGATTCTCCAGTCATCTAGCTATGAAATTTCAAAAGAAAGATTTAACTCCTATTTGCTAGACTTCATATCCAGTGTTTATTTGAATCACTTTGGCTTAGCTGCCTTATTTATCAGAGAGGTATGGATAAAGGGTTCTGGTGCTTTCAAGGCATAGGTATTGATTCTTACTGGAATAGCTAGAAGACTTCATGGAGAAGGCACATATAATTTCAACATGGAGTTCTAATGCACACATCCATACAGATAGCAACAAGTAATTCTTTCTCACTAGAATCAATTCCAAAATTCTAAATTTTCATGTGATAAGTACAAAATCTGTATATGAGCAGAAAAAAACATTTTTTCTTATTTAAAAAATCTTTCTGCTATTTTCAGCTGCTGTATTTAATAATAACCCACTGGATTTTTTTTATATCAGTTTCTACTTTGATATGTCATTTGCCTTAAGTTGTAATGTGAGATTGGCTCCATAATCTGGAGTGGTGAGCCTGGGCCATTTCATTCACCAGGATAGTCATTCAACAGCTATTTATCTAGTCTGTCAGGGGCCATGCAATGTTCTAAATGTGGAGGACATGCAGGCCAAGCATCCACTCGTACACTCTGCCAGGTGGTGGTGGGAGCAATGAAGAAGCTCAAAACAGTGGAAAGGGATAGAAGCCCAGGATGGTGGGGGAAGAAAGGGATGCTCGTTTATATACACAATTAAAGACAGCCTCTCAGCTAAGGTGATATTTGAGTAGATTTGTGTGAAGTTAGAGTATAGAATATTCCAGAATAAAAGAACAGGAAGCACAAAGTCCCTGAGATAGAGGAATGCTTTATGTGTTTGAGAAACAGTGAAGAAGTCAGTGAAGCCAGAACAGGAAGGGTAAAATGATGGCAGGAGGTGAAGTCAAGGGTCCCCAGGGCACCCTAACGAAGGTTCATGGGCTTGGGCGGCATGGTCCACTGCAGGTATGGTAGAGGAGGACACATGCCCCCTCAACCCAGCCTCACTGATTTCCATCTAGGGTAGAGGACACACCATCAAAAGCCATCATATAATATCTACACGTACAAATGAAGCGACATTGAGACATAGTGGTAACCAGGCTGGACCGGGAAGTCAGAGAGGCCTATGATAGAATCCAGATTCAGTCACCATCATTCACTTTGTCCCTGAGAAAATTATATAACCTCTCTGAGTCTTAGCTTTTTCATCTTACAATAATATGATCATACCTACTTCATTCTGCTGTGAGGACTAAGCAAAATAATGCATGTGATGCAATTAAACCAGTGTCCGGCACGTAGTAGGTGTTCACTAAAGCACACCATTGTTATTACCATCGTCAATACTGCTGTTGTTCACTGGTATTTGCTCAGCATGGCAGACACTCAAACCAGCTTAGGATCTTCCCAGGCTAACTTCAAAACTGGAAAGAGTCTTCCCAGAAACAAAGCATTTGCCCTTGCAGAAACAGCAATGATGTCCCCTAGTGAAAGTTTGGCAGCCGCAAGAGGCAGGTGAGAAGCTGGCATCGCTCCATGTGAATGAGCAGAGGACAGCCCACCTGAGCCAGGTGGAGGAGAAGAACAAAGCACCCTCTTTGGCAGCCCTGGGCACTGCTACCTGGGATTCCACACCTAATAAGCCCTTTCAGGGCCCTTGCTCAGCATTCCTGGAGCAGACTGTTTTCCCTGCATGTTCTCTGAAGAGCCAAATATGACTCCTCTAAACTGCACACGTGGGCCTGTGGTTTGGGCCATTGGTGTATGGCAAAGGGGGGGGAGGGGCTATGAAAAGTCCTGGGGCGTATACAGGAGACCTTGGTGTAGGAGACCTCAAGACTACCTGATTGCAAAGCTTTCTTGCCTCCCTATCCTGCCTCCAGTAAGGATTGAGGGGGCCCATTTGTCCTTAAACTGCATCCAAAGAGTCTCACCTTGCAGGGGAAGATGACTACAGCTGGAGGACTTGGGGTATCAGGTGAGAGGGAAGGGAGGATCCGGTAGGCATGAAAGATAAAGAGGGGTCCTGAAAGGTTGCTGTTTGACAGCATGTCAGGGCAACATGGAGACAGAGAAAGGCATCTCATTCTGCTTCCTGGTTCCAAGCCCTTCTTTTCTGACCAGAACAGGGCAGAGCAACACCATGTATTGCTGTTGCACTGGACAGTTGACCAGCAAGTGCCCCAGGCAGTCTCTCTTTGAAGCTGTAATTAAAGCTGTAAGTGCATCAGACCTGCATGTCCATCCCCTGGACCCTCCCCAGCCAGGACTCTTGCTCAGCTCCCCCAAGTGCCAAGCCAATCCTGACTTCTGGTGGTTTCTTTTAACACATTTCAACAACTATCTGAGACATCCTGCAGCAGGCCGGCACAGAGCCAGGCAGCAGGATGTAAAGGTGCAGAAAACTGTGCCCCCGTGTTCACACCCCTCAGAGACCAGCCACTCCCCGTGGTGGTACCGGCTCCCTCTCCACAAATACCTGATGCCACCCTAGTTCAACAGGCTCCTTTTTTAAATTCAATTAGCCAACATATTATTAGTTTCAGGTGTAGTTTTCAGTAATTCATCAGTAGCATGTAACACCCAGTGCTCACCCCATCGCGTGCCCTCCTTAATGCTCATCACCCAGTGACCCCTCCCCCCTACTGCCAGCAACCCTCAGTTCGTTTCTCAGTTAGGAGTCACTCATGGTTTGTCTCCCTCTCTGATTTCTTCACATTCACTTTCCCCTCCTTCCCTTATCGCCCTCTGTGCTATTTCTTATATTCCACATATGAGTGCAATCATATGATAATTGTCTTTCTCCTGTTATTTCACTTAGCATGATGGCTCTTTATGAAGCTCTGAGTTCAGCTTCAGTGCTATCACTTATCAGCTAAGTGACCTCAAGAATGAAACATATTCTCCTAGAAACTGTTTTCTCATCTGCAAAATAGGAATAATCCCTCCTGTCCTGCCCACCTCAGCATGGTTGTTGTGGATCCTAGAGACAACAGCCACAGAAGACTTGGAAAAAATTAAACATCGTATAGGACCCAGACATCAGAAAGAGTTTAAAATTCCTCAGCTGGTAGGAATAGCCAGCATGGGGGGCTTCAGGCAAAATCGGATCCCCCAGCCAGGGCATCAAAGGTGAGGTTCTAGAAGCCCACAGGGTCTTTCTCAGCTTTATTCTAAAGTGTTGATAAAGTTCTTTGGCCACTGGGAAGGGACTAAAAGACCATCCAAAATCAAAGCTAGTAGCCCCGAACACTCACAACTTCCTTCCTGTCTTTCCTCAAGTGACTTGTTTTTACTGGAACCCAGTTTCCTCTTCCTGTCTGGGAAGCTCTGTTGACAAAGACTAGCTCTATAAGGAAGGCAAAAAGGAAAGCTCTTCCCACCAACAGCCTTGGAATTTCACCAGGTTATCCTCTTAAACCTGACCTAAAATAGGCCATGACTCATCATGTATGCTTGGCGGGGGAGGGGAACTTCTCCATTTATCTTCCCAGGAGAACACATCCTGAATGTTTGCCAGTAAAAAAGCAATCTGTAGGGATGCTTCTGTAGAAAAACAAATTAGGAAAAAATTCGTTTTGGGAAAACTCTTTCTCCACCACACTTGCTTACAATATCTAAGCTCCCCACAGGCTGTCCTCAACCATCTTCTCCTCACCACACACTTCAATGCACTCTCTGCTGCATTTCCTCATCCAAGTCAAATTTCCTTTCATTGCTTACCCTTCCATCCCAAAGTGACAAATTCCTGGATGTGTGACCCCAGACACAGCTCTTCAAGCTTTAGTTTCCTGACCTATAATATGGCTAATAATGGTAAATCATAGCCTACAGATGACAGAGCTCTTTGTATCTGCCACCATGTGAAGAAGCTACAAGGAGGAGCTCCCACTGTCTTCATTTCACAAATGAGGACACTGAATCACATGAAGGTAAATAATTCACCCAAGGTAACATATCAGGGGAGGAGCCAGAATCAAAATACAGGCAGGCAGTCTGGCCCATGGTTTTAACCCATATTCTACACTCACTGACCCAATTCATCAGCATGTTTTGAAGGTTTATTTTTTTTTTAAAGATTTTATTTATTTATTCATGAGAGACACGGAGAGAAAGAGAGGCAGAGACACAGGCAGAGGGAGAAGCAGGCTCCATGCGGAGAGCCTGATGTGAGGTTCCATCTCAGGTCTCCAGGATCATGCCCTGGACTGAAGGTGATGCTAAACCACTGAGCCACCCGGGCTGCCCTGTTTTGAAGGTTTAAAGAGATAACTGGAAAATGGCAAGCAGTGAATAAATATTGTTATATTATTGGGTGGAAATATATGTCAAAGCACCTGTCATAGTGCCTGATTCATAATGGGCCTTAAACTCATATTAGTCCCTTTCCCTTCATTCATCTTCTCAAAGCAACACTCCTGACCATGATCTTCCCTCAGGCAGCCCAGAATGTGCTGTTTGAAGGTTATTCCTGAGACAGTTACAACACTCAATAATTTTTTCCTTAAAATAGTCTTCTGAGTAACTGTGTCATTAACAGGGGATCTGCCACTTTCTAGATGGTGCTTTAGCTCAAAGGCACTCAGCCATGGGCACAAGTGCCATCAATGCAACACAGAGTTTCTGTGATAGTTTCTAAGAAACCCTGATTCTTGGTGAGAAAGCAGGGTTGTTATTCTCCATGATGAAACTCCCAACAGAGTAATATTCTTAACTTTACCCATTGTCCTCTCCTCTCTTACTTAATCAAGGATAAAGAAAACCACTGTATAATGATCAAGGGGCCAATTATCTAAGAAGAATTAACAATCCTGAATATGTATGCACCTAACAACACGAGGCAAAAATTGATACAACTGCAAAGAGAAATAGAAGAAGCCATTAGAGTTAGAGACTTTAACACCCTTCTATCAGAAATAGACAGCTGTGGCAGGCAGAAATCAGTAAAGATATAGTTGAACTCAACAGTGCCAGTAGTTAATCCTTAAGCTCACATGGAACATTCACCCACATGGACCACACTCTGGGCCATAAAACACACCTTAACAAAGATAGTGTAATCGAAATCATACAATGTCTGCTCTCAGACCCCAGTGAGATTAAACTAGAAATCGGTAACAAAATATAGCTGGAAAAATCCCCCAAATACTTGGCAATTAAGCAATACACTTGTAAATAACACATGGGGGTCCCAGCTCTTGAGCTGAGGGAGAGGCATGCTGTGCAGCTGGTCAGGATGTCAGAGCTGTGGATGAGGAAGAGGAGCAGACAGAGGAGGACTGTCCTGAATTGATCCCCATTGAGATGAGGGAAGGAGAGGAGGAGGAAAAGTCTGGTCCTGGTACCAAGATCCTAGTCACAATTATCACTAGGTATTAAGGGGCTAGGTGCACCAATACTTCTGAAAAATATCTTGATGGAGCAACATAAGAAAAGAGTAGTAGTTATTTCAAACAAATTTGGGGGAGAAAGTACAGTGGAGAAATCCTTATCTGTCAGCCAAAGTGAAGTTCTCTACCAAAAATAGTTGGAACTTAGAAATGATTGCCTCTGCTATTCTACTGAATAGGATAGTGGCCCTGGAGCTAACGAGAATGTGATGCAGAAGAAGGGAAAATTTGATGACATACCATTAAAGACCACTGGATTAGCAGATGCTGGTGCTGTAGCATCTTTGTTTTGGGGTTGATGCTGAATTAGGGATTAATATTTCTCTTATTAGTATCAGAACTCTTGTGGATACAAAATATGGATTAAAACATTTAGCAGTAGAAAAACTCGATGGTCTTATCCAGGAGGCTTCTAGGCAAACTGCTTCAGCAGATACCATTATCATTAATAAAACAGATTGGGTTTCACAAGAGGATTTAAACAAATTAAGAATCACCATTAGATCAATAAATGGACTGGGAAAATTTTTAGAAACACAAGGATCAAGAGCTGATCTCTCTAATATACTAGCTCTTCATGTCTTTGACAGTCTCTCTGGAATATATTTGCAGAAAAACTTCAACACTTACCAACCACACAGCCTTGCGCTGATCAGAGCATCATCAACATCACATTTTAGAACCAAGCGATGTGAAGGAAGAAAGTCTAAATGGATTTATTCAGAATCTTCTGTGGGTGAAGAATGTGAGAAGCAAGGACAATGACTGCATGCAGGTCAAGCAACTCAAGGGGCAGGTGTTGATCAAAGACAAACCAAAACCAATGATTGTCCAAGGTGCCCATGAGCTCTATGATCTGGAGGAGAGCTGGAAAGAAGATACTGAGAGAACGAATCAATTGGCTCTTATTGATGGGAATCTAGATGAGGACATCTTCAATAACTACTTATAGCTACTAAGACTGAAACAGAAAAGTGGT
This sequence comes from Canis lupus dingo, assembly GCF_003254725.2. Lineage (NCBI taxonomy): Eukaryota > Metazoa > Chordata > Mammalia > Carnivora > Canidae > Canis > Canis lupus. The sequence goes on from NC_064252.1 coordinate 33,674,581, forward strand.
GGACAACACATTTCAAAGAAGATCAAGTTTATCCATAACACTAGAAACATTTCTTATCCAAAGGATTGGATGATATAATTGGGAATAAGTTTCCTACCAGGTGTATTTCAAGCATCTATTCTTTGTATTACTTCTGTTACAAATTCCAGTATACTTTCAAATAGTGCTTATTTTACAAAATACATAAAATATAGTTATTAAATACTGTGAAACATTTGACATTCATACAATAAAATATAATGTCCACTGGAAAATAAGTAAATAGAACAAACTCATAAACAATACATAAATGAAAGAAGAAATCTCAAGAGAATTCTATTTTATTTTTTAAATTTTTTTAAAGATTTTTATTTACTCATTCATGAGACACACACACACACACAGAGGCAGAGACACAAGGCAGAAGGAGAAGCAGGCTCCATGCAGGGAGCCCGACACGGGACTCGATCCCAGGTCTCCAGGATCAGGCCCTGGGCTGAAGGCAGTGCTAAACTGCTGAGCCACCCAGGGCTGCCCGTCAAGAGAATTTTAAAATATTTTGAACTAAATAAAAATACAACTTATCAAAATTTGTGAGATGAAAACAGTGCTTAGAAAAATATTTATAGCACTGCATACCTGCATTAGAAAAGAAGAAATATCTGAAAATCAATGACCTAAGCTACCATCTTAGGAAAACTAGAAGAGAAGAAAAAGAAGGAGCAGATCCAAGCTATGCAGTGCTCAGTTCAGAATTCCATCTGTATTGGCCTCCCTGAGCCACAACCTCAACTCAAAGAAGCTCCCGGGCTCTGTGTCAGTGCCTCCTCCTCCATATAACACCTCCTGGAACCTTTCTCCAGGCAGGAATCTGGGGCAATCATTGATTTCTCTTCTCTCAGGAATCACTGTCCTGAGTTGCCAGCTGCCCACTGACACATACTGACATTTCACAGTATTGAATTTTCCACAAGAGAAAGTAAATCCCGAACAAAAAAAAAAAAAAAAGAAAGAAAGTAAATTCAGTACCCATTAGTGCATTGTGACCAGAGTCAGAAGTCAGATCATTGCTATTTTCCTTTTTTTGTTTGAATTCAATTAGCCAACATAGAGTACATCATTAGTTTCAGATGTAGTGTTCAATAATTTATCAGTTGCATATAACACCCAGTGCTCATCACTGCTTGTGCCCATCACTATTTCAAAGCCCCTTTCTCACTTTCTTCATCACACAATTAACAGTTGGGTTGGCCTCATGGCAAATAGGCTAACTTCTGTGTGAGAATCACAACTATGCACCACACAGGGACCCAAGTGTTTTACCTGCTTGGTTTCTCATATATTAGCAATAGTTCACATTTTACATGTGTGTGGATGTGTGTGCCATGGTGGCAGCGGCAGGCAATGCACCAATAGCAAGATAACCTAAATCACTGGAGGTTACAAAATAGCTTCAGGTTCTGGCCCAGTGTGATCACAGTATATATGTCTTTAGCCCTAGCTTCTATTACATTAGCGGTTCCATGACTCTGTGTGTGTGTGTGTGTGTGTGTGCGCGCGCGCGCGTGTGTGAGCACAGGTACAGACATGTGCATATTGGGGCTTGGAACTGGGTGGTAGCAAATAAATGCAAAAATTTCTTCATAAACTAAACATTTTGTAACATAATTTGTGATGTGTGCCAAATAACTCAAAATATGTTATGACTTTTAACGCTCACAATTACCCTGAAAAATAAACACAATTCTTATGCTCATTTTACAGAACTTGAGTTCAGTGGTACGCTCCTCAAGGTCATGCGATGAATCGTTTTGTACTTGATTTGTGCTATTCTATATTTTATCACAGTGAGGCCAGTGTGACTTCATTATGGGGCCTCAATAAAAAATATTGGGAAAGAAAAGTTTTTCCTTTTCTGCACTGGAACCTTGTAAAATAGAAACCCAGAGTTCCTGATAACCATTCATCATGCCAACACAGAGCTGGCCTGAGAGTGTCACTTATGCGAAAGAAAACTATAATTTCTAATGATAACTCGTAGGCTTATAGAACCAGTCTCTCTTGAACCAAAATCCACTTAAAATTATACAAGTAGGGACACATGGGTAGCTCAGTGGTTGAGCGTGTCTCTGGCCCGGGTCGTGATCCCAGGGTCCTGGGATCCAGTCCCACATCGGGCTACCCGCAGGGATCCTGTATCTCTGCCTCACTCTGTGTCTTGCATGAATGAATGAATGAATGAATGAATGAATGAATGAATGAATAAATAAATAATAAAATCTTTTAAAAATCATACAGGTAGCTTAACAAATTCCCATTTATGCTCAAGCCAGTTTGAGATTCTGTCATTTATAACCCAGGAGCCCCAAGAAAGGGGCCAAATAGCTACTTGCCTAGGCACTATCATTTTACCTAATTGTCACAAACTCCTTAGGAAGATTAGTCTTCTCCATTTTATAAATAGGAAAACTAAGACCCAGATATGTTAAGAAACTAAGTACACATGAGAAGGAAGTTTGAATTTGGATTTACTCTTACCTTTCTCTGGCCCTCGGTCCTTCCCACTACTGAATACAGCAGAAGCAAACTTCTGCGATAAATCACCCTTTCTAGCTGGGTGTGTGGAAAGCATACTAAACAAGAGAGACAGATTCCTGGCTTTTTTTTTTTCTTTCTTTCTTTCTTTTTTTCTTTCTTTCATTCTTTCTTTGTCCTGGCTCACCATACTTTTCATATGACCTTGAGCACTTTTCCTTTCTAAATCTCAGGGGCTTTTTCTGTTTTTGTTTTTGTTTTTTTGGTCTATAAAACCATGGGGTTTGGATTAGATACTAATGAGCCAAGTTCTTTCCAGCCCTAAAAATGTAAAATGTCAATTCTTGACTATTTTCCTGGAATTCCCAAGTTAGGTACTTGAAGAACCAGACATTGAAGCAAGCCAATAGGCGAAGGTTCCCTCCATGAACCTTCGCTCCTAATTTGGTCAAATGGATGAGGTATGTGTAATTAAAACTGCAGAAATAACAAGCTTCCGGCCAAGTTCTACCCTCACTTAACCATACTCCTGGGGGTTGATCTCGGGGGTGGGGGGAGCGGATGTTGAACCCAGGGTGGAATTTGGCCTGATATGTGGATTCTTATAATTTCCAAATGATGTCAGTACACTTATTTGAGAGACTGAGAAAGTGCTGAGTTTAGTCTATTTGACTCCATAAAGAAAAACTGAAAACCGCTGGGCTAGGGCCAGTGCCGACCAATGTTATCAAGCCAAGAACACTTTTGGCAGGGCAAAGTCATTCGGGGACGATAGTACCCAATTCACGTCGATTTATGGTTGTTGCCTTTCTTTTTGATTAATAGTTTGTTCTAAGATAGGGAATACCAGCCCTGTATTTGTCAACTGGCTCAAAGAAAGTGGATCTGCTAAAAAGTTTCGTCATCTGTTGATTCCAGAGCCACTGAGGTTATAGAAATTTCAACAGCAGCTAAGAGAGGCCAGAGTTAAGTGCCCATTCAGAAGAGTCAGCAAGCTATTGAAAAAAACCTGTCTAGCTAATGCAACTCAAAAAGAGTTTTGATTCTAGTCACACAAATAATGGCTTCATATTCCTCTTTTTGCCTTTGAATTGGCCTCTCCTAGGGGTTCAAGGTAGAGTTTTGAATATGGTATATGTTCAGAGAACCTAGGATTCTAACATTCTACCTAATTACCCATCCCCTCCCCCAGACAGTTCCTTAAGGCAATAACGTATAGTGGGAAAGAGGTGAATGGGAATGACAAGGTATGTGCAGTTAAAGGCAGGTACCCAAGGTTCAAATCTTGCTCACTCCCCAGTGAGGAAACCTTGGGCAATTTTTTCATCTGGAAAAAAAAATGGAATAATAATTATGAAAACAAAATGAGTTACTTAGGCAAAGCACTCACTGTTTGGCACATAGTATGCACTCAGTAAATGTTAGCTATTAATCCTGAAGATACTATGGACAGAAAACAAAACCAAATGCATATAAGGTAAAAAAAAAATTTTTTTATTGGGACCAGTATCTGGTATATCTTATGTGGTGCTCTGGTTAAGACAAAGAGAAGCTTACAAACTAGTCTGATTACCTACAATGACTTTACCTCCGAACTACAACTCTTGGGTATTATCACCTTCTGGATGGACCATACCATCCAGGGGACCAGAGTTTCCATGCCAACATTTAAGAAAGCATGCAAAGAAAGCAAAAGACAGGATAAAGTAATCAAACATTGAGGGATCTTGGCTCAGCTTAGTGATATCCCACTAAAGAAGCAGCAAAAAATAGAAAAGATGATAATAAATACAACTACCTGACATTTTAAAGTATAATGATCATATCTATTAGTAAATATAGTCTGGTCTATGTCCTGGAATCTGACTAATCAGAGGAATGACTCCCTCTCATCTAGAGAAAGGGAGAGTAGTGGGAAGGGAACGAGGACTAAGACATCCTTCCCCCACCTCTAGTCCCCTTCGTTTCTGTGATTCTCAAAACACGGAGGGTGAACTATCCACATCAGACTCATTTGAGATGTTTGCAAAAATGCAGATTCCTGGAATCTAAGCAGACATACTGTGGTGGTGAATATTATACATCAACTTGACTGAGCCATGGAAAGCCCAAAGTATTATTTCTGAGTGGGTCTGTGAAGTTATTTCTAGAAGAGATTAACATTTGAATCAGCAGACTGAGTAAAGCAGTTTGTCCTCCTCAGGGTGTGTGGGCATCATCCAATCCATGGAGGAACTGAACAGAACAAAAAGGCAGAGGATGGGGGGATTCTCTTTTGTTGTCTGACTAGAGCATCCCTCTGAGCTAGGACATCAATTTCTTCCAAGCCTCAGACTAGGACTTATACCATTGGCACTCCTGGTTCTCTGGCCATTGGACTTGGACCAAAACTACACCACTAGCTTCCCGGGTCTCCAGCTTGTAGATGGTGATTATGGGACTACTTTGCTTCCATAATTATGTAGCCAATTCCTCATAATACAGTTGTATCTGTATCTATATGTGCCAATAAATCTCTCTCTACCTCTCTGTATGATATATGATAGATGATAGATGATAGATAGATAGATAGATAGATAGATAGATAGATAGATAACCCATTGGTTCTGTTTCTCTGAAGAACACTGACTATTACATGCATTGAAGGGGAATCTTTTAGGGTAAGCCTTAAAAATCTGTATTTTACAAGTTCCCTAAGTGAACTGATGTTTAAGAATCATTTACCTAATTCACTACAAAGTCATCAAAGAGTGGAGGTGGTACTGTAAAGTATTTTTAAGTAGTCATATTTGAGCACCTTCCAAAACGGAGAAGTTATCAGGCCTAGTGGAATTACACTGGGCCAGCTGGTGTGAGCTCTGGTATCCAGCCATTCAAGTCTGGACACATCATGGGCTTTGCCTGCATCTCTCTTTCCTCGCTTATCAACAAAAGCTCTCCCTTGCTTTCTTCACAGGGTTCTTGTGAACCTTGAATGAGCTGATGTGTGAAAAAGCCTGTAAAACTTATATAACACAGGAATTATTTATTTCTGTGAACTCAGAAATGCCCACCCTTCCCCACTTTTCCTGCAGTTATGGGGAATCAGAGGCTTGTGTTTTTCCCTTCAACAGGCTCTCCACTAAGATCATATTCACCAGATAATTGCAGACTTCATTTTATTCAGCTTGTGGATTCTGTCACAGGATGGATGCCCATAACCAATAGGAAACTAACCCAACATTTCAGACCAAAACTTAAAAATATCTATATTCTCTTATTAATATCATTAAACAGTTCCTGTATTTTAACTCTACTGACCTCGCTTTTAAACTCCAGGCCTGGATTTCCAATTGCGGCTTGAGTATCTCCCCCTGGATAAGGCTTTTGTATAACCCCAGAAATTCTGTGTGTCCCAAATTGAACTTCCTGGTTTCTGTCCTGAACAGACTCCTCCTGTTGACTTTCCCTTTCCTATTCATGACCTTACCATCCTCCTGAAGCTCCTCCAATTAAAGAACCCAGAGTCAACTTGGATCCCTCCACATCCAATCACTCTCCATCCGGAAAGAGTGTCTCACTCACAGATTCTTTCATCTCTAAGCCCACCACACTGCCCTCCTTCTGGCCCTCATCTATCACCACGCTGGCTCAGGTTCATGGCTGTGCAGTAGTAAAAATGTTATAAAGTCAAGTCTAGAAAGTCGGCTCAGAGTTGAATCATGCTTAAATAAGTGAGCCTGACAAGAGAACAAACGACATCAGTTATGTTGCCTCATATGTGCTTGCTGGTTGACAAGACCCAGGAGAGGGTTTTGGAGGTCCTGGATCTATGCAGCCTCTGCTTTGGAACATGCTTAGGGAGGTTCTAGCTGAAACTGAGCACAGCATCTCTCCTGGGAACCTGAGATACACTCAGGGATTTTGCTTGCTTATCTCACCATCATTGTATCTTTTCCTGAAAATAAACCACATTCCATGGAGATCTTTGAGGTTATATTTTTGTCCCACAACAACCCCCTAAGGATGTAGGACAGGAAGTTGGAAGGAGCTGGCCCAATGAAATGGAATCCCTGAGCCACTGTGATGGCCCTGGCCTACCTATCCCGGTACTTCTGGTTGTGTGAGATTAATAACTCCCCAGTTATTCACTGGTCAACTCTCCTCTTGACTGCATCCAAATGCAATCTTGACTAAGAGTGAAAAGACAAATCTGGAAGTTGGGCCAAAATCCATCTGACTCCAACACCTGTTCTCTTAACCACTACTTTATACTGTGGCTTATCTGAGGCAAGAGTTGTACAAATGAAGATGACATCAGATGTCTTAACATAGCCAGAGCTAGCAACTGATATCCTACACCTGGATGGCCACTCGAAGTGGCATCATCCCCAGCCAGCCGTGTCCAACTTTAATGCAATTTTCGATGTGCGAGGAGCTCATTTAGTCATGTCTCAGGGATAGAGTCAGAGTAAGATGCTGATTTGGTTTTCACAACTTGCCAGGGGCCACTCTTTTCCTTTGACTGTTCCCCAGGCTTTCCAACATGCACCTCTGCCTCAGGAAATGTTATGAAACCGGGACCTCCGTAACTGAAGGCATGGCCTCCATTAGCATTTGAACCAGATGGTCCTTCCACTCTGGGTGACAGAAAGGAATACTCTTTGCCTCGTGTTCTAGGAAATGAGAGGCCCTCATCTAATTTGATCTGTATCTGTATCCTGCGGCCTGGCATCAAACTAGAAACATGGGTGAAAATAAAAATATAAGGTAGGCAGTTTTAGACTAATCAGAACCTTGCTTTCATTGGGTCCCCTTGCCTAAGGGGTCTAAATGAAAGAAAATATCACAGTAGAGCAGAAGGGGGCTGAGGGGACCTGGAGGGAGAGAGCAGGCAGCTGACTCACAGTGAAAGAATGCATCATCAGCTTTTATCAGGCTTGACATGGCATCCGTCCTCTGCAGCAGGTCCCATCCTCCAGTGTTTACATTTGTCACATCTCCTTTCCTTCCAAACAAAAGATGCTTGACAGTCTGAATGGATCATTTGTAAGGTGCCACAGCTCCTCAGCCCTCCGTGCATATACATTTTTGGATAGGAAGAGGGCAAGTGGAGGGCAGTGGCTACATTTTGGGGGCAATGAGGCTATGATATCCCCAAAACATGACCAGTGCAGAAAGAACCAGGAGCTGCAATCTCCATCACACAAAATTCAATTAATGACTCTTCACCCACTGCAGAGGTCAGTGTGCTCCAGAGCCCAAGAGGGCAAGAATGAGGCACAGAACATATCTGCAGAAAAATTAGATGACTTTGACTTTCTGCCCAGACTAATAAACTTCTCCATGTTTGCAAAATCCTCCTTTCAGTTTTGGTTGTCCTGGCCTCATCTACTGCATGAAAAATCAGTTCACATTTCTCCTCTCAGATGTTTAGAGAAGTTAAGAAGTTTGCCTCCATTTATATAATAGAACCAAGAGAGGGTGTGGGGGGTAGTGTGCATCATGAGCACAGGGTATGAGGCTCCACAGAACCTTGCATTCTTGATTAGAGTTTTGGCCACAATTGCTGGGCCTGATTAGGTATATTTCACTTTTGCAAATAACCTCAAACTGTTGACCCACTACTTGTTTGTTTTTAATCAGCCTCACCATGGGAACACCAAATTTCTTTAGCTCAGCCAATCGGCATATATATTGGAGTTATTGTTCTGAGCAGACACAAGACCTGACTGAGACAGGACCCAGGACTTTAAGGGATGACAGTAGAGAGAGAAAAAAAGTGAATACAGATTTATGGGTCAGTATGTGTGTGAATTTTTCTTGGAAATGACTCTTTTACTTGCACCCAAAGGATCTGGGATACAGTAAAATGTTATAAGAGAGAATATTGCCTATAAGCTCTGTAGACAACTGGGATGCTTGAGTGAGGTGTTGAATCTCAATGAACCTTGATTTGCTTATTTGTGAAATGGAAAGGACAATGTGGCCTTGGTATGAAGATTAAATAAAATAATGTAAAAATCATTTAGCGTAGTACCTGGCACATAATAGGTCATTAACACATGTTAGCTATCTCAAGCAAGGAGGCAGAGAAGAAGAAAAGAAAGCACTGGTGCAGGGGATTTTTCTAGAAGGTGTCACATTTTGTGAGTTCTTGGTGCTTTGGGGCTAGAGAAGTCAAGGAAATGAGATAGGATTCGACCCTTGAAGACCAAAAAGGATTCATATTGAGAGAATTGCCAAGTGTCAGGTCTGAGCTAGGGTGGGGAAAAGGTAAGGGAAAAGAGGATAGAAATTGGGTTAAGGGTGAGTAGTGTTTAGTCTTAATGTTAGAGACCCAGGCTGAGGAAACAGTAGTATTCCAGCACAGAGGATTAGCAGAATCCAGTCCAGGAAATGGTGGCAAGGAGAAGTGGCTAGGGCAGATGGCCTATGTTGCCGGAGAGCGGGTAATGAGAGAGAGTCTTGGACCAAAACAAGTAGTTTCTCCAGAGTGTTGTTATAGCAGAGTGTTATTTGCTCTGCTGTACAGATTCTTTCAAGCTCATTGAGGCCAGTGCTTATGCTCATCAACCACAAAGGCAGTACTATTTCCCTGTCAGTCATCCCAGCAATCAGCCCCACATGGAGTCACTGCCTACTAAACACTTGCCCCAAAGTCCAAGCTACAGAAGGGTCTCTTGTAACTGTGGAAGGGGAAAAAGTCACTTGCTAGCAATTGCCCCTCCCATTCTGTTTCTACCAGCCTTCCACTCTCCTCTGCTGGGACATGTTCTCCATGGCTCTTACCTGTGCTTTGGGATATTTTCACACAGGGAAGAGAGGAGAGGACCATGGTGGGCCTTGTCTTCTAAATCTTTTACTTTCCCTTCTAAAACCACTTTTGAGATGGAGGTTGCTGTAATCAAAGGAATATAGAAATGAGGATTTTTCAAATGTAAGCTCTGCTATCTCTACAGGTATGACTTCTGGTTGAGTCTTTAAACCTCTCTGCCATGTTTTCTTTGTGCATGAATCTGAGTGTGAATGACAACTTTATCAGGCTGCAGTGAATTTCTGATAGTTACCATTTCTGGTGCTTTTCATTCATTCCTCAAGATCTGTGTGTCCATTTCTTTTTCTTTCTGGGACTCCTTTTCCTTCACACTGAATAATTCCATTTTGCATTTCTGTAGCACAGGTCTGGTGGCAATGACTTTGCTTAGCTTATCTTTATCTCAAAATGTCTTTATTCTGCCTACATAATTGAAGGATGTATTTGCTGGATATAGAATTCCAGATTGACAGATTTTTTTTCTTTTTTTCTTTTTTCTTTTTTTTTTTCTTTCTTTTTTTTTTTTTTGCTTTTAGTGCTTTAAAAATGTTCTTGCACTGGCTTTTGGCCTCCATGGTTTCTGATGACATGTCTACAGTCAGATGAAACATTTTCTCACCCATAACGTGCCTTTTTTTCCACCAATTTTAAGATGTCTTTTTAATCTTTCCTTTTCTGCTGTTTGACTGTGATGTACCCAGATGCAATTTCCATTGACCTTATCCTATTTCATTGTGCTGAGCTCCTTCCCAGAATGTTCTCCATTACTTTCATTGTTGTGTCCTTAGTGCCTAGAAAAGAGTCTGGCTCTGCCCTATGAGGCTCAGAGATGTGTGCTTTTCCTAAGTCATGCAGCCATTGGGTTTTAGGAGTCAGAATTTGGAACCAATTCTCTTTGACTCCCTGTGTTTCTACCCTACACCACGGCAGGCCAAACTCACATTGCATTTCTCATATTAGTTGATGTGCTTCCTCTATAGCTGGCATTTCCTGGTTAGGAAGTTTGGGTCATTCTCTCCGTTGGTCTACTTCCCTTGGAAACAAGATCTGACTTTAAACTACTTAATTTGCATTGAGTTAACAGTAACCTTAAGATGAGACAAGCTCTCTCTTCCCTACATGAAAATATTAGATTCTGTAAAAGGGGCGTAGCATGACAGAAACTGTAGTCTAATAGAACTTTACTTTGAAAACCACCAGATCAGAAAGTTCTAAAACCATGTTAAAGGTTATTTCTTCAGTTTCCAAGAGGAAAAACAAACATGTATGGAGCCATTTTTATTATGGCAGAATGCACTTAATAAAAACCACTTTATACATCATGATTTTTAAGATAAATCAAAGGAGTCCCAGCACTCAGATCTTTCACATGGGAGTACCAAGTACAAAGAGGTACCAAACAAAGGAAATAGGTAATTGAAACACATTTGTGGAATATTATATCTAAATATCTGCACAAGTTTTGCAAATGTACTCATTTGATCTGACATTTTTGTGAGGAGTATAAGATATCTATTATTATTATTAAACCTTCATTTTACATTTAAAGCTTGGGGGAGTTATTACTAATTAGAAGAGCTAAGATTTAGTTTGAACCTTTTAAACCTAAATCCTATTTCCTTAAGGTTCACCAGGCTGGTTGAAGCAGTTATACACAGATGAGGTAAAATATTTGTTCCAGCCTAGACTCGAGTGGGTAACTTGAGGATCAGATGGGGAAGTGCTAGTGAATGTTCATATTTACACGAGGTGAGATGAAATAGATTAGAAACACATGTGACTGTGCAGTGTGTACATGCCATATACACATGTGTACACATTCATATGCATGTATTTTTATATGTGGACACATACATACATTCACATATGTGTGTGTATAACCCGTGGGGACATGTACATGTATGTGTATACATATATCTATTGGAATCTTGAAGTATGATAATATCATAAGCTGATTGAATGAGGAAGAAATGAGTTGAACTCTGGGAGAAGAATCAAGATTGCAAAGAGGAAAGATTAGCAGTAAGAAAGGAGAAATGGTCCCTGCTGCCAGTCAGTCCATTTGACAGAGATGGAAAGGGTATAGCACTCCAGACACCATTGTCTTCTTGCCCATGGTGACCGTCTCCTTGATTGTGTGTTTTCCCACAGAGCTTGGATACAACCAGAGTCTTCCTCAAGACTGCACTCCAGGCAGCCACTGTCGGTAGATCAAAGATAGCACCCAAAAAGCCTTCCTAGCACTGCCTGAGGAAATCCCCACCTACTCCATTCTCAGCTGTATTTTTAACTGAGCACAGTAAACCATAGGACTTACCCTTTAAGTTCTTTCATTTAATGCATCGTTAAACCGCCAGCATGATTTGTCCTAAAGCTAGTTCCTCTTTCTTCAGATCTTGACTTAGATTTCACATTCCCAAAAAGCTTCCTCATGACCCAATTTACAATATAGTAGCCCTTCCATTTCTTAATCTCGACAGCCCAAATGGGCCTCCTTCACAGCATTTATTTTTTGCTTATTGTGTGTTCTGTCTCCCTTGCTAGACTGTGACAGAGGACATATCTGCTGAGCTCTCCTTGTATTTCTAGCACACTGCATGTGATTCAGTGATTCAGTGAGTGCACCAGCATATGAATAAATGAATGAACACCTTCATGCCTGACCTCAGTTGCCTCAGAGTCTAGGTGAAAGGCTCTCATGTAAACAAACAATGCTATCAACGCCATCAACAAGCCCAAACAGCACCTGAGCCAAGTGCTAGATGAGAACAAAGAGAGGGCAACTGGAAGACTTCCCAAAGAGATGATTCTTGAAGGGTGGGTAGAGATCCGCAAAGCAAAGAAATGAGAAAGGATATTGAAGCTCAAAGACAAATTTAAAACGATAGCACTGAGGGTGAATCTGAGCTTGAGTAAAGCTGAAACAAAAGGGGGTGTTGTTGGGGTGGGAATGCATAAGTGGCCAGTGAGGAGGCCACACCAAAAATGGCCCCCAGCTAATCACTTCTTTGGGGACCTCTGGCTGAGCTCCCACAGCTCTGCCTCTCAGACTGCTTCCTTAGGAATGCTGTTCATTTTTACAATGAACGTGCTTCTCTTTGGTAGACAGTTTAAGCCCAGAAATGGAATAAGATTATCTCTGTGTTTATTTTAGTCTCACTTTAAGGATTTTATCTCTAGTAAACCCACCATCATGGGTCACCACAGCAGGACACGATAGGAAGAGCCACTTTCAAAAAACAGAAAAGAAAAAGAAAGGCAATTATTTCTCCCAACCCCATTAAACTGTCATGAAGTTATTCCTTATTTACAAATGCAGATTCATTGCCCCAAGAGAGGAGGGCAGAGACGAAATCCTAAAGTACACGATAGTTTTGGTGTCTGGACTTTGGGGAAAATTTTTCAGGGTTTTATGAAGAATTAGCTTTCATACTAAACTTTATTAAATTCTATCCCTGAATTCCTTCCCCTTTGGAAAGGACCTCTCAGCCATTAAGCCTGGAGAACAGCTCACATCGGATGAATTCCAAATGAAATGTAGTGGAGGGTCTGGAATCCTCTGAGCACAGACAACAGAAGTCTCATTAAATGTGTATAGACGCTCGCAACAAAGCCCTCCTCACTTGGAGCCCAAGAATGGAGAGACTGGGGGTGAGGCCTGGTCAGGGGTCTCACAGGCACACACACAAAGAAGGCTGCAAGGAGAAAGCAAACACCATTCTCCCTCATGAGATTTTTCTTTCCCCAATTGCAAGGGGAAAATCACTTGGAAATGCCAATTAGCCTCAATTCTTTTTGTCCATTTTAATACTCTTTCCCTCACCAAATCAAGATCTGTGACTGCTTAATCTCAACTCAAACTCTGGTCAAATATGAAGAGGCCAAAAGTAGTTCAAAAAAAAAAGGGTGGGGGGAAGCTGAGGGAAACCCTAGCCTGGGACCCATGTATTTAATTTACCTTGATGTAATAAGTACATTAGTAATATCTTGAAAAAAAGAAAATTATGTTTTTGGGCAAAAAGAGAAAATCCCCTCACTTTCACCCCCATACCCTTTCCAAGAAGCAGAAATAATTAATTCCCAGTTGCCAGCAATATAGAATATGTATTTGGGGCTATTCCTTTTTTGGGGGGAGGGAAGGTCCTATTTTCAGCAGCAGTTTTTCCTTAAAATATAGCAAATGTTACACCACTAAAAGCAAACCACTTACTCTTTTCATAGGCCCAACTAGCTTGGATCACACAGATTTTGTGAAGTTTGATTCTAGCACAAAAGAACAATCTAGAAAGTGTGCAGAAGGGCAGAACTACATGGTTGAGAGCTCTTTGGAGACAGATTAGCAAGAAAATATTCTTTAGCTAAATCTGTACTGAGCCCTTTGTTGATGCTTAGTACATAGTACCAATTAGGATGTGTCTTCAAATCTCACACCTGCAACTTCTTCACACCTCGATGTTTCTAGAATTGCAGTGTATCTGACAATTAAAATGTTTATTTATTTAGTGTAGTAGTGTTTCTTTTGTTCCCAAAGGCTCTTATTAAATTGAAAGTGGATTTTATAAGGGACACTTGAATATTCAATAAATTATTATTATTAGGTAAAGCAAAGACAAGACATCATTTGGGAAGAGACTGCCTAATGGATTAAAATGAACAATTAAGCAGCCAGATCATAAAGGCTCTTAAGTACAATGCCAAGTTTGCAAATTTATGGTCTGCAACATTTAATGTGTTTTGAGCAATAGAAACCTTTGTACACCTAGAGACATTTGTAATAGTGGCATGGAGAGAAGAGAAAAATGATGAGAGGCTGGAGAAATGAGGTTAGAGAAAGGGAGAAAAGCCAATTGGTGAAGTCCTGAGGAGAGATAAGGGAACCTGAGCTAGAGTAATATCAATGTCCAGATGGGACAAAGAGCAAGATTCGAGAGATATTTGGAATGTAGAACTGTCACAATTTGGTGACCCACTGGACACAGACAGCCTTTTTTTGGTTTCTCATGGACGGGAAATCAGACATGGATGTTGAGTTTCCTCGGTTAGCGTGAAGTTTGCAATGGAAAGCTCCAATTAGGCCTCCAGGTTAAAGATCTAATACAACCTTTGGAAGCTCTGTGTTCCACAGTGCACACTAAATCCCTCAGTCACTCAGCCTGAGATTCCTAGAGCACAACAGGTATGCCAACACATGAGGCATCCGTGAAGACAGAAAAAATGGTTGCTCATGCTGCAGAGACAAGTTTTTGAGATAACACTGCTTGTGTCAGAAGGAGGAGATGCATAGAATGATATCCAGAAAATACCCCCTCCACCCAAACCTCACCAAGGACAGTATCACACCTGAATTTGAAGAAGGTTTGTAGCTCTTAAGAAATTGATTATGGAAAAAAAAGAAAAAAAGAAATTGATTATGGAGATCTAGACTATGTAGGAAGATTCATCACTTTGTAGATTATCTTGCCTTTCAGGTAAAATTCAGATTTCTTAGTCCCATATAAAACTCATCATTCTCCCTCCACAGCTTTATGCACCTATCTGCATAATTATTAATAGCAATTACCACTCATTGAGCATTTGCTATGTGCCAAGCATTTTGCTAAGCACCTTACATTATTTCATTTAATCCTCAGACTAACTTTATGTGATTCTTCATCATCATCATCCTCATTTATAGATGAGAATGCTGAGGGTCCCAGAAATCAGTCAACTAACTTGTCTGAAGTCAAGATGTTTGTAAGTGGCAGATCTGAGAAACAAACTCAAGTCTAGCCTACAATATAACCAAGTGCCTCCTCTAGGATTAACACTCTCACAGAATACAACTGAAATCTCTGGAAAATTTAAGAACAAATATGTAAAAGCAATACAGAATAATTAAAAGCAAAAAAATATTGGAGGAGAGGGTAATTGACATTGAGGACAGGTTAAAATTCTAGTAGAGGGGCACCTGGGTGGCTCAGTCAGTTAAGCATTTGACTCTTGAAGCCCCATATTGGGCTCCACATTCAGTGTGGAGCCTGCTTAGAAAAATAAATTAAATTAAATTAAATTAAATTAAATTAAATTAAATTAAATTATTTCAGTAGAAAGCCAGTCTTACTGGGTTGAAGTACCAAAGAACAGACTTTAAGGCAATTCCAGACACTGAAACATATGGAGAATAATGCCAGGAAGGAGAAAGCCAGAAAGAGAGAGCTCTAATTTCTATGTATAAACCATGTCCAAATCTCTGGCTAAGCCCTAAGTCATGAATACCTAAAGCATACTCCAAGCAGATCAGTGAAAAATAAAAGATTCAGTTGACATCAAAATTTCTACCCACCAAAGAGGAAGCAGTGTTTGCAGCTAGAATCCAGCCACGTTAGGTGCTCACCAGGAAAACAACAACAGTAAAATCCACTTTTTGGAGGAATATACCCAGATCCAAATTCTCTATAACCTAGCATTCAGAATACAGGACACAATCCAAAACTGATCAATATACAAAGAAACAGGAAAATATGATGTATTTTTAAGAGAAAAGGCAATCAAGAAAAGTGGGAACAGTGTGGGGAGAGCATGTTGGATTCAGAGCTCGGCAGGAAGTGGGACCAGTGCATGGTGGACCAGTGCATCTGAAGATAGATACTGGTTTGGATTAGGACTTGTTTTTTCACTTACCTTCTTTAAAAGAATGTGGCCACTAGGCCTTTGGTTCTGGCATGGGATTGGGAATGGCCTACTCCAACTGTCAGTGTGATTTCCAGGCTCCATATCTTCTATATGGAAAATATGTCAAAGAGCAGGAGCAGTGACTTACACCTGAGAACATAACATCCCAGTGGGAGGAAAAGAGAAATCATGTTTATTCCTCAGGAATACTGAAGTGCCCGGAGTAAGCTGACATTCTTCTGTAACAATGTTATCAGTAATGCTTTCAACTCCAGCACAGTATTTATGTATTTGAAATGAAGTCTGTTTCTTGTTTTGTATTTTCTCTCTGGAAATTGCAAGGAGGTGGTCTTAAAAGAAATAAATTAAAAATAGGGGGGAAAAGAGAGAGAGAGAGAGAGAGAGAGAAGGCAATCATGAAGACCACCCTGAGATGACCCAGATATTGGAATTAGCAGATAAGGCTTTTAAAGCAGCTATTTAACTATATTTAAGAATATGAAGAGAAAGACACCATAATGGATATGAAGGTAGTAAACTCAGTACAGAAGCAGAAAACATAGCAGAACCAAATGGAGATTCTAAAACTGAAAAATAACTATCTGAAACAAAAAATTCCCTGGATATGATAGCAGTGGGCAATGAATATAAAAATAGTCCAATGGCAAAAAAAATAAAAAAATAAAATAGTCCAATGGCAATAATTCCAACATAAAGAACAAAAAGAAAAAGAATTTTTTTATAAAGGACAGAGAGAAAATCTTAGGGCTCTATGAGATAATATCAAAAGGTCTAACATGAATATAGTGAAGTCAGAATAGAAGAGGAGCAAGAGACTGCGTAGGAAAAAAAAATGTAAGAGATAACTAAAAAATACCCAAATTTGGGAAAGACATGAACTACAGAATCAAGAATCTCAGTGAACAGCAAGCAAGATAAATACAAAGAAAGAAGGGCACCTGGGTGGCTCAGTAAGTTCAGTGTCTGCCTTTGGCTCAGGTCATGATCCCAGAGTCCTGGGATCGAGCTCCATGTTGGGCTCCCCACTGAGATTCTCCCCCTCCTTCTGCCCTTCTTCTCTCCTCTCCCCTTGTTTGGTTTGTGCTCATTTGCCCTCTCTGACAAATAAATAAATAAAATCTTTTTTAAAAGAATAAAAGAAACGGTACCTATGAATATCATAATGAAATTGATGAGACCAAATATAAAAAGAAGACCTTGAAAGCTGCCAAAGAAAAATGGCACATTATTGTAATTAAATGAACTCTAACTTTTCATCAAAAGCCAGAAGATAGGGCAGCCCTGATTGCTCAGTGGTTAGCGCCGTCTTTGGTTCAGGGTGTGATCCTGGAGACCTGCATAGAACCTGCTTCTCCCTCTACCTGTGTCTCTGCCTCTCTCTCTCTCTCTCTCTCTGTCTCTCTCATAAATAAATAAATAATAATAAATAAATAAATAAATAAATAAATAAAATCTTAAAAAAAAAAGCCAGAAGATAGTGAAATAAAATCAAGCATTAAAAGATAACTACTCTCAACCAGATTTCTATATCTACCAAAAACAGACTTCAACAATGAAGGCTAACTAACGACATCTTCAGATATAAGAAAATTCATTGCCGGGAGACTTACACTGCAAAAACAAACAAACAAACAAACAAAAAGCTACAGGAAGTCTTTCTGGCTGAAAGGAAATGACACCAGATGATCTTCAGGGAAGAATGAATAGACTCAGAATAGTAAATATGTGGGTAAATAGAAAGGGCTATTTTTCTCCTCTTAATTTGTTTAGGACATACAATTGCTTAAAGCAAAAAACAATATTGTATTGTGGAGTTCATAACATACGTAGATATAATACATGAGGAGTACAGCAGAAAGGATGGGAAAGTGATAAAATGTAACAATGTTAATTCTAATTATACTGTTAAAAGTTAGGGATGTGCAGTTGTAATTCCTATAGAAATTGCTAAAAAAATGCAAAAAAAAAATACAGCTAAATAGTCAACAAATAAAATATTCTAAAAAACACATTCAGTTAATCCAAAAGAAAGCAGGAAAAGAAGAACATAGAAACAAAAATCAAAAGGCAAAACTTGAGAACAACTAGTAATAGTGCAGTACCAAGTTCAACTATATCAAAAATTAAATATTAACAAACTAAAGACTCCAATTAAAGGGCAGAGATTGCTAGAACAAATTTAAAATGGAAGACCCAGCCATATGCAGTCTACAAGAGATAAACTTAAATATGAAGCCAAGATAGAATGAAATAAAAGGACTGAGATAGAATGAAGTAAAAGGACTGGAAGATTCCTGACATGCAAACAGTAAGCATTAGAAGGATGGAATGGGGCAGCCTGGGTGGCTCAGCAGATTAGTGCCGCCTTCAGCCCAGGACATGATCCTGGAGTCCTGGGATCGAGTCCCACGTCAGGTTCCCTGCATGGAACCTGCTTCTCCCTCTACCTGTGTCTCTGCTTCTCTCTCTCTCTGTCTCTCTCATGAATAAATAAAATCTTAAAAAAAAAAAAAGAAGGCTGGAATGGCAGTACTAATATTAGATAAAGTTGACCTCAAGACAAGGGGGATGATAGAGTTGAAGAGGAGCATTTGATAATGTTGATATGCTCAATTTTTCAAGATGATCTGAAAATCATCAATGTGTTTGTGCCTCATAACAGAGTTTCAAACTACATGAAGCAAAATTTGATGGAAACAAAGAGATACACAACTTCACAATCAGAATTAGAGATTTTAACATGCCCTTTCCAGAAATTGATAGAACTAGACAAAAAAGTAGGCAAAGATAGAAGATATGAACAACACTATTAGCCAACTTAACCTAATTGATAATTTATAGAACACAACACTAGCAACAGTAGAATGTATGTGCTTCTTAAGTGCATGTAGATATTCAGCAAGACAGGTCATAGATGAAGCCATACATGTAAATACATGTAAAATGACTGAAATAATGCAGAGTAGGTTTTCTAACCACAATGAAATAAAATTGGAGATCAAAAACAGTAAGATACAGAGAAAAATTCCAAATACATGGAAATTAACTTATATACTTCCAAATAAACCATGAGTTAAAGAACAAATCATGTGATGTGGGAAGTGAGAAAATTTGTTGAATTGAAAGAAAAAACAACATATCCAAATTTGATAGTTGTGGCCCAGAGAAAGGTTTATAGATGTAAACAGTTATATTATAAAAGGAAAACAGTACATTTGTTAGGAGTGCTATAACAAAGGCCACAGACTGGGTGGTTTAAACAGGGGAGATTTATTTTCTCATGATTCTAGAGGCTGAAGTCCAAGATTAAAGTGTCAACAGGTTTGGTTTCTTCTGGGGCCTCTCTCCTTGGTATATAGATGGCAGTTTATCTCTGTTTTCACACAATCTTTCCTCTCCATCTGTGCTCTCATTTCCTCTTCTTACAAGGATACAAGTCATATTGGATTAGGATCCACCCTAGTTAACCTCCTCTAACCTTACCCACTCATCTCCAAATATAGCCCCATGCTGAAGTACTAGGGGTCAGGACTCCAACATATGGATAAAAGGAAGACGATTCAGCCCAGGACAAAAGGTCTGAGATCAATGATCCAATGTTCCAATGTAAGAAACAAAAGAGTAAAATAAAATAATAATAATAAAAAGAATAAACTTGGAAGGAAGGAAAGAATAAAGATTTGAAAAAATCCATTTTAAAAAAACACAACAGAGAAAATTAACAAGGCCAAAAGTTGAATTCTTGACAAGGCTCTCAAACATTGATAAATTCCTAGCAAAACCGGTTGGAACAAAAAAGAAAGAGAACACCAAGTACTAATATCAAAAAAGCAAGAGTAAGGATTAGCATTACAGATCTTACAGACATAAAAATGATAATAATAGAATTTTATGAGCATCATTGAGCCAACAAATCTGACAACTTAAATGAAACAGACAAATTTCTTTAAAAATATGACTAGAAACTGACACAAGAAGAAACAGAAAATCTGCAGTCACAGACCTATTGAACAAATTAAACTCATTATCAGAGAACAACCAACAAATGGAACTCTAGTCCATGGTTTCAGTGATGCAATATACCAAGCATCTAAGGGAAAAAACTACTATCTGAACTTCTTCATACAATTGAAGAAGAAGGCATACTTCTTAAGTCATTTCATGAGACCAGCATAACTCTAAAGCAAAACCTGACAAAGTTATTACAAAAGAAGTTATAAACACATATTCCTCGTGAGTACAGATGTAAAATCTTTAACCAAGTGTTCTCAAATTGAACACAGCAATGTACAATAAAAGGATAATTCATTATGCACAAGTTGAATGTATCCCAGAAATGCCAAGTTTTAACATCCAAAAAGTAATCAATGCAATTCAATATATTAAAAGAATAAAGGAGAAAAAACATGTATGATGTTTTAATAGATTCTAAGCATGTGGCAAAATTCAGTATTTCCTTGTGATAACTCAGTTGGTAGAGCATCTCTGGGTTGATCTCTGGGTTATGAGTTCAAGCCCCATGTTGAGCATAGAGCTTCATTTAAAAAGAAGAAATTCTCAGCAAGCTAGGAATGGAAGCACGTTTCCTCAATCTTGTAAAGGACATTAGCAAGAAACTATTAATTCAATTATATGTAAATCACTTAATGGGGAAACAATAAACAATTGTCCTCTAATATTTAGAAAAGACAAGAATGTTTCTCTCACCAATATAAATGTTAACAACAACAATCCCTGCAGGTGTTTTTCTTGTTCTATTTTGTAGAAATTGATGCACTCATTCTAAATTCATATACAACTCAAGCTTGAAAAAAGAAGATAAAGTTAGAGGTTTCTTAAACACTAACCAAACACCTGCAAAAACTGAAGTGTCTGAGAGTTTACTGAACTTCACTCTAATAAGTTGGCCCTCCACAGTTTCTTGGATTCTGGAAGAGGTCACAAGACTTGACTTAAAGACAAAGGACAGTTTATTACTCACAGTGATAACATAGCCAGAGTATCAGCCAGTGCTGTTCCTCTAAGCCCTGATTTTGATGAGTGAGAAGAAGGGGACCAGATGATACCTGCATACATAGTGGATTGGACTGCAGGAGGGGAAGCTTTTGGAGAGGATCTTAGAGAACCCAAAATTTCTAAAATGGGCTTTAAGCCCACCTGGCATTTGCCTGGGAAGAAGACATTATCTTCATTATATTTGACAGTAAACAAAGATACTCCTGAATCTGGAGGTAGAGACACCATATCGTCCAAGGCTGTTCATAATACAAACATTCTTGACATAATATGCAGTGTTTCTGTGCATCAGATGTACCAGAAAGTGAGATAGTATATTGTGCCCCACCTATCTGATAGACGTAGCCATTCTGTTCCTAAGTATTTACCCAAAAGAAGCAAGAACTTATTCTGCTAAAACACTTGTACAAGAATGTTCATAGCAACTTTATTCATAATAGTCAGTAACTTGAGGGGCAGGCAGCTGGGTGGCTCATTCAGTTAAGTGCCTGCCTTCAGCTCAGGTCCTGGGATCAAGCCTTGCCTTGGATTCCCTGCTCAACAAGGATCCTGTTTCTCCTTCTCCCTCTGCCCCTCCCCTGCTCATGCTCATTCTCTCTCTTTCCCAAATAAATACATTAAAAATCTTTTTTAAAAAACATCAAAAACTGGAAACAGCTAAGGTGTCCATCCATAAGAGCATGAGTATACAAACTGTGGTATATGTATACAAAAAGATACTTCTCAGTAATAACATGGGATGAAGTACCAAGGCAAGCAGTAAAATAGGTAAATCTCAAAAAATTGAAAGAAACCTTACACAAAAAAGTATAAAACAAAAAAATCCATTTCTAAGAATTCTAGAACGGGCAAAACTAATCTATGGTGGAGAAAGATCAGGCTAGCATAAGAAAAGCTATCTATGGTAGAGAAAGATCAGAACAATGGTTGCTTCTGAAGGTGCAGGAGCAGGAAATGGTTGGGAATAGTCAAGAAGGAATTTTCTAGGTAGATGGTAATGTTTTATATCTTGATAGGGCATTGGATGACACATTCACCAAAACTTGCCAAATGGTACACTTAAGATTTATGCATTTCATGTATGTAAATTTTATCTCAAATGGAAAATTCTCCAAAGCATCACAAATACCAAACTCTAGTTAATGGCATGCATCCAAAGGATTTAGAGGAGACTGTACTGATATGTGTAACTTAGTATGAAATGCGTTTAAAAAATGGATCAGTGAATAGACACGTAAATGGTAAAACAAGTATGGAAATTGTCAATTATAGAATTTAATGATATATGTTCACTATAAAATAACTACAATTTTTCAGTATTTTGATACTTTTTATAATAAAACAGTGGGGGGGGGGAGAGATAGCATGTACATCACCAAAAGAGAGAGAAAAAGGCTGTGTGTCTGTTTGACTCCAAAACCCAGTCTCTCAACTCATTTCCCAACTTATTTCTCCCTTATGAACTCAACTAGCTGAGCTACTCTCATTCCCCCATCAACCCCCATTTTCTCAGTTCTTTGCCTTTGTGCAAGGTATTTTCCCCACCCATAAAACTCGTTCTTGCTACTTTTTCTTTTTTTCTTTCAAAATTCTTGCTACTTTTTCATGAGCAAACTCTATAAAATTATTAGTAGAAAATCCATTCTCTTCCATTCAGCAATTCCCTCCCTTACATTGTCCAAGAACCCCAGGGACTCTTACAGTCCACAGAGTATAACCTGGTTTCCACCCAAGGGGACAGAAGGAACGAGGGACCTATCAGACACTATGTTGCCACTGAAGATAGGCCCTGAGGGCCCAATACCTAACATCCCCGGCAGCTCACTGCCCTAGCCACGCAGGTTTCAGCTCTGCAATGCTTAGGCTTACATGCTGGGAGCTCAGGTCCCAGCTTTTCTAACTTATTTGAAGTCTAAGCCCTCCCAGAAGCATGGAGTCAGGATGTCTTGTGATGTCTGCCTTGCACCCAAAACTGCTGTCTCTTCTCCTTCCAGGGTCAAGCAGCTTTTCTTTACTCCTTCAAAACACTCTTTTCTCCAAATTGTGGGGCTGTATATTACCCTTCTATGGGGGAATAATAATCATGACACTCTACTACTACTATTACTACTAATAATAATAGTTCTTGGTGACTCAAAAGTGGTGTATTCTTCCAAGAGAAACTTTCCAAGTGGGTGTGAGATTTCCATACCCACTGCAACAGGAAGAATTGGGTGGGGAGAGAAGGGAGGTGTGCGGGAGGCACCACTTTCAATGCTTCCAAAAGCAATATTATGACCTATCACACTGAGGAATAATTTTTAAAACACAAGTTTTAGTTTTTGATGGAGTATTCCACTACTTATATGTATGAGTATTTTCAAACATATGTTGATGCTAAAATACAAATTAATTTAAAAACATTGCTAATTCATAGTGATCAAATGCTTATTTATCAAATGTCCAACAACTCTCATACCTCTGAGTGGAGGTGGGGGTGGGCGATAATTATGCAAATTTTAGGATACTAAGATAGTGTTTATACTTAAAGTGTGCCATTCATCTAATACTCTTTCCCTTATTTAATCTCTTTATTCATCCCTTTATTATTTTTTGAGCCTCTCCCACTTGCCGCGCAATGTACTTAGGTGCCACACCTACTGGTATGAGAAATATAGACATATTCCTTGATTTCAAGAAGGCCAAAAGCTAGCTAGCATGAATCAAGCCACCCCCAGATGAGTGGTAAGGCCTACTTTAAGGAAATATCGAGTACTAAGGAAGGAATTATCACAGTAACCTAACTAACCAGAGGAGGATCCAGCAAGATTTCACAAAGAGAGCTACATTCAAGCTCAGGCTTGAAGGATATACGGGCATTAGCCAAGCAAAAAAGGAAAGCAAAACCTATTCGGGAGTAGATCAGGGAAGGACTTGGATAATGGCTAGAGGCAAGAGGAATTGGAGGGAAAGTTGAAAGAGTTGAAAGATGCTCTGTAAGGCTGGGGTGTATTGTGCTATTCGGGGGGGGCAACAGGGAGATGAAGTTGGGGAGGCAGGCAGTGGCCCAATATTAGGGGACTTTAGGAACCATGTTAAGTTTGAGAAGACTGAGAGCCAACGCATACCAAGAAACTTGCTCAAGGGAACAGAGCAGATTAGGCACAGAGCCAGTCTAGACTCCAGCCTCTCCAGGTTTTAAACTAAAACCTTCCTATTGACTCCGCTAAGATAGGACTAAGGGCAGCCATTTCCGCAGAATGAGGATGACATGCAGGGGACCTGAGCCCAAGCCTGTGTCATTGACTAAGTGCAAACAGTAGGTGAGAATGCGTTGGTCCTCATCACCCACCTGGGACTGTGGGGGCTAATTAATCATAGTGACAGCTCCCTGGATGCAGTCAAAGGGATTATTTTTTTCCTGAATGCTGCTAGTTTAACCTGCCCAAGGCAAGACTTCACTTTATGACACCAAGACGAAGCCTTGTTGAAAATGATGAATGCCTTTTGGAAAAGAATAACATTTTGATAAAAGCCCTTCCAACCAGCCTCCAGGTTAGAGTAGAATGGTTTTCCTTGAGTGTTTTTGCAGTCATTTTACAAGAAAGCCAGCTTTATCTCTGGTCTCCAAGTCAACAAACCTAAAGAAGTCTTTTACGATTAAAAATCAAATAAATAACTTGCCATTGTAACTAGCTTTTCATGAGTAATTATGGCAGGAGCTGCCACTTAGATCTCAGCTTTCTGCCAAAGCCCTGTGTGGATCTCATTATTCTAGCTTCCGACTCCTCGGCAGCTCCTGAAGATCACAATTTGGGTTTAAGCTGCAAACAGGGCTTCTCCATTGCCCAGAAAATAGATGTTATAAGAGCTCTGGGGGCTTTTTGCTGCACAGTGTTACTTTATCCCTGTTTTTGGGCATTAAATGTAGCCTTTTTCTCCTTCTTTTAATCCTCCATTTTCTTGTTTGGAAAATGCTACAGCATGAAGAGAAAGAAGAACAGAGACAGAGGGAAGGAGGAAGAAAGGCAGAAAAGGGACTTCCAGAAAGCACTGGGAAGCCTATTGATGAGGAGAAAAATATCTCTTTTTTGTAGCATACGGATGGCGGGGCCTCCTACCTTAGATCCAAGATCTTCCGGTGACAATACTCCTTAGATCCTGAATTCCACTTACTGGTTTGGAGAGATAGGGGGGTCTAGGAGGAAGCCCAGCTGGGCATGTCCTAAGAAAGCGAATGCCAGCAGAGGGCGATACCCATCTCCAGCCCAAAATGGAAGGTCGAGACTAAGAAAGGAGCCTACTTAGAAGCAGAGACTGCTAGCTTTTGTTTGCCTACGTGACAATATCATGAGGACATGTATATGCTCAAAAGCACATGTATGTGTGTGTCACACACACACACACACACACACACACACAAAGGTGGACATATTGCACCTAAAATGCTGCAACTATCTAATACATACTATGATTAAGGATTGGATCGAGCCTGCCTTTAATTGTTTCTGCTTCTTTGGCCACTTCTATTTATAACTTACTTATATCATAGAATATCACTACTAGTTACTATTAGCACACTTAGATCCTTTATAAAAAAAAAAAAAAAAGCTTTGAAAGCCAAGAGGCAAACAGGCCTTGTGAAGGTATATATTCTTTATCCCAATAATTCTACTCTATTTGTTTCTTTTAAAGAGGCAGAGCATGTAAATGTGAGCAAAGGAGAGAGAGTGCTCAGCAGGCTCTATGCCCAGTGCAGAGCCTGATGCAGGGCTAGATCTCACAACCCTGAGATCATGACCTGAGCCAAAATCAAGTCAGATGCTTAACTGACTGAGCCACCCAGGTGCCCTTCAATAATTCTACTTCATACTAACAATTTATACTAAGGATATACCTGAGCATACCAAAGATTTAGCTATATGAGCACAGCTATACAGACGTTTGTGTCCTCCCTTCCCAAAATTCATATGTTGAAACTCTAATCCCTTTTGCAGCAGTGTTTGGAGGTGGAGTCTTTGGGAAGTGATTAGGTCATGAGGATGGACTTCTCATGATGGGATTAGCACCCTTATAGAAAAGACCCAAGAGAGCTCCCTTGTCCCTTACACCAGGTGAGGACACAAAGAGAAGTTAGCAGTTTGCAATCCAGCAGAAACTCACTAGAACCCAACCAAGCTGGCACCTTGATCTTGGACTTCCAGCCTCCAGACCTGTAAGAAATACATTTCTGTTGTGTATAAGCCACCTGATCTGTGGTATTCTCTGACAGCAACTTGAATGGACTAAGACGAATATTAATTGCAAAGCAATTTATAATAGAAATATTCAACAATATAGGATTAGTGAAATCATGGTAAACGTACAAAGCAAATCCTCTCAAGTTCTTAAAAATTATGTTGTTGGAGATTATTAATTCACCTAAGCATACAGGAAATATTTATTTGGCACAAATGATGTATGAAATATGCAAAGTGGAAGAAAACAGCAGTTTACAAAGTTAAGGTCATATAATATGCTTTCATTTTCATAAAAATTCATAAATATTTGTATAAAAGTGTCTGAAAGATAGACACCCAAATGTTAGCCAATGTTAAATAGATGGGATAGGTCATGGTAACATTTTTATTTATAATGTACATATGTAAATTATGTAATCGGGAAAAAAGTAATTTTTTTCAATTCAAGTCACTTGTTTATCTATACACAAACATCTGATTTTTGCCATGTGAATACCACTAATACTAACAACTTTTAGTTAAATAATAAGAGATTGAGTTTTAAAGTTTCCATCAACCCCAAGCAAAAACTAACAACTAATATTCCAATTATCGGTGGCCATAAGCCAGCTGATGAATTTTAACTCTTAGTGTCACACAACTACCAAGCCTTCCCAAAAGTCTCTGCTGGCAAGCCAAACAGAGCTTGGTCAAGGTCAAATGCAAGCATAGGAAACTCTTCTTTTTCTCTGGACAGCAACCCAAAATTTGTGGCAACCCAAACTTCGGGGTTCTGCATGCAGTCAACAACTTCCCAGAAGGCCCTGCTCCAGATGACTCAGATCAATAGCTTCTGAGGTAGAATCTCTGCCAGGTGTGAAAAGTACCAAGTAATGGGCTTAGCTAACCCTAGGGATATTTTTATCCCTCTACAACATGGATCGCATCTCAGTTACCCAGAAAGAGGTCAGAGTCACGACCCCATGATGTTTTTCCTTAAATAGGCTCAAAGCTCTCAGTCTTCTTTCCTCTTAAGTCAGTGATGCTTGTCTACCTACTTCTTAAGTTACCATCTTTGCAGAGCTCCTGCATGCTGACCTTTCTTCTGCCTTTTTAACCTCTCCTTGGTCCATTTCATCTTCAGTAAATGGAGCTCATAGTTTTAATCACCAGGGAACTAGAGATTCAAATTCTGTGCTGGCTGTTTAGCTAATTAATTCACTTAGAAAATATTGAGGCCTTGGGGCACCTGGGTGACTCAGTCAGTTAGGCATCCAACTCTTGGTTTCGTTCAGCTCAGGTCATGATCTCATGCGTCATGGGATCAAGTTCCAAGTCAGGCTCCTCACTGGATGGGGAGTCTGCTTGAGATTGTCTCCCTCCATCCGTCCCCCTGCTAGCACTCTCTCTCTTGCTCTAATTAATTAATTAAAATAAATCTTTAAAAACAGAAAGAAAATATTGAGGCCATACTATGTGACAGAATGTTATTCTAAGTGGTAGGTATTCCACAATTAAACAAAACAGAGGAAGAAAAAAAATCCCTGACCTACATGGAGTCTTAGCAGGATAAACAGATTGCAAATAATAAGTAACTGAAATAATTCAATACATCAGATGGTGAGAAATACTCTGGCTGATACAGAAGGTTAAGCAGATGGGTGTCATGGAGGCAGAGGGCAAGCACAATTCCAAAAAGGATGGTCAGGGAAAGTCTCATGGAAAAGACATAATTTAAGCAACATCCATCAGTACATTTCTTAAACTTTAAGGGGCTTGGTTTTCCATTTTAAAAATAAATAAATAGTAATTCTTCCTAGTAAGTTGTGAGCATTAAATGGGACAGTGTGTCATCAATGGCATGGCATTTGGCACTAGAACTAGCTCCTTGTTCTCTTTCCCCTTTCAGTCT
This sequence comes from Canis lupus dingo, assembly GCF_003254725.2. Taxonomy (NCBI): domain Eukaryota; kingdom Metazoa; phylum Chordata; class Mammalia; order Carnivora; family Canidae; genus Canis; species Canis lupus. The sequence continues at coordinate 33,702,689 of NC_064252.1, forward strand.
TTAAACACAAGAGTTTTCTACAGGTTATGGGCAAAGCCCATTCCCTCTTTTTTATAATATTTTATTTATTTATTCATGAGAAACACACAGAGAGAGAGAGAGAGACACAGAGACACAGGCAGGGAGAAGCAGGCTCCATGCAGGGAGCCTGATGTGGGCCTCGATCCCAGGTCTCCAGGATCACACCCTGGGCTGGGCTGAAGGTGGCGCTAAACCACTGGACCACCTGGGCTGCCCCCCATTCCCTCTTTGTTTTGTTTTATTTTGTTTTGTTTTCCCATTCCCTCTTTGATAACTTTATCCCCTCCCATTGCTTTAGTTCTTTTCTCTCTGCAAATGACCCCCAGACTGCCACGTCCAGGACCTTCATCTTGTGATTACCTGGGTGGTGGCACATCTACCACTGGCTTATAATTGCATGTAGACTTCATGCTGTTCCCCACAGGATTCCAACACCTTACTGGCAAAGGTGATGTGTTTCATCTGTATAAGTCCAAGAACCGGCACAGGAACCATCTCAGGATTGCCACTCAAGAAAGGTTTATTAAATAAACAGATGAATGACATATCTTCTATATACTTTCAGTTGAATATTGCCAATTTCCATTTAATAATTTCCATCCAAATGTCCTAACAGTACCATATGTAAACATGTGTACAGGCCCTTTCATGTATCTTAAGATATTACAGATGTGGGGCACCTAGGTGGCTCAGTGGTTGGGTGTCTGCCTTTGGCTCAGGTTGTGATCCTGGGGTCCTGGGATCAAGTCCCACATCGGGCTCCCCATTTGGAGCCTGCTTCTCCCTCTGCCTCTGTCTTTGCCTCTCTCTGTGTGTCTCTCATGAATAAATAAATAAAATCTTAAAAAAAGATATTACAGATGCTACACATGCTGTTCTGTGACCGACATCTCTCACCACTTAGCACTACATTTCATTATTTCTGAAACAGCATCAATGCTAAGACATGCCATTATTTTATGGATCACTAAGAAATAACAGTGCTGCCTTTTAACTATGATGTGATACATATCACTTAAAATTACTTTATAATTTACTTAAAGGGCTCATAGAGACTTAGATTGTCACATATTATCTTTGCATACATATTAAAAGGAAAATAGTTTTTCCTAGAACTAATCTTCATTTGGAGTTCAACTTGTCTATGACTTTTTGTCTCCGTTATCAATGTCAGTATTCTTCCAAACATCATCTTGCTCTGTCACATCAAAAACATTGGTAGGCGGCAGCCCGGGTGGCTCAGTGGTTTAGCGCCTGCCTTCAGCCCTGGGCGTGACCTGGAGAGCCAGGATCGAGTCCCGCGTAGGGCTCCTTGCATGGGGCCTGCTTCTCCCTCTGCCTGTGTCTCTGCCTCTCTCTCTCTCTCTCTCTCTCTGTGTGTGTGTGTATGTGTGTGTGTCTCTCATGAATAAATAAATAAAATCGTTTTTAAAAAAACAGTGGTAGTGTTGCATTTCTTACAAGAATTCATGACACACTGATTCTAGCTTCTTCAACTAGCTATGCAGTTATATAGACCTTGCCTATTTTTTATTTTCCTTTGATTCATCACATCCACTCATCTAGTTGCTCCAGTATTACTGTCACAATTTTTTTCCAACCCAAACACTAATACCCAGTCTGCCAGTTCTAACACTGGCACTTTTGAGATTTGCCCGTACACAGGCAATGAAAAGCTGCATTTTGGCTACAGCCAGGCCTCTGGCAATTATAAGATACTGTCAATTGTCAGAGGTATCCCAATGACAGACATGTCAAATTTGTTAAAATAGGCATCTCAGAAATCTAGGAAATGTGTTATATCATAAATATTTGCCATGCATGTAATCCCACAGGATTGGCTTAATAGTAACACACAACTACCACTGATAAACAGCTAACATACATGGAAACTGAGGGCTTCCTGTGTGCCAGACTTTGTCCGTATAGACTATTAACCTAATTCTCACACTACAGAGCATATGATATTATTATTCTTTCAGTGAGATGAAGAAACCAAGGCACAGTCAGGTTTGCTATTTGCTAATGAATAGCAAAACCAGAAAGCAAATCCAAGTGTTTTGAATCCAAAGGGCACAGACTCAACCTATACTAATCTCCATTCTATAATGGGGGAGGGGGCACATAATTCAGTAAACCAATATGATTGAATGGATATTGATGTTTCCATTGCATAGAAAGAAGCAGTGGTCATTCTCACAGAGAAATGTATGTCAATATATGCTGGCTTTTTCCTCAGGATAATTTCCCAGATAGGAAACTGCTGAGTCTAAGATGTGAAAACCTTTAAAGTTAAATATCTCATATTTAAAGCCACAGTGTCCTTCAGACAGTGTGTCCTTCAGACAGTGTCCTTCCCAACTATACTTTCATTAGCAGTTCCTCATAACCTTAAATCTTAGGTATTATTGTTTGTTTTTTAATCTGTACCAATCTGAGGAGAAGCAAATGAATACTCACCTCAGTTTTTAATCTACCTTTCTTTGATTTTCTAGTAAAGTTGAACATGTTTTAATATGACCACCAGCCATGTGTGGTTCTTTTGTAAATGACAGATCTCCTCTGTAAGACTACAGAGGCTTCCCCCAAATTCCAGCATGGTTAGATTCTCAACAGTTGAGCCCCTGCATCCAGCTCTCCGGTGGTACCTCACAGCTTTGTTCGGGCTCTAGATCAATGGTTCTCAGCCTTGGCTACACATTACAATGACCCAGGGAGCTTTAAAAATCCTGAAGCTCAGACTTAACCCCAGAGCTATTTATTTAATTGGTGAAGAGGAAACCCAGGCTTCAGGATTTTTTTTAAAGCTCCCCAGGTCATTCTAATGTGCAGGGCGGCTGAAAACTGTGTCTTCAGAGATAGGCCCTGATAATGGCATACTAATGAGCATCCAGAGATGCAGGAGAATTACCTTCCATTAGCATCTGCTCCTTGTGTGAAGAGCAGAAAGATGAGGGAAATGGATAAATTCACCTCTAATGTCATTTCACTTGGTTCACATATTGACTCAATAAATATTTGAGCATCTCCCATGATAATAATGGTGCACACTTATTGAACATTTACTATAGGTCAGGCTTTCTTCTAAACCCTTTACACATATTCCCTCCAATAATCCTAGGAGGCAAGTACTCTCTTTATTCCCATTGAAACTGAGGCAGAGCATTTTTTCATGTTCTTATTGGCCATGTGTAGGTCTTCTCTGGAGAAATGTCTGTTCATGCCTTCTGCCCATTTCTTGACTGGATTGTTTGTTTTTTGGGTATGACAAGTTCTTTATAGATTTGGAGGGTATGATGCTGAATGAAATAGGGCAATCAGAGAAAGACAATCATCATATGGTTTCACTCTTATGTGGAACATAAGAAATAGTGAAAGGGACCATAAGGGAAGGGGGGAAGAAACGGAGTGATGAAAAATTAGAGAGGAAGACAAACCATGAGAGATTCCTGACTCTGGAAAGCAAATAGAGTTGCAGAAGGGGAAGTGGGTGGGGGGTGCCTGGGTGACAGACACTGAGAGGGCATGTGATGAGATGAGCACTGGGTGTTAGACTATATGTTGGAAAATCGAATTTAAATAAAAGAAAAAAAGAAAAAGAATAAAGAAACTGGGGCAGAAAGCTTAAGTCATTTGCTTGTAGTCACACAGCTACTAAGTAGTAGAGGTAGGATTGCACACAAACAGGCTAGCTCTGGAGATCCCCGTCATAACACTGCATGTCAGACATCGTGAAGGCGGTTGATATGTCATAGTACACAAACCAGATAACAGTTCCTGCTTTCACAAAGCTTAAAGTTTACCAGAGGATTATGACTATAAATGAATAAGTGCACAAGATCTGTAGGAAAAGTACAAGGTGCTATAAAGGAATATAACCACATATTCATGTTTAACAGCATTATTCACAATTGCCAAAAGATGGAAGCAACCCAAGAGTCCACCCATGAAAAGATAAAGCAAAGTGGTCTACACATACAGTGGAACCTCATTCAGCCTTAAAAAGGAAGGAAACTCTGATAAATGCTGCAACACAGATGGACCTTGAAGACTTTATGCTAATTAAAATAAGCCAGTCCCAAAAGGACCATCACTGTATGGTTCAACTTACATAAGAATAGAGTCATCAAATTCTCAAAGACAGAAATTTGATGGTGGTGATCATGGCCTGGGGGGAGACGGGAATGGTGAGGTATTGTTTAATGAGTGTAGAGTTTTCATTTTAGAAGATGAAAAATTTCTGGAGATGGATGATGGTGAGGGTTGCACAGCAGTGTGAACTGAACTGCACACTTAAAAATGCTCAGGAAGGTGGGGCGCCTGAATGGCTCAGTCAGTTAAGCATCCAGCTCTTGATTTTGGCTCAGGGCATGATCTCACAGTCTCAGGATCAAGCCCTGCACCAGGCTCCACAGGCAGTGATATTGAGATTCTCTCTCTCCCCCTCAGCTCTTCCCCAGCACTCTCTAAATTAAAAAAAAAAAAAAAAAAAAAAAGCTATGTTAGGCATAAGAGATCGATAGATTTCTAAAAGAGTGTAACCACAGGGGCAGCCCGGGTGGCTCAGCAGTTTAGTGCCACCTTCAGCCCGGGGCATGATCCTGGAGACCTGGGATCAAGTCCCACATCGGGCTCCCTGTATGGAGCCTACTTCTCCCTCTGCCTGTGTCTCTGCCTCTCTGTGTGTCTCTCATGAATAAATAAATTTAAAAATCTTTGAAAAAAAAAAAAGAATGTAACCACAGGCCACAAATTAGATTGGAGAAGGAGTCAGGGAAGATCTATTTCAGAAGATGAGATTGAGATTTGGGAATCAAGGATCTTGTAGGTGAAGAGTAGAGAGAAGCTATCCTGAATGGCAGAGTGGCATATGCAAGGGCCCTGGGGCAATAATTATGTGGCAGGGGAAGCCTAGTGAGGGAGAGGCACCTGGTGCAGGGTAAGGCCATGCAGGATTTCACAGACCTAGACAAGGAGCTTAGCATTTATTCTAAGTGCTTTGGGAAACCACAAGTGGATACTGAACAGGGAGATAAAAAGACTTGCTTTGTGTTTTATAAAGCTCCATCCATCTGCCCTAGAAGAGTGGTTTAGAAGAGGGAAAATTAGAAAGCAATCACTACAATGTGAGTGAGTGTAGATGATTTTGAGAAAACTGAAGTTCAGAGAGGTTAAGTAGCTCACCCAGGGTCACACAGCACACAAAGGTTTCTGACTCCAGTACCTGTATTCCTTACACTTTGTAGATTTAAAGAAAGAGAAAGAAGAAAGAAAGAAAGAAAGAAAGAAAGAAAGAAAGAAAGAAAGAAAGAAAGAAAGAAAGAAAGAAAGAAAGAAAGAAAAAAGAATATACAGGAAAGAAGATACCTCCTAGTCAGACCCTCTGGCGAGAGAGAAAAGCACAACGCCACTGTTCCTCCACAGATGTTTCATATTTATGGATGTGAAACCAAACAAATTGGCAGAAAGGCACATAGAGAAATGGAAAGGTAGGAAATGAAGAAGGAAAAAAGAGAGAAAGGAGCTTCCCAGGGATCCTGCTGCACCTATTGCCCCTCTAGGCCATCATGTGGATCAGCCAGTGAAGATCCGAGGGCCAGAGACACCCAAGCAGCACTTGAGGCTGTGCATGTATGGGAGCAGACATCCTGGGGAGCGTTCTAAGGCCCACTGGCAGCTTCCCTGTGGGGAACACCAGGGCGAGCTTCTAAAACTTGGAGCCCTCAGGGTGTTGGAGTTTCACAATGGCTTGGAAGACATGATTGGGAATAAAAAAAAGGATTAATGAGCATCTCTTTTGAAAAGTAAGAAAAATCCCTGGCAAGGCTGAGTCCCCTCTCCCAATATTAGGTCATGTACCAACGAGCACAAAGCAAAACCTCAATTTACAGCAACCCACCAGTCAGAACCTCCCATTCCTGGGTCCTGTGCAGTCCTTCGCATGAAGCAGGAAAGGCAAGCCCTTTAATAATAATATAATAATAATAATAATAATAATAATAATAATAATAATAATTTAGAGGGTTATAGCTGAAAGAGACCCCAGAAGTGTTTCTTGTACAATGACACCTCCTCTTAGAGACAGAGAAAGGAAGTGACTCGTCTAAGCCACATGATCTTACTGGCCAGACATCCAGTCCTTCTAGTCCATTCTATGCCACTGTACTCCATGTCTTCATTGGACCCACAGCCCTGTGAAACCATGAAAATTTTGACCCACGCTCATGCAGCTCCACACTGCATCAAATATTATCTCCATTAACTTTGTCAGCCCACTCCAGAGCTAGAGGATCTCATAGGATGGGACCGTGTCTTCATTTGTCTTGGCAAATGTTACGGATGCAGAGCCTTGAACGTACAGGCCCCTGAGAATGGAGGCTGAACTAGCAAGACTAGCTGACCTTCATCCGTTGCTGCGTAGGCACTGGAGCTGAGGGCCTGACCACCGGCTGCTGTCTGCACATCGCCGGTGAGGTCAGCCCCATGATCACCCTCCGTTCACAAAGGGAAAAACTGAGGCATGAGACAATTTGGTGCCCTACAGGGGTCCCAGCTTTCCTGACAAGTGCCAAACCAAGATATAAATCCGGGAAGCTGCACTCCAGAATCTGCAGTCCTAATACTATACAATTTCTCTCACCAATTTGTCTCTGGCAAATGAACAAATATCCACTTGGCAAATAAGAACCAGGAAGTTGAGGCGCTTGCCCAAGGATGCACAGTAAATAAAGCATAAAGGGAACCCAGTCCTTCAGCTGCAAGTCTTAGAGGCCCTCCCTCCATCCCTAGCAGTCTGCACAACCTTAGCTTCTTAGGGAAGGGGTCGGCTGAATTACACACTACAGTGGCTAGTGGGCACACTGAAGGATCTGCTTCTGGAGCTGAGCTGTGGGTGCCCTCAAAGACCTCAGCTTTGGAAGGTGGACATGCCTGACTGAGTGAGTTCCAGATGCCTGGCATGAGCCTGGTTGGCTTTGAGGTTGATCTTGCTGCTTGGTACCCCTCAGGACCAAGGGGACCGTACTACCTCTCTCAAGGATTCTGGTATGACCTGCGGGCTGCAATTTATTAGGATAGATACACACATACCCTATCATCTGAGACTCAGTGTTGCATGGTGTGTATCATGCCACCACTTCCCAGCCAGATGACTTACATCTTTCTACCTCAGGTTTCCTTATCTCTAAACAGAGATAACCATAAAGCCGACCTCCTGGTGCTGCTGCAAAAGCTAAATGAGCTGTTCTAGGAGAAACATTTAGGGCAGCGCCTGGTGCACACATTCCACATGCATTGCTGCTGCATACATTCCATCCCTGGAGACAGAAGCTTTAGTTTACTCTGTAAAGATCTCAAGGTTCGTGTCTTTGGTTTTACACAGACCTAAGGAAGGAAGGAGAAGCTTGTCGGAAGTGAGCGAGGGGAATGAGACCCAAGAGGGGTGTGGAAGAAACCAAAGACAGCTTTCACGCCCCGGGCCCACAAGTCTGGCTGATGGGGCTGTAGACACAGGCATGCACAGGGGTGCTTGGAGGCGCCTCGCTGCAAAGCAAGGCACAGATTCAGGGAGGAGGTGTTTCTAGGGAGAAGGACTCGGCAAAAATACCCCAACTGCCTCCTGGGAGCAGCCGGGAGCGGAGATCTCACAGGCAATGGTGGCCAGCCTTGTAGAATTTTCCCAGTAGCTGAGCAGGCACCGGCCAATGAGATGGTGCAGAGTGGAGGTCAGAGTGGCCATGGGGCCTTTGAGACCTGTCCCACCATCAGGCAGGGGACAGACACTCAGACTGCAGTTGAGGATACTGAGGCTAAGGCACAGCTGATCAGTGTGCCTGTCATGGCCTAAGTGCCCCGCAAACAATAGGAAGGCCCGGAAATGTTTCCATGAGGAGGGCTCAAAGTATTTTCATTAAGTCTGAATCATGAAAAAATTTTGATCAGGGTCATGTCCTCTGGGTAACTGAGGCTGAGCCGTGAATATGAGAGATTTGGGGGGTAACCAGGGAAAGTATAACATTTCTGTAGTCCGAGTTGACACACTGAACATTTTTAAGCATGAGAAAAGTTGGAATCAGCAAAGGGCATTTTGACAGCACTGAAATTTATGTCTGGCTGGGAGGAGATAGTACCCCACACTTTTTAAACAGTTTCGGTCAGAGGAAAAAAATGTAAAATTGGTCCCTAGCTAATGAGGCCTGATCTTCCTTTTATGGTGCTCTAGTATGCAATTAAGGTTAGCTTCATGTAAACTGCCAGCACACTCAGACTTTTAACAGCCTTATGTATGTCAGGAAGGAAAATAAATAGTCCCCTGTTTGTGCTTTATGCAGGGGAATTATTGAGATAAACAGCTTGGGCCTGACAGGTGTGACTTCTTGCGGCTTAACGTGATGGATTTGCCAATGGCAGCTGGAGCCGATAGCACCAAACTGTTGATGGAAATAAAACATGGTGGAGAGTCCGACAGTTATATAAGTGCAAGAGCCAGGCAGGGTCTGACTTTTGATCACGAGACACTCAGCCTTTCAGTGTTGAGAGTGTGTGAGGACCTGGAACACAGAGATGGAGGAGACTCATCTACAGAGTAGTGGAGTCCTAGAGCTCCAGGGGAAGTGAGAGATGGGGACACTGAGGTCTGGAAAGTTCTAGGAGTGGACCAGCTGTCCAGGAGTGGACTCCAGGTCTCCCGCCCATGCTATTTCCACTGTCCTAAACTGCTTTCTAAGAACCCTGCAGGGGTGCCTGGGTGGCTCAGTCACTTAAGCATCTGCCTTCCACTCAGGTCATGATCCTGGGGTCTTGGGATCGAGCCTCACATCGGGCTCCCTGCTCAGCAGGGAGACTGCTTCTCTCTCTCCCTCTGCCTGCCGCTCTGCCTGCTTGTGTTTTCTCTCTTTCTCTCTCTGTCAAATAAATAAATAACATCTTTTAAAATAGAGAGAGAGAGAGAGAGAGAGAAAATCCTGCAGAATCCTGAATAGATGGACTAAGACATGAAACCTGGGTTTGGTCCCATGTTGGCTACCACCTCCTTGCCTCTGGTCACCCCCTCTGATAATCTCCTTTGTAATCCACATTCTTCACCACCACTAGAATTTCCCAAAATGCAGATCTGAGTATGTCTCACACTTTCTCCCCTGCTTAAAACCTTTTGATAACTGCCCCCTGCTCTCAGGATAAATTTGTCTTATTTGCTTATAAGGACCATCACAAACCTAACCCATGCCGCCTTCTCCAGCTTCAGGATCCCCATTACCCTCCCACTCAATCCCTATAATACAGTCACTCTGAATAATCTGCTCTTTCTCCACCTGGAGCATTGCCAGATAAAATGTGTGATGCTGGGTTAAACGTAAATTTCACAAAGACAATGACTGGCTTATAGTATAAGTATATCCCTTTGGCATATTCGGGATATACTTATCCTAAAATATTATTGATTGTTTATCTGACATTCAAATTTAGCTGGAAAGTCTCCACTCTTATTTGATAAATCTGGCGGCCCTACTCTAGTTGGATCCTGATTTTCCTTACCTCTGGGCCTTTTAAAAAATATACCATCCTGGGGCACCTGGATGCCTCGGTCGGTTAAGTATCTGAGTCTTGATCTCAGCTCAGCTCTCAATCTCAGGGTCATAATTCCAGGCCCTGCACTGAGCTCTATGTGGGCATGGAGCCTACTTTAAAAAAAAAAAATACCATCCTTTAGCTAAGACACCAAATCTTTTCCCTGTTTGGCTAACTCATTGAGTTAAGGACACCAAAGCTTCATGTTCACCTTTGTATTGTAAAATTTTTGCTAGGCTGTGGCTACCAAATCAGTAACTATATTACTAAGCCGCCTGCATCAGGTGGAGCCCTGTGAGGTCTTACCTATGGAATGTGAAAAAAAAAAAACATGCGTGTCACTTGTGGGCCAGAGTGGGTTAAGAAGCAGGTGTATCTTTTCCTCCCTATTTTCTCATCTGACAATTGGAAGTAAAGGACTCCAAGCCCTTCACTAGAAGGAGTCTGGATCCCTGAATTACAGTGAAGAAGTTCACCCACAGACCAACCACATTGGTAGTTACATGGATGAGAAGCAAACTTCCATTATGCTGTCACTGCAGTGTGGGGTTCGTTTGTTATAGCAGTTAGCATTATCTTAGTTTATGTGTCCATTCTTTGGGTCTTGGTATTGACATCTCCTCCTCACAGACAGTCCCTCAAACTGGGTGAGTGGCCCCTCTTAACGTGCTCCCATAGAATTCCATTCATTCTTACTTTGTCAGTAACACCTACCATGAGGTATTATAGGAGACTCTTTACTTGTCTGTATATATTTCCTACTGGATAAAATGTTTCCTGAGGGTAGGGCCTACAGTCATCTTGGCCACAGTTATATCTGCAAAGCATAGCATTGTCAAATGAATAACTAATCAGTGTCTCTTCAACTGTATTGGTCTGTTTCCTGATTTTTAAAAATGAGGTGGCAGACAAGTGATTGCTAAGATTCATCTCAAAAAAAGGAATTTGGGAATTATGAATATAAATTAAGTGGAACTGCCTTCTCCAGAACCCTATTTTCTACTGGGGAATGGTACTCCTTCCATTCCCATGATTGTGACAGGCTAAGAATCATTGTGATTCATGGCACCCACCTCCCACCTTTCACCACCCCAGGAGCAGGCAGGTGGCCCAGGCGGGACACTAGTGCTCCACCCTCCTACAACAGTGATTGGTCAGAGACAGGACCAAGACCAATCCAGATTCTTCCCCTTAGTTTATATGTGCATGTTGGAACACAAAAGCTATTTTTTCTACTGGGGCTCCTGGGGTAGAAGGCTGTGCATGGGGACCTCTTAGTGACAATCTGTTCTATTATTAGAGTGTATCTACAAAATGAAATTAACACTCAAAGGAAATCAGAGCAAGAATGAAGAAAAAAATAGAGCCCCAATAACATTTTCTTAGTTCTTGAATCTAGCTGTGCCTGAAGCCAACCACCTCTGGACTTCCTTCCCACTTATGTGAGCCAATAAACACTGATTTTGGCTTAAGCCAAATCTTAGATTTTGTCACTTCCTTCCAGAAAGGTACTGATTAAGGTAAAAATAGTAATTTTTGTGGAATTAAAGTACAATATAACCAGAATCACACACTCTTTTGCATAAAGTAGGTATAAAATGTATAAAATAAACTTTATTGAATTGATTAGGATGAGCTAACAATAGACAAAATGAGTTTCTTCATATTTAACACAAAACATAAAGTACATGCCTGCACTATTGTCTATAAAACTGAACAAATTTAGCAAAACTTTTTTCTTTTTTTTTTAAAGATTTTATTTATTTACCCAGGAGAGACACAGAGATAGAGGCAGAGACACAGGCAGAGGGAGAAGCAGACTCCCTCCAGGGAGCCTGATGTGACATTCGATCCCAGGACCCCAGGATCACGACCTGAGCCAAAGGCAGATACTCAACCATTGAGCCACCCACGCATCCCTAGGAAAACTTTTCTAAGGGACAGCTGGTGGAGCAGCTGGTTAAGCACCCAACTCTTGGTTTCAGCTCAGGGTTGGGATCTCAGAGTCATGACATCGAGCCATCCCTCAGCCTCCACGCTCAGGACGGAATCTGCTTAATCCCTCTCCATCTGCCCTCCCCTCTCAAATAAATAGTGTTTTTTTTTTTTTAAAGAAAAGCTTTAAAAATTGAGTTTCATTTAATAAGAACAAAACCTAAAGAATAGTTAAATAATGTAATTTTAAAGATTTGGAGAGCTCTGGTCAGTGGGCATTCGTTCTTCCTTATTTTCATACGGTAGTGGAGGAGGAGAGTCTTTCCACAAAGTTTCTGATGACTTGCCTTAGGGAAACCACACTGAGGCAGCTGCCAGCTTAAGACCATGCCTCAGCAACCAAATCTGTGCCTCTCTGTCCCCAACGTCACTGACTGACCCAGGAACAGAAATAGCTTACCAAGCAGGGCAATCACCGGTCTACCTGGAACTAAAGCTTAAACAGAGACAGAATCGGGGCACTGGGTCACATGATGAACCCATCCAAGAGAGAAGGAACCTAACTCCTGCTTGCATCTTTCAGAAGATGTGCTTATTTCCACTTTTCTGATTCTTGATTGTCTATTTATTCTGCCACTCCTGTGAGTTTCCCAACATCTGTTTCCAAAATGTTCTTCTTTGATTAGACAGCATTGGGTTTTTTTACTGATGACTCAAGAAACTTCACTCATTCATATGGGGTGACCCAGGAGTACATTTTAAAGTGGATATCAGCTGTCATTGCTCCTGGGGTCCATCAACCATGCCCTCCTGCCAGCATCCCGCTCCTGGCTAAAGCGCTCCCTGCCCTCATCACACTGAGGGGCAACCCCCCTCCCACCATCACCAGCATCCTAAAACTCAAACCCTCTACTCCCCTCATACAGGTAAAACTTTTGGGAGTTGCAACTTTGTTCCATCATTGGACACAACCAGGCAACATAGTTTAGCTGTTTTGTTGAGCTTCTCTTGTCCCAAATTTGCCTGCTCCATGGTAGGACTTTAACTTGGCCTTTGTGTACGCCAAAATTTTGTGTTTTTCACAAAATAAAAGACCAGCCTTACTCCAGAGATGAATTTTGCTTCAATTCTTACAGGGAAAATAACTGGCAGTAGCCTTAAAATATCACATTGTTAAAAAGAAAAAAAAAAAATATATATATATATATACATATCACACTGTTCGTACTTTCAGTCTTTTTTTTTTTTAATTTTTTATTTATTTATGATAGCCACACAGAGAGAGAGAGAGACATAGGCAGAGGGAGAAGCAGGCTCCATGCACCGGGAGCCCGATGTGGGATTCGATCCCGGGTCTCCAGGATCGTGCCCTGGGCCAAAGGCAGGCACTATACCGCTGCGCCACCCAGGGATCCCCAGTCTTAAAGATCTAGAGCTACTAGAGGTCAGATCCCAGTACCCCTTGGCATAGAGAACCCAGTTTACATTCCCGCCTTGGAATGCCAAATGGAATCAAGACACACACACCTGGGTTTCTTGCTTCCTTATTTTCTTACAAGATTGGTTTCTCTCCCTTGAGAATCTGGTGCCTCCTTTGACACATCCAGATTCCTCTAGAGGCCACATGACACCAAGCATCATCCTGATCTTTTGTTCCTCTCCAAACTTCATCAGTAATTCAAATCTAAAGAGAATAATGCAGAGGAGAAACTCTTCTCTGTCCCTAGATTCCTTTCAGGCATCTGGCACTCCTCACACAGCTGAGGTGGACAGGCCACATGGCGACAGGCAAATAGGAAACAGACCTCCATTCGGGTGGTCTGCTGCTCCGTGTCCATTGTAGGCTAACGAGCAGTAACAGCTGTCCAGCAAGGAGGCTGACACACTCCCAGTGCAGACAATGACAAAGCAGTCCTCCCCTGAGGCTGCCAGCACACTACGACTTCTTCCCACAGTATCACCCAACTGGCTGCCAATAAGTAGGATGGGACTGTCTTTCTTCACTGAGTAGGTCACATTGAGTTGGCCAACAAACATCATCCAAAGACTGCATTCACACTTGGACAGTCGTCCTGGCTGAAGAGCCAATTCATCTGTAAATGGGAAATCTCACTCAGGCATCCTGGGGTTTGGAAAATAAAAGGAACCAATGAATGGCTGACTGGCTGCCAGAATGTGCCCCAGAGCTGTGCGGAGAAAAAGTTGGGGCAGCAGGTCCTCTGCTCCACCAAATATTTGGAAATCACTTCATATTTTAAGCCACTTTCCCGACTGTAAATTGAATGGTTGAACTGGATCTTGGAATCACAGATTGCTGGAGAATGACTAGTAAGCTAATCCAGTCCCTCGTATCACAGACGCTCAAGCAAACTGAGGCTGATTCATATGTCCAACGTGTGTTTCTTGAGGCCTGCCATGTGCCAAGAGAAGTGATAGATACTAGGGATAAAACAAAAGTATATACAGGCTCTCCCTTCAAGCTAGTTCCAGTATATTGGGGAAGGGGAAAGATGTTGATTGAGTGATCATGCAAATAAGTATTTAACACAAGGTGAGGAGTTCTGTGAAGAGGGCTCAGTGTACTAAGAACATATTTCAGATGAATCTGACCTAGTTAAGGCTGACCTATAGGGAAGTCCTTTTGGATCTAAGAACTGAAGGAAGGATAGGCTTTAATGAGATGAACAGTGTGGTGTGGGAGAGAGAAAGAGTCAGAGAGAGAGCAAATGCAAAGGTCCTGAGGCAGGAGAGAGCAGGAGACTTTCAGGAACATGACAGCAGCTAGGATGTCGTGGGACAGAACAGAGAAGGATAGGCAGACAGTAGAGCAAGATGAGACCCAACAGGAGGCAGAAGCCAGTCCAGGCAGGGCTGGGAAGCATTTGTGTGGTAGGCAAAACTCTAAGATGGTAGATGCTAATGCCCTGTAATCCCTGCCCTTTAAGTCGGGGTAGGCAAGACCTATGACTATAAATGGGTTAGCAACCTATAGTTATGTTACATTAAATATCAAGGGAGTTTTGTAGATGTAACTAGGATTATTGATCTTTGAGTTCATCAAAAGGGAGATGATCTTGGGAGGGCCTGATGTAATCAGGTGAGTTCTTGAAAGGGACAAGCAGCTGCGGCAGACACTCTCCTGCCAGCCTTCCAGAAGGCAACTGGCGGTGTTGTGAGCTGCCTGTGTGGTGAAGGCCCCTGTGGCCTGGTCCTGAGGGCACTCTAGGAGCTGAGAGCACTCCCAGACAACAAACAGCAATAAAATGGGGGTCTCTGTCCTATGACCTCAAGCAAATGAATTCTGTCAACTACCTGCATGAGTTCAGAAGATCCTGAGGTCCAGGTGAGGCCACAGCCCCAGCCAACACCTTGATTTGTGCCTTGTGAAACCCTGAATGGTGAACCCAGTTACCCTATGCTCAGACCTCTCACCTACAGAAACTGTTAGATACTAAATGGGGTTAGCCCCTTAAGTTAGTGGTAACTTGTTGTGTTTCAATAGAAATTAATATAGCTCTTTAAGATTTTGCTATTTACCTTTAGAGCATTAGGATGTCATTGAAGAATTTTAAGGAGGGTGCTGAAGGGGATGACATAATCACATTGGATTTCTGAAGATCCCTGGGGCTGCTATATGAAGAATGAATTGGAAAGGCAAGAGCTCAGTAAGGAGGCAACAGATGAAGGTGGTTCTGGTGGTGGGGATGGTGTTGGCCGTGGGGAGGCAGATAGAAAAGATAGCCAGACAGTAACAGAAAAAAAACTCTCAGACTCTTATCTTTATAGATTTATACTGAAATGTTTGCTTCAAAATAATCCAGAGGGTGGAGGGGAGTAAAGATGAAATAAAATTTGCCATGTTTTAATAATCTTTCAAGATGAATACTAGGTTGATCAAGTTTACCATACAGGAATCTCTATTTTGTGTGTATAGAAATATATCATTTTTTTAAATATATCAATTTTAAGTTAAAATGCATACACAGTGAAACACACAAATCCCAGGTGCACAGTCGGAGGAAGTTTGACACGTGCATAGACTTATAGGACGCACACTCCCTTTCACCTCAGAAAGTTCCCTCCACCCCCACGCAGCTAATCGCAGCCCTCCTTCCGCAGGCGACTACTATTATTCTGATGTCTATTGTCATAGATCAGGGTTGCCTATTTGAGAACTCATATGAATCACATGACTTGTTCTCTTCTGTGTTTTGTGAGATTCACCTATGCTGTTGCGTCCTATCAGTTAATTCCTTATTATTACTTCTTATTCCTTCGTATGAATATATTAGTTTGTTTAATTATTCTATTAATGGACAGACATACAGGTTATTTCCTTATTTAAGCAGCTATGAAATATACTTGTGCAAGTTTTAGTTTCTCTTGAGTGGGTTTTCTGGGAAATGTGTGTTTAATTTTATAATAAACCACTGCACAGGTTTCCACAGTGGAGGTAACTTTTTACACTCACCAGCTAAGTGAGAGCTCCAACTTCTTCTTCTAGAGTACCAGGAGAGCATAGAGAAGAGGGCTTCCCCTTGTAGTGGCCCCACTGTGACAGCCAGAGAGCTCCCAACATCATCTGCTGAGAGGCAGGGACACGTGGATGTGTGAAGGCTTGTCAGAAGAGTGAGGAGAGTGTTGCTTTGTAGTAGGGAAACATGGAAGGAGGCGCTGACATATCAAGATCACTGGGGACAGTGGAGAAACCCATTAGTGGTTGCTCGCTCTGAATTCACAGTGGTACCATGCTTCCTTGTTATGTCATTTTTTTCCCCCGGAAGTACATTTGGTCACTTGAAATTTGGCACAAAGAAACTAAATGGTTGGATTCATCCAGGGTCTGGGTGAGATATGTAGATGAGATAAAAAACAGAGGGACAGGAGAATGACAGAAATGACAAACCAAGGCACATTCGCTGGCTGAGGGCTTTGTGAACAGGGAGTCACCTTGAGTTTGTAGGTGTAAGATGCCAGCAATAATGGGGGGCTAAATAAGAGGGACATTTCTTTCTGACTCACATAAAAGAAGTTGGCGGTAGCTGCAGGGGTCACATCCTTGGCGTGCGTCATCACTATGAAAAGGAGCTCGCGTATGTAAACACTTTTCTGGAGGGCAGAATTGACCTCAACAGAATAAAAGTCATATGTGTAAAGCTACAGCTGCCATCAAACTCAGTGGTGAAAAACTGCAAGCTTTTCCTTTAAGATCACAAACAAAACAAAGATTGCCCACTCTTGCCACTTCTTTTCAACATAGGCTGGCAGTCCCAGCCAGAGCACTTAGGAAAAAATAAATAAGTAAAAGTCATCTAAATCAGAAAGGAAGAAGCAAAATTATCTCTTTTTGTAGGTGATACAATTTATATGTCGAAAATCCTAAAGACCCCAAACAAAAACGTGTATAACTAATAAGCAAATTTAGTGAAGTTGCAGGATACAAAACCAGCATACCAAAACTGTGTTTCTATACACTAACAACAAACTATTCAAATAGGAAATTAAGAAAACAATCCCATTTACAAAGCATCAAAAGGAATAAAAGTTGTAAGAATACACTTGACTAAAGACATAAAGGTCTTATGCACTGAAAACTATAAGACACTGATGAAAAAATTAAAGAAGGCACAAATAAATGGGAAGACAACCTGTGCTCATGGATTAGGAAACTTAGTATTGTTCAAGTGTTCATACTACCCGAAGCACACTATAGATTCCATGTCATCCCCATTATGTTTCAAAATTTTAAGTGTATTTTTGATGCCAAAATTCCCCATCTGGGAACTTATCATATGGAGAAAATCATACAAGCACATAAAGATGTATGATCACAATAGAATGTTTTAGAATGGAGAGAAATAAATAATCTAAATGCCCATAACAATGGTACAATGGGATACATAGTCATTAATGTGTTTCTGAAGTTCTACATTAACATATTAAAATGTTCGCAGCATGGGCAGCCTGGGTGGCTCAGCGGTTTAGGCCGAGGATCAAGTCCCATGTCAGGCTCCCTGCATGGAGCCTACTTCTCCCTCTGTTTGTGTCTCTGCCTCTCTCTCTCTCTCTCTGTCTCTCTGTGTGTGTGTGTGTGTGTGTGTGTGTGTGTCTCATGAATAAATAAATAAAATCTTTAAAGAAATAAAATAAAATGTTCACAGCAAATTAATAATAAAGGAGAAATTATAGAATATAGTGTACAATACGTTCCCACTAGTGTACATTTAGTATCTCTGTATAGGAATGTTTGCACATCCACCCAATTCCTGAAATTCTGGGACTTATATGTGATTTCCTCCTTATAATTTTCCATGATTTCTCTACTTTTTTGACAAGGAACAAGAACCTGTTTTGGAATCAAGTAAAAAAATACAGTGACTTTATTTTGGAGCGAGCATGTGAGTGACTGAACAAGAGGAATGACCCATGCAAGGTGCATAACTGGAATGTGATTCTCAGCAAGAATAGCCTGTAAAACAATGGTGCCTGAGCCTCCTCCTGCTTGCTCAGGAGGAGACTACTGGTGAGACTGGCCAGATATCTAATCATCCACCTGCCCTCCAGCTCCACTCACCTCTGCCCTAGTTCAGCCTCAAATCCTCATTTGTATAACGGTGGTTTTCTTTTTTTGTTTGTTTGTTTATAATAAATTTATTTTTATTGGTGTTCAATTTGCCAACATACAGAATAACACCCAGTGCTCATCCCGTCAAGTGTCCCCCTCAGTGCCTGTCACCCATTCTCCCCCACCCCCCGCCCTCCTCCCCTTCCACCACCCCTAGTTCGTTTCCCAGAGTTAGGAGTCTTCATGTTCTGTCTCCCTTCCTGATATTTCCCACACATTTCTTCTCCCTTCCCTTATATTCGCTTTCACTATTATTTATATTCCCCAAATAGTAACTTGCCTGTAATAAGGAATAACAGGTAGAAAATACATGAACTTGAACCAGGGTGGCTGACCTGGAAGCTATGCCTAACTGCTCCTCTGAGTAGCCCTGACTCTCCCCAGGAGAGCTGACCAACCTCACTCCAGTTCCCTCCCTCAAACTCTTACAGATTTCTGTCACAGCCTCTGAAGACTTGGCTATGATCCTATCTTTATTATCAGCCATTCGCTTTAGACTTATGCTGTCACAGGTGGCTATTTACATAGGAATTAATCAAAACTAAATAACATTAAAAAATTCAGTACTTCAGTGGCACTTGCCGCTTTCCCAGCACTCAGAGGCCACACATAGCTAGTGGTGACTGTATCAGAGAATGCAATCTTAGACTATTTCCATCGTCACAGAAAATTCTGAACTCTGAGAGGCCAGGAATGGTGTCTAGGTCACCACTGTGCTCTTAGCAGAGAGGCATCTAAGACCAGAGAGCCCTCACTGAGTGAGGGATTCATGATGTAATCCATCAGAGCCAAGCAAAATGATGCTAGGTGGGAAAGGCATTTAGCAGGAGCTAACTTTTCAGCCAAGTCCCAAAGGTAATTTTGTAAATGGGTGGGTCAAGAGGAGGGTAGAGCATTCCGGATGAGGAAAAGACTGATTTAGTGAGAAATGTGAAAGGGAATTGGCACCATCAAGCTATTGTTCTCAAGTTATTTTCTCACTGCCAATTAAAAATCATCTTAGGCGATGTTTTCTTATCGGACTTCCTCCCTGATTTGGTATTATTGTAAGGTCTGCTCTGACTAATTGGGCTCTTGGCAGTTCAACAGCCAGGCAATTTTTTAAATCTTTTCATTTTATTTTGTTTCATTATTAATGTTTGATTGGAGGTGAAATCATATACCCCAGAGAACTACAAGAATTTTTCTAAGAGAGACTCGGATGCCCACAAGTTATGTGTTCATATGCTTGTTAACAAAATGGGTATGTGTCCTAAGAGACTCTGAGGTGAAGGGGGGGTGACAGCTGAATTCTGTGGAAGATCTTTGTTTAAATCCTCAGGTAGGAGATTGTGAACCAGTCATAGCTTAGAGGCATACAACCAGAGTTGATCCCAAACTAAGTCTAAGAATCATCTTTTTTTTTTTAAGTTTCATGTTAATCCAGACTACATGGGGTTGAAACAGCCCTATTACTCACTAGCTGTGTGACATTACTGAGCCTATTTCCTCTTCTGTGAAATGGAGATGATATAAGTGTTACGATATTAAATAAGGTAATGTATGTAAAGCATGTAGTGCAATTCCAGGTATGTAATAAGTACACAGGAGTTTATTAAATACAAAAGCAGCAAGATAACAGGGGAATGTATATGTTTTGAGATATCTCCAAATTATCTGCAACTGATTGATGTTATTAAGAATGAAAGTGGTAACCTTAATCGTAATTATTACATTAACTATCATTCATTAAGCTCCTACTAAACAACTAATCTTTACAAAAACCTGAAAATCCATCACACCACCCCCTAATTCCTTTTTACCCTGATCCAAACTACCATCACTCCGTGCTTGGACTAATTCAGTAGCCAATTATTTGGTCCCCTAGTGTCCTGTCCAGCCTCCTGTATGGCACCAGAGGTATCTTTAGAAATGGCAAATCAGATCCCATCACCTCCCTATATAGAACCCACCAGTGGCTACCTATCAAATAGGGTGGCTGATTCAAATTTGCCATCATAAGGATGTATTTAGATACTCACTACATCTAAAGTACCCTGTGTCTTACACCTTCACCGCCCTCCCAGCAGGATAAAGAAACTGAGATTCAGAGATAATAAGTAACCCACCAAAGGCTGCCCAGCAAATTCATGGCAGAAGTGATATTTGAACTCTGAGTTCACAACTCTTGCTCTTAATCAGAGTGACAGATACATGGACTATGATCACAGAACTACAGAGTACAAGGACCTCCTAACACAAGTACCCTCAACCCATACCCAGACTGGGAGCCTAGAAAGGGTCAGTGTTAATCTCATGATTGCCTTGCCTTTTGAAAATAACTTTCACAGAGAGGAGAAAAAAATATGAGGTGTTCTCTTCACTCAAAGTTCCTAAGACTCAGTCCTTATAGAGCTCTTTGCAGGCCCCCAGGCCTGTCTGAGCTTGACATTCCCACAGCCCTGCCTTTGTGCTCCTCCTTCAGAATGTTCTTAGGCTTGACATGAAAGAACTGCCTGCTCCATGGCTAACATCCATCTAACATATTTAACATTTTGTATCCAATAACTCAGCAGGAGGAGCTCTGAGACATGGATGCATCACTGATCTGTGTTCATATTGTCCTTGTAGGCAGACCAACTTGAAATTAAACTATTCCAACCTCCAATATAAGGTTTCTGCCATTTTGGTGTCCACTGAACATTGGTCAGTAATCCACTTCTCAGGCTGATACTACGTATTCTTCATTACTGAATATTACCAATAACTTCATTCCCTTGTAGACATGGTGACATGTATATATGATTTTCTATTTAATTATCTGTAGATTCATGAAGAGTTTTATGTACTATGTATATAATATGTTTTCATGTCTATGCCCATAACTTCAGTCACTAGTATGCTGGCAACTCCCAAATTTGTATCTCCATTCCAGACGTCACTTTTAAGTTTCAGACCCATATATCCAGCAACACACTCGACATCCCTACTTTCATGTCTCACAGACACACAATTCAGCAAGTCCAAAACTAAATTCCTGATCTTCCTTCCAGAGCCTGTCCATCCTCCCATGTTCCTTATCTCAGTAAATGGCAGTCACCATCCAACCAGATGTTTAAAACAAAAACCTGGAAACTATCCTGGATACCACCTCTCTCCCTACCCATCAGATCCATTCATCCCAAGTGCTGACAATTTTACTTCTTCAAGTCATTCACTCATGAACTTTCTTGTTTCTTTAACAATTGCTTATTCTGCAGCACTGTATGAAAAAGTGGATGATATGATGGTGAACAAGATAGATATGATCCGTCCGTCTCAGAACTCATCATCATAAACCACAACAGCACATTTTATTGAATGAATGAATAATATATATACATGAAGGTAGTTTTATTTTTTTAAGATTTTATTTATTCATTTGACAGAGAAAGAAAGAGAGAGCACAAGCAGAGGGATGCTGCAGAGGGAGAGAGAGAAGGAAGCTCCCCACCAAACAGGGAGCCCGATGTGGGACCCGATCCCAGGTCCCCGGGATCACGACCTGAGCCAAAGGCAGATGCTCAACTGACTGAGCCACCCAGGCACCCCCATGAAGGTAGTGTTATACAGGACAGGGGCTTTACATAATTTCACTATTGTGCAATTGCATAATTTGTACTAGCTCTTGTCAAGGGACCACCTATAGAGGCAGAGTAAAGTGGCTAAGGGCATGGACTTGAGAATCATTTAGTCAATCAGTTGGTAAATATTTATTACACACCTATAGTTTTAGTCTGCTCTGACTGCTCAACAAAATGCCATTGACAAGGTGGTTTAAACAATAGACATTTATTTCTCACAGTTCTGGAAGGTGGACAGTCCAAGGACAAGGTGCCAGCTGATTCAGCTTCTGGTGAGAGCTCACTTCCTGGTTTATAGATGGCTACCCTCTTGCTGTGAAGAAGAGAGCCCTTTTATTTCTTCCTCTTATACAAGCCCTGATCTCATCATCAATGCCCCCTCCTAATGACCTTATCTAAACCTAATACCTCCCAAAGGCCCCACTTCCCAAATATCATCACAGTGGGCATTAGGGCTTCAACCAATGAATTTGGGGGAGGATATAAATATTCAGCCCATAACAACTACTATATGCTCAACATATTAGGAATTCAGCTAAAAACACGCAAAGTCTCTGCACCCCCAACATCATGAAACACTCTTCCATGTTTGGGATTTTCCCACCATCTTAATAGGAGGAAGAGATTTCTTCCCTCTGTAGAAGCCATATATTCACTCTCTTGAAATCCCTTGTGGCTCTTGAACTCCCAGTTGCCAGTTGCAGGCATGCAACCTGGGCTCAGACTATCAGAAGTCCCTGTAAACTACTTGATACAAATGGTGACACAAGGAAGAATTTGTTTAAACAAGAGTAGTGGCAGCAACATCCAGCTCCTGGAGGCTACAGTGGAAGAGGTTCTAGCACGAGCAACCTAACGGTGACATTAGTAGTATAAGTGGCTAAAATAATTGAGTGGTGTGATTTAGGATATTGTTCCATGCCTGTTTTGCCAAGGCCACTCAAAATCTTTTATGAAATTACTTCCTAACCAATATTGGGTTCTGTTGTTTCCAACTAAGAATCCAAAGCAATAAATATGCCTGAATTAAATCTCAAACCCTGAAGATTTTGGCTGAGGGTCTCTGGGCAAATTATTTAACTTCTTTCAATTTTAGTTCCTTCACCTACAAAATGAAAACCATTCAGCGCAATAGCTCATGAGCTTGTTGAGAAGCTTCACTGTGGTTTTCACTGGGGCCCTCCAGCTTTAATATCTCAGTGTGCTCTTATGGAATAATCATCATTCTAAGAACTCGGGAAACGGGCTTCCATGTCTCCCCTGATATCCTTCCATTTCTTTCCTGAAGAGAAACCTCTGTCCTGAGCTTCCAGTCAATTCATCCAACTTAAGGAATGAGAACCAGGCCTCCTAGAAAGAAGACAGAACTCAGAATCAGACATACCAAGGTGTAAATTCTGGCTCGATCACTTACCAGCTATATGGCCTCAGGGGATTCACTCAACATTTCATGTTCCTGAGCTTTCGATGCCTTAATTGCAGAATGAGATTGTCCATGCTCTTGCATACATCACCACACTCCACACAACAAATAGCCCATATTGTAGGTGCTGTTGTTTGCCAATGGCTTATCAAATAATAAAGGAAATTTCATGCTCTTTGTTCCTTTTATATAGCATTCAACAGTTTGCTTTGTATTTATATTATTATATTTGATCTTCACGACAAATTTTAGAGAGGTATAAGGATTTTACTTTAATTCCTATTTCATAGAAGAAGAGACCAAGGATCAGAGAAGTTGAGTCCAAGGTGGTACTTTTTTTTTTTTTGCCATATCCAAATTGTAGAGGTAAGGAGCACATTTCAGTTATACTTTTCTGTTTATTGAACCAAAAGTTGTGACAATAAATTAAAGCTACCTAGTTTTCTAGAATACTAAAATTAATCTTTAAAACACCTTCCTACCTTTGAAGGAACTCCTTACTATGTGATCACATGAGGAAAGCCAAAGGGAACTCTCCCTGTTTATCAGAAGTCATAGAACTAGACACATGACCTAAGACCACTCAATGGGATGTTCCAATTCCATCCTATGAATATTGAGCAGGCAATCCAATAACACAGGGTTCTTATGCATTGGCATCAAGATTCAGTGCTGAAAGTCTCAGTGCCCAGTAGTGGCAGCAGTGGCAATGCAGTGATACCATGCCAACAAGGGACTTCAGCTGTGGCTTAACATCCCTGGAATATATACAGTTTTTAAACTTCATTCTCCTGTCTCCCATAAATATCGGAAGCTACTTAATACCTTTTCAAAACATTTTCTGTGAAATATCTGTCACTTGCATCTAATAAAAATCCTGAGTGACACCCTTAGAGAAACATCCACATGACAGCCTCAGAGTAGGATTTCTGTATGGGTAGACTGGTCGTGCTTATGCTCCATCCAAGCTCCAAAGTCTGGAAGGAAAAAGGAGCTTTGAGTCACCTGCAGGGCAGGCCCATAAAAAAGGCCACAAAGACATGGGCCAGCCAGGGTCCTGTGTCCTGTGGACTTCTGTCCGCACTATAGATTTCATGACCACATATAGGCAACCTCAATACACAGTTCATTACAAACCAGGGCCAGTATAGTAGTGGAATGGCTGAGAGGATACTGTGAGAGTGTATTTGCAGAATTATTTTAATGAGAAGCTACCACTGAGAGAAAACAGACACAGACTTAGAGCAGAAGAAAGGTAATTCCTTAGAAAGCCTAATGAAGACAGCTTAAGAAGAACTCCCTTGGGGATCCCTGGGTGGCGCAGAGGTTTAGCGCCTGCCTTTGGCCCAGGGCGCGATCCTGGAGACCCGGGATCGAATCCCACATCAGGCTCCCAGTGCATGGAGCCTGCTTCTCCCTCTGCCTGTGTCTCTGCCTGTGTCTCTGCCTCTCTCTCTCTCTCTCTCTCTCTCTCTATCATAAATTAAAAAAGAAGAAGAAGAAGAAGAACTCCCTTATGCAGGGCAAATGCTGAAGGATTTTTGTAACTTCAGAGTCTTCATTCAGATAAATTCTGCTGTTTATCAAGAGGAAGCTTCAGTGGAATCTTCCCAAAATATCAAACCTATCTGCCATGTGTCTTGCAGACACATTTTCATGCATTGAATCCCTCACCTTTCAAAACTTCTGTAGGATCACTACTCTCATCTTTGTGTTGTTTATTTTGCAGATGAGGAAATAAAGTCAAAGAGGTTAAGTGGCGTGCCTAGGCTTACACAGCCATTAAGTGGCAGAGCTGGGACTAGGGCCCAGGACTGCCTGGCTCCAAAGCCACATTCTTTCCAGTAACCCATGGTACTGTTTTCCTTTTCAAGGTGATTGTCAAGACCCTTTGCCAGAAAGTGCTAACAACTAATGTGTCTGACAGTGGAATGAACAGGAAGTCTCTCCGTGGCCAGGGTGACATATGGGAGAAACTGCCCGAGAGATATGAGTTTGTGTGGCTGGACTGGGCTATCAAAGAGGTGCAGTGATTTCTGACTTTCTGACTTGGTTGTTTTTCTCAGGAAGTCCTGGTGGGGTTATTAATTCAGAAAGAGTGAGGAAGAGAGAGGTTGGGGGATGGAAAGGAGAGAGAGAGAGAGAGAGAGAGAGAGAGAGACTTTGCTCTCATTCATAGCCTCACTCCTACCCTGAATGGCATCCATAGGTTTCCAAATCCAAATCAACAGTTCCTCTCTGGAAGCAGCTGGTGCCCCTTCCACAAGCCCCTCACAGCACCGACCCTCCCCCCACCTCAAAGGCTCTGTGCCAGTCAGGCTTTGCCTTGACAGATGCCCTTGCCCTTTATCACTTTCATTTTTTTCCATTGGTCAATAACCTCTTTTGGAGCTTTATTAGGCAACATAGCTAGACATTCTTTGAAGCAGGAAGTAGAAAATGGAATACTTTCTTAGCCTTGAACAGAATGTCCATGGTAGTGATTCAATTAATATGTGATTTGCTTCATTTCAGAACCTTCTGAGGGTAAAGTCTACCCTGCTCACCAGCAGCCCAAGGAAAACACCATAGGAGCAAGGGTTTATGGGAAGGGCAGCCTCTCAAAGGGGAAGTAGAGCCATCCTGACAAAGGATTCATCTCCCCTGAGAGGATAGACCCCCTCATAATCTTGACTGCGGTTGGCTATGACAAAAGCAAGGGAACCATCAAGGGGACAAGTCCTCCTGCCCACTAGATGCTCAAGGCAATGAGAGTGATTTCCCTGACCACACCTGGCCTTCCTGGCCCACGTATCCTTACTCCCTGGGGGAGAAAGAGTGAGTTACCTGGTTGGTGAACAAGAGCAAATGTCTATGTTTCTTGAATGGATGGTGCTAGTCTAGCAAAGATCCCCAAGAGAGGGATTTTGGCTTTTCTTCCCCATCCTTCTCTACTTAGCAAAGAGCCTTGTTTTGTAGACACCAATTTGCTCTCAGGTCCATTGCTCTGAAGTCAATCGTGGGTTAGGAAGTCAAGAAGCCACTTGGGCTTTTAATGAAAGTACTGACTCTAGTCATAAAAGTGACAATTTGGTCCCATCTGTCTCACATCTTTTCTTGCTTCTGAATCAGAGGGGAAGAAGAGATATTGATCGTGCCCCCTCAAAATTCCAGCTATCACTACTAATAGCTATTATTATTAATATCAAAAGAGGCAGATTTATTAACAATGAGAACTTAGGATTTCCATCTCCATTGGTTTAGTCAGCGATGTCCCCAAAACATGACAAAAGGCCTCAAAATCAGCACCTGTCCCCTCACTCCATCCCCTCTGCACTTCTCACCCCGAACACCTCATCCATCACTCCACACCCACATATCTTCCTGTCTTCTCAGCATGTAAACTCCTCTCTCTGAAACAGGGTACCTAGGTCACTTACAATACAAAATAGGCTGTCATAAATAATGTTGAAGTCCTCATTGTCCCGCTGTCTTGAGCCAGGGCCTTGTTAGGTCAGCTTTGCAGAAGCCTGCCAAGCATTTAGAAGGAGGAAGGGTCTTACCCACAAGTCTGCTCAGTCCCTGGAGTGTTTGCACACATTCTTATCCAGTGATGTAAGGGAATTGGACAACAATATGGTATCACAGTGTATATGGAAATAAATGTGTGCACACACATAAAAGTGTATGCTTGTCTGCACAAGCCCAGGCATCTGCATCTGTCTCTGTGCCCAGATCTTTGACAAGCCTGGTGTGCCTCATTTTCCAACTAAGAACCAACTTTCAGCAATTTGTGAATTAGCAAGGAACTGGAGAAAGGAAGCAAAGCCACAGAACATCCAGTGTCAGTCTTGGGCAGCAATCTGCAGATGGGATTGAGGATGTGTTTACATAACACTATAGCTAACATTAAATTAGAAGCGGTTGTACAAAAACACGAGGTGCTGTTGGAAATTATGGGGGAACCTAAAGCTTCCCAATTCCACCCTGGCGCTTGCCATTGCCACCACCTGAGGGACACCTTCTAAGGCAACTACATGTTGTCATTCTTCCAGTTTAGCTGTATAAATGGGACTGCACCATTCTTGCTCATTGATTCAGCATGTCTTTGTGCTCCCTCCCTTCTCTCAACTCCTACAATTTCATCTGAGCCATTTCTATAAAACTCAGAAACTAGGGAGATTTTCAAGGCCTTGTACCCCAACACCTCGCAGAGCCTGGCCCAGGAGAGGTGCTCAGGAAGTGCTCATTGTAGAAGAGAAGCATCTTGCCATCTAGAGTGTGTTCATCCTTTGCTGGTCAACAGCACATCATCTCAGACTCTCCCCAGTGGCTCCACAGTGAGTCATCTGATATATAGCTCCCATCAAAAGCCTGACTGAACTATTGAGGCTCCAGACAGGAAAAATATTTACCAAGGCTTCTCCATAGTTTCTACCATAACAAAAAGGAGACGACATGAAGTTGCATCCCATTTGAGAGTTTTCAGACATAACCTAAAAAGCAGTCCCTACCCTACTACCCCACAGAATCATTACTTGAAGAGCTGACATATCATTTCACCCCTGGCTTTGTTGAGAGCCAATAAAATAACCAACAACATGTGGAATGTCTCTATATTAAAAGGAATTACTGCTGTTGTGAACATCACACATTACGATGTCTAGTGCCCCTTTTCTTTTGCTTAAGGCAAATTCATGAAGAGATGAAATGAAGCCACATGGTGTGGAATGGAGACTGTGTGCTTAGCCTAGCAGAAGCCAAGGAAGTGCCTGTTGGTGGCAGAGGTTGCTCTAGCAGCCAGGGGGAATTTCAAATAAACAGGCCATGACAATATATAATCAGAAAGGAATAGATGGCTGCAGAGCATGTGAGAGGACCACCAACCCAGACAAAGGAAGGAGGGCTTCCTGGAGAAAGTGACAGCTAAGAAAACAATGTGAAAATTGCATAGGAGTTGGTTGAAAAGGGAGAGGGGTGGAGTAAAAGTACCTGACAGAGGGAAGCGCAGGAGAAAAGGTGAGAAAAAGGGTGGCCCATTTGGGAAAAAGAAAAGCAGTTCACTATGTTTGGAATAGGCAAGATGAAAGATAATATTAAAAGTATAAACTGGGATTCTTAGAATGGTCAGAAACATTTTAAAAGGTGAATTTTTTTCCCCGAGAGCAAAGGGATGACATTGAAAATTTTCAGTAGGGGAGTTTTTTAACAAGATAGACATTCCTCTGGCAGCAATATGGACCGTGGATGGTAGGGAGGACAGAGGGGCTGCAGGGAGACCTAAGAAGACACACTTGCTGTGCTGGAACTCAGGCTACAGTGTCCTGGGTTAGGAAGGCAGCAAAGGGCATGCAGAGGAACAGTTGGACCCAAAAGATATTTTAGAGATACAATTGCTATGACTTGGTGAATTCTTGAGTGAGGAACTAAGAAGAAAAAAACAATCAAGGTTGGCTTTCAGCTTGTGATACCAGGGGCCTAGACTCACTGGGCTGTGATCTGTTGTGGACAGGTCCATTGTGTGTGCTCGAGGACAGGACTTATGCCAGGCACGCTCTCCTGGGCTTCCTATACATTACACCAAGCCAAATCCATCTCATCAGCTCTATTCCAACTTCATAGCTGCCACTGGATGGATAAAAACATAGACTTCCCTCACAGATCTATGTGAGCTTTGGCGGGGAGGAGGCAATAGAAGGCTTGCTTAGGCTTCCAAGTCTCAGTCTTGGAACTCAGCTCAGCACAGCCCTCAGACAGCTCTGCAATAGCAGCAGGGATGGACCCAGTAATAGAGGAAGGGGCTCTAGGGAGCTTGCCCAACTATTGCTAGAGCAGGATTTTGTTTCCATCCATTGCTTGTCCCTGGGGAGTTCTGATCTCCAAGCCAAGGCACACAGGAGAGAACGATGAGGTTCACACACCTACTCCACACTTCAGACTCCCATCCTTACCATCATTGTAAGGCCAGGACTGGCACATGGGGAACCCTAACACCAGTATGTTGTTAGAAGAGGCAATGCAAGGAGTAAGGAGGGGAACAAGGAAAGGGGAAAGGGAAGCAAAGACACATTCGAGGCACAGCGGCCAGGTGTCCTCAATTTCCCTACCAGATCCTAAGAAGAGGCCCCACCCAGGCACCTTTTAAGCAGAGTTCCTCTTCCAATCTCATAGTGAGTGTTCTGACTGGGCTACCCTACATGTGTCTCCACAGCAGAATTCTCGATGAATTCCCCCAGCCCCAAGAATACCTTCCTTGGATTCAATCCTAGCTCTTAAGTAAATTGGCACTGAGTCCAAATGCTTAAAAACTAGGAAGGTGGAGAGAGAAAGGGGAATGGGAGGAAGGGAGTTGACAGCTATGCCCAGGGCACTGGCTAGTTGTCCTTCTGTGACCAGAGCCCTTTGGAGTTGTATCACAGCCCTACCTGGCAATCAAGAAATCCAAATGGTTGACCTGTCCTACCTCATTCTCCTGCCAAACCTCAGGCCTTGCCTCTGTGAGTCCCAGGCACAGGATTCCTTTCCCAGAGGCTGTATATCGCTAATGTTCCATGCCTAAAACAACTGTCTCTCCCAAGGCTTGATTTTGCAACACCTATTGGTAATGATAGGAAAAGTCCAAAAGGAAAAACAAATGTCAAAACTGAAGAGCACTTGACAAAAGAGCTGGGGAAAACCCAACAGCTGAGGAGAAGCCTTCCTGAGTCGCAAACATGCTCTGTTCCCTACTGCGTGGTTGTAAAGTCTGCCAGACCCAGAACTTGGATTAAACTCCCACAGGTTAATAAATGCATCCTCTGCAGAGCCTGCCAGACCCCTACTCAGATCCCTCACTCTCCCACCACCAGGGTTCCTTAAGGGCTGCACTGTGTTGTTGACATTTATCTCTGGGCCACTCAGTGACATGATTATAGGAGAAACAGAGGAGGCACATTTGTAATAAATCCTAAACCAAAGAAGAGAAGTCATTTAAAAAGTTGGACTTGTTCCAGAAAGCAGCAAACAGAAGGAAATATTTGCTTGTTGGTTTAAACATCTTTACTTTGTTCTGCACTCCTTCTCACTGCAGTGAGCTGTTTGTGTCCCCTCCCCAAACTCTAATGTCCAAGTCTAACCCCCAAAAGACAGTATTTGAAGATGAGGGACTTTGAAAAGTGATAAGGGGATGAGGGTGAAGGAATTCAGTAAGAGAGGTGGTCTCTCCCTTGGCCACATGAGGGCATAATGGCGGGTCCCTCTTCACCAGACACCAAGTCTACCAGCCCCTTGATCTCAGAATTCCTGGTTCCAGAACTGTGAGAAACAAATGTGTGTTGTTTAAGCATCCAGTCCATGGTGTTTTGTTATAACAACCTGAACTAACACACTTGCCAGCTCAGCCTACAGGCCTATGAGTTGAGATTGCCTCCTTCTCCCAACTCCTGTGACTTCCCATAAGCAGCCTCTATCTGAAGGGCTCCAAGGCAACAGAATTTTGAGGCAAAGTGCAGGGGAATTTAAAAATGAAGACAACATGAAAGGAAAGGTTGCAGTGAAAGTGCTACACAGCTTCCAGGTGCCCATTAACAGGGCTGCATACCAATAGTTATCTTATCTCACCAGGAGGATATTCACTCTGAGAGAGCAAGGACCCATTCACTATCTCATTCCCTATAAAAACCTCAGTGCCCAGATCAGGGTCCATCACATAGGAGTTGCTCAGGAACTATTTGTCAAAAGAACAAGTTAATGAATCTCTTTCAGTGTCTATGGCAAGCTTCTGAGGGATTATCATACAGATTTGACAGATGAGAAAACTGAGACATTAGAAAGTCAAATAACCTATCCCCAAGAATAAAGTTCCAGACCTTGAACACAGATATGACTCCATAGACACATAGAGAAGGTTTAGATACTTGTCAATATAATTCCAGGGACTAGATCAATCAAACAGAAAGCTTGTCTCCAAAATGCTCGGAAGAGCACTTTGAGCATGCTTTGTCTATATTATAATAGGATTATATTGTATTATACTATATATATATATCCTACATTATATTTACAGTAACATGAATCACTCCCTTCTCTATTGTGCCATTACACATGAGATGTTCCATAATTATGGCATTTATTACACTTTATTATAGTTATTTTCTAGCATCTCATTAGACTGTGAAACCCATGAAGGCATCTCCAATACTTACTAAAAGCTTCACAAATATTTGATGCAGAAATGGATGGATGAAGGAATGAATTTTGTGCAATACCTTGCATTTCAAAAATACCTCCATGTACATTATTTCATGTAATCTTCATGTAATTTGGTGAACTATTACTATTTTTTTTGAACTATTACTATTATCAACAAGTTTACAGATTCTACTTGGAAATGTAATGGTCTTTTGTGGAAAAATGCTTTGAGACACTTGAGGTAGGTGGAGCATCTTGAAGGGAGTGATGTTGACCCCAATGACAAAGAAGGGGAAGCATCTTGACCTTGGGCACAAGACAAGAGAATGAGTGAAGAGAAGAAGAACTAAAGGAAAGAGTGGGAGGACCCACTGGGAGAGGGGGACTAGGTCTAGGGGAGGCAAAGAGCCAATGAGATCCTTTTGATGGGCTGAAGGACATGTTAGGGACAGTCTAAGGCTTGCTATCATTTTGAAGTTGATTAAATTTCTGCCATGGCTATCCCTCATCTCTCTTCTTTCTGACAAAACCAAAACCAAAAGAAACACAAAAAAAGAAGACATTTTGGTTGCTTCTACTAATCTACTGTTGCTACTCTGTAAGGGGGCTTTTTTGGAGCTCTCAGAAGGGACCTGATGTTGTATAGGGTTGATGTGGCACAGAACAGAGTCAGTGTGTCCAGAAGCTGGAACCCGGAATGCAGACATTCAGGAGAATTTTGAAGGGCTGTGGAAGGAGAGGGGAAAGCTTTAAGCCTTCTTTTCTACTATCTCACAGGCAGGGTGGCCCCAGCTTCCATCTGGGCTTACTCTATGAAGAAACTGAGGCCCAGAGGGGTTAAGTGCCTTGTCCAAAGTCACACAAGTAGCAGTTGGTAGAAATAGAATCTAATTAAATTCAGGATACTTGACCTTAAATCTCTTGTTTCCCTTGTATCTTGATGCTACTGCACAAAGATTACTGTTACCCCTTGACAGGGAGGAAGTTGGGGTTGGTGCTACTTTTGCAGAGCTCATCTTTTGGATGGCAGGAGCCAGGGCACAGGACCAGCTCCCTATCTCCCTCACCTTGGTAGACACTGTTGTAGTTTGCCTGACTATTATGGCCAGACCCTGGAGGACAGCAGGAAAATTGCAAACCCACCACTCCCTCCTTCCCTTAGGATAAGAGTTGGGCCTCTCTCAAGACCTCGAATGCTAGTTCTAACCTCACAAAGA
The DNA here is from genome assembly GCF_003254725.2 of Canis lupus dingo. Taxonomy (NCBI): domain Eukaryota; kingdom Metazoa; phylum Chordata; class Mammalia; order Carnivora; family Canidae; genus Canis; species Canis lupus. Next base: position 33,735,227 of record NC_064252.1, read on the forward strand.
TGGGAAGAAGTGAGTGCAGAAGGACTTGGCCCTGCACTGGCCAGAGCATGGCCACTGGAGCAAACTTGGCAAGTGGAGGCCCCCATTACATCTGTCAGAGGCACTTACACACACACGGGCCTTACAAAAAGCAGTTCCCTGTGAGGGTCAGCTGCCTCAGTGCAGTAGAAAGTTTCCCCACCTACTTGTCTGCTTCTCAACACCCTAGCCCTACACCAGCCAAGGCACAAGCCATGTTCCAGGAGTGATCTAGCTACCGCAAGCCCCACCTGCATCTGCCTGGCCTAGTCATTGCCACAGTCATAACCTGGCCTGCCAGACATCAGGAGGCTGAAAGGCTAAAACTTAGGTCAGATTCCAACAGCATGTTCTGGATGCTCCTCTTGCTCCTGCTGTGCACACAGTAGGTGCAGGCTGAGCACTTTCTTTGAAAGCCTGTTGGGTGAATGAATCCATCCAGCATCCAACATAGTGTGATTTGAGCAATTCTCATTCCTCCCATCCAACTCCTCTTACCTGAAATGCGACAAATACCTGAAATGCCATAAATCCTCCTCAAAACTTAAATATTTCCTAACTGGAAAAACACTAAAAAAGATTTTTTAATCAGTTATTTATAGCTTGTAATAATTGATATTTAATCCGTATTAGGTACCTACTGTGTTACAAGTACTTTACATACATCATCTTGAATCCTCACTGCAGCCTTACAAAGTGGATACTGTAAATGTTGCTACCAGGGCTCAGAGGATGAAAGCCACACAGTTAATAAGTTGGAAGAGAGGTATTTGAATCCATGGAGCTTCTAATTCCAATGCCCATTCCAATTCCATCATATTGTCCAGCTTCTAAGGGAAATTGTTATGTGGCTGAGAAAGGAGAATCTGAAGTTGCTCTGGGCTTGCAGGGTGATGGGGCCACCACCACGGAAGCAAAAAGATGAAAAGATTCTTAACTTAAGTTCATGGACTTTCAAAGGATCTGTGGACAGAGTTCTGGGGACCATGCAGTTGGGGGACATTTTCATCTTTATTTCTACCGATCCTAACTGAAATGTATTCAATTATGAATGTGGACCATACACTGCAGGAGTATGAGCAGTTCCTATGACATGGTATGATGTGAGAGAGACCACAGATTTTTCTTATCACTTTATAGGTATCACTGTTTTTCAAAATCTAATTTGGACTAAAATATATATTATATTTTATATTTTTTGGATTCATTGCCACTTTGAAATTATGGTAGTTATTGGATGGACTGTTAATTCTCATTATGTAATATGTTAATAAACAATGATACTATAGAAAAAAGTTGGAAATTTTCAATATTCTTAATGCTGTATTTCAATAAAATTGGCTTCTTCTATAATCTCATGTACTTTGTTTTATGCATTTGGAATCATATTCTATGCTGAGAAGTGTCTACAGGATCCAAAAAATTTTCAAAGGTTCAATGGCACAGAAAATTAAGTCCTTGTTTCAAATAGTCAAAGGTATGGTTTGCCAACCTTAACATTATACATACTCCACCCCTCCAGCCTATGTTTCATTAAATGCAGCCTTGGACCATCAATTAATTACCTGAGAGTTTTGTTAAAATGTAGGTTTCCAGGACACACATCCAAACAACAAAAGCAGACTCTTGGAATTGGAACCTAGGAATGTCAACTCCAACCTGCTCCCGGGTTGAAAGGCCCTGTGTGGTACCCCTGAGGGGATGTGGCCCTGGGGTTGCATGGCTTAGAGTGGGCTGGACCCCCTTTGCCAGGTGGGAATAGTCTGCAGGCTCTGGTCATTTCCAATAGCCTCTAAAGTTTCTCGTGAAAGAAGAAAAGCTTTTTAAAAATCACTGCTTGGGTTTTTTTTAGTGATTCTTAGTGGGCTTTTGTCCCCCACACTTTCGTGGATATATTAGTTTCTTAGGGCTGTAAAAATTATCACCAACTGAAATGGCTTAAAACAACGTAAGTTTATTCTCTCACGGTTCTGGAGGTTTGAAATCAGGTTTGAAATCAAGGTGTCAGAAGGATGGGTTCCTTCTGAGGGTCCCGACAGAGAATCCATCCCATGCTTCTCTTCTTGCTTCTGGTGATTGTTGGCAATCCTTGGTATCCCTGAGCTGGTAGACATAGTGCTCCACCTTCTGCCTCCATCTTCATAGGGCATTTTCCTGCATGGGTCTCTGCGTCTGTGTGTTTTCATTACTCTCTTTTTATAAGGATACTAATCATAATGGATTTAGGATCCACCCTATTGCAATATGACCTCAACTTAATTACATTTGCAAAAGTCTTATTCACATTCACAGTTTCTGGGTGGACATGAATTTGGGGTGGGGCACTATTCGACCCAGTACAGGAGAAATTTTTTTTATACTTATGACTAATCTTTCTCCCCTCCCCAGGAGAGAGCTAATAATCTAAGACAGTGGTTCTCAAAGCATGGTGTCCAGGACCAGCTTCACCTGAGAACTTGTTAGAAATGCTAATTATCAGTCCTCCAGAATCAGAAACTCTGGGATGGGGTCCAGTTATCTGTTTCAACAAATCCCACAGAAAACTCTGATGCCTGTTCAAGTTGGGGAATCTTAGTTTTACAAGGAGGGCAGAGAGTGTGCAATAGGGGTGATCTTCCCTTGGGGTCGAATCATCCATTCATTCCAGAAACATGTAGAAGACAGTGAGCCAGCTGCTGGGGACATAGCCACGTTCAAATCACAGTCTCTATGCACAGGGAACTTAGCATGCTGATGGTGAGATCAGCACATGAGACTAGATAACCGACATGGACTAGGTTGAACCATATATTACCATCAATAACAACTTCTGACTCACAAAACTGGCTATTTCACATGGTTCATCTTTAAAAAAGCACAGGGTATTCAGATATATTATGGAAGCCTCCCAGGGGACATGCTCACATGTCCTGACTGGAGAAATCACCGAGGAGTGATTGGACAATGAAGTGAGGGAAGCATGGATACAGAAGCTCTGGGGTGTACGAGCCAGGAAGGGCTGGCGGGCTTCCACTGATCCTGTACAGTCCAGGCTCCTGCCTTTGCAAGGGGCCACTTGACCACAGTCCCTTTGGTCTCAACTAAGTAAAGCTGCATCTAGGTATAGGCACCAAGAAATCAAAACCTCTGAGCAGGTTCCAGGTGGTCTTCTGATGCCTCCTCTTAATCTGTGAGGACTGGACTGACTTCTCCATCATGCAGGTAGGCACAGTGCCCGGGCCCATCATACCTTCAAGGACCCAGAAAAATATTTTTCATTCTTTAGTGTTCAAAGGAAAAAGTATATGAACCGTTAAGATTGAATAAAATGCTTTAATTTATTTCTTACATTGGAAAAAAAATGAAATATTTAAGGCCCTAAAAAAATCCATCACACTTTTTTCACATGTTTTTATGGAGTAACCTGCCCAAAAAACCAAGAGGGTCTCAGAATTACAGAAGTCATAACGTGGCCCCACGTTATGTGAGTGATGTCCTGTAGCAATGTTTGGAGGCTATGTCCCTTGGATCGGCTGCTGAGATTTTGAAAATGCTCAGCAAAGGGCCGGAGGTCTCACGAGGTCCCCCACTCTAGAAATTTCCTAGGGTCTCCACCACCTAGGTGTGGGAGGCGTTGGGCATCTCCCAGAGTTCACAGTTTCCTCCCAACAGTGGTGCTTTGGGGCCTCCTCCGGACGAGGCTGTACACTGAGTGTCTGACACATGTCACAGGCCGCTGGATCCTCACAACACTGCTGCTCTGAGGGGCTGTATATCCCACCTCTAAAGGAGAAACAGCCTCAGAGAGGCTCAAGACGGAGGAGCTGGAATGATGACAGACTCACTGAGAAGTGGCTCTACCTCGTTTTCCTAGATATTTCCTAGAGGAGAATTGCAAGGTCATTTTTCTCCTTTTCTGCGCAAATAGCCAAGGAGGATATCTAACATAATTTACCTTTGTTTGTCTGTTTGTCTGTTTTGTTGGAAGAAAGGCTTATGGGGTGAGGTAACCTCACTGCCTGAGGGGAGGTGGCTCAACCCGAGGTGTTCTGCGTCTCCCCAGAGGTGAGGAGCCAACAGCGGTTGGAGAGCCTCTGACCGCAGAGCCCGCAGCACCGACGGCCGCGGGAGCCTCACCCAGCGGCGCGCTGGGGAAAACGGGAGACCCCGACCAGGCTTGCGACGGAGGGAACTAGCAGGCTCCCTCCAAACGGCGCTTGCAGACCTTGCGCAAGGATTTCTGCACAGGGACCCATCACTAGAGAGTTGCCCTCGATCTTGCTGAATTACCTAATTCCCGAGGAAGAGAGGAAAAACCCTCACCGCCACCCCTCCGAAAAAAAGGCCTAACTAAGAATGCGTTTCCCAGCAGTCCTGGCAGGTGCAGAACCGAGCCAGACTCGCTCGCTCCAGAAAAAAATAAAGGAAACGTGAGCCTGGGATCCCTGGGTGGCGCAGCGGTTTAGCGCCGCCTTCGGTCCGGGGCGTGATCCTGGGGTCCCAGGATCGAGTCCCGCGTCGGGCTCCCTGCGTGGAGCCTGCTTCTCCCTCTGCCGGTGTCTCTCTCTCTCTCTCTCTCTCTCTCTCTCTCTCTCTCTCTGTCTCTCATGAATAAATAAAATCTTTAAGAAAAGAAAACGTGAGCCCGCTCACACCCAAGCGTCTTGGAGCCACCACGCAGGTGGCAGCTGGCGGGCCCGGTCCCCGCCCAGAGGAGCAGCCCCGCTCCGGGCCCGGGAGCCGCCGCAGCGCGCAGCTGGCCGAGGGGCGGCGACTGACCCGGCTGCGCCCCGAGATGCTCACAGTAACTGCCCCCCGCGCCCCGCGCCCCGCGCCCCGGCCCCCGCCCCGCCCCGAGCGCTCGGATCCGGCTGGCGGTGACTCACCTCCGCTACTGCGGCGGGCGGGGGAGCTCGGGCAGCGCTTGAAAGGAGCAGCCGGCTAATCGCCCGGGATCGCTGCGGCCCCGCGGCCCGGCTGACTTCATGCCCGGGCGGCAGAAACGCGATAAAACTCCCAAGTTGGTCCTTAGGTTTTTCAGAGTCAGATTGCTCAGCCGTGATCTCACGGCCCAGCAGCCCCGCCGGTGGCCCCGCGCCAGGCTCGGAAATGCGCCCCTCGCGGGGCTGGGGCGACGGGCCCCGAGCCCCGGCAGGTCACTGAACCCCAGCCTCATTTCCTCCTTTGTCCCAAGAAGAAAATCTCCCGTCTCCCGCGCGGGATGTGATTAGGGGATGCGCGGCCGATGGTCGTGAAGGCAACAACCTGCCCCTTACACCCGCCAGCAGTGGCCGTCTTCCCAGTCTCTTCATCTGCCTGCAAGTTCATCAAAGTTTACCTTCCAGGGCACATGTGAAGATCAAATGCAAACATGGAACGAACGACGAGGAACAAAGTGGCCAGTAGCACCCACTCCTCCACGAAGAAGTCACCGTCTATTTCTTTGTATCTCAATTTAATTCAACGATTATTGTGTCAACTTCGAATTAGAAACATCAAAAAGGAGGATTTTAGGTCTCTGCCCCCAAAAGCGGGATAAGAAACTTATCCCAGAAACATCTAGGCCCCTTTAAGTCACCTCACCAAAAAATGGCCTTGAACTAGCTAGAAACCACGTTCATGCCTTTCCTGGATACCAAGACCTCTCCACAATTTCTGCACGTTACTGACTTTTTTTTTTTTTTTTTTTTTTTTTTTTTTTTTTTATGATAGTCACACATAGAGAGAGAGAGAGAGGCAGAGACATAGGCAGAGGGAGAAGCAGGCTCCATGCACCGGGAGCCCGACGTGGGATTTGATCCCGGTCTCCAGGATCGCGCCCTGGGCCAAAGGCAGGCGCCAAACCGCTTCGCCACCCAGGGATCCCCTGACAGAGGAGTTCTTCATGCTACTTTGGCCCACCCACTCCTGGGTCACCTGGGATGCCATGGATCCATGAGCAAGCACCTTCTCTGGTTCCACAGAAATGCCTCTTGCCTCTAGAATGTCATCTTTACTAATGATCTGGAAAACTCCAGGGAGAGGAAACACCCCTGCTACAAAACCAGTCATCTCCTGATGTTATATCAGGTGTCCCACCCACCTCAGCCTTCCTGAGCTCAGCGTCTGCTGCTGAAGAGAAGGTACCAAGGCACATTCTCAACAAACATGGGCTTTACCCAATAGGAATTCTCGTGTCAGAATCTTAGCAGGCAATACCCAGAGTCACTGGAGTGTGGGTACACCAGTCTGCTAACAGGCACCTGGGTAGGAATAGGAACGGTACCCACTCTAGATTCCTTGGGACCACATAGCTTAAGAAAAGGAAATGTCGGGTAGCCTGAGTTCTTCAGAGGTTGGGCATCTGCCTTTAGCTCAGGGCGTAATCCCGGGGTCCTGGGATTGAGTCCTAAATCAAGCTCCCCACAGGGAGCCTGCTTCTCCCTCTGCCTGTGTCTCTGCCTCTCTCTGTGTGTCTCATGAATAAATAAATAAAATCTTTAAAAAAAAAAAAAAAAGGAAAGGAAATGTCTACAGGGTAGAGCTTGGATCTAAGGTTTGCAACTACGTTTAGAATTGGGGTCTCAGCAACAATTTAGAGTTCCCTGGTCTTGTTTTGTTCCATGAACATTTATTTCCATAGAGACCTATCCTGGAGGGGTTCAAGGACAAACGAACCCCTGACCTGACACCATCCTAATTTCATCTCCACGTATGGTACCATCAATAACACCTCATTTTGACATCCCTTCTCTGAGAGAGAATCCTAAAAAAGACAAGAGAACCGCATGCTCCTCGCTGTCCATGAAAGCAGCATTCCTACAGTGTGAGTAGAAGCAGTGCACACCTGACAGGCATTCCTCAGGAAGCCCTCTCCAGAACAGTCTCTATGCAGAGGAGCATGTGGAGACCTGACTACAGTTGGGGGGGGGGGGGGGGAGGGAAGCACCAAAAAAGGTTCATTTAGGGAGGTTGATTCTCAACTGGAAAATTCTTAGCCTTTTGGCAAAGCTACATAAATTGATTGCAAATGCCCCATTCAAAAAAAAAAAATCTGTGGAAAACCAATACATATTTCTATCCCCAAAATGCTGCTTCAGCTACCCTGTCAGGTCACATTGGACCAAATAAAGAGAAAAAAAAAAATACAGCATCTTTGAAAAGAAAGCTGAGAAGATGAAGGAGGCCTGGGAAAAAAGGGCCGAGGTAGGAAGAGAAAACTGGGGAAAATTGGAAGTGACAAAAATTTCCAGAGAAAGAGATGAAGATAACAGAAGCCGAGGCAAGGGCCAGCATGATGGCCAATGAGGCAGCCAGGCTAAAGCGCAAGGAATAGACACCGGGTCCCCTTCTGGAGGGAGGACATGCCTATAGAGAGCTAGGGGGCTGCTCCAGGGATTCAAGATAAATCTGGAGACGTTAAGAGCCAGTGGGGGAGACTGAGGTATGGGGGACTCTGTGTCGGGGAACGCCCCGCAAGAGGATGTCTGGAAATGTGGTGACCAGATGCACAGGAGCCCGCCAAATCCCCACCAGGAGAGGGGAAGCTGAATGTCCGCCTCGGGGGCCAGGCTTTTGCCTCATCTTTGAGTGTAACTTGTACTCAGAGCTGGGTCATCCCACTCCCTTTGAGGAGGGGGCTTTATCCAACTGCTCCTCTGGCCAGTGAGGTTTAAGCCATGGGCCATCTGGAAGGCCAGTCAGAGCAGATCCACTGGCAATCTAGAATAAAATCGAAGACCAAGAGAAGGAGACTGTGCTGGCCTAGTGGACAAGTGGACACCAGAGCTCTTTGCCTGGCACAACCTGACCCTGGGCAGCTGAGACAACCAGACCAGCTCTAGCACTCACCTGATGGGCCCTTTCTGGCCTGGCCTGGCCTGGCAGGGCGGAACATCCAGGTGAAAAGTTGTAGGGCCAGCCCCTGAGGTAGGAGAAAGATGGCTGGGTCTACAGATTGTCCCGTGCAGGTGACACAGGGTTGCCCCCTAGCTGTCCTCGCTAGCCGCTAGCCCTGTGCCCGCCCGCAGGTGCCCGCCGACAGGTTACACCACCCTCCGTAGACCCCGCCCTCTCCTGTGTTTTGGGGAGACAAGAAGGAGTCATCTCCTTGAGCTGCCTGCCAGGTGAATGCTTTGTAAACTGTAACTTTGTCATTAGTATCATTTATTTGTTAACTCTTTCATTCCCATAGGAGTGGAGGGTGCTTCATCCTCACTGACGACCACTGCTTCCACGTGGGAAAGATCCCACCTCACTCCTGATTTTCTGTCTCCTCCTTCCCCGGCCCCTAGGGGAGAAAGTGATATTTTTATTCTGGTGAGTTTGGTAAGAACAGTCAGGCACGGGCTGCCCACCCAGCCCCTTTCTTCTCTCCTTCTCTAGGAGGGAGCCGTCTGCAGGGAGCCCTGCCCTCAGTATAGGACCTTCTCCAGGGCAGGTCCAGAGCTGCAACGACTCGGGAGAGAAGTCTTTTTAGGCTGAAGGCTCAATAGCAAAAAATCTGCCAGTCCACACTTTCTACTTTGAGTAACAAAAGTGGTGCTGAAGCTCAAACCCCAGCAGCCAAGTATTTTGTTTTACTTCTTTTTTTTTTTTAAACTTTATTTTTCTTTATTTATTTATGATAGTCACACACAGAGAGAGAGAGCGAGAGAGAGGCAGAGACACAGGCAGAGGGAGAAGCAGGCTCCATGCACCGGGAGCCCGACATGGGACTCGATCCCGGGTCTCCAGGATCGCGCCCTGGGCCAAAGGCAGGTGCCAAACCGCTGCGCCACCCAGGGATCCCTGTTTTACTTCTTAATCAGTTCATAACTAGTGAGAAAGAGACGCTAATGCTGGGGTACCCCTCCCGCCCCAATAATTATGAATAACTACTTGCCTACCCAACACTGAGATCCATCTTTGCAAGTTCAATGACACAGTTCAGAGGGAGAACTGAATTCAAATTCTCAGACTGATTTCTTCCCTTGAATCCCAGCAGCATCCCCATCAACATTCCAGATACTCAATGCCCCTGTGATTTCCAACAGAAATTTACAGTTTCATTATATAAAAGGCAAAAATCGGGCTCCTTGCCCATTTACCCTTCTCAACCCATTCACACACACACCCGCACCGGGAGCCAAGGTTAGCAGTTTTCATTACCATTGCTTGCTTTTTTATTTAGATCATCCGTCCCTGCTGAATTCCAGATCCTTATCCAGGTCCTGGTGCAGGAAAGTACTTCTTTTATGTGGTTTTTCTTTATGGGTTTCTAGGGCTGAGCTACCTTTGGTAAACTAAGAGCGTCTTTGGCTCCCTGGTGATCACGAGGGTTCCCTTTGTGTAGGCTGGCTCTTGTTTGGGAATGGTGATTGCAAGCAGAGAGATGCTGAGATTAGGGGGGCCAGAGCATTCCAGCTCAATAAATCAATCCCCTTTTAATTGTGTCCCTGTCAGTCAACATTCTTCCAGAGACTGGAGGGCAAGGAGCTTGTTAGCAGAGCGATTCCTCACCGCCCTTTGTGTGCTGATCTGATTGTCAGTCAGATTAAGCCACAGCTAGGAGAGGCAGTTGCAGGGGCTACTGTGCCTGGTCCTGTCACAAGAAAGAAGCCAAATGGAACATGGGTATTCTTGGCTCCGATTGGGAGCTTCTGAAAAAGTTCAAACTGGGTTTTAATCTCTGCGCAAACAACTGGATCCTAACTCCAGTTGGTGAAACTGCCAGCTCACGGTTGTGTATTCCAAATACATTTATATTAAAAATTGTTAAATCATTGGCTGCACTTTCCAAGTAACCTCCAAAGGTTATTAGACAATAAAGCTTCTATTTGGCAATTATTCTTATCTTTCCTCATGTGAGAGGTGTTCCTGCCTCTCTTGTTCTTCGAGCTATCAATAGGTTCACACCCATGAGATAAATGAAAAGCTTAGGCTTGTTATTAGGATTCACCAGATTATTCACAACAGCTAAAAATTTCAGGATACTGGACACTATTTGGTCTTTTGTTTTGCTTTTCAGATTTTAAGGTGCATGAGAATCACGTGAGAGTCTTGTGAAAATATAGATTCTTATTCAGGAGGTCTAGGGAAGACTCCAATGGTCTGCTTTTTTAACAAGCTCCCAGATGATGGTGATCCCACTGGTTCATGGACTAGACATTGAGTATTAAGGATCTAGACTTCATTCATACACTTGTCTGGAAAATGTTCAAAATCTTTAACATTATCTCTTCAGTCAGGGCTCTGTAGTCTTGCAGACTTGGACAAGATATTTAAAAACTTGATGATGAGCCCACTTTCCTTGTCTGGATCTCAGAGATTGTGCTTAAAAGTACTTAGAATTGTTCCTAGCCCAGAGTAGGCATTTAAATAAGTGGTACCATCTATCAACATCAGCATCTATGTGAGGACTGGGCAAACTCTGGCCCACAGCCAAATCTGTCCTGCCACCAGTTTTTAGAAATTGTTTTATCAGAACACAGCCACACTCATGCATGCATTACCAGACGATCTGTGACTGCTTGTGCCCAACAATAGAAATTTTGAGAAGTTGCAACAGAGACTGTATGGAATACAAAGCCCAACATATTTACTACGGGGCCCTTCACAGGGGAGATCAAGTTCTGATCTATCTCATTTACTCAACAATAAGAATGTACTGAGCACCTATCGTATACCAGGTAGCAGGCTGCACCCTTCATAAAAAGCTTCTTTCCCTGAAAAATCTCCTCATGGGATAAATATTGAATTAATTCCTGTGATAGCTCACACACTCTTAAGTCCAATCCCTCATCTTTGAAATCGAGATCATGACAGCAGCTCCTTCAGAGTGCTTGCAGTGTGAACTTACTGAGTTAATGTATGTTAAATTCTTAGAACAATGCCCAGAACGTGCTAAGGGTTCAATAAATATTAGCCATTATTAGCATTATGAGATAACCAACTTCTGTTTTCTGTGCGTGCACATACACACATAAAGGGAGCCTTCAAAAGGCATTGTCTCACAGTTAATAAGTGACAGAGCCAAGATTCAAAATTAGTTGTCTGACACCAGGACCCACAAAACAACCCTATACTGCAAATATCAGCAAGTTGATGGGCTTGCAATGAACATCTGAGGTATTCTTGCAAATGGCATGTACTACTCCAGTGCCAAGTATCAACCATCACACTCCATGAGTCAGCAAAAATTTTCCAGGCCTTTGGTTTGCCGGTAGCAGATGAATCAATCACACAGTTCTTTCGACATCTGCTCCTAGTAAAACAAACCAGAAAACTAAAGGTAGAGGATGGCCAAAGCTATTCAGTAGACTATGTGGCCCAAGGTGAGAAGCACAGACTTTGGGTTCTGATCCTAGTTGATGAACATACCTTTACCTCAAGCCTGGGCCTTACCTTGTGAACACAACTTAATGGCAGCTGTGCGGGTTATATATAAGGTTTTATGATGACAAGCTTCAAAGTCAAAGAGAATGGGATCGAAACCTCAGGCAAGTTCTCTCTTAGGATCCCAGTTCTTCTTCTGTACAATGAACTCCATGGCAGTGCCAACTTTGTAGAGTCATTGTGAGGATTAATTGACATAAGGGACATCACATGTGTCTTAGGGACAATACGACCATGTAAGCCCACAATAAGTGCCATTTATTATGATTTTCATGATCCCAGCACAGCCTTAGCCCTGTGGTAGGCCAGCACCAAATATTATCTCAATTCCCCTCTAATTTCCCTGTTGGAAACCTGGCTGGAGACATAGACAAGTTCTTCCATTTTGAATCAAGCCTTTAAATCTTTTTTTAAGCCTTTAAATCTTTTTAATGTATTTTTCCTTTAAGTTTGATTTTATGGCAAGAGAAAGTAGGTTTCCTCTAAGGGCCAATAAATTAAAAATATGTTGTTGCATGTAACACAAATGCTTGACTCACCTCTTCCCCCATTGACTTACTGACGTGAGCTAGGATTGAGAGGTAGGAATGAGGTCTCAGAGGATCTCTGGGGCTCCAGGAGGAAGTACCTCTCTTGCACTAAATGTAATGAGAATCCCTTTAGGATTAAAAGTAGGAGAGAGGTGTGGCCTGATTTTGCCTTTAGAACAATCATTTTGGTTATATGCAGAGAACGGGCTGGAAGGGGTCCTTTGGAAGAAGGAAGACCCCTGGGGAGCCTCCTACAGCTTCAGGGGAAGGAGTTGGTGGTGTGGACAAGAGTGGAGTGAGAGTCATGGCAACAGAGAAGCAGACAGATTCAGGGTATATCTTACAAGTCAGCTTTAATTTTTTAAACAAGAAGTTTTCTTAAACAATAAGATACTTGACTTGAAGGGGAAAACTATCTAGGATTCATTTCTTTTAGAGTAATTTATCCCCACTTAGAGACAGATCACCCTACATGTAACAGCAGTGTACAAGAAAGTTATAAGATGGTCTCTGGTCTTACAGTGATAAGTGAAAAACATTAAAATTCTCCAGTTGAACAAGGTATGCAAGGATTTTCATGTTGTTCTTTTTGTTAAACCAGGAGAACAAAACAACTTACTGGAATCTAAAGAGCTGAATGAGCATGCCATTAATGGAGAGAGGGGGTATTCTCACAGAATCAGCATTTTCCCTCAGCCCATCTCCATTTGATGTCAGTCAAAACATACCATTGGCCCTCTAGTTTTTTTTAAATGCAATATATTTGTGCACAGACACAGTTACTTTATGTCCAATAAAGGAAAGGGGAAGGGCAAAACAAAAGAATGGAAAAATTAAAGAGAGAACGAGACTCTTTCAGTGGCAGGATTCCTAATGTTTGCACCATTTCACCATTTCATCATGACTTTGATCTGGCCCATTACAAGATCTGTTAGCTCTAATCTTGACCTGAGTCAAGAGCATTAAAAAAAAAAGAAGAAGAAGACTGGCTTTCAATACTCAAGCATTGAAAATCACTGAACTGGCTTTCACTTCAAGCAGAAGTGGCCTACAATGAAAAGTACCTCTGAAGATATTTGTAGACACCAATGCACTCAAAATGCTTGGGTGCCACCAATGATGGGTGCTGATCAAGTCTCCAGGTTGTGTCTCCATTCTGGAAAGTTCCCATCTCTACAGACAGCATGATGAAGTAGAAAGAGCATGGGGGTGGCACCCATAGGGGCCTGTATTTTCACCTGAGAGCTCCTCACTTGTCAACTGAGGATCATGGTCCAGCTGCCTCTTCTCATCAGCATCAGTTACCACTACCTATGGGCCCAGCCCTGGCATTTCTGTCACCACACCTGTCCTTCAAATACACAGAGCCCTCTGGTTCTTGATTCTCCTGCATTTTCTCCGACTGCCCTTCCTGTCTTCACTTCCTTCCTGACCAGCACACACTCCATGGTCCACTACTTCAATTCTCTTGGCAATTTCAGTTTTCTTGCCCAGAAAGGCTAGCTTTGTCAGCAAACTCCAGCCCTAAGGCAGTCCAACTACTCACCTTTTCCATTGGGGCTCATTGATTCACTTATCCTTGCACTAAAATTTTGCTCAATGCCCAAAGTATTCAGTCATCATATAAAGTAATAGTTTGTTCTGTTTTTGTTTTTGTTTTTGTTTTTTTAAACATTTTTATTTATTTATGATAGTCACAGAGAGAGAGAGGCAGAGACATAGGCAGAGGGAGAAGCAGGCTCCATGCACCGAGAGCCCCACGTGGGATTCGATCCGGGGTCTCCAGGATCGCGCCCTGGGCCAAAGGCAGGCGCCAAACCGCTGCACCACCCAGGGATCCCTGTTCTGTTTTTGAAATCCATGATCATCTGCTCTTGAGGACCTCATGGCTGAGCCATAAAATGCTAAGTTTGTTGAAAAAAGTAAGCACAGGACACTTTGGATGCATGGAGAAGAGTATCCTAACTCAGTCTGGAGTAAAACGAGATTAGGAAAAGCTGTTGGAGGAGATATCTCAGATGAGTCAAAGAATAGTGAAAAGGAAGTAGACAGATAAAGTGGAGGGGGTGACATTCCAGGCAGAGTAGATAGCCTAAGCAAAGGCTGGGAAGTGAGAACAGCATAGCAGGTGTGGGATGTGAAAAAGCAAGTCCATGTTGCTGAAGCGTAAAGTCCATGGCATGGAAGGGTGATAATATTTCCAAACAAAAACTCAGGATATATGGCCCCACTGAAGTGTAATGTTGCAAATCAGGAATGTCTCAGAAAATGCCAGGGATGATGTCACCAATATACTAGGTAGTTAGGGTACAATCTACTGCTTCTTCTATATACTCCTGTCCCTACACACCCTTTGACTCTTTGCTCAAAACCACCAGAAAACAAAACTCACCATGCAAGATTTTTAGAGACCCTCTCATGTTTACCCAAGTAGTATTTATAACCATGAAAAATAAAAAATAATCTCATCATCCAACAATAGGAGAGTGGTTAAATCAATTGTGGTGCATTCAAATACACTATGCCATCATATTAGACTTTATTTAACAATAATAATACGAGGGATCCCTGGGTGGCGCAGCGGTTTGGCACCTGCCTTTGGCCCAGGGCACGATCCTGGAGACCCAGGATCGAATCCCACGTCGGGCTCCCGGTGCATGGAGCCTGCTTCTCCCTCTGCCTGTGTCTCAGCCTCTCTCCTCTCTCTGTGTGACTATCATAAATAAATAAAAATTAAAAAAAAAAACAATAATAATACGAGAAAATCTTTCAACCTAAAATAATTTTAGGTAAAGCAAGAGTGATTTCTATTTCTTTAAAAAATAAGTCTTCATATATCTGGTAATGCAATATGGCATCATCATAGAACAAATAAATAGAAATAGTTTCTCTATTGTTTCTGGTCCTATTCCAATACATAGACTGATTGATATATCCCCAATGCAAATTTATCCAGCCTGCCTAAAACTCTGCAGTCTAAATACCTTTATCACAGAGCCCAAAGGCCAATATCATCAGGCCCCTTTTCAACTCCTGCTCCTACTTGCCATCTCTCACCTTCAAGCCTTTGCACATTCCATTCCTTTTCCTGAAATACTCTTCTCTACCTCCTTTGCCTGCTTGACTAGTTCTGCCCATCCTTCAAGATGCAATTTAGATGTTACTGACTGTAGGTAGCCCTCCTGACCACCACCACATCCAATACCCCTCCTGTGTCCTCCCATCAGACCCTGTGCTTTCCGCAAAGCACTTTTCACATTGTATAGTTGTTGTTGGCTTACTAATTTCTATGCTCCACTGGAACGTAAACAGCATGGTGGCCAAAACCATGTCTGCCTTGCACATAAGAAAAAGGTCTGTATTAGTTATCTATTTCTGTGGTTCAAATTACCCCAAAGTGTGGTAGCCTAAAACAACATTTATCATCTCACACATTTTCTGAGCATTAGGAAACCAGGAGTATGTTAACTGTACAATTCTAACTCGGAGTCTTTCCTAAGGTTATAATCCAGATGTTGGTGTGGACTGCTGTCATCTGAAGGCTTGACCAGGGCTGGAGGATCCACTTCCAAGACGGTTCATTCACATAGCTGTTGACAGAAGGCCTCAGATTTTCCACATGCATGTCTTCATTAGGTTGCTTGAGTCTTCATGACAAGGCAGCTAGCTTCCCCTGGGAGAGCAAATTAAGAGAAAAAGCAGGGACATAACAGAGAATTCACATCTGCTTCAATCCTCATTTTACATATAAGAAAACACAGAGAAGTCAGGTAATGTGTCTGGGATCAGAGGCAAGATTTGAACCAGGCAGCCTGGCTCCAGAACTCTTGCTCTTAATCATTATGCCATACTGGCTCTCTAGGCAAATTAGTACATATTTGCTGGATCAAAGAAACTGTCTGCCAGGAGCCCTGTAATATATGCTTCCCTACATTAGTTCATTTGGTTTCATTCTTACTATGTATCAAGCACTGTGCCAGACAATTCAGGAGACATTTCAGTCATGAACACATCACCTCTAAGAAAAGTCCCAAGATTCCAGAGCATCCATAGCTCAGAAGGAGGAGAGTAACTGAAGTCCTTTTGTCTCAGAAAGCTGTTCTCATTATTTAACTCTATGGAAAGGGCCAGGTTTCTCAAGGAAGATCATCTGAGCGAAGCTACCTCAGGCCAGCTGCCCAGCATCACCACTGCTGACTAAGGCAGCCTGCTTACCCCTTACCACCTCCACCCCAGGAGATGAGGCTGGAACCTGGGTGTACAGGGTGAGGCTGACAGCTGCAGTTTGGACCTGATGATTTCACTGAAGAACCATTCTACAGCTGCCTTCCCCAGGCCATAAGAAATCTTGGAGTGAGACTGCCCAGCAGTGAAATCACCACCATGGTGCCACACACAATGGCACCCTTATAGGATGTAGCTTGTGATCTCATGGGTACAGAAATGCTAAGCCAGAATTAGCATGCTGGCTAGCCCAGCCCAGCCCCACTCAGGTGCACCCAATACAGCCTTCAATGCCCATGAGCTGGTATTAATATTCTCTTCTAAGCCCAAGCTTGGAATGAACTAAAAGAAACCAAAAATATTCTCTGTAGAAGAATTTTTCAACGTTCTCCTTGGGTTTAATAACACAAGAGAACTTGAATGTTCATCCACTGAATTACTATTTGCCATACTTTGAATAAAAGGGTTACTCATATTCTAATGCACCATACATACTAAGGGACAATTATTTATTCCTTCATAAAAGATTTCCTCCACCTTATACAGTAAAGATTTAGACACAAATGGTGCAGCAAGATGACATGAATTATGTCAGTGTGAAAGAAGAGGAATCAAGATTAAAACATTACATTGAGCCAGGAATGAGGCAAATTCAGAAATTACATAATGTGAAATCCTTTACACTTGATATGGATGGTTATACTTAGGCTCTGATATTTCTAGCAGCCAAAGGGAAAAAGGAAACCTAATCAAATATACAAACCACAGTGTTCAAAACATTTTTTACCAGTATATTTTACTTCAGTAGATTGTTTTTGTTTACAAATAATAATGTTCATGAGATTAAAACCAGCCAGTTGCTCAAGAAAAACAAAGCTACCAGAAATAAATTCATTCCCAGATTTATCATAAAGAAAATATTAAATGAGGTAGTAAATAATATTCTTATGGAAAATCTTTTGGTGCAGGCCAACAGTGTTACTCTAAAAATCAGGGATTGGGGATCCCTGTGTGGCGCAGCGGTTTGGCGCCCGCCTTTGGCCCAGGGCGTGATTCTGGAGACCCGGGATCGAATCCCACATCGGGCTCCCAGTGCATGGAGCCTGCTTCTCCCTCTGCCTGTGTCTCTGCCTCTCTCTCTCTCTCTCTGTGACTATCATAAATAAATAAAAAATTTAAAAATCAGGGATTGGCAAACTATAATCTGTGAGCCAAACCTAGCCCTCAGCCTGGTTTTGTAAAATAAAGTTTTATTGGAACACAGCTGTGCTAATGGTTAGGATATTGTCTATAGCTGCTTCTGAACTACCAAGGCAGAGTTTAACAGTTGTAACAGATTTTACAAAGCCAACACACCCTAAGGTGACCCCATGCCCCATGAGTTATAACCTTGTATAATACCTTCTCCTTGAATCTGGGGGGAGCCCATGGTTTGTTTCTGATCAGAGATTATGGCAAAGGTGCTGGGACATCATTCCCTCAACTACATTTTAAGACTATTTTAGCAGAGTGGGAGATTCTCCTACCAGCCTTGAAGAGGCAAGTTGCAACGATGTGAGCTGCCTATGAAGAGGGCCACATGGCAGGGTACTACAGGTGGTCTTGGGACCTGAGGCCTCAGTCCTATGGCTACAAAGAACTTATTTCTGCCAACAACCATGTGAACTAGTTTCCAAGTTGAGATTCCAGATGAGGATGCAGCCCACTCACAGACTTGACTATAGCTTTATGAGAACAGAAGATCCAGCTACGTCATGCCCTGCTCAACTGGCGGGATGGTAAATGCATGTTGTCTAAAGCTGCTAAGTTTGTGATAAACTGTTCCTCAGCATAAAAAAATTAATATATGATAGAGCTCACACAATCTGAAATATGTATCTTCTGGCCCTTTACAGGAGCATTTTGCTAATCCTTACACTAAAGCACAATTCCGGGGGTGGGGGGGGGGGAGGAAATTATCTACTGTAAAGTGTATGGAGTTTTCAAAACACATATATTGAGAGAAGTGTCTAGAAGCCCTACATGGGGCTGGCATCACCAGAGTCCTTGAAATTGACACATGGTACCACTTAGCAGGGCCCAGGAAGGCAACCAAATCAAGTAGAGCTCTTTGGTGGCAAGCAACAGAAGTTGGCTGTGGCTAGAATATACAGGAAAGGGGTTTATCTGAAGTTTATCAGACAATTCACAGAATCAAAGGAAACACTGGTGATTTGTTCTCAGAAAAGGGCAGGCGCCAGTATAGTTGTTGGGGTCTAAGCAGCAAAATGGCTCAGAGCCTCAGCAGGCCTCTGCTACTGGCATTAGTGCACCCCAACTGTTAAGTTTTTTACATCACTGAGTTCAAAGTTCAAAGTTCCGGGAGACAGAGGATCTGATCTGAGTGGCTGGGGAGGGGCAGGCACTTTGATTTAACTCACTTTGACTGCACAACAGCAGGGAGGGATGATTCCCCTGCTGGGACTCAGAATGCTCAAACTAGAAATGGGGGAGAGGATGTTGAACAGCCAGAGGTGGCCACAGCTCCTGCCTGGCTTCCAGTACCTTCCAGTACCTCCCTGGTACCCACCCTGCCACCTGTGCATCTCCTGGGAAAGTTCTCACCACCTCTGTCCCTCACAGTGACGTCCACCTGCCTGGAGTATAAGCTGCATGGGGCAGAAATGATGCTTGCCTTGTTCCCCATGGTAACAGCAGTGCCTAGCAGGTGCCCAGCACATAGTGGGTGCTCAAAAGAGGTGGCAAGTGGATGAACGAAGAAATGAATGAATGAATGTCCAGATGCACTAATCTCTGAGCCACTCCATAAAATCCCTACCTGGAAAGATCTATATCATTCCTCCACTCCCTTCCCTCCCCTCTGCAAGAAATGAGAAGTGCCTTGCTTGCCTCTCTTCATTAGCTGTTTCTCAGCAGGCCCCCCTCTCCCAAGCTGCAGAGTTGTCCAGCAGACCCACTCTTTCCACAACTAGCCTCTGGTAAGTGCTCTCAGGAAAATAAAATTCCATGGTACAGACATTGCCGTGTTGTTCTCCTCCCTGTAAAGCAGTTTGTGAAATGCTAGAACGCTGTTGCAGTCATTTTTGCTGCCTCAAATATTGGATGATGGCTTGAACTAGGGGATGGGAGGATGGATGAAGAGGGAATTGCTGCTACAAGGAGCTACTTTGGGCACTAGGTGCTTCTTAATCCTCCAGAAGGTCAGGAATCTTAAGCTGGCTAACACTGAACAGAGATAGCCTTGCTCAGTGAGAAACCAGGCCTCAGATAGAGGCACGGAAAGCATTGCCAAACTCTACTCCATGATTCCGTCATTCTTGCACGCATTCATTCATCGTACATTCATTTAACGCTTAGTATCTGCTCTGCAGAATTCTAAAGTGCTGGCAAACAACAGTGAAGCAGCTACTTATGGTCTTTGCTCACAGAGCTACAAGTCCACGGCAAGTACACACCAGCAGCCACTTACAGCTTCAGGAGCACAGGAGCAAGGAATTTGGCTGGACTCGGGACCCCAGGGAAAGCTTCCTGGAAGATGCGACACCAAAGCTTAGACCTAGAGGAAGAGAGTCTGAGTAAGCACAGACACTCCATATTCACAATAAACTAATGCAGGATAGGATTTCGACGGCCAACACAGGCCTCGCACGCTGCCACTCCCCTTTCCTGCACCTGGGGCACACTCGGTACAGCAATCACAGCGCTCTGCCACCGAGCCAAGACCTGGCCTCAGAATCCTTTTTAACACAGAACTCCACCCAGGCAGCCCCTACCAATCACTCAGAAATGGCACAGGAGAGCCAACCCCTAGGAGCCTTCTCTTGCTGTAGGGGAGAGAGGGCTGGAACCAGGGTCAAAGGGTCAAGACTGTAGGTGAACCTTGGGAAGCTGTGGCCCATGGAAGCTACACCAGTGGGCTCCTCTGTGGAGCCAAGAGAGGAGAAGATGAGGTGGAGGGGGAGTCTGCTGCCAGGCATACAGGGTTCAACATTGGTGCCTAAGGGTGAGGAGAGACAGAGATGAGAGAAGAGTAATGAGACCAGATGACTGTCAGGATGTTGGGCAATGGGTGAGGGCTCAGCCATAAGGCTGTAATCAGGAGAAAGCCCGCGAGTTCTGCCATTATGCTAGGCTGCCACAGCAGCAGCTCTGGGAGAGGCTGTGGGTTGGTCCCACCGCATAAAGAAACCACGCCAAATCAGACTTCCTGCTCTGCCACAAGTCAGCGGTGTGGTCCTGAGCAAGTTAATTCCCCTGTCTGAGTCTCAGGGTCCTCACCCATATAATAATAGCAACTGATCTCATCAGGCTGCTCTAAGCACCAATCGAGACAAGATTTTAACTGTGATGTACTATACAAATAGGGTCACGATCATTTACTAGCTGTGGAACTTTGGTAAAGTTCCTTAACCTCTCAACACCTCCATTAATTTGTCTTCAGAGTAGCAGTGAAAATACTCACTGACACTTATATTGGACTTTCTATGTGTCAAGTGTCCAGGCATTTTTCTGAGGAGTTTCATGACTTAATTCATTTAGTCCTTACAACAATTCTCTGAAGTGGATGCTTTTATTATCCATAGGGACCGGAGGCACAGAGAGGGTAAGCAACTTGCTCAAGGTCACATAGATGTACATGGGCAAAGTCAGGACTCACATACAGGACTTGGGGCTCCAGGGCCTGCATTTACAACCATCCTATGGCATTTGTAGGGTCACCCTGCAGGTCAAATGGATTAATACACAGAAAGAACTTGTAAGCATGTCTGATACATGGAGAGCTCTCAGTGATGGTAGCTGTTATTAGTATTACTAACTGGAAAGTAAAAGACATCCTTTATTTTCGGGACAAGTTGTCATCAGGGGCTTTTGGCAGAGTTTCTGGAGATGAGGTATTTTAGGAAGTTGGAGGCATTGGAGGAAGGGAAAGCAAGGTGAGGCTGGTCTTCCAGGGAAAATGTCATCTTCCTCAGCAGGGAGAGGGGAAATTGGGATCCGCCACTCATTCTTAAAATAAGGGTCAAGGTTTAGCAGATTAGTTCTGACCTCACCAGTACATTAAAATCCCCTCAGGTGGATTTTTTTTTTTTAATACTGAAGCTCAGATCCCATGCCTGACTTATTGAATCTCTGGCCCTGGGCTCAAGTATGGACATATTTTTTTTCAAGCAATTATAATGTGCAGTAATGTACAGATTGAGAAGGACAGTTATTTCAAAGTGCTTGAGGTCCAGAGTCTGAGCCTCATCTCATCTCTGTCTACACCAAGACAATCCACAATAAGGCCAAAATCAAGATCCAAATAGCAAAAATCCAACATCATTGTGACCATTGGCACAGAATGAAAAGACACACTAACCACGCATCTATCTCTTCCATTAACAGAACCATGTGCTAAAATGAAAGACAAGAGACAAAGATAAAGATGCCTCAGATGCTCTAGAATGCACTAGAATGTACTAGAAGTCACAATGCACCAGAAACATGCACCAGAACAGATTTAAGTCTTCCCAGTGTGTGGCAGCATAGTAGCTTCTCTACACTCCTTCCCTACACCTTCCCTCCCTGCTCCAAACTGAAGCTGTTCTCTAAACCAGCAGGTGATGCCCACTTCCTAATTTCTAGCCACCACCTCAACGGGGGTGGCAAAGTCCCAACAGCCCAACAAGGATATAGCCAACCATTAAGATGGGCTTTTGTTTCCATGTATGGGCCCCCATCCTTGAGAGTAGAATGGGGGAAGAGAAGCTAGCATTAACCAAGTAAGGAGATGGGCTCTGAGCACCAGATGACAGGGGTAGAGCCTGACCCAACTCCCCTGGGGCCTTATTTTCCATAGATTTTCATTCGTCCCAATATTTCCTATCATAAGACAGGTTTCCAACCTCATGGTAAGAATATCAGCATCCTGGAGCTCCATGATCCATGACCAGTTCTCTTTAGGGTCGAATTTGCTCTCTATCTCAGCTCCCATTGCTTGAGTACTTACACCCTTTCAGGGGCTTTTGTGAGTCTCTTTCAGAAGCCACTTTAAGCGTTTCGAGTAGAAAGCAAATTAAAGCAGAGAACTGGTTTTGAAGGTGTTGGAAAGCTGGAAGAGTAAAGGGGAGCAGAGATTTGTTACTTAGGAATCAGAAAGCTGCTGCTCATCCTGGACTGGAGTCACAATCCCACCAACGCTACTGCAGCGGCCAGCAATGCCAGCGGAGTCACCACTGTCCACAGTCAGTGGCCTCAGAAGCCCGCTGTGGCTGCTGGAGGCCCCTCTGGGGGCAGACAACGTGTTTCTCCCACCTCTAGCTTCCCCCCAACAGGTCCTTTGGCAAGGCCCCACCAGGAAGCCACTGGTGGCAAGGGACTCCCAGAAAAGGGACTCACTGGGTTCCAATGCTAATAGGTCGAAGAGGGTGTAGAAGGATTCTCCGGAAGCAGAGCACCAATAGATACTGCCTGCGGAGATACCATCATTACAGCCGTTTACAGATGAGGAAACTGAGACTGAGTTGACACAACTGATAGGCGGCAAAAGCAGGATTCAAACTCAGTTCTACCACGGCTTTAGCCCCTGTGCTGTCCTGCTTCTAGACAAGTCACATCTCCATAAGGAATGAAGAGTTTCTGGGCAGTCACTGGACAGTGCGTTTCTCAGAGGCAGGACTTGTGCCCTCCACACTTCGTCAGTTAGCACTTGCTCCATAACAAACAACTGCAAAACTCAGACGCTCAAAGCATAAAGTTTTATTTTTGCTCATGCGTGAGCAAAAATATTTAGGTGAGCTGAGTGGCCCCGTGGCTCCTGATCGGCCTTCGTCCCGGGAAGGTGGCCAGCTGTGGAGAGGGAAGGCCGCGCCCTGGCTCCACTTCCTCGTGTGTTTTGGAATCAGCTGCTGTCATCTGGTCTGGAACGGCTTTAACTTGGACAAATGAGCTCCTCTCCACTATGACACTAGGCCAAGCGTGTTCACATGGCAAGAGCAGGGTTCTAAGAAAGAGGACAGACCAAGATAGTCATTTCACAAAGGGCACTGGCACGGGGAGGTCATACTCGGAGCCATGGTAGGCCTCGCTCCCCTCCCCAGCACACCCCGCACCTGGAGCCCCTCAGGGGGCTGCACCCCCCAGGACCTGCCAGGCTCTTGGCTAGTGAGGACAGAGACCTTGCCCACGTTCCCCACTGTTCTCTCTCTAACAGAGGCTCATGGGGAGGCTGGATGTCGGAATATGTTCGTCCATGAAGCAAACAGCTAACGGGAAGGAAAGTGCGCCGCCCGCCCCTGCAGCCTCCCCCTCCTGGGACCGGCTCCCTGAGCACCAGGTGCAGAAGGTGGTCAGCAGCTGCTTCTGCCCCACGGTGATTCCAAAAATTCCTCAAAGGTAGTATCACCACGGCCTCCGGGATCGGACTCTCCCCACCCTCCAGGAGGAGAGAGAGTTTCTCACCACATGCCCCCACTTTGTTGCTGGAGTGGTAATGTTTGGGGAGAGCAGAGCAGGGCAGACAGAGCACGTCACCTTTCTTTCCATGACATAGAGCGTCTAAGAATGTGCAGTTGCCCCAGCCGGGGGTGACGATGGCTGACACCATCTCAACCCTCGGCAATCGCTGCTCAGCCGGCTTGCTGCTGAGGTGGCAGGGGGCTCCTGCGGGCACAGGCAGCAGAGGCCCCCAGCTCCCCCCACCTTGGATGCGGGGCAGCTGCCTATCTGCAGACAGAGAAATACCTGCCACACAGTCTCTGAACACACACGCACATGCACACACACATGCACACACACATGCACACGGACACACATATGCACATCCTGAAATCGGCACATCTGCAGGGCATCCGACCTCCCCCTTCCGTGTACTTTCTTGATCTCAGCCCACACCCCTGCAGTCAGGTGACTCTGGTGAGGGCCCAGCCCAAAGAACCGGCATCCGATGCTGAGTTCCTGCATCTTGATTTCTGGTTTTGCATGACTCCGCACCATCCACACCCAGCTCTGTTTCACTCCCTGGAGTGGATGCTTCTCCCGGCTCCCCTCTGGACCCAGATCTCAGTCCCCTGTCACCCCAACCAGAACTTTGTCACTGAGACTGTTTTAGTTTCTACCAGCCACTCCATCCTCAGCCAGCACACCCCCAGGACCTCCCATCTAGAAGACAATAAAAAATTCACTAATGTGGCCTTCTTAGGGGGCATTTGCACAGTAAAAGACAGAGCCTTCCTCTGGACAGGATTGTCTCTGTGGGGACTCAGGGTAGTTTTCAGAGAGATGAAGATGTCTTGTATTTCAGTTATGGTGGTTACCCAAGTATAAGCAGTTGTCATAACTCATTACCCTGTAGGTCCAAAAATGGATAAATTTTACTATATATATTATATATCTTAATATATGTGGCTGTGTCTATATCTATCTCTGCCCATCTGTCTATATGCTATTGGTTGGGTTTTCTCTGGAAAACCCTGACTAATACACCAACCTGAGGGATGGGGAGGGAGGCAACAGGACACCAAAAATGCCGCTTCGAGCCCGAGATGCTCAGAATAAATGCAGGATCCTGGGAGAAGAGGGTAGAACAGAGAAGAGAAATAAAACTCTAGAAGAGGGGGCTCCAGACACCCAAGCTTCAAAGAGAGATGCAGCATTACCTAAAAAGCCATATGGGAGGAAGAAGAAATGTCTGTGTCTTCTTCTGGATTCCCAAGCAGTTATGATCCCTGTGCTCTGGTGCTGGTGAGACCTTTGCAGCCAGGGTTGAGGGTGATAACAAGGCTGCTGCTTAACCAAAGGGGAGATAAGTCATGGTGGAGTTTTTCATTGTCACAGCAAAGGAGAAGAGAGGATTGAGCAGGGCAATCTTTCTGCCGCTACCCAAACCCTAATTCTAAATAGGCACAGTCCTGGCTGCTGGCCTCAAGTATTCGTAACAGACAGCCCCTAGCAAGTGGCTCTCTCAACTTCCAGCCCTGCTCCTTCAAGGACAGCAGAGTCTGGGGGAGGAACTTCTGTCCCAGAGAAAAATGATTGAGTTGTTTGCAAACTCATCCCAGGGATCCATTTCCTCCAGAGAGTGAGAACAATCGAAAGGTACAAGGTCAAGAAGGAGAGGGAAGGGAGTGGTGGGGTGGAGCAGGCTGACACGACCCACCCAGGCCAGAAGACCACAGGGCTGAGATCAGCACTTCTCTGCAGGGCACCAGAAGGGTACGTATCTGCACCTCTGCATACCCTTCCCCTCACAAATGCTTCCCATGCTTCTGACAGCCAATTTCTCTCCATCTGTCATTGCAAATCTCCACGGCCTGTAAACACTTAGTGAAAAGAAGCCTAAGGTGAAGGCCAGAACTCTGGCAGAAGCCCTACAGAAATAGAGGCAAGGGTTTCCCCCTCATAGTACATTAATTCTTGCAGTTTTATAAAATTTAGCAGCTATGTATTTTATAAAACATACAGCAAACACAGGAGAAAGCATACGTTTTGTCAAACACATAGTTGCCAAATTGCTGGGGTGGCCGAAATTCACTCCAGGTGACAAACCCATGGGAAATCCATGCCTCTGTCTGCCAGAGGGCATGCAAAAGGACATTCCTGGCAGCACTATTTGTTGTACGCCCCCCAAACTGGAAACAACACAGCTGTCTATCAATAGCACAAGGGGTTGATAAATTGCAGCATATTCAGACAATAGATTACAATACAGCAATGAAAAATAACGGTTACAACCTGCATGACATGGATAAACCTCACGCGCACATGGTGACAAAAGAAGCCAGACATAAGAGTATATGCTCACAATTTCATTTATATAAAGCTCAGAAACAGGTATAATCAATTGCTGATGATAAAAGTGCAAGTGGTAGTTGCCTTTGGGGAGTGACCAGAAGGAGGAGAAGAGAGACACTTCGGGATATTCATATGGTTCTGTTTCTTGATTTGGGTGCTGCTGACATCAAAGTATTTCTTTGTAATAATTCATCAACCTATACATTTTTGTTTCTTTGGGGGGTTTTGTATTATATTCTGCTATTGATTATAGGCTTCTATTACAATTGAAAACGTTAGACTCAACAAACTGGTTCTGAGGTACTCATAGTTCGAGTCAAAACAAGAAGCATATGAATTTAACTTGGAGAAGATTTCCTATTCAAAGAGATGTCAGGATTTTTTTAAAGTTTTTATTTAAATTTCAGTTAGCATATAGTGTAATACTAGTTTCACATCAACCTATACATTTTAAGTTTGTATACTTTTTGTGTATATTATATTTTAATAATAAATGCATATGACATATGCATCTATATAAATATATACATGTATATATGTGTGTATATATATACACATATATATATAAATATAAATAGAGAGAGCGCCCATGCAAATGTGCCAGGAACTAGGGATTTGACACTTTAAAAATTGCACAATCCATGACCGTGTGGAATTTAGGAGCCGGTGGAGGGAAAGACATTAAGCAAATAATCCCCCAAAGGAATAAAGAATAACAAATTGTGCTAAGTGCTATAAAAGGAAAGCAGGAAGACTCGAACAGGAGGTCTGATTTAGACCTAGCATCTGAGAAGGCTTCTGTGGGGAAGTGAGGCTTCAGCCGACACCTGCGGAGTGGATAGAAGTCAGCCCATAAGCCTTCAGGCAGAGGGAGAGGACAACAAATGTTCTGTGCAAGATGGGCTTGGCCCTTGGGAGGGACCCACCGATGGCGGCAGAGGGGACAGCAGGTGAGAAGCACAGGTGCACGAGACCAGAAACGTGGCATATTGGGGAAATTTCACGGGACCATGTGAAGGGTTTTGGATTTATTCTGAGAGCAGTGGGAAGCCACTGGATCCTTTTACATGGACGGACACACAATCCAATTTGTGTTAGTGGTACCTGCCATTGTTGTATAACGAAGATCGCAAAGAGGCAAAAGAGCACAAGGGAGACCAGCTAAAAGGCAGCTAGAACAGACATGGACTACTGGACTGCGATAGTGGGCTATTGATTCCACTCACTGAAATTGCAATCTAACAGCAGCTCTGTGAAAAACTAAAAGAAACATGACATAAAGTGTAAGCAAAACCAGTAACAACAAATAAAACCTTTAGTGGCTGACAATTATCCTTGTGTTTTTATCCATGACATTTATCCACATGCTTCAGCACCCCTTACTTCAAGGAGATCACATTCAAAATTAGCCCCTAAGGCTACTCTTTCAATATTTTTCTGAATCACGTTTGGCCAGGAGCAGTCGGGCACAGCATGGGAGCATATCAGGGATGATGTGCAGCATATCCTAATAACTAACACCAATGGAGCACTTGCCATTTGCCAAACATCCTTTTTTAGTGTTTATGTTGATGGTTTGTTTAATCCTCATGACAACTGTCTTAGGTGGACATTGTTTTTTCAACTGTTAGGATGAGGGCATGGAAGCAGAGAGAGGTGCCCCCCAATTCCCTAGCTATTGAAAGGCACGCAGTGCATTTTAACAATAGGCTGAAGTTCCTCCCAGGATCAAATCTTTGATCTTGACCTTTTTAGAACCTTTGACTAACAGTAATTTCCAGGCATATCAAAGAATGCTGGAGTTTGTTTGCACTTCCGATTTGGTTAAATTAATTGTCTTGTTTATTCCTTCATTGAAGTATCTGTTCCTGGAAGTCAAAGAGCTTCTATTGAAAGTCAGCTGGAAGCTTTGACAGCTAGGCACTGGGTGTTTGGTGTTCTTCATGATACGTGAGTCAGCTACACCAGCCACTGCTGGCTTCGAAAGTCAATGTGGAATTCCAAAACATGTGGCAATTTCAACTGCATTAATGGCATTTCCTGAGATATGATGAAAACCTATGAATTGAGCAAGTTCTTATTTCGATGTTTAAGCCTAGTAAAACTTTTTCAAAGAAGCTTCCATGAGGGAGACGTTAAATCGTAGTCAACTCTCTAAGATGCTACCAAATTAAATAACTCAACTGAAGTG
Source organism: Canis lupus dingo (assembly GCF_003254725.2). NCBI lineage: Eukaryota > Metazoa > Chordata > Mammalia > Carnivora > Canidae > Canis > Canis lupus. Next base: position 33,763,295 of record NC_064252.1, read on the forward strand.
ACAATCAGTGAAACAGGCAGCTTTCACTGTGTGCTGGAGATAATTGCCTGCTATAGCTGCTGCTGGTGCTGAGCAGGTGACAAGTTTCTTTTGACATCTATTGTAAGATGCATTCCCTTTTCATAAGAACATAAAACGTGAAATATTGAATTTCAGATTGAGAGAAATAGGGCATTTTGGGACTAGCATCTTCCTTTTTTTCTAGGCAAGGAGTCCATTTCCCACCTGGCAGGACCCTGCCCCCTTCACCCTTCTAGACTGGTTTTCTTGCATCCTATCCTAGACTTCCAAACATGCTCTCCTACTCCAGTTACCCTCATGTCCCTCTAACCCAAATACATCAACTGTAAGGTAAACACATTCTAAATATCTTCTGAAGGCTGTGTAAGGGAGTGGCCTCTGGTATGAAGTAGCATTGCCTTATATTTTATTGTCACCATTCATTAGCTTTATGAGTACATTACTCTGCGTTCAGTTTCTCCTCCCAAAAAAATGAAGGTAATAGTACTTTCCTTTAGCTATTACTTCATTAAATAGTACTTAGATTTAGCCAAGGATATTAGCTGCTGTTATTACTATTACAGTTAATCAATTAATACCGATATTAATATCACAGTAGTAAATCTCTTATCTCTTATTAAGCAAGGCCCTTAGTTAATTGATTCAATTAAAAAGTGAAATTGAGTGAGAAATTCATAATAGTTAAAAAAATATTCAGGGTGTCTAGGTGGCTCAGCGGTTGAGCGTCTTGCCTTTGACTCAGGGTGTGATCCCAGGGTCCTGGGATCGAGTCCTGCATCAGCTTCCCTGTGCAGAGCCTGCTTCTCCTTCTGCCTATGTCTCTACCTCTCTCTCTCTTTCATGAATAAATAAATAAAATCTTTTAAAAAATAAAACAGGAAACATACTTAACAATGGAATATCAAGTGTCTACCTGAGATCAAGAGTGAGACAAGAGTATCCACTACCAGCATTTTAGTCAGTGTTATACTGGAAGTCATGGAAAAATAATTAATTAATTAATTAAAATAATAATTTCCTATTAAAATAGGAAAAAATAAGTGAAAATTATATGGATTGAAAAGAAAAGAAAAAATATTGCCCTAGTGACAGATAATATGATTGTGTACTTAGAAAAGCCAAAAGATTTTTCAGACAATTGAATCACCAAGGGAAGCTAGTAAGAGTTAAGCAGATCTAACATCCATATATTTTAAAAATAATATTGGGATACATTATTAATAAATAGTTATAAAAGAAAAAAATTTTTTAAAGATTTTTATTTATTTATTCATGAGAGACAGAGAGAGAGAGAGAGAAAGAGAGGTAGAGACACAGGCAGAGGGAGAAGCAGGCTCCATGAAGGGAGCCCGATGTGGGACTCGATCCCAGGACTCCAGGATCACGCCCTGGAGCGAAGTCAGGCACTAAACCGCTGAGCCACCTAGGGATCCCTAAAAGAAAATTCTTTTAAATTTATTTTTTATTGGTGTTCAATTTACTAACATACAGAATAACCCCCAGTGCCCGTCACCCATTCACTCCCACCCCCGCCCTTCTCCCCTTCCACCACCCCTAGTTCGTTTCCCAGAGTTAGCAGTCTTTACGTTCTGTCTCCCTTTCTGCTATTTCCCACACATTTCTTCTCCCTTCCCTTATATTCCCTTTCACTATTATTTATATTCCCCAAATGAATGAGAACATATAATGTTTGTCCTTCTCTGACTGACTTACTTCACTCAGCATAATACCCTCCAGTTCCATCCACGTTGAAGCAAATGGTGGGTATTTGTCGTTTCTAATGGCTGAGTAATATTCCATTGTATACATAAACCACATCTTCTTTATCCATTCATCTTTCGTTGGACACTGAGGCTCCTTCCACAGTTTGGCTATCGTGGCCATGCAAGATACATCCACGAAGGCAAAAGAAACAAAAGCAAAAATGAACTATTGGGACTTCATCAAGATAAGAAGCTTTTGCACAGCAAAGTATACAGTCAACAAAACTCAAAGACAACCTACAGAATGGGAGAAGATATTTGCAAATGACATATCAGATAAAGGGCTAGTTTCCAAGATCTATAAAGAACTTATTAAACTCAACACCAAAGAAACAAACAATCCAATCATGAAATGGGCAAAAGACATGAACAGAAACCTAAAAGAAAATTTTAAAGCTACTTAATACAATAATTTTAAAAATACCAACTACTTAAAATTAAAACAAAATCTGTGTGACTTTTACACTAAAAACTGGAAACCCTTCCTGAGAGAAAGTTTACAAGACCTAAATAACTTGAAGGATCTGCTATGTTGTTATGGAGAAGACTCGATAGTTTAAAATTGTCAGTTATTCCCAAATGGATCTATAAATTCAATGATATTCCCAGTAGAAGGCAATCTGTGTGTGTGTGTGTGAGAGAGAGAGAGAGAGAGAGAGAATTGACCTGCTGTTCTAACATTTTTTTTTGTTCTAACATTTATATGAGAAAGACCAAGAATAGCCAAAATAGCGTTGAAAAATAAGAAAAAAAAAATTGGAGGACTTACATTACCAGCTATCAAACCTTATTCTAAAGCTTCAGTGATAAAGATAGTGTGGCATTGGTGAAAAGATAGGCAAATAAATGCACAGATTTGAACAGAGATTCCAAAAATGAAGATGAAAATGCATTAGGGAATAAAGGATGGTCTTTTTAATAAATAGGGCTTGCTCATCGCATATCCATATTAAAAATAATAATAAAGGAAGCATCCTCACCCTACTTCACACTACACACAAAAATCAATTCCAGATGTGTTATAGATCTAAATATGAAAGGTAAAATGATAAAGCTTTTAGGAGCTAACCTCAGAGAATATTCTTATGATTATAAACAGAACCATAAGGGCAAAGATGACTAATTGTACCATGATAATATCAAGAACGTCTGTTTTTCAAAGACAGTCCTGAGAAAATGAAGACAGGCTGCAGAGTGGAAGAAGATATTTGCGATACATACATTCATTCAATGGAGGACTCAAACTCAGAATATACAAAAAAAAAAAAAGTCTATAAATTTCTAAGAAAAAATGTTGACATTCCAAGAGGAAAAGAGAAACATGACTTGAATAGCTACTTCATTAAAAAGAATATTCAAAAGGCCAATAACCATTTGAAAATGTGCCCGTCTTCATGGAAATGCAAATTAATGCCTCAATGAGACACTGAGCACTGGGATCTTGGTTTCCAAATATGACTTTCTGATAGAAGGGATCATAGCTCCTTGGAGAAATGGATAATTCTAAGGTGGGGCAGGAAAATACAATATGACCCAAGAATGCCTTATTAAGTAAAGTAAAACAGTGCTTAAAAAACAAAGGGGAAAAAAAAAAAAAAACAAAGGGACAAGGGATACATCAAAGGGACATGGAAGCCAGCCTGAAAGGGTTCCCAATGGTCAATGCTGGGAAAATTTGATCAATAAATAAATAAGGTAGCATTGGATTATCACCCAAAGTACAAAATTAATATACATGAGTCCTTACTGTTATGAATGAATGAATGAATGAATGAATGAATGAATGAGGAAAATACAAATGAAACTTAATTTTCTCTCCTCATCCCCCTTGAGGGTGGTTAGATTCAGTGGTTCACTCCCAAACTACAAAATAGAGAAAGGAAAAAATGGAGACTTTGTGGTCAGGAAACTCCGCAAGTGCTGTGTTAACCAAGTGAAGGCTAACCTCCTCAGTGATGCCATGTGGTTGGTATGTATTCCTTAATTATGCTGTAATGAGAAGAGCATTTCACCTCTGTGGCATTCTTTCCAAAAATTGTTAACCCCATTCTAGTAATGACATCAGACAGACCGGATTAGGAGATAGGTTGCAGGATACCTTGCCAGTATTTCTCAACACAATCAAGGCCATAAAAACAAAGGAAAGACTGGAAATTTGTCACAGACCAGAGGAGGCTGGGGAAGCATGACAACTCCATGCAATGTGGTTCCCTGGAATGGCTCCTGGAACAGAAAGAGGAAAATAATGGAAAAACTGATGAAATCTAAATAAAGTCTGGAGTTTACTTAATAGTAATGTACCAATGTCAGTTTCTTAGCTTCGACCAATATATTATGGTAGTGTAAGCTGTGAACAATGGAGCACACGGGGTAAGGTCAACACAGGAACTACTATCTTTGCCACAAAGATTTACAAAAAATGTAAATCTAAAATTATTCTGCAATAAAAGAGGTACTAAAAACAAACAATAAGATGCCACATCACCCCCGCATGAATTGCTAAAATTAGGAAGGACAACAATGGCACCAACAACACCAAATATTTGCAAGGATGTTGGAAACATTGGACTTTCATACTCTCTGGATAAAAGTGTAAACTGACACACTGCTTTGGAAAACTCAGGCAGTATCTACAAAATCTGAATACAACTTAAGGGCCAGCAGTTTCCCTCCTAGAAAGATGCTCAAAAGAAATGCATGCATGTGTTCATCACAAGGCCTGTATAAAAATGTGTATGGCAGCGCCACTCACAACAGCCAGACATTGGAAACAACTTTAATATTCTCCAGTAATAAGATGGATGAATTGGGTTATTCACCACATCCAAAGCACCATTGAACCCAGATGGTGGAAAACTATCCGGATGTGGTCATATTTTGCTAAAGGTCACTTGCATCTCTTTTTAAGCTACCATCTATTGAGTGCTTACCGTATCCCCACTATAGGTCATGGAACACTATGCAAGACTGGCCAAATTATTGCTATACTAAACAATACAGGTGGATTTTGCAAACACAGCCCCAAACAAAAGAAGTCAAGCCAAAAACACAACAAAAACATTCTGCTTGATTTATAAAATAGGCAAAAGTAATCAATGCTGATAGAAGTCAGAGTAGTGGTCACGGTTGAGGCAAGAGTGTGTAATGGTTGGAATAAGGCAGGAGGAAAGATTTTGGGGTGCTGGCAAAGTTCTGTTTCCTGATATGGTTGCCGTTTACCCTGGGTGTTTGCTTTGTGTAAAACTACATCTCTCCGTCCTCTTAGATCCGTGCTCTTTTCTCTATGTATATTACACTTCAATAAAAACTTTTCTTAAAGCTAAAAAATGATACATAATACTTCAAACCTGTTTAATTTTAACTTAAAGCATATAAATGCACATTCATTCACCACTCTTTTGATGTGGAGCCAAGGCTTTTCTTTGAGAACGGGTCCGCTGACTGGAGCTTCTTGTCATCTTTCTTACATAAACCACACCCATAATGCATCATCTACAATTTCCAGCGTCAATTGCTTTGAAGTAGAGCAAGACCTTAAAGACCCTTATAAAGCAATCAGAGCGCAGAATCTCGCAAGGATTTTATGATTTCCCCAATTCTGCCATTGTCTCAACCACACCCCGATTCCGTAGCAATTTTTTTTGCACTTCCCTTGAGTAAGTCTTTTCAAAGTTTTCAACTTAGCATTCATAGAAAGTTGTCATTGTTCTCACACTTATTTTATTTTTGTGGCTCATGTTGCATTCAGTGACTAACAGGTAAGGATGGCATAAATAGATTTGGAACCAAACACAAATGATCCTTGATAAACATACAATTCTGATGGCAGCAGACACATGTGGGTGTTCCGGAGAGCAGTCCACATTTACAGGCTCTTTTCCTGAGGTGGGCTTACATTCACCAATGTGTTTCACAGAGGAAATCAAGTTAGACCCCTGTGTCTGTCAAGTGGAGAGCTGGCTCATGCTGTCACGTACGCGCCTGAGCTCCCAGCTGCTACCACTGGTCATTTTTGGATCATCTTTCACCTGGGCCACTTGGAGGCCCCTGAATGATTGCAATCCAGGTACCTTTTTGTCCCCTAAAGTACAAAGCATGCACCTGTTTTGTGCTTCAAACTCTTTCAATGTAGAGCGCCTGGTGTACACTGGGTGCTCAGTAAAGAGATGCTGAGTGAGCAAACGACGAAACAAATGGATGTATGAGTTGCCAGTTCCTCCAGAACAGAAGTCCAGCCCTTCGGCCTGTTCTGCATGGTTCTGCCAGGCCAGATCCTGCTCACCTGCCCGGCCTCACCGCACCTCTCCTCCAGCACACCCCGAACCGCAACCCCAGGGAGCATCTCCTGATTGCTGGCCATGTACTACTACACACGCTGCTCCTCTGTGGGAAGTCCTCTCTGCCACTGCCTTCCATGGAGGCGCCTGTGTAAGATTCAGCCATCCTTGCCTCCTCAGAGCTGTCCCTGCTGCATCCTGGCAGGATTCGGAACCTCCCATCTCCTGCTTACAAATCCTGCTACTATCATTCCTTGCCCCCGCCTGCTCTCCCATAGACAGTGCAACAGAGAGAACTGAAGACTGGAATTCAGCCTCTTTATTTGGCTGAAGAGTCCCAACATGTAGCCCAGCCTTGGCACAGAGTTGGTGTCCAACACAGTGTGAAAGCCGGAGTCCGCTGGCCTGGGTTCAGATCCTGGCTTGACCACTTGATAGCTGCAGAGCCTTGGGCAGATTCCTTCTCCAACACTCAGTTTCCTATAAAATAGGAGCGGGGATGGCTCCTTCTCCCTGTGCCTGTGGAGACCAAGTAAGATCTCCTTTGTAAAGAGCCTGGCCCACAAAAATACTCCATAAAGAGAATCTAAAAACACGTGGGCACGTGCACTCTCAAGGTCTAGCCAGCTGTCCATCTTCTATGTTCACCCAGACCCAATGGAAGTCTGAATGTAATGAGAACCCTCATATCTGCACGGGGTGGGCACTCAATAAATGTGTGCTGAGCAAATGAATGACGTTCTTCTGTCCCTCATCCCTTTCCTTTGTCCTGCTCTCCTCTCTGCCCCTACCACCGCTTTACACATCTAGGCCCCTCACTCTGTGAGTAATTTGAAATTAAAATCCCAAAGTTATTTTTCATAAGCAAGAACAGTCACTCTCGGGTCTGCTGGCACAGCAGCTTGACAGGGGGCTGGCAACAGCCAATTCACAGTGAGCCCTGCCAGGGGGCTGCACACATGCTTCTAAGAATAACTCAGTGTCCAAGAATTCTGCTGTTCTATCACAAGCTGGGGCCGGCGGGCAGCTGGTTTGCATTAGCACCGAGAGCGATACTGTCCCGCTCCCCTCGAGTGAGGCCAATTCACCTCCTTTCCCTCCTCTGTCCCACTCCGGGCTGCCACCAAGAAGCCAGAGCCTTCACTTAGCCGTCGTGAAAGTGCCCAGAATGGTCTGGTTAGGGATAACTTGCAGAGTAGATGAAGTTTGCCTTCTGGTCCTTTCGTCTCACATTTGAGTCATAGATTACACTTCCATTTGGGTGTCAACCCGAGTCCTCAAAACCACATTCAAACCTGACCTCACAGAGCAGCTGATGCCTGGGATTGTTCCTAACCCTCTCTTCATTCATTCATTCATTCATTTCTACACTGATGATTAAATAGTAAAGCTAAAGGGGACCTAGGATTCCCCTAGGGAGGCAGCTTGGTCCATAGTGGTTCTTATGATAGAGGGACAGCAACCTGCTCCTAAGGGCATTTGGAAATGTCTGGGAGCAGTTATTTTGGGAGTGTCACAAAGAGAAAGAGCCCTGCGGGCATATAGTGGGCAAGAGCTAAGGATGTAGAATACCCTGCAATTCACAGAACATTCCCACATGATGAAGAATCGTCCTGCCAAAAATGTCAGTAGTGTCCCCCTGGTGAAACACTGCTGGAGTGAGGTGTGTTGTCCTCCTCTCATCCTTTTTCCTCCTACACTATAGCATATTGATGATGAGCACAGGCACCCTTATTCCTGGAACTCTACACGTCCTGTCTTCAAACATTTGAAATGGATTTGTTTTATGGACAGAAAAAGACAGGGGCTCTGGAGTCAAAAAGACCAGGACACATGTTCTGTTTCTGCCACTCCAATTGTGGAAACTCAAGCAGAGTTAATGATATTCAGAGCCCCCAACTCATCTGTGTAATGCTTCCCACAGTATCTATTGTGGTAATAAAGCGATTGTGAGGATGGCCATTATTTCACACAATCCATAGAAGTGAGTGATGGCTCAGCAATGAAAATTAAATAAGAGAACTCACAGAGTACTGGATGCAGAGCAGACGTTGAATATACTAGAGGTATCACATGGAAATGGCTTGTTCTGTGCTTGGCATGTACTAGAAGCTCCACAAATGCCCATCCCATTCCCTCCCTCCCTCCTGCCATAGAAGGTATGTGACCCACTGAAGGTCATCTGTGATTTACTGGATAGGGCTCATAAAGATGACACAGTCCCTACTTTCACATAATTTAAAAATTAGAGGTTCTGATAAGACCTGTATGTATATATATGTTTGTACATATGACAGTGAGACGGGTATAAAATATCTTGAACTATAAACATTTGCAATCCACCCCTTCTGCACCCTACCTCCCACTACCCCAAAAGGATGATCTTTTGATCATTTGGCCCATTACCTGGTCTCTACCACACTCACAAAGGGAGTAGACAAAGGATGGCAGAAGCCATATTGTTCTAAAGAAGGCTGGATGAGGCAGAAGAGGGAAGGGGGTACACAGCAGACATGAGGGAAGTGAGAAGGAGGGGGAGAAAATGAGAAGCAGCTTGCTGGAGGAGCGGACCTTGGGGCAAGAGATTCTGTTCAGGTAGTTTGGGAATTATCGGGGGGCTGGGCTCCCCTAGATGGAGACTATAATCAGCGAGCCCTTGAGATATGATTATGATGGGCAACAACTCCCAAAAGATTCTCTCCAAAGATTTCTACATATTCACGGGGTCTAGGTTCTTGCTTCCTTTCACTCATGCTTTCAGCTTCACACCACATCAACCCAGATCTATAACCCATCTCTTTCTTCAATTCCCTCCAAAACCTTCTTACTCAAAGCTCTGTGAGAGAGGCAGGCTTCCCTATAGGTGTTGAGGACACAGAGAATGGGGTTACACCAACAGAGCACCCATGAAGTCAGGGGGAGCATCACACATTCCTCTTTCTAAAAGACCGTTAGCACCCACCACAGCAGTGCTCTTCACCACTCAGGGGCCCCACCTTGACAGGTCTCACTGATTCCTCCCTCTCTTCTTATCCCTTCCCACCACCTCTCTTCTCTTCCCTGCCCATCCTTCCCTCTCAGAGGCAGAAAACAAATGCCTCTCCTTTCCTCTCAGGCAGAGCACCTGAGCCATCCCTCTACCTGCCTATGAGCCAACCAAAGCCCCTGCCTTTTGGGATGCCTGTCCCCTTAGTGGACAAATCAAGGTGTGTTAGTCAAAGTTGTTCCCTATCTTAAAAAATGAAGTCAGATCATAGTTATTTCATCTCATTTTTCCCATCTGCAACTTAAATAACAAATCCAAATTGTTGAGAGAGATGAAACATTATGGAAATCCAGGGGGCTGGTCTGAGAGGATTTCCTGAACAAGGCTGACTTTAAGTAGACCCGTGGAGGAGAGATTGGATTTGGAAAGAACAGAAGAGGGAATCTAGCGGTATCACAATGTAAGTAAAAATGTGGAGGCCAAACTGGCACAGAATATACAAAGGAGGGTGAAGAACTTGTTCCAGCTGAAGCCAACAATGCATTGGCTGATAGTGAAGGATAAAAATATGAGCACTAAGGTGGAATCGCAATTGGAGGACTGAGTGCATCAGGTTAAGAATCTGACCAAAATCTGATCTCTCCTTTGGGACAAGCTAATCCATTTTGGTGGGTGATTTTTTTTTCTTTAGAAAACTGTATCAAAAAAAAAAAAAAAGGAAAACTGTATCAATGATCCTTCTAGATATGTAAAAATAAAAAAGGAGCATCTTGGAAGAAGATAGAATCCAATAGGGTAAATACACCTAATTTAGGCAAACGAGCTGCATAGTCTGTTTTGGTAAGCCCAAAGCCTCTCAGAGCTATGTCTCTGTGAATGCCATTGCTTTCTGGGGATGGAAAAGTTCTTTTCCACATAGATTTGTCTACCACACAACTGAACATTTTTTATTCTTCAGAATTTGGTGTTTTTTCCTTCATATAGTTGTTTGCAGAAGGATCAGAATGCAAATGGACAAGCACTGGAAGGAACTGGCCAATGTGCCTTTCTGTCCCCTTCACAGAGGACAAGCAGAAGGGAAAGGGGCTGGGGTTGCCTTTGGTGCAGCTCCACAAAGATCCCACGTGAGGTTCATCAAAACAGTGTTGTTGTTTCCATAGCCTGACTTCACAGTGCTTGCTGTAATAACACTGAACTTACTTAAAAAATCATCCTAAGAAAATACTGTTGTATTCATTTATTTTAATTTGAAATCTCTTCATAAAAATTACTTTATTAATCTTTTGATAAAAGGATTCCTGTAGTATGCAACTATGATTTTCCCTTACCCATCACCTAATCTCTCTGGTTCTGGAAATAGCACTCCAGTTTTCCCTCAGAAGGCAGCCCTCCGGATGCCTGGGTGGTTTAGCGGTTGAGCATCTGCCTTCAGCCTAGGGTGTGATCCTGGAGACCTGGGATCGAGTCCCGCAATCAGGCTTCCTGCGGGGAGCCTGCTTCTCTCTCTATGTCTGCCTCTCTCCGTGTCTCTCATGAATAAATAAATTCTTAAAAAAAAAAAAAAAAAAAAAAGGCAGCCCTCTCTCTCTCAGGCACTTTGTTTCAATGGGAATGCTGCCCTGCCTCTGGGCTACAGGAGACAACAGCAAGCAGCATTACCACATGTCATTTGCTGGCTTGGTGATTGGTGGCCTATCCTTACCACCCAACCTGAAGTAGAAGTCGTATCTCTCTATCTTAATTTTCTGCATAGCTTTTTATCATTATGTGATGTCTTTTCTTATTGTTCACTCTTTTTTCTGTGGTGTGTGTGTGTGTGTGTGTATGTGTGTTTGTGTGTGTGTATTTCCCACTTCTGGAAGGAAAGGAGGGATCTCGTATGTCTTCATGTTATATCCTCAATAACCTAAAATGCTGCTGGAACATAGAAAATAATCCATATATTTTGGTGGACTGGTTTAACAAACAATGAACCAATGAAATAATTCAATAGCTGAAATGTAGCATAAGCAGGTCCAAGAGTTAATTTTGGAAATGTTGTTGCAATGATCAAGGAAGGATCATTCAATTGTTAGGCTATAAACCTAGAGCAATCAATCAAAGGTCACTTAGAGTCAAGTCCTCCACTCTAAGAATGAAGTCAATGCCCAGGAAGATAGAAACAGAGATGTAGAAAAGCAGCTTCCTGATAAAACCTGTGAGCACCTGAATCTAGCTATCCCTGAATTCAGTAAACTCTGAATGTTTAACTATTGGGACTCACAGCTATCAGACTACAGGTATGCCTGTTGACCTCTGCAACAGAGCCAGACTCAGTTCTACAGAGCCTGAGCCCAGGGTTGTAGTCTGCATCGTACTTTTCCCAGACATCTTTCCTGAAAAGAGGGAAAACATTAGCAGGAAACATTAGCATATACATTGTTTCCTGGGGGACTGAGGGAGCAGCTCAAACCTCATGGAACAAGTACAGACACAACAGACACCGTGGCCCTGTGCCCACAATCTGTTCCACTTCCCTCCGCAGGAAAACTGCCTGAAGAAGGAAACCAGACATCCCCTTTTATAAAGGATGCACGCTGCTGTTTACTATTTCTCTCTCGTGGCCCAGTGTGGTACAGAAAGTAAAAGAACTGAACACACTACCCAAGGTTCTGGGTCCCAGTTCCTGCTCTGTTTTGCCCTCCAAACTAAGGTCACAGAAACATTCGATTGTTCCATCAATATTTACTATGCATAGTCCTATGAGGGCTATGTTTCTGATTCTTCTCACTGAAGACAACTGACCAAAATTCATATGAACTAGTTTAAGCCAAAGAAGGAACAAGGATATTTATGGACTCCACGAATCTTAAGAAAAGTTTTCAAGAAGTCTAAGTTGGATTAAGTCCAACTAGATTACTGGGGGCAATGTCTTAGGCATTCCCTAAATCTAAAAAATCTCTGGGGCACTTCAGAGAATGAAGGTTCTCTAGCTATGGCTTTAAGCATCAAGAGATGAATGACTATTCCTATGATAGCCTGTCTCATTTTCATAACATTCTCTCATCCACTTCTTTCTTCTGTGTCCTGGCTCCATCATCTCTGCAGGTTGGATTGGAAGGGAAAAGGACAGAGGCTTCTTTGGGTATAGCATGGCCCAGAAGATATGGTCTTACCTACTATAGCAAATAAGTTTGAAATACAATATTGGAGTCAGATTGTTGAGGAACTTTGCATTCATTTTATTGAAAATGGGTAATTATCTAAGACAGATAATACACACACCTAAAATGGCACTTGAAAGATGAATAGAGACATCTAGAATAGCATAATCCAATAGAAACATAAGGCACAAATGTAAATTTATATTTTCTAGTAGCCACATTTTACAAAAATGAAAAGAAAAGATGGATTTCATTTTAATAATATACTTAACACAATATATTCAAAATTATTTCAACATGTAATCAATATAAAGAAATTATTAATAAGACATTTTATATACATTTTTCTATTACCAGTCTTTAAAACCTGATGTGTCTTTTATATCTCAGTGTGGCCTAGCCCCCTCTCAAGTGTTCAAAACCATGTGTGCTTAATGGCTATCATATTAGACAACATAAATCTCAAAGATGTTAATGGGAAAATCATCACAGTGAACATCTGTCTTTCTTCTCCATTACCAATCTTTTCCTTGAATGGTACCCCTGAATATTTCTTTCCAGAGCCACCTATATCATACTTAGCTCATATTACATTATGGATGGAGTTGATGCCATGCCAGATCCAGTGGCGGTGGCTACTTGGTCATTATATGGCACTGGACATAGTGATTGGTTCACGGGGTGGACATATGATCCAATCAGAGTCACTGAAATACAGCAATTCTTCTGTTGAGACTTCTGAAGAAGAAACATCCTCTTTTCTGCAGGACTTTAATCTAGGAGCATGTGACCATACGGTGCCAAAAACCACCATGAAGAGCCAAGAATGAAGTCACCAAGTTAAAGGTAGAAGAAGACGAAAAGAAACTCAGTTGTCATGGCCTCGAGAATTCCTGAGCTTTTTAGTTACATGGATCAATATACTCTACTCAAGCCTGTTTGTGTTTGGAGTTTTTCTAAAGAGTCCTGATATAAAAGGAACCATGTGGTCCAATCCCCTAGAGGACATAGTATAAACAGATTGCATCTAGTTTGTCTCTCTACCCTCGTATTTTCTGAGAGGAGAAGTAACTTGACTGGTGATACCAGTGAATCCTTACATCCATTGGGCTACATCTATCAGAGAGGGCATCACTGCATTGAAATAGCAAAGTGCTTGTCTCTCATTCTCACTTTTCTTTTGTTGCCTGGGATGATAGACCTAGCACGTGATCTAGTCTCTGTCTCAGCCTTTCCCCCTACAGCTACCTTACAAAAATAAAAGGATTCTACAGTAATAATATGAACAACTGTTTGCCAACAAATTGGATAACATAAATGACATTTTTTAAATTCCCAGAAAAGTACAACTACAGAAACTGACTCAAGAATAAATAGAAATTTATTAGACTAATAAATAATAATTTAATAGGCTAAATTAATAAATCCCACAGTGAAAAGCCCAAGCCCAGGAATTTATTAAACTAATAAATAATAATTTAATAGACTAAATTAATAAATCCCACAGTGAAAAGCCCAAGCCCAGAGAGCAGCACAGGTGAATTCTACCAAACATGTAATGAGTTAATATCAATCCTTCACAAAGTCTTTTGAAGAGGAAGAAACACATCTCAACTCATTTTAGGAGGCCAATATTACCCTGATACCAAAACCAAATGTGTCACAAGGCAGATAACCACAGATTATAAATCCCTTATGAATATAAACACAAAAATTCTAGAAAAATGCTAGTAAATAGAATTTGGACACATATAAAAAGGATTATGCACCAACTGGTGTTTATCTCAGTAATTCAAGAATAGTTCAACATATGAAATCAGCATGTGAAAATCAATCAATGAAATACACAATATTAATTAAATCAAAGAAAAAATACATGGTCATCTTAATTAACACAGGAAAAAAAAGCATTTGATAAACTCCAATACCTTTTCATGACAAAAACACTTAACAAACTAAAAATTGAAAGTAACTTTCTCAATCTGATAAAGGGCATCTATGAATAGTCTACAACTAACATCATACTTACTGGTAAAAAACAACTTTCTCCCTAGATTAGGAATGAGACATGGATGTAACACTGTTCATCAACAGTGTTCTGTTCAACACTGTGCTGAAGATTCTACAAGTTCAATTAGGCAAGAAAAAAAAAAAACATGTCTAGGAAAGAAAAAAGTAAATTATTTATATTCACAGATGATATGATCTTGCATACAAGAAATCCCGAGGAATACTCTAAAAAGCTATTAGAACCAATAAATGAGTTTATCAAGATTACATGACACATCAGTATACGAAAAATCTATTGCATTTCTATAAATTTGCAATATAGTCCAAAAATGAAATTGAGAAAACAATTCCATGTATAATATCATCAAAAAATAAAATACTAAAAAAAATAAAAATAAAAAAAATAAAAATAAAATACTTAGGACTAAAATTAAATAAGTGCAAACCTTATACACTGAAAACTGTAAAACATTGTTGAAGAAAATGAAAGAAACTAAATAAGTGGGAAGACAAACCATGTTTATATATTGGAAGACTTACTATTATTAAGATGGTAATACCCTCCGAGTTGATCTACAGGGTCATTGCAATCCCTATCAAAATCTCAAATGCTCTTTTTTGCAGAAATAGAGAAGCTGATAATAAAATTTATATGAAAATTTAAAAGACCAGAAACAGCCAAAGCTGTTTGGCTTGAAATCTTGAAAAGGAGGAACAAAGTTGAAGTATTTTCACTTCCTGATCTTAAAATTTCAGATATACAGTAATCAAGCCAGTATGCTACTGGCATAAAAACAAAAATATAGATCAATGAAGTATAATTAAAAGGCTAGAGATAAAGCCTTAGATTTATGGTCAATTGATTTTCAACAAGAATGCCAAGAAAATTAAATGGAGAAATAACAGTCTTTTCAACAACTGGTCTAGGACAACTGGACACCGTGTGTAAAATAATGAAATTAGATCCCTACCTCACACTATATACATAACTGAAAATGGATCATGGACCTAAATGTAAGAGCTAAAGCTATTTTTTAATTTATAAAACTCATAGAAGAAAACATAGGAGTAAATCTTCATGACCTTGGATTAGACAACGGTTTCCTAAAGATGTACAAAAAGCACAAGTGACAAAAAATATTAAAATGAAAATTAAATATTTTGTGCTTTAAAGCAAGCAAAAAGACAAACCATAAATGGGAGAAAATATTTGCAAACCATATATTTGGAAAGGGACTTGTATCCAAAATATATTTTTAAAATCACAAATCAATAATAAAAAGACTACTCAACTCAAAAATGGGCAAAGGGGATACCCAGATGGCTCAGTAGGTAAAGTCATGAACTCTTGATTTCAGCTCAGGTCGTGGTCTCAGAGTCATGAGATGGAGCCCTGCGATAGGCTCCATGCTGGGTGTGGTGGCTGCTTAAGAGTCTTTCCCTCCCCCCGCCCCTCCACAACTAGCACTCTCTCTCAATCTCTCCCTAAAATTAATTGATTGTGTTAATTAATTTTTTAAAAAATGGGCAAAGAATTTGAAGAGGCATTTCTTCAAAGAAGATATACAAATAGCCAATAAGCATGTGAAAAGGTGCCCAAAATCATTAGTCATCAGGGAAATGCAATCAAAACTAAAACTTCATACCCACACTCCAGGAGTTTATAATCTTGTTGAGAGCACACTTGCAGGAAATATGAAAATATAGATTATTTAGTTTGAACAATGTAGATTGTTCAATTCCTAGTATATCACACTTTTTTAAACCTATATATTATATTTTCCTTTCTATCTCACAGCATCCTATTTTTGAAAATAAAGGATAAGAAACTGAGAAAGGTTGGTTGAGTTTTCAAAAACTATTCAGCTACTAGATAAAACACCTGGGTTTGAACCAAGGTCTGCTTCAACACATAACCACATGAATAGTGTCAAGTTTTATATTTCTTGGATGATAGACTTCATGATTTCGCTCCTCCTATCCTTTTTCTGGACACCTGGTAGACCACAGCAGAGACCTAGGTGCACCAGCAGGCTGTGTCGGGCCCTCAATAAAACAGCCCAACTTTTCCAGAACATAACATACCAAACTCTTCTTGACACATGGATATACTTGGCCCCATCCTTGTACAAATGACT
The DNA here is from genome assembly GCF_003254725.2 of Canis lupus dingo. Lineage (NCBI taxonomy): Eukaryota > Metazoa > Chordata > Mammalia > Carnivora > Canidae > Canis > Canis lupus. The sequence goes on from NC_064252.1 coordinate 33,779,633, forward strand.
TGTTTCTTCTCAAATACAATCATTTGCTCCAGTACAGCTACAACCTTTGTGTTTCTGGCAGAGACATCATGCCTTTGTAGTCAAGGGATCCCGGTTGGTGTTCAGTACACTAAACAGTAACCAAAATAAATATCCCGGAAGCCAGAATCCTAAGGCCCTCTCCCACTCGGGAGATTGTGAGGTTTTCATTGTCAGTGTATGTTTCCCTTTCAAGACAAGGCAAGCTATGTATGTGCTAAGTAGGAATGTTACATGATCCACCACCCCCCAACCCGTGCTAAAAGAAAAACACGGGTGGAACATAAGAGGAAAAAATGGCACCAGAAACAAAGAAGAGCCAAACTAAATTTGGCATTTCACCTTCCATTTCCCCCCAAATGCTGCTTACCCACAACCCCAACTCAGTGTCAGATGTTTCAAATGTTTTCATTGTTCCTTCCCCCAGCCCAGCTCCAAATCCCAGAAAGAAAGGCGGGGTGAGGGGGTAAGGGGAATCAATGCCGTACAGATGTGTTTATCCCATCTTGCCTGGATAAAAGACTTCTTTCAAGTATTGTGCATATCTTCCAGGCCGAATCTCTGCATGCTTCGGAACACCACGTGGCAATCAGGTCAGGGCTGCTCTTTTGCTGTCCTTCTCATGTCAAACCCAAGCTTTTGTTCTCTGATGTGAAGGTTGACAGATGTGTGTTCTCAGGCCGCCGGCACGCTGAAAACACATGGCAGACTGAAGCCCCTGGTCTCCTTGGCCAAAGCACGGCCAATGACATTGGTGAAATAACTCTGTGATTGCCCGGGAGGCTCCAGGACCCCACTGGGGTGGAGATGGGGAGAGGTGGGAGTCATGCAGAATCAGGACCATGCTCAGGAGGGTGGAAAGGGGGGAGAAAGTACAGTGCGTCCCCATGGCTTCTGGGGACCTGGGGTGCTACCATGAGATCTGCCAGAGGCTGGATTTTGATATTAAGTTATGGCAGAGGCTTGTGACACCTTGTGTTACCCACAGGTAAACACAACTCTCCCTTCCTTCCCTCTCTCCCTCCTTCTATCCTTTCTGCCTCCCCTCCTTCCTTCCCTCTCTCCTTCTCTCCCTTTTTTTCCTTCCCTCCTTCCTTTCAATCATTCTTCTCTTCCTTTCTTTTCTATCATCTCTCAAATGTTCTTTTTTTCTTTCCTCCCTATACTTTTCTCTCTCATACTCACTTCCCCATCTTATCTCTGCTTTCTCTCCCCATATCTGTCTCTCTACTCCCCCCACCACATCTCTCTCTCTCTCTCAATATCTCTCTCTCTCTCACACACACACACACACACACACACACCCCTCTCTCACATCCATGTCCTTACCATGTCTACAGACTGAAACATACTGAAGGCTCCACAGCTCTGCCCTTTGTTAATTCTGGGTCCAGATCCTCTTCCTCTGGCTTTTCCTTTGGCTTTTCCCAATGTTCCAGCCGCTGTTTCGGACAAGGATGCTCCAGCTGCCTGCCGGACTTTCAGGCCACTTGCCTATCTTAGTAGCAAATCATTTTACTTTTACAGATTAGATGGAGTTTCTACACATGTCTGACTTACCCTAGAAGTTCTCATCCTTTTCTCTCAGCACTAAGCAACCTCATGTCCCCCTCGCTGCCTCAGCTCCAAGGTCCTCAACACCGCTCCTCTGCCCTGCTCCAAACACCTCAACACCGCTCCTCTGCCCTGCTCCAAGGTCCTCAACACGAGGGACTCCATCAGACAGAAGGCATTTGTGACACTGCTGGCCCTGGCTCTCCCCCTACCTTAATTCTCCCCCACTCTTTGTACTCTGGCTGACTCATCTGAGTCTGGAACTTGCCAGCTGCTATATCTTGTGATTAGAATTTTTTCATGAAATTGTATTAAGAACCTAGGAGAAATGTGATCTAAGTTTGTGATGGCATGGGGGCGCCTGGGTGGCTCAGTCGGTTAAGCGACTGCCTTCCACTCAGTTCCTGATCCCAGGGTCCTGGGATGGAGCCCCATGTTAGGCTTCCTGCTCAATGGGGAGTCTGCTTCTCTCTGCCTCTGCCCCTTCCCCTGCCCCTGCTCATGCTTCTGCTCTCTCTCTCTCTTTCTTGTTCTCTCTCTCAAATAATAAATAAAATCTTTAAGAAATAAATAAATGCATTAATTAATTACTGATGGTATGGAGAAGGCACAGGTTGAGGGAGCAAGGCATCTGTATATGAGCTTTACACTAAAGTAAGTATGTAGTTACCTTAGTGTGTCAGAGCTTCTGCTGGTTGTCTGCAGAGATGCATTCTCTCTTTGTTCCTCCACAACAGAATCTGCCCAAATATTGGCTGGGTACATAATTACCACAACAAATAGTATATTCCCGAAGCTCCCTTGCAGCTAGATATGGACATATAACCAAGTTTAACCGATGGGATGTAAGTTAATATGACTTACATGATCCTTATGTATGGATATCCTTATGTATATGTGATAGGGCTTGCATAACCTCCATGATGTATGCTTAAGTGGAATGTTTGTGCCAGTCTTTGTCCTTTCCTTCCTTCCTGGAGGCTGGATTAAAGTGTGATAGCTGGAACTGGAGCTGGAGCAACCATCTTGTGGTCTCTGGACCCTGAAGTGGAAGTCTTACTGAGGATGAGAGAACAACATGCTGAAAGGAGCCACATTTCACTGATGATCATGGAGCTATTTTTTCAGCCCTGGGTTGCTGATGTTTATGTGAAAACAAACAAATATATCTTATGTAAACCACTATTTTTTGTTGTTTTGTTGTTGTTGATTGTTTGGTCTGTCACTCACTTCCCCAACTCCAAAAGGAGGTCAGAATATATGATCACTAAGTCCATCCCAGGTCTGAAATGCCAATGGTTCCAGTTAAAAGTTGTGGGTAGATGCATTTACAAAGCTCAATATTTTTAAGATAAGCCATAGATTCAATTCTAGGTCAGAGCAGCTGGGGCAGCTTAAAAGAAAACCAAAACTCTCATTCTTTTTCTTCCCATCATTCTGTCTACTTAGTGACAAGTTCCCAGTGGCAGGCAGAGGGGACCCAAAACAAAAACAGTTATCACTTACTGAGCCCTTGCCATGTACTGGGTTTCATTTACTTGTCACAACAGCCCCAGGAGGCAGATACTCTCATTATCCTCTTTCTTGGCTGAGTAAGAAAGTCAGTAAAAGGCAGGATCCAACCAGGCTGTGTGTGACTCCACAGCAAGTTGTCTCCCAAGATGACATCTCACTATGGGGAACCCAGAGAAGAAAACCCACCCAAGTAAACTAGTGAGTCTATATGTGGGGAGGAGAGAATAGTAAGTTCAACGTGGCTACTTGATGTAAGGTCAAAGAAAGACCAGTCTATCCCAAATCTGTCTTCCATGTTCAAAGCCAGAGACATTGTATGCTGTGTCCCTTTACATGAGCATGATCCAGTTAGTGTAGCAGGAGATAACATAGTCCTCTGTACTGAAGGAGTGCTCTTCTGAGGACAGGTCAAACCCTGGCTGATAGGAGACATTAGAGCTGTGAAATGCACCCTTCCCACCTTCAACAGAGGAAAAACACACCCAAATTTTTGGTTTTTTGGTTTTGGTTTTGGTTTGGTTTGGTTTTCAGAGAAAGGCAGGCTTGCCTTTTTCTCCCTCTTGACATCAATTCAATCCCAATCCCATGCCTGGCATAGTCTTACCCTCAAGGAGGACACAATACCATATGCTCACCATTATAGCTGAGGTATTCATGGACCTTCTGTAGGAAAGGTTTATTATCCTCATTCTACCGGTCAGGAAGCTGAGACCCAGAAAGATAAAATGACTTGCAGAAAACTCATGATGGAGCCAGGATTTGGATCATGGTCTAAAGACCCCAAAGCCCATAAAACTCCATGCAGAACACCAGCCTCCTAAATGAGACCATGGTCCTAATCTCAAGCCAATGCTTCTTTCAAAGAAGCCAGGCCCATTTTTTAAAAAGGCAATAATTTATTCTAGCTCTTGATCAGATATCATTCTAGAATCACCAGTAGTTGAGAGGTACCTTAGAGAATATCTATAACAACAGTATCTTACTTTCATAATGTTGAAGGATTTGAGTCCTAGAGAAGTGGCATCCTTACCAAGGATCTCACAGATATCTACAGCAGACCCTCATCAAACTCAAGGTCCTGACCCATGTACTACACCAACCTACTGTTTCTATTTTGAGAGGAGGCTACAAATACTAGTGGTTCAGCCTGTGAGCTCTAGAATCAGACAGTCTTGGGTTCAAATCTCAGCCATGCTACATCTAAGCCATATGACATTACACACTTTCTACAACCTCCCTATGTCTTACTTTGCTCATGTACATTTGGAAATGATAATGGTTCTTGTTAGGATGAGCAAAGGAGGCGATGCAGTGCAGCAATCAGTATGGTGTCTGGCACACAGAAACTCTCTGCTAAACACCACTGTCTTATTATCATGCAAGCACACTTACCTCTCAATGGACATGTCATAAAGAAGGGAGACCAAAGCATCAGGGAAGAGGGATAAAATTAAATGTGCATAGAGAGCATAAGAATTTCCCTTATATCTAGCTGACAGTGATAAACAGAACCTGGAGATCATATTGTATCTCTGAGAAAGAATTCTAAACAAGAAGACATGAAACACAGGGCACTGGCATCTACCACCTCTGGAATCACTTTCTTATCTGTTAATGCATCATTTAGCATGTGCTTTCACACATCACCCAGAAGGTTCCAGTCTTCTCCCATACGTGAGAAATTCCTCATTCCATAAGTGTTAGGATTTCTAGGGATTAGTGAGAAAAGCAATAAAGCATCCGAATCCCTCAGAATGGAAAAAAAGGGAAAGTCCCACTCATTTCACTACCCAGGTCCCCTCTCCCCTCTCACTGGCTCCCCCTGCCCTGAGCCTTCTCTAGCAGCTGGTTGCTGTATGTGGACACTGTTCAAGGCAACCACAAACCCCACAACAGCAGGGATGGGTGGCTATTTGTGTCTTACCCCAAGCTTGAGAACAAATTCTAAGTACCCAACCTTTTACAGGTTTCAGATTGCTTGCAATATATACACAAGCTGGCTTAGGGCTTCTCTTCTTAAAGGCAAGTTAGAAATAGCTCCATTTGGACCCAGGCCACAATATCTGCTGCTGCCTTTACAGAGTAGAGGATCAGAACACAGGGCAGTGAGACAAACAAAGGTATCACAGGCAGAGAGGCCCTGGTTCCCACCTGGCTCCCCAGTCACTGGGAAGGTGGCCTGCAGGACTTCCGACCTACCAAACAACCACTAGGCTTTTCTCCAAAGGAGACTGAGTTGTGTCACTAACCAACTCTTCCTTTCCAAAATAGTACCTAAAAGATGTGTCCAACAGTGGCCCTGGAAATGTGAGGATAACACACATAGAAGCAAGAAATTACAAGGAAGTCATTGTGCTAGACTTCCCAACTGTCTGCTGGCTCCTCTTTGGGAGTTTCGTTTTCGTTTACCTAATTTTTATCTCTCTGTCTATCCATCTATCTATTAGAGAAAGAGGGAGAGTATGAGTGTCAAGGGAGGACAGGAGGCGAAGAGCAGAGGGAAAGAGAGAGAGAGAGAGAGAGAGAGAGAATCTCAAGTAGGTTCCATGCCCATCATAAAGCCCCACCCAGGGCTCCAACCCATGATCTGGAGACCATGACCTGAGCCCAAATCAAGAGTCAATTGCTTAACCAACTGAGCCACCCAGGTGCTGCTTTATTTTTGTTTTATTTAATCTTTAAAGCAATATCATTTTATATAATTTTTTAAAGATTTTATTTATTCATGAGAGAGAGAGAGGCAGAGACATAGGCAGAGGGAGAAGGGAGCCTGATGCAGGACTCAGTCCCAGGACCCTGGGATCATGCCCTGAGCCAAAGGCTGACGCTCAACTGCCGAGCCACCTAGGCGATCTCCATTTTATAAATTTAAACATACTCATAAATGTGAAAATCTTTTCTGAATCAAAGTGAAAATAAATAAATAGGACAAAATGACATCTGCAGGGTTGTTTTAGAATTACTAATAATGTGCATGAGTTTCCAGTACTATCACTGAGTAGAGGCTAAACAAATAGTGACCTTTCACATACATTATCAGGTTTATTTCATGCACTCACTGGCATGAGGCCAGATTAATCATAAAGAAATAGAGACCCAAAGAAGTTCAAAAAAGAAGCTGATTCCCCAAGCACATTCTCCCAAACTGGCAGCTTTCCAGTAATTTTTCAAATAATTTATGGACATAATTGACTGTAATTAAAGGCATAGCTGGTAATAACAAATGATTATTGAGAGTATGATTCTTTTGTAGTGATACAGTGTGAAAGCAAGACCATGAAATCCACACTAAAAGTAGAAAAGGGTTGAAGTTTGTTACCCCACTAATTGGTGACACAGATGTATCACTACTAACAACCAACCCCGATCATTACCAACATCACCACTGGTACCACCATCACCTTCACAAAGCACCTCTGTCATCACCACCACCCTGAGTTAGAATCATGGTGATTCTAACTAATCTAGAATCATGGTGATTCTAACTAATCATGGTGATCAGAGAGCAAGAGGAGAGAGACCCTGGAGTGTTTCCTCTCCACTCCCACCCTATTTTGATATCACAGTCCTCCAAAAGGTGCTTCATTTGAGCCTTCTGCGTACAACATAATTCTGTTTCCTACCACCTCCCTTACCTGGCACAGTCCTCAAATACACTTGGTGAATGACTCACCAACTAACATTTAATGGACACCTACACAATCCAGACATTTTTTGTAGGCACTGTTGATACATACAACTGTGAGCCAGGCAGATGCAATCCTGACCTCCTGGGAGGATGGACAAAAATACAGTGACATAAGACAACACAAATACAGATATGTAATGTGAGGACAACAAAGGAGAGGTGAGGGATTAGAGAGTCACAGGGCCTCTAGGTTAAGTGGGAAACCAAGGAAGACTACTCTGAGGTGGTGGCATTTGACCAGGGGCCCAAATAAAGCAAAGGAGTGAGCATGAGAAGAGCTAGAGAAGCACAATTCTGGAAGAAGGAAGAATAAGCACAAAAGTGGAAAGGGGAGAACCCAAAGAAGAGCAGAGCCCAGCATGGCCAAAATGAGTGAGCATGAATGATGTCAGAGGCCTTGCTGGGGACTGGCCCTCAGGGGATCATGGTAAGGACTTTGGATTTTATCAAAAGACTGACTTCGTATTCTAACAGGATGCTATTAGAGAAAAATTATTCTGATACTTGTTAAAATGATAAAGACGACTTTATTCAAGACTGTTGCAGTAGAGAAAGAGATGGAACTCAACTCCAAACACAACGGAGATGCTCAGGGATTTATAGTGGAGGAGCAGAGTGAGGGGGTCAATGGGTGGAAATCACTAAAGGAGACGTCAATGGCAGATTCTTACTAAAATGGCCTCCCAGGATTCTCACTAAAGGCAGGCTGAGGACTTAGATCATGTGGGGATAAGAATGGAGTGAGGGATAAGGAATTTGATCAGATATTAAGGGTGGGAGGATTCTTGATAAACTGACTTAGTAGGATCCTTTGCTAAAACTGGGCTCAGCAGCTCAGGGCCAGGGCAGCAGGCTGAGGGGAGCCTGGCCAGAGCTTGGTCAAGGAGAGAGTCTTTGTCAAGCCCTTGGGGTGCCATATATAGAGCCAAGTGTAGGGGCAGGAGAGGATGTGAGGAGCCAGTTAGGAGGCTGTCACAGGCCATTCGGAGTCCCTGGCAGGAAATGACAGTGGCACAGTGAAGGTGGTACATGAAGGAATCAACAGGCATTTGAACTGAGTCTTGAAGGGCCAGGAGGAAAGAGCCATACTGGGCAAGAAGACATTCCAGGTAGAAGGAACAGAATGAGCAAAGACATGGAGGTGTGACAGGAGGCCTGGAGGAACAATGCGGTGGCCCCATGGGGAGACGGGAGACTGCCTGTGTGGATACACAGGACTTGAATAACCTAGATACTTGAGGGAATCCCAACTGGCCCTTCCAGTCTACTGTCCTGCTGGCTTTGCTCAGCATTTCAGAAATGGGCACAGGGCTTCTCGCACTTCTATCTTCAAAAGCCTTTAATTCTATTTCAGCATATCAGAGAGAGGGGCCCTGCTTCTCTGAGAGGCCTTGCTGATGGTGCCACATCCTGTCTAGGAAACCACATGGCTCCCTCTCTCCTGTGGTCCCTCCAGACCGTCCAGGTAGGCCCCGAGACAGGGACAACAGGAGAGTATGGCAGAGAGATAATGCAGAATGTCACATGGAGACTGGCTCTTGTCTGGGTGAGCTGCTAGCAGCCTGGTGAGGGTCTCTTTCATCAGGAACAGGCAATGTAAGCTCAACTACCAGGTGAGCTATTTACTATCTGCACGACCCTGAGCAAGTGATTTCTCTCTCTATGCCTCGATTCCTCCTCCATTAATAGAGGCAAAAATGATACCTACTTCCTGGACTTGTAGAGATTTAAGGACTTCACATTAGCTAAAGGCTCAGACTCATGCTTGGTACTCTTGTGTGAGCTGGGGGCTCTTCTCTCTTTCTCCTCTTACATTGTTCACAAAGCATTGATTGCACCCTTACCTCATGCGGGCACTTTGCTGGGGCCAGAGGGCTGAGGGATGAGAAGACCCAATCCTCGGCCTCCAGAGGCATTCAAATTGGGAAAGAGGTAGTCACCATCCAGGGGGACAAGAGCAGTGCTAGGGAGCAGAGGGGTCTTTAGGAGTTCAGGGAAGAATCTGCTTGTAAGCTGAGCTCAGGGAAGGCGGTCTATGTCGAATATAAACCTGATAATGTTACTCTGCTGCTTTATATTCTTCGGTGGCTCCTGATTGTCCTCAGGTTGATCCAAACTCCCTCAACTGCTCCTTCCTGGGCCTCACCTGCTGTCACGGTCCCCTCTCCCCAAGCCCTGACCCTCCTCATGGCACTTCTCTCACCTCCCAGAACAATTCCTGCTTGGTCTCACGTCCAGGTTTCTACCCCTGCATCCCCTGGTCTGTCTCATTTGTTACTGAGATCACATCTTGAATATCATTGCCTCCGGGAAATATTCTCCCACCTTCGGGTCTTGGCAGTTGTTCTGAGCACCTATGCTTCCCTCCTCATGGAGGAAATATCACACTGTGCCATTTAATTACTTCTTTTCTCCCTCTACCCTTCAGTCCCTTTACCTAGAGCCCAGGTCCAACTGGTTCACTCCTGGTCCTGCTGGTTCACTCCTGGGACTGCTGGGTGCGTGCACCAGAGTAGAAGCGCAGCACATACCAGTTGGAAAGAATTCAGCAGGTCTGAAACTCCCACTGAGAGCAGCTACTGGGGCAGACCCAGGTTTTCAGCATGATCTAGCCTGCTCCTTAAATAGATCAACTCTTTCTTTTCCTTCTTAAATATTTTCCAGATAATATAACTCAAAATAGGGCCTGACAGTCAGTGGTGGCTTCCTACCAGGAGGGAAACAATATCTTTTTAGAGAAATCCGCCAATTATCAGTAGCATGACCAGAGGCCCATGTCATCTGCAGAAGCACACTGTGAGATGTGGCTGCCCCTTCTTACAATAGGAAAAGCAGAACCTCAAGGTGTAGAGGTACTGCCCTGTCTCGGGGTGAGCTAAGTGGTGGAGGAGGATGCAAACCCAGGTCCAAATGCTAAGCAAGCTGCCCATTTTCATGCCTCTTGTCTTGGGGCCAATGGCCATGCCTACAAGGTACCCTAATGTGGGGGGGAGCCTCATAGATGTTATGTCCCTTTCGTCTGACCCTTTAAAATAATTTTGAGACTACTTCCCTCAATGGTTTCTTTAGAGAAGGGGGAAAAGGCAAATAGAAGAGTGGTGGCAGGCTCTGGAAGTCAAATTTCTGCCATTCCTGCTCTGGGGTTTGTGCAATCCCCGGAGACCCGTCGCAGATCCCATGCATTCCAGCGAGTGAGTAATGAAAACAGCCTGATCTCTAGATGTGGGTCTAGGAGACTATAGGGCTCTCTCGAAGTCAAGAGTTGTGTTATTTCTCAGCCTCTCACAGAAAGTCAAATCAAGCCGCCTCCGGAAAAAGTGAGGGGCCACCATGGGGGGTGCCCTTCCTTTGGGCCAGATTCCCATCCCACCGAACTCCATGTGAGAGACCCTTGGGAGTCGTTCATTGTTTAGAATTTAAACATCTCATACTTTTCCTAGACATGGAGAAAGTATTTTTTAGGTATGCCAAGAATTAACCAGCAAGGGCATCCATTTAATTGTATTTGAAACAGAAGCTAATGTTGTTAGCACACCAACCATGTTCACCGATACACGACAGTGCAAGGGGAAGAAGGCAGCAGGCGGTGTGGGGTGGGGGAGGGGGGTATGTTAAAAATTTGTGCGCAGAGAGCTGGCTTGGAGGTGACCTGGGACAAAGGCACAAAAATGACCATTGTTACACTGAGTTAGTCTTTTCATTAGTGGGCAAAGAAACCTAACTTTGTGGACATTTCGTTATGTTGTTGGGACATCTTTGATCTCCCAAATCAGCAAGAATCCCAAAGGGAAGCTAGCCGTGTTTTTGATTATCTTTAAAGTCTAAAATTCCTTAGGTGAAATTCAGTATGAAACGCATCCATGCAACGGGGAAGGTGAGTGGCTGTGTCAACATCTGGACCCTATTAAGTCTCAGCTATTTTTGCTAGGCAGTGAACTGGAGAAACCAAATTCCTTGATAAAGCTTGAAATTTCCAGGAACTGCTTGTAAAAGGCATTTCTTCTGTCTGGTTATTTTGCATAACAAACACACCGCACTGTGAGTTCCTGCGAGGCTGGGCTGTGGGGATAAAAGGCATTATCTGTTTGTCGAATTGTCTCTAAAGCTTTAATGCTCTGGTTCACTGTTTGGCTTTGACCTCTGCAGAACACTGTGCAACTTACAATGCCTCTCCACATACCTCCCGCCTTTTGATCTGCACAGCAGCCCTGACAGGGAGCGGACACACATGCCGCCCTCATTCTACAGTTCGAGAAACTGAGGCCGAGAAAGATCCTGCGGGATCTGTTTCGGGCCAAGCTGATAAGACAGTGCCAGGCGATGAGCAGGTGACTCATCTAGAAATTTGGGCCAAATGAAGATTATGATCCCATGGGTCTGAGGGGGAGCTCAGATTCTGCATTTCTAGCCGCTCCTGGATGATGCCAAACCTGGTCCACAGGCCCCACTTTAAGTAGCAAGGACAGCAGAGGTAGATGTGGGGCTCAAAAGGGAGTCTTAGGGTTCCAAGTCCAAGATTATTGTACTAAATCATGTTGTTTCTGTAGGGGCTAAATGTGTAAGTCCCAGAGCCTGACTCTGCAGGCTCAAAGCCCACCTCTGGCCCTTATTTGCCTTGCTAACCTTTTTAAATCTCTCCATGCATCAATTTTATCATCTACAAAGCAGGGATTAAATGGTACCAACACTCATATGGCTATTTTTGAGGATTAAAGGCAGTAATACGTTAAAACAATTGGAACAGTGCCTGCAACATAGCAGGAATGTAGTAAGTGCTAGATATCTTTATAACCTTACTGATTACATTGCAGCACCATAAGTGTGAACAGTCTCTCTCTGAGCCTCAGCTTGCTCATCTGCAAAATGTATCAATAAAAGTTAACTCTGAGAGTGGTTGTAAGGAACAAAAGAGATAAAGAATATAAATGAGTTATGCCACAAGTAAGAAAAAAATTATTTTTGTTGAGCTTGCTCTGGCCCTTACAGCCATGGGAGCCCCTGATGCTACCCACAGGGCAGGGGCATTAGACTCACTAACTGTGAGTTTCTAATTGCTAGAAACTGTACGTGACCTTTCTCCCGCAAAGACCTGCAGGTCCTTAAAGAGCCGTGTGCCCCTGCGACCATCATGCTTAGCATAACACTTGGTATAGAACAGGGTGCCTGATAAAAGTGTTTTGTCTGATTGATTTAAAATAGTTACCCACTTCTCCAAATCTACAATTGGGCCTGAGGGATAAGTTTTCATTTAGTCAATCCTCTTGGCAACAAATAAGGCTTCAAGGCATTATTCTTTTAAAGCTAACCGAAGTTTTAGATTCTCTCATAGCAAACTCCCAACTTAATCTCAGAGTCTCCAGACACAAATGGGAAGGGACCTTCCTGCTGCCCTTTATAAAAACCACTCTCTCTCTTTTCCTTCATCAGCACTTTGATATTACCTCAAGGGAAGGAAAGAACCCGCTGACTATGTGTTTTCTCCAAAGCAAAAAGTCTCAAAAAGCATAAAGGGTAGGAAGAGTGATTACCAACCAAGTGGAAACAGAGTCACCATCAAAATTCTATAGCCAGCAGGATTCCTCAACTGATCAGTCCTCTGTAAAATAAGGAAGATCACTAAACCAAGATGTGGATATTTGCAAGCTAGCCTCTGACGCATTGCAAATCTGACATCCTGACACATATTCAGGACTTGGACTGAAGCAAGAGATCCTGGTATATAGAACTCAGTATTAACCATTTGCCCTATTGGTGGGGTTGAGTTCAAGTGATTCATGTGTCCATTCATACGACAATTGTTAATTGAGCACTGTACTGGATGAGTGAGACAAATTTGTTGCCTGAATTCCCAGGACTTACAGTCTGTGGACAGTATAAACACACAATTAGGCAATTATATGGTGTCCATACAATGTAGTGAAGGGCAGCCTGCTACACAATCTGATTAACCACTGTGCTATAATAATACTAAACTAAGCACATATTTAATGAAAAATATCAAATTATACAGACCAAAAATTAATGGAAGTACCAGGAGGAATTGACCATTTTAATGACTAGCAAACAAAAAGTAAAAAAACGCAGATCTGAACAACTCATTGACAAATTTGATGTAAGCACATATTTAGAGACTTGCTTCCCATAATTAGAAAACATGTATCTCAAACATGGAATATTTATTTTTAAATTGCAACACATTCATATATGTTAAAGAATAAATCTCTGGGCACCTGGTTGGCTCAGTCAGTTAAGCATTTTCTTTCAGCTCAGGTTGTGATCCCAGGGTCTTGCTCCATGGAAAGCCTGCTTTTCCGTCTCCCTCTGCCTGCCATTCCCCTGTTTGTGCTCTCTCTCTCTTTCTTTCTCTCTCTCTCTCTCTCTCTGTCAAATAAATAAATAAAATCTTTAAAAAAATAAAGAATAAGTCTCAACAAATTTCCCAGTGTCATATAGAAGATATGAGTTAGTATCATAGAGAAGATATTCTCTAACTACAATGCAATTAAGTTAGGCCTCAATAGCAAAAAGATAACTTTTAAAGCACACCAGGAATTTTTAAATAAACTTATAAATTATTCATGGGAAAAAGAGGTACCAAATGGAAATTTTAAAATATGTAGAACTCAATCATAACAATAGTGCTACATATCAAAACTTATGGGATGCAGTGAAAGCAATATTTCAAAGGAAATTTATACTTGTAAACACTTGAATTAGGAAATAATAAAGGTTTAAAATTAATGAGCTAAACAGCCAATTGAAAAGGTGATAAAGAGAACAGAAGAATAACACTAACATAGTACAAGACAAAAACATAATGGAAAGGATCAACAAAGCTAAAAGTTTGAGTTTGGGGTTTTTTTTTTTTAAAGACTACACATAAATCAGGAATAAGATCAATTAAAGAAAAAAGGACATACAAATTAAATTAGGAATGAAGGAAAATCTACAGCACTATCACAGAGATTGAAAATTATCACTGGATATTTAATGCTAATAAATTTAACTTTAAATTAAATTTAAATTTAATGTTAATAAATGTAACTTTAAATTTAATGTTAATAAATTTGAAAGTGTAGATTAAAATATATGAATTTCTAGGAAAAAGTAAGTGACTAAAACTGACTTGAGTAGAAATAGAAAATCTATGTAATCTTATAACCACTAAGGAAATTTAATCATCAATATAAATTCTTCTGAAAACAAACACTAGGCCTAGATAATTTTACAGGTACACTTTACAAAGTCTCAAGGAACAGACTTCCCTTATCTTCAAACATCTTTTCCAGGGAACAGAAAATGAAAGAACACTCTACAACTCATTTTATGAGGTTAATATAACACCGACACCAAAACGAGACAAGGAGAGTTTAAGAAAGAAAAAATATACTCCAATCTTACTCATGAACACAGATGTGAAATTTCCAAATTAAATATTAACAAATAGACTCCATAAATATACTCTTTTTTAAGTGTCACTTTGTGACCAGGCTGGTGAACCCAAAGAAAGGCCAAGGTAATTTAACATCAGACACTTTATAAGTGCAATTAAACACATTAATAGACTAAAGAAGAAAAACCAGATCCTTAACCTAAATTCTCTAGAAATGAAGGCTAAGGTGTGAGTAACTTTCTGAGAAGTGAGAGCCAAGGAGCAGGAGTGAAGGGCAAGAAGAAAGGAGAGTCAGAAGGAAAAGAGAACCAATGAAAAGATGAGTTATCAGGCTGGCCGCCACAGAGGTGACTTAATCCCCCCAGACTGTTTGAATTATCATGTAAAATGCATCTCGGTACTGTCCATACAGGAGAGAAGGACAAATCTTTTGTCTCAGTGAATAAATTTTTCTGAGCATCAAGTGGTTCCCATACTGGCTCCTGCTATAGCATCAACAAAAAGGGTAGAAACCTTGTGTGGTGGGACCCAAGGTTAGGTCCTGCCAGGGTGAACCTGGAAAAGGCTGCTAAGATATCAACAAAATTGGTCACTGCAGTAGTGACTGGAATAAGAGAAAGTTAAGACTGGGAGAATCTGAGAATTTGGCACAAGAAGTGTCCAAAACACCATATAATCTTTTCAGCACAGACAGGAAAAGGCTTTGGTGAAATTTAACAACTATTCATATTTTTAAAATTTTTTAAAGGGGTACCTAGGTGGCTCAGTTGATTAACTGTGGAGTAGGTGGCTCCAACACTTGGTTTCAGCTCAGGTCATTATCTTAGGGTTGTGAGACAGAGCCCCACATCAGGCTCCATGCTCAGCATAGAGTCTGCTTGAGATTGTCTCTCCCTCTCCCTCTGCCCTTCCCCTTGCACTCTCTCCCTCTCTCTATAAAATGAATATATAAATCTCTTTTTTTTAATTTTTTTAATTCTTTAAGGAAACCAGGATAACAAAGAACAAAAATTTTCATAACCTCATGTACTAATCCATTAAACCTGCAATAAGCATAAAATATTAGAATTATTCCCATTACAACAGGAAAAAAAAAAGATATCACCACCTTTCTTCCACACCGAACTGGAGGACGTGGTGTAGTAAGACAGAAAAAATAAATAAAAGGCACAAGTATTAAAAATAAAGAAACAAAATCGTATTAGCAGATGATTATGATTGCACAGAAGACTCATTTGAATCTACAAACAGATCATTATAAATAATAAGAGATTTGCAAAGTTATTAGATCTTATATTTCAATCTCAAGTCATTTGCATTTCTACATACCAGCAAAAAAAAAGATTAAAATGTAAATTTAAATGTATGGTTTACATTGCAGATGAAATAATATAATATTGGGGATTTTCTTAAAAATAATCCTGAGGTGGGAGAAGTAGGTAAGGTTGTAGATGAAATAGGATTAATCATGTATTTATAATTGCTGAAGCTGAGTGATGAGTGCATTGGATTTATTTCAGTGTTTTACCTAGAAGGCAGTACAAATGAACTGAAAAATAAATTATAGCTACCTACATCACATTGTATGACTCTTAGGAACATTGCTGAGTAGAAAAATCAAATGGAAGAACACTACCTGTAGTCTGATGCCATTTGAAGTAGAGATGGCAATATGCTTCGTCTACTAAATTTTAGAGCTTGTATATCACAGCAGCAGAGCTTAGCCTAACTTAACTAATACTGTACTTACAAATAAATTATTTACACATATATTCTTGTGTGTATATGTAATAGCACACATACAAACATTTTTAAGAATGAATGAGAGGGAGGCATCTGGGTGGTTCAATCAGTTGAACTCAACCCTTGGTTTCAGCTCAAGTCATGATCTCAGGGTCCTGGGATTAAGCCCCACATTGGGCTCCCCACTGAGCAGGGAGTCTGCTTGTCTTCTTCTCTCTCTGCTGCTCCCCCTGCTCATGCGTGCTTGCTCGTTCTCTCTCTCTCTCTCTCTCTCTCTCTCTCTCTCTTTCTCTCTCCCCTTCTCTAAAATAAATAAATAAATCTTTTGGGGAAAAAAGAGGAAAGGATGAATGAGAGGTAAGAAAGTAAAGGTAGCAAGTATAGACCTCTTTAAAGAAGTAGTTCTCTAACAGGTGTAGTGGCTGAAGAGTCACTGGAGCATGTCAGATCCTGAAAGGAATAGTGACAGAAACAAATAGTGAATAAGAACTCAGGGAAAAAAAAAAAAAAAACAGAACTGAAGGAGGAAGGTCTCTGCCGATCATAAGTGATCTTTCTCAGGAACTGGGACACCTCTGCCCATATCTAGTGTACACTGGGCAGGGCACTAGAGAATTTACCTGTGAATTGCTCCTCTGGCGTCAGAGTAACGTGGCTGGGGAAGATGGAGCTGCCGCAGGGGAGAGCTGGTTTTGCCCCTGGATGGCACGCTGGTGCATCTACACCCAATGCGGTGGCCCCTGCTCTGGACTTTTATGTTTCCGATTTTCAGGCTCCAGCTCAGTGCAAACATTTCTTTGGCAACAGAATCCCTTTGAGGCTGGCCTGGCACAGACTCAGCCAGGAGGCAGCCCACTAATCGGGCCAGTTTCTCCTCTGTGCCTCCCCTCTTACCCTCTCTGAATCTGCCTACCTCCTGGCTGGGTTCCAGGCACACAGGTCCCATTAATCCTCTCGGCATTAGCCGATAAGGAAGGCATTAGCTGATGATGGGGGTGTTGGCAGATAGCTACAATGTTCTCAGATATGAATTAAGGTATCACACAGGAGGAAGCCTGGAGAGAGAGAGGCAACACTGGGGTGACAGGGAAAAGAGAGAAACACGGTGGTAGCAGGAAGAGGGTTGAAGTTCTGATTCTGCCCCCTAATAACTGTGATGAAGAATAAGCCACTGATTCCCTCTCTGGTAATAATGTGACAAAGCTCTTACCTTGTGACTCCAGTAAAAGATGTAACATACAGAAAACACCCCTTCCCTCTTTCTATACCTTCCCCTAATGGAGCTACTTAGAAAAGTCTCAGAAAAGAAGACATAGTGAACAACAAAGAAATCACACTGCTGTGCGGGCCCTGAGCAGGCCATTTGACAACTGTCTTCCCTTGCAAGGTGCCCCCTGGGAAATCTGCCTCTTCCTCCTCCACCCAGCTGTCCCCAGCTGGGAGGAAAGCCAGGAAAGAGACACGGAGGTGAAAGCATCTTGTCACAGCTCTCTGGGGTTCTGCACAGGGATGTTCCAAGGCCCAGACACACCAGGAGTCTCCATTTCTCTAGAGTGGATTGTGGTTGGAAGCCTCCAGATACCATTCCTCAGCCACCAGTTAGATGGTGGCACTGGGCCATCGTTCTTCCTTTAGCTCCCCAGCAGCCTCTATAAGGTAAGTGCTATCCCTAGCCCCATAAAAATAAAGAATACGAATAAGAAAGTTGAGGCCCAGACAGCTTAGGTGGGGTGAAGAAGCAGTGGGAATGAGCAAAGGCCACACTGACATGGGGGCCTGAGACCCTCTACAGTGTCTGTGGGCCACCAAGGACCTTCCCAGGAGGGACCAGCAGCCACGTAGGAGAGCCTGGGGCCAGGGCAGCCCTGGTCACACTGAAGCCTGTCCCAGGAGTCCTGCTTGCCCTGAATACCCAGAGGCCTTCGAGTACTGGGTCCCTCTTTCATGTTCCATGCACATCCATTCTCCATGGAGAGTCACTCCAGAACTGGCTATCCCCAGGGGCCAAGGACCACCTGCTGCGGTCTCTGAAAGGGCCTTCTTTTCCAGGAGAGTGGTGGCTCCACTCGCTGTGTCCATCCCATTTCACCAGGCAAGCCAACAGCCACTCTGCCAGTGTGGGCACAGGAGATGTCAGAGGAGACAGGGTCATAGAGGGTTCGAGGCAGCGCGCTATGCAGTTATATATGTGTTACCCTGGCTTCTCCTCTCCTGTGAGATGGGGTCACAGAGAGAAAGCATTCACCTCAGGGAACCGCAAATCTTCGGCATGTCGAGGGTGGTCTTATCATCACCCCACATCGCCTGGGACCTAATTTGGCAGCTTAGCTACCCTAGTAAGGCTGCACCTCTGAACATGACACCCTTAAGGCATATCTCTGGTTCTCAGGGGACAATTTAAAGTCTAGGTCGAAGGGTGATTGTGCTTGTTTCTAATGAGCTTCCTATCTGAGAAGGAGAAAACAAAGGCTATCTAATAAACACAGCTGATTCAAAAGGCCTGAAATATTCCAAACTCTTAAGAGAGGAAAGCTAATTGTGTGTGAGGGTGTGCAAAGTCACACAGGGCAGTATAATTGAAGGAAGCCCTCAAGGAGGTTGAGTACTTCAGAGGAATGCAGCCTCTGCTGCCACAGAACTGGGCTTCTGGCCCAGCGACCCCCACATTGCTCCTGACACTGGCATTGGCTTAGCCTCTGGAAACATGCTGCACCAAGACAGGGTGTAGCAGTTAGTGGTGACACAATCCAAACATCCTCCCTGCCTTCCAGGCACTGCCGAAGAGCTTGTGCCTGTGGCGTGTGTCTACAAGAAGCACCTGACTTATTAAGAAATCTCTGCTCTTCAAGCCAATGTCACCAAGGATCTGGACCACTAGTGTGGCTTTGCTTTCTGCACGGGGGCTCCCTGGGAAGACCATGTTCCTTGGTGCTCTCCCCGCACAGAGAGCCGATTCCTACTCAGCGGGCTACATAAGCCATGGCCAACAGCATCTTTTTTATTTGTTAGCATTTACTGAGTGTTTATTGTGTGCCACACATGGCACTATTTCCGGCATTGTCCCAGCTGATACTCATGATAACCCAGTCAACCAGGTAGCATTTGCACCCCGATTTTACAGACAAGGTAACCAAGACTAGACAACTGAAGACTCCAGCAGAGGTCATATGTCATCAGTGGTGAAACCCAGATTTCATTCTAGGCCTCCGTGGACTCTAGAGACTGCGGTCTTAACCAGTGTGCTTACTCTGCCTCCCCAAAGACTGTTCTAGGACCTTTTAAGGGAGAGCTCTACATGCATGTGAAGGGGGAACTTTAGGAGGCTTCTGTTTTTCTGATTTGAGCAGGAAAGCATGCACATATTAAATGCAAGTGCAAACTTTACAAGCAGCTCCTATACATTTTGTTAAGGTTGCTGTGTGTGGTGCCATTTCTCCCAGGTGGGGCCATAAGCCTTAAGGGTGGGAACCACGTATAATATTTGTGTGTCTCCCACACCCGGCAAAGTACCTGGCCTCTGGCAGGTGATCTGGAAAGAGGTTTCAGGAAGAGCAGTGAGGATGAGGATAGTAACGATGCTGCCTCCTGCACCCACTCGATCTTTCTAACCTGGCTTCTGCTGTTCTCCTGCAGGCAGCTTGTGCTCCAGCCAAGCTGCCCTTACCTCTCAGTCCCAAAGAGGCAGCAGCGTTTCACCACTCTTTACCCTTGCCCACGACGTGGCCTGGGATGCTGTCCTCTGTGAGTCTGTCTCAAACGCCACTTCCTCAGAGAGGCCCCTGTGTCTCTCTCTCAGCTGGAAATACCCTTCCCACCCCGAACTCCCTTGGTTCCTGCGAGCTCCTTTCCTTCCTCTGTCTTCATCATCTGGGAGGCTTAATGTGATGCTGAAGTAAGATAATGTTCTAGAAAGCTCTTTGTAAACCAGGAGGCACTATCCAAACATGAGGGCTTATGAAGGCTCATATCTCATCAATGAAGGAATAAGATTAAGATTGTCCAGGGCATCAGGTTCAACATTGCCCAGTACAGGACCCCACACATGCAAGTCATGGAGAGCCTGTGCTGAAAGCCCATCCACTGACTTCTCTCCCTCTTCCTTGGAGCCATTTTATGCCCTTCCAAATCAGGCTGAGAGGGCTTTCAGTAAGCCAAAGAAAATCTTATTAGGAAGAGAAAGCCACAGGAAAGGAAAAAATGGAAGTACCTCCTGAACACCTCTGGAGGCGGACTTTCACATACCAGAATTATTTTCAGATCTGTCACATCCAGTGTCCTCTTCTTCTGATAAGTATTTTGTGACTTTGCCTTCCATATCCTACAGTGAAACTCATTGGTAATGCACCTGGCAGTGACTGGCTAACTGCCCACCAAACCTGCTTCCTCCTCATTTGGGGGAACTTAAATGATCTCCCAGTGTGCCTTACAGTGAGCTCTTGCCATGTGGATAAGGTTTAGCCAGTGGATTGGGAGTGCCACTTCCGGGCCTGGCCCCACTCTTCTCAATATCCAGGTCTTCCAGATGACCCAAGAAGCAGTGGTTTAAAAATGACAGAATCTGACAGTGTAGATTCCAGCTGCTGTAAGGATGCAACATGAGAGAGAAATCAACTTCTATTGATTAGAGATTGCCATCACTAATACAACACAGTGTACTTCCATATATCCATAGCTCCCCATCCTGAATAGGTACAACATTTTAGTGGCAGTAAAGAGGAGTTGAGTAGAAATCTGGGCCCAGGATCAAGAGGCATGAGTTCTTAGGGCACCTGGATGGCTCAGTTGGGTAAGTGTCTGCCTTTGGCTTTGGTTATGATCCTGGGACCCTGGAACTGAGCCCCACACCAGGCTCCTTGCTCAGTAGGGAGTCTGCTTCTCATTCTCTCACTCTGTCCCTCCCCTAGCTCATGCTCTCTCTTTCTGCTCTCGCTCTCTCAAATAAGTAAATAAAATGTATTTAAAAAGAGAGAGAGATGTGGGTTCTTGTCTAGGCTCTGCTGCTAACTAGCTGAGTGATATGACTCCAGCTCATCATCCCCTCTGGGCCTCAGTCTCTATGACTATAAAATAAAAGGTTGAAGAAATTATCTTCAAGGTCCCCTCTAACTCTGGCATTCAAGAACTGTACTCTCATTTCTGCCTGTCTCCACTGTCTGTCTGGGATGTAAGAGTGCTCAAAAAACTCTTCTTGAATGAGAGAATAATTCTGTAACCTATGTGACTCAGACCATATTCTTTACCCACTTAAAATTGCCACATTGCAACAAGCCATATGAACTCTCGGATTCTCCCTTCTTCTGGAACAGGGAGTATTGATGGTATCCTTCCAGAACTCTCCACCATCCCTTTCCTCTGCCTCTCACTGCACAGCACCTCCCCCTCCCACTGGCACACACCCATGTACACACCCCTCCCATCAAATGGACCCCAAGCCCCAGGATTGTCTGCAAACTTCTATTTTTCTACCCTTGTACATTCTTCCCCCACACCATATAGCCATCCCTTGAGCCACCACTGCTGTGAGTCCCCAGCAATACTGTCATGCCTCTCTCCAAGTACTAAAATGTTAAGTATTTATTTTAAGATGGAAGAAAATTTGAGCTTGTAATTAGCACATTTTTCCAACACATTGCCTAAACCACCGCTATGTAGAGGAGCCAAGAACAAGTGCTAGTAAAGTTAACACAGTTTATTAAACAGGAAAAGCCATCCAGAGCTGAGCTAATACAGCAACCACATGTAAGGTCCACCTCCTTCCTGGGACAGCTCCACCCATAAGTCTGTTTCTTCAAGTAGGCTCCATGCCCAACACAGGGCTTGAACTCACAACTCTGAGATCAGGACCTGAGATCAAGAGTCAGATGCTTTACTGAGCCACCAGGTGCCCCCACACACACCCATCAGTCTTTAATGAGGAATAGCATTGTCCTCCAAAAGCCAAACTACACACATCACAGAGAGGAGGAAAGAAAGCTGGATTTCTAATCCAACCCTGGGATCTATAAGTTGTGTGACCTCGAGTTACTCAACAACCTCCTTGAGTCTCAGTTTTCCAACCATAAAACAATGGAAAACCGTTCTGATAAATCTCACAGGAGTGTTAGAACTACACACACACACACACACACATATATACATGATCAAATGTGCTAATATGTGTAAAAGGATTTTCTAAATCAGAAAAGCTCTATTCTTTTAGGAATAAATGCCTGCTGTACTAGCCTGTTTCAAGGAACAGAAAAGAAATATATGTAAAAAATACATGTAAACCATAATATGTATATAATTTAAGATATTATTTTATTATTTTTTAATTTGATGTCTTCCTACAAATGCTAAGGATTTTAGCCTATTATTTTATACCACTGAATCTCAAACTGTGATTTAGTTGCAGTTGCAGGAATTCTGCAAATAATGGAATCATATTTCAATTCTTTAATAAATTCAAATATTTTAAAACTTTTTTAAAAAGAACAAATAGGACATTGTCCTCATGAGCTCAGCATCTAGCTGCAGATACAGGCGTTAAACAGAGCTGCAGTACCATGTACCATACAATTGTGTGGATGGTGTCCTGCACAAGATACTCAGTGGAGGCAAGGGGTGTCCCAATGACTCTCTTACATTTCTCTCACCAAGCCCTTGGTGTAGAACTATTTGGCTAACTAGAAGGGGCACCTCTCTCTAGTTTGAACAAAAGTGGTACTGGTTTATACATCGGCCTTCTAAGCACAGTTATATAAGTCAGCCCTCAAAAGTCACTCCTGCTGAGCTGAGAAATCAAGTCTCTGAATCCATAAGGCTAAAGACCAGTTAGTAAAATGTGGCAAATCCACAAAAGTAAATGCATCCCCATGCAGTCTGTGAGTAGAGACTCAGCTACTTTTCCTGGCAAGAGTCCTCCACCGCCAAACACTTTGTATTTAAACTAGCACAGGGATACCTAGGTTGCCTTACAGGTCAACTCCCATCAAAATAGAATTATGAACATTCTTTGCTGAAATACATCTGAATTATAAAAAGTGAGAAGCTCTCAAACCCAAACATTTATTCTTAAAGAGGTCATTTTCTGCGTTCTTCATATGTATATATATTGGTGTTTCTTATAAATTATTTGAGAAAAAATTCAGTCAGCTGTCAAAATGAAAAACTTTGGAAACCTGTGCTCTAGAAAAATTCATCTCATTTCATTTCAGATCACCACCACTCCAGCACCATGATGGTAGCAGCTCAAAGAGAACTACATTTTTATGTGTCTGTGAGCATTTTGGGGTGCAAACAACCTATGGGGACCTCTTCTTCCTTTCTTTTTTTTTTTTTTCCTCTTCTTCCTTTCTTATCAAACATAACAGAAAGAGAGTTTCCTCACATGGCAAAAGAGGCACTTTTGGACCTCAGATTGTGTGAGCTAATAAGTTAGCATTTTACTATATAATGCAAAAAACACAAGACTCTTGGGTCAGAGATGAAGGACGTTATCACTCATGGCACAGCAAGCAGCATGAATGGCAGCACATTTGCATCTATCTGATCCCCTCACCCCACGTCCCATGTGGCAATGGAATCAGGCCCAGAGGGATGTTTTGCCCAAAGTGAGTCTATATTGCTGCTGAGGAGCACTGAGCTTGGGGGAATCTACTCCTTTTTAAAAAGATTTTTTTTTATTTATTTACTTACTTACTTACTTACTTACTTACTTATGGTTAGGGGAAAGGGGCAAAAGGTGAGGGAGAGAGAATCTGAGGCAGACTTCATGCTAAGCATAGAGCCAAACACAGGGCTGGATCCCACAACTATAAGATGATGACCTGAGCTGAAACCAAGAGTCAGATGCTCAACTGACAGAGCCACCCAGGTACCCCTGGGGGAATATACTACTTTTATAGTAAGCAGTAAGCCAGCCTACCTGATCTTTGTCCTAGAGTGAGATATTACCTCATCTCTCAAGGATACTCACTGCAAACACAAGTCTGAGATTTGGCCAGGCAAAGAGAAGTCAGGGCCTTGCATTCTTGATACACCCACCAAGACATGTAGGAGTGTAATGATTTCCAGATTTTTTTCTTTTGTCCCAAGAAACAAATGGCATGGGGTTTAGGAAATGTCTTAAAGGCAGCTCTTGAAATTAAAAAGTCAGTTTCTCCTGGATGTCAACCCTGATCCTCCCAATTTTATTTGGATCTGTTCTCAGGGAACAGAACATTTTATAACCTGACTGACCTATAATAGTCAATTTATTTACCCCTCCATGGCACCCTACCCACTACAGAGTCAGTTTCATGAATGTAAAGGCCATGTCTTTGAATCTGCTATGATTCAGAATACCTAACATGGTGTCTGGTATCAGGGCAATATCATGTGCCTAATAATTTCCTGGAAAGAATTAGTGATTTAGAGTATCTAATTTGAACAGGGGCTCTTAAGCCTTGGCAAACCCTACTCCTTCAGTTATATCAGAATTTAGCAAACTCCCATCACTAACACCCCTTACAGCTTTCTAATGCAGAGCTGGAAAAGACTCAACATGTATTTGGAAAGCACTTGAAGGCTTTTTACCCTCTGTCAAAAATTACTCCACTGACCAGTATGCATCTAATCTGCTGACCTCTGCTGATTGTGCCAGATTAAAACAGTGACTAGAAACAGAAGGAGGCATCTTGGGTAGGAAGGAATAGCAGCTACTGAATCCTTATCTCCAACACTGGCCATTTCCAACTGATTGGAAGTTTTAGGAAAGCCTATTTAGAGTATTTTTTAAATGCATATAAGAGACCATCTGGTTAATTCTCCAAGAATCAAAAATATGGGCTGGAATAAAGGACCTCATTTCCAGGAAAGTTCCTTTCCATACAACTTTGTCACTTCAGCCTTAGGATCCTATTTTATCAAATGCCCCAATATCATGTTCCAGAGAAAGAGAATTGTTTGAAGCTGACTCTCTGGGCCTTCCACAGGCATTCATTCTCCCAGAACATTACCCATGGCCCTTTTCCCTCCCAGAGATATCTGTCCCCCTAATCTCACCAGGAAATCCAGGCCAGCTGCTGATTTCAAACTCCTTTATCAGCTTCAATAATGAGTATCCCAGCATGCCCTGGGGCCCCACTTTGCCAGCTCCCAGGCTGCAGTTCCAAGTGGAGTAATAAATAGTTGCCATGTAGAGCTGCCCCAACACCCTCAAAAAGGAAGAGCAAACACAATGGCTCACCAACAATACTCACGTGCCCTCACTTGAGATTTCTCATTCCCAGGCCAGGCTTTCAGATATACACAATTCCCACTCCTTTCAGTGGAGGTGACGTTAGGTGAATGGATTTTCAGGCCAAGCCCTTAATTGTTTCTTTGATATCAGTATTTTGTTTTTATAATTCTGATGAATCTGGTGTCAACTCTTTGTGATAAGAGGGGACCTACTAGCTAGAGTAAAAAGCATGGATTTATAATCAAAAGTCGATGGGTTTAAATCTCCTTTCACATTCCTACTGGTTGGGGGACATTGGCCAAGTTACCTTACTGTTTCTGAGCTACATTCAGCTTTGTCACTGTACAGTGGGACCAACAAATATATACCATTGGCCTATGTGGAAATTAAAATGAGTAACACATGAAGGATATTTAATAAATGTTTGTTCCTTTCTCTAACGTTCTGTGACTTGATAAGAGCCAGAAGTACCAGGGCCCACACAGTGTTCCAAAACCTAGAAAAGTCAGTAATAGATCTGAATTAAGAATGTGAAAAGGTACCCCACAGAAAGGAAGAAAATATTTATAAATCATGATAAGGGACTAATGTCTAGAACATATTATGTACTCTTATAATTCAACAATAAAAAGGCAACCCAATTTTTTTAATAATAAATTTATTTTTTATTGGTGTTCAATTTGCCAACATACAGAATAACACCCAGTGCTCATCCCGTCAAGTGCCCCCCTCAGTGCCCGTCACTCATTCACCCCCACCCCCGCCCTCCTCCCCTTCCACCACCCCTAGTTCGTTTCCCAGAGTTAGGAGTCTTTATGTTCTGTCTCCCTTTCTGATATTTCCCACCCATTTCTTCTCCCTTCCCTTCTATTCCCTTTCACTATTATTTATATTCCCCAAATGAATGAGAACATACACTGTTTGTCCTTCTCCGATTGACTCATTTCACTCAGCATAATACCCTCCAGTTCCATCCACGTTGAAGCAAATGGTGAGGTAACCCAATTTTTAAAATAGGCAAAGGTGAATGAAATAAGTCAATTGGAGAAAGACAATCACCATATGATTTCACTCATACGTGGAATATAAGAAACAGTGAAAGGGACCATAAGGAAAGGAGGGGAAGCTGAATGGGAAAAATCAGAGAGGAAGATGAACAATGAGAGACTCTTGACTCTGGGAAACAAACAGAGAGTTGCAGAAGGGGAGGTTGGTGGGCAGATGGGATAACTAGGGTTATAACTATAACTATGCCCTATAACTAGGGCAGGCATTAAGGAGGGAGTGTGGTGTGATAAGCACTGGGTGTTATACTATATCTTGGCAAATTGAATTTAAATAAAAATAATTTTAAAAATAAAAAATAAAAACAGGCAAGGATCTGAATATACATTTCTCCAAAGTAGATACGTAATTAGCCAATACACACATGAAAAGATGCCCAACATCATAACTTATCATGGAAATGCCAGTCAAAACCATGAGACACCACTTTACAATCACTGAGATGGCTATAATCAAAGATGGCTGGTAATAAGTATTGGTGAGACTTTGGAGAAACTAGAATCTTTGTATGTGGCTGGTGGGAGTATAAAAGGTGTAACTTCCACAGAAAACAGTTGGGCAGTTCCTCAAAATGACTTAGCAGTTTCCCTCCCAGGTATATACCCAAGACAAATGAAAATATATGTTCACTCAAAAATTAGTTCACAGATGATCAGAGCAGCATTATTCACAATGGCCCCAAAATAGAAGCAATCCAAATGTCCAATGGATGAATGAATACATCAAATGTGGCATAGCCATACAATGGAATGTTATTTAGTCATAAAGAATGCAGGACAGATACATGCTACAACATGGATGAACGTTGAAAACACGATGTTAAGTCAAAGGAGCCAGTCACAGAAGACCACCTATTATATGGTTCCATTTTTACAAAATGCCCACAATTGGCAAAACTTTACAGAGATGGAAAATAGATTAGTGGTTGTCCAGGGTTTCAGGGGGAGACAGGAAGAAATGAAGAGTGCTCGTGGGTACAGCATTTCTTTGGGGGGTTATGTAAATGTTCTAAAATACATAGGATTAGATGCATGATTCTGCAAATATACTAAAAAATCACTGAAATGTACATTTTAATTTTTAAAAGTATTTATTTATTTGACAAAGAGAGAGCACAAGCCGAGGGAGCAGCAGAGGAGGAGGGAGAAGCAGGCTCCCCATTGAGCAGGGAGCCCAACGCTGGACTTCATCCCAGGACCCCGGGATCATGACCTGAGCCAAAGGCAGACACTTAACTGACTGAGCCCCCCAGGCGCCCCTGAAATATACATTTTAAACAGGTGAATTTTATAGATCAATTATTCCTCAATAAAGCTGTTTAAAAAAATAGAACTCACCTAATGAGACCAAAACCTGGTTCTTCCCAGCAGGAAGACCTAAACCACTGTCTAGAGAAACATTTGCCATTCCTGAAATATGGGAAAATAAACTTAGCCCCTCTGATTTCAACCCAAGGCAGCAACCATGTCTTGGACTCAACCCACATTTGTAAGAAAAGAAAGGAAAGAAAGAAGAAAAAGAAAGAAAGAAAAAAAGAAAGAGAAAGAAAGAAAGAAAGAAAGAAAGAAGAAGAAGAAGAAGAAGAAGAAGAAGAAGAAGAAGAAGAAGAAGAAGAAGAAGAAGAAAGAAAGAAAGAAAGAAAGAAAGAAAGAAAGAAAGAAAGAAAGAAAGAAAGAAAGAAAGGAAGGAAGGTATACATCCTGATAGAAGGTGAAAGAGGAGAAAGCATGTCCAGGGTTGGCTCACATGGGCTCATCACACATGCTCCCAAGCAATTCATGGCCAGGGTGGTGGCAGCAGCTCTAACTGTGTGGGATTTGCAGTCACCTCAGTGGCTACAGAGAAACATGATTGTACCCTAATAATAACTTTTTATTTTGTCATTATGAAGGTATATTGCCATAGCAGGAAGAGTGAAGTAATTTTACTCAAAAGTTTGTTAGCTTGATTAAACCATTTTAAATGTTTGGGTACCTCCATTTGTATTCAGGACAGACCAGTCTACTACACAAATTTAGCTGAGCTGAGACTACAATTTGAGATATGAACCCCATTTGCCACTGTCCCTGCAAGCCACCACCCTAGATCAAGTCCCCATGCTCTTCTTGCACCTAGATATTAGAATAACTTCCTCCTGCCACCCCACCTCCACCAGTCGGTTTTCCACCAGCACCTAAAGTGGTCCTTTTAAAACAGAATCAGGGGACGTCTGGGTGGCTCAGTGGTTGAGCATCTACCTTCCGCTCAGGTTGTGATCCTGGGGTCCTAGATCGAGTCCTGCATTGGGCTCCCCACAGGGAGCCTGCTTATCCCTCTGTCTGTGTCTCTGCCTCTCTCTGTCTCTGTCTCTCATGAATAAATATATAAAATACTAAAAAAAAAAAAAAAAAAAAAAACATAAGCCAGACATGCAGATATACTCCTCTGCTCAAAGCCCTGAAATGGCTAAAGCCAGTGTCCTCACAACAGCATCAGGAGGTGCCCTCCTGCTCACTCACTCCACACATGCTTCTCTAATAGTCCTCAAACTCCCTGAGCAGGCTCCTCCTTGGAGCCTTTGTACCTGCTGTTCCCTCTGCTTTTTTTGTTGTTGTTGTTCCCTCTGCTTTTAATGCTTTCCCCCTGCCCCCCACCCCAGATGCTACAGGGCACGCTCCATCATTGATTTCAAGTCCTTGGTAAATATCTTCTTAGTGAGAATTGCCCTGACCACCCGTTCAGAATCAAACTCTAGTACCCCTTCCAACTTCCCCACTTTATTTTTCTTCCTACTACTTACCATCATTTATCACATTATTTAATTTACAGATTTATTTCATTATCTGTCTCCCCCTTGAGCGTGGAAGTTCCAGAAGGTCTGATCCATCCACTGTTGTATCCACAGCACCTAGAACAGTGCCTGGCACATAGTAGGTGCTGGAGAAATCTTCACTGAATGGATGAATAAATTAATAAGGAAGTAGTGCTTTGTCTCAAAAGTAGCAGCTCCAACATTTAAGGGCTAAGCAGAGATGAAAGAAACAGCCAAATCAAGAAGACCAGTTCAGGGGTGAGCAAACAAGGAGAGCCGATATCCTGGAAGGCAGGTGGGCAGGAGGACCTCCCAGCAGTGTCAAATGCCACAGAGAAGCAGAGCAAGAAAAGCTCTGAAATGCAAGGCTGAGTACAAGGATTACAAGGATCTTCTGGCTTCTAGATCTCCCAATGAAACTTGCTACAGAAATATTAAGTGGAAAAAAAAAAAAAAGAAATATTAAGTGGCATTTTGGTTATCGCGACTATTAATCATACTATTACTAATTTCTCCAGTAAGAAGATCTGAACAATCTTATAGTAATATTGGCAAACAGTAGTGCGATCCTTATGTCACTTTTTGCATCTTTCTATTAACAGCTGTAGAATGCCCAGTTTCGTGGTGATTCCAAGAAGCAAGCTTAGGTCCCAGAACACACATCTTATTATGGCACCATATATATATTTATTTATTATGATCACCACTAAGTGTGGCTGGGAACACTGCAGAGCACTGTTAGATATTGTGTTCCTTCTGTGTCCCTGTTAGCTTAGGGCAGGGGTAACTTGGAGTCATAAAGCGCCTGAGCTGAACAACCATAAACAGTGATTGGAAAGTTCCTGTGTGTCAGGCACTAATTGAGTTGCTTTCTGCTTTTACATGATAAATACAATAGTTTTCAGGACAAGCTAGTGGGGAAATATTGTTATTCCAGCGTATGGCAAGAGCACAGGCCCTGAAGTCACACAGCCTGGGTTTTCATTCCCATCCTGCTTCTTAACCAGCCATGTGGCCTCAGATGTGCTTTTTAATCTCCCTGAGTTCTATAATAACATCTATCTTGTAGGAATAAAGTGAGGATGAAAACAAAAGAACACGTATAAAGTTCTCAACATGGTAGGTAGCCCACAACAGGCTCTCAGAAAATATTTGTTACAACTATTAGGGAAAATTGAACCTAAAAGAGCCTGGCTACATACTTTGCTCATAGTATTCTATCTAGTAAGTCAAGATTTGGATCCAGTCTTCTAGGCCCTAATATCATTCTTCCCCCATCTCATCACAGTTATCTCATCGTATTTTCCAGTGACAGGAGGACATCTCTATTGAATGTGAAAGTTACGCATCAAGCTGGGAGGGTCTTCTGCTTATGGTGATGTCTAGTGGGGCCTCAATCCTCTGGAACCTCTATTGGACTGGCACATCCAAAAGGGCTCACCCACATATCTGGCACCTGGACAGGGATAATGGGATACCGGGCTTATCAAAGATGCTGGGACAACCACAAAATACAGCGCCAAAGCACCAACTACCAACTTTTCAGGAAAAAGTCCTGCATACAAAACACGCACACATTTCTACCACCACCCATGTCTGCTTTATGACAACAAATAAGGTGTCAACTCCTTGAAATCAAAAACTAATCTGCATTGGTCTTTGCTGGATACCCAGAACTGTGACTAGGACATGGCACAAACTCAATAAATATTTGTGGATAAAGATAAGGGAAAGAGAGAGGGAAGAAAGGGAGAATAACTGGAAAGGAGAGGGAGAGAGGGAATGAGGAATGTCCTCCCAGGATTGTACGTTGGTATTAAAGAGATTGAAGGATGTGTTTCTTTGGACTGTGAGCCCTGCCTCTTGTGGGTGCACGTTGCACTTTGCAAACACAAAGACTATCTCCTTCCTCACCTGCCCCCCAGAGAAAAGGGCAGTATCTTACATGGACCTGCAGAAGCCGCCCGCTACCCTACCACTGTCACCATTTTCCGGCTCATCGATCAAAGAGGACAAGTACCAGAGCCTGGCCAGTCACCAAAAAGCACACTGTTGCCATCTCCTTGGGACCCTCCGGTGGACTCAGACTCAATCATATCAGAACCTCAGTTGATTCCAATGCACAGCCAAGATGCCAAGATTGAGAATAACAGCCACCTGTCTGGAGGACAGAGAACTCTTGATACATACACACACACACACACACACCTCAAAATCTAGCTCTTAGAGCCCACAGAGAAGTATACTTTTACTTCATCTGAACTCCTCTTAACATACCCTAGCTGTCCACCTTCTTCTCCACATTTTAATTTCCATTAGGTCTGTACTTATCATCTCTTCCGATTGTAAATTCCCAGAAGATTGGATTCTTGTTCCTCCAGCCTTTTGAGTACCTAAGAGCAGCTGGCATGGACTGATGCTCCACCCACTGCTGACTGTGGGAGAAAACAGCAGGCCTAAAGGAAGGCACTCTGAATGGAGGAGCTGGTCTCGCAGCAAATCCTACAAGGATTTTCCTATACAAGCTCTGCTTTTCTTCTCGGACTCCTTCTTTTCCTCTGCTCTGGCAGTGGGCTTTCCTACCCATTTCCTGGTTCTCTAGCAAAGGGGGGAGATCCTGGCTGAGAACCCAATTTCTCAGCATTGGGCTGTGTCAACCCTGCTGAGAGGCTGCTGCTTTAAATAAATGCATCTGGGCATTTCAGATTGGCAGTGCACACCCACCTTGATCCTTGCTACAGCTTCAGATCATTTGAACCAGCTCAGACTCCCACAGAGAGGCAGCTAATAAGCTAAAGGGAAAGGAGAATGTCTAACTGAATGGGGGGCAACGGGGATCCTAGCCAAAATTCCCCATCGAAGACACAAAAATCAATTTTGAATGGATTTGGACAGACAGTCCTGCCAGGACATTCCAGCGGCGTCTAAACACCAGCGGTGAACAAGAAGAATGTGTGTTGTTCTGCAGGATCGCCTGGGCTGCCAGGGAACTCGATACCTCCAGCTCCAGCCCCTGTCCCCAGGCTCTGACACCCCTCCCCCTTCCTGAGACCTTCTGGCTGCCCGAGTCACTTTAATGCATCATATTCTTCCTCAAGGAGCAAGTCTACTGCTAGCCTAAGGAGAGCTGGGTTCTTGCATTTTTGCTTCCTATTCAGCAGAGAAAATGAGTGGAGGTGCCACAGTTAGGCCCAGAGCAGGTGAATCAGGTAAAGCTCTTTGACTGAAAACTAAATCCACATGAAACCTAAGGAAACAGCTTTTTCCTCCCTCCCTCCCCCCACCCACTTCCAAGTCTTGTTAGCTGCAGCAGCTGAAGAACTGCCCCTACTCCCACCATCCTGCATGAATCATAGAAGCGTCACTATGCAAGGAATGGCAAATGTGCTTGCTCTACAATGAAGACTCCAATAGATGATAATGCCTGCTGGGAGCAGTCCTCCTGAGGCTCAGCGGAAAATTACAATTGATTAGTGATGTCTGCCATGTGCCTGGAGAGGAGTTATAGAGTGTTTGCCTTGTTTTTACCAACCACCAAGGGGAAGATCAAGGCTCTCCATTAATTAGGGAAAGAATTCCCATACAGTGGTGACTCTGGGGCTGCCGAGGTAGGTAGTATAGCTTGGGTGGGAGGTTGAAGCAAAGCTGGTTCTCTTCCGTGGGATGGGCTCTTCCTCTCTTTCCTTCTTAACTGAGGAAGTGAGATAACCGCCTTAGTCGGGGGCATCCTGCATCTCAGAGGACAAAGGCGGGAGGTGGAAGACAAGACGTAGGTGGCTCTGGGAAAACGAGCAAAGGGAATTCTCTAGACTGCCATTCTAGCTCCCTGGTCAGAAAAAAGCCACGAAAGAACAGGGCTTGGGCTCTGGTGAGAAATAACTGGTATTACCATGCTTCCCCCCCGCACAGACGTCTCTAGAATCCTAAGCAGGGTGGTGCGGGCAGCTGGATGAGGATTGAGGAATTGGAAGCATGATAATCCTTGTCCTCTCTCCTCTGCCATAGCCGTGTCCATGAGGAAGGTTCTTACTGCAAAGGAGATGGAAAGAAATGGTCATCTTATAGGGGTGGAGAGGGAGTTCTACTTTTAAACATTTTTCTTATTTATGCAAATCATACAAAAAAAAAACATGGTGTACAACCTACAAGCTGGGGAAAGTCTGGTTATAAGAGTCCAACCAAAAAAAACTTTTTTTCAAAGCCACAGTGAACCATAAATTGGAACTGAATTTCCAAAACAGCTTCTGTTTTGTTTGTTGGTTGGCTTGTTCTTTGCTTTTTAAAACAAAAACAATAACAAGAAGGCTGAACTGCAGTAACTTTGATGCTATCTGATAGCATTGGCCCTGCTCCGACAACCTCCCTGCTTGTCTGTGTCTGAGTAAAAATAAAATGCAAGTGTGTTATCTGGGGTAGGAAGAAGGGCATGCATTCCCATTATCACATTAACAGATTAGCTAGACTCCAAGAGCAGGCCCTGAGGAAACATGGACAGGATGTCCACATTTCTACAGGGAGGGAAGAGGGTCAGAAAAATCCTGATGGAAATAAAGAGTCTGGTACTTCAGCGAGGTGTTCTGAAGACAGGGGCTAGCAAGGCGACAATTGGCAGTAGGCTCGGTGAGGAAAGGGCAAAACTGGCCAAGAGATCTAAAAGGAGAAGTCCAGATGTGCCACTCTGGTGGCCCTTATGTCTCCATCTTATTTAGAACCAGCCCCAAAAGCCCAGTTCCTCAGCTTGTCTCTGCCATGTCCGCATATAACCCATTGCTGCCGAAACTAACGACTCCTGGGATGGCCTGTTAAAAAGATACTGACTTGTCTCTTGATCAGGGATTCAATAGCTTTCCTTACTTAAAAAAAAAAAAAAATACATGTGGGATCTCCTGAGTGGCTCAGCAGTTGAGCACCTGCCTTTGGCTCAGGTCGTGATCCTGGGGTCCTGGGATCGAGTCCCATATTGGGCTCCCCACAGGAAGCCCGCTTCTCCCTCTGCCTAGTCTCTGCCTCTCCCTCTGTGTCTCTCATGAATAAATAAATAAAATCTTTTAAATAAATAAATAAAAATTCATGCACACACACACAGCAGGGGAATTTGACCCACTAAGACCCCGTAGAAAGACCTCTTTGGACAAAGTTTCAACCCAGGGTCTTTGGGCCTCCACAGGCTCCTGGGACTCCTGATGGGAGCTTTGCTGAGAACTTTCTTATGGTTTGGCAAGATTCTGTTTTCCTTCCATCAGGTATTTCCTACCTTACAAAAGGAAAAATTCTTAGCTTCTGTATTTAGAAATTTAATACCAAAAAAAAACAGAGCCCCGTACATGTGAAAGACAGAAAAACCCAGAAAACCATCCTCAGGAGGCACCTCCGCTTTGGTCAGTCAGTCGGCAAGATGTGTTGAGCATGTGGCTTTCTCTCTGCACCACACTGAGCAAGGCACGGACAGAGGAGCTGAAGGCTTGGCCCCTGAGGGCAACAAGCAAATTCCCTTCATTCAACAGAAACACACAGAGTACTTTCTATAAGCAAGGCATTGTGCTTTGGAAAAAGAAGTTCTATTAGACAAGGGCCCTATTTTCTGAAATATACACAAATCACTCTAGGAAGTGGAAAAATGTGGTAAGAGTTACAAGAGAGGTTTAGAGAAAGTGCTCAGGACCATGAGTTAAGAGGGGAATGAGCTTCCAGCTGAGGTAACCCAAAAAGACCCTGTGGAGAAGATGCCAGTTGAGTTAGGGATGGAAAGATTGACTACTCAGAGTAGATTTCTCTTGGAAATGAGGGAGAGAGGTGAAGTGGTGCTAGAGCCACGATGCCAGGGTCCCAGTTCAGGCTCCCCTGCCACCCCATCAACGAGTTTCTGAGCCTCAGCTTTGCTCATCTGTGAATTAGGGCCAATAATATTTACCTCTTAGGAATAGATGAAAGGATTCAATGAGGTAATTCAGGAAAAAACTCTTGGCATAGAAAGTACTCAAGAGATATTACCCCATGATTCGTGTTTTAAAAGATGGGAATCATGAGGACTATACAAGATGGCTGATGGAAGTCTAGCTTGACAGTGGAGGAAAGGCTGGGTCACAGGTATACAACAAGAAGTTTTGATCTCCTCCCATAAGCACCATACTGAATGAGATAACTCAGAAGGAGCAATTCACAGAACCCAGGTCACACAGAGCAAAGTCATTGTCAAGGCTCTCCCCTGAGAGCCTGTCACAGGGGAACAAGAAGGTCCTTTGGCACAAATGTCACTATCAAAAAGGCCTCAGGTTTATATTTTTGTTATTACTTCCAACTGAGTTTATTCACAGAAATACAGAGAGCCACTGCCATCCATTGTGAACTTATATAAAAGTTTCATTCCATGAATGCTTGGGCATTTCTTTCCTTTTTTTTTAAACCAGGTACCTCAAAAGATGGAAGTGGCCAGGCTCCACTTGACCTTTGAAAGGTCCAAGACAACTTTAGGTAGACTGAGGTCCCCAAACGAGTCCAGTCAGTGATGGGGAGTCCATTGAACAGCAACCTAAAGCAGCCATGCTCATAAGCTTCATTATATGTGGATTTGTGGAAATGAGACCACTAGGCTTACCTGCTCTTACAATAGCATAAGCAAGAGCACAGAGGCAAGAAGTCAGGTGCATGCAGAGGACAGATAATCATGAAGTCCGGTCAAATATGGAGCCCACGAAAGAAGGGAGAGACTCCAGGGCTGGGAACACAAGTGGCGACCAGATCTCGGAGGAAAGACTCAAAATTTATGCCAGCTTTTATTGGTGTTTGCTAATTTACACAACTAGCAGTGGAAGCAGAGTCATTTCTCAGTTCCTCAGTGGTCATCATTAATTCTGGGACAGCATTCTTTGTTTCCACCATCTCAACCATCTCAAAAAGATCTCCCATCCCTTCATGTCTCTTCCTCTTCCTAGAAACTTCAGATGTTCCTTCCCATCTCCTAGATGTATTATTTGCTCAGATATCAAAGAATGAAATGCCTAAGGAGTGAAATCTGCCCATAGCCATTAAGCCATTCATTGTGAAGACATCACCTGGTTTGACACCTTAGTCTTTTTAAAATTTACCAAACATCTTTCCATCTACACCATCTATTTGATCAAGTTTTATTTTTTTATCAAGTTTTAGATGTCAAGTTATAAAGAGTTTTTATTGTGAAAGGCAGTCTACAAGGTGTAACTCGGACTGCAATAGAGAATATTCTAGAATATTTCAATGGCTTGTGAAAACATGAGGCAGAATATTCAAATAAAATCCTTCCAGAAAACCTGGGATGAACAGTATGGAAGAGACATCCAGTTGCCTTCCAAACGTCCATTCTCCCCTCAGAGGAAGGAAACAAGAGATTGTAATTGTTAGATTACCCACCCTCCTATATGTCTAAGCCTCTGTCCAAGAAACGTTGGTCAAAGAGTTGTATAGGATTTCCAGAAAGGTCTACTAAAGAAGCTGACTGGGATGGAGCCCATATCCTCCTGCCCTTCCACTTTCTTTCCTTCTTCCAAGTAGAAGTACACATGTACATGACCAAAATACCAACAGCCATCCTAGGCCATGAAACAACCTTGAGGTTGAAAGTCATACAGTGACAGATGGTAGTTAGAAAGATAAAAGGTGCTGGATCTCTGGTGACCATGACACAACCATGTTAGTCCTGGACTACCTACCACTTGATTGATTTCTTTTACAAGAAGAAATAAACTTCTGTGTTTTAAATACTGTCTTTTCTTTACTATGCATCTGTCTCAAATCCTAACTAATACAGATGGTCACTGTAGTTGTTTATACCCAACCACGTGAGAGAGGACACTCCCAAGCCCCATCCTCCCTACTTGTCAAACGTCTTTGCCAACCTACTCCTGCAATAAATACCTAGAACCAGCCAGCCCCTGAGAGGATAGATGAGAAAATATGGGGACTAATTCAGATGGTACCTGGTTCTTTGGCAAAATTCACCTTTTAGATACTTCTTCTCCCAGAAAAACATTCATGATCCCCAAATCCAAACAAGGTCTCTATTTAAGTATCTCCTTAAGCACCTACTATAACATCCCCCTATAACATGTGATTCAGATAACAATCACCTGTCAAGAGGCCAAGAGTAGAGTGGAAAAAGAAGGAATCATGGCCTGGAAGCGCTCTCAAGGGCCGGTGGTAGAGAAAAGGCCTATGAGCCAGTTATTTTGGTGTAACGTGTGAGTGACAAAATAGAGATATGTCCAAGAAGCTTCGGGAGCACAGAGAGAAGTGGTTGATATCACCTTGGCTGGGCGCTTTTGGGGAGATACCAACTGAGCTGAACATTGGAGAAAAATAGTCTCTTAAGTCATATTCTCCAGAAGGAAAGCCTGAGATAGGGATCCATGTCCAAGCAATTTACAGAGGATCGTGACCTTAGAAGAAGCCTGTAGAGTATTGAAGGAAGTTGGAAAGCACAAAGGAAGAAGAGCAAAGATGTGGATCAGTCCAGTATCAGCCTGATCCCACAGGGAGCTCTGGATTGTGAGCAGCTCACCAGGGTGAAAAGTAGCCCTCCTTGAAGTCAGGAGGCTGGGCTCTTGTAACCCAGTAGCATTTAGTCAAAGGCTGCTGGCTGGAGGGTATGACCCTCAAGGCATTTCCCTTCTGGGATACTCTCCAATCAAGGGCAAGTCTCTAGAAAAGAGAACAGCAATGGGTTCTCACAGCCACTAGGTGTGGGCGGGTGCACCAGCCAGCAAAAAAAAAAGATCAACTGCATCTATTGAGGTTGGAAATTAATCTAGGCTGGAGGAGGAGCATAAGCAAAAAGCACCCAAGTCCTGCTAGCTGTGCGTGTGGGCTGGGAGGTGGTCTAAGCTATCCTTACTAGATCATAGACTATGAGGCAGAGGGGGGCGGATAAGGCCAGGGAAATTGGCAGAACCAGATCACAGATGATTTCTTCGCCATGCTACAAGATTCTGAGTGCATTCCCTATTAATAATAATGACACCAACATGAAAAATAAGCCCATTATTTCTTTCTTTTTTTTATTTGAGTATAGATGACACACAGTGTTGCATTAGTTTCAGGTATACAACTTAGTGATTTGACAAGTTTACAGATTATACTATGTTCACCACAAATGTAGCTGCCATCTGTCGCACACTGCTATTATATGGTTGATTGTATTCCTTATGCTCTGCTTTTTATTCCCATGACTTACTCATTCCATAACTGGAAATCTGTATCTCCCTGTCTCCTTCATCCATTTTGCCCAACTCCACCCCTTGCCTGGTAACCATCAGTTTGTTTGTATTTATAATTCTGATTCTGCTTTTTGTTTATTGTTTTTTTTAGATTCCATATATGAGTGTAATCATATGGTATTTGTCTTTCTCAGTCTGACTTATTTCACTTAGTATGATACCCTCTAGGTCCACCCATGTTGTCTTAAATGGTGCAAATCTCATCCTTTTTATGGCTGTGTAATATTCCATTGTGTTCCATTTTTTCCTTATCCATTTGTCTATTAATGGACACCTAGGTTTCTTCCATATCTTGGCTATTATAAATAATACTGTAATAAACATAGAGGTGTATATATCTTTTCAAGTTAGTGTTTTCATTTTTCCTGGGCAAATAAATACCCAACAGTGGAATTACTGGATCCTGTGGTATTTTTAATTTTTTGAGGCACTCCATACTATTTTCCACAGTGGATGCACCAAAGGAACAACAAGGGTTCCTTTTTCTCCACATCCTCGCCAACACTTGTTGTTTCTTGTGATTTGATTTTAGCCATTCTGACAGGTGTGAAGTGATATCTCATTTTGATTTGCATTTTCCTGACAACGAGCAATGTTTGACCACGTTTTCTCATGTCTGTTGGCCATCTGGATGTCTTTGGAAAAATACTATTCTGGTCCTCTGACATTTTTAAATCAGATTATGTGCTGTTAGTTTTTTTGTTTTGTTTTGTTTTGTTCTAGTGTTGAGTTAAGTTCTTTATATTTTGGATATTAACCCCTTATCAAATATGTCATTTGCAGATATCTTCCCCCATTTGGTACATCATCTTTGTTTTCTTTTTTTTTTTTTTTTTTTGTATATGTTTTCATTGGAGTTCGATTTGCCAACATAGAGCATAACACCCAGTGTTCATTCCATCAAGTGCCCCCCTCAGTGCCCATCACCCAGTCACCCCATCCCCCGCCCACCTCCCTTCCTACATCTTTTGTTTTTATTGGTGGTTTCCTTTGCTGTGCAAAAGCTTTTCATTTTTATTAAGTCCAGATAGTTTATTTTGGCTTTGGTTTTCTTTTTATATTGACCAGATAAATGTGGGTTTATTTCTAGGTTCTCTATTCTATTCAATTGATCTATGTATCTATTTTTGTGCCAGTACCATACTGTTTTGATTACTATAGCTTTGTAGTATAACTTGAAATCCAGAATTGTGTTACCTCTAGTTTTGTTCTTCTTTCTCAAGATTGTTTTGGCTGTGTGGGGTCTTCTGTGGTCTCATACAGATTTTAGTATTATTTGTTCTAGTTTTGTGAAAAATGCTGTTAGTATTTGGATAGGGATTGCATTGAATCTGTAGATCACTTTGAGGGGTATGGACATTTTGACAGTATTAATTATTCCAATCCATGAGCATGGAATATCTTTCCATTTGTTTGTGTCATCTTCAGTTTCTTTCATCAGTGTTTTAGTTTTCAGAGTGCAGATCTTTCACTTCTTTGGTTAAGTCTATTCCCAGGTATTTTATTCTTTCTAGTGTAGTCGTAATGTTGTTGTTGTTGTTGTTGTTGTTGTTGTTTTATTTCTTTTTCCGTGACTTCATTGTTAGTGTATAGAAATGCTACCAATTTCTGGGTATTCATTTTTTATCCTGTCCCTTTATTTAATTTATCTATTATTCATTTCATGGTTAGTGTGTCCCAATATCTGAGGGCCTTACATTTTTTTTCAATTCTATGACATCATATAGGGCAAGTAGTAGGAAAAAAATGAAGTAATTTGTCTGACAGCATACAAATAATAGAGCAAGGATTGGAACCCACCACCAAACATATACTCATATTGCCATAATGCAAAGAAATGATGCATCCAGATCTGCACTGCAAATATTGCACTGGGCCACCCTGTACTATCCTTGATAACTCCTCACTAACATATATTTCTGGCTGCTTCTTGCTCTTGCATTTTTCCACTAGAAAAAAAAACTTTAACCCTCGGATTATGGCCCACTAGGTCCTACTTCCAGCTACTAAAGCATCCCTTGATGATATCCTTTCCCCCCAGCCTCCATCCTCCAGGGTCCCTTGACAAATCCTCTCCACATCTTATGAGAGCCATCCTGGAATCCCACCTTCCCACTAATCAGTTGCTAGGCCCATCCCAGGTAGATCTGACTCTGGGCTTCTCCCAGCATTGCCTGTCTGGCTGAACCATCCTACTCTTTGGCCTTCTCTATTCAAGAGCAGAACAGAACAAGATGTTTAGAGAACCCAAATGGAGAGGACAGACTTCCAAAGGCCTGGTCAGACAATCAATAATGGCCGGGGCTTTGACTGTCTAATGACAGAAATTCAGCAGGTGGAATAGCCTATAGCATATACTGTAGGGCTACAAAGTAGTTACTTCTGATGAAGGGAGGCAAAGGGACAAAAAGCCCATAGACGTGGCTGTCAGTTACTATCAGTGTTCTATTTTCCATGATTGTAGTATTATTTAAAATAAATTACTATGTTAATCAAAAGAGGGCCTTGCACATGAGCCAACAATGAAACTGTGTCATGGACCAAGGATTAGAATGAATCTAGTTTGTGCTCCTGGGTCAGATATGCCTCTATCTCAACAAGGCAAAAATTACTACTCAATTAATGAGTTCCCACAAGGAAAGTTGTTCTTAAGATATGACTGGAAAGGATCACAAGCAGAAGGAGAAGTTTCCCTGCAGTGCTGGTATGTTCTTTGTCTTTATCCGATGCTGGTTCCTTGGATAGGTTCACTTTCTGAAAAGTCCATGAACTATATACTCATGATATAACTGTCTGTGTGTATCATTTTTTTCAAAGAATTGAAAAAAACTTTTTTTAACTGCCCTACCTGTACATAAAATCCAGCGGACCCAATATGCATATATAAGAGCACCCCAGAACAAGACTGGAAGTACATATTGCCTTTTGGTGAATTCCTTCAGGAAATAGGCTAGAAGCCTGTGCCAAGCTGAGCCATATTGGAGCCCAAAGCAAAAGGAAAAATCAATAATATTGATTTGGGTTTTTTTTTTAAATTTTTATTTATTTATGATAGTCACAGAGAGAGAGAGAGAGAGAGGCAGAGACACAGGCAGAGGGAGAAGCAGGCTCCATGCACCGTGAGCCTGATGTGGGATTCGATCCCGGGTCTCCAGGATCACACCCTGGGCCAAAGGCAGGCGCCAAACCGCTGCGCCACCCAGGGATCCCTTGATTTGGGTTTTATTTAAATTTTTTGTATTTTGTTCATCATGGACTTTTTCCACCTTAATTTTTATTTTAGAAAAACATTCCATTAAAATGTTTTTTATCTTGATTACTGAACTTCTCGGCACCAATTTAAATTTTGTACCATCCTAGTCCCAGTCCCAGTGGTAACCAGAAACAGCTCATCATTGATTCTGGCTCATCAAAAACCCAAATTCCATCTTCCCCATGGAAATGTCCCACACAACCAAAAGCACAAAAATAACAACTCTGAAAATGACAGCTTCCTTAACAATAACATCAGCCTGTCCATTGATGTAGTCTATACATTACTTGCACATTATTTCATTTATCCTCACAGTAAGCTTGATGAAGACATCAGTAATATCTCATTTGTAAGTAAAATGAGGCTTTGCCTTGGTAGGAAACTATCCTTTCCAAGATTATTTTGAGCAGGGACAGTGTATAAACTGATCTCTCTATAATTACCAGTGTCTAGGACAACGTCTTACAGTTCAAAGGGTCAGATTGCATGCCTCCAAATCCTGGATCCATCATTTCCTAGATGGCTGTGTGACCTTGAGTAAATTACTGAATTTTTCTAAGCTTCATTTTGTCATCTGCAATAGAAAGATAAGAATAATTAATTCCCTGTGAGGATTATATAAGATTATCCATACAATGTACTTAGCAATGTGTTTGGTACAGAGCAGGTACTTAATAAATGTTAACTATTTTTGCATGCAGTACAGACTTGGAAATACTCACAGAAAGGACCAACTGTCACGATAAACTTTTGGTTGGGGGCACCTTTCAACTGCCATCAAATCACCCTGAGATGGGAGCTTCCACTGGAATCTACTATCAGAAAAATTATCTGAATCCTGGAAATAGACAAAAGAGATTATTGAGGGTTTTTTCAGTGCAGTGCTGATCTTGACTTTCTATTTCCAGAGCTATTTTACAACTCTGTAAGGGCACAGGTTAACGTGTAGAATTTTGAATGGTGGAGATGCAAGTAATTTAAGGCCAGGAAGCAGATACCCCATAGATTGTGATGTATGGCCCTACTGGACTTGAACCCAGCAATTTGTGTGTGTGTGTGTAATATAATTATTCTATGTCAAATATATATATGTACATATATTAGATATTCTATATACTTATTATATTATTTGAGAATCTGGGGATATACACATAAATATGTGTATATATTATATATTTATTATTTATTATTATATACCATAATTATATATAGCATAGTATTTATTATATAACAATTGTATTTATATAACACATACTGTTATAACATAATTATGTCATATATATAATATACATACATATATAAATATATACATATATTATACATACATATATTTTATACACACATGTGTGCATATATCCCAAGCTTTTCAAATGCTCTTTGGACAGGTTTCAACATATTACTGGTTCTT
Organism: Canis lupus dingo; assembly: GCF_003254725.2. Classification (NCBI taxonomy): domain Eukaryota; kingdom Metazoa; phylum Chordata; class Mammalia; order Carnivora; family Canidae; genus Canis; species Canis lupus. The sequence goes on from NC_064252.1 coordinate 33,822,511, forward strand.
TAATTAATTAATGAGTTGAATAAAATCTTTGACATGTATTTCTTTTGTATTTGCATGAGTCTTTTTTTGTTGTTTTTAGAGTCATGATTTTTTTAATCTTTTGAAAAATATACTTTAATACCATACACAGAGACAAGGCTTCCTCTGGGGGCCCCAAAACAGTCCTTTAAGGAAGCCATGTGATTCCAGGCTGATCAGAAACATCCCAGCAACACATTTTAAATTGAACTGGCTCCCTGCCTCAGGCACAGACAGTGTGGGAGCTTTAGGACTTCACTCCCGAGCTCCACTGAGGATCTTTCCTCCCCGGTTTCCAAAGAGGGCTCCAGGTCCGAGCAAAGACTGGACCTGCCCCCTCTAGGGCTTACCAAGTATTTGGCAAAGTGCAGAGATAACATTCTGTGCAAATTTCCTCACATTGTTCTGCCTGGCTCTGAATGCTCCCAGATGGGATACTCTAGAGATAAATGACGGGAAAAGGATGGAGGACTTGGGTCTCCCCCTCCACACATCCCAGGCATTCCCATTATTACCTTCCAGCCACTCAGGATGAATGTGACCTTGTCTCACCTTCTTATTCTGCTACTTTCTGGCAACAGCTAGAATTAGAAAATCTCTTACCTCCTTTGGAATCCCAATGAAGATACTCTCCTACTGGAGTCAGAATAAAACCTTAGTGCTGCAGGATAGGGCTTGTGGTAATAGGCAACTGTCTCTGAGTGTTTCCTTTGTGGGGTGCAGCAGTGAGAATGAATGGGGGAGCCATATTCTGGTATCCTCTTCTCTCAGCCTTCAATCTGCTTCCAACCAGGACTTCCTAGTTTCCTTTCTGCTCCAACCCTATCCCCAGATCCCTTCCTAATTGCAAGAGAAAACTTCTGATCAAAGCAAAGAGAAAAAAAAGAACCATCATACCTTAGCCTTAATTTTTAAAAATCATTCACTCAACAGATATTTATTGAGTTCTTTGTACTTGCCAGATATTGTGCTAGGGGCTTGGGTCACAAGAAATCCCAGCTATTCCTGGAGTTTATATCCCGTGGGTAAGGAGGGAGATATAAATCCCTAAATAAATAATACCGTTACAGATTGCCATGAGTGCTATGAACTAAATATCAGGGGTGTGGGGACATCTCCCCCAGATAGGGTTGTTGGGGAAGAGTTCTCCAAGAAAGAGATATTTGAGCTCAGGTGTAGACAATGAGGGAAAAGCTAGGCTGGGGAAAGTGTGGAGGGAGAGAATAGAGGGACCAGCAACCAGTGTCATGGTGTGTGAAGAGTCTGGTATGTGTGAGGAGTACTGAGGGCTAGCCAGTCCCCAAGATGGCCCCCAGTGAGTCTCATCTCCTAATACTCATGCCTTTATGCAACTCCCCCACACAGTGAGTTAAGCTGGTCTATGTGGCCAATGAAAAGTTGCAAAACTGAACGATTGTACCTTCCAAGCCTAGATCTTGAAGGGCATTGCAGATTCTGTTATGCTCTCTTGGATCACTCAAGCAGCATTATGATATGAAGCGATCCACATGGCAAGGACCTGAGGCCTCCTTCAAAAAAGCAAAGTGAATCAGCCACCATGGAAGCAGGTGCTCCAGTCAAAATTCCAGATGACTGTAGCCTCATGAGACACCCTGAACCAAAGCCATCCAGCTACAACATTTCTCAGGTCCTTATCCACCGAAACTGTATAAAGTATTAAATGTTGATTGCTGTCATTTATGTGAGCCCTGGGTAATTGGTTACACAGCACTAGTTAACTAACATAGCCACCCAAATGTGGTAAGCCAGGCAGAGGGTGGTGGGAGATGAAGGCAGAACAGTTAACCATGGCCAGATCACATGGTGGCTGGGGGCTACAGTGAGAGTGTGGATTTTATTCTAAGTTTGATGGAAATTTAAGGTATGTTTTACACAGAAGACCAGTGTGATCTAATTTGTGTTTCATAAACAGCATTGCATTATGGAGAATAGATTTTAAAGGGATAATAAAAGAAGCAAAGAGACCAATTGGGAAACTATAGCATTGCTCCAGGATGTTCAGAGAGATGAGGGTGGCTTGGACTGGGCAGGTGGCAGCAGAGACAGAGAGAAGGGGATCCATTCAAGATATATTCTGGAGGCAGAATTATAAGGACCTGTTGATAAACTGGATGCAGGAGATTAAGGAAAGGGAAGAATCAAGGCTGTATGAGTCAGGGTTCTCCAGAAAAACAGAACCAATGAGATAGATATGGACTTATAGATATAATGATATATAGAAAGAGAGTTATTATAAGGCATTGGCTCACATGGTTTTCGAGGCTAAGAGGTCCCACAATCTGCCATCTGTGAGCTGGAGGCCCAAAAAGCTGGATGTGTGGTTGGGAGCCCAGAGAGCTGCAGACCTGGTGAGTGGATTCCAGTCTGAATCTCAAGGCCTAGAAAGCAGGAGTGATGACAGCAGGAGGTCAGTGTCCCACTCAAGTACAAGGCACAGCACAGACTCAACCTTTCTCCACGTTCTGTAATATTCAGGCCTTCAGTGGACGAGATGGTGCCCACCCACATTGGGGAAAGCCATCTACTTTACTCAAGTCAACACTAACTCAAATGCTGATCACTTCTGGAAAAAACACCCTCATAGAAACACCCAGAAATAATGTTTAGCCAGATAACGTTGTATCCTGCAGCCCAGTCAGATTGAAACATAAACTTAACTATCACAAAGATGACACCCAGGTATTCAGTTTGAGTAACTGGATGGAAGGTGGTGCCATTTACTGAAATGGAGGACACGCAGAGGAGTGGGTTTGGAGGTAACTGAATCAAAAGCAAAAGCGTAGCTCCTCTCCCAGTTTTGTTTTGTTGTTGTTGTTGTTGTTTTTTTTTTTACATTTGAGAGCCTTTGGTACCACATGGGTATAACTATACAGACATGACATTAGATACACCTTATCAGCTGAGTTTTATTCAGTAGCCTTCCTTCAGCTACTTGGACACTTGCACTGTTCAAGATCTGCTTGCCCTTTGCTCATCAACAGGCAGTTGATGCCACAGTCCAGAGTGACCACAGGGCTGTTTTGGCAATTGTACACTTAGCACACATTTCACTGAGTTTTCCCCCTCAGAATCCTGGGGGTCTGCTCATTTATAAAGGACACAATCTTGTCCCTTAAGCCTGGTGATATCAACCTCTCCAGAGAGTGTGGTGCTTGCTTCAGCAGCATATAGACTAAGATTGGACAACACAGAGATAGATCAGTATGGCCCTTGCACAAGAATGACATGTAACCTCTCCAGAGAGTATGGTATGATTCTTTGCTTTAATTGATTTCTTTTGCCCCTACTGTTCTGTTTGAATTTCTTTATTTGTTTGCACTAAAGATTGATTTGTTTAAAATTGGATATCATAAGCATAATTCAAAAGCAAAGTCTTAATTATGCTCTGTATAACAGATTAATGAAAACAAGTAAATAGTCATATTATAGAGAGTTATTGATGAAGGGCAATGCTTTGTCAGGCTAAATTAACAAATGAAGTAATGCCATACATTTTAATGGGATTTGGTGGTTGTGCTGTATTATTTGCTTTTGTTTTGTTTTTTAGCAGAATAGAGGTCAATCTGAGGGCATGCAATGAAAATATTTCTTCCCCACTAAAAGTAGTAGTGTGTTTCAACTCCGGATGATGTGCCCTATTATGAGGGATTTCAGAATAGAATTGCTCTTACCAAGTGGAGAACTGTGTTGCTTGTCAGAGGGTCTCAGTACAGGCAGCCCCTGGGTCAGGTCCTAAGGTCTGTCCCACCCTTCCTGACAGCACTCAGCCCGGCTGCTCTCCCCACTGCCTACTGAAGATGCCAGGCTAAATCTCACAACGTCAAGTCTCATAACAGCTATGCCTTGTTAGCCATGACTCCAACTCTGTCCCCACACTGTAAGTTCCAAGGAGCTTAGTGGCAACGAGTGAAGCTTATTACAATGGATCTCCCCAAGGACTTAGCACAGTGTCAGTAAATGCTGGCTGTTTCACTCAAAAGAAAGAGAGGAAAAGTTACATATATGAATGCAAATATAGATAAGGATGATACACATACTTATGAGTGGAAAAAAGACCAAAGAAAGTAAAATGAACCATTGGCAAAGGTTACATCTGTGAAATAGGATGGCACTTGATTTTTTTTTTTTTTTTTTTTTTTTTTTTTTTTTTTTTTTTTTTGCTTTTCAGTATTTTCTACAACAAACATTTGTTCATTTAACAAATACTTTTTGTATGCTTACCACATTAGGCATTGTACTAGGCCCTGGGGGATATAAAGATGGAATAGACACAAAATACTTCATGTAAGCATGTCTGAAGGTAGTCTTTGGAAGTAGGGTAAGCTTTCCATAGGAAGTAACATTTCCATCAAACCTGGAAGACAAGAACTGCTATTACTTTTACAAGCATGTTAAAACTAAGGGTTTATTTTTTTTTAATATTTTTATTTATTTATTCATGATCGACAGAGAGGGAGGGAGAGAGAGAGAGAGAGGCAGAGACACAGGCAGAGGGAGAAGCAGGCTCCATGCACCGGAGCCCGACATGGGATTCGATCCCGGGTCTCCAGGATCGCGCCCTGGGCCAAAGGCAGGCGCTAAACTGCTGCACCACCCAGGGATCCCCAAAACTAAGGGTTTAAAAATTAGTATTGGCTGTTATTAGATGAATGGAATTGAACATGGAATGTGAATAATGAATGAATGCATGCATATATGAAAAATGAATATAAAATTTTCAAAAATCAGAAAAATCAAATGACTGTCCACTTACCACCAATTTGAGGATAAATCACAAGTTGGAAAACAATTGCCCAACTTTTAGCCCAGAGTCGTTCCTTCAGGTCCTTCCTACTCAAAAAGTGTGGTCCAAGGACCAGGGGCATCAGCATCACCCAGAACTTTTAGAAATTTAGAATCTCAGGCCCTAGCCCAAACCCACTGAATCAGAATCAGCATTTTAACCAGAACACAAATGAATTGTAGACACACTGAAGCTTGTGAAGGGTTGGCTTGTCATTCCCAGTCTCAAGTGCACATTAAAATCATCCTGGAGCTTATACAAATTTAATTGCCCAGGGTGGCTTGGTGTTTACACACACAAGTCCTGAGTCTCATTTCCAGTTTCTCTCATTTATTAACCATGTGGCCTTAGGCCAGGTGCATGGCACCTTGGTTTCTCCAATTACGCAGTAGCCAGCTACCTGGTTCCTAGGGCTTCCTGTCTCCGGGTATTTACGCTCTTCTACAACCCACTCCCCTGAAGTGTGGGCTAGGCTTCATATCTTGCTTCTAATGAAAAGAATCCAGCAAGAGTGATAGGATGTCATCTCCAACTTTAGGTAACAAAAGCTCCCATCTTGCTCATGCACTCACTCGGACGAAGCAAGTTGCCATATTATGAGCTGCCCACATGGCAAGGGACTGGGGCCCTGAGTCTGACAGCCACAGCAAACCGAATCCTGTCAAAAGCCACATGACCTAGTTCAAAAGTGAATTCTTCCTAATCAAGCCTTGAGGCCACAGCAGCCCTGGCCAACACCTTGATCACTGACTTACGAGAGATGCTGAGCCCGAGGACCAACCAAGCCACAAGTGGCTGCTGGATCCACAGAAACTGTGAGAAAATAAATAAATTTTGTTGCCATGAAATTTTAGCAACACATAGATAACTCAAATAACCTATAAAATGGTAATGATGTAGCACTCATTGATAGAGTTTTTGCTAGATTAAATAATTTCCAAGAAGTGCTTAGAACAGGGCCTGGTGTATAATAAATATGATTTACACTTTGCTATTAGGTATCATTAGAAAGCACTGATGCCCTGAGTACCTACTGAAGGATGTAAGCACTTTCTCTATCACTAAATGGCCCTAGTCCCCTCTGCTTTCTAAAAGTTTCCTTCTCTACTTTACTTGTCATTTAACTGTCCCTCCAAGTTGGTGTCACTGGGTCTGGCAGTTTTTCCTAACCCCAGTAATAACTAAGTAAATAAACTGTGTCTAATCTGCGATAGTCTGGGAAACCTGACAAATAAATGTGTTATTATTGTGCCTAAACCAAAAGTAAAGAGGCTCTGATTTAGTATCGGAAAAAGTTTTCCCATGATACAATTAAAGCCTTTTGGTTTGGTTTGTGTGTGTGTGTGTGTGTGTGTGTGTGTGTGTGTGTGTGTTTTAATCCAAAGTGTTTGCTACCATCTTTTTTGATGCCCAAAGACCCTGTTGTTTCAGTTTCTCAGCTATGTCATGGTCGGTGAGGCCACCAGATTTAGGAGACGTCCTCTCCTGTCTGCTGTGAGATGAGTACATTCTACACCAATGATGTCATTCATTGCATCTCTGATTCTCATCATGCCTAGGCTCACTTTCTCTTAGCCCCATCCAGAATGTGTTGATTTCAGTCAAACAACACCATTTGTTTGTAGTGCCTCAGTTTAATGAAATTTAATTGCTGCCATTTGCTGTCAAGAGTCCTAATTTGTGCACAGGGTTTAAGGGAGATGTGTTAGACAAGCCTCATCTGAGATCTGGAGAGTAAGTCGCATGCAAGTGCATGCGGGAGGAGAGAGAGGGCTGGAAGATGGTTTAAGGCGAAAGGAACAACTTGCATGGGTTTTTCGAGATGAAAGAAGTAAGGCAAGTCCGAGGGCCAGGAACAACCCAACGTGGCTGGAGTGCAATGCAGGAGGCAGAAAGTGCACTAGATATGAGAGGGACCAAAGCACACGGCCCTCACATACTGGCTAGGAATGTAGGCTTCGGTCTGAGGGTATCGGCATGACACTGAAGGGCATTATGACAGAGGTTGGCAAACTGTAGCTCTGAACCAAATCTGCCCTCCACCCATTTTGGTAAATACATTTTTACTGAAATAAAGCCATAGCCACTCATGTACACAGGATGTGTGTTCCTTTCACACTACAAACACAGTTGAGCAGCCATAACTGAGACAGCCCAGCCTGCAAAGACTAAGTTATGTACCATCTGATTCTTTACAGAATTTGCCAGTCCCTGTTTTAATCTAATGGGTTCTATGCTCAGACCTGCCTTCTGCACAGATTCTGGGTGCTGATCTAGAATGTGCTGACACGGGGGTGGATCTGCTGCTACACTTCCTTTCTTTGTACCTCAGCAGGCGCTAGCACACAGTGAACTGTCCTCGTGTAAGAAAGATTAGGGGGAGGGCGAGGAGGAGGTTCATGGTTTGCATGGTCCACAGAGAGGTAAATTAGAGTCTACAGGAGCTGGTTACATTTTTAATAAACAAAGAGCATTTTGGAGAACAAGAGAGACAAAATAGAAATATGTTGTTTTCCTTTTGTTGATACATCAGAAAATATGGTGGCAAGTTAAGTACAAAAAAATCTAGAGCGGGTTAGTAGTTTAAAACAAAACAAAAACCAAAAAGCCATCCCCTTACCCCACCCCCAGGCCTGACGTCTAAGTGTGCAAACACTCTCTCCTCGCGGATGGTCTCTAAGGCAGTACAAACCTGGGGGCGCTGTTCTGCAATCCAAGGAAGGAAAGTCCCAACCATGTGAGAAAAGACCCCACAGGTCCCAAATGCACAGTTGCTCAGGTTGCACCCCCGCTCGGGTTGACTTGGGAGCAGTGTTTGCTAAGAAAACAATTGTTATTCTCTAACTTTGGTTGGGAGTGGGGGGGGCGAGCTAGAAAACATGAAGCCAAGGGCAGTTGTTTCTCCAGGACAGCTGGCAGAGACCCAAAGTACAAAGTTGTCTACAAACTCTCGAATCAGTGTGAGACTTGAAAGAGAACTATGTGCTGGCAAAGTGGGCTGGCCCGCCTTGCCAGAGCGGAATTGAAACCATACCTCTACCTCATGCAGACATCACCCAGTGGAAGGATGTTCTTATAAATCCCAGCCTGGAGACCATCTCATCTGCAGCCCCTCCCTGTTCCCTTTCTCTTTCACTCCTCAAACCAGAAGAACTTAATAAAAACAGAAGGAACACATCTCTCCAGAGCTTCTCTGAGCTGAAAGAAGTAGAGAAATAAAAATACACAGGATGGGGCACTTGAGTGGCTCAGTCGGTTGAGCGTCTGCCTTCCGCTAGGGTCATGATCCCAGGGTCCTGGGATGGAGCCCTACGTGAGGCTCTTTGCTCAGCAGAGAGTCTGCTTCTCCCTCTCCCAGTCCTCCTGCTTGTGCTCTTGTGTGCTCTCTCCTTTCTCTCTCTCTCTCTCTCTGTCAAATAAATAAATAAAATCTTTTTAAAAAAATACACAGAGGATGAATATAACCTCTGTGCTCATTTCTGATTGGCTTCCAGGGGACTCCGCCATTGTGGCCTATTTGATCAGGGCCACAGTGTGCGATGCAAACCCATGGGCATGGGGGTAGGGCTCCACAGTGCCTGCAGCACCACGAGGCCCTGATCTAGCTGCCTTTACCTGAGCCACTCTTCCTGGTTTCTAGCACACGAATTCCACGCGGATTTATGAAAATCTGACCTCAGTCCAGAGAAACTCTCAAATTAGCCCAGAGAGAACACAAATAATTACACCCTGGATTACTATACTTGCATTGAAAACCAAAAATGCATCACAGCCACGGAAGTAGAGAAAACATTTTTCTTGTCTGGGATAGACTCCATTGTTTCTACTGTTTCCTGAATCTGGCTGGGCATTCAGGGTTCTCCATAATTTGACACAACTCTCTCTCCACTTTCTCCCTGTCACTCCCTTACACAAACACTGTCACACAGATTTTGTCCTTCATTCATGCCACAGAGACCCCAGCTCCCATCTTTGCTCTGGCTTGCATGTACATTAACCTCAGCCGGTCCCTCCACATCTTCCTGATACTTCAGCAAAAAGCAGGAAGCACCAATGTATCTACAAAGAGGTAGTGTTCCTCCACAAAGCCCATTTTTCAATCCATCTCAGAGCCAGGAATTTCATTTGGTAAATACAGGGGAGTATTTTTGGCCAAAGCATTTTTGCCTCCTGCACTGTCTCAAAGGGAACATGATGTTAAGTCTTCTTCAGAGTCCAATGATATTGCTAGAAATTGGTGGTCTTTTCTATATATTTTATCTTCTTCCTGGTAGTATCATTTTGCTACAAGTTACCAAAAGAAGGGAATTTTTTCAAAAAATGTTGCTGCAAACAAGACTGAAGTCTGTATTTTAGTTCACTCCAAAGTGAAAGCATAAATTGACTTACTACCTAAAAATTTAATCTTAATTGGGAAGATTCAGGTGATGAGCTATGTGGATTGTCTCTATAAAAAGAAAAATAGAGTCCAGAAAATTTGTCAACATATATGTGTTTGTCAGACTGAACTTTCTGTAAAAATTAACATTCCATTTAATGTTCTGATTAAAGTTCAACCAAAAAAAAAAAAACTAGAATAAATTATAACATTAGCTCTTATCAGATTAGCAACAATAAAGGTCAATAATGAATATTACTTTAAGCAAGAACCTAGCACTCCTTCAGTGGCCATTTGAAAGCATTGCTCCCTCCCTCCTTCTTGAAATGTACTCTTCTCCTAACTTCAACCCCCTAGTGTTCCTACTTCTCCTCTGGCTTCTTTTTATTTTACTTTTAGGCTCATCCACTTCTACCCAACCATTAAATAATGGAGATCTTTAAGAATCCACTCTGGGCCCTCTTTTTTCCTTCCCCTGTGTATTTTCCCTTGAGGTGATGGCGTACATGCTCCAAGGTACAGATGATATCTCTAAATTGATAGCACTTGTAGTGGATTGAATAGTAGTCCAAAAGGGTAAGTCCAATCCTACACAGTATCTATAATGTGACCTTATTTGGAAATAGATTCTTTGCAAATATGATCAAGGTAAAGATTTCAAGATGAGATCATCCTGTATTTAATTTGGACCCTAAATCCAATGATGGGTGACCTTGTAAGTAACAGAAAAGGAGAAGATACAGAGCCACCCAGAGAGGAGAGCCATGTGAAGACAGATTGTAGTCATGCAGCCCTAAGCCAAGAATTGCCAGCAACTACCGGAAGCTAGAAGAGAAACATGAATTAGATTCTCCCTCGGAGGTTCCAGAGGGAACCAACTCTGCCAACACCTTGATTTTGGACTTCTGGCCTCCAGAACTATGAGAGAATACATTTCTGTTGTTTGAGCAGCCAGATTTGTGGTAATTTGTTACAGCAGCCCTAAAAACTAATAGAGTGCCCAAATATGTGGCTAAGTTCTCTGGCCTCACCCTGAATTCCAGACAAATATCTGTACCTGCCAACTTTATGTCTCAGAAGAACCTGGACTCAATGTGTCCCTGATGTAATCCAACATCTTATCCACCTGTCTGAGCCAGGGCTCTCCAGAGAAATAGAACCAACAGGATATACAGTTGACCCTTGAACAACATGGATTTGAACCACATGGGTCTACTTATATGTGGATCTTTTTAATAAATACAGTACTATAAATGTACTTTTCTTCCTTATGATTTTCATGATAACATCTGCTTTTCATGTCTTCTGCCCATTTTTTGACTGAATTTTTTTTTGTTTTTTGGATGTTGAGTTTGATAAGTTCTTTTTTTAAGATTTTATTTATTTATTCATGAGAGACACAGAGACAGAGAGAGAGGCAGAGACACAGGCAGAGGGAGAAGCAGGCTTCATGCAAGGAGCCTGATGTGGGACTCAATCCTGGGTCTCCAGGATCATGCCCTGGGCTGAAGACGGCGCTAAACTGCTGGGCCACCAGGGCTGCTGAGTTTGATAAGTTCTTTGTAGATCTTGGATACTAGCCCTTTATCTGATATGTCATTTGCAAATATCTTCTCCCATTCTGTGGGTTGTCTTTTAATTTTGTTGACTGTTTCCTTTGCTGTGCAAAAGCTATTTATGTTGATGAAGTCCCAATAGCTCATTTTTGCTTTTGTTTCCCTTGTCTTTGGAGATGTGTCAAATAAGAAGTTGTTGTGGCCAAGGTAAAAGAGATTGCTGCCTGCGCTCTCCTCTAGGATTTTGATGGATTTCTGTCTCAAATTTAGGTCTTTCATCCATCTTGAGTTTATCTTTGTGTATGGTATAAGAGAATGGTCCAATTTCATTCTTCCACATGTTGCTGTCCAATTCTACCCCTGAAACAAATAGTACAGTATTTGTTAACTAAATTGAATTTAAACTAAAAATCTAGAAATCTTTAAAAATAACATCTGCTTTTCTATAGCTTACTTTATTGTAAGAAGACAGTATAGAATATGTATAACATACAAAATATGTGTTAATCAACTGTTTATTTTATTGGCAAGGCTTCTAGTCAACAGTAAGCTATTAGTAAATAAATTTTGGAGAAGAACTAAAAGTTATACATGAAAATAAATAAATAAAAAAAATAAAAGTTATACATGGATTTTTTACTGCCCAAGAGGTTGGCACCCCGACCCTGAATTTTTCAAGGGTCAACTGTATATAGATATACATGAGTAGGTTTATTATAGGAATTGCCCACCCACCCCCACCCCACCCCCCATAGTTATGGAGGCCAAGAAGTTCCACAACCTGTTGTCTGCAAGCTGGAGAACCAAGAAAGCTGGTGGTATAATTCAGCCTGAGGCCAAAGGCCTAAGAACTAGAGAAGGAGGACCCGGGGGGAAAACCGGTATATAAGTGCCAGAGTCTGAAGACCTGAGAGCCAGGAGCTTCAATGTTCAAGGTCAGGAGAAGATGAACATCCCAGTTCAAGAAGAGAGAGGGAATTTGCCCTTCCGTTGCCTTTTTATTCCATTCAAGCTCCAAACAGATTGGATAGTGCCCATCCACCTTGGTGAAGACAGATCTCTTTATTCAACCTACTGAATCAAATGCTAATATCTTTCAGAAACACCTTCACAGACATGCTTAAAAATAATGCCTTGCCAGCTATCTGGGCATCCCTTAGCCCAGGCAGGATGGCGCACAAAATTAACCATCACAAGTCCACCCCTTGCAACTTGACACCTATATGTATCTCCTTAAACAAAATAAAGACATTAACAAGGTCATAATTCTGTCTAACAGGACTCAAGTGTCCTATGTAGCCACAAATGCACTAACCCCTTCCCCGGAAGAGAAGGTAACTGATGTTTACTCTTTTTTTGACATCCTATAAACTTAAATTAGTATGGTTTAAATTTAAGTTAAATTTACTTAAATACTATGATATAAAGTCAGTGTATCTTATGTTACATGATGAGGGAGCAAGAGAGGAAAGAAATCAAAGATATTACTTAATATATGTACATAGACATAAAATAAGGAGGAAACATGCCAATTACAGTCCTTATATTTATAACTACCTTCTTCTACTATCCATTCTGTATCCCCTTTGCCTTCAGCAAGTACCTCAGCTGGTTGTAGTTCTTTACCTGGTTGGATGACACAAAGCTTCGTTCTTGAAGGATCTGAGCCATTACTAGTGCTGTCTGAATTGGGTTGTAGTTTTCCACTGACCTTAACTTAATCACAAGACATAGTGAGACTAGGAGATACCTTAAGGGATCTTCTGTATTCCAAACATATCCTCCTTACTTTTCCTGTGGAAGAGTAACCCAACCTCCCCTTGGTAATTGGGATCAACCACCAATCAGCACAGTAATTCTCTTTCTTGACTGTTGATTCAGAGGCACTGGGTAGGAGTCCAAAGTGGCCAGGTGGCAATTATAACTTCCAGTTCAGTGGGGTCATTGTTGTGTCTCTTGGTGGAACTAAGTCCTCTAGGCCAGCAGAACATAAAGTCACAGGAAAAAGGGAGACAAAATTTTGCTCATTTCAGTGCTCCTACAGGAGATCAGGCCCACCTAGAGGCTCTGAGGGAATTCAAATCCCTAAGCTGATCCTTTCCTATCACTACTTTGTCAATGACATTAGGAACAATCAACCAACATTATTATATTCCTCAGTTTCCTGTAAATGTTTGAAAGTATCATGTACAGAGGCCCTACCTACTAATACCATCACCTTCAGAGGTTAGGATTTCAACATATAAATGGGGGAGGTAGGTAGGAGGGCCAGAATATGAAAACAGTAGCACTGCCACAATTTAGTGTCCTTCTGTGTCCTCAACTCTGTGGGCAGTGCCAATATCAATCCAGTTCCATAAGCCAGTTCTCTGAATGTCACCAATGACACTGCCCTCAATCATGTCCCTGTAATCAATCTCCAAACCCACGCAATTTTATACCCTACCTATCTCTTGAGTATACACATTTATGTCTGGTTTTACTGCCACCACCTCAGTCCAGTGAGCCATCAGTTCTCACCTGGACCACTGAAGCAATCTTCTAACTCATCTCCCTGCATCAAGTCCTATCCTACAATTTACTCACAGCCCAGCAGCTAAAGTAATCTCCTCAAAACATAAATCAGGTCACATCATGGTCTTGCCACAACCTCTCAAAGGCCTCATATGTTCCAGTTCTCACCTCAGCCTACAAAGCCTGGCCTGGCCCCCAACTACTTTTCCAGCCATATCTCATACCATTTTCCCCTAGCTCCCTGAGCTCCTGCTAAATCAGCAATTTTTTCTAGAAACTTCCATACACAGCAGTTAAGAGACTGTGTAGCAAACACTCCTACATTCAAATCCTGCTTTGTCCTGTTCTAGTAGTGTGACTTGGAGCAACTTACTTAATCTTTGTGTGTGTGTGTGTGTGTGTGTGTGTGTGTGTGTGGTGAGGCAGGAGGAGAGGTGGAGGGGATAGTCTGTTTCTTCATTTGGAAAATGGTGATAACAGTAATTCAGAATTTATAAAGCTGCTGTAAGTATGAAGTGACCAAATTCATATAAGTCATATAGCATAGCATCAGGTACATTCTTTTTTTTCAAGACAGGAAGATAGAGTGAGTAGTGGGGGAAGAGGCAGAGGGAAAGTGAGGGAGAAAGAATCCCAAGCAGACTCCCTGCTGAGGGCAGAGCTCAACAAGGGGCTTGATCCCTCAACCCTGAGATCATGACCTGAGCTGAAATCAAGAGTTGGATGCTTAACCAACCAAGCCACCCAGGTGCCCCTCCCATTCATCCTTCAAACATTACCTTCAAGAAGCCTTCACCAACTACCAGCTTGGCCTGGGATCCCCTGTTATAGGACTACATGGCCTATACTCATCCCTAGCTCTTATTATACTAAGTGCTAAGTTTTACCACTTACAACTCCTCCCTTACCAAAGCAATCCTTTATCCAATGACAAAAACATGCAAACCTGGAATTCCTTCTTATGGGACTTTTTTTTAATGACCATCTGTTTGTTTGGGTTTTTTTTTTTTTTTTGGATGGTATAATAAATACATTGAGAGAAATTTGCAAAGTGAGTGGCAATGCAGTGATTCATTCAGCAGGTGATGGCGGGTTGCAGCAGCTATGATGTTGCATCACAAATAATGTCATATCAGTTCCCTCTTCACCATGTAAACAGATGGTGTGGGTCATAATGACAGATAAAAAATAATCCCCTAAAGTACTTCTCTATAATAATCTCATAGTGGGCTATAGGTGACTTACCAATGGACAAGAGACAGTACAGATGTACTGAGAGAGTAATTTGAAAATACAAGGCAAATGCAAATACAGAATATGAATATTATGTTCAAGAGCTTTAAATATCCTCTCCTTAAGATCTTCAGAGACTCCCATCAGCAGATTTTCCTCCAAACTATACTTTCAGCAGAATGTGTAAAAACCAAGGACACTGACAACAAAATGGCAATAATGTTAGACTCTCCCTGCCAGCAATGACTGTTTTTATTTCTGTATCCCCAACATTTAGTTTAGAGTCAGTATCATGGTAAATGTTCAACAAGTGTTTATTGGTAGAATGACTGGATGTTTTCAGATACTGATTAACGACACAACTGTTCTGTACACAGAGCCCACAAGAAGTATTGCTCACAAGTATTTTAACCTGAAGACACCAATCAACATGTAATACTATTCCTATGTGGTGGTTTGGGCTCCCAGAAGCCAAACTCCCTGATTTCCTCTGGGGTGTCTCTCCCCCTCCACTCTCACTCTTTATGTACCCCTGGAACATGAAAGTGAGTATCCATCTCTGGCTACAATATCAGACGTGTGACCCAAACCTGGCCAATCGAAACATCATACTCTCCTGGGATGTGATGACTCACTCACTGGTTCAGAGATGGGCATGTGATCCAAGCTGTGGCAATTAGTCCAATAAGAGATCATCCTGAGACTTTGGTTTAGACAACCAAGAAAGAGTTACTGAGAGCTACACTCTTTTCCACTGGTTTTGGGTAAGTAAAGTTGCAAGACAGGAATGGCCTGAGGCCTGAAGGTTTCTGGCAGTTAAGTGAACCCAGAAGAAGAATAACCAAAAGGAGAAAAACCAGGTTTTAGTAATATTTTTGGAGCCCCTAGGTCTAGCTGTACCTGAACTCACCTTGCTCCAGGATTTTTGCCTTGTGACCCAACAGTGGTTTTCTTCACTTAAACTAGCTTGAGTTGGATTTTCTGCCACTTGCAGCAAAGAAGGCCATGACTAAAACTCTCTTCTGAACATATATGAATTTTTTGATGTTCAGAAGCTGAGAACTCCAACTTTATACTGAGCAGTTAATGATGCAGGTCTCAGGACACTGTAGTAGGAGTTACAAGCTTACAAAGGTGACGTGAAAATCCAGACGGTTGTACAATACAAGAGCTACAGTGATGTCTGTGAAAGTTTCCAAGGACTCAAACAGTTAAATGTATCTGAAATTCAAACATTCTTGGAGTGAACTCACATTTAACTGGAATTGAGAATGCATACAGTTGCCCCTGTTTCCATTGTAACACCAAATTAGTCCTTATTCATTGGCCTTATTTATTTTCACTCACTTACTGCCATTAGATATTTGTCCTGGCATTTTAGTCAGGAAGACGTTAGCTGGGCCTAATTGCTCAGACTGTATTTAACAGACGGCCTGTGCTATCAGATAGCTCTGGAAAGAAAACAATAGCAGGCTTAACATGCAACTCGAGGAATGCCAGGTATGTAGTCATAAAATCGAATCATTTCAGAGCCTTAGATGAGCTGCTAATCGTCTCTGTGGCCTGAAACGTTAAGTGCCGCCAGAGCCAGCTAATGAAAGGCTAAACTCATTTCCAACTGCTAAAAGGTATTTTTGAAAAGATAAAAATCATGACTCTCATACAAATATAAAATGAACACGTCAAAGATTCTATGTGATTCATCAATTAATGAGGGCAGCCTAAGGTGCTAAACTGGTTCAAAGGAGAAGTCAAAGAGCAGACACATATGCAGACAATCATAAGTGCTGACTGCATTTCAGAAATGCTTAGATGCATTTGCTAAGAGATGCAATGCTGGTTTCCTCCACCAGACATTCATTTGTACTGAATGTGGACAAGAATCTTTTACATTACTATGGGGTTTTTTTCAACTTGCAGAGTTAAAGGTGCAGATACAATTAAGGAACTCAAACTTAAGAACTGGATAGTGCCCAGTATTCCATAGGATACTCAGGAATCCCTCCCTCACTTCACCAAAGATTTGTGCAATTTTTCCTCTCAGTATAGGACATTTTCACTAAACTAATATATATGACACATGTTTCTGAGCATTTTTGTGATTTTTGAAAAACCTCCCTGAGCCTCAGCTTCCTCTCTTGAAAAAAGGAAATTGTAATATTCATTTTGTAGAGAGTGGTAAAGATGAAGTGCAATCGTGTCTGGGAAATGCCCTAGAACCTCACTAGATACCCAGCATCTAGCGGCGTTGGGAAGAATTTGGGCTTCCATAGAGAACTATGCACAGTCTAGAGCATATCCTTCTGGGTCATTGGATTCTGATTCTACGGGGGCTCTGCAGCTTTCATTGCCTTTGAGTTTTTCTATGGCCCTGTAAAATGTAGATAACCAATAGCAATGCAAGTAATTTTTGCCTATAGACATGCAAACAAATTCTGTCCCATGGAGGGATAACCAAATCCTCTCTTTAAAAAGCCACTTCTGCAGCCAGTTGCAAAATTCATTTCATTATTTCTAATCTGTCAAAGTGTCTGCATTCTAACTTCTCCTTTAAAGCAATAATAACATCCATCAAAAGCTGCCTTCCCAAATGTCACCAACACAACGTCATGAGAAGACGAAGCTGAATTTATTGCTTACTACAGTAAAGGAGATTACCACCTGGCAAAACTGTGGCAGGGTCTCTGAAGAAGGAAGGGAAAGTCAGCATTTATTAAGAATTGGAGTTAGATATAAAGGGGGTTGTCAAAACAAGGGTCTGATTAGTATTGGGAAAGGTGGTGGAACAGAAGTCCAGGATTGGTGGACATAGCAAAGTGAGGACCTCAAAGCAAAAGATTTGAAGAATCTTCAGGAAGTTCTGTAATGAACAGTCAGAGTATTTCTGGGCAGCAAATTCCTGGAAGAGTAAAGTCATGTTTATGAAGACTGAGGAAGAGCCCAAAACCAGGTTAATGTAAAGAGTAAAGTGTGGTTTTGTTCTCAATGCCCATGCTGGGTTTAAGGGTAGGCAGATCAGTTCTCAGCACCTCCTGAGGACATTCTTCAGCCTGCACTGAAGAATAGATCATTAATATCTAGGGGTGTAATAACCCAGATCGTTGCAACTGCTCTTTGAGGTGTCATAACTGCATTTCAAAATTCCATCAATAGTTCTACTCAACTTTCCCGTAGTGGTTGTTTCAATCTCCAAAACTGTCAGATTTTCCAGTTCTTTCTGCTGGCCTTTTGCTATATCATTTGCTGGGTTAATGGCTGAACAACATTTACAATTCTATAGATCACTCAGAACACAGATGAGTACTAACTGAAGTGATTATGATCAGAGTTCACTGTCCATTTCTGGTATTTATTTATTTATTTATTTATTTATTTATTTATTTATAAAGAGAAAGCCCGTGCACTTGAAAGTAAGTAGGAAGAGGGGCAGAAGGAAACAATCTTTAAGCAGACTCCTTGCTGAGCACAGAGCCCAATGTGGGGCTCGATCCTATGACTCATGAGATCATGACCTAAGCAGAAACCAAGCTGCTCAATTGACTGAGCCACTTATCATCCACTTCTGAGCCAGGACACCCAGATTAAGCTAAGAGAACAATCTACCTCCCAGTATGAAAATCCACAGAACCAGTTATGGAATCTTTAACCAAATTACCTAAATAACTGATTTCCTTGTTTACTTCTCAGATATTTTTAGTAGCATTAAAGATCCAAGAGAAGTCTGCAGGAATCTAAGTATGATATTCTTCCTCTAAAACAGAATACATTCCTCCTTGAGGCAGCTTTGTTCTAAACAACCGCAAGTGCAATTTCATAATCCTCTTAAAGGAGGAGATCTATGATGTAGGGGGAAACAAACTTTTCCTCCACTCTTTTAGGTTCAGTAAGGGGGCCTGCTAATTAAACTGACAAAAGACAAATTAACAAGAGAAAAAGCATACCAATGTGGTTTGATATTAGTATATCTATTTTTCCATGCGTGGAGGTCTTCATAGAAAAGAAATGAAAGGGACACCTGGGTGGCTCAGTGGTTTAGAGCCTGCCTCCGGCCCAGGGCGTGATCCTAGAGTCCTGGGATCAAGTCCCACATGGGGCTCCCTGCATGAAGTCTGCTTCTCCCTCTGCCTGTGTCTCTGCATCTCTCTCTCTCTCTCTGTCTCTTTCTCTCTCATGAATAAATAAATAATCTTTAAAAAAGAAAGAAAAGAAAGAAAAGGAAGAAAGAAAGAAAGAAAGAAAGAAAGAAAGAAAGAAAGAAAGAGAAAAAAGAGAGAAAGAAAGAGAGAAAGAAGAAAGAAAGAAAGAAAGAAAAAAAGAAAGAAAGAAAGAAAGAAAGAAAGAAAGAAAGAAAGAAAGAAAAGAAGTGAAGACCTTAAAAAAAGTGGTTAGACCTGAGAGCTTATATACCCTCTTAACAAAAGGTGATAAATTATGGGGAAGTGACAGGACAAAGGAAAGGGGGTTGGGAAGGAACAGTAAATTGTGAAAATAAATAAATAAAAAATAAGGCTTGCTTGGTAAGGCTTGTTATGCAGATAAGAGTTGGTCTCCTCTTCTTAGCATGGAAGATGGGATCACCTTTACAAATAAAAATGTACGTCCTCTTCACAAAAGGAAATCTGTGCACTGATTTTAGGCAGAAAGGGGGAGGGCAGAGAGTTCTCTCTGTGTCTGCTATTTCTCAATTGCCTTCATCTCAAAATTATTCTTGTGCCAAAGTGGCATATTTGGGGGTAGCATATGCTGATCCCTTTAAGTGGCTTTAGTGGTGTTGTATAAATTGCCTGCTCTTCTCTCAACCATAGCATGCTGGATTTCCCCCAACTTTCCAAGCTTCTTATTAAGCATGAAATGAAGAGACCTCGGGCAAGTCAAATCCAGAATTCCCCTGAAGTACTAAGAGATCTCCTCTTTCTCCAGAGGACAAGCCACTGGGCCAATAAATAAATAAATAAGCTTTTATATTGTAAGTAAATGCAATAAACAGTAAAGCAAGGAAACAAGCCCATCAAAATTGAGCAAACTTTGCTGAAGTTCTTAACACATTTTATAGCTTTTCAGATTCGCTTGCACATATTATAATCTTTTTCCCTTAACAATACCACACCTCATTATCTTGCATACAAACTTGTACCTCTCTGCCAAGATTGCTATAGTGGAGACTAAATTCGATCAATTTCTTTAATTTCAGGTATATTTAATTACAACTTTTAACCAAAGAAACTTCTGTTTCACAGAGAGAACTGGAGAAAGCAGGAATAGGAGTGTGGATACTTGTTGACTACCCCACATCAGCATTTTAGCACACCAGCAGAATTTGTGAATACATATAACACAACTTTCTACAGCCATACACATCCTTTATACAGTTTCTCAACATGGCAAAAATGAGCACATCCATTAACAGGTCCCAAAATAGCATACAAAAATTAGAAGCAAACGTATATCCACGTGAAATTAGGTTTAATGACCAGTTTCAATATTCTCTCTTACTTAGAAATGATCTAGCCATTCAATGAATACCCATTAACTCAGATTAATATCACTCCTAAAGGTCTTGGAAATGAATCTTCCAGGTGACATATTGTAAAATATAATCACTGTTGCAATTAAATTTTCAGAATAAATCAACACAAATTTTTATTTTTCATAAATATAAGTGTTAAGTAGAAGTAATGCTAGTTTATTTGGTGAGTACAGTGAACCTGTGTAGGTTTAAGAACATACCCACGTAGAATAAAATCATAAGCTCCTATTATGTTTTACCACTATAAAGCAGAGAAGACAGTTATTTTTTATTAAACTAAAAATAATAAACAATTTAAAATGCAAAATTATATTTAATGTTTTTGAACTTAGCCTCTTAAACCATTTGGGTTAAATTTCTATAAGAATATTCTTTTGGAGGCACCTGGGTGACTCAGGTCATGATCCTGGGATCCTGGGATTGAGTCCCGCATCAGGTTCCCCACAGGGAGCCTGCTTGTCCCTCTGCCTATGTCTCTGCCTCTGTGTGTCTCTCATATATAAATAAATTTTTTAAATCTTAAAAAAAAAAAACAAGAATACTCTTTTTAACATATTTAAAGTTATTAGATCAATTTCCTTAATTTCTGGGCAGCCCGAGTGGCTAAGCAGTTTAGCGCCGCCTTTAGCCCAGGGCATAATCCTGGAGACCTGGAATCGAGTCCCACATCGGGCTCACTGCATGGAGCCTGCTTCTCCCTCTGCCTGTGCCTCTGCCTATCTCTCTTTCTGCATCTCTCATGAATAAATAAATAAAATCTTTTTTAAAAATTTAATTTCTGGGATTTTTTTAATATTCAATTGATTAATACCATCCTTATTTGAAATAAACCAATCAGAAGAGCTCCTTTAATCTTTAAAGAAATTTCTGCTCAACAGATCCCTTTGAGCACCTCATCAATCAATCATTTCATCTGTTACATATTCTCTCTGCTTTCTTAACCAAGACAGGGCAATTCTTTCCCAAAGTATTTTGTTTACGATATCTATAACTATCTTCATCAAGAGACTCCTTCCTTTGGAACTGAATGACTGAGATGAGAGCATCTAGATGTTTTATCTGTAAGGCTATACATTTATTCTGGTTTCTACTTCGTTTTTACCGTTTTCAAATTGCTCAGCAAGTATTGGAGTTCTGGAAGTAGGGTTATTTCCTACTCGGGTTCATGCTTTTGTATTCAATACTCAATTTCTGGCTTAATAACATTTATAAAAAGTGAAGGTCACATCTGCTTCTAGATCTTCTTTCAAATGCTGTCTAAAGGTCAAATGGGCCTATCCCTGGAGTCTCCACACTTCTCATCCTCTCTTTACTTGAGACTGAACTAGAATCTTATCTACTTTCATAAGGCAGATTTGAGTGATAGACTCCAAAAGACCTTATCCAATGTGCAGAGTTTCTCTGACCCCCTCCAATTTCCTATGAAATTCAGGGTCCCTTAAATTATTATTGAGAGCTTCCAATCATGCTGTTATTACACATTCACAAAAGTATTCTAAGTTCCTCTGTAAATTTCTCCTGTCCTGACCGGGCTCTCAGCTCAGAGTGAGACCAGAGCTTGAATTCAAAGGAAGGGGGCTTGTCAGTTTTGAAGGAGGTTTACTTTTAAAAGACAACTGAGCTTAAGAGAGTGCGGCAGGCCAGGAGAGAAGAGGAGAAAATGAGAGGGAAGACAGAGGCAGGGGGAATGGCAGAGTACAGAACTGGGGGAAGCAAGTAGGACGAAGGCTATTATTAGGTTCACATTGTGATTTAGGAGGATCTAAAAGAGAGACAGCATTCAGTTTTTCTTTTGCTTTGGCCAAAGAATCTCTTAAGGAGATTTTGGAAACTGAATGTTTTGGAATGCTTCTTTATGCCAGTTGAGAAATGAGGGCAGTTGGAAGTTGCAAGTTTGGTCCTTGTTTGAACTGAACTTCTTAGTCTCCAGGGCCAGCTTAAGGAAAGAGTTTATTTGAGAGTCAGCACCCATCCCCTTCCTAATTGATTTCCTCTTACTGATGGACAACAAAAATGACAAGGACAGAGAGAGACAGATTTCCACCAATGATATATGCATTTTTTCAAATGTAGATACCTAAGGAGAGTTTCTTAATCCTAGGAAATGAAATAAACTCAACATCTTTGAGTTAGATGAAAGAGATCTAAGTTTCTAACCAATGCAAGATCTACTTACCTCCCTATCATCACTGTCAGAAAGTCTCCAGGCAGAAGGCTCAAAGGACCCAAGAAGGACTTTCTGCTTCCTATTCATGGGCATTGGCCATGGCAGGGAGATCTCGCTCCTAACTGGATCTCGGGAGGAACCTCCAAATCTGCCTAAAACTGTCTCCCCAAATTTCACCAACACAACCTCTTGATATGTCAAAGCTGAGCTTGCTGCTTTCTAGTCTTAAGAGGGAGTACCACCTCACAAACCTTTGGCAGTGTCTCAGAGAAGGAAATGCAAAGTCAGAATTTATTCAGATTTGAATGTTTGACTTAAGGAAGATCTTTCAAAGTCCTGGTGAGGATTGAGTAAGGATCATGAAACAACAGCCCAGGATTTTTTAAGATTGTATTTATTTACTTGTTTGTTAGAGAGCGAGAGAGCATGAGTAGGGGGGAGGGGCAGAGACAGATGGAGAAGCAGACTGCCCACTGAGCAGGGAGCCTGAAATGGAGCTCCATCCCAGGATCCTGGGATCATGACCTGAACCAAAGGCAAAGCTTCACCGAATGAGTCACCAGGTGCCCCAACAGTCCAGGATTGATAGAAATAGCAATATGAGAATTTAAAGGCAAGGAATTCAAAGAACCTTAGGATGGGTTTTTAAGAAAGTTCTACAATTAACCAAACCGTTCTCTTGGGCAGCAGACTCCTGGGGGAAGAAGTCATGCAAATGAAAGCAGGGAAATAGCACAAAGTCATTTTAATATAGACAGTGACCCGTGGCTTCGGTTTCTGGTGTCCAATCTAATTACAAGGGTGGGAGGTCTCAGTTCTCCCATTGCTTCTGTCACTCTTTCTTAATTTATGAGTTAAATAAAATCATTTTCATGCATTATTTTATATCTACATGAAAGTCATTGTTGCAGGAATTCTCTGGCTTAGTGCCAGCAGTTCTTACCACTTGGAAGAATGAAGAAGTAGATCAGACAAAGACTGGTGGGCAGCAAAGCAAAGTTTATTGAGCAAGAATATAAACGTCCGGAAGAGGGAGGGAGCCTGAGAAGGTTGCCTTGGAGTTTCTACGTTTAGGGTTTTTTCTTTTGTGGAACTCTCTTAAGCAATCAGGGTACACTGAGTCATGCCAATTAGGGCTTGGGTCACATATCTGACTACCTATTAGGTTAATGTCTATGTGCTGATGGTCTTTTTTGCTGACATCTGGGGGCTTATGTCTTAACTGCCTCTTGCCCTTGATGGTGACAAATGCTTTGTGGTTAATTGTCTTATTTTAGGACATTTTGCAGAAGTCATTTCTGCAAAGGCTGCAAAGCAGAGTGTTAGTGCAGTCCCGTCTAAGCTGTAAAACATGATGTTAGTGCTGTTTTATTTTAGCTGCCCTGACTCCATATTTTCTTGTTGGGGACCCTAACCCTGACTACCTAACTGTCCAACTCATTCCTAACATCATGATTTTATCTCTTTTGAAAATCATCTTTAACAATAGATACTCACTGATGGTAGTTGGAATTCTCATTATTTATATAAAACTCAAAGAAATGAGTGGACACAAATCACTGTGTCCATTGCATATACAGGTCCAATCAGTGCTCACATATGTGATGTGTTCTACCCTTTATAAACCTCCAAAATTGTCTAGGTATTAAAAACTTCATATTGTTCCACATTCCACATCCTTTTTGGCTTCCAAGTAAAATAGTACATCCTCAGTCTGTCATATGTCTATAGCAGGGGTTTTAACCTTTTTTTATGCCATGGATCCCTTTGATAACCAGCAAGGTCTATGGGTCCCTTCTCAAAATTCTGTTTTTAAATGCGTGGAAAAGAAAAAATAATACTGTAGGATTTTTTTTTTTTTTAATTATATTGAGGAGCTGAGGAGCACCTGGGTTTAACACAGCTGGTTACACAACTGACTCTTGATTTCATCTCAGGTCAGATCTCAGGGTTGTAAGATGGAGCCTGTGTTGGACTCAGCACTCAGTAGGGAGTCTGTTTGAGATTCTTTCCCTCTTCCCACCTTCCAATGTGTATGCACATGGTCTCTCTCTCTCTCTCTCTCACTCTCTCTCTCAAAAATAAATAAATATTTTTTTAAAAAAGATTTTAAACTTCAAAAAACAATTATATTGAAATATTATCAAAATGATTTTATTTAGGAGCACCTGGGTGGCTCAGTCAGTTAAGTATCTGCCCTCGGCTCAGGTCGTGATGAGCCTAGGATAAGCCCCATGTTGCCCCAGGCTTCAGTCTCCCTGCTCAGTGGGGAGTCTGCTTCTCCCTCTCCCTCTGCTCCTTCTCCTGCTCATGCTCTCTCTCTCTCACTTTCTCAAATAAATAATTTTTTAAAAAATATTTTATTTAAAAATTTGCAATATAGGAATATAAGCAAATCTTTCTTAACCCATTAAATAGCATGTTACAGTAATAAATCAGATAACTTATAAAGCACATAGGATATTCTAAGATAACTGCAAAAGTGTAGTGTGATATAAAAATGTCTGAAGTTCTTTAAAATACAACTATGGTTTGTCATCTGTATTCTTAATTAAAAGATGCACTAAATTTCAGTAAGAGGTGAGTAATAATCAAGATGCATTTTTTTCTTCCCAGTCAAGTTCATAGACCTCTTAACTCTACCCACAGACTTTTAGGAATCCCAAACTCTACCTGGGAACATTTGCTCTGTAGTCATAGACACCCATGGGAAATTTCCACAGGATTTAAAAAAATCAATTTAATGTTAGTCAGATAGAAACCACGTTGCAAAGTAGTAAATACAATATAACTTCATTACTGTAAAAAACAAAAATACAATGTGCCAAGTGCTTGTATCAGGAAAGGAAAGATGTGGAGAAATATATAGGAACTGGTCACTCAGTTGGACAAGCAGAAGTAGAGAAGACAGTTGACATTTTCTTGTTATAGTTGAACATTGTTCAATGTCTTAAAATAAAGATATCCTCTTACAGTTATTGTGGACTAAAGTATGTCCCCCAAAATCCATATGCTGAAACCTTAACTCCCAAAGTGACTGTATTTGGAGATAGGGCCTTGAAAGAGATAATTAAGGTTAAATTACGTCATAAAAGTGAGCACCTAACCCAATAGGACTGGTATCCTTAAAAGAAGAGGAAGAAACCCTAGGTAGCTTGCCCCCCCTCCTCTCTCCTCTCCTCTCTCCTCCCTCCTCCTCCTCCTCCTCCTCCTCCTCCTCCTCCTCCTCCTCCTTCTTCTTCTTCTTCTTCTTCTTCTTCTTCTTCTTCTTCTTCTTCTTCTTCTTCTTCTCTCTCTCTCTCTCTCTCTCTCTCTCCCTTTTTCTCTCTCTCTGCTCAAACACAGAAGAAGCCATTTCAGGACACAACAAGAAGTGAGCCATGTGCAAGCCACCAGACACCAATCCTGCTGGCACTTTAATCTTGAAGCTCCAGCCCCTAGAGCCGTTAGAAACTAGATTTCTGTTGTTTAAGCCACCAGCCTAAGGTATTTTGTTACAGCAGCCTGAGAAACCCTATACAGCAGTTGGGGAGAAGAACATCATTTTTTAAATAGCTGATTTGAAATCCAAACCAAGAGCATTGATTTGTAATAAAAACAGTTATGTCCTGTGGTCAGGATGGCTTTGGTATCCTTAGAGGAAGCTCCCAGGAGCTAGTCCAGCAGAGCCATTGCCACCTGTACCCCTACCCTATCTCTTATATTAAAGTCAGGATCTCACAAAGCTGTGTGACACTCCCAACAACAGAGGCTCCCAACAGGATTCTGACACATTTTCCAGTTCATCTTCACATCAGGAGGTCATGAGCCTTACTGACTACAGCCTAGTCATTTCAAAATCAGTAGATTTTTCCCAGCAAAGAGAAAAAGTGCAAAAACTATTCCCAGCAAAGGGAATAGTGGAACCAACCATCTATTCTGTGGTATCTTGTAATCTTTGGGTGGTCTCCCCTCCCCACCAAACTCCTGGCTTCCTGGCCCTAAGTACTCCTGACTTAAGATATCTTGAAAATCACCAGAAACAGAGTCCTGTAGATCATGCATGAAGCCTTATCTTTCCTGGTTATGCTTTTATTTCAGAGGTCACCCATCCACAGCACTCTAGGAGGCTCATGGCATTAATGAATCCCTTGCTGAATTTACAGTAGCAGCTCTCAGCCTACACATTAGTGCCACTTAGACAGAGATCAGATTTCCTTTTTTAAGTGAAGACTTCAATAGCTCGCAGATCAGCCAGCTGAACTCTATGCTAACAATTTGAAGGGTGGGGGGTCTTATGGAGCAGAAAATAAAAAGCCAAATTCCACCACAACACTTTTCACATTTTGAAATGTTCCCTAAGCTCATTTGAAAAATAATTTCTATTTGCTTTATGAAAAAAAATGGAAGGTCTTGGCTCTAGGTTAAACAGAGAATGCTTCTTAGGATAGTTGCAAAAGTGTTTGATCAGTTGTTTGCAATTAAACTATTACTTACTAGCTGAGAGACATGAAAGTTCATTTCTCTGAACATCACTTTTTCATCTATAAAAAGAGAATGGAAGCACATGGTCTGGCCACCTCCCAGGATTGTTATAAGAATCAAATGAGGGATCCCTGGGTGGTGCAGCGGTTTAGCGCCTGCCTTTGGCCCAGGGCGTGATCCTGGAGACCCGGGATCGAATCCCACATCGGGCTCCCAGTGCATGGAGCCTGCTTCTCCCTCTGCCTGTGTCTCTGCCTCTCTCTCTCTCTGTGTGACTATCATAAAAAAAAAAAAAAAAAAAGAATCAAATGAGATGATAATCTATGTGAAAACGCTATTGGTGCTGGGGATGTTGTTTAAGACTCAGATGAACTATTTTGTTGGTAAATGCAATGACTGTTTTAATAAATTTTGGGAATTTGGGGAATTATGTCAAATTAGTAATGGTTGAACATGAACTCAAAACACCTAAGTTTCTGATAAAACTGGTACTGGGTCTCTTTAAAATCAGGTCTGCTTGCAGGTATTAAAGGTGAATGGACACAATTAATGAGCTGGAGAAATGAACCCTGTCAGATTTTCTTTCCAGAAAGAGAGGGGTGGAAAACAGCCTTTAAGAAAATAAGTGGGTCCTTGTTCACAGCAATTCCAAAGCTTCCTGGGCCTTTGTGCAAGTCAGGAGTAGGCATATTTCATATTCACAGTAGGCTGGAGGGGGCATGATTTGAAAACACGTTCAGAGAGGTAGACAGGACCTCTTGTTGAGAATCCACTTTGGTCCTTGGGAACGGTATATGGGTAAGTTTGGATGTGTATACAGCATTTGGAGGGAGGGAAAGGTCCCAGCAAATAGCAGCTGGCCAATCAGAGGACGGAAAGAATCAAAGCTACAACTCACACTGTTGTGGAGACTTCCAACAATACTTCATTTGAAAAAAAAAAAAACAATACTTCATTTGGGTGCCCAGGATTATCAAGGACTTTACCATGAGGCTTAGAGTCTCCAGACTCAGCCAATCCTATAACACTCTCCCCCAGACTATACCAGAAACAATGGTGAAGGACAACTGTGGACTCACCAGAGCAGCAACACTCTGAACAATTTATCTTAATAACTCAGACTTAGGAAATGGCCCACTGGAGAAGAGGGATCAATCCCATGGGTAGAAAGAGATTTTCTTGGAAGTCAGACATAGAGCACACAACAGAGGAAGAATGTACTCGCAGAGGTCTTGACCTGGGAAAAAGAGATAGAGATACCCACAAGAGACCAACAGCATGTAAAGAGTCTGAAATCCCTGGGGGCTTTTCCTTAGGATGGAAATATTAATAATTAGCACATAATTTAAATTTTCTTCCTCTTAGTTTCCCTCAATCCTGCACTGCAATCTGACACTCGCATAGAGCCCCGATGGGTCAAGCTGCTGTAAAATAAAGGAGAGGGCAGGGATATGATGCATTGCTTGCCCACTTTCCCCCTTCTGCTGCCTTTGCAAAGACACAGCAATATCCTAGCAAGGGCACTGTGTCTTGTTGCTCAGGCAGGGACCAGCATGACCGGGATCAGGAGAAGAACACAGGGTGCTAGTAGACAACTCAGAGCAGATAAGGGACAATCTGTCCCTATTGCTACCCTATCTTCTTTCCCAAAAATCCTTAAAGGAGATAATACTTTAAGGTAGAGAGAAAACTAAAATTTGGTTTTCATGCTATTTTTTTTCAATATTTTGTTTTATTTATTCATGAGACACACAGAGAGAGAGAGGCAGAGACACAGGCAGAGGGAGAAGCAGGCTCCCTGCAGGGAGCCTGATGTAGGACTCGATCCCAGGAGCAGAAGGCAGACGCTCAACCACTGAGCCACCCAGGTCTCCCTATTTTCAAGTTATTTGAGAAATCTTTAAGAAGTTTAACACCTTTGGTAGCTAATAAATGCTTTCTAAAGTCTTTGGCTTCTTCATGAAAAGTTGTCTACACAGTCATGGGATAAAAGGACTATGTGACAGCAATTCACGTAGACCCCAAGCCTGTCCTAAGAAGTATATCTTCTCCCTCACTAATGCACATGCATGCATGCACACATACCACACATACATCACACACACACACACACACCAGACAGCAGAACCCAGGATTTATATATCCTGTCCAGCTTTCTGGCTGGAGAACTCAACTGAGGAATTCATTGCAAGGATCCTCACCTTGTGTGAGGTCAAATACTCAGTCTATCAGGTTGTGTGATTGTGTAACTCAACTCCCTGATATGGGTTTGCTGGGTATGTCACTTGGGAACTGGGTTAGGATTATACCTATATACGCACCAGGTGGTATTGTTAGGTAAGGGTTGGTAGCATCCAAATCCATAGCAGATATCTGATAATATTTATTGACAATGTTGTTAATGCTGAGGACCTTGATCGCAGTATGTCTGATCTTGAGTTAAACTCCAAGATATATACACAGGAGAAGCCAAAAGTCCACCAGTATCACCAGGCAACAAGAATACGGGTCTAGCCAACTGTGAGGAAGCTTCCATGTACCAATCTTAGGTACAGATAAACTAATTTGAAATTTGGCTTTAATATTTGGAAACTGAATGTTTTCAAAATAATTTATTTCTTAACTAAATTAAGACAAATGGCTTTAAACTTCTTTGTGTTTGTGTACCTGTATACAGGTACAACATGTTATCCCCACTCAAAGGACAACAATAACTTGGTAATTTCTAGCTTGAGCCAAGTAATTCATCAAGTAAATGTAGATCCTGATATTGATAAAGCCAGTAGTCACAAAATGGTGGCATTGAATGGGCATTTTTACAATAGAAGAACACATCTCCAGGACTCTCAGCAGCAAAAAAACCAAATGCCTTCGTTGGGCAAGAAGTAAATGACCTTGTAATTTCCTGTAATTATTGCCCTAGTGTGGACCTGAGTAGGCCTCTTTCCTTCCAACCAGGTGGACTCTTGTTTCAGCCCAACATTCTCCAGCCCTCACAACTGAATTCAATTCTATTCCATTTTTTTATTGAGGTTATGCTAAGTATAGGATTCATACCTGAGGCTACAAAGATAATGCTGATAGTAGTAAATGCCATCTTATCATATTCATTTTACAGACAAGCAAACTGATACTCAGGGAGGGGACTTCAGCTGCAGCAAAGAAATAATGGCCGAAGTAGGATATAGAAAAGGGCCATGTGATCCACAGAGTCCATGTCATGGCCAGCACTGCCTAATCATCCTAATCTGGAGGATGTGCACTCTTGTTCTCCATCTACAGAAGACATGACTATAGCATCTTCTACATACCCTGAACCATGAGCATCACCCCTAAAGTGAGGTCTGTCCTGTGTCCCCTTCCCACTTTGCCCTGCCTCCTCTTCTCAGCCATACATTCCAATTCTCTTGGACAGCAGGAGGGCTGGCCCCAACCCCAAGCTGAGCTTGCCTGACTCTAGCCAGCTTCCTGCCAAGATTTCAGCCTCCTGTTCCCCCAGAGTTCAGGTCCCTCGTGCCTGACTTTGAGGCAGCATGGAGCAGTTCATCTTACACATAGGCTCCCTTCTCTGTGGCTCAGTTTCCTTATCTATAAAATGGAAGTAATATTATCCCTCCTAAGGTTGAATGAAATCATCTATGTAAAGTGTTCAGCACAGGGCATGTCTCTTGGGGGCTCCCATCTGCCTGTGTCTCTCAAGATTGTGCTTGGCCAAGAAGATTAGACCACCCTCCTCACATAGCATTAAGGGAGCTTCACTTGGATTTGTCTGATCCTTGGATGCTATACACTGTCAGGTCCAGGACCCACCTCTGAAACCAAGCAAATTTCTTCAGCCTACATCCTATCAGCCTAGGAGGCAGGGCTCTACTTTCCCTCCTGACAGCCTTGGCTGAGGCCCTAGCATGCCCACTCTGGTTGCCACACTTCAGAACAGCACTGTTCAACAGAATTTTCTGGGGTGATGGAATTCTTCTATATTTGTGCTGCCCAAAATGGATGCCAATGGCCATAAGTGGCTATTAGAACTAGAAATGTGATAAGTACAATTAAGGAACAGAAATTTATAACTCTTTTTCATTAATTTTAACTTAGGAGCATCTGGGTGGCTCATCAGCCAGACATCTACCTTTGGCTCAGGCCATGATCCCAAGGTTGTGGAATCAAGACCCACATAGGGCTCCCTGCTTCTCCCTCTCCCTCTGCTGCTCCCCTTGCTTGTGCTCTCTCTCTCTCTCTCTCTCTCTCTTTCTCTCTCTCTCTCTGTCAAATAAATAAATAAAATCTTTTAAAAAATTAATTTTAACTTAAATCACCACATGTGGCTGTGGCTAATGACTATCATATTATCATATTGGACAGTGCAGGTGTAATGCATGTGCAACCAGGTGTGCTCCCTATGTCTCTGCTCCCAGACATTACTTCACTTCACGTAAGGTTGCTTAGCCACTCATGGTCAAGTCCAGCCCCACAGGTAATTCACCACATGCTCATTGGTTCCTGTAGATGAGCCTATATTTGTGTCTAGTACATTTGCCTCTGCCTGGAGAAATCCACCTCCCAGGTACAATGCCTTCTAGGGGTCACTGGAAGGTGAAGAGGAAACAGACAAGCAATCTAGCAGTGGGCCTGTAGCAGCCAGAGCTGAGAAGGGGGTGTATATAATTACATATCCCAGAGCCGGTGAGGATTAGAAGTGCTACAGAAGTGAATGTCAGGCAACATGATATTCCACAGGTGTGAAAGTAGCATTTCTATAGGGTTGGCCAACACTCTCTAAATCAAAAATATCTGCTGCTGAAGAAAAAAAATAATAAGAGTGAAGTGAATCATAAGCTGGAGTAAAATAGGAAAGACCACATAGGGTAGTCAAGACAGGAGACCATACACTGCTCTAAAGGTTAGATCCTTTATCAAAGAAACATGATTTAAATAAAAAATAGACATTGGAAAAAGCAAAATAGATTTTACAGATGAGGAAACTGAGGCTTAGAAAGGTTATTTACCCAAGTTCAGGCAGCTTAGAAGACATGTAAACCAAGCTATGACCCCAGGCAGTAGGACTGAGATCCTCATCTTCAATGACCCAGTTCACAAGAGGGGTCACCATGCACACAGCAGAAAAGGTCTTTTAAATGATCGAGACATCAAGTGAATGTGGAAAGGAATGAAATCAAAGCAATTTTAGTACCTAATGGATGTAGCAGACCCAAGAGCAGAAGTGAGATTCAGGAATGCGGATCTGATTTAAGATTCAAGATGATGAGTAGGGTTTTGATGTGTTAACTATAAACTGCAGGGAGATAACTATGTGAAAATGATCAAAAGTCTCTCAAAGTCAACCAGAGACATGGGACTAAATCTACGGGGAGTTTAGGGCTGGGGATAAAAATATAAATTAGGGGATTGTTACAAAGTGAACAAAATCTCAAAAAAAAGAGAACATAAAGAGAAAGCAGCAATGTCCAAAGTGTCCCCAGATAGGAGACATTGGCAGAAAACTGACACTAATTTTCCAGCACGTATCACTTTGCCAGGAGTTGTGCCAATCATTAATATGCCTCCTCATCCACACAACGCATAGCTTCTTGGAGAAGAGCTATGAGAGCAAACGCTTGTCGTCTGCCCCCTAATATCTATTCTCTCTTTCTCTAAACAACACCCAACAGTTTACACTCAGGATTTTTTTTTAATTGGAGTTCAATTTGCCAGCATATAGCATAACACCCAGTGCGCATCCCTCCAAGTACCCTCCTTCAGTGCCCGTCACCCAGTCACTCCAACCCCCCACCTACCTCCCTTTCCATTACCCCTTGTTCATTTCCCAGAGTTATGTTTCTCTCATGTTTTGTCACCCTCACTGATATTTCCATTCATTTTCTCTCCTTTCCCTTTATTCCTTTTCACTATTTTTTATATTCCCCAAATAAATGAGACCATATAATGTTTGTCCTCCTCCAGTTGAGTTATTTCACTCAGTATAATACCCTCCAGTTCCATCCATGTCAAAGCAAATGGTGGGTATTTGTCGTTTCTAATGGCTAAGTAAAATTCCATTGTATACATAGACCACATCTTCTTTATCCATTTATCTTTCGATAGACACCGAGGCTCCTTCCACAATTTGGCTGTTGTGGACATTGCTGCTAGAAACATCGGGGTGCAGGTGTCCCGGCGTTTCACTGTATCTGTATCTTTGAGGTAAATCCCCAGCAGTGCAATTGCTGGGTCATAGGGCAGTTTTATTTTTAACTCTTTGAGGAACCTCCACAGTTTTCCAGAGTGGCTGCACCAGTTCACATTCCCACCAACAGTGCAAGAGGGTTCTCCTTTCTCCACATCCTCTCCAACATTTGTTGTTTCCTGTCTTGTTGATTTTCCCCATTCTCACTGGTGTGAGGTGGTATCTCTTTGTGGTTTTGATTTGTATTTCCTTGATGGCCAGTGACACAGAGCATTTTCTCATGTGCTTGTTGGCCATGTCTATGTCTTCCTCTGTGAAATGTCTGTTCATGTCTTTTGCCCATTTCATGATTGGATTGTTTGTTTCTTTGCTGTTGAGTTTAATAAGTTCTTTTTTTTTTTAATTTTTATTTATTTATGATAGTCACACACACAGAGAGAGAGAGGCAGAGACACAGGCAGAGGGAGAAGCAGGCTCCATGCACCGGGAGCCCGACGTGGGATTCGATCCCGGGTCTCCAAGATCGCGCCCTGGGCCAAAGGCAGGCGCCAAACCGCTGCGCCACCCAGGGATCCCTAATAAGTTCTTTATAGATCTTGGATACTAGCCCTCACTCGAGATTATGCTCCTCCCACGTTCAGCCTAAGGCATCCAGGGGAGCTCCATTCTGCAAGGTTGGGTCATGTGGTCTAGCCTAAGCCAGTCAGCACCTCCCACTCTGCTACCCTTAGTGATTGGTTCAGGCACAGGTGCAAGACCCAGTCATCTTCAGGGAGCTCCAGGGAGCCTTTGCCAGGAAGGCTGGGATGGAGGCAGACAGGCTTTCCTTTGGGATGCAAACCTGGGGTGTGCAGTGCATGGAGGCCTACAGCCATCTCGCTACCACTTGAAGTCCAAGATGGAGTCAAAACTGGAGAATCAAAAAGGAACAGAAGAAATTGGGTCCTGATATGGCCTTTTAGTCATGGATCAAAACATGCCTAAAATGGGAATCAGGGGCCTCTCCATTTAATGTAAGCCAGTGAATTCTGTTTGGGATGAGTTTCCTAGCCTTAGCAACAGAAGGATTCCTACCTGATACAGAAATGATCCCTATTTTCTAGCTGAGGTAAACAAGGCTCCAAAAGATGAGCTAACTTGCACAAGTTTACAGGTTTATTAACCTAACCACGCCAGGATCTGAAGTCACTTCTTCACTTCAGCTTGCTAAAAGGAGCTGCTGGGGATTAGTAATTGACCCCAATGTGATAAACACGTGAAAAAACAAAGACAGACCAGAAAGAGAGGAGTGAAGCAAGGCCAGAGAGTGGAGAACATTGTAAATGATTCCACTGTAACAAGATTCAGTGATTTACATACATTAACTCATTTACTTTTCACAACCACCTGTGATTTAGGTACAATTTATATTCCCATTTACCCTTGAGAAAACCAGGTCACAAGAGGTTAAGTGACTTGCCAAATTCACATAAATTGTGAGAGGTAGAATTCAGATTTGAATGCAGTATCTGTCTCTTAACCATTAAGCTTTACTTCCACTCAAGCCCATCAGTTTTTGACTTAAAACTTACCTGTCATCTATGAGCTATAATAAAAAACGTGCTAGAAACAGGAATGTAAATAGGTATGGCCTTTGGAGGCAACTCAACAGAATCTGTCAAAATTTTAAACACTCGCCCCCTGTAATCTGGCAATTCCATTTTTTGGCATCCATCCTAGTGGAGGACTTGCAGATATGGACAACAAGACACATAGAACAGTCTTGCAGCACTGCTTTTGAAAGAGGGAAATTGGAAAGAGTCTAAATGTCCATCGAGACTAGATTTCTTAAATTAATTCTGACAAATCCATACAATGGATTACCATCAAGTCATTGTAAAGAACAAGGTCAATTTTTATGTGTGGCATGGGAAATTCTCCAGAGTACAGGGTTAGGCAAAAAGGGCAAATTGCAGAATGCTCTGTACAGAATGAGGCAGGGATTTAAACATTTAGGTTGAAAACAACAAAAAACAGAACAGTACTTTCGCATACGAAGCAAGGCTCCATGGCACATAGCTGTGGGGGTTTCTGGGTTTAATGACGGCAAATGATGGTCCCTGGAGACTCCTAAGAGGCCAGGTAGTAGATGTTACAATTAATCACCAAGAGCCAAAAGAGTCACAGATGTGCTTGGTGTATAGGAAGTGCCAGGATTTTAGAGAAACTGGAAGGATATCCTGCAGAATAACATGGTGGCAAACGAGGAAGGACTTCTGGGGGATGTGGCATAGAATATGGAATAATGCTCATCTCCACACTGACCCTTGGCTCCTGACTTTTCAAAAGGTTGTCCTCATCCCACAGAGAGCTGGCCCTGTGGTCGTTGAAAGCCACTCAGCTTGTTAGGAATCAGATACTGGATGATGTGCCGTGCAAGTCCAGAGATCTTTCACTCTCATCTTGGTCCACTCTGAATCATTGATCCTCCAGTTGCTTTCCAAGGGTTTTCAAAGGGGGTCTTAATCTCTGACACAAACTGTACAAACAAATCAGGGACACGTCACCAGATTCCAGGGGTCCCCAAGACAGGCCCAAAGACAGGGCACGTGGGTTGTTCTCAATAAGAGGCTTTTGTCTTGCATGCTCTCAGAAAGTTCCGCCTGGGTTTTTTTTATTTTAAAGTCTGAGTATTTTTCTACATTCTGTTTCATTGCAGCTGCCCACCCATAAATTTATGTATTTTTTTATTCGGCCCCTTCTCCCATGCCATGGCATCTCAGTGGTACATTCTAGCCCTTTGCATAATTTGCTGTTGTCTGCCCTTAGTTTGGGAGGCTAAGGACCGCAGCGCGGAGGGGAGCCGCATTCCTGCGGGGATGCCGCCCTCTGCAGGCCACCGCCGGGCACCGCACATTAAGAGGGAGGCCCGACCAGAATCCAGGCAAAGGACAGCAGCTCCGTTTTGACTCTTACACGGCTCATCTCATTTAATTCCCACAAAAGCCCCTGACATCACACAGCTCACAAGTTGCAAAAACAAGATCTGAGTCCAAGCGCTCTGCACCCACTACCTGTCCTGCCAGCCCCTATTTTATGCTGACTCCAAAGAGGGACGTTAGCTCACTTTTTAAGCAGCTGAAGCATG
Organism: Canis lupus dingo; assembly: GCF_003254725.2. Taxonomy (NCBI): domain Eukaryota; kingdom Metazoa; phylum Chordata; class Mammalia; order Carnivora; family Canidae; genus Canis; species Canis lupus. The sequence goes on from NC_064252.1 coordinate 33,858,483, forward strand.
ACAGGCATCTTATATACATGGCCTCATTTAATCCATCTGTCAGCCAGAGGTCACTGCAGTTATTGAAAAAACCTCATTTGCTTACCTGTGGTCTTGTGACCAGTAAGTCGGCTCTCTCTGGGTCCAACGTGTTGGCTTTGTCCCCGTGTCACTCCCTTCAGAAGGCCGTCGCTCAAGGAGGGCACAGGTGCCCGACAGCCTTCAGCTGCTACACCTTCAGAATTGGGCAGCCTTTGCCCAAGGCCACAGCTCTCCTGAGAGGGGAAGGGGCGTGGGGACCTGTTGGGTGAGGACAGGAGAATCGGAGAGAGAAATGTTTAATTTGTTTATTGTTTTTGAAAAATCACTAACCTCAGTGCACTCCAGCAACAGCCTGGGCTGCATCACACCTATAGGCTGGTCTGCATTTGTGGCACACAGAACGGGTATGCAGACTTGCAGTTGCTGCATTTTGTCTCTATGCACTCCGGCCCAGGGATGACTTTCTGACACACTGCATACTGCTTAATTACATTTTACTTTCCTACTTTTGTCCTTTATAAAAGTTATATTGTTTTATAAATGTAAAATGGTGCATCTGCTATGAAAAATAATATGGAAGCTCCTCAGAAAGTTAAACATAGAGGGTCAACTGAGTGGCTCAGTTTGATGAAGCGTCAGACTCGATTTCGGCTCAGGTCATGATCTCTGGGTCCTGAAATCTGGCTCCTCAATGGACTCCGCACTCAGCCGGGAGTCTGCTGGAGATTCCCTCCCTCTCTCTGCTCCCCATCCATTTGCACACATGCAAGCTCTCTCTCTCACTCATAAATAAATAAATAAAATCTTTTTTTTAATTTAAAAAAATTTTTTAATTAAACATGCAATTACCCATGATCCAGTAATTCCACTTCTTGCTATATACCCAAAAGAATTGCAAACAGATATTTGTACATCTGTATTCATAGGAACACTGATTCACAATCACTAAACGGTGGAACAGCCCAAGGGTCCAGCAGCACTTGAATGGATAAACAAAACCTGGGATATACATACAATTGAATATTATTTAGCCTTAAAAAGGAAGGAAATCTTGACATATGCTACAGCATGGTTGAATGTTGAAGACTTAAGCTAAGTGAAATAAACCAGTCACAAAAGGACAAATCCTATATAGGGTATCTGGAGTGGTCAAATTCACAAAATAGATACAAAGTAGAATGGCTGGGCAGGAAGGTAATGGGAGTCAGTGTTATTCATAAGTATTGAGTTCCAGTTTGGGGAGATGGAAAGTTCTGAAGATGGACGGTGGTGATGGTTGCACACCCATGTCCTTAATGCCACTAAACTGTACTTAAAAATGGTTAAAACAATAAATTTTATGTTATGTATATTTTATTACAATTTAAAAAAGAGTTCTGCATTTTATTGGTTCTTATGTGTGTATCAGCAGGATAGTAAAGAGGGCATTTCCAAATATTTGTTTTTAAAAGGAAACATTACATGCAGAACAAGGTATCTAGAGTCTTACCCTTAGTGTTTTACAGCATATTTTATTTTGTCTGGAGACTTTCTGGCACCCTTTGAAATATGTGGAGACACCTAAGCATCACTAATGAAGGGCTGGGGATGGTGGGGGCACAGAATGGAAAACCCTGAGGGCCTAAGAAAATGTACATTTGAGCTTGTGGGGATTGGGACTGAGGGAAGAGCTACCCAGGGTCAATTTAACTTGGACCTGAGCTAGCACGTCTGGGACTACATTTTATGTTTATGGAGCTTCTCACACTTTGTGATGCAAAAGCACTCCGCACATGGAGTCCGTTCCCAGGAGGTGGCTACGGCAGAGTGGAAGAGGAACTAATGGAGTCTTTTGGGATTTGGCCACTGAAGCACTGTCAGTGTGACATAGGGCAAATGTCTTAACTTCTTTGCATCCCATTCACCTCAGTTTATAATACACGGATAATATTTGCCCATCTTATTATGAATACCTCCTATTTCCTGGACATCTACCATGGGCTAGGTATTTGGCAGACATTTAATCTTTTTGTCATTAATCATTTGATCTTCACCTGTGAGATAGGCCTCTTATGCTACTAATTAGGATGCCAGAACGGATGGCATTGGTCCCCCAGCCATGTCGTGGCTCATTGGAGGGCATCTACATGGCTTCCTGGGTCTCTCTGGCTGCTGGAGTCTTCTCTGCCCACAAAGAGAGTTAGAGCCCCAGGAGCAACCCTCAACCAATGAAGGATGGGAGTTGGTGGATAAACACCCCAGCACCTGCCCTCTGCAGTAGAACAATCCAAGGATGTCTATCCTATACAGGCTCTCAGAGTCCCCGTGGGACTGAGACCCACTATAAGCCTTCCTCCCTCCCTGCCTCACATCCCCCCACCACCCCACCATCTATGCTTTCTGAAATCAGTTCCCAAATAAATTACTTGAACTCAAATACTTGTCTCAGGACCTCCTTTAGGGGGAACCCAAAGTAAAACAGCAACTGAGTTACTTGCCTATAATCCCATAGTTAGAAAACTCAACCAAGCCGCACTTGACAACCCACTCCCTCTGAACCCAGAGTCCCTCTGCCTTTGGAAGGGTGGGCACTTAAGTGAGACAACACAGATGAAGACGGGAGCATGCTACAAAGTAAGTGATCCCAGTGCTTTCATTTGATGACCATGTTAGTCCTGTGAGGTAGATAAACAGGTTCATTTCATGCCCACTTTACAGGAAACTGAGGTTCAGAGGCTTGCACAAAGTGACTGGCAAATAAGTGACAAATGGCAAGATGATTCTGTGCTTTTCCAGGTCCATTCACCATGTGCTCAGAAGGCTACCACTATTGGACTTCATCTCCCAGGCCCCTCACCCTGCGGCTTCTGTTGCATTCAGCCAATGGAAGCCGTGGGAAGGAAGAGAGAAGAGGAGATATTAAAGCCCTACCCTCTCTGATGGCTGTCATGTGAGCAGTGGCTGCTCTCCTCCACCTGAGCCATGGCTCTTCCCCAACCACTCAAAGGAGAAAGAAGAAAAGAAAAGAGGAGAAAAGAAAAGAGAAGAGACTTGAGAGAGAAGGAAGGAAGGAAGGAAGGAAGGAAGGAAGGAAGGAAGGGAGAGAGAGAGAGAAGGAGCCTTGACAGAGGAAGGAAGGAGGGAAGGAAGGTGGGAGGAAACATTTGGACTTGCCTAGGTTTCATTAGAAATCTAGAATCCTGGGAAAGAGGGGAGGAAATGATCTGAGTTTGCTAAGACCTCAGAGCGCTTGGCAAGCGCCAGTCTGCCATGTGCCCATACCAGGGCTCCAGCTCTCAGCAGGTGTGGGCGGCCACACCGCCTTCCTGGCCACTCAGCGTGTGCCAGGCTTCTGGCCTGGCGTTCCAGGAGTTCCGCATCCTCAGCCCACACCCCTGTAAGTCTATACACGATCCCTTCATTATACTCCCTTCAATTCATCCCGCTGAGGTGCCACTCTCCTTGTTGCTGGGACTCTGACCGACCCTAGGGGTTTAGCAACCAAAAAGAGGAAGAGAAAAAATAAAGGATTAAGGAACGAACAGCACTCTCCGCTGCGCGAAGTCTTCTGCATTCATGATCCTCACAATAAGGCGGGGAGGTGGGTATTATCCAGATTCCCATTTCGCAGACCTGCGTGTTAGTCAGTTAGGAAACCAACAGTCCGTCCTCTCTTCTCTTCAGCACAAACACCACACTGTTCTCCAGCCTGACTCGCCGTTACTGGAAATAACTGTTGGGGCCGGAGCCCTCCTACCTTGCCCTGGGCACGTCAGGAAACCCAGAACACCCTGCCTGTGGCCCTTTGTGGCAAAGGAGCATTCCATGAATGGCAACTGCCAGCCTTTCCCTTCTGTGAGGGAGGCAGGGTTGTATGTGAATGTGTGATGCCTGGCAGGGAGCCAAGAATAAGAGCAGGAAATGGGGGCCCGAGGGAGATGCTGCCATGAACGCGCAGGGAAGGGGGCAGGATAAACAGAGGACTTGCAATTCTGCAAAGCACTCGAGAGGCCGCTGGGTTAGGGCAGCCCTGGGGAGAGCTGGGGGTATCAGGACAAGGGGGAGACGGCTTGGCAGGTCGGGAGACTAAGTGCTGGTGGAACAATTAGAGGGCGGGGCAAATGAGTAGGAAACCACAGAATAATGTGAAACCCAAAAGCAGGCATCTGAAATGTGAGAGAAAGAAAAAGAAAAAGAAAAAAAGAAAGAAAGAAGAAGGAAAGAAAGAAGAAAGAAAGAAAGAAAGAAAGAAAGAAAGAAAGAAAGAAAGAAAGAAAGAAAGAAATTATAAGGCAAAACATAGGCAAGCAGAGTGTATGCTTAGTAGCTGAAAATATTTAAAACAACATTTTGGAATGAGAAACATATGGAATAAAAGGCAGCTGTCACTTGAGTTAGCACCTTGAGAAGTGTGACTTGTCCCCGGGGGGATCTGGAGGAGGGAAGAGTCCGGAAGAGCGAGTTCGGAATGCTGAACGAAGCTGTGGAGCTGAATGGGCACAGAGGGGCTTCCCCTGTGTTTGACAGTTAGGAACAAGCTCAGAAAGTCGAGATTTCATGAGGCCCGTTAAGGATGTACAAACTATATTCTCCCAATTCTCCTCCTATCTATGGCTTACTCATTGTAAATGATTTCTAGCTATTTAGCATCCACAATCCAGGAACTTCACGTAGATTATCCCAAATTCTCCCAACAACCCTCAGGTGCTATTATTGTCCCATTTTACAGGCTTGGAAACTGAGGCAGAGAATGTGCATAACTTGCCCAAGGTCAGATACACAGCTGGCAAGAGGCTGAGTAAGGAAGTAAACCCAGGTCACTATTTTTCCAGGCAAATCCCATTACCCCAGGGAGCAGCCCAAAACCTAGGCTTTCTAGATGCTTCCAATCCTGTTTTCAGAAGGGAAAACAGAACATGGGAGAGGGGATTGACACACAGAGGAAGTGATGGAACTCGAGCGGAGTTCTGTGGGGTCTGAGAAGAGAAAGCCTTCAGACAACTGAATCGAGTGCCTCCATCTAAACGCCAGAGGATCCTTCTAATCTCACAGCCAGGGCAGGAGGGTAGCACATTTTTTGAGCACAGGAGCATATATTCCTACCATCCATATATTCATTTGCCCGTTCAACAAACATTTTTCAAGGGCCAAGAGCCACATACCATGAAAATATTTTTTCAATAAACACCTGGAAGGTGCTTGATTTGCGTTTCCTTTGGATTTGATCTTTCTTTTTCATCTGTGTGTGTTTCCATCTACTTCACTGAATCAGGTCCTCAAATGCTCCTTCAAAACCTCAGTTCAACTAATAATCAGCATACAGCTATCTTTAGAACATTTATGATCAAATAACAGTCCTTGGCTTTTTCCAGTTGTAATTGTGTTTTCTGTTCAGTAATACTGGCAGCTCTGGAAACATGTATTTTCTTTAGCAAATATGAATAGTGAAGGCCTCTTAGATTCCCTTTTTCTGAGCTAAGGAGGGTAATTGAAAGGGTGCCTTGTGAAGGCTCTGAAAAAAACATGGGTTTGACAAGAGTTTTATTAGAAATCTAGAAACCTGGGCTGGGGGAGGCAAGGAGGAGAATAAAATCATAAAAATTTGCCAAATCCTAAGACACTTTCCCCATTTGGTCAGACTAAGTGCCAGGTTCCTGATGGCCTACTCATCAATAAACTTTTTCTGGGTCACATATGATCCCTAAAACATAGTGGCTGAAAACAATAAACACAGCATGGCTCACGATCCCAACCCTGTGTCTGCCGGGTGGTGGTCTGGGCCTCTTTGGCCAGGCCTGGTTGCTCTAGGATGCCACACACATTCCCACATTGGAAACTCACTTGTGCTGAGAGGGGCCTCTCTCCTCTCAGGGGGGCTAGCCTAGGCTTCTTCACAAACCACTGGAAGGTTCTCAACAGCAATTGAGGCAAACCCCAAAAGACAAGCCCTTTTCAAGACTCTTCCTTCACGTACTCCTGTCCCATTGCCCAAAGCCAGACATGAAGCCAAGTCAGGTTCAAGAGGTGCAAAAACCGACTCAACTTCTTAATGGGTAGATCTACAAAATATTATGGTCATTTTGTTTTCTTATTCCCTCAGCTGCTGAGAGTTTTGCTGGCTGAGGACCCTCAACTGTCAGCCCATTCCAGAAATTGCTCCCTGAAGAAAGCCACCTCACTCAAAGATTTTCCCCTCTTCCCAGAGGTAGCCTGCAGTGGTAACTGGAAAATACAGGGACATAACAGTGCAGCCCCTTGCCCAAACTTGAGACAAGTCCGAGGAGCCAGGTCAGCCTCAGAGCACCCACAGCTGTCAGCCAAAGCTTTCGTTGAACCCAAACTGCAACCAAAGGCTACTTTCTGTCCAATCTTGCTTCCCTCCCTCCCACAGCAGGTGTGGGTTCTGAGTACACTCCCCAGCAGACCTATTGCCATTTAATCTCCATCCCAGTGGCTGCTAAGGGGGGACATCTGGGACTGCATATCCTGCCTGCCCACAGGCAGTGAGAACCCCGTTACCTTTGATATCAGGATGTTTCAGTCCCTGACAAAGCTGGAGGTAAAACTGGTAAAAATCACCACGCACAGTGAACCAGAATGGGATCCTGGTGGAAGAAAGGGTACTAATGGGTGCCACATATCAGGCTTTTGAAAAATACGGAGAAAAAAGGTGAAAATAGTCATTATAAAGTTAATGGAACTAAATAGCTATTGCTGGAGAACTATGTATGCTTTGAAAATAGACAACAAAAGTCTGAGAATAACTAAAAATCAACTAAAACCTAGGTACAAAAGCACAAGAACCTCTTTAGCACCATATAAAGAAATGCTCACCTTACTGCAGCCAGAGATTGGAGCAGGGGTGGAGGAAACCTGGGTGGCTCAGCGGTTGAGTGTGTGCCTTTGGTTCAGGTCATGAATTCGGGCTCCTGCGATGAGTCCCACATCAGCCTCCTCGCAGGGGGTCTGCTTCGTCTCTACCTCTCTCTGTGTGTCTCTCATGAATAAATAAATAAAATCTAAAAAAAAGAAAAAACAAAGATTGGAACTCAAAACTGGAAGGAGTTTTGGCTCCCAATGCCTTTGTGAAGAAGAGCCACTATGTCAGCTTAGATTTTTACATGAGAAAAAAGATAAATCTCTACCTGATTTAATATATCATTATTTGGGTTCTATTTCATATTAGTCCAAGCTATACCCTGCTTAGACTGAATGTGTGAGTTTCCCAAAATTCAACTGCTGAAGTCTAATCCCCAGTGTGATGGTATTAGAAGGTGGGACTTTGGTGATACCTGGGTGGCTCAGTCATGCCTGACTTTTGATTTCAGCTCTGGTCTTGATCTCAGGTCATGAGTTCAAGCCTCTGGCTCTGGTGTGGAGGGAAAGAAAGAAAGAAGGGAAGAAAGAAAGAAAAGGAAGGAAGGAAGGAAGGAAGGAAGGAAGGAAGGAAGGAAGGAAGGAAGGAAGGAAGGAAGAAGGAAAGAAGGACTTTGGAGAAGTGCTTAGGTAATGAGGATGGGACTCTTGGGAGTGGAAGTAATGTCTTTACAAGAGCCAAGAGAGCTCCCTCACTCCTTCCAACATGTGGTAACATAGGCAAGGCAACAGTCTGAAACCCAGAAGAGGGCCCTCACCAGAGCTTGTTCATGATCTTGATCTTGGACTGCCAAACTCTAGAACTGTCAGAAATGAATTTCTGTTGTTGATAAACCACCTCATTTATAATATTTTGTTAGAGCAGCCCAAATGGACTGACACACCCTAACTATCAGCCCCCACCTTACTTCACATCAACCAAAAAAGAACAGAGCTGGGGCTTCCAGTCTGGGAGGGATGTAGCTCTGACAACTTCAGCCCCCACGCACATGGACAAGTGCTAAGAGGCATACACGTGTGCCCACAAGGCGGCTGGCTGGAAAGCACTGTAGAAGGTCCACAAAATCTTCTGTTCCCTGAATGTCTAAAAGGTTTACAAGTAGACTTTCTTTGCTCCTTTAGAGAATCCATGCCTTAGTCACACCTGTTTAAGAAATGTGCGACGTGACTTGTTTGTTCAGCTTACTACCTCACAGCTATTCCTCCGGGTGACATCTGCTCTTCTACAAGAGCCTTTCTTCTGTGGACTTGGGCAAAGTTTGCCAGGGGGAGACACAAGACCCCGCCAGTCACTGGCTGGTGGAGAAAGGAAAGCGGGGGGGGGGGGGGGGGGGGGGGGGGCATTTGCCAGGTCATCCCAAAGAAAAAATGACAAGCCATCTGAGAAGTGGAAAGGGGAGTTAATAAGGACCCTCGTTATCAGCTTTATGGTTGCTACAGCTGAAGTAGAGACCAGCAGGGGTATGAAGCCGAAAGTACTGCTCCACTCTTTCCCTCCTGCATTCAGTTTACACACCCGGTCTTAGGTATAACTGCAGATTTCCTTACACCCCCCACCCCTGCAACACCACTACCCCCCAACACACCACCAAACACAGGCAACCCCTGCCAGATGCCAGACCTGCCCTGAGCTGCATACTCACAGAGGAGGCAGGGGCAAACCGAACACACACACATTGTGGACAAAGTCCATCTCTGAGAGAGAGAGAGAGTTCAAAAGGGGCTATATTATATACACTCACTCTCCCTGGTCTCATTCTCACCAATGATATATGTTCCTCCTCCCCCTGGGGGAAAGATTAGTGAAAGGAGTGGAGATTGGGACATAAATGTATGAAAAGAGCTCCCTTCCCCACCAGAAGTCATCAGGGGATGAAGCAGGTATTAAAGAAATCCAGTCATAGCACTAGCCCTGGATAAGGAGGTTAAGATTTTTAAAAACATTCATATCTACCATTTGTTGACCACTCACTCTGTGCCAGATATTGTGCTAAATAAACAAATAGCCTAAAAAAACATGGGCTCAGTCTGGGCTCCAGTCAACGTGCTGAAGGGAGAGAAGATATTAAAAGGACACAGGAGGCAAGTTGAAGAGGCTTCCACTGGCCAAAGATGGAATAGTTTGATCATGAATAAATATAATAACTGAAATGGATTGGAACCTATGAAATACATTTAATCTATGAGTTTTATTTTTTTAAGATTTTATTTATGAGAGACACAGAGTGAGAGGCAGAGACACAAGCAGAGGGAGAAGCAGGCTCCACAAAGGGAGCCCTATCTGGGACTCGATCCTGGGACTCCAGGATCAGGCCCTGGGCTGAAGGCAGTGCTAAACCACTGAGCCGCCCACACTGCTCTAATCTATGGGTTTTAATGATACTTCTCAGAAAACCCTAATTGCTCACTGTTGGATGATGCCAGTGAACTAATTCCATATTCATAAAGATGGTAAAAAAAGAAAAAGTATCAAGCATTTATCTAATTTTTCTATGTGGACTATGCCTTTGGGTAACCAAATAGCAGATGAAGTGAAGTTTCTTTTTTTAAAATGTATTCTACCTAATAAATGAAGAAGGAAATATAGAATTCAAAAGCAAACCATTTTTGCAAGCCCTAATATTAATAAACATCTTCACTGAGCACCAGCAGCTGCTACTTCCACAAAAAAAGACAACCAGACATGTGCCTCTGGTGGAGGAACACAGCACCACCTATGAAGTGGTCTTGCCAAGAGAAATCAAATCTAACACTACCAAGACTTTCTAACCAAATACTAATTCACACAGGAATGTCCCATTAGTGAGTCCCAACCATGAAACTCGACGAGACAAACAATCCAATTAAGAAATAAGTTGCAAGGGGGGGTACCTGGGTACTTAGCTCAGTAGTTTTGGCTCAAGTCATGATCTCAGAGTGGTGAGATCAAGTCCTGCATCAGGCTCCTTGCTCAGTGGAGAGTCTGCTTGAAGATTCTCTCCCTCTTCCCCTCCTCCCACCTCCCCTCAAATAAATAAATAAATAGACCCTTTTTAAGAAAGAAAGAAGTTACAAGGAAAAAATAAAGATGGAAACAAAAATCTAGAGATTTCATCAACAAACCACAATACATGGACCTTATTTGGATGCTGACTCAAATAAACTATTAATGCAAAAAAATATTTAAAACATTTATGAGACAACTGGAAATATAAACTTTGGCTGGATTATTTGATAATATTAAGGAATCATTATTAGCGTATTTAGGTGTGATAATGAGATTGTGGTTGTGTTAAAAGCAAACAGTTCTGATATTTTAGAGATGGACACTGAAATATTTATAGATGTCATGATATGACCTGGAATTTGCTTCAAAATAATATTGTGGGAGATTAGGTGGAAGTACATTTAAAGCTCTCGTTTCTTCGGAGATGTTGTGCTTAGAAGACCTATCGAGGGTAGAAAGAGCTAGATTGAAGTCACCGAGTATAAGTGTATTATTATGTAAGTATTTCTTCACTTTGGTTATTAATTGGTTTAAATATTTGGCAGCTCCCACATTCGGGGCATATATATTGAGGATTGTTAAGTCCTCTTGTTGGATAGATCCTTTAAGTATGAGATAGTGTCCCTCTTCATCTCTCACTACAGTCTTCGGGATAAACTTTAGTTTATCTAATATAAGGATGGCTACCCCTGCTTTCTTTTGAGGACCATTCGAATGGTAAATGGTTCTCCAACCTTTTATTTTCAGGTTGTATGTGTCCTTCTGTCTAAAATGAGTCTCTTGTAGACAGCAAATAGATGGGTCCTGCTTTTTTATCTAGTCTGAAACCCTGCGCCTTTTGATGGGGTCCTTAAGCCCGTTCACATTCAGAGTTACTATTGAGAGATATGAGTTTAGTGTCATCATGATATCTATTCAGTCCTTGTTTTTGTGGATTGTTGCACTGAACTTCTTCTTAAAGGGGAATTTTAAGAGTCCCCCTTAAAATTTCTTGCAGAGCTGGATTGGAGGTCACATATTGTTTCAGTTCCTGCCTGTCTTGGAAGCTCTTTATCTCTCCTTCCATTTTGAATGAGAGCCTTGCTGGATAAAGTATTCTTGGTTGCATGTTCTTCTCATTTAGGACCCTGAATATATCCTGCCAGCCCTTTCTGGCCTGCCAGGTCTCTGTGGAGAGGTCTGCTGTTACCCTAATACTCCTCCCCATAAAAGTCAGGGCTTTCTTGTCTCTTGCTGCTTTAAGGATCTTCTCTTTGTCCTTGGAATTTGCAAGCTTCACTATTAAATGTTGAGGTGTTGAACAGTTTTTATTGATTTTAGTGGGGGGGATCTCTCTATTTCCTGGATCTGAATGCCTGTTTCCCTTCCCAGATTAGGAAAGTTTTCAGCTAGGATTTGTTCAAATACATATTCTGGCCCTCTGTCCCTTTCGGCACCCTCAGGAACCCCAATTAAACGTAGGTTTTTCTTCCTCAGGCCGTCGTTTATTTCCCTTAATCTGTCTTCATGGTCTTTTAATTGTCTTTTTTCCTCAGTTTCCCTCTTTGCAGTCAACTTGTCTTCTATGTCACTCACCCCGTTCTTCCACCTCGTTAACCCTGGTCGTTAGGACTTCTAGTTTGGATTGCATCTCATTCAATTGATTTTTAATTTCTGCCTTATTGGATCTAAATTCTGCAGTCATGAAGTCTCTTGAGTCCTTTATGCTTTTTTCTAGAGCCACCAGGAGCTGTATAATAGTGCTTCTGAACTGGCTTTCTGACATTGAATTGTAATCCAGATTTTGTAACTCTGTGGGAGAGAGGACTGTTTCTGATTCTTTCTTTTGAGGTGAGGTTTTCCTTCTAGTCATTTTGCTCAGTGCAGAGTGGCCAAAAACAAGTTGTATTGGGAAAAGGAGAAAAAGAGAGAGAAAGAAGGAAAGAAAAGAGAAAAAGAAAAAAGGAAGAAAAAAAGGAAAAAAGAGAAGAAAAAGAGAAAGAAAAAGAAAGAAAGGGGAAAAAAGGGTGGGGGAAGCAATCAGAAATCAAAAAGAAAGAAGAAAAAAAAAAAAAACCCACGGGGGAGTATCTTCTGATTCTCTATACTTTAAGTCCCTTGACTTCCCCTGGAACTGGTCCGTCTAGCTGGTCTTCTGGGGGAGGGGCCTGTTGTGCTGATTTTCAGGTGTGAGCACTTGGGGGAGCTGCTGTGCCCCTGCCTGGTGCAGGGCTCAGTGGGGGTTGTTTACCCCGTGAGGCCCCAGGAGGAACAGCCCCAGTGGCGGGGCCAGCCCTGGAGCCCTGGATTCAGCCCCCGCAGGAACTCCGGAGCTCTCCGTCTGCAGGGCCTGGAGGCTCCGGGGCGGGGCCGCTGATCTGCTCAGCTCGGGGCAGGAGCGTCCTCGCTGTCCTGGGCCCTCCCGGCCTCTGCCTGTCCCGGGGGGAGGCCGGATCCTGTGCTGTGTCCCGGCGCCCAGTGCTCCGGACCCTGCGCTGTTGGATTCGCGCTCCCGCCCGCAGCCCCCTCCGCGGAGCCGCCCCCGAGCCCCCCCCGAGCTGCTCCGGGTCCCGCCGTGCACGCTGCAGCCCTTAGGGAGCTCAGCGCACTCTCCCGGGGCGCAGGTGTCTGTTAGTGTCCCGGGGAGCCTGAGGGCATCCTCGCCCTCCTGGGTCCTGCTCCAACTCCCTGCGGGCTCCTTTCCGCCCGGGAAGGCTGGTGCAGCTCCTGCTTCTCCGGGACGGGGCTCTCCTGTCCTGGGGACACTCGCCCTGGCCTCAGCCGGGCTCCTCGCGGGGCCCCTCCCCCTTGGAGGCCTTTTGTGTCTTTATTTCTTTTTCCCCGTCTTCCTACCTTGATAGAAGCGCGAACTCTTCTCACTGTAGCATTCCAGCTGGTCTCTCTTTAAATCTCAGGCCGAATTCGTAGATTTTCAGGATAATTTGAAGGTTATCTAGGTAATTTGGTGGGGACAGGTGATTTGGGGACCCTACTCTTCCGCCGTCTTGCCCCTCCTCCTAAGTGGAAGTACAGACAAAGTCATTTTGGCCATAATTTGATCATTGTTGAAGCCAGGCAATGGTACATGAAGGTTAGATTAATTATATGACTCTCAATATTTTTGTTGAATGTTTGAAATTTTCCACAATAAAAGCTAAAAGAAACATATGCAAAGGGGCCTGATATGGTGGGTAAGTAGGTCATAGCAGAAAGAGATTGTGCTTCACAGCCTTATGTTTGGATTGGGGCAGGACCTCAGCCAGTGGCTGGGGCCCCAGGAAATAGGAAAGTAGCATTTGGCAAATGATCGGGCTTACTGAGGGGCTCTAACTACAGCATTAAAACTGGAGACCAGGCGCACCCAGGTGGCTGAGTCAATTAAGCATCGGACTCTTGATATCAGCTTGATCAGCTTGCTATCAGGTCTTGATCTTAGGGTCGTGAGTTCAAGCCCCATGCTGAGCTCCACACTGGGCATGGAGCCTACTTTAAAAACAAAAACAAAAAAACCTTGAGTGCAATCCAAAGAACAAGGCAGGGACATCAGCAGAAGGACCTAGCGAGAGGTGGGGGGAGACTGGCATGGTAGACACATAGACACTTGCTGCTTATGGTTGCCAGACTAATTTCCAGACCCCACCCGCTGGCAGACACAGGGCACTCAATGTACTGCCAACACTGTGTAGATTGACTCCAGAACTGGGTGGGACTGAGCTTGCCGGCAAAGGTCCCCTATGCCTACAGTTGAGCTCGGCAGAATAAAGGCAGCCAGTGATACCTGCAATGCCTCAACCCATGAGACAATTTTAGGATCGAATGGGGAGGTACATAACAGAAAGGTTTGATTGCCTACCTTCTCTTTCTGGGAAAAGTTCTCAGTCTCTATGTGGTTTAGACCACAATGTGGGAACTACATGACCCCACCCCTCTGGCCACAGTTGACTGATCCAAAAATGCACACCTAACCCAAAGAGGAAAAAATTCATAGACTGAGCATAGTCCATCATATTCTTCCTCAAGAATTTGAACAAGTAAACTAAGAAACCAAGATTAAGAACTTCCAACCACACCATCAGACAGTAGAACCACCAAACTTCTAAGGTCATCACAATGGACTGAATTTTTCTGTCCTCTGAAAAGCCATGGTGAAACCTAAGCCCCCAATATGATAGTGTTTAATGGTGGGCCATGGGACATAATGAGGTCATGAAGGTGGAACTCTCACAAATAGGATCCATGCTCTTAAAAGGGACCCCAGAGAGTCCCCTCACCTCTCGCTGCTATGTGAGGACACAAAGACAAGTTGACAGCCTGTAATCTGGAAGGGAGTCCTCACCAGAACCTGACCATGCCCACACCCTGAGCTCAGACTGGCAACCTCCAGAATGGTAAAAAATAAACCTTCACTGTTTGTAAGCCTCCCAGTCCATGGTATTCTATTACAGCAGCCTGAACAGACTCAGGCAGACACAGTACATATGTGGGCTTGCCTCTACTTTACCTGTGTGACTTGAGGCAAGTTAATGTGAGGGTAATGTGCATTGCATGAAGATAAAATGAAAATATTTATAAAATGCTTAAATAGTACAAGTTCAATAACTATGGGCCATCTTGAATATTACTAGCAGGGTTAATACCACCCTTGGCTATGACCACGTTTGGCCACGTGAGAGCAAAGGAAGCTAGTCACAAGGGACAAAGATTATAGTACAGATTGAGCACTGCTCAGTACCAGGCACTGTGCTAAGGGCTTGATAGTAGTAGCCCACTAAAACCTCACACCAACCCCAGAGTCTGGCAACGTTCACTTCACTAATGAGGAAACTGAGGCACAAACTGATTTGCCAAAGATTTAGGAAGTGGTGACATTTTGCTCCTGAGTCTACACCCTTAACCACTCTGGGACAACTTCATGATGAAAATAAGCAAGCTGAGGCTTAGAGAAGATAATGCAGCCCCAAAAAGTGGAGTAGAGGGAACCCTGCACTTCCTGAAAGCCAGAGAGTGTGACTTGTGATCGTGATGTCCAACCCTAGGTCTCAAGAGGCCTAAGCATCTTTGCTTTCCAGTGAAATGACCTGGTGTAGCTCCTGGGTGATCGCCCCTGATTTGAGTGAGATTTTCTGTTGAGTTCTGACTAAAACAACAGGAATCCTGATGTACTTCAGTCACCCACATGAGATCTTGTATACCAAACCTCTGCCTAAGTGGTTCTGGTGCCAGGAAAAACATCGTGAAATGGGTACTACAACTCAAATGTCTGGTTATTCTAGTGGCAGCTCATCCCACCCTTGCCCCATCTAACAGCTGCTTCTATATGGCATCCCTGTTACCAAGAATAAACCCTCTACTCCCCTGCACAAAGAAGGCCTTGTCCGAGAGAATGGTCAACACGTGACCAGAACAAGATGTAGTGTGGATAATTCTCTTTTGAGAAAACATCCCTTCAGGCACAAGTCACAAAATAAACAGAGACAGGGCAAAACCACTAACAAGAGGGAAACTGGAAAGCTAAAATGTTAAGGACAGAGCAAAAGAGCTTTTTAAATGAGACCAGACTAAAAAATAAAGACCTTCTCCTTCCCCTTGCCTGTTTTTCCACCCATCACCTCCAACCCTCAAATTTTTTCAAAAGCCATTAAAAAAAAACTATAAATTTTTCCATCTGAGACAAAAGTTGTTAAATGGAAAGAGAAAATATAGCAGAGAATACCAATTGTCAAATATCTGAAGCTAACTGGTAGACCTTCGGTTTCATCCAGAGAAACCCCCAGCCCCACACCCATACCCAAGAATCAACAACTGGGAAACTGTAAAACTGTTCATAAAACTTGAAAAGCCAACATGGATTAAAGAAGACAAAAAAGAATAATCCTCTTTAAATAAGGCAACAGCTAAGTGTAGCAAAAGCATTCCACCTGAGTGGGAAGCACTATAATTTCAAAATTGGAGAGCTCTGGGACCACAGATGCTCTGGGACCCCAATGGCAAAAAGAAGACAAGTGCTCGATAAATGTACAGCCTGTGAGCCATGGAGAGGGCTCAGTTACACGGATGCACACCTAAGAGCCATGTAAAGGAGAAGAGGACAAGAATTCAGGAATTCAAACAAGGAAATAGGACAGTATATTCATAGCCATTACAGATTACCCCAAAATTTAGCAGTTTAAAACAATAACAAATATTTATTATCTCACTCAGTTCCTAAGCTGCCACTTAGCAGCTAATGACCTTGAACAAATTACTTAGCTTCTCTAGGCCTCAGTTTCTTCATCTGTATAATGAGGGTGATAAAAGTAGCACCCACCTCAGAGGATGGCTGTGAAGATTTATGCAGTGGCAAACTGGGCACATTCCATAGATGTTCAGTATCATTTTATAATGTAATTATATAATTAATTTTTTTATTATCATGACATGATTACAAATCAGGAAAACCAAAATTCTACCCAAAGCTTAAGCAGTGTATGTGACTATGAGTTCTCTGGAAACCTTAAAAACAAAATGGAAGCACACACACAGTTAACATACCACAAGAGGATGGAGTGAATGAAGCCTCCTTTATATGGAGATCCCTGGACAAAGGTAGAATTTGTGCACTGACCTGTGTTGTGGTGGTCACTGTAATCCTGCTTGAAGTGATCAATGTGTACATTCCCCATTGTGGAAAGCATAGCTTTGCTTGATGTTAGGTGACCTGCTAAAATAAGAGTTCCAGAAACCCTCTGTGGAGGGTGGGGCCAACAAGTAGTCTCCATTCTATCAACCTCAACTTTCCAGAAGGCATAGCAGAAGTGGCCTCCTAGTGTTATGGTTAAACACACCAGCATTGGAATGTCACTGGCTTGGAGTCAATTCTTCCCACATGCACAGGCTAAATGCACAGCCTTGGACAAATCACTTCAACCACTGGAGCCTCATCTGCTCCATCTGCATCATAGTAGTAGTGGTCCTCACCACATAGGTTTGTGGAGAATTCAGTGAGATAATACACCATGTTGCACAGTGCCTGACCCAGAGTAAACACCGAGTAAAGGGTGGCTCTTATTTTCACTGGAAGACACAAGAGAATTTTAACACAGAAAACTTATCTAGCCCAACAAACAAGGGCATCAAAAGCAGAGAATTCCAAGATCGGTTGGAGATTAGAACCTGCACTCTCCTCACATTAAAAAAATGTCCAGATGGTGAGGCTAGGGTATGACAAAATGCTGATCCCAAAGAACATAATATTCCCAATCATCAAAAGTGAACAACTTAGGCAAATATTTCTGGGTGTTCATTAGAACTCGACAGGGAACTGCCGAAATTCCAGGAGGAAGGACACAAGTTCATCAAAGTGTTCACAAGTCTGCCAAATGCCTTTTCCAACAGCTTTACTCTCAACCACACATCCTTAGTTGAAAGAACACCATTTATAATAAATTTATTTTTATTGGTGTTCACTTTGTTCATCCCGTCAAGTGCGCACCTCAGTACCTGCCACCCAGTCACCCCCACCACCCACCCACCTCCCCTTCCACCACCCCTAGTTCGTTTCCCAAAGTTAGGAGTCTTTCATGTTCTGTCTCCCTTTCTGATATTTCCCACTTATTTTTTCTCCTTCCCCCCCCCTTTTCTTTTCAATAAATTTATTTTTTATTGGTGTTCAATTTGTCAACATACAGAATAACACCCATTTTAAAAGCCATCTGAGAAGGCTCTGGCCAAGAAAGGAAAGTCACTTTCCATGGATAAGCAAAGAAGAATCTCCTCCCTGCATCCAAAGCCTCCCACTTCTCCTTTCATCAATTAGCAAAAATACTATCTTTGTCTCAAAGCCAAAATGAACTGCTTCTTGTCATGTGACTTTCACCAGTGATTGAGCAAAACCAACACCTAAGTCCCCTTCAGGTGTACTCTCCCAAGAGATGGGCTCCAAGGCTACATTCAATACTGAAAATTAAACTCCCAATGCCACATCTTGGAAAAGGAATTAACCAGTATTACAGAATGATCTTCCCAGACTGAATCTCTGTCTGAAACAGAGAATGGCAAAAAGAAGACAAGTGCTTGATAAATGCACAGCCCTTGAACCATGGAAGGGCTCAGTTACACAGATGCACACCTAAGAGCCATGCAAAGGAGAAGAGGACAAGAATTCGGGAATTCAGACAAGGAAATAGGACAGTATATTCATCGCCATTACAGATTACCCCAAAGTTTAGTAGTTTAAAACAATAACAAATATTTATTATTTCACTCAGTTCCTATGGATCCAGAACCCTGGAGCACCCTAGCTGGGTAGTTCTAATTTACCTGCACCCATGGCTTTCTGCCCCAGGCTATAGTGACCTCTTCCTCCAAGCACCCCCAACCCCAACCTAGAGTTCAAAGCAGAGGTCCATCTCCCAAGAGCAGTGCTTGGTTGTCTGTATGTCGGTTGGTTAGTTGCTGTTGTTTTGTTTGGTGTTTCATTTTGTATTTCCCGTATTCCATGTTTTCCTCTGTGATTTTTCCAGAATTGATTGGAGGTTGGCTTTCACAAGAAGAGCTTGAAGGCTGTGATAATTCACCATCTTGGAAGGATCTGGGATCTCTTATAAAACTTTATATACACAATATAGACCCTCTTACCTATATGATTCCAGAGACTGTCAATCAAAAAGATGACTAGGGGATCCCTGGGTGGCTCAGTGGTTTAGCGCCTGCCTTCGGCCCAGGGCATGATCCTGGAGTCCCGTGATCAAGTCCCACGTCGGGCTCATGTGTGGAGCCTGCTTCTCCCTCTGCCTGTGACTGCTTCTCTCTCTCTCTCTCTCATTAATAAATAAATAAAATCTTTAAAAAAGATGACTAAACTAAGGAATCATTTTTCTAATGATGCCTACATACTTTGAGTATTTAAATTTAAAAATCAAAAAACACACAAAAATTCCTGAGATGTTCTGCTACTGCTACTGAGGGGAAACCAGTTCATTTCTTTCTATTGTTGAAAAAGAAAAAGAAAAAAAAAAACTAACATAATGTGGTGGTGTTTGAGCCAAGGATTTTTCCTTGAGTATTGATCTGCTGGTTGAAGCTTCATTTTTTCCTTCTGGCATAAATCACAGCCGTTTAGCATTATCTAAGTTATCCTATTTCTGTTTCCTTAAAATGGAATAAGAACTTAAAGATGCTTGTAAGAAGTCTGATGGAAGAATCCTTCCAAATGTTTAAGTTTTTCGATACCACAATAGTTTATAGTTTTAACAGCAGTTTTTTGAAGCATCTCATTTATATTTTGTGAAACATCCGATCGCATTTTCACAAAAACAACACCCATCTGCAGCCATGTTTCATCAGTTTTTGACATTTGTAAGATGTTCATTGGTAATCTATTGCATTAAATATAATCAGCCGAATCAGTTTGGAACCAAACATGGATCCCTCTTGGTAAAAACACAATGATGCAGGAGAAGAAGAATTTTGTTGTGTAGAGGAGTCCAGTACCCACAACTAGTTAGTGGACCTATAGCATCATTCGGTCGGTTTTAGAGACGGAATAAAAGAATGTAGATACAGTCCCTAGAGCAAAACCATTAAGTAGACATCAGGTAGCAGAGGATCTACATTACATCTACCAAGACATGACTTGGTAACCAGTTAATAAGTTAGAGATCTCTGGGCACCTGGGTGGTTCAGTTGGTTAAGTGTCTGCCTTAGGCTCAGGTCATGATCCGCAGGTCCTAGAATCGAGCCCCACATCAGGCTCTCTGATCACCAGGGAATCTGCTTCTCTCTCTCCCTCTGTGTGCTCTCTCTCTCTCTCAAATAAATCAATAAAATCTTTAAAAAAAAAAAAAAAAGCTAGAGATCTCAATTCAAGACAGTCACTCCTGCAATATAAATACTTATCCCCTATGATTCAAGTACTTTGGGAGAAAATGATATGTTAGGTTACTGTCTTCCAGAAACAACTTAAGTCAAATATCAGGGGTTGCCCTGCCCATTTGTGAGAACTGAAAGCCAACTTCATCTGCATCATAACAATGTTGGTTTTCCCTTTCTCCTCCGATCCTATAAGTTCCCATCAACTGGTACAAGATTCTCACCCTGGTTACTCAAATAACATCACATTGCTGCTAAGCTACACTGGACATGTTGCTTCCCTGCCTGGAGCAGGCATCACACAGGGAGAGCAAGCTTCTCTCCTGAGAAGCAAAGTGATAAGAACACGGGTCCACACACTGGCTGCACAGCTTGCTACATATATGATCTTGAGCAAGAAACTTAAGCTCTCTGAGCTTTCATTTCTCCATATTTAGTGAGGATTCATTTGTTCAGCAAAGCTTTTCTAGGTGCCTGCCACTTGTCATGCCTT
This sequence comes from Canis lupus dingo, assembly GCF_003254725.2. Taxonomy (NCBI): domain Eukaryota; kingdom Metazoa; phylum Chordata; class Mammalia; order Carnivora; family Canidae; genus Canis; species Canis lupus. Next base: position 33,878,666 of record NC_064252.1, read on the forward strand.
GTATGAGGTCGGGACATCCATAATGAACAGACATAGCTCCTGACATTGTTAAGCTTACATTCCCATAGGGGAGACATACATAATTCCCAAACTGAAGTATGTGCCCCCAGAGAAAATCACAGAACATTATATGAGAGTATCAGAGGGACTAATTTAGCCTGGAGAGGTCATGGATAATAATCATATTTACCTCATGGATTCTTGTGAGGATTAAGTGAGATCGGGAGCCTGAGTAGTACCTGGCACATGGCCAGGGCCCTGTAAATGGTCATTACTTCTGTTAATTCAGTGCCATCAGATGTCAGCCTTGGGGGATTGACAAGTGTACAAATGCCACGTTTCCCACTCAACATGGCATTCCTGCCCTGCATTTCTGTGCCTCACTCTACCTCAGAGCTAACTGGCAATGGGAAATGAACTCTTCTTGGAGAGAAAGCAAATGGAAGGGACAGTAAAAAGGTCTCCTGGTATTTAAATGGCGCCAGTAAAGGAAGGCTCCAGAAATATCCCACTTTTGCTAATGGGGGGAAGCCAGTTCTTTTCTCTAAATTGCTTTAAAAAAAAGAAAGAAAAGAAAACTAGTATAGAATGAATGAGTACGCCTGTCCTTAACCAAAAGAACTCTTGGTGAGAAGGGTTCTTCGAGGAACTTGGGTAAGAAGTAATATAAATAGGAGGACCTCAAAAATCTTCATTTACCTTTTCAAAAGTTATTCTGGCCATTTTCCCTGAGGGATCCATCCCTGCCTTGGGCTACAATGAATCCGTGTATTCTCCTGAAGGGTGCCTCTTCCCTGGCTTCACAGCCCAGCAGAGGACCAACACAGCCTGATTAGTCAAGAAGAAAGAAAGAAGAAAAGAAAGAAAGAAAGAAAGAAAGAAAGAAAGAAAGAAGAAAGAAAGAAAGAAAGAAAACAATTTCTTCTCCATGATATTTTTCTTTTTTTCCATTCAATCCAGAGAAGAATATTTGAATCTCAAAATGTCAAAGCCAGGAGAGCTGTGAGAGATGGTCTAACATAGTCATTTTCAAATCAGCTTCAGCACAGAACACTTTTCAAATGAAAGTTTATCCAAAACCCTAATGCAGAAAATGGGGAGATAAAGCAGTATTTTTCATATAAATATATCATTTTAATTTCAAGTTATCCATCAATAATTTTGATTGAGGTTTTCTGATTGATCCAACAAGTTATATTGTGGAATTCTGCATAATGCAAAATAGTTCAGGCCTACATTAGCTTCAGCATCTAATTCCTTTCCTTTCCTTTTCTCCCTCTGCACCTCTCAGCCTTGCTCTGCCTGAAGTTGCCTTTATTCTCAGAGAACCTCCCTCCACTGGAGGGAAACATGGCCCCAGTAGCTCTAGGCTTTACATTACAGTTAAAGCTCACCATCCTAGAAGAATGGTTTTTTTCCCCCTAAAGTTCCAGAGAACATTTGAAGACAGACACTGATCCAGCAGTCTTGGGTCACACACCCTTCTCAGAAGAGATAACTACAGGTAAGGAAAATGCAAACTCTTATTGGCCAGGATAGGGTCACACTGCTGTGTTGGTGGTGAGGGAATATATGGGGTCAGCCCCTCTCATCCATGAGGAATGGGTTTCCCACAAGGAAGAGAGTTTCCATTAGCAGAACAAGAAGTAAAAGGGAATTGTGCTGAGCAGATAAAACCCGTATCCACCAGAGTTCACTTAACGTGCATAAATAGTCACACACATAAGAGCTTTGATAGTTCACCTTCCAATCTCAGTATAATGGAACAGACTAAGAGCTTGAGGGATAGCAGGAGTATTTGGTCTGACGATGAATCACTAACAATTCTTCACTTTCCTTAATTATTAAGCGTTACCTTAGGAGGGATTTGATGAACACTAACTTCAGCCAATTTAAATTTTCTTGTTTTGCAAAAACAGAACATTTTTCAAATATGTCTTGAAACATTCAATGACAACATTTTTAATAATTAGAAATCTCAATTCCTGTTCTAGAGGCTTTTAAAACTATCTATTTTGGGGGCACCTGGGTGGTTCAGTGGTTGAGCGTCTGCCCTCCTGCTCAGGTTGTGATCCCAGGGTCCTGGGATCAAGTCCCACATCAGGCTCCCTGCAGGGAGCCTGTTTCTCCCTCTGCCTATGTCTCTGCCTCTCTCTGTGTGTCTATCATAAATAAATTCTTAAAAATATTTTTTTAAAAACTGTCTTTTTTGTATTGAATGTTGAGTCCAAAATGTAACCTTTCGGGCAGCCACAGTGGCGCAGCGGTTTAGCGCCGCCTGCAGCCCAGGGCGTGATCCTGGAGAACCGGGATCGAGTCCCACATTGGCCTCCCTGCATGGAGCCGACTTCTCCCTCTGCCTGTGTCTCTGCCTCTCTCTCTCTTTGTGTCTCTCATGAATAAATAAATAAAATCTTTAAAAAAAAATGTAACCGTTCAATTGCTTCAATGAAGCCTTTGCTGTTCTTCCTGTAGGCCTGGCAATATCATGAGCCCCATATTGCTAAGCTGAAGCCATTCTGCTTACTAAAGTCAGAACTGTATAACAAAAACTTTAATATGGGAATGATCTATGACATTATATTGTCACAACTCAGCATGTTTTATGTTCCATTGTTCCTATCCAGCTGATATATTAAGCTAGGACTGAGCTTCACCCAAACTACTTGCTTGAGAATGGCCTCCACATGTGTTATAAGAACGTATTCACTTGCACAATTTTAGACAAGTAGATGAGTGCTGGCCTAAATACTAGTGTAACAGCCCAGACCCACAAATCAAGAGGACTTCCACAAGATTTTTAAATATATGCAGAGCTCAGGTCCACAGTCTACACAAACCATACAATATACATTAAAAAGCAAAATGGTGGTATTGCCCATTTACCACATTATGATATATAATACTTTCTAGAGGATGTTGCCCATAGTCCTTTTTCTTCAACTTTACTGAGGAATAATTAATATACAATAAAATGTAACCATTTCAAGAGTATATTTCAATGAGTTTTCTAAAAAATAACATGAACTTTTTAAATGATATTCTAGATTATAATCCTCAGCATTTATGTTGGATCTAATCTTTTCCATCTTAAAAATAGCCTCCCAGGGATTAACATGACCAAGTACTTTTTAAATATTATAAAGCTCTAATAATTAAAAGTTTTTAAAGCTCTAATAATTAAAACAATTTGGTACTGGAGTATTATATTAGTTTGCTAGAGCCATCATAACAAAGTACCACAAACTGGGAGAAATTTATTGTCTCCCCATCCTGAGGGCTATTAGTTCAAAGTGACGGTGTCAGCAGGGCCATGCTCCCTTTGAACACTACTGGGGAAAGGATCCTTCCTTGCCTTTTCCTGGTCTCTGGTGGTTTGCAGGCAACCTTTGGCACCCTTGGATTGAATATGCATCATTCCACTTCTCCTTTTTCGTCTTGCTATCTTCCCCTTGTGCCCATCTGCTTCTGTGTCCAAATTTCCCCCTTTTTTATGGACCCCAGGTATATTAGATTAGGGTCCCCCTCATGGTCTTATTTCAACTTGAATACCTCTGCAAAGACCCTATTTTCAAATAAAGTTATATCCTGAGGCTCTGGTAATCAGGATCTAAATATGTCTCTTTTGTGGGACACAATTCAGCCATAACACCCATGAATAGCAGATGGAGTAGAATTTTACCAGAAACTGACCCAAAGACACTCCAAAATTTAGAATGCAATAAATGTGGTATTTCAAACCAGTTGAGAAAAGATGGATTACTCTATACCTGGTGCTTGAAGAACGATGTAACCCTCTATTATATCCATGGCTAAATTGCACCCACGTCCTTCACACCTAGCACCTGATCCCTTCCCAGCTCCTGGTTCTAGCCTGTGGGGAGGTCCTGCTTATGGAATACTTCAGTAGCCTTCTGAAGAAAATCATCTTTTTGCAAGGGTGGCTTGAGTTAGTTTTTGTAGCATGAAATCACTTCAGAAGCTAATGGCCTCATAACTGGGCATTCCTTTACATAGTGAGAATTTTAGATGTTCTTCATAAAATATATGCATATAAACATATATGTAAGTATATATATTCCTTTCTGTCATCCTACTTCCCTCCCAATTCCATCTGGTTTCTCTCCTCTACCTGGAAGTGGACTATTTGAAGTCAGTTGATTCCTTCTGCATCTTCCATCATTCTGGGCCGCCTAGAAGAAGTGATTGGTCAAAGCAGAAGCTGTCCTTTGAGGGCCTCTAGGACGTCTGCAAAGCCAGCTAAGATCTCTGCTATTTTAAAACCCAGACATCAAAGTATTTGGATGGGATCCAGAGTTTCCTGCCTCCCTGCAACCTCCTTCCAGAAGAGAATGAAATTGTGGGGAGGAGGGAAACAACCTCAACTGGACCTCTAATTCCCCAAACTGCTATTGGACTCCTTACTACAGTATGGAGCTCCTTGGAAGCTGGCTTATTAAAATATTTTTTCTGAAATTTGGTGAGATGGGGGGCAGCACTAACACCAGACCAGGCATACTTTGGGCCAGAGGCTCCTTCCTTCTCTTCCAGGTTCCCTCCTAGGCTGCTCTTCAAAGAGTAACAGTATCTCCTGTGTACCCGCACTTACCATGTTTCTTGCCTGCACAAAAAGACTGTCATGATTACATTATTGAATTCTCACAAGAGCCCCATAAGGTAGGTTCTATTATTATTTCTATTTTACAAATTGGAAAACTGAGGTTTGGGGAAGTTAAATAAATTGCCCAAGGACACACACTCTTAGGAGTTCGAATCTGAACCCAGGGCTTGTATGACTTCAGGGTCTCTGCTCTTAACCACCACTCTGGGAATACTAAACCAAAATGTCAACAGGCACCAGGCAGGAGCAGACAGGAGTGGTGCGGGCCGGGGGGAATGGTGGTGTGCGGCGAGTGGAGCAGTGAGGTAGAAAGCCTGCACCCCATCCGGAGAATGCACACTTGCAGCAACCACGAGTCACAGCCCTGTGGGAACGTGGCCTAGTATGGCCACAGTTTCCATCTTCCAAAGAGAAGCTTGCAATCTGAATTTTTATACAAAACCTCCCAACTTTTAAATGTTGGGCACGGATTCAAATACTTTTAGAAAAACATTGCACAGTCTGAAAACCTCGCGTCTGCAAGCCCCCATCAGGCAGGAACTCTTATTCCCCACTCATGTTTCCCGTGGGAGGAACTTTCGCTAGGCCACGCCCAACCTCCAGTCTGTCTCCCCTGATTGGAGAGCTCCAGGGAAGGGGCATGCGCAGGAGTCTCCCTCCAGGAACCAGCATGGCCGCCGGAAGTGCCCCGCGCCGCTCCTCCGGCTGGGTGGGAAAGCCCGTCTCTTCGCAGAGCGACGTCCTTGCCGACAGTTTGCTTTATTGGAGTATGAGCTTCGCTATAACAAAGCGCCACCAAATGGGTGGTTTAAAACAAGTTATCTTCTCTCCGCTGCGGAGCCTGGAAGTCCACACTCAGGGGGTCAGCAGGACCTCGCGACCTCCGAGGGTCCCGGCGACCCTCGGCCTGCAGCTCCCCGCCCGTGGCCGCCTCTGTCTTCACCTGACCCTCCCCCCGCCCCCCCAGCCTGTCTCTGGGTCTCGGTTTCCTCTTTTCATAAGGGCGCCAGTCATATTGGATTAGGACCCGCTTCATCCAGTGTGACCTCATCCGGGCTAATTACATGTGCAAAGACGCTGTTTCCAAATAAGGTCACAGTCTGAGTGGACTTGAATATGAGAGGAGGGCAGGAGGGGCAGGAGCACGACTCAACAAAATAGATTCTTTTTTAAAAGAATTGCATATTAATCCCCACCTGTCTGATTCCCACATCTCTCTCTAAGCCGGTTCCACTTGGGAGAGAAAACGAGGGCTACGGTTCGTTGACCTCAAGCTCCAACAGCCACGTTCAGCATTCACGGATGTTAGCAGTGTGCAATCTAAGACTCCGCGGTAATTAGCTCATTTCTCCCCTCCATCTTTTTTCTCATCTCCCCCGTCATTTCTTCCTACTTTTGTGCTCCCTACCACTCCTCTGTGGCTTCAGGGTCTGACAAATGTTGCTGTGCAACAGTGGCAAGGCTCCAGGCGGATTCAAGTCTCAGCCTGCCACCTGCCAGCTCTTAACACCCGACTCCTCAGAGGTGTTCAGGAAATATGTGGACCGAATCTCCTGTGGGACCACAGGCCTTGAGACAAGCGCTCTCCTGTATCTCAGCTTCCTCGTCGGAAATGGAGAGGTAATAATAAACACCACAGGTGGAGCACCCCTACACTTGAGGAGAGAGACAATCGGTCATGAAATAACAGTTCTCCAAGAGCAGGACCGACAAAGTAGGAATGTCACTTGGTGAAGGGCTATAGGTATAAAGCAAGCTCACAATGGGTTTACTACAATGAATAGGGCAGCCCTAAAGACCTTCCAACACCAGGGGCTGCTCCCGTAGAGCACTCATGCTCACTCACTCACTCTCCTCTCTCCCTCCCTCTCCATCTCCCTCTTCCTCTCTTTCTTTCCGGTTGCCTGAGTGCCAGCCTCGCAACACCCTCTCCACTCCCATACACAGGCCTTAGCCTCCGGGTTTTCCAGCCACAACCTTCTAGGTGCCATTGTTTTGAGCACTCAAAGCACTCCTGAAAGACAATTTGACTCTTCACCAAAGCCACTGAAGTAGCAATTGCTTGGTATGTGTTGACCTCAAAAAAAGTTCTGGATTATTTTTAAAAGTCAAGGTGCCTGGGTGGCTCAGTCGGTTAAGGTTCCAACTCTTGGTTTTGGCTCAGATCATGATCTCAGGTCCCTGGAATTGAGCCCTGCATCAGGCTCCACACTCAGCAAGGAGTCTGCTTGAGATTCTCTCTCTCTCTCTCTCTCTCTCTCTCTCTCTCTCTGCCCCTCACCCCCACACACACATTTTCTCTCTCTCTGTCTCTCAATAAGTTAATAAATCTTTTTTTTTAATGACTCTTCTCCATTAAGGCATCAGTAAGAAGAAAATGGACATACCTGCAGCACCAGAACCTGAGGGAAGAGCAGAGGAGAAGTGTGAGGGAGAACATGAGGAGCGTCTGTGGGCAGTGGAGCACCCAGTCTGTGGAGCTCTGTGACAGTCCCCCACAGATAAAAGGGTATGGGTAAGACAGTCTGCAGAGACTCCATCATGATGATGAATGCCACAGCAACATTAACACATGCTACTGGGGAAGGGCAGGATGGAGGACACAATATTCTCCTTGGCTTTTGTAGGGCCAGGGAAGCCTTCCCAGAAGCAGTGACAACTGACTCTGAAGGCCACCTCAGGGTAACTCAGATGAAGGAGCAGTGGAGAGGTGAGCCAAGCCAAGAAAACACATGATGAGCAGCAGAGGCAGGGCCTTGGGTGTCCAGCCCCCACATCAACATCAGTGTCTGTGCTGAGCAGCAGCCTCATAGTGGCATCTTCACTGAGACAGCCACTGAGGATGGTCTGGGTGTTGCCTCTGGCTGAAATAGCCTCAGAGCCTGACATTCTCTGCCTTCCTTCTTCCCCCAGATCCGTGTACTCCTAATACCCTCTAATAAATGCCTTTTCTGCTAAAATTAGTTCAAGCACATTCTGCTATTTCAGCACCAGGTCTGCCTGTTACAGTGATTAATATCAGGATGGTCCCAGGCAGCAGATGTTCAAGGACATGGGCATCAAGAATGGGTTTTCTGGCTTGGTTGGGTCAGAAGTCAAGAGAAAAGAGCTAAAATTGGAGGATGGGACTCTGGCAGCACATGGCATTTCATGGGTAAATCCAGCAATTAAATGATTACCTGTCACCTCTCAAAACAAAATGTCCTTGAAAAGTAAAGCTAGGGGGTGGGGTGTGTGAGGCACATGGTCATTATCTTGAATGGTGTGACAGACTGTGCATTCAAGGCCTATGGGTAAGAGAATGGATCCTGGTCTCCACTTCTTCATTCCTCTCGAAAAGGATTAAGCATCCTCATAACAAAAGAAAGAAAGAGAGAGGGAAGGAGGGAGGGGAGAGGGAAGAAGGAGGGAAGGAAGGAAGGAAGGAAGGAAGGAAGGAAGGAAGGAAGGAAGGAAGGAAGGAAGGAAGGAGAAAAGAAAGAAGAAAGAGGGATCCCTGGGTGGCGCAGCGGTTTGGCGCCTGCCTTTGGCCCAGGGCGTGATCCTGGAGACCCGGGATCGAATCCCACGTCGCGCTCCCGGTGCATGGAGCCTGCTTCTCGCTCTGCCTCTCTCTCTCTCTCTCTCTCTGTGACTATCATGAATAAATAAATAAAATCTTTAAAAAAAAAAAAAAAAGAAAGAAGAAAGAAAGAAAGAAAGAAAGAGAAAGAAAGAAAGAAGAAAGAAAAGAAAGAAGAAAGAAAAGAAAAAGAAGAAAAGAAAGAAAAGAAAAAAAAGAAAAGAAAAAAGAAAAGAAGATAACACATCCCCCCTTAACCAGTAACTTCACAGGACCTCCCAGTGGAGTAAGCAGCTTAATCTCCCCAACCCCACTGATGGTCTGACTCGAAGGAAAGTTCTGAAGACAGTGAGTGTAGGCAACTCTGAAGAGTTTTGCTATAAAGGGGAATGTAGAGGCAGCACCAGCTGGTGGGGTGATTCTTTTTTTTTTTTTTTTTTTTAATTTTTTTTTAATTTTTATTTATTTATGATAGTCACAGAGAGAGAGAGAGAGAGGCAGAGACACAGGCAGAGGGAGAAGCAGGCTCCATGCACCGGGAGCCTGACGTGGGATTCGATCCCGGGTCTCCAGGATCGCGCCCTGGGCCAAAGGCAGGCGCTAAACCACTGCGCCACCCAGGGATCCCTGGTGGGGTGATTCTGAAGCCTACTGCGCTTTGGAACTCCTGAGATTAATTTAACTCTACTTAATCTCCTGATATTTCTTCCATGTGGAAAGTATCTGCTGGTGTGACACTCCCAGCCTCTCTCTACCCTTCTCACTCACCCCTTACTCTGACTGGAAAACCCAGGGAGCAGGCAGTGGTATGCTGGTAAATGTTTGACAACTGCTCCATGGGGTGGAAGCGTGATCCACAGGGTTTGGTGATTTCCCGGCGTGGAGACTCCCGCTCATCATGGCTGGTTCCGAGCTGCCAGCATGAAGTAAGGCAGAGATGCACACCAGCCCTGCCAGCAGACCCTTGCACACCATGAGAGCAGAACACACAGCCCTGTGGCCCTTTCCTGTTGGGATGTGACTCCTCACAGAAAATCGACCTTCTGCTCCCCTTTCCTTTCCACCCTGGAGGCTTGGCAGGGACAGACCAGCATGAGTGGAAGCCCCTAGTGGTCTAGCACTGCTTGTGGCTGGGTGAGCAAGCGTCTCTAACTCTGAGTGGGGATCAGAACTAGGAAAACCACTAGCCCACAGATAAAAGGCACAATTCTAAAATCAGCTTTATCAGTAACAGGTGACATCTTATTCTTCCTAGCCCTTTGCCTAGCTTACCCTGCTGCATTATGACAGCCTCTATAGATTTGATAAGTCTTTCTGTGGCTTTTTTTTTTTAAGATTTTATTTATTTATTCATGAGAGAGGCAGAGACACAGGCAGAGGGAGAAGCAGGCTCCCTTCAGGAAGCCGTATGCAGGACTCGATCCCAGGATCCCGGGATCATGCCCTGAGCCAAAGGCAGATGCTCAACCACTGAGCCACCCAGGTGCCCCATGTGGCTTTTTTAAATTATTATTTTATATATTTAGAGAGAGAGTGCACACGTAAACCAGGGGAGGAACAGAGGGAGAGGGAAAGAGAATCTCCAGCAGACTCTGTGATGAGCGCGGAGCCTGAGGCAAGGCTCAATCCCACAACCTGGAGATCATGACCTGAGCTGAAATCAAGAGTCAAAAGCTTAGCCAACTGAGCAACAAACTGCCCCCCACTGCAGTCAGGGTGCACTTTCCCAGCATCAGCGTCGGTGAGGACTGGGGCTCTTAGGTAAAGGGCCCCATCCCAGGAAGCAGCCAGGGCTATCGGTATACCGCTAATCTTCACGTTGGACTTGGCACCACACCCATCTTTCCATGGAACACCCTGTGTCCCGGTCATTCCTGGGAGCATTATCTAACACTTCCTCAGCTTTCCATACCCTGTCCTCAAGTGCTCTGTTTGTTTGGTTTTTTTTTAATCAATTTCCAAAATGGACTCCCTCCCACCCTCTGATAATCTGTCTCCATAAATATTGGACTTGGTTGTTTAAATTTAATTCATTTGAAGTTCAATATTGAATTTTGTATGATTAGCCCTTTGATCAAGAATCAAATCAAAGTATCAGACGTTGAATTAATTAACACCATTGAATTGCTTAACAGAATACCTTTTTTTTTTTTCTTTCTAAAATGCAATGTAGGAGCACCTGGGTGGCTCAGTCAGTTATGCATCTGTCTTCCTTTGACTCAGGTCACGATCTCAGGGTCATGGGATTGAGGCCCATGTTGGGCTCCCTGCTCAGCAGAGTCTGCTTCTCCCTCTCCCTCTGCCCTTCCTGCTCATGTGTTCTCTCTCTCCCTCTCTCTCTCTCTCTCTCTGTCTCTCGAATAAATAAAATCTTTTTTCAAATAAAATGTAAAAAATATATAGAGAATATATAGAGAAAACCCATACATTGGTGGAGTTCACAACTTAATCTGTGTTTCTGGTTCTTGTATTTCTGTTGGTGTAAGCAGCATGACGTCATAAGGTAGAACCGAGAAAGGCCGGCACTTAGAACCTCATAAGACACACAGAGGTTCGGTACATGTGTTTTGATTAGATGAATGAAGAAGTGGGCAGTGTAAGGAGCTATATGAATAGTTTTGGGCACCATCTTTTTGCTCTCGTCCCCACTCTCCAGACTCAGAGCTGGGAAAATGTGTAGGGACTCCACTCACCTCCAGACAACTACAAACTAATAAGTACTTAATCCTCCCTTTTACTCTTACTTTCCTTCCCCCAGTATTTCCCCTGTGCAGTCAAGAGTAAAATAGGCCAACCTTACATCAGAAATGGAGAGGAATGGAAAGGAATTATGTCTTAAGAAAAATGGCTAGAAAAATATGTCTAAACTTGCCATTTGATCTAGTGTATGTTTGATTATGCAAGTGAGTGCTGCAAGTGAGAGCAACCCACATGCAAACAAGGGTCCGCGTGGCTCACAGCAGTGTCTTTGTCATACACTCAGTCTTCTGATACTAATGATGATGTTACCGAGCACTTACTCGGTATCCAGCCATCTTGTGATCACTTTACACATATTAACTTGTTTAATTCTCTCACTTTTCTGAGAGGTAGGAACTATTTCTCTCTGGGCCCTTGGTTTCCTTGTTTGTAAAGTGGAAATACTATTTGTTCCTATATAATATGTTTGCTGTGGAAATTCAATGAGTTTTGCATGGCATGTTGTAAGCACGTGGTACATATTAGTTCTGAATGGCCTCATGGGTACTGTCTCCACTTATAGATTAGGAAACTGAGACACAAAGAAGTAAATTGCCCAAGATGCACAGCTGATAAGTGGAAAAGCCAGGATACAAACTCCCTGCTGTTATGAAGAAACTGGAATCCTGGAATCCATGAATATATTAAGGAGATAATTACTTCTACCAGCGATAAAGGGGGGGGAAATAAAGCTGCTGTGATAAGCTAGGTCCATTGGGGGGCAGTAGATGCATGCATTCTACAAGCATTACGCTTAACCATGGGTTGTTTTTTAAGACATTAAACAATTTTAGCACAGATTTTATGCTGATTATTAAGGAAGAAATAGATTCAGATTATTTCCCTATTACCTTAAAGTGTAGAATACTTCGGTGAGGATTAAAAATAATGTGTGTGGTAAACTGTCAAGCAAATGAAAGGTCTCCCATCAACATTCAATAAGCTGTTATCACTCACTCTGACAAGACTGGCACTGCCCTAGCTTCTGGGGGTCAGGGTGTCCCAGGCGTGACGTTCACTGAACAAGAAAAGACAAGGACCGCCACACCAGCCTACCATCTCCCCCCACCCTTGTGCTGTGTGAAAAGATTATAGCAATAGTCCAAGCACATGATGGTGATGGAGTGGTAGCAACAGGGAAGGAACTCCAGGGGCCCTGTATATGTTTGGAGTGATTGGCCAAAACTGAATTTGGAAAACACTGTAGTAAGTACTGGATTGAAGCACATATGCAAGAGTACAGGAGAGGGAGTGACCAGTTCTGCCTGGAGATGACACTGGAATCAGCATTAAAATCAAAAAGAGCTTGCAAGTCAGATGGAGGGAAATGGGGAAACATTCCAAGAAGAAATACTCTGGACAAAGGTTGCAAAGCCTGGAAGGTCCTTGTGCCTTTTAGAGGATGCTCAGCAAGCCCTGTATGATGAGCTGGAGGGGAAGGAGAGATACCATCCCCAGCCCCCAAATAAGAAAGTTACACACCCAAGACAGGTGGGAGACTAATATTTTGCCTTTAAAAATAAAGTTTATGGGGGTGCGTGGGTGGTTCAGTGGTTGAGCATCTGCCTTCAGCTCAGGGTGTGATCCCGGGGTTCTGGGATCAAGTCCCACGTCAGGCTCCCTGCAAGGAGCCTGCTTCTCCCTCTGCCTCTGTCTCTGCCTCTCTCTGTGTGTCTCCCATGAATAAATAAATGGGAAATGTATAAAGAATATACACTTTGTCACTCATAGAAAAGCAGTATTTCTTTATCGTCTCATTTATAGACACATCATATTTATACAAGTATCACTTGCTTTTTGAGTGTTTACATTATGCTGCTTCACTTTTACAAAAGATCTACATTAGTATCTGTTTCTGCTAACCAAAAGAAATCCAAAGACAATGTTTCCTTTTATGAAAAAACGTGAAAAGGGAAAATTGCATTCAGCATTTGTTTTGCAGCCCAGCAGAGCTGTTAGAGGAGCAGCGCGGACCCCAAGCATTGAGCAGCAGCAGAGCAGTGAGAGTGGCCTCATCAAGCTCCTTCCCCAGGAACTACACTCAGCATCTAAGCATCAGGCCCCCAGAGTGAACTGTGTCTGGAAGTATCTGTGCTTTATCTTGATTTATTTTGTGCATCCATTAGCAAAGTGAGTCCTGAGATATCAGAAAAGTCTAAGAGAGGTTACTTTTTGGGGTCCATATAAATTAATAGTAATTACTTCTTTGTTTTATGCCATTTCACCTCACAAAAGCTTTCATAGGAACACCTATGTTTGGATAGACAGGAAACCTCTGTATATGTGTGGGTGTGTACATATATATATGGGATAATTCTGTAGACAGTTTTGGACCTTTGCTTTCTGAAATATACTGTACATTTTGAAATATACTGTATAATGGGAAATATACATTTTCCCATTAAATTACATATTCTTCAAATGCATGATTTTATGACTATGTAATATTCCTGCATAGCTGATTCATAATTTTTAAGCAATTCTCTTATTGTTGGACATTATATTGGTTCCAATGTCTCTTTACTATAAAAACTTTGATGGACATTCTTTTCATGTAAATCTCTACATCCCTTATTATTTCCTTAAAATAAAACCCTAACATTGAACTCCTGAGTCCAGGCTATGGGCATTTTTAAGTGCTCTTGATTCAAACTGCCCTCAGAAAGGCTATATTAATTGGACCTCCCAATTAATGCCTAATTAATGCCTAATATTTATTAGGCATATACTATGTGCCAGGCACTGTGGTAGGTGCTATGATAAAGCAGTGAACAAGAAGGACAAGGATCCCTGCCTCCTGGAGCTTCCATCCCAGTGGAATTTTTTTTTATCTTAATATTGTGTTTATTAGATATATACAAGAGTGCTGGAGTCTTGGGAAAGTGAGGCATTTAGGGGTTTAAGAAGCTGAAAGAAAAGAGCAAATGGAACAGGAAAGGAAATGGTAACGTCACTCCTGCTCCCTTCTTCCCTATTGTCCAGCATGGATGCTACCTCAACCTGCAAGACGGAGCCCCTTCCCATCACCATACAGTGCATCTGGCTTCTGCAGCCCCTTGCATCCACTGCAGCCACAACAAGAGAACCCCACATAAAGGAAATATGTAAAGTATAGAATGTATTTGTTATAAACGCTAAGGAGAAAATTAAAAATAAAAACAGAAAAAATATAAACCAAGGAAGTGGGACTAGAAGCATGAGTAAGGAGGTGAGTTTTAGATGTGGTGGGCATGGAGGGCCTTCATGGGGAGGCATTTGAGTCAAGCCCTGAAGGAGGGAGGAAGCTGTGCAACCATCTACAGGACAAGACTATAGGTATGGGTGGGCCAGCAAGTGTGAAAATGGAATTCAAGAGCCTGATTGACAAGTTCAAGGTCATGCAGAATTGGCCTGAATAGAGCAAAGGGAGAGGTCAGAAGGGTAATCAGAATTGAAGTAGTGTAAGAGGCTGGTTGTGCGGGGCTATATGGACTTCCACTCTTCCCTAGAACAGAAGGGGAGCACTGGAGGGCTCTGACTTGGCATTTGACAAGAAGCTTCTGGATGCTGTGCTCACAATAGGCTGGAGTGGGCTGAGGAAGAAACATGAGCTGTGCCAGGATTCAAGAGGCTATTGTGATAACCCAGGAGATAATCCAGGCATCCACGTATGACCAGATAGCAGTCATATGATGGAGAAAAGAAATAGAAATGCAGACACAAAGTGGCGTGAAGGTGGTGCCTTTGCCTACCAGATTTGCTGATGTAGCAGGAAGAAAATAGGTGAGAAGCATCAAGCATGAAGCTCAGCCTTTTGCAGAATTTGCCCTTTACGGAGTTGGAGAAGTCCACAATAGAAGTAAAACTGAGAGGGAAGATAATACAGATTTGGACTTGTTAAATCTGACATAAGTTTTAAGACTTCCAATGAAGATATAGACCAGGCAATTACATAGAGGATTCAAGTTTCACAACAGGTCAAGGTTGAGGACACACACTTAGGAAACCACAGCACATACACAGAAAAAAAGAATTCTTCAAAGACCGAGCTGGTGTAACACCCCTAGGTTAGGAGTGTTACAGGGAATCAGCAAAGGATACTGAGAATGAGCAGCCAGCCAGAAGGGCAGGAAGACAATTGGGAGAATGTGGTGACCTAGGAGTCAAGTGGAGAGTGTTTCAAGGAGGCTGGAAACATCAAGAGCAAGTTGAAGATCAAGAAATGACAGTGAGATTTAGCAGAAAGGAGGTCACTGATGACCATGGGAATAATAGTTTTAGTTGGAGGGAGAGGAGTGAAAATCTGGATGGAGTCGGTTCAAGAATAGGAAGAGAAATTGGCAACAGTAGGTATAGGCCAATATCCTAAGGAGCTCTGCTGTAAACGGAAGGAAAGAAAGGGGTATTAGGTCAAAAAAGAGAGGGATTGTTTTAGAGATTTTATTTATTTATTCATGAGAGACACAGAGACAGGCAGAGACACAGGCAGAGGGAGAAGCAGGCTCCCTGCGTGGACCTGATGCTGGACTCCAATCCCAGGCCCCTGGGATCATGCCTCGAGCCGAAGGCAGACGTTCAACCACTGAGCTACCCAGGCGGCCCGAGAGGGGTGTTTTTTAAGGTAGGAGAAATAAAGCACATTTTTATGATGATGGAAATAATTCCGTAAAGGGGGAAGAACTGTTTTGGGAATTGTTGGAGAATTGGAGAGACTTGTCGGAGCAAAGGCCTTAACTGGGTAAAAGAGTGAACAGGGTACAGTGCACTCCAGCAGGACTATTCGGAGTTGCCAGGGAAGGGAGAGATGAGGGGTACATGAGTTTGGGGGAGCTTGATTGTTTCTATGTTATATTTGTTTAGTGAAATAGGAAACAACGGTGTCAGCTAAGGAGGACGGGGAGGCTATGGTGGAGGTTTGAGAAGTGGGAAAATGTGAAATAGTCATCAAAGAACGGAAGTCTGAATGGACTGTGGAAATCGAGGGGGGCGCAGCACGTGGACCCCTGGACGGCTCTGTTAGCTATAGCTGGGCAGCTATATTCCACTGCGCCTGTGCAGCAGGGGCCTGGCCCGGGGTCCTCGTCAGTCAGTGATCGCAGCAGAAGGACAGAAGGACGGACGAGCAAGCTGACGAGGAGGCCAGGAGCAGGTGAGGGGGCTTCTCGACCCACTGTGACGTGACACTGCTGGCGGCCCGGGGCGCGGGGCCACCTGAAGAGGGTCCCTTTATCCGCAGCATTTGACTTTAATGAGCTTGAACTTTCCCCGCATTGATTCCTGGCCATTTGTATTCCTTCTGTGAATTGCCTTTTTGTGCCTTTGTTCATAGTTTTTCGAGGCCTTTCATCGATGAGCACTTTACAAAGCACATTAATCTTCTGTCACAGATATTGCTTAGTTGTTTTTTTCTCATTTATTTGCTTGTTAAATGTCTCCAGGCTTTTTTTTTTTTTTAAGATTTTTATGTATTTATTCAGGAGAGACACAAAGAGAGAGAGGCAGAGACACAGGCAGAGGGAGAAGCAGGGTCCCTGCGGGGAGCCCGATGCGGGACTCGATCCCTGGGCCCCGGGGTCACGCCCTGAGCTGAAGGCGATGCCCAACCGCTGAGCCACCCAGACGTCCCAGGCTTGTTTTTTTAAACATACACGTGCTTTCATATTTTTACATAGTCAAATCCAACAATACTTTATGGATTCAGCACTGTCATTCAGATAAATCTCTTTTCCAGTCCAGGTCAGATAAATAGTCACCAATATTCTCCTTCTTTTATGGTTTTCGCACTTATATAATGTTCACAGGCACTCAAATGTATTTATGGGTTATTTGGTGACTCTTGCCGTTTCTCCACCCTATTAGTAAATTGTTTTCAGCACCATTTTAAAGAGGTAAATCTTTCTTTACATTCTAATTGATAATGACATCAGGATATGCAAGATTTATATTGATCTATATGTGTTTCTCTTCTTTTCTGTCAATCTTTCCATTTCTGTACCAGCCCTATTGTGGCTATTGTGGCTTTATTCACCCTCTAAGACCCCGGAGGGCATGTTCATGTTCCACTCATCACTTTGCCAGTTCACATGTTTTTGTGATGTAACTGCACTAAAGCTACAAGCAATTATGGAAAGACAGTAACTTGTCCATAAAGGAGACAATCTCCTTCAATCATTCCCTCTCAATATACCACCCTTGCGTACAGAATTAGGAAATCCCAAACTATGGATTTCATTCTTTAGCTCCAAATAGAATGTACATCAGTTGAAAATATACCTAAGTTGACAATTATAATAGATCTAAAGAGGGTTGTTTTTTAACAGACTATTTGCCTAAAATGAAATCAGTATCTCCAGACTCTCTTCTTTGTTCCTAATGGCTTTGTTTCTATGGGAATTTGTGCCCGTGAGAGAATGGCTATCCTAACCATTTACCACTGTGTGGCACTTCTCATACAGTACCCCATTCAGCTCTCTGCATGTAGTTTCCAGGACACCAAACCCTCCTAGACCTTTCTCTCTTTCTCTCTCTCTCTCTCTCTAAGTCTCTCCCCCTCTCTCTGGCTACTGCTTTTCACTCTTCTTTGTTGGTCTACACACAGAAAAACAAAACTAGACAAATGGGATTGCATCAAACTAAAAAGCTTCCACACAGCAAACAAATATTATGAAGAAAGAACCTACAGAATGGGAAAAAATGTTTCCAGACCATACATCCAGTAAGGGGTTAATATCTAAAATATATAAGGAATTCAAACAACTCAATAGCAAATAACCCAATTAAATAACCCAATTTAAAAGTTGGCAAAAAAAAAAAAAAAACCCAAATACGCATTTCTCAAAAGAAGACATACAAATGGCCAAGAGACACATGAATATATGAAAAGATGCTTGACATCATTAAAGAAATGTAAATCAAAAGCACAATGAAGTATCACCTCACACCTGTTAGAATGGCTTTTATCAGAAAGACAAGAGATAACAAGTGTTGGTGAGGATATGGAGAAAAGGGAACCTTTGTGTACTGTTGATTGGAATATAAATTAGCATAGCCATTATGGGAAAACATATGGAGATTCCTCAAAAACTTAAACATAGAACTATCAAATGATCCAGCCATCCTCCAGGTATATATCCAAAGGAAATGGGATCAGTATCTCAAAGAGATATCTGCACCCCTATGTTCATTGTGGCATTATTCACAGCAGCCAAGACATAGAAACTATCTAGTGTCCAGATGAGGGTATAAAGAAGAAAGAAGATATATAATAATATATATAGCTTATATAATATAGAATATTCCATTATATATATTATGCTGTTATGTTTTTAATACTATTATATGATATGTAGTGGAATATTATTCAGCCATGAAAAAGGAAATCCTGCCACTAATACCAACATGGATGAACCTGGAAGACATTTTGCTCAGTAAAATAAGCCAGACAACTGTATGATCTCACTTATGTGTGGAATCTAAAAATAAAAGTTGGGGGACGCCTGGGTGGCTCAGTGGTTGAGCTTCTGCCTTCAGCTTAGGGCATGATCCAGGGATCCAGGATTGAATTCTGCCTCTCTGTCTGTGTCTTTCATGAATAAATAAATTAAAAATCTTTAAAAAATAAAAATAAAATAAAAGTTGAACTCATAGAAGCAGAGACTAAAAAAGAAGAAGAAGAAAAAGAAGCAGAGAGTAGAACAATGGTCTCCAGGAGCTGGAAGATTGGGGGAAACGGGGAGATGTTCATCAAAGTCAGTTGTGTAGGATGAATAAGTCTAGAGTTCTAATGTACAGCATAATGATTATAATTAATTAATAATAATTAATTAATAATATTGAATTAAATATTGGAAATATGCCAAGAGAGATTTCAGGTGATCTCATCACAACAAAAAAGTAACAATCTGAGGAGATGATGTGTTACTTAACTTGACTGTATATCAAATCGTGTTGTATACCTTAAATATATACAATTGTTATTCTAAAATATATAAATAACTTACAACACTACTGGTTTGACAGACCAAATCTTCCAAAATCTCTTCCCCAGCAGCCCTCCAGCCTCTTCTTTTTCTCTCCCATTTGTGACCCTTGCCCAGCCACACTGAATTATTTGCCCTCTTCAAATATACCAGATGCATACCTGTGCAGGGCATTTTAACTTGTCCCTCTGTTCTTCTGGATACCAACATGGGTAGTAGTTACTTCAGGTCTTTGCCTTCAAGCTTCATATTTGCAGTGAGAAATCCCCTAATCATCCTATTTAAGATTAAAGTTGCAATTCCCACCTTCCCAACTAGCTCTCTATTCCCTTTTCTCTGGGTTAGTCTTCCCCATAGAACGTATTACTCTGAACTACATATATAATATTTATTCATTTAGTGTGTCTCCTCTTTGTGAAACATAAGCCCCATGATGTCATGAACTTTTTTTCTGATTTGTTCACTGTTGTATCTCCAATGCCTAAAACAAAGAGTGGATGGTCAGAAATAATTGTTGGGACAAATAACCAAGCAATGACTGAATTCTGCTAACAGTTTTAGAAGAGAATTAGAATAGATTTTGTTCCATTCACTGGAACCAGCTAAGGTGCACAAAAACTAAATGACTTGCCAGAGGCCTTAAAATTGCCTCAAAGATACTACTGCTCTAGAGAAGACACCACACTTGTTCCTTGTCTGAGAGCCACAAATTATTTTGCTTTCACCACCAACATAAGGCCATTTCCTCATAGGGTGGGTCTAGGGAATCCAATTCTAAGAAGAATGGAAAAGAATATACAATCATATACAAATATACAAGAATATGCCTGTCTTCTAACAGTCTGTATTACTTTCATATTAAATATTCAAATAAGCAAAAAATGTAATCAAGTGTTCAATTATCTAAGTGTCAAAATCTCCACTGGACAAAGAAATTTGTCTTCATTTAATGGGATGGTTTTGTGGAAGAAGAAATGGGAGAAATACATGTAACAATAGGATGACCTCAACATTATCAAAACCTAATGACTAGGCACCTGGTGCTGGGAAGGGCATGGCCCTGTCTTAAAGCAATTCTTCTGATATTCTTCATGGAATCTTTCATTTGAGACATATGCCTAGGTTTCTTCATTTTCCTTGACTCTCTGTATTGGTTTCTATACATTAAATAAGCAGCCACCTCTCCCATCTTGAAGATGTGGTCTTGTGTAGGAGATGAACCTTATCAAACTCAGTTGCCTCTAAAACTCTTCCATAAATTGCACTGTTTTTGAAAACTCCAGGTATTTTGTATGATAGATTAAATGAGAAAGCCCCACCGTCACTATATAGAACTAATAGAATTACTCATGTCTCCCACAGAGACACCCACAAACCAGGACCTAGAATAGCCAGCAAGAGCAAAGCTTCCAATGACTCCCAGACAATAAATAAATGGAAGGACTCAGCACATAAGCTCCATGACTACTTCCCTCCCCAATGGTTTCCCCCCTTCAGAACTTCCAGCAAGGCTCTTGAAGCACCTCACAAGCTCACCTTGTCACCCATCCCGCCCAATTAGCACCAGCTCCCACCTAGCCAGGATGAACTCCTAGAAGTTCCCAGGACACACCAAGGGTCTTCAGGGCCTTCTTTGCACCTGGGGTTCTCTGCCTGAAGTCTTTCTTCTCCCACTTCTGGCTGGCCAACTCACAGTCTCCCATGCAGTTCTGCAGATGTCCTCTGGGGAGTCTTCCCAACCCACCGGTCTGACTTAGCTACTCCTGTGCTGTGCTCTCCCAAAGTAATCCATGCCAATACTGGCCATGCTCTGTATGCACATGGCAGGTTACCCGGTATATCCCCACTATTCTAAAGAGTCTAGAATGCAGGGACTGAGGCTTTCAGCCACACCCTAACTAGTACCCACCTGGGCCCAGGAAGACTTGACTGGTGATGGTTGATAAGCAACTGAAGATCAGAACTGGGTATTAGAACGCAATCTATGGAAAAACACAGCACTTTGTACTGCTTGAATTTATCACATGTATCCAATAAAAATAACCAAATAAGCAAATATCTTTTCCAGGAATAAGTCTCTTACATAATTTTTCACTCCTGAAACTCCTCACAACGCTGGACATGGATACAATATGGCTACACAAAGCTCCCATTTGCAAAACTGAACCTGTTTTCTCTTCCTTTTCAAATTTTTACCAAACCAAACACCCAGATACAGCTTTCCCACTGTGCTTAGCCTCATTCTGCCTCTGTCCGCAAAGCCTACTCCAGATCACTTTTGAGAACTCAGTTTATCAAACCAGCCATTCTTCTGTGACACCTCTGAAGTTGGTTGTACTTGGCTTCTACATTCCAGGCTGTTTCTTCCAAAGCTAAATCTAAGCAGTCTTTCATAACTAAGACTAGGAATAAATGTCTCCTAGCTTAGAAAGTTGCTGAAGAAGACCTTTTCTAATGTGTTAATCAGAAATTCTTTGAAACTCATCTTCCTGGTATATATGTTCTTTAATCATAATCTTGTGAAAAACAAGGATATATTGTTTGAAAAAAATGTTACCTCTTAAATTTCAGGCATTAAGCCTTCACCAATCTCTCACTTTTCTTTTGAAAGATCTTAATGTTAATAGTTCTCCTGCTTTAAGTCTTTCACTCAAGATTCTTGAAGTACTTAATAAAGAATATAATCACTAGCCTTAAGACAGAGGTAAGTGGGTGGCAAGCATAATTAACATGTAAGAATCACAAGGTTCTAAATTTATATAATGTCTAGTTGAAGGAAAATGTTAAGACTTGTCATAATATGGAAAACACTATTCATTTATAATAAAATTTGATTAAGTTTTAGGAACATTTTTTTAAAGATTTTATTTATTTATTCATGATAGATATATATATAGAGAGAGAGGCAGAGACACAGGCAGAGGGAGAAGCAGACTCCACACTGGGAGCCTGACACGGGACTCGATCCTGGGACTCCAGGATCACGCCCTGGGTCAAAGGCAGGCACCAAACTGATGAGCCACCCAGGGAACCCCTAGGAATATGTTTTAACTTTTGAATTGGATTTTTATTTTATAGGCCAGCTTGCTATTAAAAATCAATCTAGAGGCATCTGGGTGGCTCAGTGGTTAAGCGTCTGCCTTTGGCTCAGGTCATGATCCCAGGGTCCTGGGATCAAGTTCTGCATGGGGCTCCCTGCAGGGAACCTGCTTCTCCCTCTGCCTGTGTCTCTGCCTCTCTCTCTCTCTCTGTGTCTCTCATGAATCAAAAAAAAAAAAAAAAGAGGTCAATCTAAGGCAGGGGGTTGGGGATAAGTTGGGCTATATCAAGAACCAACCTGAACAAACGACCCATGGTCAAAGCTCAAAGAGTTTGAGCAATGAAATACTGACAGTATTGGATTACAACCGAAAGAACAAAACAAATGTCCATGAGTCGATACTGATATAAATAAGCAATTGAATAAATAGGTAAATAGGGGAGAAGGGGAAAATACTCCTTAGAGAAGAATTCCAAGTAATACATGTGAAGAAGAAACAAAATCACCACTGGAATACCATAGTAATGGTTGCTGCAGGCAACATCTGAGGACAAATGCTACAATTACTGGGCAAATCTTTACAGAGAAACTGGACATTGTCGGAATCAAGTATCTCCCTCAAAATACTGATTACGGTAAGTGCTTTTAACAAATGTCTACAAATTCCTTGATGCTCCTTCCTCCAGGAGGTGGAGCTTTATTCTCCTTTGAGTATGTTATGAACCTAGTGACTCACTTATAAGAGGCAGGTTTGGAAAAGAAAAACTAGAAACCTTATAGTGGAAAAACCTGACAGATGCCCCCTCACCAACCGGTGATCATGGTTAATATCACCAGCAACAAGTCATGGTAAAGTTGTGAGATAGGATATGTGATGAAGAGGCACATTGCCTCTGTGGTATTCTTCCCCCCAAATCCATAACCTCAGTCTAATCACAAGAAAATATCAGATCTGTTAAAATTAAGGGAAATACTACAAAATATCTATCAGTAGGCTTCAGAAGTGTCAAGGTCATGAAAGACAAGGGAAGACAGAAAAACCATCAGGACAAGAAGATAGGAGATACGATGAACAAATATGATGGGATTTGATGAAATCCCAGATTGGGTCCTAGAACAGAAAAAGGACATTTACGGAAAGTCTAATGGAATGTGATGAAAGGCTGTAGTTTAGTTTATGCTAATGTTTAATTTCTTCATTTCGACAAGTTGATGCAAGATGTTAACATTAGGGGAAGCTGGGTGAAGGACATTTAGGAATTGTCTGTGCTGACTTACGCTCTTCCAGAAATCTCAAATGATTTCAAAATTTAAAATTCTCAAAAAGTTATTGTTATCCTTACTGTGCAAAACTGCTGCTGACCCACCTAAATGACATTATGGGACAGGAGTATGTGTATTATGATCATGTCTTACTGATTCTTACTTCTATATATATATTTTTTTCATGCTAAAGTTCCATGGGCTTTTATAAAATTCTAGGTTCGTGAGAGTTGAGACCAGGGTGGTAGGTAGCGTAGATGGCAAAGTGAGGACACATATTGGTATCCAGGGACAGAAACCAACATAAGCCACAGTGAAAGTTGGGGGGTAATTTATCACAGGGCCATGAATTTATTTCACAGAAGCCAAGTCACACTCCCTGTGC
The DNA here is from genome assembly GCF_003254725.2 of Canis lupus dingo. Classification (NCBI taxonomy): domain Eukaryota; kingdom Metazoa; phylum Chordata; class Mammalia; order Carnivora; family Canidae; genus Canis; species Canis lupus. Next base: position 33,902,234 of record NC_064252.1, read on the forward strand.
AGCTTGGCACCAGGACTGTTCAGTCATTAGGAACTCTGGTCGTTCTCCCTCTCCTGGCCTCTCGCACGTGCTTCCTTCCACCCAGCAGCTGGTCCTAATGTGCAAGTGTCAACATGATTGGTGGATGTTGGCCATCCTTGCATCTCTGAGAGAAATCAACCTTGATCATGGTGTATGATCCTTTGAAGGGATTTGGTTTGCTAGGATTTTGTTGGGGACTCTTTGCATCTATATGCATCAGGGTATTGGCCTGGCCAGTAACCTCCTTCTTTGTGGGGTCCTTGTGTGAGAAGGATAGGTATTTCACCTTCATCGAATGTGTGGTCAAATTTACCAGTGAAGCCATCTGGTCCTGGACTTGTTTGTTGGGAGGTTTTTGACTACTAATTCGATCTCCTGGCTAGCAGTTGGTTTATTCAGATTTTCTATTTCCTCAAGATTCAGTCTGGGAAGATAGTAGGTTTCTAGGAATTTATCCATATCTTCCAGAGCCAGTTTGTTTGGCATATGCTTGTAATGGTCTGTTAGGATATTTTGTATTTTCATAGTATAAGTCGTAACTTCTCTTTAATTTTTTATTTACTTGAGTCCTGTCTTTTTTTTTTTTTTAATTTTTATTTATTTATGGTAGTCACAGAGAGAGAGAGAGGCGCAGAGACACAGGCAGAGGGAGAAGCAGGCTCCATGCACCGGGAGCCCGACGTGGGACTCGATCCCGGGTCTCCAGGATCACGCCCTGGGCCAAAGGCAGGCGCCAAACCGCTGCGCCACCCAGGGATCCCTGAGTCCTGTCTTTTTTAACTGGTGAGCCTGCCTAAAGGTTCATCAGTTTTGCTTATCTTTTCAAGGAACCAACTCTTCATTTCATTGATCTTTTCTGTTATTCTTTTAGTCTCCATTTCACTTATTTCCACTCTGATTTTTATTCTTTCCTTCCTTCTAAATTTAGGCTGCATTTTTTTTTAAGATTTTTATTTGAGAGAAAGCATGCAAGCACATTGGGGGGGGGAGGGGAGGGGGGGTAAGCAGACTCCCAGAAAAGCAGGGAGCCCAATGCAGGGCTCTAATCCCAGGACCCTGGGATCATGACCTGAGCCAAAAGCAACTGTTTAATTGACTGAGCCACCCAGATGCCCTTGTTCTTTTTTCTAGTTTTTTAGGGATAGAGTAAGACAGATTCACAGGCAGCAACTTTCAAGGTATGTGAATACGCGCGGTCTTGTGGGTCTGCAATCCTAAACCCCGCTGACTTCCAGACCAAGAAATCTAGAGGTGTCCCCAGGGTGGCAATTGCAAAACTCGTGGCTTTAGATGTATATAAGCTCCTTTCTGGGAGGCATGATGCTGTTCATGGCCACAAGAGAGCACAATATGGTTATCTCCTTGCCCATCTTCCCTGGGGGTGCCTAGGAATACATGACAAGCCTGAAGCCTGCCCCTCAGGCTGAGGCTCTAGGATAAGAAATATGCCTTTTTCACATAAACCCTGCAGGGTACATTTCATCTGCTGTCTGTGCATTGCCCTGGAGAAGGTCACCTGTCAAGGACAAGAAAGGCAATCCTACCTGGCCCCAGAGCCAAGTGCTCAAGGGGTGTCCCCTGTGTGAGCTGCACATGGCTGATGGCTGGCAGGGTGGGCCCTGGGAGAATGTACTCACCTGGGCAGGTCGGCCCTGGCTGTGGTGCAAGGGGCCGGGACACTCCCACCAGAGCTAGCAGGCGGGGTTGGGGGGTTGGGGGAACAGAGATGGCAACTACCAGCACTGGTCCCACCAAGGCAGACGGAAAATGCAAAACACGGTGTCTGGCCAGCACTCTGTCCCCAGAGAGCCCCAGCCAGCTCCTGTCTCTCCAGGAGATGCTACAAGATTAACAAAGGAGTCTCCTAAGCATCTGGTCCAGGCATCTTTCAAACTTACTTTTGTGCTGGGTCCCAGGATGAGCCGGACTGTAAGTGAGCCCTTCGAGAGTGGCTTTTTCATTCCTTAAAGCCCTATGGCTCCCCTGGCAATAAGCCCTGTTTTAAGGCTGGGTGCTTTGGGGGCTCATGTCTCTGATGTGTTCCCAAGGGCCAGGGTGCCTGATGTGGAGCACAAACCCCTGGTTCCTCAGAGACAGGCTGTATATTAATGAGATTCTCCCAACTGTTGGTCTCTGTGCCTAGGGTGGGCTTCCTTCCAAGGCCATGTCTCTGCCCCTCCTATCCATCCCCATGCGGCCCTTTTATCCTTTGTTGTGGAGACACTGTTCATCTAGCTAGCTTGAGGCCCTTTTCAGAGGGAATTGCTTCATATGTGGCTGTAGATGTGTTGTGTCTGTAGGAGATGAGGTTAGTACACTTCTATGTTGCTATCTTAAACCTCCTCCCAATAAATTGTCTTAATAAAATATTGACAACAGCTATTAGGACCAAGTAGATCTCCTAGGTTTGCTTTACTTTTTTCCTCAGAGCTGGGTCCCAGGGCTCGTCACAGCCCAGGTACAGCCAGCAAGGGCCCGGATCATGATCCAAGGCTCAGCTCTCGCCACCTGCTCAGAAAAGCACCTTCAATATTTTATCAGCTTGATATCCCTCTGATCACCTTATGGACCAGATTTATAAGATAATGTTTTCCTTCTAATGAAAACTTTTGGTGTTTCATGGTAATCTTTATACATTAGCTTTATTTAGTGATAGAGTACCTATAATATCACAATACCACGTGTGACTTCTTTGAAAGTGATCTTTTAAAAAACAATTAAGAAACCCAAGTAAAGAGGGATAAAAATTTTTTAATTGTTGAAATATATTGGTAAATTGAGTAATCTACATTGTAGTACTAAGTGGCTACACATGGTCATCCTCAAATTAAGAACTTTCCTAATACCCCACTAACCATCAATCACAAGTCCTTGAAAATACTATAGGATTAACTTGATGAGATGCTATGATCACACAAAGGAGAATGGGAGAATCAATGACTGCAAAGGATTCACGGTGACATCAGCCTTTGACTAAAGAAAATAGAAAATCAATCAAAACATGCATAAGGCATGCGAATTTTGGTGGCTTATTTTTCAACATTGCAATGTCATACATTGTTCCTAACAGAAGAAATCCTCTGACACTTACACAAAGCTGAAAACCAAAACATAAAAAACAGTCAAGAGAGAACCGTTAAGAATCAATTTAACCATTTTACAGCTAAAAATTAATGTGACATAAAAATAGTGAAAGGTAACCCACAAATATATTACGTTAGGGATTCATTTATAGTGCCTTCTTATCTGAAGTTATAAATAGAATAAGGATTTTGTTATATAAAAACTATCAAAAAAGTATCAGTGAAAAGACATGATCTTCATGAGCTGTACTGAATGGCCAGGGAACAAGTCCTGCCAGACACAGCAGGCTAGCTCCAGATAGCAGTTTGTCACCTTGTCTTTCACAGAAGGACCCCAGAAAGTTCCATATACCCGTGTATTGTTGACCTGATTCCTTTCTAGTACAACATTCAACATGTACCCATGGTTTCAATTACAGACTTAAGAATTTGGGTGGAGAGGGGAGGCGGAGCAGGAGACTATTTAGAATTTCCTTGGAAATTTCTGTACACATTATGATGTCCCATGGAATGCAATTCCTTCCAAATCTCAATGAGCAAGCTGTGAAGACAACAAACAGCAAAAGGGGAGAGTCAGCAAGCTTAACATAGTACAACTTAGAAAAAAATAAATCAGCTTTAAGCCTACAAATTATTTACTGATTTTTTTTAACATTCAGTGCTTTATTTTATTTAAATTCATTTTGTCAGCATATAGTATATCACCCAGCAATCATCTCATCATGTTCCCTCCTTCATGCCCGTCACCCAGTTACCCTAACCCCCCACCCACTTCTCCTTCTGCAACCCTTTGTTTCCCAGAGTCAGGAGTCTCTCATGGTTTGTCTCCCTCATTAATTTCCCCACTCAGTTTCCCTCCTTCCCTTATAATTCCTTTCACTATTTCTTATATTCCACATATGAGTGAAACCAAATGATAACTGTCTCTCTAAACGACATCTCACTCAGCATAATACCCTCCAGTTCCATCCACGTCGAAGCAAATGGTGGTGGGTATTCGTCCTTTCTGATGGCTGAGTCATATTCCACTGTATATATAGACCACATCTTCTTTATCTATTCATCTGTTGAAGGACATTGAGGCTCCTTCCACAGTCTGGCTATTGTGGACATTGCTGCTATGAACATTGGGGAATAGGTGGACTTTGCTGCTATGAACATTGGAGAACAGGTGCCCCATTTCACTACATTTCATTTCACTTCATTTCACTACATCTGTATCTTTGGGATAAATACCCAGTAGTGCAATTGCTGAGTCATAGGGTAGCTCTGTTTTTAACTCCTTGAGGAACCTCCACACTGTTTTCCAGAGTGCTATACCAGCTTGGATTCCCACCCACAGTGCACAAGGGTTCCCCCTTCTCCACATCCTCTCCATCACTTGTTGTCTCCTGTCTTGTTCATTTAGCCATTCTCACTGGTGTAAATTGGTATCTCATTGTGGTTTTGGTTTGTATTTCCCTGATGGCAAGTTATGTGAATCATTTTTTCATGTGCTTGTTGGCCATATTTACTGATTTTCTTTTCAGTAAAACATGCTCAAGTTTCATTCAATACTTAAGACTTAATGTGTGGTTAGTACAATGCTAAGCACTGGTGACATTTACATAAAGAGAAAAGAGCAGTGAGCAAAGAGACTTATAAACTTAGAATTAAAATATGACATGATAGGGACACTTGGGTGTGGCTCAGTTGGTTGAGCATCTGCCTTCAGCTCAGGTCATAATCCCAGGATCCTGGAATGGAGCCTCACATCTGGGTCCCTGCTCAGTGGGGAGTCTGCTTCTCCCTCTCCTTCCCCGTTTGTTTTCTCTCTTTCTCTCTTTCTCTCTCTCTCTCTCTCTCAAATACATAAAATTTTTAAAAAATAAAATAAAATATGACATGATAATGCCCAGACCAAGCTGTACATCAACATCACCCAAATTAAGCATACAGACTGCTCAGCCATAATCCCATCCCCTCCCTACATGGTGGGACCCTGCTGGGAGAGGTGTAACCATCCACACTCGCTCCAGCTATCCGGGGGGAATTTGTTCCAGCCAGTCTCTCCAACGGGCATCTGAGAGCACCACTGAGAGTCCTCTGTGCTGCGAGTGCTTCACACATCTAAGTGGGCATAATTCTCACCCAAGAGTCATAGGCAGAAGAAACTATGCTTTTGTATCATGATAGTAGTATTGTAAGAGATTCTGAAATCATTTCCCGATTTGTTTCAAAAAGTAACCAAAATAATTTTGAACTCTGGTCATGGAGGGAGTTCAATGGAATTACTTCAAGAGATTTTACATGTTAGGTCAAAAAATATTTCCATAAAATATCCTCCTCTACAAAGGACAGTCTTCTCCTCAGGGTTTCTCAATAACTTATGCCCAGAAAGCCATGAGTTCAGACATGTCACAGGTGAGTACCACAGTGGATGCTTAGCAACTATGGAAAAGAACAGCCTTTCAAATTAGAACACTTTTCAGGTGATTCAAAGGGAGAGAGATGGCAATAAAATAATATATGTTTATATAGTCGTGAGCGGTGAAGATATATTTTAGCTAGGAGTCTAAAGTGGTGGGCTGGTTTACCAGCAAGACTGCTAAATTGTTATCAGGGAATTTAAGATCCATACATAAAGGTGAACAACCATCTTGTCCAACCACCCCATGAGAAAATCAAATTTGAGAAAGCCTAGAAGAAGGTTAGGGATTCCTGTGAGGTGCCGTGTTAGTAACAGAACTACCACACCTCCCCGATACCTATTTACCTGACACCTCTTTCTACTCTATTCCCATGCTTTTTGAAATATGACCTATTTTCAGGAGAATAACATATGCTCACTTTCATCTAGATTATCTTTTCTATTTGATGCAAATAACAAAAGTACTTCTGCAGTGGAGAACTAGCCGGGAATCCAGAGGGTTAGAGCTCTTAAAAATAATAGAAATAGAAAATCTCCAGCAAATTCCCAAAGAGAAACTCAGTACTCTATATTGTGGTCATGGGCACTAGGGACTATAGCTCCATAATGCTTTCACCTTGAAAAGAAAATCTTCTCAGAAGTGGCTACCCAAGATTGTCATATTTCTTGTTATATTTCTTTCTTACCCAGTTTCTGTGTCTCTCTCCCACAGTGGGAAAGCTTATTTGTCTCTTATTCTGTGACCCCTCCCCATCCCAAACACCAACTCCAGTAACTGGCCCTGAGCCAGAAGTTGGTTCAGTTTCAAGTCAGTTTTGCTTTGGGTCTGGATCCAAAGGCTGGATTCTCCTTACAAAACAGAAACTTGAAGTTTGAGATTTCTGAGAAACACCTAGCAACAATATCTACAGTTCATTCATCATTGAGACTAAATACATACAATTATTTTTAAAAAATACAAATAGTAAAAATAGAAAAAAAAAATACCTCTTGATTATTGAGTCATGATATTTTCTTCTAATCTTAAAGAGAAAATTTTAAAAAGTTAATTGTTTGGATTATAAAGAACATATTCTAGTTTCCTATAAAATGACAAATAGTAGTGACATATATGTATTTGCTAGTCCAAATCATAATGCAGAGAAACAGCAATGAGGAACAATAACTATAGTATGTTACAAATAAGGTAATGCACCCTGTGCGCCAATCAAACATATTAACAGTCCTTTAAAACTATGCATCGGATAACTGTATAGTGGTTGGTAAACCAGCATTCTTTACCATGAGCTACACACTTGAGCAAGAAACTAGCTATGAGGCTGCTGTCATTCATGCCTGTTATCAGAAAGACATTAGCCCCACAATTACTACTTGTTGAAGTAGAAAAGGGGGCCTCATTTCATTTAATTATACAATACACAGTTGTTTTTCCTCTAATCATCAGACTGCTATCATACATCACAGGAATATATTATAAGAATTTACCTTTATGTTCTACAAAAACTCCATAAACTTACTGAAACACTTGCTTTCACTGTCATACCGACTGTCACTGAAATTAACAGTAAGTTTAAATTATCCATGGAAAAAAACTTTATAAATCCATGGAACATAACCACAAATAGAAGCTAAATTTTGCTCTGGAACTACTCTCATCATGTAGGTGGCAATTTCAACAAATGACTACAATGAACAGATAATGGTTTTTCTACATGGCTAACTGCAACTGAATAATATGTAGGTTGAGTCAGGCAAGCTGAAATATAAATTTCATATTTTTTTCACAAAACAAAATGATAAATACTTAGGGAAAGTAAATATCACAACTTTACTTACTTTTGCGTACAGTCTTTGTTTGATTAGATATCATATTGACAGCTTCAGATGGCAGACCTACATATACCCCTCCGTAGTTTCTTAATGAAAAGAAGCAGATATAGAAAATTCAGACCAATCTCAATGATACTCTATATTTGCCAAGAGTGATAGAAGCATGGAATACAGCCAACAATTATAGAACTATTTAAACAACTCATGACTTCTCAAAAGTAGGGTCTGAAATATTATTGCACTTAAAAATAAAATTTTTTCTATGTTAAAAAGAAGCTCTATATGAAAAAAGAAAGCTATGTTGAGTTAGTAGAAGTTTTAGATATTTAACTTGGGATGAGGAAGAAGAAAAGAAATTGGTATTTTTATAACTGAGTACAGTAATAAATATCCATAGAATAACATGTTAATCAGTCAACATACATCAAGAATTCAGAGTGGTGAACAGAGTAGTAGGTGCTATGCAACATTTCCCTAGAGGTAGATACAAACATAAAAGGAGGGGAGAAAGAGCCAACAAGTCATGAGATTAGAGTGCAGTCAACCAGAGGAGAGGGAGAATGAAGGAAGGAAATCCATTAGGGAGAATAGCACATCCAAGAACCATAGGACAGAAAACAGTGCAGGCCATGTGCACAGGACAAAACCCAAGCTTGCTTGAAAGCAAAGATTATGAGCAAGTTCTTTTTCAGATCACATGCTCCTACCTGTATTCCATGCACCAGAAGTTTTCTGGGTGTAATCTGTGTTATTGGTGATGTACCACACGGTGTTAAATTACATCTGTGCATTCAATTAATCCGTGGAAGGTGGCCAAAATTATTCAAATTAAAGCCAGCTTTAATTTAACTTAGGTCAAACATACCTCCTCTTGTCATCTTCCGTTATCGATTCTTCTGTTCTAAAAGGTCAAAAATATTTGCTATGAGCCAGTTGGTCACATAGTCAGACACTGCATTATTGGTTATGAGTAAAAGAGGGCTACTGACTTAAAGTCAATTCTATTTATTTCAAGTTCTTCTATCAAGTAATTCTGTAACACACCATTGTTTCCACCTCATTCATGTATTTAAAAATTAGTCATTTTCTACTCAACAAAATGTGCAAATCCAGCAAATGCTAAGAAGCCCAACTGCTAAACAAAAGGACATAAGGAGGGCAACCGAGATTGCAAAAACCACATTAACGTTGCATCAGGAAGCCTGGGTTCTTGTCCTCCGTGTGCCACCAACACAGACAGGCTGTGGGCAAGCTGCCTGCCTGCATCTCATCTGTAAAATGAGGCTGTCAACCAGATGGTTCCAAGATCCCCTCGAGTCTTAGGGGACTATGATTCTGTGACACTCATACCACTCAGTGGCACCACTCTAGGTATGAAAGATTTCTTTAGTGCAAAAGAGTTAATGTCAATTTGACTTCCTTCTATCTAAAAAAAAAAGGCCATTTTATACATGATCTGCACAGAAAAGGTGCAAATGTTTAAAAGGAAATTTTTAGAGGGAATCACTATTTTAAAATGCACAGCCTCTTTCCTTGCATGAGAGGAATCCATATTCTACTGATATTCCTTGGCATGTTTCTAAAAGGATTGGGAAGCTTTCCTTCAAGCACTAGTTAACATACATAAGTTACTTTTCTTAAGGAAAAAAACCCCAAGATTCAAATGTATCTGGCTGAACTCAGCATATAATTCTAAAGGGCTTCAGCCAAGAAGAAAGAATAAAAACATCTAAACAGCTTTACTGAATCTTCTAATTTTAGGGACTGTCTAATCATGGTTTCACCCATTTAAAAGCCGTGAATGTTTCAAATGTATATGTATAGGAGATTTTGCTTCATTGCATCTGCCAGTAAATCTCAAGCCTATGAAGAAGGGAGGTGTAGAACTGGGAATCATCCATCGAACACTGGCCATGCCCACAGCTAATACTCTGATAGAGTGCAAAATCCACCTTGAGATCTAATTTATCCAAATTGAGCTCACAACCTAAATTCACCAGATAACTGTCAACTTCATTCATCTCCTGCTAAAGTTGGATCGTTTTTTAATTCAAAGGTGTCAAAGCCATATTGTATTAGAAATGGAGTTATGCTTATTGAAGTAGTATAACAAAGTGTTATTCACTACTTTTAATTAAAATTGATTTGTAACCTGTTGGTGTAGACAACAGGAAAATGATGATGACTAACTTGCTGGAGTATATTAGGACTGTCTACCTCGGACCAAAATGACTAATGCTATCATGACGTTGTTACTGAGGCTAGGTGGCACTGGTAGGTTTGGACATATACAATGTCTCTTTTCTAGCACAGCTATTCTTTTCAGAGCCAACTCTGTTTAATTCTTTCTCCCCTTGCCTAATTCTGCTTAAGGATATACTAAAGGTTTTCAAATATATTTTAACTCCCCCAAGTGTAAGAAAACACTAAATGATCTTTAATCTACTATCTCTTACAAAGTATTCAATACCCTGAAGCCACTCTGTGTTCTCCACTATAAAATTAATCAACAACTTTGTACATCTGACTTGCAGGAAATGATAATGTAGCTGCCATATGTATTGGATAATAAATTAAGCTTCAGACATGACTAAATCATTAAAAATACCACTTATAAAGACTCATTGGATGTCTACTCTTTTAAGCCTTCAAGTAAGTTACAATGTCTGCCTTTGCATATACGCTCTCACCTATGAGCTGCTGCTTCATCCATTCCTTCCACAAACGATTATTCTACAATACAAGGACCACACAGGTAAAAATGGCAGCATCATTGAGTCTCTCCTGCGTGTCAGATATAGGGCAGGGCACTTTATAGGCATTAGTGTGATTTTCCTCACAACAGCTCTGAGAGTTTAGACCTGGGAAAATAGGTCCACAGAATCATGTCATTAATAAATATGCAAGACCAATAAGTAAGACAGACATTTAGACTCCATCTGACACCCCTGGGGGGCTCAGTCAGTGAAGCATCTGCCTCGGGATCAGGTCATGGCCCCAGGGTCCTGGGATGGAGTCCTGCATCGGGCTCCCTGCTCAGGGGGGAGCCTGCTTCTCCCTCTGTCTGTCGCTCCCCCTGCTTGTGTTCTCTCACACGTGCTCTCTTGACAAATAAATAAATAAAATCTTTAAACCCCATCTGATACCAAAACCCATGCTCTATATTATAATTCATCCCTTGCTTCTCAAATAGGAAGATGGAAAAGTAAAAACACCGCCAGTGAGAAACCAACAAGGTGGCCACCCTGGACCCGGGGACCACCTCTGCACCAGTCCCAACAAACGCTTTGAGCATCAGCACACTCTCACAGCCTCCCGTGGACTGTACAGCACATGCTGTACATGTAACAGCATGGTTTCCTTCATTCCTCAGCACAATCCTGCACAGTGGGGATTACCCACATTTTTTTTAAGATTTTATTTATTTATCCATGAGAGACATAGAGAGAGAGAGAGAGAGAGAGGCAGAGACACAGGCAGAGGGAGAAGCAGGCTCCATGCCGGGAGCCCGATGAGGGACTCGATCCCAGGTCTCCAGGATCACACCCTGGGCTGAAAGCAGCGCTAAACCGCTGGGCCATGAGGGCTGCCCAATTACCCACATTTTAAAGGTGAAAAGCGGAGGCTCTGAGAGGTTGAGGAGCAGGACGGAGGTTACACAGCTAGGTAACCACGGTTTGTGTGATTCCTAACTCCCACTTCATAAACTGTGAGCCCATACTCAGGTGTATCAGAGAAACATCTCCATCTCCCAAGCAGAGTCTCCAATTTTTATCATCTCACTGAAGGAAAGAGGGAAGCAAGAGAATAATAGCCTGAGTCAATATTTTATTAGCATTAGAAGAAACTTCTAACTACTCCAAAACAACTGATCTTTGTAGAACTTGTAGAACCCATTTGTATCCAAGTACAAAATTGGCTCTGACGGACAGTTATGTTAGGATCTATTCATCTGGACAATATAGTCCAGACTGAGGTTAAATCAGAAAATAGTGGTTGGTCTAAAAGCAATCTCCTTGTGAACAGACACGTCCAAGCCGGTGTGTTCAGCTGCCTGGGGACCAAATGCTGCCATGCCCATGTCCAAGAGGATAGCATCCTACCAGCTGGGGTAATATGGTCCTGCCCCAACTACATCAGAAGAAGGAATGACTCACCAGGCAGCAGTAAAGGTTCCTGAAAGGTCATTTCTTACTGATAAGAGAAGTGGACATTATCGTGGGGCAGTTCAAAACTAGGGTGTTGAGCTTAGCATACTGCTTAGCATTTACCAAGTCTTCAGAATTCTAATCCTCAGGACACCCAGGTGGCTCAGGGATTGAGTGTCTGCCTTCAGTGCAGGGCCTGATCCCAGGGTCCTGGGATCGAGTCCTGCATCAGGCTCCCTGCAGGGACCCTGCTTCTCCCTCTGCCTGTGTCTCTGCCTCTCTGTGTCTCTCATGAATAAATAAATAAAATCTTTAAAGAAAAAAAGAATTCTAATCCTTGGGGAAGTTCTCAAGTTTTGAAGAATGCCCTGGCTCTCAGAATATCTGGGCTGCCCCACCTGTACACCATTTTAAGGAATCACTGTGGGCTTTTTCTCCTCATAAAATGTATTTTGAAAGATTTTGTTATCAAACCACTTTAATAATTCATTTGCAGATATTTCCTTAGACATATTAGTGCCAAAGAGACCGTCTGATGAGCCTGGGATGACTGCAGTGTGGTGGAGGTGCTGTGTCCTCTGAACCAAAGGCAAATAAGTTTTACATTTTGGTAAGCCTGGGCAGCAGCTTCCCTTCCGGCACACTCCGCTTTCCATTCCATTTCTGAAGTAATGAACATAGTGTGTGGTCCTTCTTCAGCCCCGCTCATGCAGAACGCCAGTCTGGGAACCAGGATCAGGCCAAAGCATCCCCCACCATGGAGGAGTTTCTGTTTCTCACCGAGGACTTGATTATTTCTCTTTTCTGGTCACTACAGCTTAAGTGGGAAGGCAGTGTGGCTATTGTGAGGCCTGCAGCTGTCACTGCTGCTCAGTTACTAAATCTGTGCCCCAACCCAGGGACAGAAGTGGAAGGGAGGGCAGGACAGGAAGCCACACCTCCCCCGGCTTTGTGAGAACAGCAGCCAGGGACAGATGGTCAAAAAGGTCCTCGGAAACAGGCGTCGCTACCCTACATTCTGCCGGCACTAAAGCAGGGTAGTAAGGACAAAGACTAAGATGACTCCACCCTTGAACCTCTCCTTTGAGAGAAGAGCTGGAAGATGGAATGGCTGCATGCTAGAAAAGATGGACAATACACTGCAGGTGACCTGGAAGAGAGGGCAGTCTGCTTTACTGCGCTAAAAACACCCCTTAGGGGGCACCTGAGTGGCTCAGTCAGTTGAGAGTCCAATTCTTGATTTCAGCTGGGGTCATGATCTCAGGGTCCTGGGATTGAGCCCTGCGTCAGGCTCTGTGCTGGGCATAGAACGTGCTTGGGATTCTCTCTTTGCTTACTCACTCTCTCTCTCTCTCTATCTCTCTCTCATAAAACAAAAACAAACACCCCTCAGGAGCTAGTTGTTCCAAATATTTCTACAAACCTGGCCTACCCATAATCGCACTCCCTTAGAAAAGGAGCAAGTGCACACACATCAACCAGGGTGAGCCTCCTATCAGAGTAATCCATTCCCAAAGAATAGTTTTGAAACAGTTCAGGAGTCAATGCCCAGACCCCTACCACAGAGACACTGAAAACAGGAAAATGAACCCAAAATGAGAAAGAAATGTTGAGAATAGTGTTTCTACCAGGAGAATGAAAATGCAAAAAAAAAAAAAAAAAAAAAAAGCAGAGTTACAGGAGGTAAGGGACCAGCCACCATAACCAAATCACCTAAAAACAAGAGGTGAAAGGTAACTTTTACCAGTTCCCTGCCACCACCACCACCACCCCACCCCTCCCCACCCCTGGCCCCACTTTTACCAGCAACAAGCCCCAGGCTGGGGACAAGGAGAGGAAAGGAAACCCCGCCCAAATTACCAAGGAGAGAAGAGTGATCTGGAGATGAAGATGCAGCATTTCAAGACAAATTCTGATCCAGCCAGGAAACCTGGGCTGAACTTTGGTGTCTACTGTCTGCTGTGGTCTCCCGCCTCCGAATCCTGCCCCTCCCCATACCTTGGGCTGCGGGGCTGGGACTCTGGAAAACACTCTCCTCTGTCATCGAGGTCCCCCATTACGTTCCACCAAAGGGGAGGCCAGAGAGACATAAGAGACATAAGTGCAAAAGGAGGGAAAGAGGGCTGCTCTTCCCAGCTTTGCTTGCTGTGCTGTCTGCATCACCCCAGCAGCTGGTTCCAGTTTCCAGAACAAGCCCTGGATGACAAAATTCAGATGTGACAGCACTGACCTGGCAGGGTGCCCCTAGCTCCACTGCCTCAGCGTTCTGGGTCCCATAGACTCCCTCTCCTCTATATCCTAGATTTTGATCACTCCAGTCTCTTTCCTTTGTCACTCCAGCCCAAGGAGTGGTAGCCACTTCCTGCTATGACCACCCCTAATTCCTCAGTCTCCCTCTTGTACACCCTCAATCCTCTGCGACCCACTGAACCAATTCTTCATAGTGAATTCTCTCTGCTAAAATAGCTAGTGTGTCTTTCTTTTCTTTGTCTGGACATTAATGATACATTAAGTGGTAGCAAGAAAGGGGTTTATTTCCCACCCCCGGGGTGAAGATGTCTTACCAAAGCAGCTGAAGCACTGGCTACTTGCTGTTTGTCAGGCCAATAATGTACTGGACCAGTATGATGTGCAGAAGGGTTATCGGTAAGATCAAGATATTGCAGAACAGAGGATGAGAGAAAGCAGGGGATCTATGGAACAGGTCAGAGGGTGACATATACTGTTGGTCACGCCAGGTAAAAGCAAACTGTTTCTGTAATCTTGCAAACCGGTTGAGAGAGAAAGTATTTGCCAACCAAAGGTTGCATAACAGGAGCTGGAGGCTATGCTGATTACTTTCAATTAAGACACTACACGTTAACTAGAAGCTGGAATCACCCCTTCATGGAGTTTACAATAATCAGTCACTGACTAAAATAAACCTGCCTTCTGCACAGGCCACACAGGCAAGTTAATTGGGGATGTGAGAAGTATCTCCATGCTTTCATTTTTTCAAGTCTCTCGTGCTGGCACTAATTTCTGCAACTCCAGGGAAGGAAATTTCCATGGGCTTCCACTTGGCCTTCCTGCCATGACAGCCGTGACTTCACAGGTTGGGGGGGCAATAGGTGGCTTCGGCCAGTTGCAAAATACGTCCCCTAATTATGAATTCAAGAACTAGGGATCCCTGGGTGGCACAGTGGTTTAGCGCCTGCCTTTGGCCCAGGGCGCAATCCTGGAGACCCGGGATCGAATCCCATGTCGGGCTCCCGGTGCATGGAGCCTGCTTCTCCCTCTGCCTATGTCTCTGCCTCTCTCTCTCTCTGTGTGACTATCAATAAATAAATAAAAAAATTTTTTTTAAAGTTAAAAAAAAAAAAAAGAATTCAAGAACTAAGGGAAAGCCAGAGCACAGGTCTCCAGACTACAGGGCACAGTTTAATTAGCCGAATTTCCTGACTACCATAAGCCTGCCCATGGACTGGTGGGCCACAGTGGCATTTGGGGTCCTCAGATATTAACACCAATTCAAAAGCAGTAGCTAGAAAGCTCTAACAGGTTCAAACACTTCCATTTGCTCTGGATACGACTGCTCCAGTAAATGGACACAAGTCCCTTTGAGGAAAACCTGGAGAAATAGCTACAGTACTTATGGTTGGCAGTGTTGAAAGTTCCCTCAAGGCAACATGGCCTCAACCACTGGGAGTCCGACTTGGGTCTGGAAACTGGGTTAAGTGGCTGTGCCTTTCCACTGTGGTGACTCAAGTTAGGCTTCTGGCTCACAGACCAGAAGTTTTTGTCTTATAAAAATATAGAGAGGGAGAAAATGAACCTTTAAAGGCTATCCTAATTTATCACCAGGGAGACTATAACCAACCAGCTATGATCAAAGTGCCTTCTAGGAGGAGCCCTTCAGCCTTTTCATCCCAACTCTGCTGCCCATAATGGTAAATGTCCTCACCTTGTCTCGGGTGGTTAAGTTCTACTGCTTGGTAGAAATTCTGTCCTCTGGGATCCCGTCATGCCCGGAGATAAAGAGCCCATCTCAGGGGTAGTGTCTCCTCAGCCACAGCCACCTTACAGAGGACCTCCAGCTTAGAGCCCATCAGGGACATCCTGTCACTAAGTGTTCCTCAAATTTCTCAAAGCCTTAGGGTAGGGAGCATCCTCAGCAGTGGGGAGCACATCATACTCAAGAAATTCACACCAACATTCCTATCTCCTTAAGCCTTTGGATTCCTTCCTCTGTGGCATCCCAGGAAAGTTCTGGCCTATTCTGCCCCTGGTCAGAGTGTAAGCTCATTGAGTCTGAGTTTGCCAACCAGGTTAATAAACCCATTGAGTCCCCACCATGCACTTAAATTATTAAATCCAGAATCTCTGATAAACACGAAACTATCAATAAATTCAGTCTAAATCAGTATATACTCCTTCCTCCTTGGTCTCTCACCCTTAGGATCCCATTTCCACAAACATGCCTTAGATTTCTGGTAATATAAACTATAAAATCCTGCAATTACGTTGCAATATAAGCTCATTCCTTTCAGGTCAGACTGTGTGTCTGTCCATTGGAAGCACACAGAGCACTGACTAGAGCCAGGAGGTGGGAAAGGGTGGCTGGAGTAGGTCTGGAGGACAGGCATCACCTAACATGGCCACCTCCCCAGGGGAGAAGACCCAACTCCACACTCCCCCCACCTAGCTGACCCATCCCCTTCCCAAAGGCACTCCTGGGAAAACTGGAAGCTTCTGGCTGGCAAAGATGGGGAAAGTTAAGTCAGCTTAGTTTCATCTCAATTCTAATTTAGGCCAGTCTAGTGCTCTCACAAGAGGAGTGAGAAGCTGAAGAGGCTAGAACAGCTGTCTCCAGCCAAACCAGGGGCTGAACAACTACAAAGTGCTCCCTACAAGATAGAACTGAATCTAAAACAGCTAACATAAATAAATAAATAAATAAATAAATAAAAATAAAACAGCTAACAGAGGGGCGCCTGAGTGGCTCAGTGGTTGAGCATCTGCGTTTGGCTTAGGTCATGCTCCCAAGGTCCTGAGATCAAGCTCCGTGTGGGGCCCCCTGCCTAGTGGGGTACCTGCTTCTACCTCCCCCTCTGCTGCTCCCCCTGCTTGTGGACTCTTACTCTCTCTGTTAAACGAGTAAAATGTTTTTTAAAAATTTTTTAATGTTTTAAATAAATAAAACCACTAACAGAAAAGCTCTTCCATTTGACATGATTTCAATGCCCCAAAACACAACAAGACAGAAAGTCACGGCTCCCTTCATTCCCGGTTTCCCCAGCTCAATAAAGAGTAATGAGAAGAAAGGAAAAGTTTGAAGAGGCAAGTAGGCTTTTTTTTTTTTTTTTTTTTTTTAATTCAGTGCTATAAGCAAACACTTACTTGAATAGGTTTAAGGGTCTGGAAAGGTCAAGATTTAAATAGAGTTTAATTCAACGGCTCAGGTTACAGATTCAAGTTCTTAGTCATGTGCACCTTAGTCTCAGTGGAGGGGCAGGTACATGAGCAATGGAAGGGGGTCTGGGGGAAGGGTCTAGAACTGGGAGCAAGGGTTCAGGGATCCACAAGGTTCATTTTGCAGTGGTGCCCAGGACCAAGGCTTATGTCTCCAGCGACAAGAGCAAAGTCATGCTAACAGGCTCGAATTAATTTTAAGTAGGGACTCCATTTTCTTTTTTTTAAATATTTTATTTATTTATTCATGAGAGACACATGCCTCTCATGAGAGGCAGAGAGAGGCAGAGACACAAGGCAGAGGGAGAAGTAGGCTCCCCCATCGGGAGCCTGATGTGGGATTCGATCCCAGGACCCCGGGATCAACCTCTGAGCCAAAGGCAGAGATGCTCAACCACTGAGCTTCCCAGGCACCCCGGTGCTCCATTTTCTAGTTACATGTGAGCCACTACTCTACAGAGGGCGTGTGCAGGATGCACTTGTTTTCTCCGAAGGGAACACAACCGAAAGCCTGCTGGTAAGTGGCTTTCTCTGCTATCAAGAGAATGTTTTATTTCTGATCATTCACAGCATATGCAAATGTGTGGAAAGTGATGTAACATTTGAAAAAAATGTTAACAGTGAAATCATCTTAATCATAAGCTCACAACCCATCCTATGAGGAAAATCTTTTAAGCCACAAGAACCTTTCTAACTAACACGTGGAACATGTAGGAACAATTCTGGATCAGGTTTAAGAAATAACAGTGGGCATTTTATTAAAATAGGGTCTCCTTCTTGTGGGCAAAGATTTAGTTTCTTTTATCGAAGAATAGATGTTCGTGGAGAAAGAACATGTCGAGGGTGAAGCCACCCCTTGACACTCATGATAATTTCCTAGAGTAAGATGACAGGCTCTCGGGCTCTGACTCAGATTCTTGGTCATGGCATCAACAACGTTTGCAGAGACAAGTGTTACTGAGGGTGGACCACAAGTCAACATATTTCCCCCCACTTTGGAGATTATTGAAAAGATAAATCCTCTGTTGATAGTTAAAATGACACACCCATGCAGAGTAGTAGATTGTTTAGTAATCTCTATCTCACCAAAATTGACCTAACCCATGGCCCTCCCACAGGCATGTCAGAAAAAGAAGAAAAAAAAAACCAAAAAAAAAAAAAAAAAAACCCAACCCACCAACGGCAACCACCACAATTAAGCTACAGTTGGATAACTTTAGGTTTCAAAACCCCTTTCTTATATCTCAGCATTTCCATCAAATACTTGTAGCCTGCTTCCTGTGAACTTGCTAAACCAGCAGGGTACTCTTCCTACACTTCTCAAATTCCCTCTGCTTCATGCCAGCTTTGTAGACCTTTCCTAAATGAACCAGAGCGACTGAATTTCTCTCTAAATATAAATAAGCTGTGACATTTGTAAAGTCAAGGTTTCAGAAAAATGAGCTGCCTCAAAGCCAGCTACATGTCTGTGGTTGCTCTGGGGCAGGTTGGCTCCCCTCTGCCCATTCTTTTTGCATTAATATATTTGTGAGTGCCTGTTTACAACCAAATATCCGAATAGAACACTTAAACCTTTTAGTTTACTACACTGTGATTGTCATCTTATCCATAGCTATCACATTAATTAAGAGAAACCTTATTTAGATTTACTCTATCAAACATAAGTCACTACATTTCCTTCCTCAGTAATACCTGGTTCAAAATATTTTTGTCACTATATTAGTTTGGTTTCTGGGTTGTATAAAATAGCTTTCCCAAGTGACCTAAAAAAAAAAAAAAAGTTTTGAAGGTAAAATAATGGAACCATGGCATGGATACATTATGTGTACTTTTAAGATCAAATATAGATGACAAGTATTAGCCCACCAGCAGCCAGCCACTCCAATTAGCATCTCCTGTTTCAGCCTGGCTATATAGCTTGCCTTAAAATCCACAAAGTTCTCATTTTCAGAACAAAATTGTCTTCCAGAACACACATAGTTATGTGACAAATGATTTATTTTTTACTTATTTATCAAGAAAAATGTTCTAAATATAGAGCTATTCTTATTAGCGATAATCTAAGAAGTAGAAAAACAGCATGCAGTCTTTTCTTTTTCCATATTTGCAGTGTCACTAAAGAGGCTAAGCTTATTTTGATTTGTAAACAATAAAATTTAATATGGAAATGTCTTAAGACCACGTACATAGCTCTAATTATTTTTAGTTGCCATTCACAATAATATTTTGGAATAGGCTTCTTAATTGACAATGTTTATTTCCTTGACACTACAGCTCTCCAGATAAGGTATAATCATTTAATTTTCTTTATAATATGTTCTCATGATGGCTCCTGCTTTTTTAGTGTGACCTCCAGCAATTCTGCCACGTAATTACGTAGGATTTGGGGCAGGATTAATATATTATCATTGACTATTTTGGACTATATGTAATCTCATTCATTTCTTCAAAATTCTAACATTCCTTTGGACAGTTATCTTTAAATCTCTCTCCTTGTATGAGCTCCTTGGCTAATATTGGTCCCTCTCTCCCAGAATGTATTAACTGGGAAATATGAATAACATTCACTCTTTGTACGGAGGCAATGGATCAAGAGCCAAACTGTGATTTCCCTACCCTCCTTCTGCTCTCCTTCTAAGAAGCACACGGTGCTCAGGATTATTTTGGCATTGGTGGCAGAAGCATCATTTGCTAAGGACAGGAATGTTCTCTTAAGAACTTACCTTAAGAAAACTTGCTTCTCCCTGATGGTATCACTTTTCTCAAAATATCCCAGTGTCTCCAAACAGGAGATGAAGCCGGCAGGCTCCCGATCTTCCCCCAGAACTCTTTCCGATGGGGCCGATTTCACCTTCACTCAAACCCTCTGCTCTGGGCATTGGAACCCCGCTATAGCAGCTTCCAACTGCACTAATGATTTTTGGCCCTGACTCAAAGGTTTTTCTTCTGAACCATCATTATCTTGGATAATTTTAAATTCAATGAAAATCACCCAATCGACCCTTGATTCACATTTTGCTGATTTCCTCTAATCCAACAACTTTTATTACTATGCTAATAACCCACCCACTCCCATTACTGCTCAGAGGAGCTTAGTTCCTGGATCGACTTCACCTCTGACATTTTACAGTAGACAATCTCACTCCCTGAAGGGGAAAAAAATCATCCTTCCAATCTTCCCCTCCCACCCTCATCCCCAAGAAGCCTCCAGTCCAGCCACCCTCCTGCTCTCCCCATCCATCAGCCCCACAAGGCTTGCCCTCTCTAGCATGAGCCTTGCACTTGCTGGTCACTACCAATCTCTCTGTGTGTGGGCATGGACCCACCTATCTGTTTTCTTTCTTTCGGTTCCTATTGCACTGGCTCTACTAAGGACTATCTGACTGTGTACTGATGGGCAAACAATGGGTCTGTGTAATTCCTAACTGCAGCTATGTACTGATTCTCCTACGTCGGATATTCATGGCCAAGCCTCTGCCAAGCCTCTTCAACGACACCTAAAACATCTAATAATTATTCTAGCTGCCACCTATGGGTAGCAGCAAAGCACAATGCCAAGTATTACACCGGGATACTAAATATACTGTACCAATAACCATCACAACCCCTTGAGCAGTTACTTAACCTCTCCGTGCCCCATCTCTTCACTTGTAAAATGAAACAGCATTACTGTCTCCACCAGATTGTCATGGGTATCGAATGAGATAAGGTAGTATCTGGAAATCACCATGTGGGTTATAGTCCTCAATAAAGGTGAGCTCTAGTAACAGAATGATGATGGCAATGATGAAGATGGTTGTCCTGTACACCTACAATTATCCCAATTTCACAGCTAAGATTACTGAGGACGCAATATCACATAGCTAGTAAATGGTCATAGGAAGTTTAAATGCAGGTCTCACTGCTTCCAAAATACATGGTTTTTCAAATGCTACTTCCACACCATCCTCCTCAACCTCCTGCTACTTCACAGAGGAGGAGCCAGCACATCAGATACCCTCAGGTTTGTAACAAGGACTAGAGGGCTCAGCTGACAGGCGCACTGGACATAAGAAATCCATAAAGAGTTCCAAGGACATTCAAAATGAAAGATTCATAATTTCATTTTATTTAAATGCACCACTTCTAGTGTGTTTTGTTAACTCATTCTGAGATATTCTTTTCTATGGTCACTACCTTCCATAACAACGTAACTGCCTCGTAAAGAAAAGAATCTTCATGAAATGTCACCATACAAGTTTTAAGTGAAAGAAATATTTGAATTACCTGTTTAAACTGAGTGGTGATGATCTTTTATTTTCAACAGCAAACGTTAAATTAGTGTCAAGTTATTTAATATTGTTTCTTAAAAAAATGTAATGTTCCTATAAATATCGCTTGAAATTTAAATAAAGAGGGTTTTGGTTTTTTTTTTTTAATAGCATGAAAATTGACCTACTGCAGAACATACTTTTCCACCTGCCCAGTCTTAAGTGCTTCCCATTTGGGTAACAGCATCTGGATCTGTCTTTAGAATGGGGACCACCACTTCCCCAGGCTTTGACCATATGGTCAGGGTGGAGGTAATAATGTTGATTGGCTCCTGAGATGGGCACATCCTGGCCAAGGCCTAACCAATAAGAAGCCCACATTCCGCTGGCTCATTGGCTGACCCCAAGGGAGGCATATGGTCTCACGCTGTGGCAGGGAGATCCCTAATCCTAGGACTTTTGTTCACACTATTAGGAAAGAAAAGCTCTTTTCCCACAGGAATTATTAAAGCTGATAAGAGATAAGAGATGACCATCTCCATTACCAAGTGGGGAAAGTGTCCTAAGAATGGAGCCCGAAACAGGAAAGCAGAAATGAGTTTCTTCCTGTCATTTGATCACCTGGATCCAGCTGTGACTGGGGCCAAGCCCCTGGAGCTTTTCCATTACACATGCCAATAAATTCCTTTTTGTTTGTTTAGGCCAGTTTACGCTGGACTTCTGCCATTTCCAACCAAAAATATCCCAATGCAACTTATTTGTGCCAAGTAGCTAAGATAATTCACTGAAATAAAATAAAAGCCTGGTTGATTTTTCCAGGTTCGTAAAAGCAGCCAAATGTCATCACATTAAATTTACATCTATTTTGTTTTGCATATTACAGCACTGTGATTTAATTTCGAAGAGACAGAGGCAGAGAGAAAAAGAAAGGCTCACTCCCTGATACGCATGAGTCTGTGTTATGGTGGTTAAATTTCTATACAAGCATACTTCAGAGATACTGTAGGCTAGGTTCCAGACCCCGGCCATAAAATCAATATCACAGTAAAGTGAGTCACATGAAGTTTTTGGTTTCCCAGTGCATATAAAAGCTTTGTTTACACTGTACCATAGTTTATTAAGTGTATAATAACGTTGTCTACAAAAACAATGTAGATTCCTTAATTAAAAACTACATTATTGCTAAAAAATGCTAACAATCCTCTGTGCTTTCAGCACGTCATAATCACTGATCACCGATGTTATGTTATGATCATCATAACAACTGTAACAATGAAGAAGTTTGAAGTATTGTGAAAATCACCAAAACATGCCACAGACATGAAGTGAGCAAATGCTATTGGGAAAATGGCACCAGGAGACTTGACTTGCCTGATGCAGGGGTGACACAAAGCTTCAATTTGTGAAAAATGTGTTATCTGCAAAGCGTAGAAGTGGAGCGCCATAAAAGGAGGATATGCCCGTACATCTTCACCCCTGCCACCCGCCTCATCTCAAATTTCTAAGGTTAACATTCTAAGTTGCTGAGCCTCCCCACCTATTCTGGGATCCACTCCTCGCAGGTGACCCCTCCCCAAACTACCCTCTGTGCTTCTTACTCCACTGGTTCCTACCCTCAAGTCCACAGATGTGTAAAAAATAAACAAAAAAGGCAAAACAAATTTCCATACACAAAATCATCCATACACACAACAGGGCAGAAGAAATAAAAGAAATGAAGAAATGCAAGAAAATCATGTAAAATGTTAATGGTGGCTATCTCTGGTGGGAGATACTAGCCAATTTTTTTCTTTAAAAATTTTTTCTCCAAAATTTCTAGGTATTCCTTTTTTAACAGAAATATATTCTTGAGGACAGCCCTGGTGGTGCAGCGGTTTAGCACTGCCTGCAGCCCAGGGCGTGATCCTGGGGACCCTGGATCAAGTCCCATGTCAGGCTCTTTGCATGGTGCCTGCTTCTCTCTCTGCCTGTGTCTCTGCCTGTCTCTGTGTGTGTGTGTGTCTCTATGAATAAATAAATAAAGTCTTTAACAAAAAAAAAAAAAAAGAAATATATTCTTGAAAATATGCTACTTTTTTTGGTAACTTTTTTTTACAAGTTTTTACTGAAATTCCAGTTAGTGACCATACAGCGTAATGTTAGTCTCAGGTGTACCATACAATGATTCAACATGGCCATCCAACAGCTTCTCCAACCTGCTAGCGTCCCTCCCTCCCTTGATGGCAAACATGGTAAATGCGAGGCCATGCACCGCTTCCACTCTGACTCAACTACTCCTCACAACACTTGCTGGAAACCACCATCCCCTAAGTGACCAGTGTCGGCATCGCACCCCGCCAGTGGCTTCCCTTCCCCTTTTAGCCCATCTGACCTCTTTGGATTGTCGGCCACCCCTCCTGTTGGCTCAGGTTCAAAACCACAGCGTCATCCTTCCTTCCCCATTCTGTCATTCAGCAAATCTTAATCATATTCCAAGCGGACTCTGAACACGTCCGCTCTTCTCCTTCCCACTACTGCTGTCTGCAGTCTGCCCCGCTCGTGGCCTCAGCCCCTGCCCTTCCTGGGCCTCACACTTCCCCAATCTCACACACTGCACTGCTTTGGGAACGGTCACCTTAAAGCTCAAACATAATCGTTGCATTCTCCTGCCTTGAAATTCCTAATGGCTCTAAATGTGTACAATATCCAGTGGAATTACTGGCCCGGCACCACAGGCCCTTCACAAGCCAGCTCCAGCCCCTGGGCCTCATCCTTCATCTCTGCTGAGCATGCCCCACGGGCTCCAGAACAAACTGACAGGCTCCTAGAAGAGCTGAGGCTCACCTGCACCCCTGTGCCTCTGGTCATGCTCTTTCCTCTGCTCTGGGCTTCCATTCTTCCCTTCTCTGCACAAACTCTTATTCATCCCTCAAGACCCAAACCGGCATTAAATTCTGACTATTTCGATAATTAGAACTTATCACACTGTATTTTAGACCCCAGTAGATACTAACCTACTTAAGGCCAGAGGTATCATTTTCTCTGTTATTATAATCTGGCTTCCTGCCTATAGAAAATTGGCCAAAAAAAAAAAAAACACAAAGAGGAGAGAGATACTAAAAATCACATATCTCCCCTAGAGAATGGATTTTGTGTTACATTTAGAGAGTGATTATAATATTTGTTTCTTCCAAAATTTACCAGAATTCACCCCACAAAAGACTTACGTTGCCTGTATAATATGGTGATCACCCTTTGTGAAGTTCTGTACTCAGCACCCATTATGTGATTTTGGCCACTTTTTTTGGTTTGGGATCAGTCTCTCTAGGTTAAAAAAGAAATTTTTAAATCTTCAAAATAAAAAGTTTCAATTGTCTTAATTTCTTAGCTCCCTATTCACTCATAGTCAAGATTTATAAATCTACACCTTCTACTTCACATAAAAAAAGAACATGTTTGAATATACCTTTTGTGCAAGAAAAAATAATACTATAATTAATATTCTTTAACTTTTTCTAGTTTACTACATTTATTTCTAAAAGGGTCAATTATTAAATAAAACTATGTCTTCGTAATACATACAATGAGGTATATATAGTGACAAATAAATTGAAATCTGGAGAATTCAGGATTTCAAAAAGTAATTAAATGGCATCTTACATTGTGGAATAGTTAATTTCATTGACCAAGGCATCACTCAATTTTATTAGAAATGTCCATGCTTCGGGACACCTGGGTGGCTCAGTGGTTGAGCATCTGCCTCCGGGTCAAGTGGTGATCCTGGGGTCCCAGGATCGAATCCTACATCTGGCTCCCCTCAAAGGGCCTGCTTCTCCCTCTGCCTGTGTCTCTGCCTCTCTCTGTGTGTCTCTCATGAATAAATAAATAAAACCTTTAAAAAAGAAAAAAGAAATGTCCATGCCTCTAAAAGAAAGAAGTCAAGACATCAATCTCTCCTTGAATAGAAACAATGGGATTCATTCAGCAACTGTTCATTAAATACCAGGTTCAAAACACAGTATTAATAAATAACTATGAGAGACACTGAGATGAGTAAGACATTTCACTTCCTTCACTACCCAAGAGGGACAAGAAGATAAATAACTAATAAAAGCTCAATATGATGTGTCATAAGAAAGGTTCAAAACGCTATGAAAGTTCAAAAGAAAAAGACATTCTATCCAATTAAGAGCTCCAAGAAATTCTTCTTGCAAAGAACAAGGTATAAGCCCTGAAGAATTGATAGCAATTTTTACAAACAGAATTGAGAAAAATGCCATTCCAGGCAGAGGGAACAGCAACAACAGAGACAGAACATGGGAGGTCAGTGTGAGCCCCTCAGTGGTCTCATGGTGCAGGACTTCAGTTCATTTCTTGTCCTCGGCCTTGCTCACGCTGATTGCAGTGCTTCCCTCCACCTCATGCACAATCTGTCAAATACAGACTAAAAGCATAAATGGCCTTCTTTTTCCCAGAGGATTCTGGGCTCAGTCCAACAGGCAATGGAGAATAATTGCAAGTTTTTGAGCAGAGGTCGTACCAGGGCAGGGGAATGCTTGAGGAAATGAATCTGGCAACAATGTACAGAAATGGAAGGGAGAAACGCCTGGGGGTTTCAGTGGCTGAGCATCTGCCTTCGGCTCAAGGCCTGATCCTGCGGTCCTGGGATCAAGTCCCACACCCGGCTCCCTGCAGGGAGCCTGCTTCTCCCTCTGCCTGTGTCTCTGCCTCTCTCTTTGTGTGTCTCTCATAAATAAATGAAAGAAAGAAAGAAAGAAAGAAAGAAAGAAAGAAAGAAAGAAAGAAAGAAGAAAAAGAAAGAAAGATGGAAAGGGAGAGGCTGATGGAGACCCAGACACTGCAATGAGAGAAATAAGGTAAGGATGCTGAACTAGTTGTTGCTACATGTCTTGATAATAAACTCAAATACTACAACCAGAAGTTTGAACAATGTATATTGCTTCTTGGGTACCTAAAATCCCATAGAAAATATTTACTTAACTCTTGGGAAAACTTACAGTACATTCTAATCTTCTCTGAATTCCTCTTTTATTAATAATAATAATTATTATTAATAAAAATAATAAATCTGTTTTTGACATTTGACTACTGACAGCTTTCAAGTCCCACCACCCTTGCTTCTGCCTCACTTCAGTGCAAGCTAAGAATGCTGGGGAAGTCCTTCCTTTGTGCTGGTGGGGACGATAAAACCATGCAAACCTCTCCCCATGCACAGGAGCCCTCAACCAGGCCCACTCAGTATGAAATCTTTGGACCCTCCTTAGCGTGTGTGTGTGTGTGTGTGTGTGTGGTAACATCAGTATTAACATCCAAACCGACTATGGGTGGGTAGGGCAGGGGTCCATCCACTCTCCATGGAGTAACCACAAACTCTTAGTGAACTACTACAATGTCCTTACTGTCCTAGTTTAAGGGTAGAAAGATGCAGAGAAGGGGCAGGACTGAACTACTGGAAGGGCTCCTGAGTTCCAGAAACATCTTGGGAGATGGATGCCCCTTGATTAAATGTCCTGTGATGTAAATATCAACTCAATATTGACAATGTTGGATGGTCATATACATTCACTCAAATATCTAATCATCGACTTTAAGACAATTCAGTGCGTGTTTGGCCCGTGCTCGCTCCAGCCTCTCCCGGCTGGCTAAGCTGACACATAGTCAGAGGAGCTGTGTGCTCAATTAATTCTCCCACATCCATTTGCTTTCACTTAGAAGAAATCTTAGCCTAAGTTGGGAAGAAAGCACAAGTAAATGTTTCCCTTGCTTAAGGTTCTGAATTACAGTGCAAATGAAAGGCAGAATAAATAATAAAGCAGTGATATTCTTCAAACAGCACTTGAGTTATGGACTAGATGATAATCCTGATTTTTGCATAATATAGCATGTATTCCCATATCTTTTCAGGTATACCTACATATACCAAAAGGTCATGATCATGAAAAACAGTGTCTTCCTCAAAAAGAGTTTAGAAAATCATAATATTAACTACTTACGCATCTTTAGCTGCTCCTGCAGGGCCTGGAGAAGGAAAAAAGGTTTGCATTATTGTGATAGAAGTAATACAAAAATGTGAAGCCCAATATCCATCTAAAATAATGTTCTAGAAGAAACAAATTGAAAATATGCATTTTAAAAAGATCATTTCAAAAGAAAAAAAGAGTAGGAAAAAATCATTACATTCAAATCTTAAGTTTTGAATTTATTCTGCCCATTTTTAACAATTCCCATAAGTTATAAGGTATCGGCTCTGGAAGGGATTTTACAGATCACCTAATCCAATCCCTTTGTTTTACAGACAAACTGACCAAGATGGGAAATACATACATTTCTAAGTCACACACCTCCTATACCAGTGTCCACATGGCCTTGTTCTAAGTCATACTGAGCACTAAGTCACAACGTAAAATTACAAGACAAAACGGAGGTGATATCCTCAGAAAATTAGAAGTCTTAGGATACCAGCCTAGCTCCAAAGGGAGTCACATGCATTTCTAACTCTGTTCCTATTTGCTACTGAACTCCATCCCCATCTCTGCTTCCCACCCACAGACCAAAAACAACCCATCTCTTTCAGACTCCATTCCTATCACTCATCACAGATTCTCGGTCACAACATGCTCCATCCCATGTTCGCACTCCCTCCTCCAACTGTCCTCATCTGAGCCACACAGAACTCGGTTCCAACTTGCCCAGGTACATAACATTAAGTGTCTTTTACTCTCTTAAAACCTCACTTCCCTCTTTGTGTCAAATGAGGATAGTTAAGAGTATCTTTCTCGAAAGTTAATATACAACAGAGAGAATAAATAGAACCACTGCTAAGAGAGTGGGGAGGACACTGAGGATGTGGGGCTCATGCACATCTTCTGTCCCAAATTCTCAGAATTTTTTTGCTGAACTCAGCTAAAAAGCTAAGGTGTCGACACTTATGTCATAATAGACATAAGCAGACTTTCTAACATCAGTGCTAGCAGTCAATCACACATAGTTTAACGTAACTGTACTTAAACCATGACCAATCTTTTATGCAAGTCTTCTCTTTCCTCTTTAAAAACTCTAACCTCCTTTGTCTCTCCAGAGCATGTTTTCAATTTTGGTCAAATCCTCTGTCTCCTCAATTGCAATCCCTAAGACCCCAAATAAATGCACATATTCAATTCTGCAGCTTGCAGTTTTGTCTTTTGTTATTTGACATTACTGTGAAGACTTTTTAAAAAAATGCATGTCAACACCTAACACAAACTGACACATAAAAACAGCTCAATAAGTTATTATTATTAGCAGTCAATTTAATGAAAAATTAATACCTCAATTTCCATATGGGAATTAAAATAACCTCTGTCCAAGCTACACAGATGTGAAAATAAAGAAAGATGTGCTACAAAGTAAGCAAATAAGCCTGCAGGAAAGGCTAGTGCCAAAACTGCAAAGACTATACCCTGGTGATATTAATTTAAGATCTGTAGTACTGCAAATTCACATCAAAGGATAAAGATAATCAAGACTATGTCTCAAACAAATTCCTCAAGGCTCTGACCAAACCTCAACTTTGTAACAAACCTTGTTCCTTTCTTTAGGGAAGACTAACATTTCTATGTCACAACTATCATTAAAATTATATAAATAAAAACTTCTTTGGGGCGCCTGGGTGGTGTAGGCAGTTGAGTGTCTGACTCGTGGTTTCAGTTTTCAGCTCAGGTCATGATCTTGGGGTTCTGGGATCAAGCCCCGAGTTGGGCCCTGCACCCAGTATAGAGTCTGCTTGAGATTCTCTCTTCTTCCCCCTCTGCCCCTCATGGTCAGGCCGTCTCTGTCTGTCTCTCTCTCTCTCTTTAAATAAATTTTAAAAATCATTAAATAAATAAATAAATAAATAACTGCTTTGGAATCAGAGATAATAAAACCAAAAAATAAAAAAAGCTAAAATTAAAAAAAAACATCTTAACATAAGAACAGAGGGCTGTTTTGTTAGGAAAAAATAAGCAAAGGATTAATGTTACCAAAAACCCATGCAGATGAATGCTTTATTCCAAGGTCAAAACAAGCATCAGAACCTGGAACAAAGTCTAGAAAGAAGGTAATATCCTGATTTTTGTATTTTCACATTCATGCAAAAGTACAGAGAATGTTTTGGGGTTTTGTTGTGGGCCGGGGACAGGAGAGCCAGAGGCGTCAGAAACTTTGATTCTGTAAGGTTTTACACAGGGAAGAGAGCAGAGGTTGTAATGAGACCCGTGAGTCCTCAGCAGAGCTGAAGGGCCACCTAACACGGTCCACAGGGTGAACAGAGGGCACAGAAGCCACCCCCCAACCCCCACCCGACCCCCCCCCCCCCCCACACACACACACACACACACACACACGGCTCTGGGAGGGCCCCAGAGTGGTAGGGAAAGAGCAGGGGGAGGGGGGTGTGCAAACACCGACACCAAGTCCCTGCTCAGATCATTCATCCAAAGGTCAGGAAATCGCTGCTTCAGTTTCTAGTACTGGGCAGATAGAGGCACCGGAGAAGACAAGGCAGTAACATGTGCATTAACTTGTTTCAAAACAGCAACACGCAGTGTAAGGAGCAGGAGCACCGATTTTAATCAGCCACCAGGAACCCTCCATTCACCGCCCCCAACTGCCCTGGGCTCCAGGCACCCTCACAGCGGCTTCCTGGCAGGGATCAGCTCCTCGCATCCCAGTAGGCCCCAGGCAGATGCCTGGTCACTTCCAAATGGAAGTCAGCACACCATTTCTTCTGTTCCCAAATGTCCCTCATTGAAAGGGGACTATCTATTTCATAAGCGCAGGGGTGCGGTGGGCAAAAATGTCAGAAACGCCACATCCAATATACACGTGATTGTAATATGTGCTCCTTTTTTTATTTTAAGGGAAGAAAATGTGCATCTTAGAAGCAAGGTAGCATGGTATTAATGATAAGCTTACAACCAGGACAGGTAGAAGAAGACGCCCCAAAACACAACCTCTCAGAGTGGGAGAAAATGTGTCATTGTTGGAAACCCTCGGCATAACCATCAGGCATACAAAATGTAAAATATCTTTGTTTTCCAAAAATAAAAGATAATAAAATTAATAGAAATAGAAGAAAAATCATTATTACCCTCACTACAACCTTGTAATCACACTTCACCTATATATTGATTGTAATTAAGAAATCTCTACTCTAGAGAATTTATGCAAAAAAAAAAAAAAACACTTTTATCTAGAACAATTCAGATAGTGGCAAAATCCCATTTGCCTGAAATTGTGTTTATGGTTCATGTGGTATATCCTTTGCTAAACAAATATTTACAATGGTATCTAATTCCTTCCAGGCCCCTGGGATAGACCATTGATTCCTGTTAGCACCACTTCATTTCCTGCCAAAATGACTCTTGACTGTTTAAACACAGCCTGATGCATTACTATAATGGCCTCAGAAGAAACAGAGATGGGGAAAAGGCAACAATGCTCATCATAGAATGAAAGCACCACAAAGTATGTAAGACTAAAGATTTGATGACTCTTTTCCAAAACTGTATAAAGGATGATAATTTTAAGTATCTTCCTAAAAAAGAGACGGGGCAAAGGTTTATTCTCAGAAAAGTATTATATGCAGTTTCAGTGACAAAAGAAAATAATAATAATTATAAATGGTTAGGGGTCTGTAAGGAAGAACATTTCCTTCTGAAAGTAGAAAACAGTTAAACATTGTTGGTTGTTCAAAGCAGCACTTCACCAAGACTGTGTATATGTTCTACTTTACACCTTTCAAAAGATTTTAATATTTTGTTAATGAGTCTCAAAGTCAAAAGTCTCAGTCACTCAAAATTGCATGGCAAGGGGCGCTTGGGTAGTACAGTAGGTTACCGGTCTGACTCTTGGTTTCAGCTCAGGTTGTGGTCTCAGGGTCATGAGATCGAGCCCCACAGCAGCAGGCTCTGCACTTAAGACTCTCTCTGCCCCTCCTCCCACCCCCGTGTGCTCTCTCAATAAACAAATCTTTAAAAATAAAAAATGCATAGCAAACCCAATTTATTCAAGCATTCAAAAAACTTAACCTGATATTGTGGGGTCGAAGAAAGATATTTGGGCTTTGTCCCGTCTTTCTGGCACAAGACTTCTAAAACCTTTGGAATTTCCTGCATGATAAGGGTAATTGGAGCCTCTTCCATTCTAAAGAAGGGACTCTTAATGGGACCCAGGATAGCTTCAGGATGGGGACTGGTCATCAGAAAAGCCAAGCCTTGTTAGAAGCTTGGATCTTTTGGCCTCACCTCTGTCCCCAGGGAAGGAAGAGGAGCTGGGGATTGACTTACTCACCAATAGCCAATGATTCTATCAATCGCACCTCTGTAACGAACCCTCCATAAAAAAATACCCTGAAAAATGAGGCTCTGAGAGCTTCTCAGTTGGTGAGCACATCCTTGTGCCAGGAAGGTGGCATACCCCAACTGCACGGGGACAGAGATCCCATGCTCAGGACCCATGACTCCAGATAGCACTCTCTGCATCTCTCCATCTGGCTGTTTACTTGTATCTTTTATAATAAACTGGTAAATTTAAACCCATAAGTAAAATGCCTTCCTGAATTCTGAGCCATTCTAGCAAATTATCAAACTCAGAAAGGGAGCTGTGCGATCCCCTACTTTTGTTGCCAACTTGGATACAAGTCAGAGTAATCTAAGGACCCGATACTTGGGACTGGAGTCAGAGGTGAGGGTATCTTGTGGAACCTTGCCCTTAAACTTGTAGCAACTAACACAGACTGCAGGCAGTTGGTGTCAGAAGTGAGCTGCATTGTAGGACTCCCAGTTGGTGTCAGAGAACTGGAAAATTGGATTGGGAAAAAAACCTCTCAGGTATTCTTCATGTTCTATAACAGGTTTTATAAAAATGGGGTGTCCTAAGAGGTCACTGAGGTTCTAAACCACCTCGAAGTGCTCTCTGAATCACACACCAAGACTGAACTGTACAGTACTTGCTACAGCAAATAATTATTTACACTCCTGGTATAGTTCATAAGCTATATTTCCTTATTTTCTAATTATATCCCATTCCCGAATAACTCCAGGAAAACCTTCTGCTTTAGTTTCATATGGCTGCTGTAACAAATCACCAAAGACTGGGTGGCTTAAAACAACAGAAATAAATACTCTCAGAGTTCTGGAGGCCAGATGCCTAAAATCAAGGTGTCAACAGATTCAAAATTCCACACTGAGCATTCCTGCCTTGGCATTCTTCGGCCTGTGGCAAGGTGGTGCACACTGTCCTACCCATGTCCCCACATCACCTTCTCTCTTTTATAAGGACACTTATCATTGGACTTAGGGCCCACCCAAATTATCTCAAAATCCTTAATTACATCTGCAAAAATCATTTTTTCCAAGTATGATAACATTCACACATTCAAAGGATTAGGATGTGGACATCTTTTTAGAGACCATCATTGAACCCTCTATACCTTCTTAATCCTGTCCTCTCCCATCCCTTCAAAACCAAAAACTCTCTTTGGGGATTAAATTTAATGTAACATAACATACATCTCACAGACAGAAACAAAATGCTATTCCTTGTGAATAAAGCAAGCCAGCCCCAAGACACTGCATGGGTTCAGTAGTTTTAGGTAGATAGAACATCTTGGTTCCTACAGACAAATGTTCTTTTATAATCTAATCAGTCTTACAAGTTTAGAAGAGTGAGCTATACTGCCCATTATGTTTTCAGCGTTGTTCAGAGTCGTACATTTACCCTTTCGAGTTTCCTCCCACATGCCAAATTCTAATATAAAGAAAAGATCTATCTTTTTTAAAAAGAAAGGTCACATACATTTTTTCATTTGAAAAACTAGCCTATGGACACTTTTTTGCATCTCTGTCCTATTGCACTGTATAAAATTTATGGAATAGACTGGAAATATTCACAAGTAAATGAATTGCTAAGTTACGTTTTATATTGTATTTCTATCTTCCGACTGAGTGGTAATGATTTAAACACACGCACCAAAAAAAATAAAATTATTTACATGAAGAATTTCTAAAAAGCGCTAAAGATTTTTCATATCACTCAGTGTAAATGATCAGAAACATAAATGATTATGGCTCTTGTGAGAAATAATAAAAATATGCAGGAATGTCTTACTTTTTATTTGTTTTATAAAAGAAAAGAAAAGGCGTCTGAGGCCTGTATAAACATAACTCCAGAAAAGATAAACAAAGCTGTCTTTAATTTTGACAGCTTGTGATGTCTCCTCTGACCCATAATAGTTCCAAAACTATGTCATAGTCTCAGTGTGGCCAAAAGAAGTAGAATAACAACTCTTAAGTTCATCCAAAGCAATGTTCTTTTTTCAAGAAGCCAATAAAAGAACAAGATTCGTAAATCATTTTTTCAATAAAGGAGAAAGAAAATTCAGGCCAATGTGTCCTAGAAATATAAAATTATGTTCATGAATATGGAAGCTCTTACAGAAAATCTCTTCATTTGCAGGTTGTTCTTGTTGAGTAGCTACACTTTGGGGAGCTAAAAATTAATAAATAAAGGCAGCCACGTAAGTACACACCTAAGGGAAGGCATTGACATCTGGCTGCTATATTATAATTTAAGCCACATCTATACGCGTGGTATGTGGCTTGTGACAGAACTGAATACGACTCACGCAGGTCACCTTCACACTCCTCCACGTGGCTGCAAGGTCAGGGCCAGGAACTGGGACTCCTGAACGTCTGAATCGGTCGCAGCACTGGTGTAAGCACCTGCACAGAGGCACTTCCGAATCTCCGTCACTCACCATCATCACTTCCAAAGAGGACCCTCCAAGAGCGTACTGATCACCTGCACCTTCCTACCTTCCCTTCAGAGGCAGCAGAACCTTTCAGTTGCCCAGGCATTAGTTTGGGTTCATTTTTATTTCTCTGTCCCATGCAGTCCATCCTGAGCCTGGCTGTCCCAGGGGTCTCAGACATCAACCACCTCCAGGCCCTTCTCACTGCCCCGACCCCAGACAGTC
Source organism: Canis lupus dingo (assembly GCF_003254725.2). NCBI lineage: Eukaryota > Metazoa > Chordata > Mammalia > Carnivora > Canidae > Canis > Canis lupus. The sequence goes on from NC_064252.1 coordinate 33,936,424, forward strand.
ACTGCTGTATGCCCACTCTTTTCTTTTACACCAGACCCAAAAGTCGTTCTAATAAATAGCAGTGAGTACTTACAATATACGAGGCACTGTTCTACACCCTTTACTTATGTGAGCTCATTTTATCTTGGAGCAGGTTCTATTCTTACTCTCCCATTTTACAGTTGAGAAAATCAAGGTACAATTTAAGCAAGTTGCCCAAGGTCACGCAGCTGATAAATGACAAAAGTAGGATGTGAACTGGGGCCTTTGGGCATCGGAGCCTACCCTCAACTCTGAGGCTTAGCTTTCCTGTCTGTCCTCTTCGCTCTCTATTCTAAATGCTCTTCATTCCCAACACCCTATAACCAATGTGAGCTACCAAATCCAGTCAGGCCAGACCTACGGCCTTGAAATGCACAGAGCCCATTTCAGTCCCTGTGATTTCACACAGCACTAAGAATGCCCTCCCTTCCACTATCTGCTTATCCAAACATTATCTATTCTTCAGAATCAAATCAAGTGCCACTTCTTCCAAGCAGGCTACCCTGACTACTTTTGGTTTTATTTTATTCTCTCAATTGCTCTTATCAGCCACACAATTTAGGACTTAGTTCTGTATCTTGTTTCCCCAATATATTCATTCATTCAACAACAGCAAAAAATTTCTTTGAGAGCCAAAAATTCCATTGAGAGTTTGGATGCCAGTCTAGAGACTGAGAGTACAGCTGGGAACAAGCCGCAGGAGGCTCTCATGAGGCCTATATTTGGAGGAAGGGAACAGAAGAGGCAATAAATAAATAAACAAAATATCAGCTCTCCAGCAAAGTGTTTCAAACAGAGAGAAAACATGAGTGAGTTCAGCAGGTTTAGGGAATAGAAAGAAGGATGGTGGGGTTGGAGTCTAAGGGTGGTAGCAGGGAAATGCACAAGATGCAAGTGACTTCTTGAACGCTATCAACAAAATTTTATATTATTTCCTCCATCTGGCCTAGATTCATGCTAAGCACAGTGGCAACATCGCAGATCTACCAAAGCATTTATAGATGTAAAGTAAGGCTGGACCATACAGCTACATCAAAAGAAGAGAATGCAATTATCTAGCTAATTGAGGATGAAGAGAAAACTAATCTAAATAATTGGATCCAAAAGGATTGTATTAACTCCCCAGGTACACTGACAAAATAGGATAATTATTAAACTTCTCCTCTTCAGACTATTGTTATATAAATAGCAGAAGAACCATTACAGAAACATTCTGATAATAAACTGCCAGAGTTATGAACAGACAGTTGCCAGTTACGTATCTCTGGTAGAAAAACTACAACTAAAAAATTCAATCAACTCTCATGAGCAGAATACTTCTGAAATAAGTCCTCTGCTGCAAAGAATTTCTACAGCCTTAGCCTGCACTGAAACAGGCTATTGTAGATATTTGGAACCACCCAAACTTTTCAAGGGATTTTCTGGTTTACCTGAAAAGAGACTGTCTGGCTTATGTTACAGACTTGCTTACCCATCTGTATGTGCGGGTATACAGACGGCAACGTGTTTAGATCATTAGCTTAAACGCAGGGCTGCTCATTTCTCTGCCTAGTTAAAAAATATGTTCTAGGAAAAACAAGGGGACAGAGAATCTGATTGCTGAGAGAGGTGGGGCTAGAGAGCAGAGAGAAACAGAGCAAGAGCTCCCTGCCTTATGGAAAATGCAACACTTTTAAAATGGATTCTTTAATCCAGATGTTTCTCTACGGTTTAGGATCTAGACTCTAGACTATGCAGGAAAAATGTCCTGAATCTTCAGTGAACGTAAAATATAAGAAGTCCTCCCAATACAGTTCTAGGTTGGGGGAAATCAAATTCCTACACTGAGAGAGTGATCTTAGTAAAACATGAAAATGGAGAGAGCTCTCGTGCAATCAAAATGGTCCTCATGACCCCATCTGGACCGACAGCTCAACTCCTTCCCGAAGTTTCTCTGGTTAAACTATATTCTTCAACATCTCCTGGACACCTGGCTGATCAATGTACTCTCATCCTGTGCTCTGCTACCATTCTCCAACGGTCAAGCTTACCTAGACTATCAGCTTCTCAAGAGCATGGAAGTTTGAGTTCATCCAACCGTCCATTGCTGGCTGCCCAACCTTTGCCTCAAAAGTTCTTAGTCAAGTACAGTGCTCTGCATGTAGCAGTGCAATGGATATAAACTTACAGTTAGAAATCTTTAGGACAACTCTAACTGGAATTATCCAGGGCCTGAGTGATCTAGGAACTGATTTCTTATGGCTGTTTGATCATTTTACCACATATCAGTTTCCCCACATATTAGACATACAGAATCAAGTTTACTCAAGCACTAAATATTACTAAATATCAATTTGTCATATTAACCAGTTTTTCTACACAAAAGCCAAGAAACGCAGTTGTTCAGGTAGCTCAGGGAAAGGGGATACAGTTATCTCATTTTACCTGAGTTACTTGGAGAATTAAACAGGGCTTATAACGGAGATTTCAGGTTTAAGGGTATTATTATAATGTACTAATTCACCCTTTGGAAGTAGATTTGCCATGTTCTTGTAGAAAAATGTTCAGGGAAAGCCATTTCACCTTCGATGTGGTAATATTCCACTACTCTGGAATAATTATAGTTTACACAGTGCTTTCACTCTGTAACTCAGAAAAGTGAAATGGAATGCAATGCAACCAGTACAGAGCCAAAGTGAAGCTTGAGCCTCACTCTCCAGGCTCCAAGTTTAGCACCTTTCTCACCTTTTCTCTGTATTTTTTTTGTTTATGTATCTATGGCTGGATGGATGGATGGACTGATAAATTGTTGAAAAGCTTAAATATAACTACTGGATTGTATGTATGTGGGACATTTCAGAAGTTGAGCATCGTAAGTACCTGGAGGACAGGGACAGCATCTATTTTTTTAGGATTATTTATTTATTTATTTATTTATTTATTTATTTATTGGGGGGAGGAACGAGCAGAGGGAGAGGGGCAAGCAGACCCCACACTGAGCATGGAGCCTGATGTGGGGCTCAATCCCAGGACACTGAGATCATGACCTGAGTCGAAACCAAGAGTCAGATGCTTAACCAATTAAGCCACCCAGGCATCCCAGGGACACATCTATTTAATGCATTTATTTCATGCCACTTGGGTTCAAGACCACAAGTATGCAACTTGGTCCATAGGGTATCCAATGCAGATGTCAAAGTTCACGACTGAAAAGACATTCAAATATCTTTGCACTGAGGTTTATTTTTCTTCATCTTACATGTTTCATCCTGATGCACTTCCTTTCTGCAACTGAAGTCCTACCACCAGCTGATAGAAAATTTCAAAATAACAATGACCAAAACTCCAAAGCCAGCCAGCTGGACTCCAGCAAGGAAATGTTTAGAGAATGACTTCTCAAAAGACCAGGGCAGATCCATCAAAGAGGTGATGCAATAAGTCCCTCCTCATAATGTTTTCTCCTTAATGCTTTACAGTCTGCACTTGCTATCTTGCTCTTCCCTGAACCAAAAGTAATTTTTAGCAAAGAGCAAGCCAGAGGAGACAACATGCTCTTACACGCATTGCTCTTCATCAGCAAAACAGAAGCTACTCAACAAGAAGCTGTGCATTTCAAGTGGTTTTTTTTTTTTTTCTTTCAATATAACTATACTTTTATGTAATAAGGGATGTGTATCTCAGGGGAGAAAAAAGGTCAACCAAGTATCTGTAAGGAGAATCAGATTTTCCCATTTCCTCATATCACCATTTCCAAATGACCTTATCATCATCTGATTTATCAATGAAACCCCTCCCTCCTACCCCCAAATCTGACAAGCAGTTTGTTAATAAATAAAAATGTAAATGAACTAACCTAGCTCCACTGCAAAGAAAATGTTACAAATCTTTCTATGATTTTTTTAATGCGGATAATAGTTCTTAGCCCTTCTAAAGATGGGGTGCTCATGCGGTGGATTGCATGGGGCCCCAGTAGCTGGTAGACTGAGAGATACAATGCATGGCGCAGGATGTGGCCCTGATATTGTTCCAGGTTTCCATGCAGAGTTTTCTGGCCACTCTCAGAATCTTGTTTGCCCTTGTTGGCATAAGATGGTAACTAAGATAACGAACTTGTCTTGCTGGAGATGGAAAAGATATGTTCCCTGCCGGCTCCTTGCATATCACAAGGAGGAGAATTTAATTCAAGATTGTAAAGATTATCTGTAAGAGATCAACTTTCCAGTGAATTATTACCTGGGTTCATTCACAGCTCTAGGACGAGAACCCCACCACATTTCAGTATCTTCTCGGAAAACAGAGTATTCCATGTGTGGTTACGGACAAAAAGGAAAAAAACAATCCTGGCCAATTAACGGAGTAGATTTCCACATTTGATTCCACTAAGAAAATACCAAAATCAACATTAAAATAAATAAGCAAGTCAGACTTGAATTTTAGGCTCCATCTTCCCCAGAGGTCTGGGTGAAGGGAAGTGAAAGGCCCAAGGTCACAAAGTTATTGACAGGGCATCCACACCCGTCTGCTAGGAAATACTGCAGCATCAGACTGCTGTTTGCTGGTGGGGATAGGATGTGGCATCTGATATCTCTCATTTGCAGGAGATAAGAGTTCTTCATCCATAAGGATTCTAAAATAGGCCAGCAGGTATTACTCAAAACAGATCCAGATTCCTAAACCGGGAGACACTTGCTCGGTTAAGAAGGAAGGGCTGAGTTTTGGAATAAGTCACTTAACACAAAGCCTGGCTGACTGGGGAAACCTAGGAGATCTCGCCTGCCAATCAACAGAATGAAGTGATGTAAAAGAAGTTCAAATATATACATTTTTAATGAAAAATACATGAACAGATCACTGCTCCATCACACTCTCTAAAACATCCTTAATACTGCAGCTTCCGGAGAAATCCTGTGAGCAGCCCAGCGGCTCTCGGGCGTCAGGACAGCTCGGACGAACCTTCAGAGCCCTGCCTACAGTTCTTCCTACCCAACTCGCTTCCCCCCCAACCAGCAGCAGCAGCAGCAGCAGCAGCAGCAGCGCGAGTCGTGAACTGCTCTGCTGCACTTTCCTGCGGCAGCGTCGGGTTCCGAGGGGCCGGCGCCAGGTCCGGGGGCCGCGCGAGGAGGGGAGGAGCGCCTGCCCGCCTCCCCCGCGGATCCGCGCGCCCGGGAGGGTCCCGGCTCCCCGCCGCAGGGCCCCCCGCGGGTCCTCCCCGCCCCCCCCCGGGATCGCCCCGCAGGCTCCCCTGGTCCAGTCGTGACCGCCCCCGCGGGGGGGGGGGGTGCCCCGCTTCGGTCGCCCCCAAAGCGAGCCGCGTGCCCGCCTCCCGGTCCCGAGCGCGCCCTCCCCCGGCCGGGCCCCCGCCGCGCCCCGCCGCGCCCCGCCCCGCCCCGCCGCCCCGAGCCCCCGGCGTCGCCCCCGCTCACCTCGGCCGGTCCCCGCGCTGGTGGCCGTAGAGTTACCGCAGCCCATCGCGCCGCTGGCCGGGCGAGCGCTCGGGAGCCGGCGGCCGCGGGCGCTGGGGGCGGAGACGGAGGCGGAGTGCGGCGCGCCCCGAGCCGGAGGCCGGCGGGGGGCGCCCGGGCCGGGGGGGGGGGGTGGCCCGGGGCGCGGGGGGCGCGGGGCCGGGGGGCGCGAGGCAGCCCCTCCGCCGCCGAGGGGCGCGGCCAGGGCGAGGCGGGCGGGCGCGGGCGCGGGCGGGGACGGACACCGCGGGGCACCCCCTCCCCGGCCGCGGTCGGGGTCCCCGCCGGTCCCACCCGTCCCCCCGGCAACCGCGGCGCCCGCCAATCCCCGGCGTCCCCGGGCTCTCCGGCCGCGCATTGGGCGGCGCTAAGAGGGGGCGGGAGTTTAAAGTGGGCTTCGGGGCGCGGGCGAGGCGGGGGCGAGGCGGGGGCGGCGCCCACCCGCCCCCCTGCCCCCGGCCCCTCCCCCCCCGCCCCCCGCCTCAGGGCGCGGGCCGGAGGGGCCGCGGCAGACTCGCCCATCCTGAAAGGTACTCGGGTCTGGAGCCGACCCCAAAGCCATCTCTGCTTTCGCAGGAAGCTACGGCGCCTCTGATCCCCAGGGATCCCCTCGGGCTGGCCGGGAGCCGAGTCTCCCTGAGGTTGGCCGACCCGCCCGCTCCACGGTAGCTGCACCCGCCGCAGTCCCGACGCCTGCCCGACCTCGGGGCACCACGGAGCTGCGAACTCACCGGGACCCTGTAACCTAACATTCGGGCCAGTGTCACTGGAGTCACACTGGCCGAGCTACAATCCCTGCTCTGCCCTTAGCAATTGTGAGACCTCAGCAAAGTTACTTACCCCATTGGTGTATCCGTTGTTTTACCTGTGAGTAGCAGTAATAAGTCAGGTCCGTGTAAAGCACCTAACACAGAGCCTGATCCTAAATAAATGCCAGCTATTCCTGTTCTTAAGTCCGTTGGAATCGAATACAAATTCCCTGCAGGGAAGGACTATCTGATTTATCCTCGAGTCCTCCTGCCTCCGAGTACAGGCTCTCCGGGTGTGTTGAGGGCAGCCCGGGTGGCTCAGCGGTTTAGCGCCGGCCGCAGCCCAGGGCCTGAACCCGGAGACCCGGATCGTCCCACGTCGGGCCCCCCTGCGCGGAGCCCGCTTCTCCCTCTGCCTGTGTCTCTGTGCGTGTGTGTCTCTCATGAATAAATAAATAAAATCTTTTTTAAAAAGTGAGTGTTTTGTGAGATGAATTCAAGCCAGGAATTAAATCTCCATTTTAAATCCACTTAATATTTATAGAGAACCTAGATTGTGCCAAGTCCTCTGTTAAAATTCGGTTCCAGTGATACAAACATGTAGGAGACAAGCTAATCAGGCAGACAGATCATAAACAAATTAATTACAACATAGTGGGGATAGTGACAGAGGAATACAGGGTGCTATGGGAGCCCAGAGGATGCTGGGGTCCTGGTTAAAAGAATTTTCTAAAACAAAACCGTTGTATTTAGTGACAACGTTGACCTAGAACCGAGGTCCTGGCAGACTGTTGAACATGACCTTTGAGGCAGTGGTGAGCATGGAGTGATCTTCTCATTCAGGGTACACCATCCCTCATTTGAAAATATGCCTGGGCATTTCCTGAGATGGTAACTATTCTTGGGCAAATAAGGGTGCTTCTGAGCTGTCTGACTTCTAGAAACACTGTTTCTCCAGTTTGGCCTCCAGCATCTTTGTTCAGTGACTCCTTACAAATCCAGAACTGGTTGGAATAGCACGAGTCGAGGACTATCAGACAGCCAAAGGAAATACCCTTGCTTATTTCTGTGCTGACGCTGGACTCCAGCCCTAAGACACTTGCAAGAAAGAGAAAAACAGACCTGGACATCCAGTCAGTGGCCTGACACTGCAAGGCCTTTGTATTCTTCTGTTAAACACAGTTGCACAGAACAAATATCAGACAAGGCCACCCTCTAACTCTGAGGAAGTGAAACCAAAAATAAGACCACTCAGTAATCCTGCCTGAGTATGACAAAAACAGGGTCACTGGCAAACTAGAAACACAGCCTCACTCAATCCTGCCTAACATGAATGATCTCCTGCTTTCCTACCACTGACACTTTCGGCCCCATTCCAGACTTCCTGCCTCATAGGTGAAATTTATCAAGAATATCCCATCATAGAATTGTCCCTGCTTCCTGACAACATCCAATCCAGAAAACAAAAGTCCTGCTTTCTTAAACCCCAACTGTAACCGACTAACTTGAACCCACATCCTAAAGAATCTTTTCTAACACCCCATTTTATTGAGATGTCTCATGGTTCCCTGTGGTGTGCATTCTCTTTCACTTCAATAGCAACAAACCCAACTTGTCTAACTACCAGGGTATTCCTGGTGGTCTTTGGTTGGAAGACCTTGACCCTTGTAAATGATAGGTGCTCTGCCTTATAAGGTTATAGAGTGTGTTATCTATTCAGCCTTTCAACAAACACTGAATGTTTCCTTTGTGCTAACCACTTTTCTAAATGTTTGAGATATAGCAGGAAACAAGGCACAGAGGAAAAATGTAGTGGGAGGAGACAGATCAAAGTCAAATAAAAGATAATTTTAGATACTCTAAGTATGATGGAAACAAAATAAAGCGGAGGACTGTAAGAGGTGCCTAGGGGTAGAGGGAGACGTGCTATTTGAGGTAGGATCATCAAGGAACACCCCTCCAAAGAATGGATATTTTAGCGGAGGTGTGACTGATGTAAAGAAATCAAATATGTGAAGGCCAAGCAAAGAGCATCCCAGGCAGAGGATATGGTGAGTGCAAGAGCCCTGAGGCAGAAACATGCTTGAGTATGTTTCATACACAGAAAAAGAAAAGGCCAGGATGACAGGGCCAGAGCAAAGATGGAGAGGGGTATTTGGGGAGATAAACCAAATCACAGTGGATATGATGGGCTTTGTAAGGAGTTAAAAAAAATTTTTTTTTAAGATTTTCTTCTTTTAGTTACTTATTCATGAAAGACACACAGAGAGGCGGAGACACAGGCAAAGGGAGAAGCAGGCTCCCTGTGGGGAGCCAGATGTGGGACTTGATCCCAGGATCCCAGGATCACGACCTGAGCCAAAGGCAGAGGCTCAATCACTGAGCCCCCCAAGGGCCCCAGGAGTTAAAATGTTACTCAAAGGGCAATGCAAACTCATTTGATGAGACAATGTACACAAAGTTCCACATAAAGTGTCAGACACAGTAAGTGCCCCATAGATGTCAGTCCTGTCTCTAATGTGGAGTGAAAGAATAAGTCTAGCATCTCCTTTTTCCTTTTTAGGAATCTATTTTATTTTTATAAACCGCAGTTAATTGGATTTGGATGTTTTCAAAAACAATGAGTCAAAAGAAAATCATTAATGCATGTCTCATTTCCTGAAGGGTCAGTTTGGCTTCTTTCTCTGTGCCAGTTAAATCACACTATTGAGCTGTTATTTTTATTCCTCAAACATGAACTGACATGGTGTGAGGCAAGGAAAAGAAAGCAAGATGTAGGAGAACATGGAGCTAAATAAGTCTCAGTTTTCATAGTTTTTCTTCCATAAAGGGTCCCCTGCAAAAAGTTTGCCAGCCAAGTTTTATCTTTGTTTTTCTCCTTTTCCCTGTTGACATGTTGCAAGATGGCTGCCTCAGCCCTGAGTAGCTCATCCACAAACAACAGAACTCGGCAACAAATGGGGTTTTCCCCACTTTGGGTCCCTGGTAAAAGCTGAGAGGCTTTGGGAACACTTCGTCTCCCATTGCTTTGCCCAGGATTTAGATCAGAGGACTCCTCCTGATCCAACCATTGGGAAGGTAAATAGGATAGCTGTAACTGGCTCTGGTAAGTTCCTGGGTCATGACAGGGAATGCAGGATAGACACCTGAACAAAACTGGGGCCCTGCCAGCAAGGAAACGGGGGTAATCAATAGCTATTTAACCAGATAATCATAGTCATAGCACATATGTGCCCCTTTGTACTCTCTCTTCCGAATTAGTTCTCTTCTGGATTAGGCTTTCTACTTCCATGGAGATGGGCACAGACCTGTGATTAGTTTGGGCCAATGAAATGTGAACAAAAGTGAAATATGACTCAGAGGCTCTGTGAGTTCTGGTCTGCTGGGCGTCAGGAGGGAGGCATACAAGAGATTCGTTACAGAGGCACCTGGGGGGCTCAGTGGTTGTGCATCTGCCTTCGGCTCTGGTCCTGACCCCCAGGGTCCTGGGATCGAGTCCCACATCAGGCTCCTGCAGGGAGCCCGCTTCTCCCTCTGCCTGTGTCTCTGCCTCTCTCTGTGTCTTCTTATGAATAAATAAAATCTTTTTTTTTTTTTTTTTTAAAGAGATGTGTTATGGGTACTGCCTGAAAGATCCAGGGCAGCAGGAGCAGGAGGAGGGAGGGAAAGCCTCCAGGCTGCCTTGCAGGTCTGACGCCCATGGGAAAAATGTGAAGGGGGATATAGAAAGAGGACCAGATAGGAAGAGGCTCAGGCTATAAAGCCGCTCTGAAAAAGTCTTGGCCTGGGCCAAAGAGAACTTTAAATGCAGATTGCTTGTGGGGTAGCCCCTTGTTGGGCAGAGATGGCCAGGCCCTAGTCACGCGGCTGGGCTGTGAGCTGCCCACAGAGAGCTCAGCCTCAGCTGGAACACAGCCACAGTCCCAAAGGTGCCAACAGCTGGGGGCTGTCAGCCAATTCCACTCCTCACAGCAGGTTCTCTGGAAAGGAGATCTGAGGGGTGCATCGCCAAGCCCTCTGCACAAGAAGCTCTTGGCAGAAAGTTCTAGATTCTCCAGTTTCAAGGACCCTGGAAGCACGTGTGGAAGAGCTGCATCTTTCATCAGCCTGGATCCCTCAGTCACTGTATCAGGCAGGTCCCCACCCACACTCACACCAACACCCACACCCACACTGGACTCAAAGCATGAGCAAAAAAGAAACTTTGGTTGTGTTTAAGCTACTAAGATGTTAGGCTGTGTCATCATAACACACCATAACACATCAAAGCAGAGCACAGAGTTTCATAATGGATCATAACACAGAGTTGTGTTACGAGAGTACTGGGAAACACACCTGTATCTCCTACAATAGACATTTTTAATGTTAATTTAATTTTAAACACCATAAAATTGATCACAGTATTTACTTTTTATCTCTTTTATATCTATGATTTTTATCTCTTTTATATCTGTGATTGTGTCCCCTCCTGCCTTCCTGAGTAGTTTAAAGGCAGTTATCCATGTTAACGTGTTTAGCATTTGATTTAAGGACATTTATTTGCACATTCTCTTTCTTGATTAGCTTTGCTCTAGATTTGCCCAACGTACTGGAGTTTTCAGAATCCTCTTTTAATTTTTTGACCATCATTTTTTGTTTTGTTTTCTATTTGTTTATTTTCAGCCCTTATCTTTATTAGTTTCTTTTTCTAATTTCTTTGAAATTACTCTCTTATTTTTGTATTTTCTTAAGTTAAACATCAAACTCATTTAAGCCTTCTTTCTTTCCTTTCTTGCTTGCTTACTTGCTGGCTTGCTTTTCTTTTCAATACTGTTTAAGTTGTATTCAAAGGTTTTGCTATTTCATTAATTTCACTGTTGTTCAGTTAAAAATACTTTGTGACTTCCATTACCTATTAATCCATGAATCGTTGAGAGCTTTTTTGTTACCAAATGAATTTATTTTTTAAATGTACCCATATTTTTACTACTGATGTTGACTACTCTTGGAGAGAGTTGTGAGAGTGATGGTCTGAAATGTATCGGGACTTCCCCTGTCATTCTCCATGTTTAACATTTGAACATGTTTTGACAGGTTTCCTTCTGGCACATGCTATTATTCAGCCTGCAAATGACTTTTTTTTAACACACAACACTGAATACTTGAAAGTTGTATGTGTCTGATTAAACTGTTAGCTCCTTGAGGACAGGGATGAAGTCCCACCCTCTACTTCCTCACTGCCCTATGAGAGTAGGTAATGTCTTTGTGCGAGTATAAACACAGAGGGGTAAGAGACAGAATCATAAAAACATTTTTTAACTCAACAGACATTATTAATCTTAGGGCTGGTTTTTCAAGACAATTTTACATCATCTTTCTGAAAACAATGATAATGAATGTTTTGAGCCTTCCCATGAGTCAGCCACAATGCTGACTCCTTTGATGAATTATCTCATTTAATCCTCATAAAAACTCCAGGGTGTCGGTTCTATTGCGTGGCTTACAGACTTAATATGAAGGCTGGGAAACACACCTGGGAAGCAGTCAGGAAGCTGGGGACAATGCAGCCTCAGTGCATGCAGACTGGCCACTGCCTCTATCCCCCACCACTCCTGTCACAAACCCAAGCCCCACCCTCTCTGAACCCTGGGCCACTCTGTCAAGACTCAAAGCCCCAGAAGGGAAGATCCAAGGTCAAACGCTATTTAGGGTCAGAGATAGAAAGAACCTGTCCTCCCTTCAGCTGAGGTAGAAGTAAGGAGCTCTGCTTCCCATGCAGACTGAAACAGGAGGTGATCTCCCCAAAAGTTGAGAGAGGGTTCACCTCCTGAGTAGTTTAAAGGAAGTTATCCATGTTAACGTGTTTAGCATTTGATTTAAGGACATTGAATCCAAGGCTTTCATCCAAGAGTTGAGGAAACAGAACAGAGGGGCCTAGCTCCCCATTCCATTATTAGTTATCAGAGTAAGAACTTAAACCCACAGCTTTTCATTTCCTGTTCCACTCTCTCCAAGATACTGTTCTCTTTCATCCTGAAAGACAGACTAAACCAATGAGGTCTTGCTGACTCTCCTCCTCCCTTGCAGATACTACTCCTCCTTTGGCTCTGAAAACCCAGAAAATTGGCTGAGAAGCCTGGAGTCGCTGGCTGGGGAAACAATGCTGGAAGGTAGTTTGTGGGGTGCCCCTGTCCTGGGTGGTAGAGAAGGATAATCACATCTTACCCTGGGCATGGCCACAGGCACATCTCCCTGGACATGATGCTTGGCCTCAGTGGCTGCCACACCCCTCCTTCTCCATCCCACAGCTTCTAGGTCTTTGTGACCTCTCTGGTTCTCTGGCTCCCCCCCTTTCCCCTCTATATTAGCCAGAGAAGACCTAAGCTTCCAAAAGGAACTTTACTAGGAACCCTAGAGACAAAAGTACCATTTCTAGCATAGGGAAGGGTAAATTTACACAAACCATTCTACTTGGATTAGATTTTCAGATACCCAAAAGTATATCTTCCCAGCAATGGGACCATTTCTCTCCTGCTCCCCCTCTGATGCCCCCTCTGCTTGGCAGGAGTAGTGGAATCAGGAGTCTCTGTCTCTCCCTCAGTCCTGAAGCAGCAGATGGGCATGCTCCCTTACTGCCTATTGGCCCTCTCCCTCTTTGGGTGAATGGTGGCAAAAGCAAAACAGGAAATATTGTCTCATGAAACCAAAAAGTACATAAGCAAAGACCACTTCAATCGTGCTTTAACAAGATACTGAAAGCCAGCAGGACTCAGCTTCGTACCATCTCTCAGCTTAGCCTCATTCTCAGGTCTCATTTGAGGGCCCTGGTAGCATCAGACTCTTCACATTGTGGTGGCAAGACAACAGTAGCAGCTCTTCATGTGTGCTTAGGTTCAAGGCCAAAGAGAAAGCCCATAACTCCTGTTAAATTCCCCGTAGTCACTCTGACTGAGCCAACTTTCCACCTCCTGCTCGCCCAGGAACCAGTCATTGAGGACAAATGGGTACAGCAATTCGATTGGCCAGGCCTGCTCCACCCCATTTCCCTGTCCAGACTCTGGGGCTCAGAGTGAGAAAAGGGAGGCCAGATCTTAGTCAGGCATCAAGGACGGCTTCTCTTCCCTCTCCATTTCTTACAGTAGAGCCTTATTCAGAATATAAATCTGATCAAGTCAATCCTTCCCATCTTCCTTAGAATCTTCAAGAGCTTCCCACTACTCTCACGATAAAGACAAAAATCCTAAGGCTGGCCTACAAGACCTCACCTGGTCTGACCTCTATCCACTTCTGCTTCTATTCTCCATTCATGGCCTTGTTTGTTCTCTTCCTGTCCCTGTCGCCATTGGGCCGTTGCACCGGCTGTTCTCACTGCCTGGAATGGTCTCTCTCTCCTTTGCTTAATTAATTTTTCTTGACTTTCAAGCTTTATTCAAATATTCCTTCTTCAGAGAAGCTTGCCTCACCTCCCTGACAAGGTTAAATGTTCCTAATACAGAGCCTCTGGGTCCTCTGAGCAGTTCTGACAGTTGTAGCTTTAGGTTTCTGTGTGACTCTTGGCTTAACATCTGTCTCTCTCAGTAGATTTTGTTCATTAGCGTGGAGATCAGGCCTGGTTGGGCTTTGTTGTCACTTCTCCAGCACCTCACTCAGCATATGGACCAATGCCCCAGGAATACGTTTGAGCATCCATCCATGCCACTGAGGAGCTAATCTGGGGGGGGGGGGGGGCTCAGCGGTTTAGCGCCGCCTTCAGCCCAGGGTGTGGTCCTGGGGACCCGGGATCAAGTCCCACGTCAGGCTCCCTGCACGGAGCCTGCTTCTCCCTCTGCCTGTGTCTCTGCCTCTCTCTGTCTCAAATTAATTAATTAAATAAATAAATAAATAAATAAATAAATAAGATAAGAACACAGGTAGAGAAGCTACTTAGATGGTTGTGGTGACGTTAAAGGTGACACCTGAAGATAGGAAGGATCCGGATTCTTAAGCTCCCTAGCTTTGTGCTTCACTCAGACATGGCCACCTCAGGGCACCAAGTCTTGGTGCTTGGAACCAACTAATCGGCAGAGCCCCGAGGTGGAAAAAAACATGCTCAGCAAATTTCCTAGGATTTCAGAACAAGAACAAATCCCAAGAAATGTGGTTCAAAATGCCCTTCTGGTGGGATGTCTTGGGAGGGCTCACACCATGTAGCCGCTTCCTTTTCTCTAGACTGACATCTAATTAGTTGACTTTTTTTTTTAAGATTTTGTTCATCTATTCATGAGAGACACACACACACAGAGAGAGAGAGAGAGAGAGAGAGAGAGAGGGAGAGAGGGAGAGGCAGAGACAGAAGCAGGCTCCATGCGGAGAGCCTGAATGGGACTCGATCCCAGGACCCCAGGATCAAGGCCCTGGGCTGAAGCGGCGCTAAACCGCTGAGCCATCCGGGCTCAGTTAACTGTTTTTAAAGGGAGGAAGTGGGACAGAAGCCCAAAGTAGGCATGTGGCTTCAGTTTCCTTATAAAGCACCCTTTTCCTTCACTACTCGTCACTGCCAGTTCTCACAACTTGATGTTATTACATTTTTTAAAAAACTGATGTATGGGATCCCTGGGTGGCGCAGCGGTTTAGCGCCTGCCTTTGGCCCAGGGCGTGATCCTGGAGACCCGGGATCGAATCCCACGTCAGGCTCCCGGTGCATGGAGCCTACTTCTCCCTCTGCCTGTGTCTCTGCCTCTCTCTCTCTCTCTCACTGTGTGCCTATCATTTAAAAAAAAAAAAAAAAAAAAAAAAAACTGATGTAAAATTCACATAGCATAAGTAAACCATTTTAAACTGTTCAATTCCGTGGCATTTAGTCTTCCCGTCGTCATGATCTCCGTTCTCATCACCCCAAAGGAAACCTTGTGCCAGTGAGCAGCCAACTCCCTGTTCCCTACCCTCATTGCCAGCCCCCCACCTACCCCTGCAAGGACTAGTCTGCTTCCTGCCTCTATGCATTTGCCTCTTCGAGGTATTTCATACAGATGGAGATGTTACTGCATTTGACATTTGGTGTTATTCCAGAGTATTCTTACATTATAAAAGCTTGTACATTGTTTTGTGCTCCCATGAACTTACAAACTAGTTCTAACTAAGGTCTAAGATAAAAGGCTTTATTCAGAAGTCAGTGGTTATTTATAATAATGAGGAGGAATTAGGAAAAGATTTACAGCAGACAAGTGACAAGCCTGTTGGTTGGTACCTATCAGCACCGCGATGAAAGTCTAACGCACATGTAAAATAAATAGTGTCATGACCATACCTCTGAAGCGAACTATTAAAATATCCTCACTTTCTTGGAGCAACTAAGAGCATTTTCCTTGGATATGTGAACGTTGAGAATGTGAAAGACATCTATTAGCCTGTGTGGAGTGGATGATGAATTGATGAGCACTCGATCAGGAATTCAAACCATGAGCAGGAAGTGATTTGCCTGAAATTGTCTTTGTATATTTTTTAAAAAGATTTTATTTATTTATTTGTGAGAAGGAGAGATAGTGTGTATGCGTGGAGGGGAGGAGGGCAGAGAGGCAGAGGGAGGGAGAAGCAGCTCTCCGCTGAGCCGGGAGCCAGAGGTGGGGCTCCATCCCAGGACCTGGGGATCATGACCTGAGCTGTAAGGCAGACGATTAACCAGCTGAGCCACTCAGGTGCCCCTGTGTATTTTTTTAACGTACTATTTTTGAAGATTTGAAACATGGTTAAATAATCTTTGATGGCTTAAAGACTCTTTCAATGTTATATGTTCATTTACACATTTAATGTTAAACTTGTAAATGCTCTTTCACTTGAATTACACTGAAGATCATGTATTTTATTTTTATTTTTATTTATTTATTTATTTATTTATTTATTTATTTATTTATTTTTAGATCATGTATTTTAAATTATAAAATACAATCCAGTCTTGGGGAAAACCGGGGGTGATGTTTTAGATGGGTACATATGAAGTCTTCATTGCAACAGACTGTCATTTTTTAAATTCAGTTTTAGAAATGAGATTTTAACAATTACACATTTGTTTCTGTAAACAGGGAAATAAAAGGAAGCTTGATATTGAAATTCTGAAATCTACATCTCTCTTGAAAAGTCCTTTTCTTCAAAAGGAATTCCTCTCCCCTCTGGATTATTTTTTTCATAAACTGCTTTCACTGAAACCAGATGAGCTACGTTTGCACCCCCATGATTGCCTTATACATATATTTGAAAGCCAAAATGATGTATTCTAACACCACAAGGAAATTTCTTTGGTTACAACACCATCATTTCTAAGTGCATTGTCAATTCATGTAGATCACTTAAACCTTTATGCTACGATCTCAAAACTGGCTAACACAGCTGGACTGTCAATATCGGGTCTAAATTTAGTTGTTAATCGGTCAATCAAATGGCCTCGTTGCCATGACTAACTAAACAATATACATGAATGATTAAGATTAAATTGCTTGGAAAAGAGGGAGGGGAACTGGAAGATGAAAAGGAGGCATTTAATCATTAGCTAAAGTGCATGGAATTTGGACTCCTGTGTCCGGACTCAAAGGGATTTCTAAAGGAAGTGATTTCCAAATTCAAGCTCTTTTAGTTAAGGAAATCTGCCAGGATTCAGAGAGATAATGAGGACATCACTTTCTGATCTTAAATGCTTCAACAGATGATGGGAAAAAAAATTTTTTTTTTCATTAAACTGACATAGTGGTTCCTAGCTTGAAGATCTTAAACGGTGATTTCAGATACAGTGTCTCATGCTGGAAACTTCCTAGATGAAAGTTGCATTCTGAATCCCAATTTCATAGTGACTCTCCATCCACCCACCCTGAGTTTGTCCAGCCTCCCCCACAACTGGCTGCTTCTGATCCTGCTCGGGCATCAGACATCTCTCTATGATGCTTTGTTTCATTCTGCAGACATTCAGTTTTCTTTTTTTTTTTTTTTAATTTTTATTTATTTATGATAGTCACACAGAGAGAGAGAGAGAGAGAGAGAGAGAGAGAGGCAGAGACACAGGCAGAGGGAGAAGCAGGCTCCATGCACCGGGAACCCGATGTGGGATTTGATCCCGGGTCTCCGGGATCGCGCCCTGGGCCAAAGGCAGGCGCCAAACCGCTGCGCCACCCAGGGATCCCCCCAGTTTTCTAAATGTCTTAGTGATAACCCCGGTGAACACTCATATTATGTTTGCAGTGGAACAGGGCAGGGAATTGAAGCCTTAGGACTCTGGAGCCAGACAGAAATGGGATCAATTCCTGACCTTTATCACTGGATAGTCTGAAGCCCCCTAACCTCTTCAAACCTACGATATGTATGTAATCTAAACAATAGACAGCACCCCGATTCTAGAGCCAGACTGCCTGGGTTCAAATCTAATTCATCACTTACTAGCCAGTTACTTACTCACTCTCTGTCTTAGTTTCCTTATTTGTAAAAAAGAAAAGGGGGGGTGGAGAATAATGATACCCGCATCAGAAGGTTGCTATGAGAATCAAATGAGTTAGCATATGTATATCATAACTGTGTATTTGGCACATGGTAAGAGCCATATGTGATTTCATTAGTAGTAGTGGTGGTGGTGGTGGTAGTGACAGTGTTAATAGTAAGAGAAAAGTTACTGTTGGGGCACTTGGGTGGCTCAGTCAGTTAAGCATCTGCCTTCAGCTCAGGTCACGATCTCAGGATCCTAGAATCGAGCCTGGGGTCAGGCTCTCTGCTCAGTGAGGAGTCTGCTTCTCCCTCTCCCTCTGCTGCTCCCCCAGGCTTGTGCTTTCTTTCTCACAAATAAATAAATAAAATATTTTTTAAAAATGTTATTGTCACTGTCACCAACTAGTTGTATGGGAATCGACTGAGATCACAGAGTGCCTCACAAAGAGTAAGTATTCAATCAATCGTACTTATTATATGTTACTGCTTCAGAAATTATAAAGGCAGGGATGCTCATTCTCCTTCATGTGACAATAAACATTTCTAGGGAGTAACTGTGAAAGGCTGAGGACTGTGCCAGCTGCTGACCACACAGCCAGGCAGAACCAGAAGCAGAAATGGAGGCCAAGTCCCAACAATGCTTAGGCTAGCAGGGAAACGATTGTGTGATGTGGTACCTCGGGTGCTATGATCCATGTTTATGTAGGATGCCAAGGCACCCAGAGCACGGGGATCAGGGAGGGCTCCCTACAGAGAGGACACTGGAGCCGAATCTTTACATATGAATGGTGCCAGCCAGATGGAGAGGTCTAGGGGCTTTTCAGGAGAGGAAGCAGCCACACTCCAGGGGGTCTTTCTGTCCCAACATGCCTCATCATATCACTCCCTCCAAGATGGGGCCATCCCATCTTGGCTCCTCACTGCCAAGGAGACAAAGGTTAAGCTCCCTAGTGGGCATTCAAACAAAGCCTTTTTATCATCTGACTCTATCTGCTTTGTAAACCCATCTCCCACCACTCCTCTTCGTGAGCACTGTGTTCTGAGCACTGAATTCTGAGCACTCCATTCCAGCTTTCAACACACTTGCCCCTGCATGGCACTCTCTCCTCTCTCTCTTCCATTCCCCATCCTGCACCTTCACCCCCCACCTTCAAGTCCCATAGAATGTCACCTTCTTGGCAAATCTTCTCTTATCTTCCCAGGAAGAAATAATTCCTCCTTCCTCTATACCTCCTTAGGCACACTCTTTACCACATTGTGTCATTATGTCTTGTTTATCCCCTCTCCCCATCCCCCCACTAAAATATAAATTCTACAAGGTCAAAGTTTTATTTGATTTTACATTCCCAGAGCTTGGCCAAACACATGGTAAGCTCTTGATAAACTTGAGCTATTATTTCTCTGATGGATGCTGAGCAAATACTCACTGAGTCACAGAATTAGTATAAGCAGTGCTTGTTGAAAAAGAAGTCAATCTACCAGATCAGAGATTGTTCACAGAAATTTTGTGCAGAGAAAATGAAGCACTGTTTCCTGACCTTCTCTCTCCTTAGACTCCCAAGCCAATATAGGAAAAAAAAAGAATTGGAAGAAATTACCCCTTGGGAATCCCATGTCACCATGAAATGCACAGCACTTGTATTTGAGCTTCTCTTGCCATCCAGTGAGCTCTTATCAGCTGTTAGACATCATGGCTTAGATTTCCCTACACAATAAATTGAAGTGATTGCCACTTATAACTTGCCAGGGACATACATGAGATCAATTCAGACTCTGCCATTAGAAGCAGGGACCTGGCCCTCAGATCACACACTGCATGGTGCTGAGAGGTGCTTCACTAGTGTCACTGGGGGTGAACAGCACCAACAGAAGAACCCTTTGGCAGCAAAGTAGAATAAGGGCACTTAAAATCAGCAACCTTTTTTCCCCTCTAATTTGCTGTATCACCAGGGTTGGGCAGTTGGGGCACTCACATAATGTGGCCATACCCATGAAAAATTGAAATGGCATTGTCAACCCCATACTAATGTGGGAAAGAAAGGTGGGAGGAAATATAGACAAAATTAAATGTCCGTATAACCTGTAGCTCATTGACAAATACTTGAGGCAGACAGAATAGAATGTTCCTCCAGGAAGCTCCTAACCGGTTCATGTTAATGCTTTGCTAGAAGGAAAAACAAACTTGATATGACAACAACAAGGCCTCCAATATCCGTGAGTCTTCTTTAGCATATGAGAGTCCTTTTGGAACTTCCCTTATCTTTACCTACCCTCACCCCAAAGTATACAATCAATTGCTCCTCACAATCTCAGGGCAGCAGGCAGCAGCAGGCAGCAGGCAGCAGGTAGCAGGCAACAGGCAGCAGCAGGCAGCAGCTCTTCCTGCCCATGGGTCCTGTCCCTATGCTTTAATAAAAACACCATTTTGCACTGAAGATGTCTCAAGAATTCTTTCTTGGCCATTGGCTCTGGACCCCACTGAAACTCACCTATATTCAAAACCTATATCACATATTCTCTGGGTCCTGGGATTGAGCCCCACATCAGGCTTCCTCCTCAGCAGGGAGTCTGCTTCTCTCTCTCTCTCTCTTCCTCTCTACCCCTCCCAATGCTTATTCTCTCTCTTAAAAAAATAAAAATCTTTTTAAAAAAATAAAACATCACATACCATATATGAAAGTGCCCATATACACTTTTTTCTGCAAATGAGTGCCCCACTACTTGAGCCTTTGACTCCACTCCATGCTGCCAAAAAAGACATCTCACTTTTATTACTCTCATTTCTCTCACAAGGAGCATCATTTCTTACCTCTTCTCTGGCTTTAAGAATGTGAAGATCTCTCCCAATTATAGAAATAAACTCTACTTTTTGATTCTCTCCCTACTGCTCCTTCTAGCTGCTCTCACTTCCTCAGTTTATGGCCTGCTTCCTACCTTTCCACAATTTCCCTGTTTACATCATGAGTAATTGTAGAAAATTTTCTGGGATCACCAGCTTCTAGATTTCTTAGCAGGTAGTGAACACATAATGTTTGTCTCAATCCTGGTCTACTGGTCACAATTAGGTACTGCTATTTGCCACTGAACTCTTCCTAATCAATACACTAGGTGACAGTGGTGGACTGCTCTGGGTTTTGTTTGCTTAGCATTTCTTCCCTCTTCTTGTCACAAGAACCTGACTTTCCTTTGGGTAACTCTCCATTTCCTATTTACTGTGGTCCTGAAGGACCATGAGCCATGAGAGCTCGTCAAACACAAGGATTGGTTGAGGAGTGGACTATGGTCTAAGCTGGGCCAATCCAACTCTCTGCTGGGACACTGACTCTTGAGCAGAGTGACACAAGGGTGGAAAGCATTTGGATTTGTCACCCTGATGACAATGCCCGAAAAAGCCTGCACATGGAGTCTCCAAAGCTTCCCTGGTTACTCTTTTTCTAAGGCTTACTATTAACTAAAATATTAACTGCTGTTAGAGAAATTCATGAGGACCCAAGTTTAAAGATGATTTTGATAGAAAGGAATACTTTTAGCTTTAAAAAAAGTTTATTTAATTTTATTTTGCCATTATCTATCAATTCATATAATAAATTCCTCTTCTGATTCTGTCCCATTTCCTTTCAATATATCCCATTTTTGTTAGGTTAACTTGACTTGGTTTGTAATTGCAATCAAAGGAATGTAACTGACATAGTGACTAATAAAAATATAAATTAATGAATGCTCCTTTGGAAATCAACTTAGAAGGCCAAGCTCGAAGTTATAATATGCATTCAAATATGGTTTGATTTCTTAAGGTGGTCATCTCCACAATGGAATAGTCCCATAGCTTATAAAATCCAAATTGGAATCTCTGAGAATGTTCTTTTAAAGCATTCAGCTTCGGGGCACCTAGGTGGCTCAGCAGGTTGAGTGTCTGACTCTGTTTCAGCTGAGGTCATGATCTCATGGTCTTGTGATCAAACCCTGAGTTTGAGTTGCATTCAACATGAGTCTGCTTGAGATTCTCTCTTTCACTCCAACCCACTCGTGCACCTCTATCTCTTTCTAAAACAAATAAATCGGGGATCCCTGGGTGGCGCAGCGGTTTAGCGCCTGCCTTTGGCCAGGGCGCGATCCTGGAGACCCGGGATCGAATCCCACATTGGGCTCCCGGTGCATGGAGCCTACCTGTGTCTCTGCCTCTCTCTCTCTCTCTCTCTCTCTCTGTGACTATCATAAATAAATAAAAATTTAAAAAAATAAAATAAATCTTAAAGGAGAGAAAATAAAGTGTTCAGCTTTTATTCCTATATATGCATGGCAAATATATATATATGCTTAAAAGATCTTATGAGTTTTGTTTGATTATGTTTTTCCTCTGGAAAATATAATGTGGTTAAAATAAAGCTTAATCTTCATGCCTGGGGAGCTCATCATTTCTGCAACTTGTCAGAAGCTAGGGAGATGTTCAGCTTGGAGGGGCAGGTCCCTTCCTCCAAGCTAAGGAATTTAATGGACCCATAGTGTCAAGTCCTCTCCTCCATACCATTTGTAATCCTTCCTAAGGGATAAAATAGACTCTAACTTATATTGCTTTAATTGGTGTTCTTGGCAAGTCTTCATTTGACTGGCCAAGATTCATCCTAAACAAAAACACAATTTACTCCTGGGGGATGACAAACTACTAATGCTGAGAAGCCCTAAAGGAGCTCCTTGGCAGGTTTAGTGACTTGCCATTGTTTCCTAGAAGATTATTCAAAACCTCCCCATGGCTTTGGATAGCATTTTTTAAAAATGAAGTTTTTATTCCTTAACAGTAAAAAAAAAATGGCTAAGACAATTCACCAGGACTCAGGTTCAAGGTAAAGATGATTTTGACAGAAGATAAATATTTCTAGCTTTAAAAGGGTGTGGTATTTAATTTTAACAACTTTGCCATTATTCATCTCCTTATCTATGATCATCAGGTGTTTATTCCAGGCTCTGCCTTCAGACCTGTAAGTACCATGTTCAGATGACTTCTTTATGACACTCTTCCAGTAGAAACATTGCCTTAATCTTATCACAAATTCCAGCTATTATCTTCCATACTTGCCACCAGTTACCAAGGAAACTTTCCTGCCTTGTGTGTATAGCAGAATTTTATCATTTAAAAAAAAACTTTGTGGGCAATTGTTTATTTCTTATTCTTATCAGGCAGTGGGAAGGAATACATAGTTAATCCTAATGAAAAGTTTCAGCCAAACATCAAAATGGCATATCTTAAAACATGTTTTTGACCTGAGCTAAGACAGTGGTTTCTAAATGCTTGTGCATGGCCTAGCTTACATCAGAAATAATGGAAAAGCTTCTTTAAAAAATGCAGATCCCTGGGCTTCACTTGATCCAACGAATCAGTCATTTTAATGGAAAACACATCCATTCGAAAGACTGAAGTGTAGTTACAACTTGCTACATACAAAGGTGTCCAAGAGACAGCAGCCTGGAAAAGCAAGGGACAAAACTGTAGATACAGAAATGATATTTGCAAAAAAAAAAAAAAAAAGTTATAAACAGGGATGCCTGGGTGGCTCAGTAGTTGAGCATCTACCTTTGGCTCAGGTCATGATCCCAGGGGCCAGGGATGGAGCCCCACAGTGGGCTCTCTGCTCAGTGGGGAGTCTGCTTCTCCCTCACCCTCTCCCTCTGCCTTCCACTCCGCCTGCTTGTTCTCTCTCTCTCTCTCTCTCTCTCTGCCAAATAAATAAATAAAATCTTTTTTCAAAAAGGATTTGGAAGACAATACACAAAAATAATGTTAAAAATGGTGGGCTTGGGATCCCTGGGTGGCGCAGTGGTTTGGCGCCTGCCTTTGGCCCAGGGCGCGATCCTGGAGACCCGGGATCGAATCCCACGTCGGGCTCCCGGTGCATGGAGCCTGCTTCTCCCTCTGCCTGTGTCTCTGCCTCTCTCTCTCTCTCTCTCTGTGTGTGACTATCATAAATAAATAAAGAAAAAAATATTTAAAAAAAAAAAATGGTGGGCTTATTTTAGGAAGTGCAAAGTAGAGGAGAGAGAATTTACTTTTCAATTTTCCCCTTCTGCACTTTTTGGAGTTATTATCATGCTAACCAGTAGCATGAACAACTTTCACAATTGAAATTAATTAATCAACAGTGAAAATATATTAAAAGCTTTACAGAGCATTCTGATCATCAATGGTTTCAGGGACCATTGCACCAGGCAAATGAGATAAAAGTCCATTAGTTTAATTTCTCATTAAAGGAATTGTGTGTTCCCTCAAGATTCTAGTTCTTCCAATTATCCTGTAAATACCAGGCCTCCAAGCAATGCTGACACCTGCTAGCATTTAGCTACACAGAAAGTAATAATGGAGAACAAATGATTGGGTAATAAAGAACTCCCATCGGGATCCCTGGGTGGCGCAGCGGTTTAGCGCCTGCCTTTGGCCCAGGGCATGATTCTGGAGACCTGGGATCGAATCCCATGTCGGGCTTCCAGTGCATGGAGCCTGCTTCTCCCTCTCCCTCTGCCTGTGTCTCTGTGCCCCTCTCTGTGTGACTATCATTTAAAAAAAAAAAACTCCCATTGGAGTGGAAACATAGCTCAGTGAGGAAGAAGTCTTACAACTACTTTTACAGGAAGACAGACTGAGAAACTACATTCCTACTCACCATCTGATATGTCTCATACACTGAGTACTTCATTTCACTTCCTTCAGTGAAAAGATCTGTAAGTCAAGCTAACATTTTTACTGCTTTGGTTCTCTCCTGAAAAGTTTGATTGTCAGCAGCCAACATATTGAGTGTTTTTGTTAAGAACTGAAATCATTTTGATATAGGTCTTTTTTTTCTAGATAGACAATGACTTCATTGCTTGAATACACAGACACGTTTATGCAACCACGACAGAGGCTGTGGATAACTCTTATTTCCAATTGGAGGGGAGTACTCATTTGGTCTTATAATATGAGGCCAACAAATAAATGGAACTCTCCATCAACATCAGTCAGATTTAGCATCCTTTCTATGTCTCTCAAGATGCTTTCAAACAGCAACAACTTTCTTAATCCAGTAGTAGAGATCTTCGGGAAGAGCAAGGGCAAGCAAGTTCTTTGGACTTAAGAATTCTCAAGATTTGATTGCCTATCACAAAACATACTTGTGCAACACCTTGTGAGTTTCTCAGAGTCACATCAATTTGTGAGGGAGTCAGGCACATCTTGGCCAGTTTGTAAATAGCATGCTTTACATCATCAGACATCAACTTTAGCCAGGTGGGGAAGCTGCAGTGGTAAAGTAGAGCCAACTGGGACAGGCCCTTCCCAGGAGCATGCATGTGACCCATGATGGCAGCCATCAGGTGGCAAAAAACCATTTTGATATAGATCTTAATGAAATAGACTGAGCTGGCCCCAAATGGAACATTTTTTAGTATTCCCTAATAGTAACATTCCACTGCCACTAGCCAAAGAGCATGAACCTTCTACTGTTTAGATTCTAGTTTTGGGATTCTAGTTTTTACATACTTCTGCTCTTTTTCATCCTCCTCCATGCCATACTCTTGGCCTGATATCCTGCCGTTAGCCACTTAGAGATGGAAGCAACTTAGTGAGCATATAAAACAAGAGTCATGACAGAAATTCCTGCAGGTAGGAACTCAGAAAGATACCAGTGATTCTCAGCTCAGGTCCTCCATCAGAGCAACAGGCGAGGCCAGGTCAACGTTCAGATTCCCGATGGCCATACCTGGAAATGTGGATCCAGTAAGTTGGATGCTGGGCCTAAGAACCTAAACTTTTGCCAGCGCTCCAGGTGATTTTGCTGTTCCCCATATGAGAAGCATTGTAGAGAACATAATTTTGAACAGAGAGAGTTAAATGTACCTAGATTCTTAAGGCTGAGGTCTGGTGCTGTCTGGGTTATTTTGTGGAAGTTACATCACCTTTATTTGCTTTCATTTTCTCCCTGTTGAATGAAGGATGACATTATAATGATCTCCGAAGTCTCTTCTACCTCTGAATTTTTGTGATACTATGAATTAACACAGGGATCAGGCATTTATGAAAACTCTCCATGTTGCTTCCTAATTATCCAATTGCTTCTGTCATCAATTGAATGCCAGAACATTCTTTACAGGCTTTCCTGGAAAGTAGAGAATCAAGATCCTTTGCTTTGGGTATCTGTGTTATTTTTCAGGGCCAGACCAGGCTAGACCACAGCCTTGCCCCAGAAGGCTGATCAGTAATTCTCAGTGGGCCTCCCAGCCATGGAAGTCTCATGAACTAGTACCTCTCCTCTGGCCTCAGCTGGTCACTTGGGTACATTCCAGTTACTAACCAGCTTCACCAACCAGGTTGTTCTAACCATGTAATCACGTTTTGAAAGATGGAAGTTGTTTCACAGATATCTATCCCCACCCTTGTTCTTACTAGAGGAAGCCCAATTTTATTCAGGGCAGCTGAAATATTCAAGATCCTAGTTTACTTTGCAGCTGGAATGGTCATAGGACACCATTCTGTCCAAAGAGATACAGGCAAAAGTCCCCAGGGAAGCCATTGCTTCCTCAATAAAAAAAGAGAGGTGCTTCTGCCCCTTCGTTCTTCACTGCCTATCACCCACCCCTCTCTTTTCTGGCTTAGAATTTGGAATGTGAGGCCTGGAGATGCAGCAATATTATTGCAACCCCAAGATGAGATGCATGAGAATAAGGGCTTATATGGAAGGAGAATGGAATGATGGGAAATTCTGGGTCCCTGGTGGTGTCACTGAGCCACCATACTGGTCCTGCACTTGCTCCCCCTGCACAAGAGACAAATCAGCTTTTGGGTTTAAGCTACCTAATGAAGTTTCCCATTATTTGTAGACTACTACAAAGCCCATGCTAGTTAGGCCAATGCGGGCCCTCACTCACTGAAGTGCCATACCTGCTGGTCACCCATTTCTCTAAAAACTTCTTTTTCTCTTTTTTCCACACTTGTTCCCAAAGACTCTTCACATTTTTGCATTTTTAACTTAGGAGACCATTTGTCCAAGAACTTTGTCCTGCCTCTTCCTGTCATTAATATTTTCAAGATGCAAATGTGCTTACATATGAGATGCCTACTTACAGACTACTTTATTAGAAAACAAATTATAATTTAGTCCACAGTAAATTGGAAAAATTGACAGATGAACTCAAGACTGTCACTCTTCCGAGCAGTCATTAATTCACCCATCTATTCATTTGCTTGGCAAATGCCTGTCGCATCTATATTATCTGCAGGCTGTGGTACTAAGCACTGAAGCATATCCAAAGAGAATAAGATCCACCTGCCCCCTTGGAGTTGGGGAATAAAAGACATACAAGTCTGAAATGGCTAAGTAATTATGCAAAGACAGCAGGTGACCAAGTAGGAAAAAAAGAAGTTTTGCCAAAAATTTATTATCATTCAGAGAGGATGGAAATTGGCTGCAACCATTTTCTAGGCAACTTTTTTTCCTAAATAAAATGTTTACTTCAGCAAATCAAGCTGACAAATTTTTCCCCAAGGCCAAAGAATCTATTTTGGAAGAAGGGGGGTTATTTATGCAAAAGAGAAAGAGTCAGAAAGTATTTGTAGAAGAAGGCAAAGGTTTCCAAGTCCACTCCTTAGTTCTAAATAGCTCTTTTTAATTTTCCCCAAGAGACCCATCAAACCCTCAAGAAAATATGAAACAGATTCCAAATCATTCCTATGAGCTAGAATTCCACAAGGGTGATACAGATGATTTCCCTTAGTACCCTGTTTGAGTATGGGCAACGAACCCACACCACAGAGACTATAATCACAGCGCATGCAAAGACTGGCACTTCCTACACCAGGTCCTCCAGGTGTGAGCACAATGCCTCCTTGAAACTCGAGTGGCAGAAAACCTTTTGAATTAAATGTGAAGAGATCATGTATGCGAAGCCATGTTAAAGGCAGAGAAATTAACATAGAAACAAATCTGGAGTGGAAACATAGCAATCGTTGTCAGACAAATACAGAAATAGAAGCCCATGCCATTTTTCACATTCTTTGTTTCGGTACATGCTCATGTAGTCCCTTCAATGTGTCGTGCAAACCAAAGTAGAAGTTGTAGGTCTAGAGTCATGGAAATGGGAAGTGATCAAGCACCAAAGCGCTACACTTTGCAAAAGGTCACTCTCTGTAAAGAGTAGTAGAAAGCATGTTGTCTCTTGTTAAGTAAATGAACAAATGTGATTTAAAATATATATATATGTTAGCTTTATCAGATGCACTGTATCAGTGACCAGCCATACTTCTATCATAGAATTATTTGGCTTGTCCCTGAAAAATTAAATCAATCAAAATGTCAATGTTGGGGTAGTCCCGGTGGCTCAGCAGTTTAGTGCCGCCTTCAGCCCAGGGCGCGATCCTGGAGACCTGGGATCGAGTCCCCACGTCGGGCTCCCTGCATGGAGCCTGCTTCTCCCTCTGCCTGTGTCTCTGCCTCTCTCTCTCTCTCTCTCTCTCTCTGATGAATAAATAAATAAAATCTTTAAAAAATGTCAATGTTGGAGGTGTCATTGATAGCTTCTAGTCTCGTGCAAATGCCAATAATAAACACTCTTGAGAGCAGGAAGGAAAGGACATTGTATAGGTTTGTTCAAGGCATCTCCTGGACCTCCTAGAGTAATCTAATGTCAAATATCCTGTACCATGTCTTTGTATATATCCTTTTCATCCTTGGGTGAAAACCAAGTGTCTTCATAATGGATATCTACTGAATTTTCCACTGACCTCTCTAGCTTTGCAAGAACTGCTCCTACTGTCACTTCAACTGGTGGCTTCATTGGCGGCTCTCAATTAGAATACCAGGGATATAGACACATGACTCTTAAAAACAGCTAAGATTATCATGTCCTCTTGACTAATTGGCCTTCTTTATCCCTGGTAATATAATCTTTGCTCAGAAATCTACTTAGTAGGCTATTCATAACAATAAACTTGTAAGAGGTTTCACACATCAGAGCTTTTCTGACTTAATGATTTCAGGATTTTGATGGAGATTCCTGTTAAAGAACAAATTCTAGATTTTTCTTTTTGCCTTCTATATCCTAAAACTGTGATCGATATCAAACAATATTTTCATGAAAAAATGACCAGGAATATTTTCACTGGCTCTTTTTTCCCCTCATTGAGAAATATAAGGCTTACAATTTTCAGATGATCAGTGTATTTCAAGGCCCGACCATATGTGCTTATTAAATATTTGGAGGGTTTTTTTATCTGAATCTTGGCTATATTCCAGTGGTGAATTAAATTCTTCCTCTCAGGGGCACCTGGATGGATCAGTTGGTTAAGCGTCTGGCTTGGGCTTCGGTCATGATCTCAGAGTCCTGGCTGACTCCCTGTTTAGTGGGGAATCTGCTTCTCCGTCTGGCCCTCCCTGCCCACTGCCTGTATTCATGGTCTCTCTCTCAAATAAATAAAATCTTTTTTAAAAAATAATAAACTCTGCCTCAAAATGTTAAAAATCCCTTTACCTTTTTAAAAAGTATGATAGGATACACATAATGTACAATTTACCATCTTAACCATTAAGTGTACAATTCACTAGAATTGAATACATTCACATTGCTGTCCAACCAATATTCAAAACTTTTTTATTTTGAAAACTACACCCATTAAACGATACCCATTTCCCCCTCTTAGCTACCTAGCAACCCACCCCTCTCATTTCCGTCTTTATGAATTTACTTTCCCTTTACTTTTTTTTGAGATTTTATTTATTTGAGAGGGAGAGAGCTAGCTAGAGAGCTGGAGGGGGGGGGGGCGGGCGGTGCAGAAGGAAAGAGAGAAAAGCAGGCTCCCTCCTGAGCAGTTCTGATCCCAGGTCCCCGGGATCATGACTGGAGTGGAAGGCAGAGGCTCAACCCACGGAGCCACCGGGCACTCCCCTTCGCTTTACTTTTTCAACCACATTTTACCTCATCAGTATCAAAGTACTAAATTTTCTGAAGGAAAAAAAAAAGATAATTTGGAACTGTACACAAGAAGAAAATTAAATTCTTCCCATTCCCAATCCCATAATAGGCCAGAGGTAACAACTATTAAGAGCTCTGTGCAGAGCAGCCTTGGTGGCTCAAGGGTTTAGCGCTGCCTTCAGCCAGGGGCGTGATCCTGCAGACCGGGATTGAGTCCAACGTCAGGCTCCTTGCATGGAGCCTGCTTCTCCCTCTGCCTGTGTCTCTGCCTCTTTGTGTGTGTGTGTGTCTCTAATAAATAAATAAAATCTTAAAAAATAAAAAAGAGTTCTGTGCAGATGAAGCTGTGCTTTTTTTCTATACATCTATTGAGGAGGGAATGGGGGGTTGAATCCCATCCCCCCGAGGGATCCCTTGAGCATTGCACCCCTGAATTTCACGGTCCTCTAGCTGATCTTCACTCACTGTGGTTCCATGCTCATTTTGTGCTGTTCATGGATCCAGATTCATGGTCTACACCCCCTGCCTCTCCCAATCATGGATGATTGCCATGTCCGCAATCCACTCCCCTTGCCAGAACCAGCAAGTCCATATATAACAGAGTTTCCAATTGGGACCTTACTATTTACTTCCCTTCTCAGTACTAACTCAGAGAAAGTAGCAGGCCCTACTAAAGGAAAGCATAAAATGTTGAAAACAGTGGATAATAAATTCTGGAGGCTAATCTGGCAATATCAAAATTATAAACCCACATAGCCTTTGATCTAGCCATTTCACTTCTAAGGATTCTTTCTACAGATATACTCATATATGTCAAAAAAAAACATATACAGAGAATTATTCGTTATTCATTATTGTTGCTAATTGCAAAGGAGTGAGAACAATCTGAAAGCCTATTTTTTGTTAAAGATTTTATTTATTTATTCATGAGAGACACAGAGAGAGAGAGGTAGAGACACAGGCAGAGGGAGAAGCAGGCTCCATGCAGGGAGCCTGATGTGGGACTCGATCTGGGACTCCAGGACCACGTCCTTAGCTGAAGGCAGACGTTTAACTGCTGAACCACTTAGGCGTCCCCTGAGAGCCTATTAATAGGAATCTGGTTAAATTTATTTTCCATGGAGTAAGTACCCTACAGTTTTGTTTTTTTTTTAAACAATGAAGAAGAGTTTTACATTTTCATATGGGATGATTTCCAACTTATATTGCTAAATGTAGAAAAACAAGATGCCAAACAGAGTAAATAATATGCTACTATTGGGACGCCTGGTGGCTCAGCGGTTGAGGTCCTGCCTTCGGCTCAGGGCGCGATCCCGGGATGGCGGGACCTAGTCCTCCGTCGGGCTCTTCACGGGGAGCCTGCATCTCCCTCTGCCTGTGTCTCTTTCTCTCTCTGTGTGTCTCTCATGAATAAATAAAGTCTTTTAAAAATTTAGGCTACAATGCTCATATAATATGCTTTATTTTTATAACATAATATGCTGTTATATGAAAATAGGATGCATAAAAACAAATGGATAGAATAAGGTGTGCATCACAGTTGGCAGCACTGTACCAATGATACCAATGTCACATTTCTTGGTGTTGAATCTGTACTGCCCTCAGGTGCTTCCACTGGGAAAGCTGGGTAAAGTGTACACAGGAGCTCTCTGCATTATTTTTGGAGCTTCTTGTGATTCATAAACTAGTTCAAAATACAAAGTAATTTTTCAAAAGGCATTGAGGTACATATATGTGTGTATATGCTTTTGCGCACAAATGCATAAAATATCTGGAGGAAGGGATATATGACCAACTAAAAACATTGGTTGACTCTAAGAAGGGTAATTGAGTGGCTGGGGAGCTAAGGAAGGGTATTTGTTTACCTCTTAGTTCATTTTGAATTAAAAATCTTGTTTAAAAGAATACAATTTTTCTGGGGCACCTGGGTGACTTAGTGGTTGAGCATCTGCCTTTGGCTCAGGTCCTGGGATTGAGCCCCACGGCTTCCTGCTGAGCAGGGATCTGCTTCTCCCTTTGCCTCCTCCCCCTCCTTTTCTCTCTCAAATAAATAAAATCTTAAAAAAAAAATAAAAGAATACAACTTTTCAAGTAAGATTTTGAGCAGTGAAGGTACATGTGAAAATGAAAGAAGAGAAGGAGAAATCTTAAGTGAACATGAGTTAGGTTTCAACCCTGGCTTTCTCACAATGTGATCGATCACCAGCACTGAGACTAACATTCTGTTCCCCATTAGACATCAGAAAAGAAAACGCCTACCTTCTCTGGTGTTTGCTTTGCTCTTTCTTTAAAACTGATTTTCTGAAATGAGCTTTTTTATCACAATGTAGTGTAAGGAAGGAATTCCTAGAACCAGAATAAATGTTAGAGAAATTTGCAGTCAATCATCAGGAAGACCTAAAAATAAATTTTCTTCCTTTCCAGGAATAATGATTTTTAAATTTTTTTCTCTTTAGATTTTGTCACATTATTGCAGGGAAAGCATTGATGATTGTTTTGAGACTGATTCCTTGCTTTTTAAACAAAGTAAATTCATATTCATTTCCTTTATTATACAGACTAACATGTTTCAAAAGCAAAGAATCTGTAGTAGTTGACAACAGGAGACACTCTTGAAATGAGCTGTGTAATCTCAAGAATTTAGGGGGGAAGCATTCTTCATATGGAAGTATTTTTCAAATTAAAAATTATCATAGAGGCTAATTCTTCCTTCTTCCTGCTGACCCTTAAAAAATCAACCTTTATTTCATGTCTCAACTATTTTTAATAACTTACTTAAAGTAAATATTCCTGGAATAATTCCCACAACTGAGTCTAAAAATTGAAGCTAATTCATTTGAGCAACCAAAAGCAGCTGACTGCTATTCTCTAAAATAAATTAAAAGAAAGCCACTGCCACCAGTAGTAAAGAGCATTTCTTAAGAAATAAGAAATGGTGATCCCTGGGTGGTGCAGCGGTTTGGCGCCTGCCTTTGGCCCAGGGCGTGATCCTGGAGACCCGGGATCGAATCCCACATCCGGCTCCTGGTGCATGGAGCCTGCTTCTCTCTCTGCCTCTCTCTCTCTCTAACTATCATAAATAAATAAATAATTAAAAAAAAAAGAGAAAAAGAAATAAGAAATGGCTGCTTAAGAAGCCAGAAGTGGTACAGTACAGCACACTTGAAATCTAATGTTTACCTTTTCAGATTTTAAAGACACACCCAATATCAAACCTGTGTGGAAATTATTGGGCCTTTCCAGGAGGTTCTTGTGAAATTTATATTTGTGAATTAATGACCAAGTCCTTGAGCCCACCCCCACGGAAGTATTTCTTCCGTTCACACAGACTCCAAACTAAACTCTTAACTGCCCATGTCTCCCCATCCCCAACCCCTGGCAACTGCCGTTCTACTTTCTCTCTCTCTCTAAATTGAACTATCCTGGGTACCTCATGTGAGTGACACCATATAATAGTTGTTCTTTTGTTTCTGGTTTATTTCACTTAGCATATTTTCAAGGTTTGTGCATGTTGTAGCCCATATCAGAATTTCCTTCCTTTTCAAGGATGAATAATATTCTATTATATGGATAGAACACATTTTGCTTATCCATTCTTCCATCGATGGATGCTTGGGTTGTCTCCTCCTTTTGATGATTGTGAGTAATACTGCTATGAACAAGACTGTACAGATAACTTTTTGTCTCCCTTTTACCCCTTCAATTCTCTTGGGTATATATACCAGTTGTCAAAAGTCACTTGACTACGTGTATGAGAGTTTATTTCTGGGCTCTCTATTCTATTTCTTTGGGCATTATGTTCGCCTTTATGCCAGCACCACACTGTTTTGATCACTGTGACTTTGTAGTAAGTTTTGGAATAAGGAAATGCAAGGACTCCAAATTTGTTCTTTTTAACAATTGTTTGGGCTATTTGGGATCCTCTGAGATTCCCTATGAATTTTAAGGTGGATTTTTCTACTCCTGAAAAAAAAAATCAGTGGTAGGGATTACATTGAATCTGTAGAGTACTGTGGTAATATTAATACCTTTACAATATCAAGTCATCTGATCCATTAATGCAGGATTTTTTTCCATTTATTTAGGCCTTCTATAATTTCTATCAAGAATGTTTCATAGTTGACAGTATACAGGTCTTTCACCTCCTTGGTTAAGTTATTCTTAAGTATTTTATTCTTTTTGGTACAATTGTAAATGGAGTCATTTTCTTTAGTTCTTTTTCAGATTGTTCATTGTCAGTGCAAAAAAATACAACTAATTTTTGTGTGTTGACTTTATATGCTGTAACTTTACTGAGTTTGTCTATTAATTCTAAAAGGGGGGGATCCCTGGGTGGCGCAGCGGTTTAGCGCCTGCCTTTGGCCCAGGGCGTGATCCTGGAGACCCGGGATCGAATCCCACGTCGGGCTCCCAGTGCATGGAGCCTGCTTCTCCCTCTGCCTATGTCTCTACCTCTCTCTCTATCTCTGTGTGACTATCATAAATAAATAAAAATTTTTAAAAAAATTCTAAAAGGGGTAATTTTGTGGACTCTTTATGGTTTTCTACGTATGAGACCATATTATGTGAAAACAGATACTTTTATTTCTTTCTTTTCAGTTGGTATGATTTTTATTCTCATTTTATAAGTTAGATACACTGGGTATATCAGATACGAATGCATTCAGCTAAAAATAACAACATTTATTGGGGCTTGGCAAATGAATTGTTTATTTTTCTCATTGAATAAGAAGTTCCAAAGTTCTGAGCTGAGGCAGAGGCCCCACAATATAACTAAACTACTGAACTCTTTCTCTTTTCACTCCTTCCTTCCTGGCATGCTGACTTTCCTTTTCAAGCCATAAGATAGTTGCTACATCTCCAGGATTATGTCCATCAGACAGACAGGAAGAATGAGGGAGAGTTTCTTCTTTTGAGGATTTGTCTTATAATTGGGATGGATTCTTCCCTCACCCCACCCATCAGCCAATTTGCCCTGACATCTCTCTAGCAATAACAAACCTACCTTTAGAGCAATTTCTGGCCAAAGGGGCAGAGATTTCTATGATGATTTTGACCAGTCATTATTTATATCCTATGACCAGAATAAGATATAGGACCTCCTGAGGTCAGATGAGATTGACAATATCTAAACGGATCCACGTTCCATTAGCAGGGAGGGAGGAAAAGATGGCTATTGACAGCCAGTGGACAGTGGAATTGCAGCAGAGAGGTTGAGTAACAGCCAAGATTCCAGTCCAGGCAGCCTAACTCGGAACCCTATTCTCCCAACCAGATAAACTGAGGAACAGCAGGTCTAGTGGCCAATAAGCCAAACTGAGTTAATGATTGAGTAGGCTTTGTTATTTTAGGACACTGACAGAAATGGGAACATAAAGAGGTAGAGATAATTACAATCTCCTGAAGGGCTTTTCTAAATTATAACTTTCCCCATATATCTGTGACCTCCAAGGACATGTGGCCCCTGGCCAATCCCCATTGGACCCTGTTTGTTTGTAAGCCACAGTTCCCAATGGCTTTGTTGAATTAGGAGGAAAGGTTGAGAACCACTGTAATAAGGAATATCCAAACTGTAGATATGTTCAGTTTTATGCCTTTTAATTGATTTTGAGGGACTTGCTTTTGTTTTTTGTTTTTGTTTTTTTCACTTTGTAAATTCTGAATCCTTGTCAAATTAAGTGAGAAGGGGATTTGTTCCTACTGAGGCCAAGGTACTGAGAAAGATACTTTACAGAATTTATTTTTTGGAAAAAGAGAATTTTAAAAAATCTATTTTTGCACTAAAGATTAAGTTGTGATTTAGTCCATGTAATTCAATTTCACAAATATTTATTGTGTGCCACATCTGAGACACCATACTATGTACTATGCTAAAATGATACTATGCTAGGTACAAAAAAATTCAGGGAAGCTGAAAACACCTAAAGTGTATGCAAAATTTTAAAATACTTATTTAAATGATATGTACATTTGTAAACAGGTCTTTTAAACCTTTAGTAGATTCTCAAGTGTATCAGCATGTGTTCATGACACAAAAAGTTGATTCACTGATCAGAATGGCTCATGCCCACAGGTGGGGGATGGCCAATGGTGGTTTTTAGGCAGCAACAAGATGCATCTCAAGGGGGTGGCATTATTTTATTTCCAAGGGGAACTTCACCAAGGATGAAGGGAAATTCCAGCCAGTGGACAGAAAAGAGAAGATGGTTCAGCCTCCCAGGGAAAGATTGGCAAGAGTTCTGCTCACAGGAGTCAGACCAAGT
This sequence comes from Canis lupus dingo, assembly GCF_003254725.2. NCBI lineage: Eukaryota > Metazoa > Chordata > Mammalia > Carnivora > Canidae > Canis > Canis lupus. The sequence continues at coordinate 33,972,250 of NC_064252.1, forward strand.
ACACAGTATGGGTGAAAAATGAAGGTCAGTGTCACTGGCTCCTATGGTACCAAGTTCAATAAATTCCCATCCTGGGGAACAACAGAAATTGTGATGCATACTTGCCATGCAAATGGTGGCACTTTACATATGCTTGGCTAGCATTGATTTAGAATCTGAGCCTATAGGTTGGAAATCTAGGTCAAGTGTCTCATGTTTTTTGAGGGGTGGTTAGCTGGCAGTGTGCGTAGATACACAGAAAATCAAATTACTCTATTACAAATAATGGCTGTATCACCCTGATAAGAAAAGAGATCGGATAAGCATGCAGAAACATTTGGAGCAGAAGGCATAGGTGTTGATGAACTTTGCTTTGTGAGTGAATACTTCTGCAGGCGTTGAACTCAGCATGTCTATAAAACTATAGAATAACCAGAGGCAGCAATGAAAAAAAGACATACCTCCAGGACAGTGCAATGGTAAGGCAGTGAAAATAGGGTTATCAGCAGCAGATACTCAAGCAAGACCTCATAGGTTCAAATCCTGACTCTGCCACCTACTGGCAGTTTGACCTTCAGCAAGTTATTTAACTACTCGGAACCTCAGTTCCTCGTTGTAAAATGAGGGTATAATAGTCCTTACCTCATAGAATTGTTGTGATGGTTAAATGGGTTAATCATTGGAAAGAGCTGAACACCCTATCCAACGCAGGGGGGTTGAGAACCATCTCTGAGTCAGAACTGAGAGCCACCAGAAGGTCAAGGAGTTGAGTGGATTTAGGGATCTGGTGAATTAATTGATGGGTCATGCAGCCCAAAGCAGAAAGGGAAAAAAATAAAATGAGCCTTGAGGGAGGTGATAGGCTTGATGGATAGGGTAGAGTACAGAGGGAAAGATAAAAGAGCAGAAGGAAGAGGTAGACTGATGTATAATGCTTTGATAAGAGGGACATTTCAGAATTTTAATTTCTAGAGATGGCACACTAGGAGGAATGGCAGGTCCCAAGGTGTGATGGGGCAAGGAGAGGTGGCGAAATGGATCAGAGATAAATATTATTGGAGCAGGATTGCTGGGGGGATGGGGGGATGGACAGGAATGATAGATGATTGATCTAAGGGATGTTGAAGGTTCCAGAGACAGTAAGTGTAGGAAAACGAAAAGTCAGAAGCCAAGGTTCTTGGTCCAGCTTGCTCCCCATCCCCGAAACACACTATCCGGTGCCCCCGGTTCTCCCCCATTTCTCAGGCATCCAAGCGTCACACATGTGGTATGTTCATAGTGTGTGGGTTTTAGAGTCAGGTTCTGTCATCCTCACTCTGCCTGCCATTTACTTGCTGCTAATGCTAATTTCTTCACACCCCTATTTTCTCACTTGTGAAATGGGACTCAGAATATCTGCCTCATAGAATTAAGGGAATTCAAGGAAATAATCTGTGGGAAGTGCTTCGCACATAGTGTGGAGAAAGCAGCCTTTAGCACCCAGGCTCAGATCTTTAGCATCCAGAGCCTCGAGCAGGCCACGTGGTTCTATTGAACACAATCTCCCAGCACAATGACAGAGATAAGGTGCCTCCGAGACTATGATAAAGTGAGCCAAAACAAGGTTTCTGTGCAGCCCACAAAATACCAGACCTCCCCCCCCCGCCTCTGCTAACATGGATGGCCACTACTTTACCATGATAGCTCTTCCCTGAGTCTAGTCTGCTCTCCCTGGAGGTAAGATTTACTGAGATGCCCTGTCTTGGTATTGCCCTTGCTTTCTGATGGTACCCGGTCTAGAGTGGGGCCTTGCTTCATTAGATCCTCCCCCAGATTACCCAACCAATGCTCAAATTCTGTAAGTTTTTTCTAACACCCTCTTAGTGAGATGCCACATGGTTTCCAACGGTGTGTGTCTGCAAGGAGCAATAGCCCATTCTGTTCAACTGTAGGTGTGTTTCTGGGGTCTGAACAAGTTCCTTTGGCTGAAGGACATGGACAGTGCTCAATTAATGATGGAAAGTTTATTTCCTGAGGAGTTAGATTCTTCTCTGTGGATGCTGGAACATGTTCACAAAATACAAACATTGTATTTTTCATTGGTGTTAAATCAGAAAATCTGAGGTAATCCCAGCTCCGTAGTTCTGAAGGTCTGTGATTTTAAATTTGACACTCCCCAATGAATGGGACTGACTCACTTATTCTGTATTATTTTATTTACAATTGTATAAAAGAACCAGCATCTCATTCCTATGCCCATGTACAGCACTGTTTTTAGATTTTTCTGTAATCAAAATAAGTTTCAGAAGAATGGCCAAAGCCATGTGTTCTCCATTAAATGGATGACATGGCGGGTTAGTTTCATGAAAAGAAGTTTTGGTGGTATTTTTAGTCTCTTCTGGGATCACTGAGTGCTGGCTAAAAAGGAATCTCAAAGTATTACAGAACACTTTTTCTCTTTATCTAGAATTCCTACACAGCAAGTGCCAGGTTATTATTTGGCTGGTAATTACTCTGCTTTTGTTCATTTGGTATGTCCCAGATTCGAAATGATACGAAGTTTCAGCCTTGTTTGCATAAAGGCCCATTCTTGATCCAAGTACACTAAGAACCTGTAGGAGTGTGGGGACGTGTTGGTCCCTCGGAGCGGCAAGGGAGCCAGTGACCTTGGCATTATGAAGGGACAGCAGAAATGGCTGCTGATCCACTGCTACCTCTCCCATTTTATTTTTCCTCTCATCCTATCCACTAGAAGATGGTTATGGTTCCTTTTAATTATAAAATTCCAGCAGCCTAATATTATATGTTAAGACCCTTGCTCTCTACCTGGCTGCTGTTTTGTCTTCACCCCACAACATGAAGTAAATTCAGCAAACATTTTCTGGGCACCACTCTATGCAAGGCACCATTTGAGGCACTGTGGAGACTATAAAGATGCAAGAGACCTGTCTTCAGTCTAAGAGAGCCAGAGAATGGACAGTGAGGTTGGGTGATCCAAGGATACAAACTAACAGGTTTATGCAGAATGCGAAAAATGAGTCTGTGAACTTCTACACGGAGGTGCCTGGTTAGTAGGAACTTGAGGGAGAGAAGTTGCCCTTTATGAGTTGCCAGATCCTTTTAAAAATGGAAACAGCAAATCATCTTGGTACAGCGCTTCTCGGTTCTGGGAAGAATTACGTAGGTGGCTTCTCTTGGTGCGGGAAATGGGAGGAAGGTTAGTACCTATTGTCCTGGGAGAGGTCGTAACAGGACTTTTGGTCTGACAAAGGCTATTTGTTGGAGCATCGAAAATATTAGAAGCTGCTAAAGAATACTTTCTTAGAGAAGGTAATAATCGTGACTCCCACTTAAACATAAAATGAATGCTTGTCAAAAGTTTTATTTAACTCATTAATTAATGAGGAAGCCAGAAGAGGTTGCAATATGTTCAAAAGAATTCAAAGTACCACACTGAGGGGCCCCTGGGGGGCTCAGCCAGTTAAGGCTCAGCCTGCCTTCAGCTCAGGTCATGATCCTGGGGTCCTGGGATCAGGCTCCCTGTTCAGCGGGGAGTCTGCTTCTCCCTCTGCCCCTCACCTCACTTGTGCTCCCCTGTCTCTCTCTCTCTCTCTCTCTCTCTGAAATAAATTAAAAAAAAAAAAAAAAAAAAAACCGAAGTACCACACTTGCATAGATCAGTCCTGAGAATGAAAGTGAATTGTCAAATCCAACACTGGCTTCTCCTGGTGAAGAGAAGGGAACGAACCATTGTTCTAGAAGAGAGAGACTTGCATACACTACTATCAGTGGTTGACAAATTACAGAGTCATAAAAATCCCTCAAGGAAAATGAAAGGCACAAAGCGCCCATAGTATCCAATAATCCTGAAAAAAAAGAAACGAACTAGATAACACGTTGTGTTTCATTGAAGACACTAAGTAATCTTTGGCTTCATCTTAAAGTCTGTGACAATTTTTCCTACAAACCTCTCCAGGACACTGAGATTGTTCCAAGCGAATCCACCTGACAGGGAAAGGCAGTGAGGGAGTTTGGAGGAATTCTCCAGAGGGCAGGGGAGACACAGGCCCAACACCAGGGTGTTCAGGGCTCATCCCAGCAGGTGGCTGAGGAGGTTCCTCTGCTCCCGACCCCACGCCACAGCTCACCTGCTGCAGCAGCAGTGAGAGAGCACGTGAGGTAAGGCCGGACCAGGCCCAGTGGAGGCCGTGCAGGGGCCCGTGAGGGTACTCGTGCCCACAAAGGCATCCACGGTCAAGGACCCAGTTCCTGTATCAGGTGAGTGGTCAGTAGATACACTGGAAAGTGGGCCCCCGGACTCCTAGTTCTTTCAGCTCCGTGAGGCATTTGGAAGTAGGCCCTGCAGTCTGAATATTTCAGGAGGGGCAGAATTCTAAGAAACCTCCACGTTTAAAGGACAAATAGAGGGACGCCTGGGTGGCTCAGCAGTTGAGCATCTGCCTTTGGCTCAGGGCGTGATCCCGGGGTCCTCAGATCGAGTCCCTCATTGGGCTCCCCGCAGGGACCTGCTTCTCCCTCTGCCTGTGTCTTGGCCCCTCTCTGGGTCTCTCATGAATAAATATATAAAATCTTTTTTTTAAGGGCAAATAGAGAATTGAGGTTGGCAATTTTATAGATACAAGTTTCAGAAGAGTGATGGTTATAGATGCTGGATTGTAAATGGCTGAGAGGTAAGTAGGATATTAAAAAGTAATGGCGATGAGAATAGATCATTTAAGTATGGGAAGGTTATAATAATCAGAAGATGCTATCTCCTATCTACTAAAGCAATTATTGAGACTGGTTATTGTGTAGTTACTCTACAAAACTAGCTAGAGCATGGATTCATAAAAAAATCCATGAACACCTTAGGCATGATTTGCATTTAAAATTTAAAACGGGGATCCCTGGGTGGCGCAGCGGTTTGGTGCCTGCCTTTGGCCCAGGGCGCGATCCTGGTAGACCTGGGATCGAATCCCATGTCGGGCTCCTGGTGCATGGAGCCTGCTTCTCCCTCTGCCTCTCTCTCTCTTTCTCTCTTTCTCTCTCTCTCTCTCTCTGTGTGACTATCATAAATTTTTAAAAAATTTAAAATTTAAAACGTATAGTTGTATATTCAATCACCAATCAATTGATGCACTACAGCCAGACTTTTACTTGAGTCTGTGATTAGAGTTCTGTATCCTGTTTCTTGAATAAACCACACTCATAAACCATTTTGTAGGCAGAGTCCTTCTAGAGCTTTACTATTTTCCCCAATCTTTTACATTAGCTGTGCTCATATCATATTTTGTAGAAATTCTTGTTAGCGATCCATCTTTAACTAAATCTTTACAAAATATCTACAAAGCATCCAAAAGAGGTTTCACAGAAATAACTCTTTCACAATTATATGACATTGGTTTAGTAATAATTAATATGTACTTATAACAAGCACAACTGAAATAAACGGGTTTTGGGCCACTTGTAACTCAGAAGGTAAGAACAGAAGTGTCTGGACACTCAGCATTCCGTAGACACATTGTGGGTGTCTATCTGTATGTTTTAAGAGAGCATGAAGAATGGAGTTTAATCATATGGATAGATTAAATAGATGATCGTTAACAGAGCTTCTACGAAATATAACACTGATTATATTCTTACTAGATCCAAGCATCCAAGTGTTGCTTTGGCTTATCTCGTTGAATCTTCCCAGCAACGAATGAAACAAATGCTATTATTATCTTTATGTTAGAAAAGAGAACATTGAAGCACAAAGTGATTCGGTCATTTGTCCTAGGATTCACCAGGTGAATAAGTGGCAGTAACAGAATTTCAACACAGAAAGTCTTATCCCAAAGCTGGTGTTTTTGACAGATTCTTTATTCCCTTTTGGGAATTTTCAGAGGGAACCAGAGGAGAAAGGAGAGGGTAGCCTCAGGGGGATAATATATACCAATTGTTTCCCCCCCCCTTGAGAATAACATCTTGATTTTCCTTTGGGATGACACCCCTTCTTTCCACTCAAGTTCATGTCCACCGAATAGGATTCACTTTCTCACCCTAGCTTCAAGAGTGAGCATGTGACCCAGGCATGTCTAATGAGAGTACTTTTTCCCGCTAACCACAGTGATTGGCTGTGAGATGGGCACATGACTCAAGTCAGGCTAATGAGAGTCAAGCCAAGAACTGTTCCTAATAATATCAGGAAGAGTATTTTTCTACCCCTTAATCCTGTACCTCCAGGATCACTAGCTAAGGACCATCACAGAGGCAGGCACCACTGCTGTTGGCAAAATCCTGCCTGAACCTGAAGTCAGAGGAAAGCAGAACCTAGAGATAGAAAGAAGGAGACCAGTAACTAAACAGTCTTAGAGCTTCTGGGTTCAGCCATACCTGATGTCTGCCAGGTCAGTTCCTAATGATGTTCAAACCCAGTTCCTGTCCTCAAGGAGCTAGCTGATGGTTGAACTCATATCTCTTGGGTATGTTAAACTACCTCAACAACAACAACAAAATGTTTAAAACTGTACTCCCTTACTCAAATGTGCCCTGTCGTCTGTCTTTATTTTATGTCACTTTTCCCCTTATGCTTTTAATCACTCCTCCATGACATTTCGGACCCACCCTACCTGGCTACTTAGAATTTTTTCCTGTTTGTAAATACATACCTTGTATGAACCTAAGGGAAGACATGCATGTATATAAAGTGCAAACATTTTAGCTGTGGAACCTCTTTTCAAATGAAAACTTACCTGCAATTCCAGGATAGAAAATTGTAGCTACTCAGGTTAAAGGTGGCACAGGGGCCTGAGGAGCACTGACTAAGTTCTGCTGTGACAACGCTTTTATCTGACAAGTCCTTACACCTGTAGTCTATGATGATAGGTCTTGACAAAGTACAGAATGGAATTTTGACAGACTTAATCATTTTTGAAAACTTTGTCAAATCTTGTCATATGCTATGAGGATCCATTAAAATGACAATCTGCATACTCCACCAGCATCAACATTCCTTTAAAAAAAAAAAAGCAGAAAACTTAATACATTAAATGAAAAGGGAAAATGTAGAAAGATACTGTCTGACATCACCTCTTTCCCTTTCTCTCTGTTTTAAGAATTATGAGGCTTGTAAAATAAGAGATAGATATGGGGATCCCTGGGTGGTGCAGCGGTTTGGCGCCGGCCTTTGGCCCAGGGCGCGATCCTGGAGACCTGGGATCGAATCCCACGTCGGGCTCCCAGTGCATGGAGCCTGCTTCTCCCTCTGCCTGTGTCTCTGCCTCTCTCTCTCTCTCTGTGTGACTATCATAAAAAAAAAAAAAAAAAGATATGGAACCACCAGTGTAATTTAGTTGAGCAAAAGTTTGAAAAAGATTATATTAGCAAATAGAGAAGAGAGTATCTTTGGAGAGCTCAGGTCATATTTTAAGCCCCTATGGCTGCAGTAGCAGCAGCAACTTGGAAAACACAATGAACAGCTGAGATATTTAAGGGCAGACAATTCTAAGCAGTACATTAGCAAAATCACCACCATCATCACCATCACCACCATCACCATCATCACTGTCATCACTGTTATCACCATTACCATCATCATTGCCATCATCACTACCATCACCACCACCATCATCATCACCACCATCATCACTAACATCACCATTACCATTATCACCATCATCATCGCCACCACCATGATCATCACCATCACCATCTCTAATGTTTTGAGCACTGAGCCTGTGCTAAGTGTGTGTGTACAACATCTCATTTCATCCTCACCATGGCCCTATAAGGGAAATACTGCTATTGTCCATGCGCAATTAAGTGACTTACTTAAGGTGACATAGCTGGTAAGTGGCAGAGCTGGGACTAGACCTTGAATCAATCTGTCTCCAAAGTTCTTCAATGCAACTGAAGCTTGTGGGTAAGTGAGGAAATGTAAGGAACCCAGTCATTTCAGAGTAAATCCATAGCCAGTGGCTGTAGCACCCTCTCTCGTTTGTCCTTGTCCTCTCACTCACTCAGAAGAATGAGTATATATGTAAAATTGCACAAGCCTGAGATTCATGACACCTTATGTGTGGCATTGTTCAGTTCAAAGACCTTGAGCAAAGATTCTCTATTTTCTCAGTAGTCCTGTGAGTTAAAATGAGGCAGGTTTTGAACTTACAGAAATAGCAGAATGGTGATTGCCAGGGACTGGGGGTGGAGCAAATAGGAAGAGGCTGGTGAAAGGCTACAAACTTTCAACCATAAGATGAATAAGTTCTGGGGATCTAATGTGCAGCATGGTGACTATGGTTAACAATGCTATATTTTATGCTTGAAAGCTGCTAAGAGAATAGATCTTAAATGTTATTACTACTTAAAAAGTCGTAATTATGTGAGGTGATGGATGTGTTAACTAACTTTATAGTGACAATCATTTTTCAATATATACATATATCAAATAATTACAATGTATTCCTCAAACTTATACAATGTTATGTGTCAATTATAGCTCAATAAAGCTGGAGGGGGAAAAAGGCAGGTTTTATTATTACTTACATCTATCCTAAAGAAGAAAAAACAGAGACACAAAAGATTGTGACATTTTCCAGGAGAAATGCTATTGTCCAATAGCATGGACAATAGATTTTCCAGGGTCATACTAGTGCAAACCTGTCTGTAATAAACCACTGGGCATCATTCTAGAAGGGATGTTGACCTGAGCCCTGATCTTTCTAGTTTCAACTTGTGTAGTCTAGGGTCTAGAGGTGACATTAGGAACACGTTCGTAATAGCTAGTGTTTGTTGAGTTTTTACTAGGTGCTTTGCACACATTATATCATTCATATCTCATAGCAGCCCTCTACAGTTGGTAACTCGTATTTCTCCCACGTAAAAGAAGAGGAAATGGAGGTTCAGAGTTATAAAGAAACTTGCTTAAAATGACACAGCTAGCCAGAAGCAGAACCAGGATTTGAATTTGGCCAATCTTACATCCAATCCATTCTCTTAACCTGGTACAAATCAGCCATGTCCAATGTACAAAATAATTGTGTTCTGATTTGTTTTTGTTTTGTTTTGTTTTGGTTTGGTTTTGGTTTTTTAGACTTGGAACATGTTTTCTCATAAAAAAACAATTTCTAAGGGATAGGACTCCCGCATCAGCCCACAGAGGCCTATTTATGTCTTGATTTTACTCAAATTCTAGCTATTTGTTGAGGAAATAGGAACAAGGTGTTTCAATGATGGTAATGAAAGTAAATACAATGAATAAGGAATGTGTGTTTTTTGGGAATGCCAAAATGACTAGAAAAGGTAAAGGAAATAAATGCCAAATCACTAGAGAAAAAAGGAAATAAATAAAAAAATTAAGATTATGAAAATAATTCCTAATCAATTTCAAGCACTGTAGAGATCATTACTGTTGCCTGTTTGTTATGAATTTCCTATTTCTTAGTCCTGATGCATCATCAACACTAATCGTATGCTTATCAAAAAAGATAAAGATCTTTTTTCTTCTTTTTTTTTTTTTCTTTTTTCTTTTTTCTTTTTCTTTCTTTCTTTCTTTCTTTTTTTTTTTTTTAGTTTTGTACTCAGCTGGAGAGGTGTGTGATATAAAAGAAAATGCATGAACTCTGGAACCAAATGGATAGAGACTGAAAAAAAATCAAAGCTCTGCCAAGTACAAAAGTAAGAAATCTCAGTCCCAACTTAGGGCTTAAATGGGTTTGTAAGTGAAGAGCATTATATTTTGGGTTTCTGGTCTCCCTAAATAGAATGGGATGTACAATTTTGGGTATCATGCATAATAGCTAGTACAAGTAATCAGGTGACTAAGTAAACAGGCCGAAATTAAGAAAAGTTAAAATTTATCATGTAAACAAAACAAAACCAACAGCTCTTTACAAGGCTCGAAAGAAATCAGTCTACTATTAACATATGGTAATACTAAAGAATACTGAAAGGAGACCTGATGTGGGAAACAAAAGCAGAAGAAAAATTATTAAATTTCCTTACCATCTACAGCCCATTGACAAGTCCTTCAAACAGGCAGAGTGACCTTCCTCTAGGGACTCAGCTGCCTTGATGTTAATACTGAGGGGGGCACTTGATGGAATGAGCACTGGGTGTTATACTAGATGTTGGCAAATCGAACTTTAATTAAAAAAAAAATATTAAAAATATCTTGCTAAAATCAAAAGGCAATCCTAACCTGACCCCCAGGATCCCATAAGTCTACTTTGACATATAAAAATTCCTTTAGAAACTTCCTTTATTGCTATCCCTCCAAGGTACATGTTGGCAATCACCCCCGAGCATATGGTTCACCAATATCCATCTGGAGGCTCTCGTAAATAGGTTTTTATTAGACAGTAGTAAATGACCCCTTCCTAACAATAGCTACCCCCTCAAGGTCCTGGAAACCTTGCTTCCAAAATTCCTTGGAGACTTACGCTATACCTAACTGCCTCCCAACTTGAAGACATATAATCAGCCACGCTTCACAACTCCATCACAGCTCTTTCTCTCCATGATTCTGTCCCTGTGCTTCAATAAAATCACCTTTTTGCACCAAAGACGTCTCAAGAATTCTTTCTTGACCATTAGCTTTGAACCCTAACATCCTTTCCTACATCAAGACCCATTTTGAACTAGTAACTTTCCAAGATGTTCTTTGCTGTAATTGGGCCACATGAGCACAGGCTAGGAAGAGACTGTGGAAAGTGAACCAGTGACATTTGCTGTTTGTGGCACCAACTGCTCTTACCTCAAACCAGAAAGCAAATCTTGGTCCATTGCTGAGAAACACCCAGAAGAGGAGTGCCTGAGTGGCTTAGTTGGTTAAATGTCCCATTCTTGATTTTAGCTCAGATCACCATCTCAGGGTCATGAGATTGAGCCCCCATTGGGCTCTGTGCTCATCAGGGAGTCTGCTTGAGATACTGCAAAGCCTTTCTCGACATTAATTGCTAGAAAAGGACAGCCTTTTAAAAACTCAATAACTGTCTATTTTTATTGAATAATTTGTTTCTTTTAGCTTGTGCTCTTGCAAAGTGGGTTTTCAGTAGTGTCAGTTGGGACATTGGCTATAGAATGCTAATCAAATTCTCATCCTACAGGACATCTGGGTGGCTCAGTGGTTGAGCGGCTGCCTTTGCCTCAGGGCGTGATCCCGGGTCCTGGGATCAAGTCCTGCATCAGCCTCCCTACAAGGAGCCTGCTTCTTCCTCTGCCTGTGGCTCTGCCTCTCTCTCTCTCTCATGAATCTTTAAGATTCATAAATAAAATCTTTAAGAAAACAAAAAAGTACCACAAGCTCTTATCCCAATAGTCTGTTTTTTTTTTTTTTTTTAAGCTTTTGTTTATCTATTCATGAGAGACACGGAGAGAGGCAGAGACACAGGCAGAGGGAGAAGTACGGTCCCTTTGGGGAGCCTGATGCAGGACTTGATCCCAGGACCCCGGCTCAAGACCTGAGCCAAAGGCAGATGCTCAGTCACTGAGCCATGCAAGACTATCCTAATAGTCTTGAATAATCCAAACACAGCTATTTACTGTCCTCATTTTTTAAATTTAAAAATATTTTTAAATGCAATAGGACTTTTCACAGTATGTCAATAATATAGTAAAAAAGAATCAAGATAAACCTGTATAATGTCAGTATCTTTAGTATGACATCAATTTTTAAAAAGATGTTTCTTTTTCCATTTGAAAAATAGGCGCACAGGTAAATCAACAATTTATATCTGGTTCCTTGCAGAGGTTTTGCAAACAATGAAGATTTTCTCTTGGACAGCATTCTTCTTTCCATAAAAGAACTATTGTCCAGGCAGATTTCATTGTTTAGGCATGGAATGACGCATGGCCACAAATTGTAAAGAGAATATGGGAGTCTTTCTAGTATACTGAGAGAAACAGTTCCCTTGGAAACCTGTAACGTCGCTCTGGTTTCCTTATGTCCATTTGGAGGAGGGTCACACACCCAGTAGCTAAAAGACTTGTACTGGAATTTGCTTATTGGACTAGACCACAGACTGAGGGCAGAAAGAGCCATGAAGCATCTGGCTTTGCTAAAGCTACATTTCACTAAGAAGGCAGTTGGCCTGGTCTCACTACTCCCAGAACTTTATAGGCATATAAAATGTATTGAGCACATGCTATGTGCCAGGGTTTTCTTGACACACATTTTCTTAATGCTCCCAGCAACCTCATAAGGCTGGTGTTAATTTTTAGGATTAAATGCTGGGCTTGAGAAAGGTGAAAATTTGCAGAGATCTTACAGCTATAATAATGGTCAGGCTGGAATACGAATCAGATTAGCCTGCTTTGAATGCAGGGATTGCATGGTTAATACAGCAGCTGCTACTTATGCGGGGAACAAAGGCAGAAGGAAATGTAGATAAAATTAAATTTCCTTATAACCTGTAGCCCATTGACAAATACTTGAGGCAGGCAGGATATAACATTTCTCCAGGAAACTCCCAACTGTCTTAACATTAATGCTTTGCTAAAGGGAAAAACAACCCTAGCTTGATCATAGCTAGGACTTCAGGATCCTGTGAGTCTTCTTTAGTATATGAAAGTCCTTTTGGAAACTTCCACTTGCCTTTATCTCCCACAACTCCATACTATGTATTCAGTTGCTCCTCACAATCCAGGGGCAACAGCTCTTTCTGCCCACAGGTCCTGCCTTGCGCCTTAATAAAACCACCTTTTTGCACCAAAAATGCCTCAAGAATTGTCTGTTGGCCATTGGCTCTGAACCCCAACACCCCAAAGCACATCACCAGCAGTGTCTCCACCTACTGCCCTAACCCAGCTCTGTAGTCAGGCTGACAGGGTTCCTAGCAAAGGCAAATAGGGACCTGAAGGCTCTTTTTGGAACAACTAAAGGCATTTTAACTGGCCTGTGATTGCAGCAGGCCAGAAACACCAGGAAATTATCACACCATCTTCCTACTCTCACAGCACTCCCAAGTCCCTTGTACCACATGTGGGATTATTCTGAGATGTGTGTTTTACACCATTGCCCAGAATTTTTCTGTGGAATTAAATTTCAGTTGCCTACTGAGGTAGCTGGTTCCATACCACACTCTCTACTAGTTTCTTTTCCTTCCCCGAAGCACTTGACCATTCTCCCACCAATGTTCCTTGTGCTTGCCAAGTAAACTACTTTTTCTTTTTCCAAAGACTTTATTTATTAATTCATGAGAGAGAGAAAGAGAGAGAGAGAGAGGCAGAGACACAGGCAGAGGGAATAGTGGGCTTCCTACAGGGAGCCCCATGTGGGACTCGATCCCAGAACCCCGGGATCATAACCTGAGCCAAAGGCAGACGCTCAACCACTGAGCCACCCAGGTGCCCCTGCCAAGTAAACTACTTTTATTCAAATTCTTGTCTTAGAGTGCGATTTGGAAAGAACACAAACTAAGGCAGTCATGTAACCCAGTTCAGATAGAGGACTAGTCTTCAGATCCATAACTAGTCTTTAGGAGTACCCCCCAGGACTTTACAAAGACCAAAGAATGAGGAATGTGATCAACCACAATATAGAAAGTGAGGTAAGCACTTCTAACTTCATTGTTCTCCATGTGAAGATCCAGTTGTCCTGGGTCCATTTGTTGAAAAGACTCTCCTTTCTCCACTAAACGGTCTTGACATCCTTGTTAAAAATCATTTAGCCATGTATGTAAGAGTCTCTTTCTGGGCTTTCTGTTCTATTCTACTGAGTTTTTGTTTTTTTTTTAAAGATTTTATTTATTTATTCATGATAGACACACACACAGAGAGAGAGAGAGAGAGAGAGAGGCAGAGACACAGGCAGAGGGAGAAGCAGGCTCCATGCCGGGAGCCCGACGTGGGACTTGATCCCGGAACTCCAGGATCACGCCCTGGGCCAAAGGCAGGCGCTAAACTGCTGGGCCACCCAGGGATTCCCTATTCTACTGAGTTTTATGTCTGTCTTTATGACAATTCCACATTGTTTTGATTAATTTTGTAGTAAGTTGAAATCAGGAAGTGTGAGATCTCTAACTTTATTCTTCTTTTTCAAGATTATTTTGGCTCTTTGGGTTACCTTGAGATTCCATGGGAATTTTAGGAAGAAGTTTTCTATTTCTTCACAACACGTCATTAGGATTTTGAAAGTCAAATGCACGGACTCTGTAAATTTGAGTAATATAGGCATCTTAACAATATTAAGGCTTCTACACATGAGCAAGGGATGTCTTTCCATTTATTTAGGTCATCTTTAATTTATTTCAACAACGTTTTGTGGTCATTGGTGTAAAAGTCTTGCCCCTCCTTGGTTAAGTTTATTCCTGTGTATTTTATTCATTTATTGTTATGGCAAATGGAATTATTTACTTTATTCGCTCTTCAGATTGTTCATTGTGCAAAGAAAAACTAATTTGGGGGTGTTGACTTGTTATCCTACAACTTTGCTGAGTTCTTCATTAGTCTAACAGTTTGTATGTGTGTGAGTAATCTATAGAGTTTTCTGCATATGAGATTATGCCATCTACAAACAGAGATAATTTTACTTATTCCTTTTGAGTTTGAATGTCCTTTATTTCTATTTCTTACCTAATTGCTTTTCTCACATTATATTGAAGAGATGGGGTCAAAACAAATCTAGTCAGGTCTTGTTTCTGATCTTAAAGAAAAATTTTCAAAACTTGTTTTAAAATATTTTATTTCTTTATTTTAGAGAGAGGGAGAGGGATCCCTGGGTGGCGCAGCGGTTTGGCGCCTGCCTTTGGCCCAGGGCGCGATCCTGGAGACCCAGGATCGAATCCCACATCGGGCTTCCGGTGCATGGAGCCTGCTTCTCCCTCTGCCTATGTCTCTGCCTCTCTCTCTCTCTCTCTGTGTGACTATCATAAATAAAATAAAATAAAAAACATTTTAAAAAAAGAGATTTATCTATTTTAGGGGAGGAAGAGAGAGAGAGAGAGAGAGAGAGAGAGAGAGAGAGAGAAATTCAAACAGGTTCCCTGCTGAGTGTGGAGCCCATTGTGGGGCTGATCCCATGACCCATGAGATAGTGACCTGAACCAAAATCAGGAGTTGGACACTTAACTGATGGAGCCACGCTGGTGCCCCATAGCTAGCATTTCTTTGAGTACTCACTATGTGCTAGTGTTAGACATCACAACAGCCCCAAAATGGAGCCATTTATACTAAACCCGCAGAAACTCCATTATAGCTTCAGCTCTCTGGGAGATGGAGTTGATCCCAGTGATCCCAGTCAATCAGGAATCACCTGACCAGCATCAGTTTGGTGATCTGCCTGGTAAGACCTCTGCCATCCTCTCTAGGAAGGTAACTTTGCAATGATCAGTCGGCTTTATTATCCAATATAACTTCCTCGTTCCAGCTCCCTTCTGCCTATAAAATGTCTTGCCTTGTATAGTTCTTTAGAGCTCCTTTCTACCTGCTAGGTTGGATGCTGCCCAATTCACGAATAAGGTCACTGAATAAAACCAATAAGGTCTTTAAAATGTATTCAGTTGAATTCTGTTTGTTTTTTTTTTTTTTTTAACACTAAGTACTCATTTAATCCTCTCAGCAACCTTGTGAGGTAGGTACTCTCATCACTCGCGTTTTATAATGAGGCAATTGAGACACAGAGAGGCTAGGTAAGCTGTCCAAAGTCACACAGCTAGACAGTGGCAGCAGCAGTACTCAAACCAGAGACTTGCATGCAGCTCCAGCTGTTTGCTACCTTGCACACAATCTAGTCCTGATTCAGATAGAGGATGACCCTGGTCAAGAGGCTGATGGGTTCTTAAGACTCAACAACAAAAGTTCCCAGAATGTGAAAATCCAAAAAAGTGAGAGCAAATCTCCGTTGAACTCATGACAACCCTTCTCTCAAAAATACAAAAAACAGAAGAGAATCACAAGTTTAAATGTGGAGAAAAAGAAACAGCCTAGAATACAAAACCACTGGGCAACAAGGAATTTTACTAGTTGAAGATGACAGATATTTATTGCCTGTGAAAATTTTATTGCATTTCTGGACAATTATGTAGTGAAATTACTTCAAAATGGGCCATTCAAGTTTATTAGCATTTTAAGAACTTCCCTTAAATGGGACAAAACAGCTTAAAGTGATTGCTATTGCTTTGCCCTTATCTTTCCTGCTGAGAGCAGCATATTTTGCTCACAGACTTGTATCTTTCTCTTGGTTGTACTTGGGTTTCTCAAACGTTCCAAGCGTGCCCCAGGAGGTCTATGTCATGCTGGTGCTTCGGATGGCTGGATGTGTTCCCCCTTCTTCTCTAGATTCTGGTGTCACTCTGGAGTTACTCTATGTTCTTTTAGAAAGAAGAGTCTTTGCATTATTTTAAATCCAGTTTTTAATTTTTTTAAAGATTTATTTATTTATTCATTTATTTATTTATTCATTCATTCATTCATTCATTCATTCATTCATTCATTCATTCGAGACAGAGAGAGGGAGGCAGAGGGAAAAGCAGGCTCCATGCAGGGAGCCTGCTGTGGGACTTGATCCTGGGTCTCCAGGATCACGCCCCCGTCTGAAGCCAGGCGCTAAACCTCTGAGCCACCCAAGAATCTTGTTGAATTCAGTTTTGACACGTGGCAGCGTCTACATTTATAATGGTGGCTTTGTAGCCTCAGTATCTATGTTGTTTAATTTGTTCTCTAGATGTGTGATGAAAGCCTTATCAAGACATTTTTCACAGTCAACTGTAAGTTTTTTTCAGGTTGCACATATGAGCTTATATGAGAATGTGTCATGCTGGGGCAAAATAGAAAGCAAACTCTAACTTGAAATGTTAGGTGTATACGGTGCAGAAAATAACTCAATGTCCACAGGCGAAGAAGCTTCAGTAACAGGGTGGAACCAGACATTGCCAAAAACGAGAAAATTTGAATTCCTCCACAATAATGCCCAATGACTCAGGAAAGCTATCTAATAGTACCAATCCATTTTTCCACTTATAATAATAAACTAGGTGACATTGCTTGTATGGACATCATTAAAGCTTTTTCCCCAGACCTCTGATCACTCTCTTGATGAGATTATTTTCTATTATTTTAGCAGAAATTTTGTATCATGCCTACATCAGCTAATTCTACAGCATGATACTCTTAATCTGTCTCTGAATAGGGGCTCTCTGCCCCATTCACGTTACACTGTATTTGTTCTTCAGCATAAAAAGTGTCCAATATTTCAGGGGAAAGGACTTGGACTAAGGCAATAGAGGTCTAGCCAAGTTTCATTAGTGAAAGTAAAAAACAATCATTTTGTTCTTTCCTTCTGGTCCCTTAGGGTCCGCAGAATGGGGAGGAGGATTCCCCATCTCTCCCTCTTTGCTTGAACCCACTTATTTGAGCCAAGGATCTCTTGCCTACAGCTAAGAATGCTCCCAATGGTTGATTTTTGGCTTGTATCTGCTCATTTCTAGAAAGGCTATCTTTATCTGCCAATATCCTAAACAAAAGCTGCTCTCTGTGAGGTGTCCTCAGACCGTCCCCCATGACCTCCTCCAGAAGCCTTAATCATTTCTTCCTCCATATCTAGTAACACTTTGTAATCACCACTGGTACAGGACATGAAACATTGTATTAATTTCATTGGGGAAGTAACTATTTCTTATTTATCTATTTTCCCCAGGGCATGTGTATTGGTGCCAAGTATAATGTCCTGTTTCTTGAATGTCTTATAAAGAATATGGTGGGGCACCTGGGAGGCTCAGTGGTTGAGTCCCTTTGGCTCAGGGATCGAGTCCTGTATCAGGCTCCCCACAGGGAGGCCTGCTTCTCTCTCTGCCTGTGTCTCTGCCTCTCTCTCTCTTTCTCTGTATCTCTTGTGAATAAATAAATAAAATCTTAAAAAACAAAAACAAAAAAACACAGTAACTGTAAAATAATGGATGTGTTAATTAACTTGATTGTGGTTGCCATTTCATAATGTACTAATCATCAAATTGTATACTTTAAATATATAAAATTTTATTTGTCAATTTTGCCTCATTAAAGCTAGGGAATAAAAAAAAAAAATACAGAGAGCCTGGCTCTCTGAGCACCTTGTAGCATAAAGCCATCATACTGATCCTAGCCTGCCAATTCTAGACTTTTATGTGAAAGACAAATGAACCATGGTTCCTTGAGGTTGCTGTTACTCACAGCTGAACCTAATCCTGATCTTGTATTGCTTTTCCTTGCTTCTTGGTTGGCGTGTTTTGTAACAGCTCATATTATTAAAAAAAAAAAAAAAAAAAACCTTGCCCAAGAGGTTTAGATGAGTCTTATCTGGAATCTCTAAACTGGAAAATTATTCTATTAATATCATCAGTTATGCATACACACACACACACACACACACACATTTTGGGCATCAATTAGCAGCTTTTGTTATTGAGGACTTACTATACGCCAGTAAGTAAGAAGTAACTATGCTATACTTTATATCCATTGTTTTACTGAGTCCTCATAAAAACGTTATGATATAGGGACTTTTATTACCTTCACCTTATCAGTGAGGTAGTTGCAGATCAGAGAAGCTTAGTAAGTAGCCAATAGCCAAATAGGGCCCAAAAGCAGAATGGTCCTCCCCACAAAGCCCATGTGCTAATCACTACTGGAGACTTGCTGTGGGAGGGGTTCAGGAGAACCCTTTGCCCACCAGCGGGCTTCACTTTGCAAATCCAGTGAAGGTCAATGCTGCAAATAGCAAATTGTCCAGGAGTGGAATTCTGCTATCAGCATGGTGACCATTGGATACACCCCAGGAAGAGATCCAAAGAACACTGAAAAGTAAGGAACTCCTGTAGTGACTTCCCTACAGAGAGCCAAGGGCTGGAGAAACTCACCTCTTCCTAAGTAGGTTGATGGTGTGGGGGGTGGGGCGAGTGTCAATATGGGAATATGGAATTGAAAGGAGTCTCACAGCATAGACAGAGCTGTGGAACTGAAGTCTGAAGTCACACATAATGACACAGGCACATGGCAATCATCAAATCTGATTCATATATAAAGACCAGAGAGTCAAACTTCTGAAATTTGCACTCAGCAAGAAAAGCATTCAGAAAAAAAATAATAATAATTTATACATTTTGCTACTCATCGTGATCTCAATGATGACACCCCAAACATACTGAAAGAGCAATTCATTTCCTTTCATCATCCAATGCATGCATGCTCACTCATTCATTCAAGAAACATGCATGGAGGGACTGCTTTGTGTAGGGTGGGTGAATCAGGGACTGGGGCACACAACGGGACAAGCACTCCAGGCGCAGTCAGGTGGGAAAACCCACAGGTAAACACATCTTTACAGGACAGGGTGCCATGTGCTTTAATAGAGGTATGTACACGCTTGTGCGGCCTTTAAATGAGAAGTACCACACTAAGGGAAGGTTCCAACAGGTTGAAGGAATGACTAGGTTATAACCAAGAGAATGGTGGTGAGGAGGGGAGAGCATGTTTTGAAGAAAGGGAGGAGCAAGTGCACAGACACAGGAGAACCTGTCACCTTCCGGAAAGTATGTTAAGTCTAGAGCCCAGATATAAGGAAAGACAAGCAAGAAGAGAGTGGTTCTTAAAGTCATTATTTAAATGATAGGCTATAGCAAAGTGATATTTATATAAATAAACCGCCAGCATTCACAGTCCTTCTCTGCTCTCATGGGAGTTGAAAAGGTAGTAGTCTTAAACTCTACTCCTCCAAAGGGCAATGCAGAGAACCATTGTCTGCTACTAGTATCCCCCTTCCTTCCTAACAGAACTTATTTCCTAGTTCTTCACACATGTCCACTCCCACCCCACCTGACTCTGGAGATGCTGATTCATCTCCAGGATCAGGAGTGGATCCTCATTAGTCTAGGTCAGAGGTCAGGCCATGGCCCTATTACCTGTTTTTGTAAATAATGTTTGTTTGAGGGACACCTGGGTGGCTCAGTGGTTGAGCATCTGCCTTTGGCTTAGGTTATTATCCTGGGGTCCTGGGATTGAGTCCCGCATCAGGCTCTAAGCAGGGAGCCTGTTTCTCCCTCTGCCTGTGTCTCTGCCTTTCTGTGTGTCTCTCATGAATAAATAAATAAAATCTTCAAAAAAAAAGTAATGTTTGTTTGAAAACAACCACACCCATTATTTCCGCTGGCTGATTTTGTGATACAACAGTGAAGTTGAGACATGTGGCAGAGATTGTATGGCTCCCCAAACCTAAATATTTCCTGCCTACTCCTCTTTAGAAAACACTTGCTGGCTTTTGATCTAGGCCAATCGGAGCACTGAATTCCCCTGGTAGATGTCATTGGTCCAGGGGTGGGCTTGTTTAAACTGGCCAATCAGATTAAAGAGAAAAATTTATCGTTCATGCTTGTAGCAATTATTCTTTCACTTCCATCACACGATGTCTTAGTTGCTGCTAACAGCCATCTTATAACTGTAAGCCATTCTAGAAATGGCAGAACCAAGAGATAGAAAGATCTGGGTCTCTGATAACACTGCAGTCATTAAATCAAGCAACCCTGAAGCCTGTCCTATCGAGTCTGAGTGTCAGATGAGATAATACATTTCCTTATTGTATTTAAGCCAGTTTGGGTAAGGTTGTCTCTTCCTTGGAAGTCAAAGCATCTATTATTGCTATATAAGTAATGACATCTTGTCCAAAGTCTGGGATCGCAGCAGGCTGAAATAGTTAAAAAACATGGTCACAAATCCAGAATAAAACAAAGGAGATCGTGGTAAGAAGAGGCATCATCATAAGCCTGCACATGTTGCCTACTGGGAGAGTCTAGAGGTCACTGCACACCCTTACCCACAGTGGTGGGAGTTCTTTGAAAAATGAAGCTCCTAATTCAATAAACTCAAGATGGCCTTCAAAGAAGAGCAGATTAGATATGGGAAATGGGGAAGGGGATGTGGAGAGGTATAACCAGATGAAATCCCTGTGTCTTCAGGGAAAAGTGAGAGTTGACTGCTTACGAGGAGGGATAAAGCCAGAAGAAACAGAAATAAAACAAAAAGGAAAGTAATTTAGGCCAGTTAACACAGAGTCAAAAGCTCCCTGTGAGTAACCTGCTGCACAGATGACACTATTTTATCTTAGACAATCACAAGTCCTGCTTATGAAAAATGGCCTTGACACACCAAGAAGAGAATTAGTTATATCTGCTGTACTCGCTTGAATAAGGAAAAGAAGAATGAAGGTTCTGTTTTCCCAAGATTTTCTGACTCTCCTCAAAAAAAGTTTTCTCTTAATAACAAATTGACAAATCAATGCTGAGGGAATTTTTTCCTAAGATACTGGATCAAAGGAATATGTTAGAGGAGTCCTACTTCATGATGCATTTTCATCGTTCCCTGGATCAGCAGGATTGCACTTTTCTCACATCAATTATTAATTGGGTAATATCCCAGGAAGCAAGATCCAGGTGTAGAAATGCATTTTGGTTGCAGGGAGCAGTGCAGTGTGGCAAGCAAAGCATATGCATTGGAGTCAGCTCCAAATCTCAATTCCACCTCCAAGCTAGCTTTATAGGCCTCTGTTTCCTAACACATAAAATAGGAATAACGATACATACCATGCATGGTTGTTGATATATATATTTATCATTTAGCACAACATCTGGCATGTATGAACCTCCATTTCTATAAGATATCACTGTTATTGCAATATTTCTTGCTATTATTATGATTATCATTCTTCCCAAGCAAAATATTGCATTTGATAGGCAAAGTTGCTGTAGAGCAATTTCAGGCTAGAGATGGACAATCCCATCTGCATTGTTTAAGTCTTCAGTGACCTTCTGTTGGCCCACAAACTGGCCCCCATACTTGGAGGACAAGGAGAGATGGAAGAAAGGGCAGACCACTCCAGATTGGTAGGTGGCAGGCTGAATAAGTAAGAGAAGTTACTTATGAGTTTTGTTGGGGCAGTTGTGAGATAGTAAATCTCGGTACCTGCCCACTAGCATCTTACCGTTTATATATAGGCCTTAACTGGGTTCAGTCACTTATACCATTCTGTGTTCTAACAACACCTTACTCTCTCAAGGCTATGCCAGTGGGACAGTTTCCTCTGTGGGAACGGTAGGCAGAATGTGCATTCCAAGGACAGGGAAGAGTGTGAGAAGCCTCTGATTGCCTAGGTCCAGCATGTGAACCAACTGGTGGTCACATCTTCCTGATTATCTCCTCCAACACCTTCTGCAAAGTGAACCAAAATGCTGTGACTAAGAGCTGAGTTCTCCATAACGATACTTTCTCTAGGAACAAGAACTCTGTGAAAACCTATTCATGTATTGGGAATGATTTCAAGCACTCATTGGATCCAGCAACCTGTGGTCACTTCCAATGTGTCCGAGCTCAGCTGAGGTCACCATTTAAATCAACAATGTGCAGTGAGTGGCTACAGCGATTGATGTGGTCAAATTAACCCCTGACATGCCTTGCAGGGACTCAAACTATTCAACAGTGACTGGCACTGAACAGAGATGTGTGCAAATTAGTTATGACCTCTGGAAGTTGAGAAGTCCAAGATCAAAGTGCTGGCTGATCCAGTTCCTGGTCAGAGCTTTCTTGCTGGCCTACAGATGGCTACCTTCACTCTCCTCACAATGAGAGCATCTCTTCCTCTTTCTCTCCTTGTAAAGCCACTAATTTCATCATGAGAGACACACCCTGGAGACTCTAACCCTAGTTACTTCCCAAAGGACCCATCTCCAAATCCTATCACATTGGGGTTAGAGCTTCAATATATGAATTTGGGGCAACAGGGACACAATTCAGTAGGATGATCCTTCCACAACTTCTTCACCCAAAACCTTTCTACAACTTAATACTCTAAGTCATAAATAGTTTCTGAAGTAAGTTTGTTCAGACTTTCCAAAATATTTCTTCTTTTAGCCATGATTAAGGTTGAAAAATTTCATCTCAGCTGGGAGAACTCTGGGGAACATAAGCTCTGTATGAGTAAGGGTACTTTTATAAAAGAAGGTTCTCATAACATTCTTCCCTACTAAAAAATACTCAGAAATTACAGGAGGGTAGAAGGTCAAGGGCAGGGTCAGGGAAAAGGGAAGGGAGGAGGGAAGATAGCCTATGTTAGCAAAAACTCAGGCATCCTGGCAACAGTTCTGTTCTCTCTCTGGTTGGTCTGAGCTAAGCTCTGGATCTAACTGCACTCCAAGTGAGGCAGATGCTGTTTTTATGACCAGATATGGTGTGTGTTACAAGGAAATACACCTCAAACTTGTGAGAAAAGCACTTAGGTGAGAGGAAGAGATTGGAAACAATAGTCAGCAGTCAGTGATTTGGGGGAATAATCTCTAGAATAATTTGGTGAGATGACCCCAGCTGGTGCAGGGGCTACAGGGCTGGTTTCCTGTTCATTCTATGGTAACTGCTACAGGGGCTGAAAACAAATAACAAAGCCAAACAACTCTGGCATGATCAAGCATCCGTCCCTTGGTACCTGAGAATGGCGCAGAGAAAGGAAATCCAGAGTAGAAGGTAAAAGCAGAGAAAGTCTTAAAATATGTATGACTGATTTGGTTACCTCTTGGGAGGCACAGGGAAAGGGGGAGGAGATGAAATGACATTTATGAAGAGCCAACTAGAGGGTAGGGTCTTAGGAGGAAGAGGCCTTTCCTATCTTGCTCATCACGTGTCCCTAGCTCTGTAGATCAGCCCTGGCATGCAGTAGACACTCACAATTCATTGAAGGGAGGACAGATATGGCACAGAGCCCATTATATCATGGGCACTCAGTAGGTATTTTTGAAAGAATCATTTAGTGAATGAATGCCTACTGTATGCCAGGCTTTATTTCATTCTTTCATTCCATTTATAAATATTCTATCATGTGAGCTCCTATCATTTGCCAGACATACTGCTGGACACTGAGAACTCAAAACAGAAAAGAGACAGTTCCTGCCCTGGAAGAGCTTACAATCTTGGCAACGGTGCTGCAATGTATGGTGACCACAGGCTGTACTGGAGTGCAGGGAGATGCGTGAGAAGAGCTCTGTTTTCCTGGTAGAGGTGAGGCAGTCTTTACAGAGGAGACAGCCTTTGAAGTCAAACTTAAGATAAGCAGAGGACCTAAAACATTTCAGGCAATGAGAATGGTGAAAGAGAAAATATTAAGGCACTCATCCTTGTAGGAGAAAATATTGTGTGCGGCAGAGAAAGTAGGTGACAGGATAAAGGAAGGAGATAAAGCTCAGGCCTAATCATAACGGGCCTGGCATTTCCTCTGAAGCAGTTGGAACCTGCTCTATAGAAAATAGGAAGCAGAACTGGCTTCGTGGGTGTATGACCTTGTAAAGTCTGGCAGGATTCCATGCTCAGGTAGGCCCCATGCTTGGTTTACTGCTCTGTTCTAGGCCATCTTGAAATTCTTAATAATGTTTTCTTTCTGCTTGTGCTTTGTAAGTGAAGTCCAGTGGGACAATGCAGTAGGCATGAGAACAGAGGAGACATATGCAGTATGTGTGTTGGCATTATCTTGCTGCTTCATTCACAGGTAGTGTTCATGATACTCCAAAAGCATAGAATTCCAGAGGAACTACTATGGGTGGGAGTTTAGCAGCTCAAAGCAAAGGCAAAGTAAGCATGTTTTGGAAGCCACTACTTTCCACTGAGTGTTCATAGAATGTGTCCATATTAAGAAGTGAGATAAAAACAGTTGGGTTGCATGCCTAGGTGGCTGAGTGGTAGAGTGTCTGTCTTCAGCTCAGGTTGTGATCCCAGGGTTCTGGGATCGAGTCCCACAGCAGGCTCCCTGCAGGGAGCCTGCTTCTCCCTCTGCATATATATATATCTCTGCATCTCTCTCTATGTCTCTCATGAATAAATTAAAAATTTTTTTAAATCTTAAGGAAAAAAAAAAAACAGTTGGGTTAAGGGTGCCTGGGCGGCTCAATTGGCTGACTCTTGATTTCAGCTCAGGTCATGATCCTGGGATCAAGCCTGGCGTGGGGCTCTGCACTCAGTGGGGAATCTGTTTCAGGATTCTCCCTCACCCTCTGCCCCTCCCCTACCTCAAATAAATAAATAAAATCTTAAAAAAAAATTTGGGTTAGTTTTGTTCACTGGGCCACAAAATATGAATTGTATCACTTCAGTGAGTCCATATATGAGCTAAAGGCTCTTAGATTTGTCTTTAAAATTGGCACTGTACAATAATAAATAGTAATGTTCATGCTAATAATTTATAGTATGATTATTTCTTTACTGAGAACAACATTAAATGGCAAATAAAAACACCATGATAAATTGAGACAGAGACTACAAAAAGAAGAAAGGAAAAATCTTCATATTTCAGTACGTTCAGTGGCATTTTTCCCTTGTTTTCTGAACATTTTGCACCTGGCACCAGAAATTATGTAGCTGGCATTAATAGGGAGCCATTTTTTTTAATTGAGCAGAGAAGAGACACAGCAAGTGTCTCTTTATCACTTGTATCAGTTTGGAAAAATAACAGTCACCAGAGTGTGGAAATTAGAATAGAGGGAGATACAACAAGGAGAAAGAAGACCCATTATCACTGCAGCACAGACAAAGGTTGATGAATTCTATGCCAGAGCAGGGATGGGGTGGAGAGAAAGGGATTGAAGTGTGAAGAGTTCATGGGCACAGCTTGAGGGTTGGGTGATTCATTCCAACAGGAAGGTCAGCAAGAAGGAGGAACACAGGTTGACTTCCAGATTTCCAGTTCCGGCCACCGGGTGATGCCAAGTATCACTGGGTGATACTTGAGATGTGAAGTAGGAGGAAGAGAAAGTGTGGATGGCTGAGGGAGGTGAGATGGGCTGAAGGTGAAGCTGAGTGTGGGACATGGGGCAGATTTCTCATGCATGGATCTGTGTGGTCCTTCCCCCTCCACCTTCTTGCTGTCACAGACTCCACCTCCTCTGGCCTCAGGGGCATGGCCCTGACCTAGACTGGGGCCCTTCCTTGTACCTGGTAGCATGTGCACCTGTGCACATACAGCCACAGCTAGTGATCAGAGGAGCAGGCAGGTAGGTGTCTGTCCTCAGCCTGGGTAATCAGAATCCTTAACTAGGATTTTTCAGACTAAAGCTGTGCCAGATGGGAGTCTGCAACTGCCAGCAGACATGGTTCTAGCACCCAGAGTCTCAGATCTGAGAGAACGAAGCCAACAGAGGAGGACAGGTGGTGGAGAGAAAACCCCAAGGTCCTTGAGTTCCCAGTTGGGGAGGTTCCAGCTCACTTTTGCCCTTCCTGGTGACACAGTCTAAGAAATCCAGCCTTCCCTCAAACTCCTCATCAATTTCTCTAGCTTTTCATGTTTTCCTTAAGCTAATTGGACTTAGGTTTCTGTCACCTGTGACTGAGAGTCCTGATGAATACAGGGCATGTGGCTAGGTGGCCATGGAAAGAACTTGAGATAGACGTCATTCCCATATCACAGAGAGGCAAACTGAGGCTGTTTGTTAAACAGAATCTCCTGGCTCATAAACCACAATGCCAGCACTGAGATGCAGGCCCAACTTCAAAGTCAGGATCTTTCTATGATGTCATGTTTTCCCTCATATCTGTTCATTATTCTCAGTTTTTTGTTTTTTGGGTTTTTTAAGGATTTTATTTGTGTCGCCTGTGTGGCTCAGTCGGTTGAGCATCTGCTTTCAGCTCAGGTCATGATGCCGGGATCTGGGATTGAGCCCCATATCAGGCTCCCTGCTCAGCTGGTGGTCTGCTTCTCCCTCTCCCTCTGCCCATCCTCTCCATTTGTGTTTTCTGTGTGTGTGTGTGAAATAAATAAATAAAATCTTTTTAAAAAAAAACCCTTTTTAAGAAATAAAGATAAATTATTATTTATTAAATTATTTATTTATTTATGTGTTTTTTAAAGATTTATTTATTTATTCATGATAGACATAGAGAGAGAGAGAGGCAGAGACACAGGAGGAGGGAGAAGCAGGCTCCATGCCAGGAGCCCGACGCGGGACTCGATCCCAGGACTCCAGGATCATGCCCTGGGCCAAAGACAGGTGCCAAACTGCTGAGCCACCCAGGGATCCCCTATTTATTTATTTAATTGAGAAAGAGCATGAATGAGTGGTGTGGGGAGGGGCAGAGGGAGAAGGAGAAGCAGGTTCCCCGCTAAGCAGGCAGCCCAACATGGGGCTTGATTTCAGGACCCTGAGATCATGACCTGAGCCAAAGGCAGAGACACTTAACTGACTGAACCACCCAAACACCCTTCTTAGCATTCTTTTCTATACATTTCTATAAATTTGAAGCAGAGCTTCAAATGACAGAGTCAGTGACATTCATGCTACTGAACTTCCAACTTTCTTGATTAATGACCAAAAGCCTCATAGGCCAGTGATTTCTCTGGAGCAATTCCCAGGCTCTGACTATTCCCACTTTAAAAGTCACTGGTAGCAGAGGGCCTAGTTGCTAATTTTGTAGAAGTCGAAAGTCAGTGACCTTATGAGTGAAACATTTTTCTAAACTTCATCTTGTTTTATGAGTTCAAATGGAAAGTCAAGTCTTAATTCCCAGCGAGAGTCACAAGGAGGTGATAACAAACTGAGCCCAAGGCTTTGGAACTTGAGAGCATCTCTCTGTGACTATTTGTCAAGACTGCTTCTGTTTATTATACCACCTCTTCTTTATAGAACCTTCTTTCTCTACTCTTCCATTAACCCAAAAATAGTCCAAAGAGACTCTTATCTGATTAACTCATTCTAGGGAATTGTGACAAAGACCACTGTCCCCAAATTGTTATTCTCCCTCTTTTCTTTCAATAATAGAATCCCTGATTTTTAAAAAAGAAGTTATTTTTTTATTTTTAATTGAGATATAATTTACATATCAAAAAGTTGCTATTTTGAAGTGTACAATTCAATATTGTGTGTGTGTTTTTTTAGCACATTCACAAGGTTGTATGATCATCATTACCAATTCCTGATCGTTTCATTATCCTAAAATAAACCCCATATCTAGTAGCAGTTGCTCCCAATTTCCTCCTCTCTCCTGCCTCTCTGGCTACCATTCATCTACTTTTGAACTCTGTGGACTTTTCTGTTCTGGACATTTCGTGTAGTTAGAGTCATGTAATACATGGCCTTTTATGTCTGGCTTCTTTTACTTAGCATATTGTTTTCAAGATTCAGTCACATTATAGCATGTATAAGTACTCTTATTTTTTTACTACCTAATAATATGAAATAATATTGTTATAATAATGTTCCATTGTATGGAACTATAATACCATATTTTGTTTATCCACCTATAGTTGATGGACATTTAGGCTGTTTCCCATTTTTTGGCTGTTATAAATAATGGTACTATCAATATCCATGTGCAAGTGTTGGCGTGGACAGATATTTTCAATCTCTTGAGTGGAGCAGGCACAGTCCTGGCCCTTAGAACCTTGGCTCTGTCATGTCATCTGTTTGAGCCTCAATTGTAGTATCTGTAAAATGAGGATATTGATACTTATGCCTCATCTTCCCATTCCCCACGATGACTTTACCATAGCCCTTCCTCTCTCCTCAAACTTTCAACACCCACTCACCATCACTATGTTGAGCTGATGGACTTGCTTCTTATTCTACTGAGAAAATAAAAGCAATCAGAAAAGAGCTCCTTCACCCTCCTCCATTTAATCTACCAACCTGTCACATGTATCAGTCTGAGCACACTGTCCCTGCTTCTATCACCATCACATGTGATTTGGATCTCACTCCTTTTTTGTTTACTCAAGGACCATGCTCCTACAATTGTCATATCATTTTTTATCTTCAGTTGCCCCCCACCTTTCCAGGGCATTCTCCTCAGTTTACAAATAACTGAAAAAATGTAGTTTCCTTATTTCTCGGTTTCTCTCAGACTTTTATGTTTTCTTTCAGCTAACTGGAGTTAGATTTCTGTCATTTCCAATGGAAAAAGGCCTGATTAATATAGGAAATCTAGATAGGTGCCTATATCTATATCTCTATATCAATATCTCTAAAAAACAACTTGTGTCTTTTTCCCAACTGATCTTCAGTAGGTAAAAGGCTCCAGCTCAGGAGTTCATTATTGTTCTCCCCAGATGACATGGAAACTCTAAATTGTCCATCTTTGAACTTCCTGTCACCCAGGGATTTCAGATACAGTGGCTATGGATGTTTGAAATCCACCCTCCCAATAGTTTAATAGGGACAGATACTTTTACATGAAACATTTAAAATTTTTCTCATGTTTTCATAAAAATTCCTTACATAGTTTTTCACAGATTATCTGTTGAAGAGGAGGATATTTGGCTTCAGAATTTATATGAGAGGCATTTTATTTTAAAGACAGTAAAGTAAGTGGGAGACAGTGCTTCATATTGAGCAGTCTACATTTAATTAAATGAATGATTAGATGAACTAATGAATGAATGAACAATTTGCAAATGTATTGTATTCCCAGAGTTGGTTTTGTAACTTAGTTGTTTTCAATTTGGGATGAATCCTCCTATAGAAACAAAGTTATAAATGACACTTAAGTGACAAGAAATCCCACTGAGGCTGTTTACCCATAATGTAGTAATAAAATGTAGAAAAGTAATGGCATTGTGTAAAAACACTTAAGCAATTTTGAATACAGGTGTTCGAGGAAAAGTGACTTTAATTAGGAAATAAGGTGGCACATAAAAATGTTGTGGTGATTCCCTAGGAGACTTCTGAGACCTTTCAATGATCATGGAGGGGATTGTGTCTTTTTTAACATCTATTTTCATATTAAAGTGTATGCATTTCTTTCTCTTGCTATAATCCTACACCATTCTTATCATCAGCAGGATCTTTATTGTCTGGCAGGCAATTAATAATTGTTTTCAGCTGGGTGCAAGAATGAGAACAAAGCAAGATGGATGGTTGGGGGGAAACTTCTTTTAAGTAATTGGAAAAGAGTTGTAAGAGATGAGTGTCATAAACAGCAAACTAGTATTTGTTATCCCATGTCTCAGTATTCAGATAAAAAGAAGATGATGCACTAATCTCTTGAGAGGCTTACTATTTACACAGGGAGTGGGATCTATACAGAGAAAGAAAAGGCACTACCTGGTAAGATACCTTGGATGTCAATCAAGGAGATGGCTGTTCAGAGTGGGTAGTGATCTCTGGGGCCAGGGAGGGGGAAGGAAGAGCTGGAGTCTGGCCTTTGGAAGAGGATTTTGGTCAGGAGACAGTTGAGAGAGTAGATAAGATGAAATTAACTGAACGGTTCTCATGATAGAAATGATAGAAAATACAGGAGAAGGAGGAAACATGGTGTGAGCATGAATCTACCCAAGAAGAGAATATAGTAGGGAAAAGGATGCTGGATGATTTTCCTATGGAGGCCATACGATGGCTCAGGAAAGGCTGGTGCTGGCTACAGCCAACTGGGAATAATGGCCCTGGAGTCTCCAAGTGACCAGGCAGCCTGCCATCAGAATTTCAGAGGTGTTTGGAACTCAGCCTGTACCTTAAACACCTCGGTGTTTCTATAGCATCTAATGTTATCCTATCCTGCCTGTTGATTTTGCTAATGTGTTCTACTGGATAAAAAAATTTTTTTAAAGATTTTATTTATTCATGAGAGACATAGAGAGAGGCAGAGATACAGGCAGAGGGAGAAGCAGGTTCTCCGCAGGAAAGCCCGATGAGGGACTCCATCCCAGGACCTTGAGCCAAAGGAAGACGCCCAACCCCTGAGCCTCCCAGACGCCCCTCTACTGGATGAATCTTACGGATTCCTAGGGAAGGGGCTTCTGAACCCCTGCCTTTGATATAAGAAGACCTCACGGTCCATTTGCAGGTACTCCCCCAGGGCTCCCCCCTCCTCCCTCCTCTTCCTCCACCTTTCCTTGTGTGACCCTGACCAAGTCCCTCACTCTGGGGGCCGTTTTCTTACCTCTAAATGAGAACAACTGAACTAGATGATGGATGCCTTCCAGCTCTAAACAGCAGCTTGATCAATTTTCCAAATGAGAAAACACAGCCAACCCTGAGGACGAGGTCCGATTCTACCGCTCCAATCCTAGAGCTCTGGTTTCCACAATGCCTACATCGGAAGAACGGCGCACGCAGGTGATTCAACTATCCTTTTTTATTTTTCCTCCTCTACAATTAGGTGACCTCTGCGCTGCGAGCGGTCACGGGGCACTGGGATTTATCTAGAAAAGGTGGTGTGGCAAGTGCCGGCTCTTCCCTCCCGTTCAGGAAGTGGCGAGGGTCACAGCGGCAAACACCTGTTCGCCCCTAAGTCCTTCCAATCGAAAGTCTCCCGAGTAGGTGCCAAGTAGATAAAACCTTATCGTTCCGCCCTCGAGTTCCCCCGTTTGGGGCTTTAATAAGCCGCGACCAGCGCCACGCACCCGACTACGTCGCTGAACACCTTGACACCTCCCGCGACCCCTGAACCGCGAGGCCGGCGCTAGGCTCGGCCGGGTCCCGCGAGGCGCGGTGCGGCGCGGCGGAAGCGAGGCCGCCACACTTCCGGCGGCGCGGCCGCGCGCTCGCCACACTTCCTGTTGATCCGGCTCCGCGGAGGGCTGGGCGGGGGAGGGGGCGGGCCGGGGGCGGGCCGGGGGCGGGCCGGGGCGCGGGAGGCGGCCTCTGGCCTGGCGTGGGCGCGCGCGGGGCCGCGGCAGGCACGGAGCGTCTGCCTCGTAGCTTCATTCCGGAGCACCCTTGGCGGCCGCGCGTCCCGCACTCCGTCCTTCTGTCCGGCCCCGCGCCGCCATGCCCGCCGTGGACAAGCTCCTGCTGGAGGAGGCGTTGCAGGACAGCCCCCAGGTACCTCCCGCCGCCCCGGTGCTCTCGCCCGGCGGGGACTGGAGGCCGGGGCGGCCCCTCGAGCCCGGGGGTGGAGGCCGGGAGCACGCAGGGGGCCGCCCGGGGGCCGGGAGGGGGCACCCCTCAGGCGGGGCTAGAGAACCCGAGAAAGCCCTCCGCCGCCCGAGTCTTTGTGCCGTGACCCCCTTCGGAGTCAGCCGACACTGACGCTGCCCGGCCTAAACTCCGGCTCCACCGCTCCGCTGAGTGCCTCGGACAAATGACCTTTGTGTGCCGCAGTTTTGTCATCGGTAACCCGGGGACAATAATTGTACCCGCCTCATGGAGTTGTCAGGATGCCAGTAAAGTTGTTGGCGGGCACCGTCCTGTATGGAAGTTGTCATCGTTAGTATTATTACTGCTGCTACTGATGCGATGGGTCCTAGTGGGTTTAGGGCCAAGATGGGAGGCAGAGAGCCCAGCTCTTTCCCAGCGGGACCCTTCCGCACGCTTTTCCTGTTTTGTCAAGAGAATATGACAGCACCTGCCCCGCTGTCGCACGGAGGGATTTCACTAGCGAGACCAAAGTTAAGTCCCTTCGAGCTCTGCAGATGAGAGCTGCCGTGTAAATGTAGCGGATGAGTGCTGAATGACATTAGTTCATAATTCAATGCCCTTCTCTTCAGGGAACTTCTGTTCGCCATTAGCATTTCCCCGGCTTTGGCTTCCTATCAGCTCTCCTGGTTCTGTATCCCTGGGTTATTCATAAGTCTTTTTAGCCCGCGATGTCTCAACTCTTCAGAAATTCAAATGAGATTAACCTGTTTTCCATCTCTATTCGGTTCCTTTTTCTTAGCAAATTGCACTCCCGGGAGGAATGTATTTTATTTTCTTTAAGATTTTATGTATGTGTTCGACCTGGAGAGAAGAGCAGAGTAAGGGGGAGTGGCAGAGGGAGAAGCTGACTCCCGCCGGGCAGGGAGCGGGAGGGGTCTGGATCCCAGGACACCAAGATCATGACCTGAGCCAAAGGCAGACTCTTAACCAGCTGAGCCACCCAGGTGCACCCAGGATGATTTTTTGATGGACTTACCTACACCCACTTTGCATCTTGCCGGTTCAGAATAAGTGTCAGAGCACTGTGTGCTTCGTTGCCTTGTGCCCATTTCTTTGTGATCTTAGGTAGGCAAGTAAGAAACTTGAGCAAGCTGTGACTTTTTTTTTTTTTCTTTTTCTAATTGGCATCCGCTGGTCTGATCGACTTTTTAAAGACCTCTTTGAAGGCTCTAAACTTGTGGCATTTTAATGGGACCGAAGCCCTTTGGAGAAGTCTTTTTGTCTGTACCTCACACATTATGTGAGATATGAAGATAATAATGTAGAACTTCTAACGATAACATTTTGAACGAGGATTTCCGTTTGCTTTACAGTCCAAAAGTGCAGATATATTGCTTTCCTAACTGATCGTGGTGTTGGCCGAGCCAGGTCAGAGAGAAAACACTGATTCTTCTATGCTGCCCTCGCTGATAGGTCACATTCTGCATTTCTGACTCTCATATAAGTGCATATGTACCATTTTTCTGAGTGGTTTGCAGGGTTTTCTCAGCTGGGAGGAAGCAGAGGACTGGCAAACAAGTCAGGAAAACTGCATCCTAATTCTTGCTCATGTCAACCTACCATGTCATTGGGGCAAGTCGCTTATTCTCATTCTGTGGCTGACTCAGTTTTCTCATTTACAGAATGAGGGATGTGGAACAGGTGATTTATAAGGAGCTTTAAAAGCTTAAAATTCTATCATATTGCATGATTTATAACTTTGAGCTCATAAGTGGAAGAGGAAGTTTAGTGGCATTGCCATTCCTGTATAATGTTCCTCTTAATGTAGGGAATTTGTTACTGCTTTTGGGACTTGGTGTCACTCTACTAGGATTTTTCATAGGTTGTTCAGAGGAAGCTAACTTTCAAGAAGTTCTTTGATAATCATCAGAACGTGTTTATTTAGCAGTCTTATATGGGGGGTGTGCCTAAAGCGGCCTTATTGCTGAGGAGACTCATAGATTAGGAAGTGGAGAAAAGCAGATCTAATTCCTTTTATGTGTACAGAATAAAAACAACAGCAAACACCTATATCACACATGCATTTTATGTACCAGGCATTATTCTAAATCCTTTACCTGTATTAGCTCACCTAATATTCCCATCAATCTTTTGAAGTAGGTCTCCTATTAAAATTACCAAGAAGCAGAGAAGTTGAATAGCCAGCCCAAGATTATACACCAGACAGTGGCAGAGCCAGGATTGGAACCCAGGCAGTCTGCCTATTTTGTTCAAGTTGGCCCAGCTACCTGGCACCTGACCCTTCTATCATTGGGGACCTAAAATGTTTCACTGAAAGGAAAAGATCCTAAGAAACCACCTATTGTTTGTTTCTTCTAGTTTTATGAAGAGTAGTTATGAGGGTTGCTGCAGCAACCTGCACATGATTCATTAAGTGAACACAAAAGCTTTTGTAATTGAACTCAATGACCCAAGAAGAACTGAATAGCAGTTGACCGCCCTTAGACACATCTATTCATTTCATCCTTTTTAGTACTGCATGGTGTGTTGAAGACTAGTCTGTGCATACACATATTATTTCTGGTTATATCTAATACGTGAGAAGCAGAATGTTTTGGAGACAGAGATACTTGTCTCTGTTGCTGTTTGTGAGCCTCTGCTCCTTGCCCGGGCGCTACTAGATGCTGGGAATACAGTGACAAGGTAAGAGTGCCTGCCCTCCATGGTGCACAGTCTGTACTGGGAGACAGATAAGGAAAGCAGTGCCAGTACTGTGTGAATGCGCTCTGATAAGAACACAAATGCAGCTTTGAGCAGCTGCAGCGTAGATTCCTTCAGGGGCTTATTCTCTTTTGTGTAAGTAGTACGCTTTTGAGATAAGGTAAAGACCAAAGATAAGGTGAAGTGGTATTGCTTGCTGTTTTCTTGATTTTTGTTTGTTTGTTTCCTTTGCAGTTGGAATAACTGAAGCACAGGGAAACTTAAGACTTAGTTCTGAGATTATGCAACCAGTGGTCCAACTGGGAGCAGCCCTCCCTGACCAAACCAGGCTTTCTAGACTCAAGCAAGATGCCTCAAAACAACCTGGTGGTTATGTCTTCATTGTGGAGAATAATGTGTATGTTTTATAATCAGAGTTATTAAAATTATGCCATTATATAATCAGATGCTATTCTGGAGAACAAAAAATGTCTAAGAACTATTTTATTAGGTAATACTTAGATTCTTTACGATGGAGGGATGCTGTGGAGCTGAAGCTATATCCTTAGGGCGTTTGGTTTTTCTGGCTCGGGGTAAAGATAGTTATTTAATGGAATTGTCCTGAAGAATGAATAAGGTGTGTAAAGTGTCTTCATGCCTGTGTGTCATGGTAATTCCATAAACGATTGCTGTTATTATCTTTATAAGTGATATGCATCAGGGTCTTTTGGACTTTTCTGTAGAGTCTAATGTCTGGTGTACATTCGGCTGCCCCTTTGTCTCCTTCTGTATGTTCCAGTTGTAGAATATTCCTGTTGTTCCAGATATAAATTTAAGCAGGTATAGAGCTGATAATGTGGAAATCAGAACAGTGCCTAAGATAGCAGGATGTTTTTTCAGTAGTGATTGTAGCCTAGTTAGAAAGATTGGATTTTTCTTGCCAGGGCTAATAGGGGTCATGGTAAACATACATGTCCAGAGTATAAGGAAACAAAACAAAACACTTGTGATATAAATTTGGCAGTTATTATAGGTGAGAGCATGACGGTAGGATGACCAAAGGGAAGCCAGCTCCAGGCAGGACTTGGGCTGTGGACCACAGAGCACGCCCGTTGAAGCTCAGCCAGCTGGGTGACAGGTGCAGCCTCCTGCAGTGGCCAGTGAAGTGTGGCCAATGATCCTGGTCAAACCTGGATGGACATCCCAGCTGGATTGCTTCCCAGCAATGGGAGGTTGAGCAAGTTTCTTAACCTTGCTGAACCTCAGTTTTATTATCTGTAAAGTAGGGTTAAATATCCATGGTATCTGCCTCATAAAGTTGTTGGAAGGATTAAATGAAGTAGCAAGTATTTAGTGCTGAGCACTATGTCTCAGATGCAGGAGGTACAGAGTAAATGGGAGTTTTTGTTTTCTGTCTCTTCTCTTTGTGGAGAACATTCGACAAAGCTTCTCTTTCATCTTCTCATTTTCCATTCTATTTTATTTCCAAGAGTTTTAAAAACAATAAGTAGGACTTGACTGGACAGTTATCAGTAGTATTTAGAAAAATTAAATGTCCTCAATCTAGTTGTATCATTCTTTCCTTCTCGTTTTCCTAGACATGTTGGTTATAGCAAAGAAAGATGCCAGAATCATATAAACGTGAGTGAGCTCCTACAGCATTGACACCATAAATACAAAGAGACAAAAAAGGTCCTTTACTAATAACATTTATAGATAACTGTATAGATAAATACTGCTGTGGTGTTAAAATGCAATCATAGAGACTCATGTTCCTTTCCTTTCCAAGTCTCTCCCAGATGCTCCATCCATATCTGCTCTCTCTATATCTTCAATAAATTCAGATATCACTTAGAAATAATGAAATTACATGGAAAGCCCTTAGTGTACAGCCTGTAGCAAGCAATCAATTCAAGTTCATATCATCTGCTATTGCCATATGTCACACACTGTCAGACACTTTATATATATTCATTATCTCAGGAACTCTGCAAATTAGTGTTAGAGGCTGAATTTGGACCCAGGACTGACATGGTACCAGGGGGATCCCGAATACTTTGAGAGGTGCAGCAGGCTCTAAGCTCCTGAAGAACACAGTCGGTTCTAATCACCTCTGAAACACAGTTTCCAGCACAGTGTTTCGGCAGATCCTGGATGAAGGCAGAAATGCATACATCAATGAATGAATACAATCTTTTTTTTTTTTTTCCAAAATAAAAAATACATTTTAAAAAGATAGAATGAAGAGTTCTGAACCAATGCTTTTCATGTACTGGTTGACATCCATGCATTGATTGTGAGAGCCAGTGGAACACAATCATGATGTATGTTTACAGATGGAAGAGACTGGAATAGAACAGAAAAAAGTCAAAGTGTATATGCATACTAATGATGAACCTTGTTTGGTAAAATGTGTTTTGTTCCATTGTTTTTAATTTTAGAAGGTTTGAAGAATTCTACTCCGGCACAAGAGTTACATAGTGTGTGAGCTCTGATATGGGTTGTCATTGAGAGCTTTTTAAAAACCTGCTGTACATTTTCTGTATTCATTGCATCTGGTCCCTCTGTTGATAAGGATTGATACTGAAGGGAGTACATTGATCTCAGAGAAGGTAGTTTTAGTTTCCAGGGCCTCAGGCAAAGCCAGGACAATTGTGTCCTGCTGCAAAATGCATCATTGGAGTTTGGGGGACAAAATACAGGATAGAAAACGATCTAAATACCCAGGTGACTGAGGGTGCTTTGAGGTCAATCACCACTCTCTTACCTGAGAGAAAGAAGGAGTTGAAATTCATTTACAGGGAAATAATGAGCCTTAATAGATTGTTCTTTGTAAAGTGCTTTGATACCATTTTATTAAAAGCTTTTCTGTAACTTACTGTCCATTTTGTGCCTAAGGGGTTATTTTTAGAGATCCCATTATCACTGACATAATATTATATTATTTATTATTATTTTTTAAAGATTTTATTTATTTATTTAACACAGATTGAGAGAGACAGCACAAGTAGAGCAGTAGGCAGAAGGAAAGGGAGAAGCAGGCTCCCCACTGGGCAGGGAGCCTGATGCGGCTCCCCACTGGGCAGGGAGCCTGATGTGGGACTTGATCCCAGGACCCCAGGATCATGACCCTGATGATCACTTAACTGACGCTCAACTGACTGAGCCACCTGGTGCTGCTAACATAATATTTTAAATTTCCACTGTACTGACACATTCAGTAAAGTCTCTTCAGTAGATAATGGTCACTTATGTGACACGTTGATACTTATTTTGACTCCATCTCATATGTAAAAACAACTTTTTTTAAGAGAGAGTGCACGTGTGCACACAAGTAGGGGGGAGCAGCAAGCAGAGGAAGAGGGAGAAGCAGACTCTTCTGAGCAGAGAGCCCAATGCAGGGCTCCATCCCAGGACCCTGGGATCATGGCCTGAGCTGAAGGCAGACGTTTAACCAGCTGAGTTGCCCAGGCATCCTGTAAATATTTCTTCAGTGTTCAACGGTGTCAGGCTCTGTGCCCAAGAGTAATAGGAACTGCCTTCCATTTAATGACATTGCTCAGCTGCTTCAGGGCACTGTGTAGTTAGCCTTCCTGAAGGAACTGAGCTCCCATTTTTGTTAAACTACTGTTTCAGTTTTGTGCTCGGATCTGCTGCTGGGGGACCTGGGGTGCATGAAATTTCCTGGCTGCAAGTTTAAAATCATTTGAATAAAAGATGATGAAAGACATGGAAATTGACTGTAGCATTTTAAGTGGAAAGAATGACGCACTCCTGCAAGATGTCTAAGATTGCAGAAAACCAGACAGATGGTTAGCTGTTGGGGTGATGCACTGCTGGGCGTCCACACCCCAGGTAAACACACAGGCCTGGTGTTGTGTTCAGTTTATGGGCTGGAAAGGAGAGGCTGCCTTTTTAACTCCCCCTTTTTTTTTCCCCAGTTAGATGGACTCTCCTGGTGCTTAGGTAGGGGCTGAGTCCAAGCAGATATTAGCCCTTGAGTCTTAACTTTTTAAAAATTGGCTTTCCTTCTCTGGCCCCAACACTCAAATAAATTGCATTCAGCTTGCCCCTGTGTTGTAGTCTGAAGGATTAGAAAAGTAGTTCTAAATTAAAGCTCCAGAAATCAACTCTTACTAGTATTCTCAGTAAAAGAATAAAGCCAGAGAAGAGGCACCTTCCCTCCCCATTTCAGAGAGGAGCGTTCATTCATTCATTCGTTTGTTCTACCTCCTTTGTAACTTTTCCTCTTAGAGATAAAATTAACTTCCTTTCTTCTTTTCTTGTAGACTCGCTCTTTACTGAGTGTATTTGAAGAAGATGCTGGCACACTCACGGATTATACCAACCAGTTGCTCCAGGCGATGCAGCGTGTCTATGGAGCCCAGGTATCCTGCTGTGCCCTCACCTGAGGACTAGTAGAGTAGGGGCCCCTGGTTTCATCTTGAACTTCTCTCAAGAGGCTGAGAAATTTGAGTCAGAACAATACCGTTTAAAATTTGGAAATAAAATCAGAATTGTTTTCCTCACTTCTGTTCACATGAAAAACACTAAGGACAATCTGTTTTCACTGCTTAAGAAAGAGGGCAGTTTTCCTGTAACCAGTAAAACCAGTAGAGAAGGAGCACATCCCTGGTTTTAATTTTTTAAAAAATTCGGCCCCAGAGGGAAACATTTGAATCTCCTCTTCCTACTTGTGAATGACCGGGGTCAGTATCCTCTTTGTCTTTCTCATAAATGGGAGCCTTAGACGTCAGGGCAGGCGGGTAGAGAGGGTTTTCCACATGCTTCCTCTAAAAAGGGTTGGGTCACACTTCTGAAACTATCGAGTGACTTCTTTGTTTTGAGGAACAAGTATCTCTGACTTGCCAAATAATGGAAAATAAATTGCTGAGTAGCAAAAGTGAATCTTCTTAAGATCGAGAAGTGCCTGTATATGTTATTTTCTAAGGGAAAACTTAGAACTTATTTAAAATTCATTATGTTGCATGTCAGAATATTATGGTAGCTGAGCCTTTGATTATCGATTCCTTGCTGACTTAAACCTGTATGCATTAATGTTTCTTTTTCTCATTGATGATCTCTAGAGAAATACTTTCAGTGTGTAATATGTACTAATAATTTTGTGTAGTCGTTTCTTATTATATAGCTCTTAACATTCATATATGATCATTCATTATTATCATTGTCTTATTAGTCATTCATTCATATTATATATGGGAAGAGGACTCAGTCCTTGCCATTAGAGAGCTCATGTTTAGGTGAGGAGACAGAGAAAACATTTATCTAAGAGTGTTAATGCCACTAGGAGAGGAGGTCGCCTCACCCAGAGGAATTGTGCGTAGCACCCAAAGAGAAGATGATTGTGACAGTCGAGATTAATTGAATATTTCATAGCTTTTGGGGATGATTTCACAACTTTTACATGGATCGCTTCATTTAAATTACCCAGCAACTCTGAGGTGGGCATTGTTGTCATTATCCTCATTTTGTAGGTTAGGAGACTTAAGGATTCCAGTGACAAGTAACTTGTCCAAGTCCACCCCATTAATACAAGGCAGAGCAGGTCAGCCCAAAGCTGAAGCCCAAATTGTCAGCTATGAAGTTTGGGGCAGCCTTGGAAGTAGCAATAGAAATGGAGAGAAGTGGATGAATTTCAGAGGTGTTCGGGAGGCAGATTGGTGACTAAATGGATGTGAAGGGCACGTATGTGAAGGATAAGTCAAGAATGATGTCCAGGTCTTTGACTTGAACAACAGGGTGAGTAGTCGGGAGCACATAGGAAGATATGGATGGTGTGAATGTATGTCTGTGTAATGGCAAAGATGCCAATCTGAATTCTTTCTTGAAAGGCTGATTTTGAGATGTCTGTGGGACATCAAAAGTGGAGAAAGACAGCTTGTTGAAAATTCAGATCTAGAGTTCAAGCTGGAGATACTGATTTGCAAACTGTACTATATTATGCAAATATAACTTACTTGGAACTGATTTTAAAACCCAAACAAATCATGTGCTCATGTGTGATTGTACTTGTTTTGGTAAGACATTCAGAAACTGGAGACATACTATGTTGATTTTTTAAAACCCTATTTATTTATATAGTATGTTTTTATATTTTTCCCTACATACTCAAAATTTAAGAAAATAGAAATTTTTTTCCACTGGACTTGGGCCTGAACTTGCTATTCAGTAAGTTGAATATTATCATCTCCTGTTTAAGGTTTGGGAGCCCCACAACTTAAGGGACAGTGTCTCTGTTACTCCCAAGAGCTTCTGTTCTGCCTCTCCACGTCTGTCAGAATCATTTACTTGGAGATATCCAAATGCTTTCTTATGCGTATTTTTTTCTTTTGAGCCAGAAAACTACATTTTGCCAAAATTAAGTGGGTCGTGAATTCCAAGAGTCTGTAAACCGGCTTTTAATTCACACCACATGATCATCACGTGGGTTCTGTACTGGCTAGAAACCCTTCCTCCTGCCTCGGCATTTCCTGCAGCAGAAGCTGGCGGGAAGGGCCAGTTAGTGCTGCCAAGCTCAGCGACACATTCGAGCAGTGGCCAGCGGCATCCAGATTGGTTCCGTCAGGGTCAGTTGGTGTTCAGGTTTATTTCAAGGCTTAGGTATCTTGTTTTGTTTCTTTGTAATTAAAAAAAGAAACCTTTCTTGACTCTTCTTTGGTCAATTTATTTATACACATGTATGTGTGGGTGTGTGGGTATATATATGTATATGTAGTAATACTTATCAATGTTTTCATTCAACTTTTTTCCCCCTAAGATATGTTTTCTTGATTTATTTAACATTATTCCTTAAATATTTTGCCCCTAGACATGTTGAATTCAATTAATAGGGTCTTATAATTTCATTTTTAAAAACACAGGTACTTAGATGTTTTTGCATTATATTTTAAAAACCAGATTTATGCTGGTGATAGATGATAAATGTTCATAAGAGGTACTTTGAATCAGACCACATGATAAATTTCTGTATTCTGATAGGGCGAATGCCATTGGACCTCAGTTTTAGAAAGAGGAAGAGTGAGGAAAACTGGAAGAAAGTTCTGTGAGCGTTTTTTGCTGATTGTAGCTGGTTTGGGGGAAATTTTAAATTTTATTTGATTTAAGTGCTAGATTGAAGCTATAGTCCGTGATTTTTCAGCATCTCCTTTGTAGAATCTCATTTAGTTCTCACAAGAAAGGAGTGGTATTGCTATAGCATGTGTTTGCAGATCAGTAAACTAAGACTCAGGTTATATATTTTGCCTAAAGTCACAGTGGCAGACCTAGAATTTGCACTCAGGTCTTTGACTCCAAGGCCTGCACTCTCACTCTGAACCACTACACACTACTCTTTTGACATACTGGCCTCTAGAAGTGGCATGGCAGCAGAGGTAAAGGAAGTAGGAGCTTTCAGAGGTTGTTCTTGTCACTATAGAACAATCCTCACCATAGGACAGCCAAACAGCCCTGTAGCACAACAGTTCCCCCCTTTAACTGGGTTCAGTTTCTGATCTTTCCATTACCTACTGTGGTCAACTGTGGTCTAGAAGCAGGTGCTTCTCCTCCTGACGTATCATCAGAAGCTCAGGAGTAGCCTGGTGCTACCTCATTCATCTCACTTCATCTCACCATGTAGGCATCTTACCTCACACCATCACAAGGAGGGTGAGTTCAGCACAATGAGGTATTTGAGAAAGAGACCACATTCATATAGCTTTTATTACAGTATACAATTGACCCTTGAACAGTGCAGGAGTTGGGGCACTGACCCCCACAACTGAAAAATCCTCATACAACTTTTAATTTCCCCAAAGCGTAACTAGGAGCCTTCCAGTAACATAAAGAGTTGATTAACACATATTTTGTATGTTGTATATACGATATACTATATTCTTAGAATAAAATAAGCTAGAGGAAAAGTGTTACTAAGAAAATCACAAGGAAGAAAAAATACATTTATGGTGCTGTATGTATTTACAGAAAAAAATTCGCATGTAAGTTGACCTGCACAGTTCAAACCCATGTTGTCAAGGGTCAACTCTGTTGTAATTTTTCCATTTTGTTATTATTGTGAATCTCTCCCTGTGCCTAATTTATAAATTAAACTTTATCATAGGTTATGTATGTAGGAAAAAACAGTATATATAAAGTTTAGCACTAGCCCCAATTTCAGGCATCCACTGAGTGTCTGGGAATGTGTCCCCTATAGAAATGGGGGCACACTATGTCAGAGGTGGGAGCCAATTCCTTTTTGTATCCCAAAGTAACTTCCCTAGTTGAATTAGTTTTTATGCATAACTGTTTTAGTCTGTGCATTTTAATAGTCCTGAGAGCCAGTCAAATTGAGGTTGATATTTCAGGGACTGAGGAGAAATACATATGTAGCTTAAGGTGTGAGGGAGCAGAGAGCCTGAATAGTTTCTGGAAACCACTACAGAGACCTGGATTCCTGCTCTTGTTTTGCATGCAGGACCTACAGCTTTTCTTCATGAAGCCTTTGGAGGCCTTCAGATTGGCATGAAAGATGATTCTGGGTGAGGCTCTTTCACTTAGGTAGAGGGGTTAAGTGTGTAACCCTGAACTCACATCTGAGTTCCAGTGTTGGCTTGGCCACTTGCTGTGTGGTGTTGGGAGGGTAACTTGTTTGCCTGAATTTCCTTATCAGGTAACAGAGGCTGTAATCGTGGCCGCCTCATTGGTTTGTTGTGAAGGTTATTAGAGTGACCTGTGAAGTGCTAAGATCAGTTCCTGGCACGAGGGGTGTTAATCATCATCTGAGACTTGTAATAACCATAGTTAAGAGGGCACATTACACTGGGACTGTTATTTGGGTTTAGTAGAAGCTTAGTCCTCTGAGCCTGCCTGTTGACGCAGCAGTCTATACTTGCTCTCCTCACTTTCTTGCTGGACGTTTGATGCCTGCGTCTCAAG
The DNA here is from genome assembly GCF_003254725.2 of Canis lupus dingo. Classification (NCBI taxonomy): domain Eukaryota; kingdom Metazoa; phylum Chordata; class Mammalia; order Carnivora; family Canidae; genus Canis; species Canis lupus. The sequence goes on from NC_064252.1 coordinate 34,015,605, forward strand.
CCACCTGGGCCTGGCCTCCCTCTTCCCTTTTCCGCAGGGTGGCCATGTGCCTAAATCACTGCCTCTTCTCCCTCGGGCCCTGAGCAGCCTCTGATTCTTTAATGACCTGAAGCGGTTTTGCCTTGGTTTTTGTGACAAGGTCCCTTCTAGTCTCCTCCTAGTGCTCTGCCCGTCCTTCTAGATCTTTCTCTTTTCTTGGCACCCTGTTGCCTCCTGCCCCTTAAGTCTTGGTGTTCTACAAAATTGCCCTGGAATCCTCCTTGGCTTTATCTCTATTTGCTTCCGGGGGTAAGAGCCCTTCAGCCAGCCTGGCCATTTGAGAATCCATTTCTAGTGCTTGTCTCTGGGTCTCTGTTCCAGACATTTGCCTGTTGGTGTTGTGGGGAATGAGTGTTCAGCTTTTACCTAATGTGCACTCCGCTGGTGTGTCTTCTTGCCTTGGGAGGTGTCCCCCGCTTCAGCCCCTCCTCCGGCAAAACCTCCCTTCCCTCCTCATCTTCACACGCTTCCATGGCTCCTGGACGATTGCGGTCAAACTCCTCAGCAAGGTGCACAAAGCGCTTCACAAACTGAGTATCAGCCTACTCTAGCCTCGCATTTGGCTGTTCCAGAATATGCCAGGCTCTCTACATGGCTTGGGACTTTGCTTTGCCACTGCTACATCTCTGGCACCTGCCCTTCCTTCCCTCCCTTCTCAGCCAAAGCGTACCAGAGTGCCCAGGGCCGTGTGCACTTGTTGCCCTGAGCACTTCTGGGGCATTGAGTGCGGTTTCCCTGTCCCTCTGGACTGTGACATCCCAGAGGGCAGACTGTCTCCAGGGCCCGCACCAGGCCTGGCTGCTCTGAGCATCTGAGCTGAGGGCTCGTAGGTGTCAAGTAAAGGCCTGAACTGGGGCCAGGACATCTGCATTGAATGCCAGTGCCAGCATACCCCCACTGTGTGCTATGCCTATGGGTCCTCAGCTTCCCAGCTAGGGCCACTGTGGTCCATTCTTGGATTTTGCTCCTCCTTCCTCACTCCCTGTGGGCTGCTGTTCTTGCCTCAGGAATACCTCACAGGCCTCCATCACCTTCTCTCTTATGGCGTCGGGCTCAGACTGTTTGCCTCCCTCGCTCTACCTCTTCAGGTGGCCTCCTGACCCTCCTGCTATGCCTCCTTCTCTATTCCTCTTCACCACAGCCAGTCTTGATCCTTCCTCTGCTCCTGGTGGATCTTGTCACTCCCCTGCCCATGCTCCTCAGGGCCCCCGTGTTCCCTTCAGAGTAACTTCCACATCCTCAGGAGGCACCCCTCATGGCCAGCCCCCAACACAGTGGGCACCCCTCACCACTCCTGTGCATGACCCAGCTCGAGGGATCCTGGACCCTGGCTCTGTGGCAAGCACGTGGTTTGACCGAGATGTTCCACGACTGGGCTTGAGGCAACATTGCTGGGTGGGAGCAAGTGCCTACATTGTGGTTTTTGACCCCAGTGGATTCCCTCTGACCCTGAGCCCAGCCTCTCCATCACTGTTCACCATAGATGTGCCACCAGCAGGGGCCTTTGGGTGGTTTGGGGTGATAGTTACAGTTCCATGAGCATTCTGTGCCACCCCAAGATAAATATTCCTTTGCTAAAAGCTTGGTTCTTCTTTTAGGTTTGCTGACCACTGGTATTTCTCCCTTGGCAGGAGCCATGGAGATTCTATTTAATATAGGAGATGCTGTCAGTAAATACTCCATTGGGTTATCTTTTTAAAGGATTCTTATGAGGCATCAGTAATGAGCACAGATAATAGCCAGAGAGTGGTTCCAGAATGTCACAAAAAACTTACCTGTGGAACTCCATTTAGAGTCTAAATTTTAGGCTACTTCTGTTGCTGAACCACAGCTAGAAAGGTGTGGGATTTATATTCCCATACATAGGCCCAGTGAGGCCTGCCCACTGAGGACCAGCCAGGTAACAGTTTTGCACTTTGGGTTGGAAATGGCATAGAGTTAAAAATGTGGCATTTAGGTTTCGAGTCTGGCAGATCTGTATTAAGTCTTTACCTTGCCAGATACTAGATGTGATTTTAAAGAGTTATTATCCCTTCTGAGCATTTGTCTCCTTGGGACAGTCCTTACCCCCATGGAAGCATTGTAAAGATTGAGCATGATAATATATGAAAACCACTTAACAGTACCGTCAAGTACCTAGAAAAGACTCACTGAGTGTTAGCAGCTGCCTGCATGATCACTATTACTGATATTTACTCTGCACCCAAGCTCTAGTTTTGCAAGCCTTGATGGAGAGATAATTGTGTGTGCCGACCTCACTGGGTGTGGATTAATTGGCTGATGATGGCAAAACATTTCATAGAACCTCTGTGTATGATAGATTAAGTATGAGTAAGATTAAAGTTGGTCTAGCTCAGAAGATTTTTCATGGACTGTGCTCTGTACAGAAGTTCACTTCTTTTCAGGGCCGTGACAGGCCGCCAGTGAGATCATACTGGCAGAACAGAATCTTGCAGCCTGAAATCAGAGCTGTCTAAAAATACACAGTATTTCCATAAGGTATTTGCAGGAGAGACCTGGCAGAGTGTCCAGTTGTGTACAGTGGTTTTGGAAAGCAGCTGTTGACTGTTGTGTCCCCATGTTGGCCTTGTGCAGGTGACACACGAGCACTCCCCTGGCCTGGTACAGTCCAGGGTTCTGCATTCTGGCAGCTTTTTCCATGATGATTGGAGTGTTTGCCACAAAGTGTTAGAGAAGAATTCAAGTAGCCCACTTCTTATTTTGAAGGCAAGGAGGGTAGTTATCATGTCTGTTTTCCAGTCTCTAAAGGATATAGATATGGGGCAGTAATATTGTAGACTTAGCTAAAATAAAGAATGACTTAAAAGAGTAGAAAATGTTCCTTGAATTGGAAATAGTGTAGCTTAATGTAGAGCCTCCTGAGAGGCAGGTCTCTGGAGATCTTTAATGTCTAAAGCAGGATCAGCAAGCGATTTGCACCCTTGGGCTGGTTTCCTATTTTTGTAAATAATGATTAAATGAAGGAAGCCACACTCATTCATTTCTGTCTTGTTTATGGCTCCTTTCGTGTTCCAACAGCAGAGTTGAGTAGTTGTGACACCAGTTGTGCCATATCTCACAAGGCAAAAGTAATGTCTCTGGCCCCTTAGAGAAAAAATTTGTCAACTTGAGGCTAAAGTGTAGGTCACCTTAGCTCTTAGCAGGACTTGGGATCTTAGAGAATAGTAGTTAAGTGTGTGGATTACAGAATGGGACAAATGTGGGTTCACATCCCAGCCCTGCTGCTGACTATCTGCGTGACCTTGGGCAAGCATCTTAACCTCTCTGTGCCGCAGTTTCTTTATCTATAAAATTGAGTTAATAATCAGAACCTACCTTAGAGGATTGTTGGAATTAAATGAGGTAATGCGTGGAATACACATGGTGTGGCATCTGGCATGGTGTTAGTTGCTGCTAGGATGATTCTGTAGGTCTGCAAATCCCAGTCCACATGGTGCTACCCCCAGGCAGATGCCAAAG